>NC_140584.1:789831620-791140370 GCF_964204655.1 Triturus cristatus | reverse complement strand
GAAAGGTCTGGAATCTGCGTGGATCCACAAATTTCCTTTTACACAGAATGACCCCGGTCTCCCAATAAAAATGATACCTCACTCGCGTGGGTGGTTGGAGTACCCGCGACTGGCAAGGGCCCAAAACCTAGTGAGGCGACATCAAAATTGCCTATCACAAAACGTCCTGGTTTTGCAAGGGGGGTCCTCAATACAATAAAGGCCTGGCTATCAGAAAGTCAATAATTTTTTCTCTTAAGACCTGCTTCTGCCGTGGGAATACCTATCTCCACACGATCTCTTGCACCCTGTCCAGTTTACTACAGTCCCAGAACTCTCAAGTCAAATATCTTAAAAGAAGAAGAACTGCTATCAGTCAATCCGCAACAATGTACATCCTCCCCTGCAGCATGTGAGTGAAGGACACTTACTAAAAATAAAAATAAGTGAAAGAGTGAGAGGGTACCTCACGTATGCAACACCAGGGAGGCTACCAGCAGGTTCTCGCCAGTATGCTCACGTATATCATCATCGGTTGCCCACTCACAGAAACAAAGAATATATAGTGTCCAATAGAGAGACAAAAGGGCAGAAAGAAAGAGCTGTCCCAAATCAAAACCCCGTGATGTGCAGAGAACGGTGTGTTCTATACAATTAAGAGTTAAGACTCACTGTTAGGTTGCCCTCTTTATTCTCAATTGTGAGCTTACTCAAAATAAAAGCACCACATGTTGCTTACCTTTTCCAAGAAGGCCAACATGTTTGCAGGGGATTCTGGGTGAGAAAACATTGGGGGATCCACGCAAGCCATACCTCCCTAGCATGCCCCGGTTGTCTAGTTTTCAAAAATGTATAGGTTTGCTAGGTTTCTCTAGGTGCTGGCAGAGCTAGGGTTCAAAAACTACAGCTAGGCACTTTGCAAAAAAAGGGTCATTTTTCACTGTGAAAATGTGGTGTGTCCACCTTGCCTTTTGGGCCATTTCCTGTCACGGGCACTAGTCCAACCCACACAAGTGAGGTACCATTTTTCTAGGAAGACTTTGGGAAATGCGGGGTGGGTGGAATTTTGTGGATCCACGCAGATTCCAGAACTTTCCACCACAGAAATGTGAGGAAAATGTGTTTGTTTTGACAATTTTTCAAGTTTGCAAGGGATTCTGGATAACAGAACCTGGTGAGAGCCAGTCAAGTCACTTCATCCTAGATTCCCCTGGGTGTCTAGTTTTTAAAAATGTATACGTTGGCTAGATTTCCCTAGGTGCCGGCAGAGCTAGGGTTAAAAAAACTACAGCTAGGCACTTTGCAAGAAAAGGGTCATTTTTCGCTGTGAAAATGTGGTGTGTCCAGTCCACCTTGCATTTTGGGCCGTTTCCTGTCGCAGGCACTAGGCCTACCCACACAAGTGAGGTACCATTGTTCTCGGAAGACTTTGGGGAACGCAGGGTGGGTGGAATTTTGTGGATCCATGCAGATTCCAGAACTTTCCACCACAGACAATTCTTTTGGTTTGCAAGGGATTCTGGGTAACAGAACCTGGTGACAGCCAGTCAAGTCACCCCATCCTAGATTCCCCTGGGTGTCTAGTTTTCAAAAATGTATAGGTTTTCTAGGTTTCCCTAGGTGCTAGGGTTCAACAACTACAGCTAGGCACTTTGCAAAAAAAGGGTCAGCTTTCACTGTGAAAATGTGGTGTGTCCACATTGCGTTTTGGGCCGTTTCCTGTCGCAGGCACTAGACCTACCCACACAAGTGAGGTACCATTTTTATCGGGAGACTTAGGGGAACTCGGAATTGTAGAGCAACTGTTATTACCTATTGATGTTTGATGCCTTTCTGCCTTCCAAATGAAAGACAATGTGTAAAAAAGAAGTCATTTTGAAAAATGACCTATAATTCTCATGCAAGTATGGGTACTCCCGAATTCGGAAATGAGCAAATATCTACTGTTTCTAAACTCTATATTTTGTTCACATTTCAGAAATACATAGGTGTCTTTCATACCAATTTTTCCATGTATACATTTCCCCAAAATAATTGCTATATACCCGGTACATAATAAAAAACCATTGCAAGACGCTGCTCAGTTATTGGCTCTGGGTTCGTCGAGTTCTTGGTGAACCTACAAGTCCTATATATCCCCACAACCAAAAAGGTCCAGCAAATGTAACTGTATATTGCTTTCATACAGCTGTCATAATTAGAAGAAGTTCTAGGTGAAAACGTTGACACAAATGGCTGGGTTTTTTCAACTAATTTTCAATTTTTCCTATATTTAACTGTTAGTTTCTAAAAGAAACCTTGAAGGATCTACACAAATGACCCCTTGCTGAATTCAGAATTTTAGCTTGTTTTTTTTACAATTTATAGCTCTCCAGGATCCATTACAGATTTCATACCCAGTTCTTCCATTAACTGGAAGGAGGTTGAAGGCACAAAAAATAGCAAATATAGGCTATGTCCCAGAAAAATGCAACAACTGTGTAAAAATATTTGGTTTTCTGACAAAAGTCTACTTGTCCCTGAAAGCTGGGAAGATAGTGATTTCAGCACCAAAACCCCTTTTTTGACACCATTTGCAGGGAAAGAAACAGACGCTTTCATCTGGTGCCCTTTCTCCCATTTAAAAAAAAAAAGAAAATGGCTGTATTTTGGCTAATTTCTGGGTTTCCTCCAGGGAAATCCACAAACCTTGGGTACCTTTTGAATCCCCATGATGTTGGAAAAAAAGGGCGTAAATTCTGGCGTGGATACTTTGTGTGGTCAAAAAGTTACAGGGGCCTAAGCGCGAACTACCCCAAATTGCCAAGAAAAGGCTTAGCACGGGGGGGGGAAGGCCTAGCAGCAAAGGGGTTAAAAATAGCATCCCTCCCTGCCTTCCCAACACACAATAATCAATCTCTAAGTGATACAAATAGTTACACACTCTCCCGCTTCCCCAATATAACGCAAGAGGATCTAGCTAATCTATTGATAAAAGAAAAGTCAGGATCACCTACTGACACGCCCCGAAGGTCCTGAGAGTAGTATATACCTTCTTCGCAGACCTAACGCTGTCACTTCTTAATCAATCAATCAATACTGGGTCTGTACCCAATTCCTTCAAAAGGGCAATCATTGCACCAATTTTAAAGAAAGCAGGAGCAAATCCCTTTGATATGAAGAGTTATTGTCCTGTTTCCCTCCTGCCATGCCTGGCAAAATTACATGAGGCTCATGTAGCCCGCCATCTTTGCTCAGTTTTAGAGGAGTCTGACTTCCTGGACCCATGTCAAGCGGGAATCCAGCCGGCACATTCTACAGAAGCAGCAATCATGTCAGTAGTAGATGATATGCATACGGAAGTAGACAGTGGTAATACTCAAGCTTTGCTGCTACTTGATTTGTCCAGGGCATTTGACATAGTTGACCATTTTCTTTTGGCTGTCCGAGTCAGGGCAGCCGGGCTACGGGACTCAGCCTCCAACTGGATCATTTTGTTTTTTAGAGATAGAGCTCAATCAGTTAGGCTACCCCTGTTCAATTCGGCAGAGGTTCAACTAAATTGTGGGGTAGCACAGGGCTCCTCTCATTCCCCCACCTTTTCAACATTTACATTCACCCCTTGGTCAGCTCTCTTGAAAAGAAGAAAGTCAATATCTTCCACTACGCGGATGATATGCAACTGCTATTTACAATTAACGATAACCCCATGACTTAACAGCAGTTTCAAGACACTAAGCTATTCATCCGCAACTGGATGAACAGTAACCACCTGAAGCTAAACTCAGAGATTGTTATTACAAAAAACAAGATAGATCGCTGGAATCCTTCCCTCTGGCCCAGCGAGATGGGCCAACCCGACCTGCCCAAAAAGGCAGTAAAAAGCCTTGGTGTCATTATTGATGAAGAGTTATCATTCAAGCAGCAGGTAGGCGCAGTATCATTGGCATGCTTTAGTCAACTCCGACGCATAAAAAAGATAAAGAAATAGTTTACTAGGGAGGCCTTGACTCAAGTTGTAATAGCTCTAGTCATTTCACGAATTGACTACGCCAATTCTCTCTATTCGGCCCTCCTTAAGTTCCTTTGGCGTAGGCTCCAGGTAATTCAAAATCAGGCCGCCCTTTTAACTATGTTAGATTTAGACAACTACTGAAAACATGGCTTTTAAACAGGCTTACCAATAACTGATGATGAATATCGAATAAGCTACTCAGTGCCAATAGACTGTATGGTGAAAGTGCGCTCTAGAAATATTCGATAAATAACATAACATCATGTGCTCCAACAAAATGTTGTTGTGGGGCCAAATCATGCTAGTCTCCCTTCACAGTGGCTAAATCCTTATTGTGTATAAACTGTTTGTAGTTGTTGATGTGTCTCCTCATTGTAGGGCACAGTGCTTGTGACACACAACTGACATTTGTTTGTGACATTCCACCAGATGGGGCTACTCCGGATTGGAATGATACTGTGAACAGAAAATGTTGTACTGCTATGTGTCTGTTTATTGGTGCTAGTGATTTGGAATTCCATTTTTGAGGTTGGCGATATGGCTGCAGCTGACATAGACCAAAGTTATTTTACCTACTCATTAGGAAATTCTCTGATGTATCTTCTCCTTCCATTTTGTGAAGGTCTGCACTTGAAAATGTGACCACTGACACACATTATTTGAGTCATGTATGAATTGCTCTGTTTCTGACATAATGCCAGCCTTTTGTTGGGGCAAGGGAATAAAATGTTATGAGACAATACACTCGTATGGATGTGTTGGTGTAACATGGTTGTGAACCTGAGATAATCATAGTGTACATGAAACATATCCATGATTACACAAGTAGTTTTTTTCTCCAGTGTAAACTTTGGATGTGAGTACATATATACATTGCTAGATGTGAGATATACTAAAACTGACAATGGGGTTCGGACTTGTACATTTCTTAAAATGGTCAAGGTGAAGAGCAACATTGTGCAAAACCAAACAAAAAAAACAGTGAAGTACTCAGTCATAGTGAATTAAACCATAGTTGTAGATGTCAAATTGTTTGAAGTCCAAATTCTAAATTACTGCTTTCATCACAAAGGTAAATGTGTCCAGCCAAAGTCCACAGAATGAATGTGTTACACACACTGGAGGGAATTAAGGTTGATGTTTCTTGCTTGCAGTGGTGGGTGTCTTGCCATCCGCACTGCCTGGATATTTGCATGGATGTCCCTGCTTGCGAACGCGGGGGACCCACTTCTGAAGGCAAAGGGGTGTCTGTAGATGTGTCTTCCTCTGGCAAAGCCTCCTTTCCTGTGGCTGCTGTAGACATAGATGGCCCGAATGTAGCTGGATAACAGCAAGAGGTAGATGGTGGTGCAAAAGCCCTGCACAGGTTTGTGTTGATGTCCTACAGCACCCCAATTATGGAGCTCATGTTGGTGTTGTGGACAGTCTGCTCCTGCTGTATGTTCCTCTGTAGCTGCTTCATCCCCTAGATTTCCATCAATACCTGGCCCATCACAACTTGGGACTCATGATAGACTTCAAAGACTTGGTTGATGGTGGCCTGCTTGTGAGTGGCCCCAGTGGCCTCACTTAGCAGGCCCACAGAATAGCTCCCACAACCCCTATCCCCATGAACCTGTGCCCTTGACCGAGGGTGCCCTCTCGTACTGGGTCCTGGATCCTCTCTAGCTGCCCTGGTGATTGTAACCTCAGGCTCCAGGACTGAGGAGGCACATGATGATAGTAACTGTGCTAGGTACACAGGTTAGAGGGACAGGGGTTGGCTGAGGTATTGCAGCTGGGGTGGGAGTTGTGGGCACAGTAAGACTCACTATTGCCGTCTGCCAAAGCTGACGAGATGGACCAAGACGGTCAAACCAGTCCACATCTCCTGGAGTTGTGTCATCACTGAGGGTTTCATTCTGGGGTGGAATGAAAGTCTCTTTATTGGTCAAGCTCTGCCCAAGTGATGTGCCAGATCTGCCTGTTTTAAAATAGAGAACATTGTTATTGGTGGTAAGTGTGGTACCTACATCCAAATGTTTGGTGACACAGGGTCAGATTCACAGAACTAACTTAAGACAAAATCCTAAACTTACTACCATTTTGGTATTCACAGAAGGCACTTACTCATTTTGGTATTCACAGAAGGCACTTACTCATTTCGGTATTCACAGAAGTTAGGAGTCCTAACTTTAGGACTCCTAAATGCCTTCTGTGAATACCGAAAGCCTTAAAATTAGGATTTTTCTCAGTTTAATAGTAGTAAAGTTAGGAGTCCTAACTTTAGGACTCCTAAACTGAGAAAAAATCTAATTTTAAGACTTTCGGTATTCACAGAAGGCATTTAGGAGTCCTAAAGTTAGGACTCCTAACTTCTGTGAATACCGAAGTGAGTAAGTGTCTTCTGTGAATACCAAAATGAGTAAGTGCCTTCTGTGAATACGAAAATGGTAGTAAGTTTAGGATTTTGTCTCAAGTTAGTTCTGTGAATCGGGCCCACAATGTGTAGAAACACAGGAAAAACAAAATAGGTAAACATTACTATTGTGATATACTTCAGTGGTATTGAACTTGTAAACAAGACATTTGGAGACATTAAATACATGTTTTAGAATTAAGGAGGTCATTAGATGTCTTGAGATGTTGAATTTTGGATCAAGAGTGGAGAGGTAATATTTCTTCTGCCATTCCAGGGCCTTGTTGTGTACAATATAGACTTTCACACAACTTGGTTATATATTTAGCATTAGTTATCATTTGAGCAATGCAGAGCCAATGTGTCACCTGTCACTTCTACTCAGCTGAGTTACCTTCATGCCTTACCAATATTTGAGGTACACAATTGGGATGGTGTTATTCATGTCATCACTGGTTTTAGTTGAGGATACCAGGATAACATAAATCTAAGTAGACAGACATGTCTCTGATTGTAGCATTATATGTAGATTGCTCAATCTATGAAAATTTAATATCAGTTGTAATCTGTCAGACAAGTGTGAATCGGCAAAATCATAATTCCCATCTTGCTTAGGGTTGCAGAAAGAAGGCCTCATGGTAGTTGTAGTCATCCTGTACTTGCCAACATTTTCAAAATGGTTAGTGTAACATACTTGTTGTCAAAATGCAGGTGGTATGGACAATACATTTACATATTCACACATATCATGAGTCCTTGAATGTTATTTTCATAGCAATACAATTACAGACACCATTGCAACATGTGGCATGTGATGGATATTGATAGGCGTGATCATAGATTCAGCAATAGACATTAACACTGACAAAGAAACACCTCTGATACTTTGAGTATTGAATGTTAGAACAGTAGATAGACATCACAATAGCAAAAGCAGAGACGAGAGAAAACAGACATTGAAGTGTGACTTTTAATGAGGTGTAAGTTACCACACTCCACTCCACCAGCTATTCCTGTCAAGCCCTCAGAATTCAGGATGGGCAAGACCTTTTCCTTCCTGGTAAACAGTAGTAATGGGTGTTGGGAAGACCATCGCCAGTCTTCTGGACCTCCAGATGTTGGTTGGAGGCCAGGGAACACACCTTCTCCCTAAGGTCTTTCTACCTCTTTCTATTTTCCTCTTTTGTGGGCAGGGTGGTACCTACAGCATTCACTCTGTCAACTATCCTTGGCCACATTTTCTTTTTCCAAATGAGAGGAGTATGTTGGGCTTGGGCACCAAACAATTGTGGCTCTACTCTTATGATTTCATCCACCATGACTGACAACTCAGCCTCTGAAAAAAAGTGGATTTTTTTGGCATAACATAATTATAAATTAAAGCTAGTGACAATGTAAAAATAACTAAAACTGAAGGATGTGAGAAGAATGTCTAAGAAAAGTGATTGGAGAGTGTTAAATGTGATGGGGACAAAATAGGGCTGGCTTATCTCACCTAAAATGTTTGGTCTCTGTCTTGCTGTGCTGCAGTGGAGAGGCAAAGGATCATGGTCTGGAATGGGGAGTGTTTTATAGTGTGATTTGCAGGTGTGTTCACTTGGCCAATGTACATCATCTGTGTTGTTTTTGTATCCATCCAATGGCCACTGTTCTGGTGCTTTGCTGAGAGCGTACTGTGACCAAGGCCGGGGAACCTCTACAAGGGGCCTACCAATTCAACTGTGTTTTCATAAAGGACTCAGCGGGAAGCTGCAGCTCTGACAGCGAAGGGGTATGCATCGCCAACATTGCAGTACCCTGTGGCGCTGTCGGTGGTTTAAGCAGCATGCATCATAATACAGCGGGCACCACGGCGGTGAAGCCAACAAACTTGTAATCGGGCCCTGAGTCTTCTCCCCTGCTCTTCAATGAGAGTCGCAAGGGAGCTTCTGAAGCCTGGGCCACAAGGAGCAGACACATATCAGGTATGCCTATAGAAGGTGGATAGCAAGGTACTGGTTAGTGCAGAGCCCAATTTGTGCCCATGGTTGCTGATGAGGGCCGCTGGCACAAATTTTTGGGAACCAGCACTTATTTTTCCGCATTAGATGTGTAACGAGAGCAAGAGAGAAAAAAATACAAAAATACAAAGATGGCGGAAAAAAATATGGAAAAAACTGTGAGACAGGGAGAAAGCAGGAAACTGCAAGAGTGAGATAAAAGGAGTGGCTGGTTGTGGATTAAAGAGGCAGGAGGCATATTTAGAACTTTACAGCCTTGGTAAACCCACATTTTGGTGCACCCACATTTCATTGTACTGGCAATGGACTACTGAGTAGCGCCCTGGGCACCAGCACTCATTCTTTTACAAAGTAAACACTGGGTACGTAGGAGATGCAGGAGAGGGACCTGCACACTCCGAGGTTGCTTAGCGAACATGATGCATGGGGAGGTCGGGTCAAGTCGCGGAGATCTGCTGCTTTGGAGTGCAGAGGTGATGCAGAATGTTGGACCTGTGCTTCCGCTAGAGTCTGGGTAATCCTAAGTGGTGGATCACATCAGACATATGGTAGGTGGGAGTCCTCCTCTGCAAGTGTGGGCCTCAAGTGTGGGTTGCAGGAGAGGGGCAACAAAGCGGGAACAAAGATCAGGTGAAGTTCAGTCACACAAGGCAACTTGTGGGTTAGAGTCTACTGCCATTACTCGTGTTTGTATAATGGTTCACAACACATAGGGTCTATATTCTGCCCTAGGTTCAGGCAGAGGCTGAAACCAAAATCCATCTCAAAGCATCTCTTGCATATCAGTACACCTTCTTGGTAGAGGTGAAAGTGGCCTGATTATCAGTTGAGCATAGCGCAATTCCCATTTTGAATTTCTCTTTGCTCATCTTGAGTGGGCAATTATTCCCACAACCAGATTTACTGGGTGCCGGAACAACTGATTTAAGTTTACCATCCAGAAAATCCTCCTTGTAAAAAAGCCTTGTGAAATGCCAGCTTTGTAGCCCGACCATCCGGCAAACCATTGAGGGAGCACGTAATGCCTCCCCCTACCTGGTGACAGACTTCCCTTTCCACTCATATGCTTGTAGTGTCCCTCCCAACCCCCTCTGCCCTGCACAGAAGCCCATGCACATATTTCCCACTTGCTCAGAGTGTGTGGAACTGTGTGTGTTAAACTCCTACAAATAGGGAATAACATGTAGAATTTTTTCTGATAATTCTTGCCAGTTAATCCTCATTCAGTGGGATTTAACTTAATATTGCACAGCACTCGCCAGGTGTTAACGCACGGTACCAGTAATTATGGCTGCGAAGTTTGCTTGTCATCAATACATGTAATTCGTAATCGAGGCATGTATGTGAGCAAAAATCTCCTTGAAGATTGTTAGACAGAATCTCTAGAAATGGCATAGAGGGATTAGGAAACTTAAGGGCTATGTCAGTAAGATCGCTGATCTCTCAGGGAAGCACTATCCTGGAAACCTTCCCTTCCGTATTTTCTGTATATATGTGAGCAGTTAGAATTTACCCCTTTTATACACAACAGTGTGCCTCATGTATGCGACACTGTAGAATAGAAGGAGGGAGGGGCACATTTATTATGGGTTCAAGGGTCTATTTTGACTGTTTTAATTTCACTTTTGTCATAGTACTATGACCAATAGTATATGAAAATTATCTCCACCTAGTCGGGGTTCCCCAAGAAGGCAGAAGGACTGCAGTGGACCATTTTGTGGAAGACCTTATCATGAAGATACTGCAGCCCGAGGCCTATTGAACTACTTCTCCATTGAACGAGCCTATGGGGTTCCAGGTAACCCTCCCAGGCCGGGAACACCTCTTCGTGCAATAATAGCTGAATCTTCAACTTAAAAGACCATGATGTTATTCTTCAAGCAGCCTGCCGTGCCCCTCCGGTCAGGTTTGAGAACACAGTTATCAGTTTTTTTCCAGATTTCAAGCTCCGAGTCCAACAACTCCACCGTAACTTTGTTGAGGTCAGAAGAGTCCTGCGGGAACGAGACCTGAAGTACTCAAAGATGTTTCCGTCTCAAATCAGAGAAGTAGCTGAAGGAAAAACTTGCCATTTAGTGACCTCAGGGACGGCACAGTACTGGTTGGATAGAGGGAGATAGGCTGATGGGGCACAACCGAGGACTCAATCCCGCCAACAGCAGTGCGAACAGGACAACCAGGAACGTGGATGGGACACTGAAGAACAAGAGACGAGCAACAGTTGACACAACAACGGGCCTCCTGGGAGGTAACGCCACAGGAGTCCCGACAAGACTGGATTGAGACTGACTGCGGTATGAATATTTCCAGTCACGAACAGTAACTTTGGGGTGCTATTGCTGTAGTCATGCTCCTCTGGACTCTAGGAAACAGTAAAATGTTGGGGGGGGGGTGGGTGAAGCAATTGTTGGTAGTCTCTACTGTCACCTACTGTTTAAGTAATGGTTAAGGACGACAGATACTCTGCAATGTTGGGGGTGTGGGCAGTTTTTAGTATGCTCTGCAGGCAAGGGGTTGAGATTATGGGTTTTGCCTCTTACCATTGTTTGTTTTGTGGGCAGGGTTGTTGTTGTTTTTTAATAAACTGACACTACACTCTGACACAATCTTACATTTACTCCCCCTGCCCCGAGACCCCAAAAGGCCGGTTGGCCTGTTGGGCCCTGGCAGCATCTTGACTAATCACTCATTTGGGTGGACAAGATGACAGGCTGACTATACAGCTACTCTCCTGGAATGTAAATGGCCTGGGAGAAAAAAATCAACAGGGAGTCATTCTGCAGTATGTCAAACATCAGGCTACCGATGTGATCCTACTACAAGAGACCCACCTGAAGGGCAACACATACCAGACATAAGACAGATGGTGCTACAAATTAGGGGTGCATGCAGGATATACCACAGGCTCAACAAGGGTGTGTATCTTAATAAAGAAATTGCTCCTGCTTGTGATCCACCAGGTCTGGTGGGCACCCATAGGACATATGTGGCCTTTACTGGAGTTGTTAAGGGGTGACTATCAATGTCTGCTCTGTCTATGTCCCACCATGCCCACATAATGTTATGCTACCTGAACTGAGTGCCCTGCTCCTTCGGCTGCTAAACGGAAAGCTGCTCATGGTGGGGGACTTTAAAGTGAGGCTGTGTGAGAAACAAGATTGCTGGCCACCTAAACAGATTAAATCCTCCCGCCGACCACTTTTTGATTTTCTCACAGCTCTTGGGTTAATTGACCTGTGGCGGGCCCATAAACCCAGGGAAAAGCAATTTAGAGTTCACTCAGGGGCACATGGCAGTCTTTCTCGTATTTACAATCTGCTCACCCCTACACACCAACTTCATCACTTCTCAGAGATCTGTCACCTGTCTAGAGATATCAATGATCACTCCTCCACATAGGCGGTGTTTGGTCTGGGGAGACCCAGGATGTGTGCCATAAAACTTAACCCCTGTTATCTTAAGTTGCCCCTTGTTGGGGAGGGATTAATAGAAGCAATAGAACACTACTTTGGCGAAAATGATGCTTTGGCTGACTCTTCTTAGACACACTGGGAGGCATAAAAGGTAATAATTAGGAGTCAATCACTCTCCCTTATCGCGGGGCACACGATAGATACAGGGGCCAAGCTTGTGACCCTGGTAAAGGAAAACCAAACGCAGGAAAAGGAACTGTTAAAGTGGGATAACACTGAGGTCAGACACACGCTCCTTCTGTGGCAGAGGGAGTGTAGGGATGTGTCAATTAATGCCACATGGATAAGCAATAGGGCCACACAACAGCACTTGTATGAAGGCGGCAGAAAGGCAGGGAAGCTATTGGCCTGGTTGGATAAGAGGGAACAGGCCTACCGTTGGATATTGGAGGTGAAAACGAGGAATGACAAATAGGTTAGAGTCTGACAGCGCCTGGCAAATGCATTCACCTCCTACTACACCCAGTTATACTCCCCAGCCTTTGAAATCCACAAAGGAGTAGCCCCAGAAGTTCTTATCCAATATCCGGTTGCTGACTCCTGTAAATCAGACAGCTATCTCCTTGACAAGGAGATCATGGAGAATGAGATACTGGAATGAATACATGATCCTAACTCAGGCAAAGCGGTTGGCCCTACAGCGGTGCTATACAAACTAAGGGCCCAGAAATAGGGTCCTCATATGTTGAAGATGTTTAAGGACAGCAAATGGTGCGGCTCTTTGCTTAGAGACCAGAGGCTGCCCACAATAGTGGTCCTCTCTAAAGAGGGGATCAATGCCCAAAGATTGTGCCTCCTATAGGCCAATATCACTCCTCAATGCTGAGGTTAAGATCTTGACCAAGGATTTGGCCTGCGACTGACCAAGGTGATCACAGCCCTAGTCCAGCTGGACTAGTCTGGCTTTTTTGTAATATTGCAGCATTACCCTAAACCTGCGAAACCTTCAGGGCGTGTTAAGCAAGGCATCCAATACGCAGGAGGGCACACTAGTACTCTCATTGGATGCCAGATGGCCTTTGATTCGGTGGAGTAGCCCTATATGTTTGAGGTATTGGTGAGAATGGGCTTCGGCCCACACTTCATGCATTGGATATGGCTTTTGTATATAGATCCATTGACACAGGTAAGATTAAATGTGAGGGCATCCCCTGAAATTAAGCTCCAACGTGGTACTTGCGAGAGCTGCCCAATTTTGCCCCTTGATCTTTGCCCTAGCCCTGGAGCCCTTGGCAGCCTGGATCAGGCAAGATACATTGGTCCGAGGTCTGCAGTGGACTGATCACTTGGAGGATAAAATATATTTAAATGTGAATGATGTCCTGCTTTATATGACAGACCCTAAAAACACCTGGACAGACTAATGCAGATCCTTACTATCCTTGGCCAGTGCTCCGGCTATACGATCAACTGGAGAAAATCCCAAATATATAATTTACAGAGATGGCTGCCACGAATACCCAATGACTGTAGGGCTGAGATAGCCTCAGAAGGGCTCCGCTACCTCAAGATTTCTGAAACAATGGACCCCAAATTGTTCTTTTGCAACAACCTGTTGCCACTGCCAGAGAGGTTAAAGCGAGATGTCCAACACTGAAGATCCCTGCCATTCTCACGCTTTGGGAGAGCTGCCCTTTTTAAGATTATGTCCCTGCTATGCTTACTTTATGTGCTGCAAATCACTAAATAACTGGTACACAATTTGTATTTTAAGAAATTAGAGGGCAAGATTAGGTCACTGTTTTGGGATAGGGGCCTGGCTAGGAATGCGCAACATACATTGCCGAGAGGATGGTACGACAGGGGTTCGTCTTGCCTGATATTCCAAAATATTACTGGGCGGGGCAACTGACAACTATTAATGGCTGGGTCTTTCCTTTCCCAGAGGAACCCACTTTCAGGATGGATCGACTGAAGTTGCATCTAGAGGGATACTTCAGGGCTCTTAACGGTAACCTGAGACTCATCAACATTCTTTTTCTGTTATGTTATTTTAACTTGTATAGCACACATACACAAAGCGGTTTCTTGGCGCGTAGATAACTAACACAGAGACAGCTCAGAATCTTAATTTTAGGCTTGCTTGAATAGTCAAGTCTTCAGCATCTGTTTGGATTTCCCATAGTAAGGGACAGTCCAAATTTCCAGGGGCAGGGAGTTCCAGATGTGTGGGGCAATAACTTAAAATCTGGCTCCACTTGTCCTTTTCCTACTGAATTGAGGAATCACTAGATAGTGTAAATGGGTAGAGCTAAGATTTCTATTAGGAGTGGAGTTTTGGATACAAGATTTTTTTTAAGCTGGACTTTTCATGTGGAGGGATTTAAATACAATGCAAAATGTTTTGAGAGTGAATCTCTGGGCAAGTGGGAGCCAATGGAGATGTTTTGTCACTTGAGAAATGTGGCAATGTCTATGTATGTCTTTGTATATCAGCCATGAAGCTTTATTTTGAACAAACTGGAGCCTACAAGTAAGATAGTTGGAAAGGCCAGATAAAAAGAATCGGCATGATCTATTCCTGACACAACCAGGACAATTATGACTTTGACCAGTGCATCAACCGTGAAGAAATTCTATATTTTCTTGCTTCTGCAGAGTTGGAAGAAGGAGGAAGATATATCAGAGCCAAGTTGCGGTTTCAGATAGAGTTCCTTATCAATGAGGACTCCAAGGCTTTTTACAAACCTCTTAGTGGGGTTGGGTGGTGCCCATCGCAGTGGGCCAGAAAGAAGGACTCCAGAGACTAAGCTTATTTTTGGTGATAACTATCTCTGGTTTATCAGAGTTTAATATCAGATGATTGCTGTTCATCCAATCCTGAATGAACAACATTGTGTATTAAAATTGCTTCTTGGAATTAGGGGTATTGTGAATTGTGAAGAGAAGATGCATATCATCAGAATAATTATATATTTTAATTTTCATGTAATTAAGAGAGTGTATCGGGGGGAATGTATAGGTTAAAGAGGTGTGGAGAGAGGGAGGTACCTTGTGGCACCCCACAATTCAGTTGTGCCTTAGTTCCAATTTGGTTGCTTTCAGCTCTTCTGAGAACCATTTAGTGGCATCATGTCGTGATAACTGTTTGGTTTTACGAAGGGGCGCATGTGTGTTGCTGGCTTTGACCGCATCCTCATAACCGTCAATATCTTCCTTAGGTGTTGGGAGGGATTTTTCTAACATGTAAAATTACTTCAGGGCAGCTCAGTACAAATTTCTGGATAGAGTACCAGAGCTGGTGGGGGGCTTAAAGGGAGATAAGATCTGATAAAGAAAATGTAATCAGATGATGATCTGACCATACACAGGGGACAACTGTCAGGTTTGCCTTAGTGAGGTTTGTAGTCCAGAGTTGGTCCAAGCTGTTCTAGATTTAGGGCCTTATTATGAGTTTAGTGGTCCTGCTATCGCCTTGCCGCTGCCGCACCAACAGGAGGACCGCCAAGCTCGTCGTGCACACGTCCGCCAGAATATTAGTGTAATTCAGGGCGGGCAACGGTGTCAGGGCGGTGGCTGTGTAAGGCTCATAGAAGAGACTTAGCAGCAGACCGCCACTGTGACAGCGCCTGCAGCACATTCCTGCATGGTGTGGCATGGATTCTACACCGAACAGGAACAGTGGTGTACAATTCAAGGGGGACACAACATGGGACCCCCCTCATTCACCTCCAGGCCCAGATCCAGCCTGGGGCCCTGTCAGGGCCCCATTTCCTGCACGTCTGTCACCCTTTTCATGGCAGGTCTCGTGGTTGTCAAACCGCCACACTCAGAATACTGCAGGCGGAACCACAGTGGTGGCTGTGGTCGGACCGCCACCCCAAGTATAGTGATCCTGAGTACCGCCATCCTCGTAATAAGGCACTTAGACTGTTGAGGGTATCAGTGAGGTTGGCCGCATGCTGCCCCCCACTCCTCATTTGCACAATAATTAAAATCATCTTTTAGCAGTATATTGGCTTGATCAATGATCAGAGGGGCGATTGACTCCAATTGGCGTTGAGGAAATTTTTGCATTTAACTTGGAGGTCTGTACAGGAGAGCACACGTCAGGGAAGAATTTCTAAGATTATTTAAATTCTATTTTCTAACTATAGCATCCCTGTAACCTTTGTTTTTTTCAATGATTTTCTATGTTTTTTTAATTTGATTTCCAAACTATAACGTACCTGTAATCTATGTTTTTTTCCAGTGAATTTCGAAGTCTTTTTACATTTTATTTCCTAACTATGACATTTAACCTTTGAGAGTGGGTGCAAGAGTGGCTGTATAGGTAGGTGAGTGGGTGAGTGAGTGGTTGGATGAATCTCGGCACCGGGGTCCTCTGGTCTTAATGTCTCCTCCAATACTACCATGTCGTAGCCTCCTTTGAGGCTCACATGAAGCCTTGAAAATTTTCACCTAATGGAAATATATATTGAAATGGTGACTGTATGATGTTACATATGAACTCTACAGTATTTCCATGTATTATATCATTAAAGATCTACCGGTGGAGACCAATGGGTTTTTGTTGCAGTGAACCCCGAGTGAATATTGTGACTGCTTGAACGAATGAGTATGAATCTGTTAAGAGTATGAGTTTGTTTGGTGTATGTGATTTGCGCCTGGGTCTCTTTGATTGTATATTATATATTGTGGAATATTTATTGAAGGTTTATTAACTGTTCATTTTATACCTTGAGAATAATAATACATTTGATACATTTGTTCTAATAACTATGGTCTCTGGGTATTAATTAGTCTCTTTAGCATCTGTTGCCTCATGGGCTGTTAGCTCACTGTACCTCTACTCTGGGGGTTGTGATTTTACTGTTTTTGTGTCTTATCCTTGACGTACAGCTTTACTTTAAACCATTTTCAGGCAGTGGGTTGTTACTTATTGATTGCTTGAATCTCAGAGTGGGTCTGTAATTGAGTCCATAAGTGTCTGAATGGGTCTGGGAGTTGGTGCATCAGTCTCTGAGTGGATCTGTGATTGGGTGCATGAGTTTCTGAGTGAGTCTGTGAATGGTAACTAGGCCTGAGTGTAAAATTCTGCTCCATAGCGGAGAATGCGGAGTAACCGATAAACTCCGTACTCCGCAATGGAGTGGAATTTGTTTGTGTCATAGGTGAGTGCGAACAACTGCGGCTTCAACCTGTACGCACCAGGATGCCCGGGCCCTTTGCAGAGTGGTTGGGAAAGAAGGTGGGCCTCAAGAGACATCTCAGCAATTCGGCTGCAGATGACTTTCTTGTGCCAACAATAGGGGTGTTTGGCTCCCAATGGCCCTCAGCAGCCAAGAGGACTTCATCCCCCAACCAGTAGTGCGCCAGGAGGCCCCAGTGCCGAGTGGTTGGCCAGGGGGCGGGGCCTCCAGCCAGGTCTCAACAATTCTCAGCAAGCTCATTTCTGACCTTTATTTTGCTTTTTTTCTGCTAGTTTCTGACCTTTATTTTGCCTCTTTCTGTTCATTTCTTCCCTATATCATGCCTCTTTCTGCTTGTTTCCTTCCTCTATTCTGCCACTTTTTGCCCATTTATCACCTTTATCTTGCCTCTTTCTGCTCATTTCTGACTTTTTTATTTTCCCTTTTTCTGCTTGTTTCTGACCTTTATTTTCCTCTTTCTGCTTGTTTCTCACCTTTACCTTGCCTCTTTTTGCTCATGTCTGACCTTTATTCTGTCTCTGTCTGCTCGTTTCTGACCTTTATTCTGCCTCTTGCTGATTATTTCCTACTTTTATTTTGCCTCTTTCTGCTCGTTTCTGACCTTTATTTTACCTCTTCCTGCTCATTTCTCACCTTTACCTTGCCTCTTTCTGCTCGTGACTGACCTTTATTCTGCCTCTTTCTGCTCATTTCTTACCTTTATTCTGCCTTTTTCTGCTTGTTTCTCACCTTTATTCTGCTTCTTTCTTCTGGCTGCTGACCTTTCTTCTGCCTCTTTCTGCTCATTGCTGATCTCTGTTTTATGTCTTTCTCTTGTTGCTGACCTTTATTCTGCTCTTTCTGTTTGTTTCTCACCTTTATCTAGCCTTTTTCTACTTGTTTTCCACCTATATCTTCCCTCTTTCTGCTTGTTCTAACCTAAAGTCTGCCTCTTTCTGCTCCCTTCTCACCTTCCCCGGGAGCGCAGGGGGAGCCTGAATGCCCCCGCAGTCCCTGCCGACTCCCTGCCTTCTGCGGGAACCATCATTGCTCTCACAGACACGGAGCTGCTAAACATGCACCTCTCTGCCTGTCGAGCAATCTTTTCGTCTGTTTCCCTGTCTGTTTAATAGAGGGCAGTGAAACAAACGTAGCCTCCACTTCCTGCAGCTCTCTCTTGCTAGAAGCGGAGTGGTTGCTCTGGCTTGGCGGGAACCAGAAAAAGGAAGCCATGGGAAGGTGGTTGTCCCCAGGGTGCAGGGGGGTCTGCATGGCCCACCTGCTCTATAATTAACCTATCCCCTAGGAAGTGGTGGTCTCCGGACCGTAGCTCGCACCACACTAAGAGCTGGTAACCATCGATCACATGCCGTGAATTTTTACTGAGCGAAAGTTGCAGAAGCTGTAAAAATTATGCTGGTGGAGTTTACCTGCACACCGCGTATTACGCAGGAGCAATATTTCCAGCTGTTGCGAACTTGCATTGGCTTAGCCTTGTTCAGGTATTGCCAGAATCTAAGGAAGGTATTCCTGGCGTCTTCAGTATCTCCAACGGCCTCAGCGGTTCTGACTCAGTGTGTGCACTAGATGGAAGCAGGAGCAGGGGCAGTTCTCTGCGTGGCAGACACAGCGCTGGAACCGACGGCGGCGGCATCATTGGAGGAGGCTGTATCACGGGCAACTGCCCTGGAGGCGGCGGAGCTCGCGGGGATTAACGAGGCTGGAGAAATGGCCCCAAAGTCGGCGGCAGCACTGGTAAAAGCTAAGGCAAGGCTTGCCTTGAAGAACTCCACTGCCACAGTGTGTACGGATGTGGGTCAGGCTGACGCGCTGGTTACAACGCCCACTCATAAGGGAGAAGGAGCCGGTCCTCGAGTTGGGACAGCCTCGGAGAGGAAGAAAGCGGCAACAATGGTAAAATCAGCCAGTCCCACTGTAGTGGATCTGATGAGGGGGGCTGGGCAAGTGACTATTCCACCAGGGACCAGAGGGGTGAAAATTGAGAAAGAGCCCCCACCCACCCAGGTATTAGGAGACGTTCCTCAGACTGATATGGGTGGGGATAATGTGCCCCCAGCAAAAATAGGCGGAGGTGGAACTGAAGTGGGGGTGAGTGATGTAAGACCCCCCCTTATTGAGGACAATATTTCTGAAGTCAGTATTTCTGATAGTGCTAATAATGGTGATAATAGTGCCGTGGAGATTCAAGCAACTACCGTATTGCCCTAGCCCCAGCCAGCAGAAATGGAGAGTGAAGGTGCAGGTGTGGGGAGGAGACCCGAAAGGGATTCTGAAAGGGAACTGTATTTCATCTCTGTTTCGGATGGGGGCGATTGGTCAGAGGTGGAGACGGACAGTACTAATCCCGACCTTAGTGACAGCGACATTGACCTCTCAAACACTGGAAAATCTGGGACAGTTCAGAGGAGAAGGAAAGTACGAGAGAGTGATCTTACTTGGGACTACACCCCCTCAGTACAGCTTACAGGTGCTCCGGTAAAGGAACCGGGGGGGAAAGGGAGGAGACCCCAGCTCACCAACACTTGAGACTATCTTCGAGGCAATATCCAGTCATCGAGAGGAGACGCGGCAGGACGGGTGTAAGGCTCAGGCTGCACTGAGGAAGGTACAGGGAGCGGTCCGAAAACTGTCAAAAACTTGTAGTACATTTGGGGAACGGATGACGGACTTGGAGTCAAGGATCTGCACCACAGAGTCAGATTTGGCAAGCACGCAGGAGCAGGCTAAGTCACAGGAGGCACAGATAGCTGATATCCAGTGGAAACTGGAAGAACATGAGAACCGCCAACGGTGGAATAATCTCCGCGTTCTAGGTGTGCCAGAGGGAGTGGAGGGGGAGGATGATCGTAAGCATGTTATTGATTTGTTTAGGGAATCGCTCCCTGATCTTACGGACTGAAATTGGTCACTAGCGGTTCAGCGGGCACATAGGGTCCCCTTTGTGCAAAATCAGCCAGTAAGAGCAGGGTCATTGCCATGCTCTATCCTGGTATATTTTGGCAGCTTCTTGCTGCGTCAAGCTATTTTTGAAAACACAAGTCCCGAGGCGAGACGAACCAGGAATGAGGTTTCCTATTTTGTTCGCCCAGACTTCTGTCACACCACCGTTGAAAGACGGTGGAGGCTGAGGCAGATGATAAGACCTTTTCAGGATAAGAAAGCTCAGGCCTTTCTAAATAACCCTGCCAGGTTAAAAGTTATCTGGAATGGACAGACAGGTCTTTTATGTCTGAGATAAAGGCTAAGGAATATCTGGATAGCTGAACAGGGTGAGTAGGAGGATAAGACATTAGAACCTGGTGCCTTTTCTCACTCTCTTTTGCTCTCTTTTGCTCAGGGGAATTTTCTTTTAGTTCCCCCTTCTTTTCCTTTTTTCTATTTTGTTAGGTAGAATAGTTATTATAGTTAAGACACTGAAGGGGGGGATGTAATAGTGACTACACAGCATCTGTCAATTAATATTATTGCTTGCTTCTGGGCTCTTAGTTATGTGCGAGGCACCCATCACACACAGACCTACATCTGAGTGTCTCTCGGAGGGCATGGGGGGCTGGACGGGGGTCTGGGAGGTGGAGGGGGGGAGGGGGAGCTAAACTGCAAAAAAAAAATATCCAGAAGAGAAGACGAAATAAGTAGGCAATTAAAAAGCATAAATGTAATTCAGAGAAATGCGCTATGTGAATTGTATAGTGGTAAAAAAAATGGATGGGAGAAAGGGGAAAGGAAAAAAGGAAAAAGGGAATTGTTTCCAATGCAAGGAACCGTCAAAATCAAATTTAGATGGGGAGAGTAAACATCGGCTCGATTAATATAGCAGGGCTGAATGATGTGATTAAGAGGGGTAAATTGGGGGAGCTGGTTAAGCTTTGACGTTGTATGCTTGCAACAGACCCATCTCCCCTGGGATAAAAGACACTGGTTCACAATTCAGGGCTATAACTTATTGACATCTACATCCCAAACTTCAAACATCCGAGGGGTAGCCATTCTTGCTAAAACATCTTTGGGCCAGCCCAAGCGGAAGTTAGCTGATCCATTAGGCAGATGGGCGATAGTCGAGCTTGGGATGGGCCTCACTATTTGCTCAATCTATGGGTCAAACTATGATGATCCTCAGATTTTTGAAGATCTTGAGCAAGAATTGTCAGTGTGGCCAACGCCCCTAATTGAGTGTGGGAACTTAAATATCTCCTTAGATCCACAGCCAGGGCATAATAATCAAGGTGGGTATCAGGGGCGGAAACCAAGGGTTTATAGGGCATTAACCTCACTTAATAAGAGCCATGGTCTAGTGGATATATGGCTGGCTAAAAACACATCTCAAAATACAGGAAGTACATATTACTAATTTCCTCATAAAAATATGTTAAAATTGACTATTTTTTTGGGTCAACAGTTCTTCTCAATAAAGCTAGTATTAAGATCATGCCTAAGATCATATCGGATCACAATCCGTTAATTCTGGAGGTGGAAATGCCGGGTTTTACAAAAGAAAGGGGGAGATGGTCATTTGATAAAAAACTGCTGGTTAATATAGATTACATCGAGCATATTAAAAAATGGACAGCTGACTACTTCGATATCAATAGATATAGCACTTCGAGAATAGTTGTTTGGGATGCGTTTAAGGCGGGCTTGAGAGGAGAAACTATTAGCTATGTTTGCAAGGCACGAGCGCTGCGTATGGGGAAAAATTAAGAGCTAATGTGTAGACTCAGAATGGCAGAGGAGGAGCATTCTTTACTTATAAAACAGGGAAAAGAGACAACGCAAAATCAGGAACAAATATTGGCTCTTAAGGCAAAAATAAATGGATGGCTTGCGCAAAAATCAGCAGAGGAGTTTCATTTCCGGCGTAGTAGCTTATATGAGAGTGGAGAATCAGTCGGGAAGAGACTAGCTCTTCGCACCAGACAAAAGTCAGCGCAGAAACAAATGTTATCTATAAATGTGGGGGTAGTGGCACATACGGACCCGGATGATATAGTCCAAAATTTTCAAAACTGTTATCAAATACTGTATTCGGAAGAAGGGTTTAGGGAGGAAAGGATGACACTGGATGATATTACCCAGATCGTGACAACAGGGGATATGGGAGATGTTTCAGATGAAGATTCAAAGCGAGAGCTAGAATCCGAGATCTCATAGGAAGAGATTTTATTGGCTTTACAGAGCTTGGCCTCTGGAAAGGCCACAGGCCCCGATGCAATACCCCTTGAGGTATACAAAATACTGTGGACGACAATAATACCACTCTTACTAGATCTCTTTAGAGGTATCCAGTCCCACGGGAGTAGTCCAGAGTCATGGAGGGAGACTAGTATTGTCATTTTTCCAAAAAAGGGTAAGCCCCCAGACAATCCAGGGTCTTATAGACCAATATCTTTAATTAACACAAACACAAAAATATATTCTAAGGTCTTAGCTACTCGTTGGGAAGGGTCATTGGCCGCCTGGTCTCCCTGTGGCAACACGGTTTTATACCAGGGAGAGAAACAACAGACCGTATACAGAGAGCAATCTCACTACTTGATATTGTATCCGAGACGGGGGGCCAGATGGCCATGATCCTTCTTGACGCCGAGAAGGCATTTGATCGTGTGACGTGGGAATTTTTGTGGGGAGTTCTGGAGTTCAAGGGGTTTGGTCAGGGATTTATCAGAACAATTAAAGCTATGTATCGAAATCCAAAAGCTCAGATACAAGTGATGGGAAGAGAGTCAGGGGAGGTTTTTATTTCTAGGGGAACCCGGCAGGGATGTCCCTGCTCACCCATCTTATTCGCGCTATACATCAATCCATTAGTTGAGAAGCTTTTACAATCAGGTAAAATTAAACCTATCAGCAACAAGTGGTATCAGACCAAAATACTGGCCTATGCCGATGACGTGGCAATTTTAACATCAGACCCTAAAGAGGCCCTAGATGAAATCAACTGTATAACTGAGAGGGTTGGTGTGCTATCTGGATAACGCCTGAATAGAGAGAAAACCATTG
Organism: Triturus cristatus; assembly: GCF_964204655.1. Lineage (NCBI taxonomy): Eukaryota > Metazoa > Chordata > Amphibia > Caudata > Salamandridae > Triturus > Triturus cristatus. Next base: position 791,117,376 of record NC_140584.1, on the reverse strand, counting down.
TTTTCTGTACAGAGAATGTTGATTTTGATGATTCAAGGCGAGCGGAAACGGAAGTCTATTTGGGGGTGCGTATATATTATATTATATAATATAATTAAATTGAATTATGATTCACTTGTTAAAACCTTAGCTCCAGAACTGAAGAAGGTTAATGGACTGCATTTATCGATTATTAGGAGGGGAAATTTCTTGAAAATTAGTGTTTTGCCCAAATTTTTATACTTATTCAGGTCAATTCCGCTTGCTTTGGAGGATCATATATTTAAAAGTATCAACTCTATGTTTTCCAATTTTATGTGGCAATATGGGAAGGTGAGGAGGTCTATGAAGTTTTTGACATTGACACAGGATCGAGGAGGGTTGGCTGCTCCAAATATCACATTATATTATTGGGCCGCCTTATTGCATCAAATATCCTTCTTACTAAAGATAGACAGGAATGGCGATGAGGGTATGATTAAGAGAATTCCAACAGTGTTTGAGCTGGCAGTAGGAGACAAGGCCTCTGGGCTTCTTTTAAAAGAATTGGAACAAAGTTACTATAAGAAAGTCCTGTGTAAAATTATAAAGAGTGCATGGAGGATCTGGAAGCAGATATTAAAATTCATGGAAATTCCTAGGGTTACGCAATATACTACTCTATGGCATGCATCGTTTTTCCCAAAGGATGCCTATGATACTACGGGGCGGGAGTGGTAGAATAAAGGGGTTACCACTATCGGAGAGTTTTATGGGGGAACACAGCAACCCCAATTTTCTGAATTACAACATCACTTCGGGGTATGCCCTAATCAGTTTTTTAAATTCATACAGATTAGGAGTATCCTTATGGCATATAGACCAAGGGTGATGATTGAGAGGATTCCTCTGATGGATCAGATTGGAAGTGAGTCTTGCAGGATTCGAGGCATATATAGTCTCCTACTAGCGGCATTGCCGGATGATCTAGAAAAGAATGAGACATTATGGGCAGCGAAATTGAATAATCCGGACGCAGACATCTATAGGAGCTTAGAATTATCTGCCGAAAGTTTTATATCTTCTAACTTAAAAGCTCAGTTATATAAGACCATATTTAATCTTTATTTTACACCGGCGAAGCTATTTTCATGGGGGAAAAGGGTGGATGATAAGTGTCCTAGGTGCGGGGTGGGCCCGGCTACCTTGATACATATGCTTTATGATTGTGGGGAGCTGGCCCTCCTAAAGTCTGGGATCCTCGGTTTTTGGAAAACTCTATTGTGCAGGAACCTCGAGCTGACCCCGATGTTAGCAATTTTGGGACATGATAACACGTTGGGGAGTAATAAAGAACAAGAATATTGCCTCTTTTTAGGCACAGCTATTTTTAGAATAATGTTAACAGCCCGTTGGAAGGATAGAGATCCATCTACTTATCAGATGTGGTTAGCTAGACTGCTAGGGATATGGAAACAGGAGGCAGCCCTGTATGCATTTAGAGGGAGGAAAGCCAGGAGCCGGGGATTAAAAATATGGGCATGTATAGCAAAATGGAGTGGTGAAGCCGGGGGCTTTTGATTAACAAGAATAGAGGTAATGAGACCAATGTAGCTATAAAAGGAAATTTAAATTAGTGGGAATAGCCTTGGTTTATATACTGTATAATAACTGCACCCTTTCTCTTGTCGTTTTTATATACTGCCTGTAACATTCTTAGTATCTTTTAATGGTCTATATGTGAATGGAATTTGATATGATATGATATTGTGTAACATGATAAAATTGGTGCTTATTTTTTCCTATCTTCTCTTCTAGAAATGGATCCTGATTTACCTATTTGAAAAGTGTAATAGGTTTTCAACTACCTTTCTGAATGTATTTATTGGTCTTAAAGCTTTTTTCTTATGAATTATGTATTAATTTTGTAAGAGTGCCTACTCTGGGTATGAATAAAAATAAAAAAATGTTTAAAAAAAAAGGAAGTGGTGGTCTCCGGGGTTCAGGGTGGTCTGCGCTGCCCTCCCCTAAGCATTTTTTCAAAGTCCCAGGAGGTGGTGGTCTGAGGAGCTCAAGGGGGTCCGCGGGGACCCTCAAACATTTAATTAGAAGCCCTGGGGTAGGAGTGGTGCCCGGAGTATTTTTAAGCCCTTGGTAAGGAGCCTCCCTCCATTTTTATATTAATCCTCGCATGCCACCGGGTAGGCCAGGGCTACCCGGGGGCTATAATTTAAACAAACACGGGCTGTTTTTTTGTCAGCTTTTTTCCCCACAAATTCACATTCTTTTCTGCAAAAAACATTTTTTTAATGCTTTTATACCATGCTGCTGTCCTAGTGGGACCCCAAGGTGAAGACTTTGAGGTGCAGGTATTCCTACAATACAACTTTTCTTTTTTTACAGTTTTTTTGTGGGACTCGGCTGAATCGAGTCCAAAGATGGCTGACAGCACTTACTGGTTAAAGTGTTGTCAGCCAATCAGAGCTCTGCATTTCCCTGCAAAAACTTGTTATTTTTTACAAAGTCGCCGCAGCCACAGATATCACTAGCTCTATTTTCTTAAATTTCTCAATGACTACAGAACGGATTTACAACAAACAACAAAAAGCAGAATCTGTGTAACCAAATCTACCGTTCTGCCAAATTAGGTGTAATTCCGTCCAGCGGTTTGGGCTGCACAGGTGTTTAAAGGTCCTATGGGAATTAACATGGGGCAATGCAATTTTTTTGGCACCCCTCTTTCTCCGCCTCCGCTTGACGGATCACCCTGAAACTTTCCATGCACACTATGACACTTTGCTTGGAAAATTTTGTGAAGATTCGTCAACCGGTGCCAAAGTTATAGGCAAGTCAAAATATGCTTTTCCTACGGAAATATGGTCCTAACTATAACAACCTACTACTGTCAGTAGGTAATTAATACATAACTAAATATATATATAAATATGTAGTGGCTGCAATATAATGATTCATGATGTACTTACCAGCAACGTAATTACCTATAAGGACATACCATCATCTTAAATATTTTAGACTTAGCCACTGATTGTGAGTGCGTTGGAGGTGTAGGTGTTATTTACCCTACCTAATAAATTCTGACTCTCCGGGGGTCAGAATTTTTCATGTTCAATAAGTAGAACCCACTTCGAGTTTTGGGGGGGAATAACATGCAGATTTAGGTGCTTACTGCACTAAATTCCACATGCTGCAGTAAATACTGTTATTTTTTTCCTTTTGAATTCTGCAGATCTGTCATGCCGAAATTTAACAAATGGTGAGATATTTAATGCACCTGGTGATAACTGGGTGTGGTAAATTACAGTCAACTAAGAATTCCGATCCCTGCACCAACAGGGACTCATGCGGTGTTAAGAAAACACGAGACACTCATAATTAGGGCCTCAGACTCCTCGTGCTCTCCTGAGGCAGTCAGCAGATCGGTAGAAAAAATAAATAACAAAAATAAATAAATACATTCTACCTCGTTTTCAACTTTGATCATGACAAAATACAAAATGATCATCAGGACATTACAAGTAAGTTATCACATTTCCTGTACTTGAATGTCTTTTAAACTGCTCTTATTGTAAAGAGCCGAAAGAATTTGCAGGAAAAGTGATTAAATAACCTTTGAAAGGCAGAATAAATCTGGACCACAATTACCATCTTCTTTGTATTCCCTTTCGTTTTGAAGACTTTCCTCAAGGCATGCGTCATCGGATCACAGATTCAAGTCCATCATGGCTGGCTGCTCTCTGCCCAGCAGCAGACACGTCACCCCTTCGACAGAGACACCAGCACAGCCCACTACGGCTGGGCCCAGGGGAGCCTCGACTTTCAGTTGAGTGCTTTCCCGCCTTCCCCTGCTCGGCCTCTCCTCGTGAGAGAAACACTGAACATCTGCCTGCAAGCCATCGATCTGTCATGGGCTTCTACAGAGAGAGCACATTTTTGAGCTTCACTCACCGAGCCCTCTACACACGATCCGCACAACAAGAAATTGCCTCTTTCAAGACTTACAGAACAATGTGCTGCTGCCGTGTTAATTTCTACCCATTGCGAACGTTTAAGGAGAAACTAAGGTGGGCAAAATCAAGTAAAATGCAGTGTTGGGTGCAAAGCTTATGATTTGTGCTGAATGTGCCTTCTCTGTCTTTTTTTTATTTATTCTTCGTGATTATTATTTACAAAGCGTTCCTGTACCAGAATGGCCTCACGGTTGTAACACGCCAGGTACAAGCATTGGCAACGCCAATAGGTCTTGCATTTGTGAGAATTGGAGCTATTGGCATTGTAAAATGACTAGGGGCCTAATTACGAGTTTGGCGGTCCGACAGAAGACGGTGCTATGCCAAAAAGGCCAAGCCCATGGGACGACCGCTTGCCAGATTAGGACTTTAATCATGATTTGGCGGGCGGTTGTACGGAGGTCTGACAGTGGCGATCTGTTAGGCTCATAAAAGAGCCTAACATGCAGACCACCTTCCTGCACCTTCCTGCATGGTGTGACATATATGCCACACCTTGCAGGAATTGGGGGTCCAAAATCCACATGTACCCCCACGCATGCACACCCTGGTCCCCGAGGTGGCAGGAGACCCCCTTTGTTGCCTCACTGCCACCCTTTTCACGGCAGGCTCACTGCCATATAAAGGGTGGTGGGGAGGCAACTCGAAATATGCTCAGCAGTGCCGCAGAGGCACCGCCAGCATATTACTACCTCTGTGTGAACGCTGCAGGATCCTGGATCTCAGGCGGTCGCAGCGGTCCTGTGGCAGACTAATCATAATACTGCGTGCAGTCCCGCAGTGCAGCGGTGGTCGGGCCCCCACCATAGGTTCAGCGGTGCTATGAACTGCTTAACTCGTAATCAGGCCCAATGTCTTTTACCCATGTGTATTGGTTTGGAGTGGAGTGGATGTAGGTGGTTTGTAGTGGAATTATTTGGGATGGATTGGAATTGTGTGCAGTGGAATTGTGTCGTGTGGAGTGGATTTGTGTAGTGGAAGTATGTGGCATGCTGGATAGATAGGGGAGAGAGCTGCACAAAATAGATAAACAGGAAGACCAAGAGGGATGATAGTTTGCACACAAAGGGGTGAATGAACTCCAGACAGAGAAACAGAAAGAGTGTGTGAGAAAGAGAGAAATAAGAGAGAGCAAGCAATAGGCATACCTGGGAATGCAATGAAAGTGAAAATACAGATGAGAATATGTCCTGCCCCATGTCATGTGTCCTAACATCAGTTGTGTCTTTTTAATCATTATAAAACGGTAATCTGGGAGCATTAGTTAAACACACACAAAGGTGTACAAGTAAACGGCAAGCAGCCTAGTTTGTATGCAATCGTGAGAGGTATGAAAGTAAATTGCATGCAAGTTAATGATCTCCTAGTTTTGGAAGTAAACAAAATCAAGTAAAACATGCGTAACCTAGGTGGTATATACATGAGATATTTGCCAGCCATGGGCATGCAAAGGAAATTAATGCACGTAAGGGATATACAGCAAAGCAGAAAGTAAGTTGAATATATTTATGTAAAGAACAGGTATCATTGAAATTAGAAGGATTGTGCAAGTGATAGGTAAAGAAGAAATGTATTTCAATAATTGTGATGGGAAGAAAGGCACTCTATTTTTTAAGAATCTATTTGAATACCTGATTTTTGGAAAATCCTAAAAGGAAGGGGTGCTTCCGAAATTTGGGCTGTCTGTCTGAACAGACCCAGAAATTAAGTATGAGTGGGGTAGGCACGCAGATAAATAAGTTAAGCCTTGTAAGTAAGCATTTTTTATACGTTTTTCCCACAGTCGATCCGGTGAAGGAGTGTTCACGAGGATCAGTATCATTTTTGCAGGTTAGTCAAATTGAGGGACGGCTGTCTGTTCATTATCTTTTATGTCAGGAGGAAGTTTGTTTAGTTACGGAAGTTGTTTTACCTTTTTGCAGCCAGGGAGAGTACCAGATTATCAGGTATTCGGTTTTGTTTGTTTTGCACGATTTTTTCACCACACAGGGTGACTGGTTTTACCGTGGATCATTTCTATCACAAACCTTTTCTCTTTGATACAAGGACATTTTTTCTATGTAAAAAATTACGTGTAGTTCTCAAATTGCTTGTATATGTAGCTCTCCTGTACATCGACGTTATTATGATTGTATTTTTTTCATTTGCAGAAAATCCCCTGACGAAGGGCCGCTAAAGGCCCGAAATGCATTGGGCGAATCAGATCACATGGAAATTCTGATATCTGTATATTATGTAAACATCACTGTGAAATGTAAATTTTGATTAAATCAATCACTGTGCAAAATCAACAGAGCGAAGTTTATATATGTCAATTATGATTTAGCCACATTGTTATGAAATTGCTGATCAAGTAACTTAGAACGGTTCCAGCTGAGGCTGGTGGGTACGTTGCTCCGAAGCAAGGCGATGCAATAATAAAGAAGAAATGTATGCCACAAAAGCTATGAGAGTGAGAGATATCAACATTTAAGATATATGATAGGCATGAAATTGAAAGCGTTAGCTGTGTAGCTGAAACGTGGTGGAATTGAGAAATAAGCAAATCAGAGCTGCACATAAATACATTCAAACTGTGGATTTCCATCTGAAGGATAAACTTCTGTGCCGTTGAATTTTTTGGCATGATGTGGAATTCTGTGGTGTGGTTTGAATGTATGTGGTGTGTTGTGTAATTCTGTTATTGAATTCTGTTGTTTATTGTCGAATTATGTAGTGTGCAATGGAAATGTGTGGAGTTGAATTGTGTGACATGAAACTGTGTGGTGTTGAGTAAAAGTATGCTGATTGGAATTGTGTGGCATGTTGTGGAGTGTATTTATGTGGATTGTTGCTATGTGGCATAGACTAGTTTTATGTGGGGTGCATTTATCTGGCAGTGAGTAGAGTGTATCTATGTGGAGTTGAATCGTTGCACTGAGTGGTATTATGTGAAGTGTAATTTTGTTAAGTGGTGTTTAATTGTGTGGTGGTGAGTTGTGTGGTGAGGAATTGTGTGGTGTTGTATGTCACACTAAATATTCAGGCATGCCACAAGGTAGCCATGCAAATGGAGCTATTCTGTTTATTTTGCATCTTCTTCAGACTATTCAGATAGGATTCACATTAATGAAGATTACCGGATTGGCCCAAAATTACACAATGTAGTCAAGTGATAGAGTTGGGATTAAAACCTAAGTCTACTGGTTCCACAGTTAACAATTTAACCTCCAGGTCTCTTCTAAGAAATCAAATGTATATATGGTTGATGATGTGTGCCTTTGTGTGCACTTATTTTGTTATGTAGTGGCTCCCATTTGGCTTATTATTAGAAAAACTTGTATTTATATTTCCAAGATGTTGATTGGTACTTAAGAACGGTAAAAAAAAGTATGCATGATGCCACATAAATGTGCTTGTGTTAGAAGCCTCGGAAAATCTTATGGGGCTGGGGCAGAGTGCTTAGCAGAGCAATCCACAGCTGTAACAACTTTGAACTCACCAAAGAGGATTCCAGAGCTAAGGAAAAACAAGGAATGGGAGAGGATGTGGCCAGAGCTGCTGAATTGAGAAAAAATGCATTTTTGAGGCCTAGTGCTGCTTGCTTACCGCACCTTGTGAAGGAGACACTCGTCTACTTCTGGAAAAATAACACAGCTCAAAATAATTTATTTCCGATTACAAATATGTACACTCCTACAACTGTTTAGAGATCTTCAGTTAAAGGTCACTGATTTCACTTTTTTATTTTTATTTAAAACTGTTATTTTCCTAATATGACCACCCCAAATATTCAGTCCAATATATTTCAGTAGAAAGTAAAAATGTGCATTGCTATTTTGACAGATTGAGTTTTGTATCACAACCATCTATCCTTCTCTTAACTCTGGCGTGAAACTGGAACCAGAAACTTAACGCAAAACATTTGACTAAACATTTGAGAAAAATAAGCATTGAACCCAGCTTAAAACTTTGTGTTGTTGCTTGTTGATATGTGTAATCTTTGTATATTACTCGGTCCTGAGCTGGTATCAACATATTTTGATTTGCATTTACTCTATGGTTTGTTCTTCCATGTTATTTTGTGCTGTGTTTTATCATGGTCTTGTAATGCGTTGCACCTGTTTGTCTCTAGCTGATGCTACGTTGCATAATGTGGTAGTTGGATAGTGCTTCCACTTGAAAAACTCAGCCTCAGGCCCCTGAGATTAATAACGCCTCCATTTAGCACTCTCTCTACCTGGGTTGGTAATTTCAAAACTTGCAGACGGTGCTTGAGATCTGATCGTCACCCCCTTTTGCCTGATGGTGTATATTTGGGGGCTGCATCAAAGTCCGGTCCAGGATTCGCAGATGTATGTATCTGGTACAGGCCAGGAGGAAGGGGACTGAAATCACACACTCACCCTGGGTGCAACACAACCCCATTGTCAAGGAGTAACAAAGAGGCTACTGTCCCTCTAAACAAGCCATGGCCCCACTTTAGAGCTATTGTTAATTTTATATCGAATTGTAATGTTGCTGTTGGTTGAGGGCTCAATAGATTGATATGAGTGGACAAATGCCCCCCAAAATCGTCCTTTATATAATCAGTATAACATTAAATACAATTGATTAATAGCTTCAGAGAGTGCTGCGCCACAGGGGCCAGGTGTCCGCAGATACAGTTATTTTAATGTGGGTGACTTCATGTTAGTCCTGGACAAGTCCCCAGAAAGTTTCGCTCACAAAAACTGGCATGAGTAGTGATAGTTTTGTGTTCGTTCTTCGGTAAAAAATCAGCTGGGGCGAAATGTCCCTACGTTTCATTTATAGAATCAGTTTGTGGCTATATGGCCTGGTACTCCCCCAAGTCCCCTCTTTACCTTTGGTACCCACAGCCTTTGTCCAGATGAGGTCTCCCTCCCTCCTTCAAGGCAAGTATTGAGTCCACACCAATTTGGGATTTTTCGGATTAGGGGGGAGTAACCCCCCCCGGCCGTATTTATTGCAAAATTAAAAAACATTATTTATTAACATTATGTACAATTACGCAGAAAGGCCAAATACATTGTTAGACAGATGATGTCACATGGCTATCCTTAACTCTAATACACACGACACTCCTACCGTAAATCTAACAATGCATATATTCTCTTTCTGCGTGTCCCCGCTAGAGCCTACGGCAAAGTCAATGACTGGCAGCCTCAAGATCCCAGCAAACTAGCAAACTACGCGAAAATTATTTCGCCGGAGTTGGCTTGCGCAGGGGGTACAGCTTATCGGACGGATACTTTCCCCCGGGCCCCCCCTGCGCCCTGTGCCTTAAACTCCATAACGGGGGCTGCAGAAATTCTGCAAACTTGCGCCCTGATGCGCATGCGCATGCGGGGGTGGCCACAGGCCCACTGGAAAGAATAACTCCCCCGGCCCCCGCACCCTGACAGCCTACCTACCGGCTGTCACTGCCCCTGGAGTTACATGGTTCTGACCGCTAAGGACCAAAGACTATGCTTACCAATCATGACCTTACCGCCTGACCGGAGACACACACAACTAAATACGACATTATTACGTGAAATCAAATAACATGTACTGACATCTATTTAAACGCTATATTTCAATCACATAACTCTGTATTAATCAATCCTGTACTTGACAAGCTTACAAATACTGAAATACTGACACTTTTATTATTATCAATTCAGCAAAACATCATATTTTCTTTAACTATTTCCTGAGATACCTGTAATAAAAGTAAAAGAGACAAGCAAATGCATTACTGCCCAACACATTTATAGTGTACCTAATCATCACTTTACATTAATTCCATCTCCTGAAATACCTGCACTAAAAGTAAACGAACAAAGCAAATAGATTACTGACAAACATATTTACAATGTACCAAATTTTCATCACTCCTGTCTCCTGCGATACCTGCAATAAAATCAAAAGAACAAAACAAATACATTGCTGATAAACACCATTAAACGTGCGCAATCATCAAGTTTACATTAATGCTATCTCCTGAAATACCTGCAATGAAAACATTTTCTTTTTAATAGAACAAACCAAAATACATTCCTGACCAACACAATTAAATTGCCTGCCTTAGGGGATGGTGGGTGGGGAAAATACATTACGGGCCGCCGGTGGCCCGGGTGCTGTGCCCGTGGGGAGAGCAGAACAAGAGACTGCTCTGCTCCCCACACCCCCTTTTAAAGGAGGGGGCACAGCCCAGGCCGGTCTAAACCGGCCGGACCCCCACGCTCGAAACCCTTGTGAACCGGAAGCACTAAAGTGTTCCGGTTCATGTCCCGCAGCAGTGCCAGCTATTGGATGCACAATGTGGGAGGTGGGAGTGCTCCCACCTCCTCCTTTTCCCCCCCGGGGACCGGTCCGACCGCCATAATGGTGGCCCGCGCTAATTAGCGCTCGGCCTTGATGTGAAGTAAATGTCAGCTGAAGTGTAATGTCGGCTATTTCAAGTAAAGGGAGAAGCTTTTGCGGCCCTGTCTCAGGCAGCGTCATATCTGCATATGGTGTCGAGTTGGTCCTGTGTAATAGGGTGGCACGGGTGCTCGGAGTGACCGCTGTCCTGTCCTCCCCACCCCCTGGGGGACACCTCGAATTAGCAAGAGTCTGTCTCCGGCCTGTAAGTAGCAGGTGTTCTCTAAATACTCCTCAACAGAAATGAGGATTTGCCTTCTGGGAAGTGCGAGGCGCTACGGATACACCTATTTATGTATTATAACGTCCAGTTTGTTGATATAGCATGATCTTGATAGCACGGCAACTAAAAACATTAAATAAGACTCATGTAAATGCCAAGCTTTAAAATGTCCCGTACGTTTTATGGCCGTCTTTGTATATATGAAAGTGCCGCACTCCATCAAAAGGCACTTTAGGAGCCTAAGAGAGTGAAAAGAGAGAGTGTGTAAAACAACTGACACTGAATACCGAAGCCTGGGCTGCCGCCGCTACGGAATGTGTAGTCACCGCATGCCTCCTCGCCATGGTGAGAGTTGTAAACCGATGAGAGAAACGAGCTACAACCGGCCCTGGCTGATACACCACCACATGTCTTCTGTAAGGCCTACAAAGGTTAGTGCTACTTTCGACCTGGTGGTCATGTGACACCTCGACCTATACCGAACAATCAATCAAGACAGTAAAACAAGCGCATCATCCGACATTTCATTTGAGTCAGAGCAGCTTTTATGTGTATGTGCGGTGTGTGGGTGCGGCTATGTTAATCAGTGGCGTCACTAGGGTTGGTGTCACCCGGTGCGGGTAACTCATGGTGTCACCCCCTCACGACTTACCTCATGGACCTCCTCCGCTCCGAGTCCGCAAGTGGACACAGTTGGCAAATAACGGGACCATACAGAATCATTAACCCTCTGAGCTACCTTTCCATGAGTCAAATCTTCCATTAGACAAAATTCCGATCTCTCTCTACGAAGAACATTAATCACCAGAGTCATCATGACATTTTTATTGTTACCGAAAATTGCTGGAGGCCAGGAAGGAGGCAGCAAGCGCCTTTAAAACCATAATATACTTGCAAAAATGATGCCTCCACCTAAAGTCAGCACCTGGTGCGGTCACACCGGTTGCACCGCCCTAGAGCTGGCCCTTCTCAAGGGTCCTGTGACCTCAGTGACAGGGTCACTGTTGTTCTAGGGTGTGCTGCTTCATAGGCCTGCCCTCAAGACTGGAGGTGAACTTCAGTATGAATAGTGGTGGACAAGCCTTGAAAGTTAACCTACACTTGTCATGCTAGGGTTCACCTGCTGGTGCTAGGACACCGGGGCTTCTAATGTCTTGCGAAGCCTTCTAAGGTCTAGAATGAGATAGTGCTCTCTCAGGAGAGTGGTCTGGCGGACTGGTTATTAAGGCTGAACCTCGTTCCCCAGTTCCAAATTCAGCAGCTCTGGCCATAGTGCCACATCCTCTCCCCCACTGAACACCATACTGTCCCACTGAGAAAAACTCAGACTGCCTTCAACTACAACCCAATTGTTGCCAGCTATAAACACCTGGATGCGTCTTAATTTAAATTACACACTGGGCAAAAGCAATATGTGGCCTACATTTACAAAAAAAGTGACAGCATTCTGGAAAAAGCAAATGATCATAGGGGATGCAAAATTTTACAAACCATGTGAAATGTAAGCAGGAACAGCATGGTTACCTTAACGCTTTTACACTCCATGTTCAGAAATCAGTGAGTGCTTTTGTCTGAAAAGTTAAGGACATGACTACAGGGCACTGAATGGACCCATTTCAATGGCCATTGCTTACATCCTTACAAAACGTAAGCAGTATGGTAAAAAAAGACAACATCCCTAGATGCAGAGCAGCAGTACAAATTTTGTTTTTCAATCCTTACATTGCAGTACCTCCAGGATTGGTGCACTAGTTCCAAGCCCAGGGAAAACAAAGCCAAGACAACAAAAATAGCGGTTCACTGGCAAACTCTGTAAAAGTGGCGCTAACGTGTTTGGGTGTGAATAAAATAAATCTGGCCAGTTTTTCTACCACTCTGCCCTAAATTATGTATTTATTCATTTTTCATATTTTTAAACTTTTATTCCCGATGCTGCACTTTGGAATTAAATGTCAGAAAAATACGACATTGATTTCCAGCAAAAGTGATTTTCTTTTTTGGATCCATTTCACAGGGGTGCAAATAAAAGAAAGGAGAGGAAAGAGAGTGAGAACCCCGTCTTGCAGGCAGCCACTGTTTTCAGTAAGAGTCAGACTCAGAGAAGAACTGCCGCGCTAGCAGGCGAGACTGAGGCCTGAAGTTATTTACAAGAAGAGATACACACAGTATAACAACCTTAGAGGTACAGACACGAGCGAGAGAAGGCACTTCCTGGGTTAAAGGTCACTCTTTTGGAGAAGGATAATTAATTAAAGCGGCTGCAGCAACATCACCAGATCACAGACCTGGGTTGAAAAATGCAAATTGGGTCAGGACATTTCTGTAATTTCCATCATTTTGAGTGACGCTTGTCAAGTGTGTAGCGCCTAGTATCTGGAGTGAGCTTTAGGTTTAAACTGAGAGTTTTAACAATGCGACAGAGACCCTGGTGTTAAAGCGCCTCGGGTCCGGGCCACAGACAGTCCTGCATCCGGGGCCTCTGGCAGGTCCAGCCAGCATGTACACAGAGGCAGAGCTGCTGAGCCTGAAACTGAAAGTTATCTCTTCGCACTGCAGGCCTCCCAAATCCCGACAGCTCAAAAGATGGGCCCACCACCCACAACTCTCGAAGACGACGTAATCAGAGTAGAGAGGCAGTGATCAGAGAGGCAGGCAGACAGGCCACCTCGCTACGCACTGCCTCCACCCTGCGCGCTGCCGCGCCCTGCTCAAGAAGTCAAAGTCACAAAAGTGAAAACTTAACAGTCAACACTCCCAATAACACACATACAGCACACATGCAGCATAATCATAACCGGTTTGCAGCGTCCGCTTGACCACCGTGACCTGACCCATGATGACCATTATTATTGCATCGCACAGCCACAGCGCACAGGCAGGCAGCATAAACGCTTGTGCTTGACGGTCTTGACCACCACGCACCACCCACCCATGCAGGCAGCATAACTGCGGCTTGACCACCACCCACCGCCACCTGACCCATGACCTAATCAATTGGTGCCGGTCTGCTGGAGAAACTCACCTGCTGAGTTGGTGGCAGACGGGGGGGGCTACATTGGTCGGCAGCTAGCCTTGAGGGCGGAACCTTGGAATAAAAATAAATTATGGCGGCCCACGGGTGGTCAAACCTGAGACCTCCTCCTCGTCCCTCGTGATGCCAAGTCACACGCACTTTTAGGGCCCAATACGCATGCGGGATTCCCGGATCCAGAATGATATCACTGCACCCCTCTAGTGACGACACCACTGCCGAGGCGCGCAGACACGGAGGAGGAGACAGTGCGCACTGCGCACAGGCACCTCCTCCTCCTGAAAGGTTAGGTTGCGTTGCGCGGTTGCGTTGCTCTGCACTACTGCACACCGGCCCTTTGGTGTCACCCCGTGTGAGGGTGTCACCCGGTGCGGTCCGCACCCCCGCATCCCCATAGTGACGCCGCTGATGTTGATTACCTCACACGTATTGTAGCATTCACTACACCTAGCATGTCATTTAATATCGTGCAGTCTAGCTTTTAACGTGTTATGCCGACAATACGACAATCTCATCACTGATGTGCCGAAATGATAAGAAGCTCAGACGAACCCAGCATGCTGTCTGTGTGCATAATCCGGACAGCTGTAGATGGTATCCAAATACAACCGTAGAGTACACGCAGCAAAGATCAGTGGCAAACACGTACCATCCTCACAGTAGCTCCGAGAAATTGGCGTTTCAGCTGTCAAATAACGTTAACATGCTCACAACATTCTACTGAGGTTGCGTGGGAGTGTTGAAAGAGGGTTCTTGTGTTGAAATGATGATCCTTATGCGTAAGTTTAGTTTGAAGACCTTTATTAGGTTTTAAGCATGGAGAAAGAAAAACACACAACCGCTCATCCTGGTGTTCCCGCTGCAACTGTCAAACTCGCAGAAGCAGGAGAACTCCAGAATTAATGGCATATGCAAATGACAACAGCGCCCGAGAACAGGCGTGTGACATAGACAAATTGTCCTTAAAGGAATAAGGACAATTTGTCACCACAACGTCACCCCCCTTCTTTTGACAAAAAGAAAGGAGCATTATTAGCAATCAATGACTAAGTAGAATGGTCAAACAACTTGTACCACATGAAACAATGTGCAAAATGCGAAGATGTGGTTGTACCACATGAAACAGTGTGTAAAATGCGCAGATGTGGTTGTATCACATGAAACAATGTGTAAAATGCGCAGATGTGGTTGTGCCATATGAAACAATGTGTAAAATGCACGGATGAGGTGTAAAGTACCTATGAAGTGTGAACATAGCACACTGACAAAGCAAAATGTACATAATAGATGTGGGTGCAAACCACATAACAAAATGTGTACGTAATAGATGTGGGTGCAAGCCACATGACTAACACTACTACACTGTAAAATGCAATGCATAGAAACCAGTACTGAGTAAAATACAATAAGTGTATATTTAGGTGTGGTGGACAAACCACACGGTACGAAGCATTATATGCAAACTGTAAAATTGGGTGTATATGTACGCCACAGAAAGAGGAACTTATTGCATATGAAAAATGTAATAACTGCAATATTTAGGTAGGTGTGGCATTTGGCATATAATGCCAAACAGTATAATGTAACACTGTAGAACTACACCAATCACAAGCTGGAGGTAAAGGTGTGTCAATTAGTCACACTGCAGCGAGAACAAAAACTGAAAAACTGAGCATGCAAATCATGTAATTACTTATTTCAAATATAAACGTAAAGATATACAGGAAATACTTGTTTTAAATATAACTGTTAAGAATATCAGTCCCATGGAGAATACCTAAAGAAGATTGTGGTAAGAAATAAAGTGATCAGATCCACATGTATAATTAGGCTTTTTCAACAATAGAATTATACGGAATACAAAGGAAAGAAGAAAAACTGTCCCCAAGAAAACAATAAGTTAAAATAATTAAAGTGGTCACCGTGGTCTTGCTGGAAAATTCACCCCGTCTGCTGAATAACAATGTCTCACGTTGTAGATGAAGAAAGAGGTTGCTAGGAGACATCCTTAAACAGCTTGAGTTGGTATTCATGCCAGTTCAAAGATGAGTTGCAAACTGTATTGTAGGTCAGAGCGCAGCACTCCGGTTCTCTGACGATCAAATGTAAACACTTTCTCATAAAACAATTTAATTGAGTGCATACCTTGACAACAAAATTGTGACTGCCTCGCGATTTAACTTTCAGGGACGGCCGTAGATTACAAAGTTAGCAGATAGTTAGAGTAACATTAAAATCTAGTTTATTAAACACTAGAAGTTTTTGTACAGCACGCATCTTAAACTCGCATATTTCAAGGTGGCAATAATAAAGATGAAAACGGTAGTGCTGACAGGCAAGAAAACACGAATAGGAGTGGGGGCGTGGGAGAGGGTGAGAAGTCACAGACTGAGGGAGGGGGCGGTAGGGTGGGGAGAAAGGGAAGAAAATTGTGTTAGGAGTTAAGGGGACAATAGGCGTGGAAGGATACAAATGATGAATGAGGAGGAACTAACAAGCCTCAAACCAATCGTAAGGCAGCATTTAAGACAAAAGCCAATGGGGAGAGAGTGGGTGGAGCTTCCACAAAGCTTCCACACTACAGTATATACTGCATGCCTAGCAAAGCGATGGCAGCACATTCGCGTTGCAACGTTAGGCGAGACCTAAAAGAAAATAGTGTTAGGAGTAAAGGGGCCAATAGCCTAAAAAGGAGGGACAAAGAGGCAGGACTGACCACTAGCAAGCAAGGATTTTTAAAGGACACTGAAACAAACAAATGATAAGCAGTGAAGCCCACACAGAAGTTTATGCTAAAGTATGCACAACAGGTCTCGATAGCCCAACCTAAAAAAAGGTCTGATGCTGTCAAATGACAGACAGTTGTTTAACAAAATATGAATGATATAATACCCTTTTAAGGTCCAGATAGCTCCAGAGTTTCTTGGCTCGTGAGGTACCTTATTCCACAATTTACTGGCCATCTGGCTGAAGGACCCTCTCTCATTAGTTTTGTCCTTGATTATTGCCTTGTGTTTATAGGTTTGTTAATGCAAAATTGCCGTGTGTGCTTTGGGCAATGTACTGCATGCTCTCACTGAGGATTCTTGACGATTTTGTACTGTTTCCTGCAGTGAGGTAAGTCCCTTGAGGCCTTTGTCGATGAGTTTTGGTAAATGCTGTAATTTTCCTAGTCAAAGAAAATCAAATAAACATTGACTAATGCTCGATATACATCGTGGAACATTTCAAAAGCTCTTGCCCGTTATGCTTTTATTATTTTGGTTTTCATATTTATTTTAATTCTTTGCTATGTATCTCATAGAACGTAGCACAAAGCTTTTAAGTACCCACGTTTTTATTTATCTTGAGCATGCTAAATAATTTTGATGTTTCAGTTATTGTTTAGGGTGAACTGGAAGCCTTTTGGATGCATAGGCAGATGGATGGATGAATGCATAGTTGTGTGGATGAAGTAGATGGGGATTATTGCAGAGCAGCAGTGTTTAACATTTTGACTTCTGTGGACCCCCACTGAATCATTACTGGAATCCGGACACCCCCACTGAGTCATTATTGGAAGCCGGAGAACCCTGGCCTAGTCAATTTCTATGATTAAAACCTCAAAACAATACACAAAAATAAGTATACAAATGTTCGAATATTGAAATATTTGATTTAATTTGCAATCAAATATAGGATAAACTTTCACATTTTTAGTTTTGCTTCCTTAATTGTATGTACTTCATTAACTTTAATGTGTTCATCTTAATATAAAGTAACTTTGTAACAGAGTCCCAGAACCCCTGAGTAGCCTTACGGACCCTCAGGGGTCCTTGCACCACAGGTTATGAACCACTGTGTATGGCTGCTGCGTTGTCAGGAAGATGAATTGATAATTGGATGATGGATGGATCTGGGTGGAACTATCAATGAGGGTGGGTGCATAGGTCGATGGATGGATTGGAGTATTGATGGATTGGTGATTGGTCGGATGGGTGCTTGGATGGATGTATGGATGGATCTTGGTGGGTGGATGGATTGACAGATCGATGGATGGATTCATAGATGGATGGGTCTATGCCAATGGAAAGATCTTGGTGGATGTATGGTGGTTGGATCTGGGTGCTGGGGTCTCAGATGTTTTTCTTATTGTTTAGGCTGGACCGGATGACTGATGGGTACATATGCAGATGGGTGGACAGATGGATGAGTAGCTGGATTGGAGAATGGATAGTGTGGGGATGAAAGTAGATGATGGATGGTTGGATGATGATCTGGTGGATATATGCATGTGAGCTGGTGCATGTGTGGATAGCTGAATGTATTGGAGTATTGATGTATGCATGTATGTATGTATGGATGGATGATAATTGGAAGGATGGGTGCATAGATGGATCTTGGTGGATGTGTGGATCCTGGTGGGTGCATCAACTGACAGACTGGTTGATTTATGGATGACTAGCACTAGGCTAATGGATGCATCTTGGTAGATGCATGAATGGATGGATCTGGGTGCATGCAAAAATGAGTAGATATCAACAAACCTTTTTTAGCAATAAACTTTGTTGGTTGTTCAATGGAACATATTATACAATGAAGCACACATCGATGCATCATTATGCATCATATCAATTCAATCTGAGTTTGTATGTAGACTAAAGAGTATATAGGCACCACAAGAACAATAGACATTCACAAATACTTTTCTGTTGGCCATCCTTTCAGTAAGCCTTTACCGCAAGTGTCTGTGTCCCCTACATCTGTCACAGTATAATTCCTCTGGAATCCTAGGAATAATAATTCCCAGGAATCCAAATTTTTCTAGCGCATGTGCTCTGAGGCATGTACAACGGGCTTTCAAGTTTTATGCTGTGGTCTAGACCACATGCCCAAGTTTGCAGCTTTACATAGCACAAACTCAACCCTAACGTATTTGAGCACTTTATATGAATACCACTTACCTTAGACAAGGTCACATTCATTTGTTAGGCATGG
This sequence comes from Triturus cristatus, assembly GCF_964204655.1. Lineage (NCBI taxonomy): Eukaryota > Metazoa > Chordata > Amphibia > Caudata > Salamandridae > Triturus > Triturus cristatus. Next base: position 791,098,751 of record NC_140584.1, on the reverse strand, counting down.
AGAGATAGAGGACCTGATTACGAGTTTGGCGGTCTTCCTGCAGGCCGTCACACTAGCGCCCCTCAGGAAGACTGCCAAACTCGAAGTCAGACCGCCCGCAGTACAATGAGTTTAATCCTGGCTCTCAAAGGAGAGCCATAGAAAGGCAGCACCATGGGACCTCCGAAGCACATTCCTGCATGGGAAGAAATGCACCATGTCATGCATTTCTTCCTGTGCGGGAACTGGGGGGTGCATAAATACAGGGGGCCACAAAATGTGCCCCCCTGCATGCAACCCCATGCACAGAGGCCCAGAGTTGCCTCACCGCCCCCCTTTCCATGGCATGCTCAACACCGTGCATAGGGTTGCTGTGTAGCATCTCGTAATATGCTCGGATGTGTGGCAGTGGCACTGCCAGCATATTGCTTTCTCAGACCGCTGCACCACCGCCGAGGGATCAGGAATCTCCGGCAGTTGCAATGGTCTAGTGGCAGTCCAACCGCTGAACTCGGAATACGGCAGGTGGACTGCCAGTCTGGCGGTCCACGGACAGTGACTGTGACTACGGCGGACGGATGGACCACAGTAGTCGTAATTAGGCCTAGAATTTGCCTAGAATCACAGGGACGTTTATCTGACGCAGAGATTCAAACCTGGTTTACCAGTTCCAAAGTCAACAACTCTTATGTAACCCAGTGGTGGCTGGCACAGGTAAGAGCGTCGGGGTGGGGGGGTAAGTTGACAGACAACGGGTTAGTTAAAATTAAATAAAAAAATTAATACAACTACTTACCTTGCTCTTGCCGCATCGCTGACTTGAATTATTTCCACTCAAATTTGAACCAATTTGGGGAAGAAGTTGGACCCTAAAGGGGTGACATTTAGCATTGCCAATCTGATCTATACCAATTTGGGGAAGGTGTAAGACACTACAGAGGTGAAAATTACTATTTCCACTACAATCTATTTTTTTAAACTCTTTTTTATTAACATTTGTATCATGCAACATATACAGCATGTTGAGCTACAATTTAGCATTCAGCAGATAAACTCTACAATTATCCTTTAGCTGGATATACTTCACATTGTCGGTGCTTTTACTGCCCATTCACCAATTAAATAACCTGACCCCATCCTAATGAGGGGGTGGGGGTGAGACCCGATAGGCCTACCAGCTACTTCTCCATCCCTTATATTCTCTCGTAACCCCTGCCTCAATAACCCCGATATGCCAGCCAACTCCCCCACATTTTCACCTACTACCTGGGACACCCCCTACTTGGATACACCAAACCCTTCTGCTCTTTGACACCAATCCATGTCTGATTCTCACTTGTACCTGGTCGGGGCGGGGGCGCACTACCCCATGCCCTTGCTATCTTTGTCTTGGCCACCACCGCAGCCAGCTTGAGCCAAATGTTATGAAATTTAGGCCATGGTTCTTCACCGCTAAAATTCAGGAGGAGCTTCTTATCATCTAGTGGGACCGGTCGTGACGTTACCTGGGTCATTACCCCTACAACTAGTGCCCAGTATTCTTAAATCTTCGGGTATTCCCAGAGGTCATGAAAAAACGTACCCTCCTGGCTGCACCCACGCAGGCACTGTGATGTCTCTGCCCTTCCCATCTTACACAGGGCTGTCCTGCAGTAGTATGATCTATGAAGAATACGTAGTTGCACCAGACTGAAGCGTGATCTAATGGTGACTTCTCTCTGCCTTTGTATTGCCTTTACCCATTGGTTGTCGTCCATTTCCCCTAGATTTCCCCCCACACCGCTCTTAGCCTCACCAACGGGTTTTGGGAGTTATTTAACAATTTTTTGTAGTTCAGAGAAATACTCTTTACAATCATAAGGTCCACCAGCCACTGGTCTTCTAACGGAGACGCCTCAGGCAGTTGTTCCTCTTCCATCATGTGCTTTCTAAGGGCATGCCCCAATTTCATATATTTAAAATGGTCTGTATCTGCCAAGTCAAATTCTTAATGAAGGTCTGCGAAGGACATCAAGGACTGTCCTCTCCATATGTCACCCAGGTGTTCTATCCTGATTAGTTCGCAGCCAGCAAATCAGTCCAAACGTCCCACCTACCTCAGCATATCACCTGCTAGTCCACCCCAAGAAATGTGTCACCAGCCCTGCGTCACCATTCGAGTGTAAATCAGCAGGTATCACGCTGTTGATTTTCGGTACAGGACTTCCTCATATCTACCCTGGCTCATCGCATATCTGTCAATTCGGTAGGCCGATTCTTGCTGATCAGAGAAGGCCCAATTGTTCATCACCTGTAGCCGTGTCGCCCAGTAGTATAATTTAACATCTGGGCCACCCAGCCCTCCCTCATAGACCCCACCTTTGAAGCTTAGGCAGTGCTATTCATGAGGTCGAGCCAGCCCATTGTAATGTGGAGACTTACCGGTGTATTCTCCAGGAGGTGTCTGGGAGGATCTTGAATGGAGTGGAAGAGATATAGCAGCCGTGGAAGTGTCATCATTTAAAAATTAGCTGCTCTCTCCATCAAGGAGATAGGTAAGGAACTCCAATGGGCTACATCACCCCTCAACCTACCCATCTGCTGGGCCACATTTAGACGCAGAATTTCTGGTGGGTCCCTGGTGACATGGATACATAAATATTCAAAGCTATTGTGTACCCCCTCAGCTGCACAGTTAAACCGAAGCTGAGGTTCCCCTCCCGCCAGCGGGAAAACCACAGACTTAGACCAGTTTATACTATAGCCAGAGAAGGATCCAAACATTTCAAAGACTTGTAGTATTCTGCTGATGGAACTATAGGGCCGTGAAACATAAAGCAGGGTATCATCTGCGTAAAGCGATGTGTGCCCCACCCAGCCCCCAGGTGCCTGTATGCCTTTTATTAATGGGTCCTTTTGCACCTACAGTGCTAGTGGCTCCAACGCTAATGCAAATACCAAAAGGGGACAGCCTTGTCTCGTCCTCTTACTTAATATAAATTTCCTGGATTCTACTCCATTAACCCTAACCCATGCCAGTTGGGATCTATAAAGGAGGTGAACCCACCCACAGAATTTAGGGTCAAAATCCATCTTGGCCAACACTGCAAACATGAAGTTCCACTCTATGTTGTTGAATGCCATTTTAGCGCCTAGAGCCAACAGGGCCGCCGGCCTCGTATCTGCAGAGTCCGTCATGTGGAGTACCCCATATAGGCACCTCAGGTTCAGTCGGGTGCTTCTGTGAAGCATGAAACCTGATTGATCGGGGTGCACCAGGGAGGTGATCACCGTACGAAGCCTATTCACTAGAATATTAGCTAGTACCTTGGCCTCAACATTTAGGAGCGATATTGGTCTGTAGGAGCTGCACTCCTTTGGAGGCTTGCCAGGCTTATGGAGAACCACTATTGTGGCCATTCTTTGGGAAGGCATCGCTCTGTGCTCGCTGCCTGGTAGATATCTAGCATTGGTTTGGCCTCAAGGGTTGCACAGAGTTTATGTAGTTCTATTGGCAGTCCATTCAGTCCTGTGGCCTTCCTGGATTGTGTATTTCGGATGGCCACTATCACTTCTTCTTCTGTTAAATCGAGGTTCAGTCTCTCCCTGTCTTCTCTCTTGAGTGGACGTAGGCCTATTCCATGAAGAAGGGCCCATACTCTTCCTCTGTCTTGGCCGCGCCCGAGTTATATACTTCCTTGTAGTACCCGGCAAACATCTTTGCTGTTCGGTCATTGGATGTCTTGACTGCCCCATATTTGTTGATTACCTCCAGTACCCAGGACCTAATCTGATCCATTCCTTTTAGCCAGGCCAGTAATTTACCTGCCTTGTCGCCCACATCATGTAGACAACGTTGCGTCGCCAAAGCATTGCTCCCTGCCCTATTCTCCACCAGAGCCTTGCATTCATGCTGTTTAAGTCTCAATAAATGGGTCAGGGCTGGCGTGCCCTCCGCTATCACCCTTTCTTTCATGGCCCAAACTTCTCTTTCAGCCAATTACCACTCTAACCTTTGGTCCTTCTTTTACCCCCCTATCAAGGACTGTACCTTACCTCGGATAACGGTCTTAAACACCTACCAGAGGTAGTAAGCAGATTCCACTGAGCCCTTGTTTTCTGTAAAGTATAGTTCTGTTCCTTTCTGTGTCTTGTCCCTCATATCCTTGTCTGGGAGGAACCTGGTATCTATTCTTTGGAATCCTTGGAAATTACCGAATGGGCCCATGGATGAGAACTCCTATTGAGGAATTGATAGCGATTCCTCTTGCATAATGTTTGGCCTCCCTGAATTGTGCTGCCGTTGTGGTATGCGTGAAGATGTAGTAGAGGCGAGAATATCTATTATATGCTGAGGAAAGGTGAGTGTTTTGCCTATGTGCCGGATTGTGCAACCTCCAAAGATTTACCAGTCCCAAAACTTCAACACCTCTGTGGATCGCCCCATCCATTCTGTCCATCACATCATTCATGTTCCCTCATAAAACCAATGTTCCGGATGGCAATGTCAGGAGTGGGGAGCTCACCTCTGGCAGAGTCACCGCATGTAGGCGAGGTGGGACGTAAACTGAGCAAAATTGGAGCGGCTGACCCTCCCATGTGCTGGTTACTGCCACGTATGTCCCTTGTGAATCCTTCCATGTGGAATGCACTACATATGGCACCGATTTTTTTAAGCAGCATTCCCACCCCTTTGGAGCCATTGGTGAATCCCGAGGGAGCTATCTTCCTGTAACCAAAGCAATCCATCACTTTGTACCGTGTACCTCTGAGATGGGTTTCCTGAATCAGGACCACATCTGGGAAGTGTTGCTTTAATAGTTGTAGTACAAGTGTTCGCTTAATTTTGTTACCCAGACTGTTGACATTCCAGGACCATTATTCAAAGCTACCCCTTCTCAAGCCTTCCATGGTAGTGTAAACGTGGTATGTGCCCCTCTGTCATTTTCCAGGACGGGTTAGGAGACAAATTAGTTTGCAGTGGGATCCCAACAACTCCCTTATCGTTTCCCCTCCCCTTGGCACCGTGTTGCAATGATACAGTAGCATAACTAAGAAAACCATCCCTAGAATCTCCCCCCTAAACTACTCCCCCTGCTACCCTGCTGAGTGGGATTAAACTTACCCACCCCCCAACCTTCAGAGTGCCTGTCACCACAGAATGAACATGATGAAACGTGGTAGGCTGCGCTCGCCTCCACCACTAATATTAGAAGGATAACATTACTTATCAATCCCTTATGAAAGACCTCTCAAAAGCCCATCCCTTGACAGATAGGCATTTCAGTTTGAATGGCGAAGTATTCCACCCCCCTGATTGTTACCCACCATTATGCCAAGTGGCACATGTCCTACCATATTCTCCACTGCAGGGTGCGTATCTCCTCCAGCGCATAGTCCTGAATTTCTCAGGAACCCCCTTGAGACTCCGCCGAGTGAGGCCTCTCAATATGATCTGGGTTCAGCGATCCGTCAGCTGGGCCCACAGTGGCACCGCCAGCATATTAGGGGCCTCAGACCACTGCAAGACCATCAGGGATTACGGATCCCTGGCGGCAGCAGCGGTGCCATGGCGGTCCGACTACCTTACTTGTAATAGGGTGGTCGTACCACCAGTGTAGCGGTAGTCACCCCGCCACTGTGGGTTTGGCGATCCAAACTCAGAATAAGGCCCTAATAAAGATTACATTACATAACTGGAAAAATCCCAAATCAATTGGGAAACAATAGATTAAATCTTAATAAATAAAATGACACTAAAACAAGAAAAATCCAATAAGTAGAACCGGAGTTATGATTTTTTTTAAATTCAGGTAAAAACAGCACCAAAAAGCACAAAGCGTGATTCACAGTTCTCTAGTTGTGCTGCATCAAGTCAAAGTCACGAGTTCAGACTGAACACAAGGGAGCACAGGTGGGATACAGGGCCCTGGTTCATCCTAGTGGCCAGTTTACTTACTCACACAGTCCAGTTCTACGCGAGCAGCCTCAAGCAGAGCTTCGTGTTGGCAGGAGATGAGAGGAGATCATTGTTTTTTTTTTTTTTTTAAAAACCTTTATTTATGTCAGTCTGGAACACAGCTATTCAGCCGACATCCCGGAGGTTCGGCAGCCAATTAAGTACAACACATGGAAGTGTCCACAGCTCTGGTACAGGAAAAAACAAAGGTTCCTTTTTTTAAAACAACCTAAAGTAAATAACACAAGCAAGGCAGTATACACAATAAACTCGTGCCAGTTCCCGATGGGGGCGCGGCCCCATTCCCAAAGACAGAACAAAGCCACCGGTCGGGTGGATGAGGGAGAAGCAGAGGCGCTAACATTCTAGCATATTATCCTCATAAAAATCCCAAGTTGGAAGTGAAGCTAGGGGGGAAGTTGCTCCTCTAACGGTTCAGTGGCCGGGGGCAGACATATATCACCCCTATACTGGTTCCATCGCCCCCATATCTTATGCCATTTCTTAGGCCGCCCCCGGGCACTATACACCGTCTTCTCCCTAAACATGCTCCAGTCCATATTTTCCATCCATGCTTCCATAGCGGGAGGTCTTTGAGAACCCCACAGTCGCGCAATATCATGCTTCGCCACCATATTTCCTAGGGTCACCCATTGAGTCTGCGCCGCATCATAGTCAGTAGGACCCCAGACATTCAAAAGACAGCGCCGTGCCTCTGGCAGCAGTGCAATACCCGTGACCTCCTGCATCACAACATGAATTCGCTTCCAGAACTCCGTGATCACACCACATTCCCATAGGATATGTAGGAAGGTGCCCACCATCCCACAGCCCCTCTTACATAAACCATCCTCGGAGAAACCCATATGAATCAGTCGAGGCCCCGTGACATAGACTCTATGAAGTATTTTAAGCTGTACCAGCCTTAGTCGTGCCGGGATCGCGACCTCCTTCGGAGAGGAGATGGCATACTGCCAGTCCTCATCATCCAGTTCAAGGCCGTCCCTAGTCCACTGATCACGCACCCCCAGGAGGAGGTCAGTCCGGACATTAACAAGCTTCTTGTAAATTAAAGAGTTTGTACTCTCCGGCATATGGCCATCCAGGATCCGATCCTCCAAGGGAGAGGACTCAGGCATGGTCTCCCCCTTGACGAGGACGGACCGCAGAGCGTGGCGTACCTGTGCATACCGGAAATACTCCGTACCCTCCAGATCATACTCCGTCCGTAGCTCGTCATACGATTTCACTCGTCCCTTAACCAGCAGGTCCCCCACCCTGGATATCCCAATCAGGTCCCATTTCTCGAACCCCTTCGTGTGCCAAAGTTTCCCCAACACATCAGAGTCAAACAGCGGAGTAGCGAGGGTAAGCCTATCCTTCCAACCCAGCGAGTTCGTAACAGCCTTCCACACGTGCACCGCCGTCTTGGTTGGCCCCGTGAGGGACCCATCCATTGACCTGGAGTAGAGTGCTCTAAAGTAATTACCCCCGCGCAGCAACCACCGATCCATAGCGAAGCCGGGGCTCAGCGCCGGACCGTAGACTCCATGGTTGATCGCACTCAACTGAGTGGCCCAATAATATCTTCTAATGTCAGGAAGCGCGATACCCCCATCGTACCACAGAAGGGTCAGCTTTGCAATAGCTATACGCGGTCGGCCATCCCCCAGCAACGAGCGCTGGAGGCTCTCGACCTCCCGAAAATAGCTGGCCGGGACCAGCTCCAGGGTATTCTGCAGGGCATAGAGAAAGCGGGGAAGAGACATCATTTTGAACAGCGCGGCCCGGCCTAGGAGGGAAAGCGGCAACCGCCGCCAACCCGCCACATCCCGCCGCAGGCGCGTCAATGGAGGGAGCAGGTTTCTCTCATACCGAACAATTGGCTCAGTGGAGATATAGATCCCTAGATACAAAAAGCCATCCCGGGCGATCTGGATCGAGCAATTCCGCGGGAGAACAGGGACGTCTCCACTCAGGGCATACAGATACGACTTCCCCCAGTTAATGGTGAGACCCGAGTTCCTACCAAAAGAAGTCAAAATGTCACAGACTACTATGAGAGACTTCCTGGGTGAAGTGAGGTATAGCAAAATGTCGTCGGCATAAAGAGAAATGCGGTCCTCATGATCTGGTGACCATCGGATCCCCCTTATGTCCGGGTGCCATCGTATCCATGCCGCCAGCGGTTCAAGAGCGAGAGCAAACAACAATGGCGACAGGGGACAACCCTGCCTGGTGCCCCTCCCCAGCTCGAACGGGCAGGACGCCCTACCATTGACCGCGACTTTAGCCAAGGGTCCTTCATATAGTAGTCTCACCCAGCCAACAAAGCCAGGCCCAAAGCCGAATTTTGCAAGTGCAGCCCACAGATATGCCCACTCTACCGTGTCAAAAGCCATCGTGGCGTCAAGTGCAGCCACAATGGTCGACTCCTGCAGCATCCCCGTCCTTGCGAGCACGCCGTGGATGCGCCTAAGGTTCAACGCAGTGTTACGGTGCGGGATAAAACCGGATTGGTCCGGGTGGATCAGATCCCCGATTACCCTGATCAAGCGGTTGGCCAGTATTTTAGCGAGGATTTTCGGCTCGGCATTAAGTAGCGAAATTGGCCTATAGGAGCTGCATTTATTCCTGGGCTTGCCATCTTTGTGTATGACCACAATTGTCGCCAGGCGTTGGTCAAATGGAAGGCATCCTATCTCCCGCGCCTCTACAAACATAGCTCGCAGATGCGGAGCAATCTTGTCCGGCCGGAGTTTATAGAACTCAATTGGCAGACCATTCGGGCCCGAGGCCTTGCCCGGGCGCAGTGAACGAATAGCACCCGCGACTTCGTCAGCTGTGATGTCACCATCCAGATCTTCCCTGTCTATGTCAGAGAGGCAAGGCAGAGCCAGATCACGCAGAAGTTCACACGAGTCCTCCACCGGCCTGTCCGACACTGAGGTGTAGACCGTGCGGAAATAATCTGCAAAGCACTGGACTATGCCATCCGGCTCAGTGACACTAACGCCACCCTCTGTAACAAGTTCTGGCACCACACGATTAACCCGCTCTTTTTTATCCAGCCACGCTATTAATTTCCCGGCCTTGTCCCCAACATCGTACAGTCGCCCCTGCTGCTCCCTACTCAGGGCTTTGGCCGCATTCGTCACCAGGGCCTTATACTCCGACTGCTTAAGGCTCAATTTATGCAGCGTTGCTGCCGTAACCTCCTCCTCCAAGACCAACTCTAGAGCCGCTATCTCCGCCTCAATCTGTGCGACCTCCGCATCCCTCCGACGTTTGGCTGCCGCTATCAAGGAAAGGGCCTCTCCTCTCAGCACAGTTTTAAACGCTTCCCACAAAGACACCGCAGACGTGACCGAGCCTAGATTTTCCTGGAAGTAGAGATCGACCGCCTTCAGCACCGCGCTACGAGTCCTAGGGTCACGGAGATACCAGGGGTTAATCGGAGCCACCCTGCCCACCACCCCTCGACCAACATCCATACAGATCCACACCGGCGAATGGTCAGAAATACCCCTAGCCATGTGCCTAGCCTCGGACACAAAGGAGGCGTGTGCAGCCAAAGTAAGTACATAATCAATTCTAGAGAGACTGCCATGCGCCCCTGAGTGGAAAGTGTACTGCCGCTGAGTGGGATGCAGCAGTCTCCAACAGTCAACCAGACCAAGGGTATCCACAAAATCTGTAAGCCATTTCTGCGCCCCCCCAGAGCTTCTTGGCGGGTGTCTATCAAGCAATCCGGAGCCAACCGCATTAAAATCGCCACCCACCACCAATATCCCCTCTGGGAGATCCAGCAGAGCCCTCCCCAGGTCCGCAAATGTGGAGGGCTGCAGCGCCGGAGGGACATAAACAGAAACCAGGACCAGCGTCCTGCCCTCCCACCTCCCCGCCACAGCCGCAAATCGCCCCCTTTCATCAACAGTGGTGGAATCAACCTCAAACAGCAGTGAGGCCCTAACGAGTATTCCAGCCCCTCTAGAGCCCGAGGAGAACCCCGAGTGCGCAACAAATTTGTAGCCCTTCCTGTTGAGTGCGTAGCACGTGTTACCTATCAAGTGCGTCTCTTGCAATAAAACGATAACAGGGGAGCATCGCTTCAGAAATTGCAGGACAATCCCTCGCTTAATACGATCCCCTAAGCCGTTAACATTCCAACTGAGTATCTTTAAGCCCCTACCCCCATCCCGAAATGTAAGGAGACCTCCACCACCCCCGTAGAACCGCACTCGAGCTACAGAAGCTTGCATCACTACGCCTTGCAAAACAAAAACCAACAACAACCACCTCAACAACCCCATTCCACCCCCCACCCTGCACCCCTGCGTAAGCTTGAAAAGCCCCCCCAACTTGCAGTGTGCCTGTCGCCCTATTCTAAAACTAGTCTACAAAAAGAACCCCAGAGGAGGAAAAAGCTCCCTTCATACCCCCGCCGCCCCCCGGGTTACTACCCTCCCGGAGAGACCGAAAACTGTAATTCACTGTCCTGGGCAAAGTCAAAATGATCTAGCACCAGAGTCCTCACTCTTGATCATCACGGCCACCTTCTGCTCCACCAGCATGCTCCCCGCCAGTCCGTCGTTGGGGCAATGTGTCCAGCCAGTCTCCGACCATGTCCGGTGATTCAAAAAAGAAAGTCCGCTCTTCATACACCACACGCAACCTGGCCGGGAAGAGCATGGCGTACTTCAGTCCCATCCCTCTTAGCCTTCTCTTAACTGCCAGGAAGCTCTGCCTTTGCTTCTGCACAGCCTGGGTAAAGTCAGGATAAAAACTCACTGTGGTGTTCTGGAAAGTCATTGGGCCGGACACTCGTGATGCTTGTAGAATAGCGTCGCGGTCCCTGAAATTAAAGATCCTGGCGACAATCGGTCTCGGAGGGGCCCCCACCTTGGGCCTCCCACCAGGGACTCTGTGGGCCCGTTCAACAGTAAAGAACTTACTGAGGCCTTTGGGCGCCAGATGGTTTACCACCAAGTCCTCCACGAACAGGTCCACCGACTGTTCCTCCGAGTTTTCCGGGACCCCAATAATGCGCACGTTATTGCGCCGTGCCCGGCCTTCAAAGTCCTCCAGCCGTCGGGCAAAGAGGTCGTTTGCGGACCTCAAATTTTGGACTTCCAGCTGCAGGTCAGAGACATCACCCAGGAGGCCAGAGGTTTTAAGGTCCAAGGATTGAACCCGTTCATTGGTTTTCCCCAGATCTGCCCGAATCAAGTTGACGTCTGTGAGAAGTTGGCCTGGTATATGATGCTCACTAGTTAAAGTGATCACCTTGTACCATGCCAAGCAACCCTTATGGTGTGGTTGTAAGTCAACCTTTTCGGACTAGCTGCCCTAGTGGTAGCGTAGGCTAAGCAGTCTTTGAGGCTAAACTCGTGATGCGTGTTAAGCCAGCTGTTTTACCAAATGCAACCCCCTTTTATACCAATGAAAGGACACCACACAGATATATATTCAAAATATATATGTATTTATTTCTCAAAGTAACCCCTAGTCTCTTTATGAGCACAGGAGCACAAATCGTCAAACAAGATTATCACAGAATACACAGAAGTTGCACTTTATATGGATAGGCCCTGGTGGCCACTCGAACCATATACTAAAATAGTGGTATAAGTACCACGAACAGAAAAGGGAAAAGGCCTAGGGCCTCTAGAATCGCTGGGCCTACAAGGAGCTAACGTTAGTTAGTGACCAGGAGGTCCACGGGTGGCGTGTGCAGAGCAAATAGTCACACGCGTGCTCCCATAGGTTTCAATGGGTGCGTAAAAAGTACAAAGTTACTGCAAAGGAGATCTTCCGGGTTGACTAGGAACTTAAGATTTGGAACACAGGCACTAGAGATGTATTACTACACATGGGTACCGGAGTACCAGCTTTACCTCACCCACAGGAAGCGGGTGCATAGGCCTCAAAGTGCGTCGGGTTTCTTCTATCTGTTCCGTTGAGCCTGGGACAAAGATGCTGCAGGCGGTCGGTCCGGGAGAGATGCGGTGGATCCAAGGGTGGATCGGAGTTGCAGAAGACCTGAAAGCAGAGGGGACAGTGTTCACAGTCACTAGCCAGTGACCGGCGTGGCACCAGGTAGGTACCAGGCGATGTCGGGTGCAAACAGGTGATGAGGGGTAGCTTGTCTCCGCAGCCACGTGGTCCCTGGAGGTCGACGACGTCCAGGAGTCGGCTCACGAGCTGTCCCACGCAGGCTCTCGCTGACGGCGGTGTCGGCGACTTGGTCGAAGCAAACAAGCCTTGGCAAAAGCAATTGTAGGAGGATTCGGAAATCAGCTGTTGGTTCTGACCAGCAAGGTTAGAGGGATTGCTCCTTTGGAGAGGAGCAAGGGCCAGTCTGGAGCAACCAGACCAGCGGTGTTTTTCGTAGGGTTCGTTGCCAAGATGGCCACTAGCCAGCGGGCCAGCAACCGGTTAGGCGCGTCGAGTGGCAAAATGCAGAAGGGCCCCACGCAGATCGTGGAGATGCTGGAGGGCTCACCTTTGGTGCAAATGCTGCTCGAGAGTTGGGCTTCTCAGATCCCAAAGCACAACTTGGAGGGAGCCTCGGTTGTTGCACTTGTCAGCTTGTCGTAGTCGATCCAAGATGGCTGGCTCCACGTGTCTCGGTGCCTCCACGGGTCTCCTCTTTTCAGGGACTGTGGATCGGGCGGTGAGAGGTCTGGAGGTCCAGGTCTTGTCAGTCTCTGGGCTCGGGCTCCGGCGGGAGGCGGCGGCAAAGCAGACGTTGATTCGCTGGATGGTGCTTGCGTTAGCAAGGTGGTCACTCCCTGACCACAGGGGAGATTGGCTTCAGTCCTCTGTGCAGCAGAGCGTCGAAGTTCCCGTCTTCTTCTTAGTGTTAAGTTGATTCCAGGATGTCTGAAGTCTTAGGACACAGCTCCTACCTTTAAGCGGATTCTAGGGGCCGGACTACCTGCTAGGTCCCTCCCTATGGGTGGGACCAGGAAGGGGGGTGGTTACACCCCCAATCCTTTGTCCAGCTCGCCCCAGGCCCGGGACTGGTGTGCCCCAGGACCGGTTTGAACTGGCATATGCACCGAGGCTCCTTGTGAGCCACAGGCATGTCTGGTTTCTTTCAAGCCCTACCTGACCAATACACAAAATCCTGTCTGGGGTGGTGCACGCACCTCCCCTGGCAGGAAACCCTTTGTCCACACCTCCCAAGCTGGAAGGACTCCCAGCAGCAGGAGGGCAGACTTGTGTCTGTGGTGGCAGCATCCATTTTGTGGAGCTGAGGCTATGTCTGATTTTACCCGGGTTTCAGGTACTGTACATGTCGTGTCCCTCTAGAAGGGTGGAATGCTAACCCCGTCGCCAGAATTGGCGAGGGGTTAGTATTCCAATTCGTATGACACCTTACTCGACATGTTTTGATAAAGCCAAACCAAAGATAGCATTTAACCGCGAGGTTCATAATGCACTTAAGAGTATATGGTATGACGATACCTGGAAACAGTAGAAGGAAGTTGTTCCGACCACTGCAGACAGGCTCAGCTCATGCCAGAGCACCATCTCACATGGAACCAAGCACTCTGCCTTCAGGATTGTTAAGGCCTGCCATAGGAGTGACTTATAGGTTACCAGGTGTCCCATTTAAGGTTAGGTATAGGTATACTACACCTAAGTAAGAGGTGATTACACCAACTTACCCCAGCTGAGTGATCAGCCAGTTGTGTCAAATTGTTAGGCCAAGCCTGGGGTGGCATAATACATGCTTCAGCCCTTGGCAGGCCTTGGGTACACCAATGCCCTGGGTACCTAGTGTACACTGGTACAGGGGCTGACAGGGTGATCCAACCAATTGGGTATGTACCTAGGGTACATGGAGTCCATTTTAAAGAGAGAACAGCCAGGCTGAGATCCTGAATAGCAGGATCTCAGGCCAACTAAGTCGAAAAACCAGCTAGACACTAGGCAAAAATTTGGGGGTAACCATAGTCAGATATCCACCTTCCTACACAACCCCCCCCCAAACGAAGGGAGATAAGGCTGACCTTGACCAGGTAAGCCTATATTGCCCAAGTGGCCATATAAGGAGGAACCAGCACTGGCATGGTTACCCCCTGTCTCATGGTCCACTAAGCAATCCCTCACCCTAAGGGTATCAGAGGGTCTCCACCATAGGGAATCTCTACCTTTGGTGTGTCTTGGCAAAGTAAAAGGCTGGTGTTGAGATGGAGTACTGAAGTGAGTGTCCTCAAAGTGAGACCTCAGCTTCCTCCAATCCCCCTCCACCATGGATGCCTTTCTTTCCTTAACTGAGTTGCACTGTGCTCTCAGGGTCAGCCTCTGGCTACCTAAAGCTGGAGGCTGGGTCCCTTTTGTGGGCTTACTGGAGGGACAGGTCAGGTCTGGGGCCCTAAGGTCCCATGTTTGCCTGTACCCAACAGAATCCCTCTGGGGGAGGTCCCTAACTACCTGTAAAGGAGATCCCTCAGGAATGTGTTTACCCATCACCTGACTAGGGCTACTAGCCAGGCAATCCTCATTCTTTTGATGGGGGGGTTCTTGTGGACAGGGGCCCTCTTGGGGTCCACTGGCCTCCCTGACCTCTGCAGCCCTGGGCTGACTGAGGCAGGGTAGAGAGAGGCAGGCTACCTGCACCAGACTGGGTCCCACCTTGGAAGGGGCCACTGACATCAGAGGCTCTGCCAGGCCAGGCCTGGCTACCTCTGGGGCAGTTCCTTCACAAGGGGTGAGGTCAGCTTCCTGAGGAGGCTGACTTTTTCCTAATGTCTGGGGAGAGGGAGACTTTTCTTCCTTCGCACTACTCTCTGTTTGTGTGGAGTGATCCATAGTTTCAGGCTTCACTACACCTATGTCAGTCTGAGTATAGGCTGAGACCATTACAGCCTTGCCAACCTTTTCAGGGGGGCACTCAGTTTGTGTTTGAGCTGTGACTGTCACAGCTCTGCCAGTCTCTACAGGGAAGTCTGTCTGTGCCTGGGCTGTGGCTACCACTGCCCTTCCAACCTTTCCAGGGAGGAAATCTATTTGGACAGGGGTTGTGAATGGCACAACCCCACTACCCTTTTGTGAAAGGCCCACCATTTTAGAATGGGTGTCTTGTTCAACTCCAGCCCAAGCTGAGAGTTCTAAGTCATTCCCCAGTAAGCAGTCTACAGGCAAGGTTGGGGACACTGCCACCCTTTTAGGGCCAGTGACACCTCCCCAGCTGAGACATACCTCTGCCATGGGATGACTGTTCTGTTTGCCATCAATGTTGGTCACCTGGTAGGAGAAACCAGGCAAAAGCTGCTCAGAGGGAACTAGCCAATGGGCCACCATTGTGATGCTAGCTCCAGTGTCTCTGTAGGCCTCAGCTTTTGTACCATTGATGTAGGGCTCCTGTCTGTACCTACCCAAAGTGTTGGGACAGGCAGTGAAGTTGGCAAACCCCATGCCACCATCACAGACAAGAGTATCTGCTGCAGGGGAATTGGCTAAGCCAGGGTCCCCCTGTGTTCCCCAAGTAAACCCACCCAAATTTTTGGGGGCACTCCCACCACCTGGGGGATTACTGCTGACAGTAATAGGTGGTGTGACAGGAGTAATTGGAGGAACAGTTTTGTTTGTAGCCCTTGGGCAACTGCTGTCAGTTTTCCAATGCCCAGGAGTTTTACACTCATGGCAGTAGGGCTTTTTACCTGTGGTAGAGGAGGGAGCTTGGGACCCACCACCCTGTGTGGAGTTTTGGGGCCCTGAGGAAGATTTCTCTTTTGTTTTATCCCCACCCTTCTCTTGAGGTTTGGTGGTATCTTTCTTTTGGTCACCACCCTGATTCTTAGGCCTGATCCTGGTCCTGACCCATTTATCTGCCCTCTTTCCCAATTCTTGGGGAGAGGTCAAATCTGAGTCTACCAGGTGTTGATGGAGGAGCTGGTTTTGACAGTTACTTAAAATCTGTTCTCTCATCATCAAATTGTACAATCCTGTATAATCAGATACCTTACCTCCCAGCAACCAACCCTCCAAAGCCTTAGTGGCACATTCAACATATTCAGACCAGTCCTGAGTCTGTGTCTTTTGGGTGTCTCTGAACATTAACCTGTACTGTTCAGTGGTTAAGCCTCACCCATCAACCAGAACACTCTTCAGGACTCTGTAGTTTCTGACATCCTCTTCTCTAACAGTGAGGAGTCTGTCTCTGCCTCTTCCTTCAAAGGAGAGCCAGAGGATTGCTGCCCACTGGTCTTCAGGAACCTGCTGTACTTTGCAGGCTCTCTCAAGAGCAGTTATCCATTTGTGGATGTCATCCCCACTTTTGTAGGGGGGCACAACCTTAGACAGGTTCCTATTATCAAAGACCCTATCTTTGTCCTTAGGGACAATGCTGCCACCAGTGGGTATAGACCCACTCTCTCTAGGTTGCCTAGCCTTCCTCAGTTTTTCTTCCATCAGGGCTACTTCTAGCTCCTGCTTCCTGATCCTCAGCTGGGCTTCCTGCATTCTGGCCTCGTGTTCCCTCCTCTGAGGGGTGGTCATCCTTTTCCTGGAGTGACCTTGAGAGCCTCTAGAGCCATGAGAAGCATTGGAGTCACCTGAGCGATTCCTTTGCCTCCCAAGCCCTGTGTTAAGTCCACTGGGGAGATCCAATGGGGTAAACCCATTGTCAGTCCCCAATAGCCTTAGTTTAGCTGGGCCAAGTATAATACTTGGCACTGGGCTAGTTCTCCCTTCATCATCACTACTTTCTGTATCCTCACCACTTTCCTCCCCTGTAGTATGATTCTCATCTAAGGGATGGCTATTGGAACTGGGTACCTCTGTAGCATCTTCAGAAGGGGGGCCTCCTGTTCCTGTCCCTAAGGGGGCTAACTGGGAAGCTTTCTTGAGTTCTCTCTGATTCTCATCATTTTGCAAGAGTTCTCTGAGCTCAGCAGAGGTAGGGTTCTTGGGCTGTTTAAGGCCTCTAAGAGTTGCCAAATGCCTGAGCTCATTCTGGTTAAGGGTAGCAAAGCTGGATGGTGCCCTCTGGGGGTCACTCTCAACAGAGATGGGTACAGTGGACCCCTCTGCCCCGGCCATTGCTCTTAAGTGTGGGTGGATGTGTTGCAATCTACCTACACTTGGGTTTACCTACTAAACCTATCTAGTAGTTGTAGTCAGGGTGTGCTACTCCCTTTGCTCTACAACAACTAAGTTCAGTAGAACTTATGTATATCTAATCTTGTTTTATATGTACCTACAGGTACCTATGTGATCTTTCAATTGGTAACCAAGAGATTACAATGGTAAAACACAGCAAGCTCAAATCCAACCGCTGCTCACCAATGTGAGAAGTTGGCCTGGTATATGATGCTCACTAGTTAAAGTGATCACCTTGTACCATGCCAAGCAACCCTTATGGTGTGGTTGTAAGTCAACCTTTTCGGACTAGCTGCCCTAGTGGTAGCGTAGGCTAAGCAGTCTTTGAGGCTAAACTCGTGATGCGTGTTAAGCCAGCTGTTTTACCAAATGCAACCCCCTTTTATACCAATGAAAGGACACCACACAGATATATATTCAAAATATATATGTATTTATTTCTCAAAGTAACCCCTAGTCTCTTTATGAGCACAGGAGCACAAATCGTCAAACAAGATTATCACAGAATACACAGAAGTTGCACTTTATATGGATAGGCCCTGGTGGCCACTCGAACCATATACTAAAATAGTGGTATAAGTACCACGAACAGAAAAGGGAAAAGGCCTAGGGCCTCTAGAATCGCTGGGCCTACAAGGAGCTAACGTTAGTTAGTGACCAGGAGGTCCACGGGTGGCGTGTGCAGAGCAAATAGTCACACGCGTGCTCCCATAGGTTTCAATGGGTGCGTAAAAAGTACAAAGTTACTGCAAAGGAGATCTTCCGGGTTGACTAGGAACTTAAGATTTGGAACACAGGCACTAGAGATGTATTACTACACATGGGTACCGGAGTACCAGCTTTACCTCACCCACAGGAAGCGGGTGCATAGGCCTCAAAGTGCGTCGGGTTTCTTCTATCTGTTCCGTTGAGCCTGGGACAAAGATGCTGCAGGCGGTCGGTCCGGGAGAGATGCGGTGGATCCAAGGGTGGATCGGAGTTGCAGAAGACCTGAAAGCAGAGGGGACAGTGTTCACAGTCACTAGCCAGTGACCGGCGTGGCACCAGGTAGGTACCAGGCGATGTCGGGTGCAAACAGGTGATGAGGGGTAGCTTGTCTCCGCAGCCACGTGGTCCCTGGAGGTCGACGACGTCCAGGAGTCGGCTCACGAGCTGTCCCACGCAGGCTCTCGCTGTCGGCGGTGTCGGCGACTTGGTCGAAGCAAACAAGCCTTGGCAAAAGCAATTGTAGGAGGATTCGGAAATCAGCTGTTGGTTCTGACCAGCAAGGTCAGAGGGATTGCTCCTTTGGAGAGGAGCAAGGGCCAGTCTGGAGCAACCAGACCAGCAGTGTTTTTTGTAGGGTTCGTCGCCAAGATGGCCACTAGCCAGCGGGCCAGCAACCGGTTAGGCGCGTCGAGTGGCAAAATGCAGAAGGGCCCCACGCAGATCGTGGAGATGCTGGAGGGCTCACCTTTGGTGCAAATGCTGCTCGAGAGTTGGGCTTCTCAGATCCCAAAGCACAACTTGGAGGGAGCCTCGGTTGTTGCACTTGTCAGCTTGTCGTAGTCGATCCAAGATGGCTGGCTCCACGTGTCTCGGTGCCTCCACGGGTCTCCTCTTTTCAGGGACTGTGGATCGGGCGGTGAGAGGTCTGGAGGTCCAGGTCTTGTCAGTCTCTGGGCTCGGGCTCCGGCGGGAGGCGGCGGCAAAGCAGACGTTGATTCGCTGGATGGTGCTTGCGTTAGCAAGGTGGTCACTCCCTGACCACAGGGGAGATTGGCTTCAGTCCTCTGTGCAGCAGAGCGTCGAAGTTCCCGTCTTCTTCTTAGTGTTAAGTTGATTCCAGGATGTCTGAAGTCTTAGGACACAGCTCCTACCTTTAAGCGGATTCTAGGGGCCGGACTACCTGCTAGGTCCCTCCCTATGGGTGGGACCAGGAAGGGGGGTGGTTACACCCCCAATCCTTTGTCCAGCTCGCCCCAGGCCCGGGACTGGTGTGCCCCAGGACCGGTTTGAACTGGCATATGCACCGAGGCTCCTTGTGAGCCACAGGCATGTCTGGTTTCTTTCAAGCCCTACCTGACCAATACACAAAATCCTGTCTGGGGTGGTGCACGCACCTCCCCTGGCAGGAAACCCTTTGTCCACACCTCCCAAGCTGGAAGGACTCCCAGCAGCAGGAGGGCAGACTTGTGTCTGTGGTGGCAGCATCCATTTTGTGGAGCTGAGGCTATGTCTGATTTTACCCGGGTTTCAGGTACTGTACATGTCGTGTCCCTCTAGAAGGGTGGAATGCTAACCCCGTCGCCAGAATTGGCGAGGGGTTAGTATTCCAATTCGTATGACACCTTACTCGACATGTTTTGATAAAGCCAAACCAAAGATAGCATTTAACCGCGAGGTTCATAATGCACTTAAGAGTATATGGTATGACGATACCTGGAAACAGTAGAAGGAAGTTGTTCCGACCACTGCAGACAGGCTCAGCTCATGCCAGAGCACCATCTCACATGGAACCAAGCACTCTGCCTTCAGGATTGTTAAGGCCTGCCATAGGAGTGACTTATAGGTTACCAGGTGTCCCATTTAAGGTTAGGTATAGGTATACTACACCTAAGTAAGAGGTGATTACACCAACTTACCCCAGCTGAGTGATCAGCCAGTTGTGTCAAATTGTTAGGCCAAGCCTGGGGTGGCATAATACATGCTTCAGCCCTTGGCAGGCCTTGGGTACACCAATGCCCTGGGTACCTAGTGTACACTGGTACAGGGGCTGACAGGGTGATCCAACCAATTGGGTATGTACCTAGGGTACATGGAGTCCATTTTAAAGAGAGAACAGCCAGGCTGAGATCCTGAATAGCAGGATCTCAGGCCAACTAAGTCGAAAAACCAGCTAGACACTAGGCAAAAATTTGGGGGTAACCATAGTCAGATATCCACCTTCCTACAACGTCGATCGAGATTGTGTCCACTTTATGTGCCAGGGTCTCGAATTGCCGCCCGATAGAGGACTGCATCCCCTCGATGGCCCCCATGACATCCTGCAGGGTTGGTTCCGTAGCGGGGGGCAAACCATCCTTCAAGGCTTCCAGTGGCCGACCCGATCCGCCCGGTGACTCCTTCTGCTGGGCATAACGATCCATGTTGTTGGTTTGTGTGTATCCTCCCCGCCTGGTGTTCTTGGGCTTCTGTTTTTCGGCTTCCGATTTGGCTGACATCGTGATCTGCTGCCGAAACAGTCCCCTTGCCCGTCCAGAGAAGACAATGCAACAAGTGACCGGCGCGGCTCACTCCCAGGCCAGGGCGCGATGAAATCAGGAAAGCGAAAGTGATGACACCGTCCTTCCGATGGCTCGCTCCTCACACGGCCGCTGTTGTTCAATTAGTGCTCGGGCACCGCGCCAGTGCAAGCCCCGGGCATCTTCCGGGGAGTAGGCCGCAAACTTTCATGTGGCACAACTTCGGCCTCCGGTAGGCGATTTCAGTCCGGACAGCGACAATCACCTCAGCAACGGCTCGCCTCCAAAGTTCTGGGTGTTAAAAGCAGGATTCTTCACAGGATATTTGCCGGAGGGAGCGAGGGTCTCAGGAGCTCTGAGCTCACGCGGCCATCTTGGTCACGCGCTAGGCTCCTCCTCATGGAGGAGATCATTGTTGACGAAAAGAGTAGAACGCCATCAGAGCTTCGTGATGGCAGGAGACATGGGTGGTTATTCTCTGTCACGAAAAGCGCAAAACCTATGGATTTTCACCTGGAGTCCAGTTCTTGCAGACCTGGTGAGGCACATCCCAGGGATCAGACTCAATTCAGTAGAGGCCACAGCATTGCTTAGCAGGCCCAATTTGTACTGGTCAGCTGCACAGGTGAAGGAGAGGCCTCTGGAACTTTGTTGTGTCCTTGTAGCTCAAACAGGAGGTCAGCCAACTGACCTTTCGAGTCAGTTCTGTGGATCCTAAGTTCAAGGTAAGCCTTCCTCAGACAGCAGGGGGGCAGTCCTTTTTCTGAAACTTCCACATGTTCAGGAATGTTCTGATGAGTGGTTCCGAGGGTGCCACTATTATATGCAGTGCCAGCCTGTGTGTGGGGCCCTTCTCTTTGCCTACCCCAAAACTGTTTCTGGTAATTTCTGCCCCTTCCACTGGGTCAGGGTCCAAACTCTCTAGGGCGGCAAAGGTGTGAGCTGTATTTTCCAGGGCCATGACAGGCATCTTCAGAAGTCAGTAAGAGGTTGGGCATAGCTCCCAGGCATCCCTTTGAAGCTTAGGAAGGGCTGAGTACACTCCGCAAGTCCTCCTGCTCAGGAAAGGGACATTATTCCCCACACCTAAGGCCTTTTTGTCCATTGTCTGGAAGGATTACACATTTCAATACAAGAGAACCATTACACGTAATGTGATCCTTGAACTCCAGCTACCTGTAGCTCTCCTGTATCCTGCCCAGCCTACTAAATTAATAGATTTGGTTGGCTGAATTATTGTATGCATTCCGAAATTGAAATGTTCATATTTGAGACACAAAGATGTGCATTTTCACAACTATTAAGGTGATGTTTGGAAAACATGGTTGGATTTCCAAAATATATTTAAATTGTTATTTGAGTGATAAACTGAAAGGTGTTGATAAACTGAAAGATGTTGGGTAGATTGTTAGCATGATTAATAACACGGTACCTGAGGTATTGAAGTTATGATTGTCATGTATATATAGTGGTGAAGCATTCCAAATTGATAAAGCCTTTTTCACAATAACGCTCTATCACAGTCAGTTTCAAATCGTGCCCATCTCCTGGTTGCCAGCGACTATTTATCGCGTCAGTGCATTGTGCTTTTGTCATTATTTAACCTTGAATCTTATAAATTCATATCTCCAGTTCCTCCTCTTGGATTTTTTTTGTTTTGGTGTCATTTCACTCATTAAATATATATCTCTGTTTAAAATAGGAGTGGGATTTTTATTGGGCCTTGTTTTCAACATTTAAACTATTTGGTACTTCTAAATGCTTTACATATTTTTTCCAAATTGAGATTGTCTACTCTGTGCCACAGGGTTTGAGCTCAGGTTGAAATTACGGAAACCTTTGACTGGAGCTAACAAGATAGTGACTATAATACTTCTGCTGGACATCCAACTACCACAATTAATAAAACGCTTTCTCTCATCTAATTTTTACAAAGCTTGGTTTTTGGGTCTGAATACACTGGCTCACTTTGAATCACATAGAGTGGTATCCGCTCTGTAGAGGAGTTGTAGAGCAACTGATAAATGTATTATTAGGAAATGTAGTGCTATCAATCACATTAAGGTTAAAGAAAAGGATGCGATTGGGCTGGTGAAGGATATTGGTGGGTCTGAATTGACCACTGAGATAGCTACCTTCCTCACACCAGATTCGGAGATGTAGGTTTCTCACCGAAAGGAGATGATGTTTGATGTGAATGTTGTCCCAGCATTTGAAATTAACCAGAGCTTAACATGACTACATTTACATAAGTCAATATTATATAGCATGGTGACTTTGTATGAGTGAATTCTAGAAATGAAGCTCACAATGTCTGAATAGGGATTATCAGATCTGGTTCCAGGGCCATCAACCTCAGTGTAGCTTCCTATTTTAGAATGTAGGAGGTGATGCTTTATCTTTGGTTTTAATTTCTCAATAATTTCCAAATATCTTTTTGCAGGACACTTGGACCCCTGAATCTATTCACATTAGTGGATATAAGAATGTTCACTTACCTGCAGTTTCTTCTCACGCTGGTAGAGCAAAGAGCGGGTTGACTACTTTTGTTTCGAAATTACTCATTCATGTTAAAATAAAATCAGTTACTAAATCTTTTCATTACTTAATCATGTCATTGATTTTTAATTTAGTTTTAACTTTATTCTTGTTAATTTCTATAATAATGCTCCATTATCTGACATTCTCAATGTTTTAAGTCAATTTGGTTGTGAGCTGGAAAACTTATTTAGCTGTAAAGGGATGTTTTTCATAATGTGGGGTGGGGATTTTCATATACATTTATGTTGCTTTCCTTCTAAAAAAATCTGTGGTATGATGGACATATTTGATAATGATCAATCCCATTTCCTTCATAATGAATATGATGTGAAACTGAATGAACTTATGTCAAATTATGAGCTTTCTCTTTCAAATGAAGTATGTACTTCCCATTTTTCTTTCACCCCTACTTTCAATAGTCATGGGAATAACAATGTTATTGATTATATTTATCCTCCCTTAAATTTGGTACTTTTTTATCTGACTTCACTACTCATACTATCTTGATGAGCGATCTCTATCCACAGAGTATTAATGTTATGCTCAAGTGGGGTTAGAAACGGTTTCCGTATAACTAAATATATCAGCCACTTGTAATGGTGTCTCCCTACCCTAGTCTCTGGTTAACTCTGATAAAGTTTTGGAGAAATTGGTTATCGCTCATAAGAATGTTTTTGACATTTACCTGGACAATGCCCCTAACAATGATGATATTAATGTCGCTTTTCTCAATATATATCAGGGTGTTAAAGAGGGCTTAATTCAAACCCTCTTTCAGCCCAGTACTGGTAGTCTAGGTTGGTTTGATCGCAATTGCTCTACTTCCAACAAGTCTCTTATGGTAGCCTTACATAAAACCCCTCGCTGTACCCTGGAAGTAAGAGCGTCTAGTCATGAGTGCAGTTTAGCGCTGATAGCCAGGAAGGAAGAGCTAAAAGGATATGGCATGGGACACCCTGGTTGAAGCCAGTTTGACTAGGAACTCCTTGGCCTTTTGGTGTGTTATTAATGGACCTCTGCTAAAAAGACAACAGTGCCACTAAACTTCAGGCTTCCACCTGCGAGTCCAAGTGAGTGGCCTATTTGTATACATTTTTTTCTATTTGTAGCACTTATATACAGAGGGTGGAAGGCTCGGCACTGGGTAATTGAAAGTTAAGCTTCACTCTAGATGAAATTATTCTGGCACTTCAATCAAACAATCAATAAGGATTTGTAGAGCGTGGCTGCTTCATCCATGAGGGTCTTGAGGTGCTGAGGCACTTGGGGTTGACACCGCATCGGAAAGGATCGACTACTAACGGCGCACAAGCTTCGGTAGGTCGATTTAATTCCAACTACCTTTTAATTTGAAATTATCTAATTATCGAATTCCTACTGCGCATTAAATGCGGGTCCTGTAGGCTCTATCTCCACAGGCTATTTTTTGTCAACAAACAACGCACAATTATTGCGGGGTTCTATCTCCCATTCCGTGGGCATCATACCGCACTCATAAGGTGGGTTTAAACACTGGGCATTACCCATGACACTGTGAGGGTTGCCCCTCCCTAGCCTGTCCCCCTGTCCTGAGGAAGACCCGCGTGGCTGAGGTAGAAATTTCCCTGTCCTGCCTTCAAGTCGGGTCGAAACATCGACACCAAAACCGGCTACATTTTGGAAACATGGACCTGCGTTCCCTGTGCCCCCCCTACTCCTTAAGGAGACATATTCCTCCAATCTTTGGAAAGTATCTGTATAAATATAATACATGTAATATTGTATTAGGCCAGGTTTCTGACGACTGGTTATTAATTACCAGGTACATTTTGAACCGTGTAAATATATGCTCTTTACTCTTTTGGGATCTTCTCCCTGTTCCAACACCTCTTTACACTTGAGCACCAAATTCTTTCACTTTCCTCCTCGGAGCAACCCTTTCTCTTTTGCTTTCTAGACTCTTTTTGAATCATGTGATGACTTTTTATTGTGCTATATGTATCTATATGTAAAATAAAATATATGCCCTTGTTTTTTTTAAAATACGGCCTTAAGAGAATTTTGTTTGGTGCACTGTTGTTTATGTATTAGTTTCTTGTTGGTGTGAGCTGACTCAAGAGTAGCTCCTGTTGAAAGTATCAGTATTTTCCAATTAATTTGTGGATAAATGAGTATTGGTTCAGGACCATTGTTTTCTTTGCTGAATTAGATACCCAGGTCCACGGACTTTTATTTGGTTACCCCATTTAATTAATGGAGGCACTGAGGGCAGCAAGGATAGTAAAGCCCCCAGCCCAGACGGTATTCCGGTTGATCGTTTTAAAGCTAATGTTCCCTTGTGGGGCCCTATTTTGACCAGAGAGTTGGGGACCTGCTGTGGCTAAGGCATTTTGGAGACATGGTCACAATCTGTGACAGTGTTCACCTTTAAGAAAGGGGATCAATCTAAACCTGCATGCTACTGTGCCATTTCTCTACTTGACTCCTTAGTAAAAGTGACTGGGAGAGTATTTCTGAATAGATGAGTAACGTGGACTGAGGATAATAATGTACTTTCTGACCTAAAATATGGTTTTCATAGAGGAATGGAGACAATAGAACAAGATTTAAATCTTAACCTGGTAATCAGCAAATAAACTTAATTGAAAAAGGGCCAGTTGTTTTTAGCATTTGTTAATTTGTCAAGTGCCTTTGACTGTGTCCTTCATGACAAATTGTGGGAGACACTTTCTGTCCTTGGGGTTGAGCCACCGTTAATACCCCTTTATGACTGATAATGTGGAATTAAGTTTTACCCCTACCTTTTCTTACTTAGATATTTTGTTTGAGGCTCAGGGTTCCTGGAATCTGGCAGGTAACACTAGAAATTTATCTTTTAACAAATCTACTTCCGCCCAGCACAAATTCACCACTAAACTTGGCAAGAAGCCAGTTAAACAGATGCTACCGATATATAAAGCAAAATGTGTGTCGATCGCATTATATGAGATTGGAATCTCGGGCATCAGTAATATCAATCAGCTCCAGATTGTGGTCAATGCGTTTCTCAGGAAGTTTTGAGGCATATTTACAAGCTGGCGATAAAAAATTATCGCCGCTTTTGCGGCCGTTTTCGGCCGAAAAGCGGCGATAATGTTATCGCCTAATTAGCAAGGCCACGCTAAAACGTGAAACCTTGCTTTAGCGTGGGAATTCCTAACGCCCAGCTTTGCATCTCTAATGAGATGCAAAGTGGGCGTTCCTGACCTAACATGACAGGAGAAATGTCTCTAAGCGACCTTTCTCCTATCATCAAGCCCCATGCTATGAAGCATAGCGTCAGGAAAAGTAGCGATAACCCCTGTTATCGCTACTTTCCTTACGCCTGCTTCAGGACTGACTTAGCCATGATATCTTATGGAAGGTGGATATCATGGCTAAGTTTGTGAGTCCCTATCAGCAAGCTAACGCCACACTACGTGAGATTATCACTGGGTTTCCAGCGATAATCTCACGTTAGGCAGTTAGCGTGAGGATTGTTATTGCTTTTGAGATAAGCGTTGCTAATAGCATGCTATCTCAGTGATAAAAATCCACGTTACCCGGCGATAATTATCCGCACGCTAAGAGCGCTGAGCGATAATTATCGCCGGGTGTTGTTGATATGCCCCTATGTTGGTTCCTCAGACTGGTTCTTCATCTGCATGTCATGCCACACTGGGGGTTCCTCTTTTGCTGAATTGATTAAAGCTAATTCGGCATTACTTTGGCATAAAGTCTGAACCTGCGAATAGACTTAGTTAAATCGAAAATGTATTAATTATTGTCCACATTCATTATCTTGGTTGAATTTCTTTAAACAGTTTTGCTCAGGCCTCGCCTACATTGAATACTTTGGAAACCTCACTGTTCTTCACTCAATCAGCAGAAAGGAGTTCATGGCTCAATGTCTGTGTTTGTTGACCAAAGATAATCTACAGATTTAGTAAAACCTAGCGTCATACATATCAGGTGATTCTTGTTGTCCATTGTCTACAGCCTATCTTAATTTTGTACAGAACTGTCAACAGAGGTCCATCTTGACGCATTTTAGATTAGATATTTTTCATCGTTTAATTTCTTTTCATGGATTAATGACTTGTCGAATGTTCTGATTAACTGTCCATGTGATGATGTGTCTACCCATTGCACTTAGCACATTATGTTCTTTTGCCCTTTATATAAGGTTCCGCGTAAAAATTTTATATTGCCAATTGTACGCAAACATAATTTTAAACATTTTCGTCCTGCACTCTTGTTTTAACAATATCTTATTTCTTTGCCAATTTATTTTAGGATTTCTAGTTTCTTATGCTCAGTGATTCGCTTCAGGAAGAATTTGTCTATGTAATTATGAATTTTTCTCCAGCTGTTTTTAGATTTCAAGCTTTTTGATGCTGAACAAGGAGGAATTCAGGGTAATCAGGTGGGGCCCGTTACTGGTAGACTTGTTTGCGAACAGGGTGAATGCTCAAATACACAGGTTCTACAGTTAGAAGCTGGTCCCAGAGGCAGAAGTGGTGGATGCGTTTCTGCAGAATTGGGGAAAGGCCCGTAGTTACGCTTTTCTGCCCTTTGCTTTGATACAGAGATTATTGTTGAAAGTGAGAAGAGAACAGGCAGACTTAGGGGTCTATTAGGATGGCGGTCGGAAAATCACCCCGACCGACATGGTAGCAGAAATCAACCGCCCGCCGGTACCGTGGCAAAACCGGCAGTTTGATTAGGATCAACCACCAAATAAATCCGACTGCAGCGGAACGAGTCCACCAAAGAACGCCCATAGCGGGCGGAAATCCATCCGCGGCAGTCGGATTTACGGTGGAAACACACTAAACCGCTGCCAGGCCATCGGAGAAACCGCACAGAAAAGTTGAATTCCCCTGATGTGACAGCGGGACGTTCTGCTGTTTCTGACCGCCGCAGTCACAAACAGTGATGAATGGGAGATCCGGCGGAAGGGCTGTAGCATAGCCATCACTGCGGACGAACCGTGAAAAATATGGCGGTTGACAAAAAAGAACTCACAACAAGCCCACCAAGTGCACACATCAAACTAGCCCTGCCCCCAAAAACAACTAACACATCTCAATGACACACCCCCATGGCAACTTCAAAAATACAAATCCCAGCACAACCCACACAAAACACCTGACAGCAATACTCCTTTTTGACACACCCACATAGCTGATCATAAAACCAGCCCCTTGCCTGACCAAAATCCTTTGCAATACTCCACAACTGAAGGGCCCAACACCAGAGCACAAAGGAGAGGCAAACCTGCATACATCACACCAGCACAACCACAACACACACACACACCACCTACACCAGCCCCACCACCCTCACAACTGTACCTCAAAACATTAGCACATCACACACCATGGCATCACAGAAAATGCCCAAATTCACAGAGAGTGAGTTGTCAGTCATGGTAGACGAGATAATCAGAGTAGAACCACAAGTGTTTGGTAGCCTTGTCCAACAGACACCATTAGCCACAAGAGCACAAATGTGGGCAAGGATACTCGACAAGGTCAAAGCAGGGACCACCCGCACTCAGAATATGAAATCATGAAGCGGTGGCATGACCTGAAGAGGGTGTAGTAAGGAATCCCTTAATACGTACATACATTGTTAAGTTAGCATAACCACGTTAGATGTTAGAAAGCCATCTTGCTGCTTTTGCGCATGACACTGCGTTTACATGTTATTGCTTAAACAAACTGCTGACTCGAGCTTTGCCTCACACGAAAGCAATCTGTTGTTACCATCCCGAGCTCTGCGCAGCGACCTTGGTCTGTACATGGTGTGACAAACAGTCTGGGTTGTTAGACAATGCATGTTTTCCACTCTAGGTTGATCGACCCACTATTTAGCCATAACACACAGGCAGCTGCGAATACCTGAAAGTTGGTGCTTTTAATATTGCAGACATCACGTTTAATATTCAGACCGAAGACGAGCCTTCCTGCGAGAAGACTCCTGATGCTCCTGTGATGTGATTTCACTAAGCTGATCTTTGAGGTATGGGGTCCCCTATTTAAGCCTAAGAGACCTTCTATTAGCATAATAATAATATTAGCTTCTTAGTAAAGGGAAGGTGGTAGTATCCACTGTCATTATAACATGATCACTCCTTTTATATTCTATGGTATTGTAACGATGCTGATGGTTTTGATTATAATCATTTGTCTGCTTGTATTAGCCAAAGTACTGCATCTTAGGACACGTGGTCTATAAAAATAAACTCTTTTTATTTTCACCGTGTCTCATTTGATTCTTGTTGTGGACTGATGTGAGAATAATATACGAACAGGTATTTCCGATTACCACCATTCCTGAGAGTACACTGAGTAGCTTGTTCTGGGTTGTCTTTTCATTGGGATCGCCGAGCCAAATCTCGGATAACGAATGGGACACTTATGCTAGCCGGATACTGGGTTCTGGGTTCTGAGGTGAGTTTCTGGTACACCACAATTCACTGAGGTCCTGGGGTTCTACGCATAGTTCTGTGTATAAGCAGAATCCCTGCAACATGGCGCACCTAACGTTTGGTCTATGAGTTGAAACGCCTTAGTAGTGCTTATATTAGTCCACAACACCCTCATTCTTGTTTCCGGATAACAAGTCTGACGGATTTAAACCTACCTATTTCTGTTGATATAGGTTTCTTCAAGCTTGATCATTAAAAAGGTTATTGAACCATTGTGCTACTGATTACTTCGAGTGTAGCTTTCCTTATGTCGGTAGATATTGCGGCGCATAGCCGTGCAGCTCTGAAACGTCATTTGACGCAGTATGGGGTGCCGGACACTGGCATGAACGTCATCTTTGTGGTAGGAGCCGATGCGGCTCATCCTTATGAGTTATTCTACTCTTGGGTGACGATTCCGGCAGTGAGTGAGGACGATAATACCTTTCATTCTTACACTGCCACTGCCGTGCCAGCGAACTATACGCCGTATAGGACACAGGAAATACCAATATCTGCTTGGCAGCATCTTATTTGGTTTAATGGCGCCCTTCCCCATGTGGTTATACCGCCGAGAATGGGCCCTTTATCGATTGCAGGGGCCACTTGGTCGGTACTAGCCGGATTTACGCCTCATCCCCGTTACGTCACGGTGAGGTGACGGTGGCTGAGTTGCGTGTACTATACACTGCCCTTATTACAGTATATAGGGCGTTGGTGCAGTACGTGTTGCGCAATATGCAGGCGGGGGCACCTGCTGTTGCGGGACAGCCTACTGACCACCACACGGTGGTCATTAGTCCTGTTGTGGTTAATTCTGTTATGGGCAAGCGCCCCCAAACTAGGGATGATTTCCCCTTTTGGCTTGCTGAAAAATTTGACCAAATAGAAGCGGTATACCCGAATACATCTCCTGTGGAGAAACACAGGATCCTTACCATTAGTTTGCCTAAAGACTTGGTCCCTGACATTGATGATTGTGTAAACTGGGGCAAGGTCTTTGCGGCAACGTACTCGCAGTGCCTTGGCACTCCGTCTATGTCGGTACTACCCTCCGTTATTAAGCGTGTTCAAAATAACCACGGTGCGGAGTCTGCGGTAGAATTAGGAATGCGGCTCCTCGGACAGTTTGACCTGGTGGCTTCCATGATGATGTGTAACCTTAAGGGTGATGCTATGCAGTTCCAAGTTCGTAATGAGCTGAAGAAAGTTGCTGATAAGGATAAGCCGCGGGAATTTGCGAAAATAATCTCGTCTGCGTACAGAGATTTGGGTCGTAGCTCTTTAGGAGTTAAACCTGTGGTCAAAACTCCCGAGATTAAGCAGCAGGGTAAGGTGGAAGCCTCTGGTAAGGATGACCATCCAAACTTTCCGAAACAGAGTTGGCGGTCAAAACAACAGGGAAAGCAGCAGCAGAAACAGGGCTCTCGGCCTGCCTCTCCCGTTCAGTCAGGTAGTGAACGCACTTATGATCTGCGAGATCGTGCTACTATTAAGTCTCCTGATAGATTTCAGGTTTCTGAACAACGTTCTCCTCGTTCTTCACAGGAAACATCAGCTTCACAGTCCGGTGGCGGAGGCGGTGGCAAAGGTCGGGGTGCTCCACAACCACGTGACCAGCCCCAGCAGACTGAGGGTAAAGGCAAGCAGGACGAATTTGCATGACAAAGACCCCCGTTTCAGAAGAAGAAAGTGGCTGCTCTGACGGCAAGGTATGCCTCAGATAGTGCGGACACAGCTTCGGAACCGGACATGGGCGCTGACGCTACTGGACAGCGCAGCAGAAATTACCATAGTCCGTCAAGCTCTGCGTCCATTTCTGGCGGCGACAGCAACTGATATATTGGTTACTGTTGAGACAGCTGACACCAGAGTGGCTCCCCCTGACAGACTTTATGAAATAGTCTTACTAATTGAGGGTGACATACAACGTACAATAAAGGGGAATTTTTGGGATAATCTGACTACCACCTATGATATCCTCCTAGCGGAGGCAGATTGGCCCCCAGCTTTCATTTTAGAAGCTCCTAGAGGGGAGGAGGTAATCCTCCCGTCCTTTGCGCACACAGTGCCTAAGGACCAGGCTGAAGTGTACGCTGAGGAGTGGGCGCTGGCGCTTGCGCCAGCGGTGTATCGTACTCAGGTGGGATGGGACCGGTTGACCCCCTGCCATGAGATTCCATTGCGGTCAATGCCCCAGCCTCAACCCCAATATCCCATGCGTCGTGAAGCTAGACCGCACGTCGCGGCAATCCTTGAACAATTGGAATATCAGGGTGTTATTGAAACTTGTGTGTCCCCTATGAATAACCCTTTATTCACTGTAACGAAGCCTGACGGCTCGTCCCGTTTAGTTTTGGATTACCGGCACCTAAATTCGCATTGCCGGACCTGCGCGGTACAAAATACTCACAGCTCGGCTCTTGTCGACAGTCTCGTGCGTAAAAGATTTAAAACGACACTTGACATTTCCAATGGCTTTTTTAGCCACAACCTGTCCACACTGAGTAGCCAGTGGACGGCGTTTACTCCGGGCGGCAAACAGAAACAGTTTACGAGATTGGCCATGGGCTACAAAAATAGCCCTGGCGTCTTTTCCGCTCGCGTGGTTTCTCTCTTAGAAAGAATAGACCCCGACGCATACTCCTATGTTGACGATATCTACCTCACGGATGATGAGCCACATCTGTCTCGAGTCGACAATATTATAGTGAGTTTTGCTGACTATGGCTACAAATGTAATTTTGCGAAGTCTCACATCGTGGAATATACAGTGTTGTTTTTGGGCTACGAGCTCAACAATGAAGGTAAGGGACTGGCTCCTCACTTTCTGGAGAAGTGCGCATGCCTGCGTGCTCCTACAACACTGAAAAAATTACAATCTTTGCTGGGCTTTCTGAATTTCGGTCGTACGTATATTCCTGATTATGCCCAGCGTATCAAGCCACTTTACGCCTTGGTACGACCTTCTTTTTCGAAGTCTAGCTGGCAGCTAGATCACTCTGCTATTTTACAGTCTTTACAGGCTGATCTTCTTGCTTCACAATACTTGCTGATGCGTGATAACCGCACTAACCTGGTAATAAGAATAGTACCAGGCGCCGTGGGTTTCACGTATTTGACGTTTAATGAGGGCGATACAGTCCCCATTGCGTATAAATCACTCTGCTGAATTACGTTTTTCCACGGTCGAGAAAGTTCTGACGGCAGTACAGATGGCGATCCTTAAAGAACGCGCACTGTCGCATGGGAAACAGATTCTGGTTGTGACACCGTATCCTGCCCTAGAGGCAGTAACTAAAGCAAGTGTACCAAATTCTAAAGCTTTGCATCCACGGTGGATACAATGGGCCACAACTCTGACGTCGCCAGATGTCACTTATATCTTTGACGCCTCATTACAGACTCAGGAGTACTTGCAGTATGAATTCATTCATCCGGCTCCTCTGTCTTTGCGCCCGCTCGAAGAATACCATTGTGTCATATACACTGACGGTTCGGCGCAGCCCGCGATTGGATCAAAGCACGCCTATTCTGCGGCTTGCGCAATTGTCGTGGGTACATTCGTAAATGGTGAATTCCAATCTGATGCAGTGCATACGCAGTCATTGGGTGATTGTACCGTGCAATTGGCGGAGCTTCGGGCTCTGGTGCTTGCACTGGAGTTTGCTGATCCCCGAGTCACGACTCTTATAGTAAGTGACTCCTTTTATTGTGTCCAGTCCTACAATGACAACTTACACTTCTGGTCTCAAAATGATTATCGAGATACCAAAGGTAGCACAATTAAGCATAAACTGCTTTGGGTTCGAGTGGCAGACTTTAAAGACCGTCTCCCTCTCGTAAATGTTATTCACACTCTTGGTCACCAACGACTTGGTGTCCATGCTGTCGGTAACAGCTTGGCTGACGAGGCAGCAAAAACCGCAGTGGCTACATACTTAGTGGCAGCAGTTACAAGATCCAAAAGTAAGATTGATGATGACATCTTGGCAGCTATTGCTGCTACAGAGAAGGGAAGTGATTACCCGAAGGGTTTTCCTTCTCGTTATTTTTATCATTTAAGTCCTGATAACGTCCCATTAGTGAGGATTCACGACGTTGGTGACAGAATTATTCCCAACGCGGACTGCAGACCATCTCTGATACTAACGGCGCACGAGGGGTTGGCGTCAGCCCACGCCGGTGTGTCCGCTACTATATCTCTGTTACAACAACGTTACTGGTGGTTTGGTTAATATAAACAAGCGCGCGCTTATGTTCTTGATTGTGACATTTGCCAACAGATTAAACCTTCCACTGTTGCGCACCCACCACAAACACAGTTGTACATATCTAATAAGCCATTTGGTTGTGTTTATTTAGATCACTGCGGTCCTTTTTCTTCTGATACTGCGTACAAGTATATCTTGGTTGCAGTGGATTCGTGCACACGTTTTCTCTGGGTATGGCCGCAAAGGAGTGCTGACTCTCGGACTGTCATCAGGGATTTGCGTGTCTTTGTGGGAACTTTTGCGTGTGGTACCTTCCATTCTGATCAGGGCCCTGCGTTCGCCTCTAAGGCTTACAAGGAGGCTATGAGAAATTTGGGGGTCCAAGTTAAATTTTCGTCCCCCTACCGACCTGAGGGTAATAGTGTGGTGGAGCGAATGAACCGTGACTTAAAGCAATCTTTGACAGCACGTGTTTTAGGCACAGGCCGGAACTGGCTAGCCCATTTGTATAACGTCCAACGTGCACTTAATAATCTCCCTAGAAGGTCTCTTGGTGGGCGGACCCCGTACATGATGCTCTTCGGAATCAGAATGTTTGTTCCAGACCTTGATGGTCTAGACATGGCGGCGTCGACCGCACCCTTTGACGTAGATGATCACTGTGCTGTTTTGCAGACTCTACAAGAAGCCAGAGACACTCTTTCGAAGGAACACTTGCCCTCCACGTCTGAAGCTGAGGTTCAGATTCCGGTAGTCGGCTGGCTACCCCGAGTTGGAGACCTGGTCCGTGAGAAGGTGGAGAACAAGAAGGAGTTCGGCCCCTCTTACCGTGCACCGGTTCCAGTGCTTGGAGTGCAGGGTACAAGAACAGTCATTTTACCTCCACTTCCTGGTCTAAAAGAAAACAGGTACATCTCTATTGACAATGTCAAACTTCAGCGAGTGGCCGATACTTCTTAGTCTGACTCCAGCAGTTTCATGCCAGACGATGCAAAGAAATTCAATGTTGGTTCCTGCTTCTAACACCTTGTCTGATGTTGCCATTGAGATGCAGTCAGTTACTGATCCCCTGTTAATACCACCGGCTGGTGGTCTGCCCGAAGAGACTGAGTATGCTTATCCTACAAATGGTCACTCGCCTGTTTTACAATCTATGGCGCTTGACCAGTCCCGTTTCTCCTTTGACACTAACTCATTGCCCTCCAATCCCCCTTCGAACATTGCTGTTTTTGCTAGTTGGTTTAAAAGACATTTTTTGGTTACCCCTTGGACATACATCTGGCTGTTTCTTTTCAGTATTTTTTTGTTTATGTCCATTGGATTTGTAATAGTGTTTTTCCGTCTGGTGGATGGCCACTATCTCAAAGAGAGATCAACAATTAGACTTATCAATGGAACTTTGGCCCCCCACTCCTCGTCCCACATCATGAAAAGGGACCAGACTTTTGTGAATATTACTGCCTGGCCCGTTTTGGATGGAATCGCGTGGGATGCTGTTAAATTCCAAATTCATGGACCTACAGAGGTCATCAATGTACCTAATGTATTTCGTGTTTCTATGGGTGATGTGGTTAACCTCTTCGACGCCGATGACGGAACGGTTCCGTCATGCACGTCGGTTGGGCTGTGCTTATGACGGAACCGTTCCGTCATGGCCCCGCCCGCGCTCGGAACTTTCAGCACCGCGCGGGAATCCGCGCAGCGCTGAAGAGGTTAAGCAGAACATACGTTCTGATGATTGGGATGTTCACGCCATTGAAGCACTGTTTTCAGATTTGAAATATTATGCCGCTTTTGATGCTGAAGATTTATATGAAAATGCGGCTAACTATGCGGAACAGTATTGTTTTCAGCATTATGGCAATCACTTCCTGCATAAGGCGAATACATTTCGAAATTTTGTTAATTTTACCCAATGGGAACACTGTCCCACTCCGTCCTTAGGCAGTTCACCTACATTAGTTGCAAAGTATACTTATTTTTCTGATTTCAGTGTTTCCAACCTGGCATCCTATTATTTTAAAGTGATGCCTGAGTCTGCCTCAAAGGTCCGACTGCCACACAAAATTACTCTATTCTAAGTCCTTTATGGATGAGTTGTCAATCAAAGGTTATGATCTATGGAAGGCTACTATTGATCTTAAGTCGGTTTGGGGTTCCAAACCGTGGCAGGTTCAGGGAACTGAAGCTTTGCATCGTGCCTGTCTTGTACCAAATCATATGTTGTTTTTAAATTCAACCATCTTCCAGACCACCTGTTTCGGATTGGCCGCTTCTAAAAAACTAAATTCCCCTTCTGTGCCGGATCTGGGTGCTTACCCCAATTGGGATAACCACACAGATCTGTCCCTTCCTGCTTTGCAGTCATTGGTTTCTAATACATCTTTCAATATTTCGAAATTTAGTAGTGATGGATGGTTAATTTGGCAAAGCAGTTCTGACACCTGTCAACGTCGTTTTCTAGGACTGAAACCAGGGTATACTCAGCAACGCGTAGACCCTCGGTTTGAGTCGTCACATACAGTAACTACATACTCTGTAGGAAAATTATGTCAATCCTGGCTGCGACATTCCACCTTGGCATCTGTCAAAGTTCATTTATCAAAATTACATGACAAAATAGATTTGAATGATTTTGTTAAAGGTCCTGTGGGTGGCAGATCAAAAAGGTGGGCGTATGCTATTTACAATGAAGTATGGAAATTGTCGCAAATTGAGGCGGCTTCCAGATTGAGAGCTATTGATCAAGCGAATATGGAAAAGGTATTAGCAGTTATTGATAACAGCATTAACACTCTTTCTTCTAGAATTTATACATTAGACAATATTGTTTCTTCAATTGTTGATATTGTACATGATGATATGTCTGTATTGTATCATGGTCAAAACCAGTTGCGTTCTGTTATGCAGTTTGCATGGACATTACAAACGTTAAAGGCAGGAAAGGTCCCCTGGGACTATCTGAATACAACATCATTATTTCTTCCCTTTAACCTTACTGAAAAACAGCAGTTCATGTCCATGAAAGATGCTACATATTCCTTGTTACATATTGAAAAGTTAGAGCCGTTACCTTTCTCTGTGGCGGAATTGAATTCGGCCGTGTGGTTAGTACATGGGTTGATCACTCTCCCGTTCGCGCTTTTTAAGTTTACGTCATGCATGAAACACTATGCTCTGGGTAGATATGAACAGCTGGGTACCGCTTTCATACATGAGGTTTGGTCCCTCCCTTTTACGTATAGATGTACAAGAGACGGTACAGAGGTTTATCTGAAAGGTGAGGAGTGTACCTCGACACCGGATCATTCTGTCGTTTGTAGGCACATTCAGTTACACGGTGCATGCAATGTACAAGCCCCGAATTTGGCCTGCGTCCTAAAAGGTATCCCAGTGCCAGTGATTACGCCATCTTTCACGCTGCTTGCAAACGGTAGTTATTTGATTTTGAATAATGAAGCTTGCTGCGGGATGTTAGTGGGAATCCCATATATAGTGACTGTATCGCAGAGAGTAGTCTGCTGCAATAATGTTCTATTCCCACCCCCGCATGGGCGGCTGGATGTTTCCATCTGGCCTTCGATTCCGACCTTGAAAGCAGAGTTCAACAAGATGAGCAGAATAAGAGCTCTATTGTCCCAAAAGGAGGTGCCATTGACTTCCTCCCGAGAAACATTTGTCCTTCACGTGGCAAATACGCGCACTGAGGTACAGGCGCTTTTGAATACTGACCTCCCCCTGCATTTTGGTGCTTTGATCCAAACAATTTTCAATGCCTCGTCCACAACCGGCCTGGCTCATTTTTTTAAACTTGTGGGCTCAGGCCTCGTGACCTCCTTCCAAACTTTTTTTGGTGTGATTCCGGCATTTTTTCATTCTATTTTTTCGAGCGTCTTTGGCGGTGTCCCGCTGATTCTGGCGCTGGTGGCAGGTGTGCTACTTTTACTTTTCATACTACGAAATGGCTGCTCTTTCTGTGCCACACGACAACCTGTCCCGTCTGCATCTTCTTCGTGACAGGATGCTTGACTATTATGGTACGCTGCCATTGGCGACTTTGAGCCTGGCGTATGGATTATCCTTCCGGTATTCCTACTTCACCTGCGTGCAACCTGTCTTTCACTGCCTAGATTGTCCCTTTGAATGGCCTCTGGATTTGTGCTTAACCAACACGGTGTCTCCGGTGCCGGATTATGATCGACTGATGAGGCCCATAGTGTCTCACGAGTTTGCCTGTTCTGGTGTTCGGATTATGGCCTGTGGTGCGGCGCATGGTATCCTGGGTAATTGGGACATCGCAAGGGCTGCCTATGACTTCTTGGATATGAGCTATCTGGAGGAACAATTCGGTTGCCCTCTGATCGTGCTAGAGGCTCCGCTTATTGAAGAACATGTATGTTCCTTTTCTTTGATTAATTGGATGGCTGAAACTTTTAGTGGCTCTGCAAACGATTTCTTGTTGGAAGCAGTTGCCACGTATGCTGCATATACGTTCATGGATTGAGTAAACTGTCGTCCACTATGTTTTTTCTCCCATGTCTTGAACATTACCTGTGCCTTTGGACTGCTACTCGGCGCAGCATTTTTTTTATTTTTTTTCCCATTACACGTTTGAGGTTTTTTGATTTTTTTCTCCCCTTTTCGTTTTTCATTTTTCAGACTTTGCCTGAACTGAAACTTGTTTTTTAAATTGAATACGCCTTGTTCTGCTCTGTCGTAACTGAACTCTGCGTTCTCTCCTTTCTTGCCTACTGGTTAGTGCTTCGATCAAGGGGGCATGTAGTAAGGAATCCCTTAATACGTACATACATTGTTAAGTTAGCATAACCACGTTAGATGTTAGAAAGCCATCTTGCTGCTTTTGCGCACGACACTGCGTTTACATGTTATTGCTTAAACAAACTGCTGACTCGAGCTTTGCCTCACACGAAAGCAATCTGTTGTTACCATCCCGAGCTCTGCGCAGCGACCTTGGTCTGTACATGGTGTGACAAACAGTCTGGGTTGTTAGACAATGCATGTTTTCCACTCTAGGTTGATCGACCCACTATTTAGCCATAACACACAGGCAGCTGCGAATACCTGAAAGTTGGTGCTTTTAATATTGCAGACATCACGTTTAATATTCAGACCGAAGACGAGCCTTCCTGCGAGAAGACTCCTGATGCTCCTGTGATGTGATTTCACTAAGCTGATCTTTGAGGTATGGGGTCCCCTATTCAAGCCTAAGAGACCTTCTATTAGCATAATAATAATATTAGCTTCTTAGTAAAGGGAAGGTGGTAGTATCCACTGTCATTATAACATGATCACTCCTTTTATATTCTATGGTATTGTAACGATGCTGATGGTTTTGATTATAATCATTTGTCTGCTTGTATTAGCCAAAGTACTGCATCTTAGGACACGTGGTCTATAAAAATAAACTCTTTTTATTTTCACCGTGTCTCATTTGATTCTTGTTGTGGACTGATGTGAGAATAATATACGAACAGGTATTTC
The DNA here is from genome assembly GCF_964204655.1 of Triturus cristatus. Lineage (NCBI taxonomy): Eukaryota > Metazoa > Chordata > Amphibia > Caudata > Salamandridae > Triturus > Triturus cristatus. Next base: position 791,059,766 of record NC_140584.1, on the reverse strand, counting down.
CGATTACCACCATTCCTGAGAGTACACTGAGTAGCTTGTTCTGGGTTGTCTTTTCATTGGGATCGCCGAGCCAAATCTCGGATAACAAATGGGACACTTATGCTAGCCGGATACTGGGTTCTGGGTTCTGAGGTGAGTTTCTGGTACACCACAATTCACTGAGGTCCTGGGGTTCTACGCATAGTTCTGTGTATAAGCAGAATCCCTGCAACAAGCGTTGTGAAACAGAAGAACAAGAACCATGAGCTGGCTCAGAGGACTGGTGGTGGCCCTCCCATTCAACCAAAAACATTCACTGCATGGGAGGAGAAGGTGCTTGCCATACTGCATCCAGAGAGTCTCACAGGAATAGTCGGGGGAGTGCAGGCTGGTAAGGACAAACAAATGTAAACCATTACACTGCCATGTACTGTCTTGCACAACTACAAAGCTACACCTCCTAGACCCAAGTACATTAATATGCACCACAATACCCAACACAGGCCCCACATATGTAATATCCACTCCATCTAAATCACCCCCAAAGGTCAACTGCAACATTCCCAGTTGCATTTGTACAGGCAGCCAGCACTACATTTCCCACCAGGCAGCCCTGAGCAGGATGTGGCACTCCCCCCACCCAGAAGCATGTGACAGCTATTGAAGTATACCAAACAAACTTACAGGTAGGTAGCCATCTTCACAGGGAGGGCTGTTTGGAGGTTGGAGGCCTGCACTACTACTCCCACCATGCCCCCTAGTTCCCTAGCATAACAAGATGGAGCACTCCCCACCCACCCAGAAGCATGTGGCAGCCATTGTAGTACAACAACCAAACTTACAGGTAGATAGCCATCTGCACAGGGAGGGCTGTTTGGGGCTGGGAGGCCTGCACTACTACTCCCACCAGTCACCCTTGTCCCACCCCTGAGCAGGATGTGGCACTCCCTCCCACACACAAGCATGTGGCAGCCATTGCATTGTTCGCCTTCATCTAACAGGTTGGCAGCCATCTTCACAGTTTGTGCTGTTTGGGAGTGAGAGGCCTGTACTACTACTCCCGCCAGGCACCCTTGTCCCACCCCTGAGGAAGATGGAGCACTCCCCATCCACCCAGAAGCATGTGGCAGACATTGTAGTACAACAACCAAACTTACAGGTAGGTAGCCATCTTCCCAGTTTATGCTATTTGGGGGTGTGTAGCTTGCACTACTACTCCCACCATGCCCCCATGTTCCCCAGCTTAGCAAGATGGAGCACTCCCCACCCACCCAGATGCATGTGGCAGCCATTGCATTGTTCACCTTCATCTAACAGGTAGGTAGCCATCTTCCCAGGTTTTTCTTTTTGGGGGTGGGAGGCCTGCACCATTATTCCCACCAGGTACCCTTGTCCCACTCCTGAGCAGGATGGAGCACTCCCTCCCACCCAGAAGCATGTGGCAGCCATTGCATTGTTCCCCTTCATCTAACAGGTAGACAGCCATCTTCACAGTTTGTGCTGTTTGGGGGTGGGAGGCCTGTGATACTACTCCCAACAGGCACCCTTGTCCAGTCCCTGAGTAGGATGGAGCACTACCTCCCACCCAGAAGCATGTGGCAGCCATTGCACTGTTCACCTTCATCGAACAGGTAGCTAGCCATCTCCCCAGGTTGTGCTGCTGGGGGTGGGAGGCCTGCACTACTACTCCCGCCATGCCCCCTTGTTCCACAGCTTAGCAAGTTGGAGCACTCCCTCCCATCCAGATGCATGTGGCAGCCATTTTATTGTTCACCTTCACCTAACAGGTGAGTAGCCATCTTATGCTCTCTTGTCCCACCCCTGAGCAGGATGGAGCACTCCACCACACACCAAGAGAGATGTGTCACAAATTCCACCCAAATCTGACAACATAACAGGTAAGTAGACAGTGCATGCATCCCGCCATTTCTCCCAAAATCATGGAGCCAAATGACAACACAAGCCCTCACATCCCAACAAAATTTACACAGATACAATTGCCACTTACAGTGTGCAGACAGCTAAACGTATGTAACTATTACAGAAACAGAAGTGTGAGTTACCAAATCCCATCTCAAAGAAAAATGAGGGCACACACATGCACAGCACTGAATGCTATCTGGAAGTTACATGGGAGGGCAGAGCTTGAAGGACCATATGAAAACAAATCAAACATGGTCAGTCAAACCTAAAAATCTAAGCAAAGGTATGCATGAGATGACAATGCCTAGTATATGCGCAGATGTAACACCTGACAGGCAGAGTAATCAGCAAAGATGCATCACATCAAGTTGTATTGCTGCAAGTTGTCAGATGACAACATGTCCTCGTAATCACAGAATCAACATGTGCGGCATTATATCCTTCGACATGTTACACCATGTAAATTTAATGTATGTACCTCCAAATCATGTCATGAGGAACATTACTGTGCAGACATACAATGTGTGAAATAGTCAAATGTGTGTTGCCTAACCAGTAATATAAGATACATCGAACACAAGCTTGAGGGGTGTACGTCAATGACTATATCCCCTCTGTCCCACAGGTGACCAAGGCCTGACTGCAGAGGACGACAACATCAACCTGCAGAGCCAGTCACCACCCCCGGAACATGGACTCTTGGATAAGGATTCCCTGGATTTGGAGGATGTGGAGCTCGAAGCTGGCCCATTTGGTGTGCCAAGGTGCAACAGGTCCCAGGACCCCACTGTCCCCCCTACCACCTCTGCAGCATCTACGCTGACCTATGCTGTAACAACCTGTGCGGCCTCCACCACCACCACCAGTGCTGCCTGCACTACTCTCCCTGCCTCAGAGGATTACCACCCCACCCCTCCAACTGAGGGTGGGCAGGAAGAGTAGGCAGGTGCCTACAGTGGTGAGGTAACAGGTCCATGGCAGCAGGGCAGGTGGGAGGGCAAGGGTCAGTCGAAGCCAAGAGGACACTGGGACCAAAGCCCTGGAAAACATCACCAGAGTCCTTGGGGCCTAAGAACAGGCCCAGGGATGAACGAGCCAGGCTGAGGAAGATTTGTGTGAGCTCCGCTTGCTGCTGAGGTCCATAGACACCCGCATGGGCAAAATTGTGGACCTCCTGGGCCAGCTAGTGGCACTTCTGAAGGACAGGCCTGCCGCACAACCAATGCCTCCACCTCCCTCCGGTCGCCCGCAGGATGACAGTTCCACATCCTACCCTGCGGGCACAGAGAGGGGGGACTCCTCAGACCCAACTGGCCCTGCAGCAGAGGACCCCCCCTACCAAACAACCAAGGGGCGTCCAAAGAAATCTGAGGGAGGAACACGTGGCAAAGCACCTGCCAAACACCAGTCAAGGAGCAGCCATGATGGCAACCCTCTTCACTATTGCATTGACTTTGTTGACTGTCCTTCCCCACACTGCACTGTTAATGGCATCCGTCTGTTGCACTGGGTCACCACATCAATGTGGTGACTACTCGATTGTCTCATCTACCATCACTGACAACTCACAGCTTCACTATTCATCTTTTAAAAAAAATGTTCATTCCCCTGTCACATGTACCCATTGTAAATAAACCCTCCTTACACACACATGTTGTTGTGTCTGCTCTGTGTTTATTCCAGGATGTGCAGTCTTCACCATGATTAAAATGTACCTGGAGTATGGATTGTTTGTAGGTAATGAAAGGCTGAAGGGACCTAGGAACGCACAACAGAACAGTATTCACTGGTCAGGTGGTGGCATCACAGCCATCACACAACACTTGTCATCAGGGTACTCCAATCTGCACACATTACAATGAGCAACAGTACTGACATAAACATCCTGTATCTGTGCCAAACTGCCCTGTCCCAGACACATTGGCAGCCAGCACTGAGTCAACAGCAGGCTGCAGTCACAAAGCTCACATACACCTTTCCAACAACAATGACATCAGCAGACAATGGCTCTGTTGTACATTGTCACTTACCTTCAAGTGAAGTAGCGGTTGATGAGCTGTTGACGCATTTTGACACCTTCCTCCTTTCCACTATCCTTGTCACTGGACATGGGTTTATTTGCAGACGGGGGCATTGGCTGCTCATCAGCATCCAGGAGCAGGGGGATCTCCTTGCGCAAGTGGAGCATGCAGCATGCAACTACAATCTGACACACCTTTTTGGCAAGTACATCAGTGCACTTCTGGTCTTGTCCAGGCAGCGAAAACGTGACTTCAGGAGACCGAAAGTACGCTCCACCATACAACGTGTCCTCCCATGGGCATCATTGTAGCAGACTTCAGCTGGGGTCCTGGGATTCCGCAGTGGGCTCAGCAACCAAGGACGGTTGATATATGATGAATCACCTAGGTGTGAGATACACAGAGCAACTTTGTAATGTAACTGTGGCAGAGGACAGCATGTCACACACACAGCACGCTACCTGACTCTTCGTACTCACCCACAATCCATGCATGCTCCGGAAGCAGATTATCCATCATGCTGTTACGCATGATGTACGAGTCATTGGCCGAGCCAGGGAATTTGGCACAGACGTGTGAGATGATCATATCCACCTGGCACACCACTTGCACATTGATGGAATGGAAATGCTTCACGTTCCTGTACATGTGCTCACGTGCCTGTGAGGAACCAGGCCAACATGTGTGCAGTCAATGGCACCAACAACATTGGGGATGTGCCCAAGTGCATAAAAATATCCCTTCACAGCCGCCAATTCATGCCTCCTGGGGAAATGGATGTATCTGTCCTTGTAGATCATCATAGCGGACAGAACATCACGTAGCACCATGCTGAATATAGGTTGCGACATCCCACCTGTGCTGGACACCGTGTACTGGAATTATCCAGAAGCAAAAAAATGCAGGGCCGCCAGCACCTTAGACGTTGGTGTGAAAGCACTTGGATAGGTCCTGCGAGGCTGCAGGTGGGGCTCCAACATAGCACATAGGTCTTGGAAGGTGGCTTGATCCAGACAGAATTTCCGTTTCTCCATGTCTGCCAGCACTGTGAAGGGGCGATGCACATTTGGTCTCCTCCTAAGTGAGATGAGAGTGGACACATGTCAATGCAATCCACCATGAGATGTGTCCGACATCTTACGTTTTGACTGACACAACACCAACAATGTCTAGCATCACAGTTCAGCTTACAGCACAACTTACATGTAGGGACACCTTCAGCTACAACATCTGTACACATGTCCAATTTTCACACAGCTAGCACCTCCCAAACAATATCAGGCTATGTGAATACCCAAAGGGACATGGCCACATCTTGCATGAGCAGCCCTTGGAGTAGTTCCAACAGCATATGTGTGAAACAGCAACACTACTGTCTTCTACCTAGCTGCTGTACCTGCCACACCTTCTTGCGTAAGTCGAACCGGGCACACATCAACAACACAATGAGCCCAGTCTGTGCATAAACAACAAGTCTGTGAATGAGCCACGAAAAGTAGACAGTCAAATATGCACATTGGGTAGTCAGACACTCATCACTGTGAGTTACTCTGCCCTTTCACACATTAACATGTGGACTCATTGTAGAATCAATCACACAATCATGTGCCATTAATCATGTGGCCACTGTGCACTGTTGAGAACTGCCCATTGGCCATTGACACAGCATGATGTGTCCACAGGTGCTGACAAAGTACTCCGCCACCCAAATCACAATCATTCATAGCAATGTTTGGCACACATATCGCAGTAGCTACCGCCTGGCCCCCGTGGTGTGTCACTGCCAATGTCAAAGCCACACTCGCGGTAGTGATAGTGATATGTGTATTGCCAAATGGCAGTTGGCATGCTCCGCCACCCAAATCACGGTCACTGGCTCAAATGTATGGCAGCCATCTCGCGGTAGCTACCGCCTGGCCCCTGTTGTGTGTCACCGCCAATGCCAAAGCCCTTACAGCCAATGGGGACCGCAATCACGGTAGACTAATGCAATTTTGAAAATCGCGGTAGGCGTGATCCCCGTGGGGCCGCTCAATGGATGCATTTGAAAATGGCTGACCTGGAACACCAATTGCAGCAGCTTAGAACCACTGAAACTACCCCAGGGGGCTATATATGTGTGGGAGAGAGCCTCACATTTCCACAGCTTCCAGAGCCTGCTGACTGACACCCCTCACCACCAACTGCTGCTGCTCCTGTCTCCAGAGCTTGCTGCCTGACCACCCCTCACCACCAACTTCTTCTGCTCCTGTCTCCAGAGCCTGTTGCCTGACACCCCTTGCCACCAACTGCTGCTGCTCCTGTCTCCAGAGCCTGCTGCCTGACACCCCTCATCACCAACTGCTGCTGCTCCTGTCTCCAGGGCCTGCTGCCTGACACCCTTCACAACCAACTGCTGCTGCTCCTGTCTCCTGGACCCAGTAATGGCGAGGACTGAAAAGATCCAGGCCCGTCCCTTCACCACCAAGGAGCTAGAGGTCCAGGTGGATGAGGTGCTCACACAGTATGGGAGGATGTATGGTGCTCCAAATGTCGTGGTAAGTGTTTCAGAGTGGAAGTGAGAGTGCAGGGAGTGCACACATGACATTGATCTGCTGCAGTATGTGCCTGAGAGTGTGGGGTTGTGTCATGCACTGCCTAGCATGCTGTCTCCAGGGGTAAGGGGTGTGTAGCCTATTTCAAACGTTTCCCTGCTTGCACATTGGAGGGACATGTATTGTCTTGCCAGCCATACGGTGATGCAGCAAGTTGGTAATGCAGGAGTCAGGTCAGAAATTGCCTGTGTGAATGGATGTGTGGCTCCCTGATGTTCTTCGCAGCTCATCTGTGGCCTTAGCAAGGGTTTGCGTCCAGAGGGTACTGATGGAATTGTGTCCGACTCAAAATTTGCATCATGTATAGGTCAGCACTATGCTCAGGACTTTGATACCAGAGGGTGACACTCTTGGTGGTAATTCACATATGACACAGCAGATTGTTGTACTTTTGTTCACAGCCCCTTCCATTTCCACCAGCATGTGTACTGACTCGCATGTGTAGGCACTGTTTACGCTCTCAATTTGTCCCTTCATGTGACCTTTCTGATGCCCCACGTTGGACCCCAGTGTGAGCCCACCTGGCCTGCACAGTCACTGCCCAATATAACAAGGTCTCATCACTAAATGTACAGAGTGAAACGTGTGTTGTTTGCTAGACTATCCATCAAAGAGCCATCTCAGCCCTGTAGATTGCACACGACAGGCATTGTGAGAAGGGTGTGAGATTGTAAGATTATGTCCCTCAATGTGAACTCCGAGACACAGTGAGCCATTCACAGGGCAAGGACATTGATGGGTGCGCAGTGTTTGACACAGTGAGTCTGCCCCTAAACATATTTTGAAATGTAATGTATGTCTTGCTAACCCTCAAACTGGATAGTAGATGTGGGCATCCTATACATAGCTTTCTGTGCTGGCATCCTGCATGTGTATGAGATGGGCAGGTACTGTGTCCACTCTCATACCTGCATGCATTTTCATATGATTCTCCCATGCTAATGTACTAGGTTAGATGCTGTATTGTCTCTGCTAGACATATCTGTGAATTTATGCTGAGTTAGTATCATGCTCCTCTACTGAGAGATAGTGGCACATACCACTGTGTAACTGATTTTTCGCTCTCTTGTCTCCCATTCCTGCAGCTCAAAGTCCACCAGCGTAAGGCCATGTGGAGGGCCATTGCACGCAAGGTGCGGGCTCTGGGTTTCTCCAACCAACAGCGCACACACTGTCACGAGAGGTCGGATGACATATGCCGGCTGAGCACAAACGTGACAGAGATGATGCTGGGGCTGCTCTTTCGGACTGGCAGTTTGGCGCACAGGAGCATGACACCACTAATGGCCCGCATCTTAGCTGTGACACAGCCTGAGCTGGATGCACGTTTGAAGGAGCATCCGCAGCAAGGTGGGGGTGAGTATTCTGGGAAGGGTGACTTTGGTTGTGAGTGGCTGCATGTGTTCACAGCCTGGGCCCACGCTGGGCTCTGTGATGTTGATAATATGATGCAATGGCTTGTAAGTGGCCTCTGTGTTGGGTGCAACTGTCATGCATTTGCCCTACCTGTACTTTTTCATGTCATTGGATTAATGGCTCTTGACATTGCATTCTGAGTCGTGGCCTTCTGGCATTGTCTGCATTGGGGTAGTCAGGGACATCCCATGGAAGGGAACAGCAGTGTGCATCATCTGAGTGTGCTTTCATCAATGTGTGCATTGCCTGATGTCAGAATTATGAGGACTACACATCTGACACCAATGTGCAACTGTAGTTGTGCCCCAAAGTACGACATGGTGGATGGCATGAGCTCATGGCCATTGTGGACTGTTATGTTGGAGTCTGTATCTGTGTTGTCCACTTCTGCTGCTTCCAGATGTGACTGTGGCAACATGTTGGGCGGTACATCTTTTCCCCCCTCAGGGCCCTAGGTGTGCTCAGAGTGATCTGTGTGTCTGGTTACAAGGAGCCACTGGCAGGCTATTTGGCTGTGTGGTCATCACATGGGTCACTTATGCCACGTTTGCATGATAACACGCAAAAATCGACTTTAGAATTGAGGTTGTACAATGTTACTGCACAGGGTGGTGTGCAACATAGGGATATCATCATCTTGTTTCGTGCTTTGCTTGCATATGATGTTTGTGCTAATGCTCCGAACTGACCCTACGTCTATGTCGCATGCAGCATCTCCCGTGGGCACAGAAGGACAGAGGACGGACACCAGTGGTGAGACATCAAGCATGACTGCTACACACGAGCACAGTGACACTGATGTGACCAGCGCCTCGGAGAAGGACAGGAGTCTGCTTCTGGAATCACAGCCAGAGACACCAACCTCAACGTCATCTGATGCCAGCGGTGACACATCTATGTTGGCGGGCACAGGGAGTGGGAACTCTGCCTCCTCTTCCACCATACAGCGTACAATGCCCACCCTCCCACCTACTTCCACTAGTGCAGTCCGTGTTCGCACCAGTAAGAAGGGAAGAGTGTCCTTCACCCTAGGCACCCCTGCCTTGTCTCCCCTGCTGCCATCAGTGTTGAGTCTGTGGACCTTTTGCACCAGCTCAACTCTCATCAACACCTTCCTAGACCACGACAAAAAGTTGGCACAAGTAGTTGCTTTCATGGAGGATTCATTCAGGCGTGGGTGGGCTACACCGGACTGTCCAGTCTTTGTCCTCCGCAGTGACTGCAGACATTCAACTGGCACAATCTCAGAGTCCAGCTCCAGTCCCTTTGGCCACACCCCTCTCAGTGGCTACATCTGACGATAGTGACCAAACACCACGGACCTCAATCTCCAGGTACAGCACACGCAGCACACAGCAGCAGTAGCCCAAGAGGTCCCGAGCGCAGACACCATCCCTCCAAAAAACTAAAGCCACCCCAGAGCTCAAAGGAAAAGCCCTTTATTCGACACTCAGGGGCATAAAGCCAAGAAGCAGGCCTCAGGCTCACAGGCCTCAGAGGCATCCCCAGCCAAGGACTCTCCTGTCCCAAAAGCATCTCGCAAAGACAAGCAGACAGTTGCCGTGCCCTCTGAGAAGCTGGTGCCTGCTAAGAGTCCACATAAGAAGAGCTCCAAGGTAGATTCACCCACAACCTCAACTCCCATCCACACCCCTGTGAAGCAGGGAATGGAGGGCACCATAGGGGGTACACCTGGTAAACAGGGGATGGAGGGGCAAAGGCAAGGCCAGGGCAAGTGTACCGCTGGATCCAGCATGTCCCCAGAGGAAGGGCCACCGGCTGCACCTGATGCTGCTTTGGTGGAGAGTGTGCCTGTTGTGTCCACCCCCCCTTCCACTCCTACTCAGACAGAGAAGCCATTTAGAATCCCCAAGAAGTGGAAAGGCACCCCTCCCACCCATACTGTATCTCACGGTAGCATGTGCCTTCTCTGAAATTTGGACTGGCCACAGGCCTTGCTGTTTGCCCATTCCTTGTGCAGCTTCTCATGTACCTACTCTGCACGTTGTACTGGCCACTGGCCTTGATGTTCACTGCTGATTGCCCTTTCCCTGTGCAGGATCTCATGTACTTACTCTGCATTTTGGACTGGCCACTGGCCTTGATGTTCACTGGTGTTTGCCCATTCCCTGTGCAGGATCCCATGTGCTTACTCTGCATTTTGGACTGGCCACTGGCCTTGATGTTCACTGCTGTTTGTCCATTCCCTGTGCAGGATCTCATGTACCTACGCTGTACCTTGGACTGGCCATGCCTTGTTGTTTGCCCATTCCTTGTGCAGCTTCTCATGTACCTACTCTGCACTCTGTACTGGCCACTGGCCTTGCTCCGGTCTGCTTTTGGTGCCCATCTGTGTAATATGTGAATAAAAACAGTTACTTCTGTTGTCTGCTTTGTAAGTGTCCTTGCTAAATAAAATGTTTTCTGTGTGGTTATGGTTTAATGTAACACATGCTCTGTGTGCCACTTTAACATTGCCAATGGCTTGTTTAACTTTTTCAGGGTTTTTCAGAGGTGACAGGCACTTCACTTCTTCTTGACTCTGAGGCTTGGGGGTGCAATGATGGTGGTTTGTGATTACGTACTGTTATCATAATAATTATTTGGTTAGGTTAGCTATAATGTACACATGTCATGTGTGTATGCACTGCCAGCACAAATTGGGATTCTATCCACATAATTGCAGGCAGGCTGGCCAGGGCCATCATGTCTGTGTGATTTTTCTTGATGTGTGAACAGCAGTGTTGGTGTGTGGTCATCTTGTGATGTCAAGTCATCCTAGTCACATGGGTAAATTCCAATGTGTGCACTTGGGTGGTCAAGCAGTGTGCAGTGTGAAGGGGGTGACTTTGTCAGTAGTGTGGATGTGTGTGTGCCCCTGCAATGTCAACTGCACACATGTGTCACCCAGGAGTTGAGTGCCTGTTAGTTTGATTAGTCAGCCCTGTGCTTGTGATTGTGTGCACATGTGGGATTTGTAGGTTGCGCACTGTGCAGTGTGTTAGTGTGTCTTTTCACTTCTGGGGGACACCTACTTGTTGTTGGTGGCAATTGGGAGTATGGAGAGTGTGTGACTGGCAAGTCAGTGTTGTGTTTTGTTGATCAGCCATGTGTCTTGATACTGTTTGTGCTCACCGTGCAGACCTGTTCAGCCACACTGACATTGTGGGTGTGTTTTCTCATGCATTGCTGTCACTTGAGACTTTTTTGGCTCCAGTATGGCATGTGGGGTGTAGAGTCATAACATCCCCTTTCTGTGCTTCTGATGCCTACCCATTGTGAGTGTGCACTCCATCTATTTGTGTATGGGGCACTCCTCACCTGTCCACTACTGAAGAGCACACCACTTCAATCTCATGCCTTCCACCCCATGGCTTGCCAGTGTGTGAGCCTCCCCACCACTTCATAGTGTGACACTTTACTGTGGGAGGCGGATCTGTGTACAGGACCAATGTGCCACTCAGGACAATTCCCAATTGGTTAAATGTGATTTTCTTGTACTGTTTTGCAGTCATGGTTGCTCATATGCAGTTCAAATGTTTGTGCTGCACAGTCCTCTGGTCATGTTGTTTTCACCTGGGTGTCACAGACTTGTGCATCTGCGGGTGATGGGTGAGCTGTATGTGTGTTTGCTGAGGTACTTCTTCCCTTCCTGAGTGTGATGTTGTCTGTGTACTATGGTGATTTGTGTTGTGGGGGTTCATGGTGTGGCACTCATATCTGTGTGGAACTGGTATGTTTGGTGTGCACACACTGCTTGTCGTGCATGCAGTGCTGTGAGTGTATGTTGCCTTGTAATTGCCTGGTGTGCATCCCCTGATACCCAGCTGTATTTGCAATGTGAGTATTGGCATGTGCATCTGTTGTGTGTTTGATGTGGATGTGTGCAGTGTTTGGCCTGTGTTGTCTCTTGCAGCTAACAGATGCTCTGTGTGTGATGTTCTGTTTGCATGTCAGTGTGTGTGATTTGTTAGTGTGTTGTGATTCATTCAGATGTGTGTTGCCACTGTAGCGTGCATTACATGTGTGTCTGTCACATGCACTTAGGGCTATTCTTGTTCCTGGGTGTGTTTTGAGTGCATCCTTGGTGTTTTCTCCTCTTATATTTGTCCTGTCACTTGTCAGAATTGTGCATGTGCAAGCATGTGATACACTATGACACCATGTTGAGTTGATGGGTGGTGTGGTATGTCTGTCTGTGTTTTCTCATTGGCCCATTCCTCCCAGTTTGTGTCCATGATTGTTTTGAGCTGATGCACTTCTTGTCTGTGTTGGGGTATGTTGTCTGAGCATTGTTTCTGGGTTATGATGTTGTGTACTCCTGTTCTGTCTGGGCTCCCATTGCCTTTCCACAGTTTTACTGCACAGGTTTGGACTTGTTGTACTTCTGTGTATGTTGTTAGTGAGTTTTGTGTTTGGCTGTTGTTTTTGTGCCAGCATTGGTTCAGGCATCCCTGAGTGTGTGTGTGTGATGTTTGTGGATGCCCCCAGGGAGTGTGATTGTTTGTCAGTGTATTGACTGGACATTATTGGCATCCTTCTGTGTGTTTGACACTGGTGTTGTGTGCTGCAGGTCTGAGGTTGGGGGGGGGGGGGGGGTATGAATGAAGGATCCAAGTTGTTTTTGACAGCCATGGAGTGTGACAATGGGCCCTTTGTGCTGCTAACATACACCTGTCAAGTAGTTGGATACAGATGTGTAGCTGATCACTGTTTGACTTTAGAAACTTCCTTTCATTCCTGTGCCTATGCATGGGTTCTCTTGCTGTCTCCCTGAGTTGTTGCACAGAGGTGATTTGATAGTCTAAGGGTGTTGTTATATGTTCCTTCTCTTGCATGTGATGTACACATGCTTAGTGGTTAGCTCCTTGGCCTTCCATTTGTGTGCACCTCACTTTAGCTTTCCCATTTGTTGTCCTCCATTGCTGCTGACATCTGGTCTGTGTATGTGACTGTATGTCAGTGTGGGGTATGTCTGTGTGACTTGACAGGCTGTGCGTCCAGTTGAGTGATTGTTCAGATTCTGTATGAGTGTTCATTTTGTGCTTGGACACAGTTTTCTTGCCATGAGTGTAGTGTAGGTGTGGTGTGAGGGTTGCCCTGGCCCTGTGCTTCTGTGCTGTGTGTTCCTCTGTAGCCCCACCTGCTGAGACTGTCTCCCTAGTTTTTTGGTGTGTGGTGCAGGGTGTGGGTTCACCTGGCGGGTTATTGTGCATGGGGGTGCACAGGAGCGGCACATAGCATATCCCTTCATGTTTGGGGGGCCTAGTGTGTGGAGGGTGGAAATGAGCTATGTTTGGCCATACTAATATGGCGGGCGTGAGGACCGCTGCGGGCGTGCTGAAAATGGCATTTTCAGCCACCGCCTGCACCGTGGTGGTACCTCCGCCCGCCATCCTAATGGGCCCCTTAGTGTTGATAGCTCTGCTCTGGCTGTCCCAGGTATGGTATCTGGACATCATGGAGTTGTTGATAGATGATCCAGTTCTTCTGCTGGAGTTAGCAGACCTGTTATTGAGTGCAGTGGCGGGGACAGTTGAGGTTGATGGGATGGTTGATTTCAGGAGAGCCTGGCATGTGTCAAGGTGGTCGATAGATGCTTCAAAACTCATCAAGCAGTCCTGGGCTCCAAGAACCTCAAATGCTTACAGGTTGAGATTGAAGGGATGGGTTTGTTGGTGTGTTTTGTGAAATTTAGATCCATATCAGCACCTGTGGTAGAAATGGTAAAAAAAATTGACAGACGTTTTCCTGATGGGGAAATCGTACAGTTCAGTTAATATTAGTAGATCTGCAATTTCAGCAGGTAACAAATTGACAAATAGTTTACCAGTGGGTCAGCATGATGTGGTTAAAAGCTTGTTGAGTAGTGTGCGGTTAAGGGTACTGCCGGGTCCAAAGTATTCTTCGTTGTGGGATGTGTATCTTGTTTTGAGAGAATTGGCAAATTGGACAGAGAATTAATTTTTGGATTTAAAAATTCTGTCATTTAAATTAGTCATGCTTCTTTGTCTGATCTCATTTAGGAGGGTGTCAGATGTTAAAGCATTAGAAAAAACAACAACCCAAAGGGGCATATCAGCAAGGGGCCGCAATAGAATTATCGCCGCTTTATTGTCCGTTTTCGGGCGAAAAACTGCAATAATTCTATTGCACTATCAGCGCGTGTTCTCATGCGTTCGGGCGTTCCTCACCAGAATAACGTGGGAAATGTCACTAACCTACATTTCTCCTATTATTAATCTGCACGCTAACCTGCATAGCGATATTAAAGTAGCGCTCACCGAGCTTATTGCTACTTTCCTTATGCCTGGTTTCAATCTGACTATAAATTCTCTGACTCTGTTTGATACTTGCTCTAACATGGCTGACTTCGCAGGTTTAGCTTTCGACGACGACACCCTGAGTACCATACTTTCTGAGAATCCCAGAATTCTAGACTCCCTACCAGAAATGACGGGACATCCTAAAGATGACTGGGTAACTTTATTGAATTTAAAAAAAACACAATCACGAACGGCAGTTCATGGGTTGATTATGACCGAATATTTGAGAGGTAAATGTGCCCCGACCGGCTTGATAGTTACCAATGCACCAAGATTGTTCCTTACTGACAAACAATTTATGCGAGACTGGTCCCTCATCGCCTGGCGCTGTACGCTTGACTGGCTAATTCTTATCATCAGCATGGCTAAGCGCCAGGCGGATGCTATCCTCATCGAAATCGAAATCCAAACACTAGAGGGACAGATTAAAACCACCATCACATCTGCTCTATACAAGAAACATCTAGATGAGGCTAACAAGACCAACAAGGAATACAGAGACAATATCTTGATTAATAAGATCGACAAGTTTAAGAAAGACTTGGCTCGTTTTTCTTGGGAGAGAATCTACCCATATACGAGTGAGACCTATGTAGCTCCGCAGTTTAATAACAAAGGCAGACGCTATGGATCAAATTATTCCTCGTCTGGGTCCGAGCCGGGATCCACCGACTCTGACTCTTCTACCAATGGTTTTCCGCAAGGGCGTGGGAGGGGACAATCTCGGAGATACAACAAGAGGCGTGGAACACAGGGTTTTTACCCAAATCAAAGCCAATGGTGGCCACCGGGCCCCTGGGGCTACCAACCACCTCCTTTTCCATCACATTTATCACCATTTCCATCACCACAACAATTCTATCCGAATCAGTCTTTTTTAGACCAGGGCCAAGGGCGAACAAGGGGCAAACGGAGAGGCACTGCAACCGTCCATTGGCAACCGGACCCGATATTCCCGAACACTCGGAGCAGGAGGGGCAATCTTCAACAAATCCCCAGCTCGACCAACGAATGAATGATCTCGTAGTCAATTTGAGCTCAAGGCCCCTTACAGACAGTGAACTCAGTGTTCTCAATAGAGGGCTAGGTTTTGTGCCCACCTATTCGGGTGATCCTTTCACTATGAGATGTGAGTTGGAAAATTTCTTCAGAAAAATCCGACTCCATTTCTTCTTTAAGAACAAAGAGCCGGATGATAACATCTCTTCCAGTGAAGACAACAACATCGTTAACACTGGATTACGTCCCAAAAGTAACTTTACACCCATGGCACACCAGGTTCCCTCTCAGGTGCATACTTTTGAGAAGGCTGTTACCTTTGATGTGATGGCATTATGCGACACACGACTTACAAATTTTTGTAACTTTTCCATAAAAGACAGACTGGCCCTCCGGAATCTGACTACTGATACTTCCATTACTATCAAGCCAGCGGATAAGGGGGGTGCCACAGTTCTGCAAGACACTGTCACCTACCGAATGGAATGCCTTCGACAACTTAAGGACAATAAATCGTACCGGGTCCTAGAAACGGATCCGACATCAAGACTCACTCTTGAGATAAAACATCTGGTTGAGGAAGGGGAGGCAGAGGGATGGATTACACCACAAGAGGCCCAATTCCTGGTAACTTCTAATCCAGTGATGCCCTATTTCTACTGCCTCCCCAAGATTCATAAAAACCGACAACCACCCCCAGGACGTCCCATTATATCTGGGATCGGCTCACTGTTAGAGCCTCTATCCAAGTTTGTGGATATCTTTTTACGGCCGATGGTGTCAGAGATGCCTACCTACCTCAAAGATACCTCCGATGTCCTACGGATGTTGCCTGATATCGAGTTCAACACCAGTACCGATTTGATGGTTAGCTTTGATGTAGAGTCACTCTACACTTGTATCCCACAACTAGAGACTCTGGATTCCATCAAAAGACTTTTGGAAGTACGCGATTTGAACAGCATGACTCCCGTCCACTTCATTATGGAGTGTGCTAGGATAGCAATGACGGAAAAAATTTTTAGATTCGAAGACCAGATTTTCCTGCAAATCTCTGGCACCTCTATGGGGAGTGTTTTTGCGCCGAGCCTCGCCAACCTCTATGTTCATCTATTTGAACAACATCATGTACTGAACCACAGCAACCCTTTCCGTAAACATCTGGTGCTGTGGAAGAGGTACATAGATGATATACTAGTGGTATGAGCCTAGAGATCCAGGCCTTTCACACTTGGCTTAATCAGCAAAATACCTTTTTGAAGTTCACTGTTGAGTATAGCCAACAACGCTTGTCCTTCCTCGACATTTCCATCTTTCCTGTCGGGGACACATTACAATGCGAACTTTTCAAGAAACCAATGTCGAGAAATTCTCTCCTAGCTTTTGACAGTCATCATCCGAGGGCCCTTAGAGAAAATCTCCCCGTGGGACAGTTCCTCCGTCTCAGGAGGAACTGTTCTACTAAAGATCTCTTTAACAAACATGCCAGTGTTCTGGCATCTCAACTCCGGTCACGTCGGTATCCCAAAAGAATAGTGCGTCAGGCCTGGAAGAGGGCGTCCAATAACAGCAGGGATGCGTTACTGGATAACAGCACCCCTAGGACTCCCACTGACAGGCTGACTTTTGTAACAACGTTCTGTACCCTCTCCAATAGACTACAGAAAACGATACGGAAACACTGGCACATACTGAATGTGGCCTCAGAGAACATTCCATCACCCCTGTTTGCATTCAAAAAGGGTCCCAGTTTACGTAACAGCTTGGTGCATACACGTCCACCAACACAGCCCGCACGTACCACTAACACCCTATGGTCATTACCACCAGTACGAGGTCACTACTCCTGTGGCTCTTGTAGCGTTTGTCCTCAGACGACCAAGACTTTATCAGTGGATATTGGTACAAATCGCCCTTGGATACTAAACAGTCACACCAACTGCAATTCTGAGAGCGTGATATACATGATCACATGCCCCTGCTCCTTGAAGTATATTGGGCACACTACACGCAAGATCAAGCTCCGCATCAGTGAGCATAAGAGCACGATCCGGTGTAGAAAACAGTCCACTTGCCTCACAGATCATTTTTTGGCCAAACGACATCAAGCCGACGATCTGAGGTGGATCGTGCTTGAACGACCTCTGATCCCCCAACATATAACGGATACTTCCAGGTTCCTGTTTACAAGAGAGCAAAGGTGGATCTTCAAAATGCAAACGGATACACATGGTCTGAATGATCACATTCCATGGACTTCGACCTGAAATATAAGATATATTGTACCACTTACCATCTTCCATGTACCTTACTAATGAGTAATCGTGTATCGCAATGGCTATCACCTTGACCAGTATGTACATCGAGGTGACCCGAGCGATATAGATCTTACTAAAGTAACATTGGTTACATAGAGTCACAGTCAATATACCTCACGGCTATACCTAGCTCCAACCTAAGAGGCACCGCAGAACTTTTTGGTTTCCCAGGCGGGTAGGAGACAATGTTTGCCTTATTATGCCCACAGAATGTATTACACACTTAACACGTCAGACATATTTGTTGAATAACATCTAGTTTGGTCATCACTTAAGGTCTCAAGATTACCACACAGATATATTCGTACATCAGTGATGAGAGCTGTCTTTAAGGATGTAGCCATCCCATACTAATTAGACATTACATCTGTTCTTTATTAATAAGACTCTTGCATGCCCTTGTTTTCCACGTATTCATAGAGGCCAGTTTCATATCATTAGGTATGACTATTTTGAGAATACTACTCAACATTCGATTGGTTCCAAATCTATCGTATGGGCTTTGTCCGTAGTCAGTTCAGTATGAGCCCCTATTATTTGCAACAGAGATTTCAGTTACTATCAACATGCCTGCTCCGGCTGCCCGGTGTATATTTAGGTGAGGTGCAGTCTTGGGGCTCCATGGGAGCTGGGCGCCTTATGCAGAATATGTGTGGTGACAATCAATACCGTGAATTACTCCGGTTGGGCATAAGCGGGAGACCTTGTTTGCGGGCACCTCTAACGCAATACGCGTGGTAATTACCAAGACTTCGAGAGATCCGGGTCTGGGGCGTGCGCAGAGATTAGCGTCTCTTCGTTGACGCCTTCATTAAAGAAGTACGATATTACACAAAGTAGTGGGATGGTAGGCTGTGGCCATACTCAAGTATCGAGAGCAACGCCGCATGTCAGGCGTGGACAGTGAGGATGTTTAACCTTTTTATTTTGTAATTGACATCCCGTGCACGTTACGAATTCAGCGCGCGCACAAGTAAACGAGAGACACTATCCTCTCCAGATGATTCAAACTGGGCATGCTCAATTAGTTTAGTGTTTCCGACACTGCGCATGCGTACTCAAACATGTGGGTCGTACACACGTATAATCGCGGCACCTGTGCATCGTCAACTACGTAATGAGGAAATCAAAGCGGGTATTTAAGGATTCCCCTCCTTCCTGCCGTCACCTCCCAGACTGCTTGCAGCTTGGTCCGGAGTACCGACGGACAGGTAAGGAGTGGGAAATCCGGGTTGCTGTGGGCTGCCATTAGCTGATCCTGCGTTCTGCCTTGTGGGGGAGGGTTATTTTGTCACCAGGCCGCCCCCCCCCTTTGAGATTTACTATAGCGGTTAGCACTGCCTCTCCCTAGGGACCTGACGCCATCAGTTCATACAAAAAGGGTGGCAGTCCTATAGTTCTATGATGGGAGATAGGCTCCTTTGTTCCCTAATACACTAGGTTGTTTAATAAGAGCTCTCGCCTATGCTGAATAATATGCAGATTCATAGGCAGAGTAGGTGTGCAAATGGAGCATTCCTTTGGTACACTTGTCACGTCATAAATGAGGGTTTTGTCTCTCAGAGTCAGGATTTTAGCGGTTTTAAGGTGTTGAATGTACTGTGGGGATTTCCAAGGGACTAGTATCTAGGTGCAACCGGTTCTCTTGTCCTTACATTTCAACAGAGCGGGGCTTTCTTCACTGAGCAGTCAGCCGGGTGAGGTGAGGCTTTCCTCCCACATAAAGCTGGGTGAGTTGAACTTAAAAATCTTTTTTTTTAAATTTATAAAATTTCAATTGGCAGCTATGCTTTGAATTTTGATAACAATGACAGTGCATAAAGGGCACTGTACGATGGGAGTCATTGATGCTGTGAACATATTTGTGAGAGACCTTTCTTATGGTTTGATTTCTTCTCAATCTTTTTAGGAAAGAAGACTAAGCTCTTGTACCCTGGCAAAAAGATTGTTAGTCGGGTAGGGTGGCTTTTGCCACATTCTATTTTTATAATAGCATTATATTTTGTTTTTTCACATCACTTCCACTGAATAGATTTTTCCTGCAGTAGCTTTGTTTTCAATTAAATCTAGGTCCTGAAGAAAGCCGGGTGAGTCAACCATTACGGCTGAAACATGTCGACCTCATGAGACCAAGTCAGGAAATAGTCATCCTTGTTTAAGACTATTTTGGTTTTAGATATGACACCTGGGCAATCTTGAATAAACATATTTTTTGCCCACGTAGTCATTTTTAATGCACTTTTCACGGTAGAGCACTGCACTTATATATATTTTTTGAGTCCTCAAGAGTTGTTATATACACTGAGCCAGGAGACTGTTCTAGCTTGGGATTATTTGGTCGGGCAGCCAAGAGGGCCGGCTGGCTCGCTGCTATGGGCCCAGACCTCGATCCCTTAGAGTCTCAAATGACGAAGCTCCGCCAATAAGGGTGGGCTGATGGACTCTTCATCTCTGGCCTGGTGATATACCAACCATTTGTAGAGACTCTCGCTTTGTTCACGGCATCTAGTGACTGTTCTGTCTGTATGTTTGGACTTAAGACCTTCTGTTAGTTTTTTGTTTCAATCTGACTTAGCCATTATATCCAATGGAAGGTGACTATTATGGCTAAGTCTGCCCTATCATCAAGCTATCGCCTTTCGCTGTGCGATTATCGCTGGATTTCCAGCAATAATCGCACGTTTAGCAGCTATCGCTTGGATTTTTATCGCTTTGGAAATAAGCGTCGCTGATAGCGCGCTATCTCAGCAATAAAATCCAGCGATAGCCAGTGATAATTATCCTCGCACTAAGCGCACCCAGCGATAATTATCGCCGGCTGTTGCTGATATGCCCCAAAGATATTTACCAGGTGGTGTATCCTTTAATATCAGGAGGATAACTTAGACTATGTCTCTGTCAATTTTTGATCCAAATCTGGATGAAAATAGAAAGCTATGTGTGGTGAGATGTTTGTGTGAATATGAGAGAAGAACAGAGAGTTTGAGAAGAAATGTACAGACACAGCTAACAATTTCATTTAGGCATCCTTATAAAGCAGTGTCCACACCCACGTTAGCACATTGGGTTAAGGAAGTTATTAAAAAAGCAGGAATAGATCTTGCAGGGTTTGGAGCACATACTGCAAGGGGGGCTTTGGTGTCCAACACAACAGGTAGAGGTTTAACTAGTATTTTAGCTGCAGCGGATTGGTCAACAGAGTGGGTGTTTAAAATGTTTACTTTATGCCAGTGGAGGGTGCTGTGAGGAATATCATGACAAGGCTTTAAACATGCATAATATTGGCCTTCATCCCTTGCCATAAAATTCAGATTTTCCACAGCAAGGGTGGGTAGAAAATCATGACAGGCTGATATGATATTATCTCACACTGTGCTGTACCCACCCTATCATTTATTTTTTATGTAATTTCAAGAGGAGGTGATCACATGAAATGAGTAATGGAGTTAAAGAAGAGCTGAAAGAGGCATTGTTCCAGATGTGGATGTTGTTCCAGATTGGGATGCTCAAGCATTACGCAGCAAAAGAAGGAAGATGGCTGCCAGACAGGGGATTATGTATGGAGTAGAATGTTTAAAGATTTGTATTCTAAATTCTATGTGTTTGTTGAAGTTGCTGTTGTAAGCTAGCAATAAAGAGGACATGCATAATATCAGCCTACGTGTAGGTAGATGACAAGTAAAATGCTGAGTATGGGTGGTCATATGTCTGTGAGTTGATGATGAGGATGTTGTTGCTTGTGTGGAGTGAGTCGAGGGGATGGATAATGATTTTCTGGAGAGGAGTATGCTCAGGGCAGGTATGTAGGGTGAGGAGGTGGGAATGGAGTGAGGGTTGTGGGGAAGGGAGGAGGAGGGAGGGAATGGGAGTAGCTATGGGGATGTGGTAAGCATGAAGCTGTCTAGTTTGGACCAGATATTATTCCCTGACGTGGTCTAGATATGTGTTTAGGGAATTATCCGCCCCTCTGTTGAATTGCACCCATTCTCACCAAGTTTGTGAAAAGAGTTTGGATAAGTCTTTCCATTCAGAGAGAATGGCTTTAATGCCGGTTGATACAAGGGTGTCCCGTAGCAGGTCGTCTTCCCTGTTTAGCTTAAAGTACATGTCAGAGAGGTGGATACCCAGGGTAATAGAGGCTAGGTTTGGTGTCCAGTTCAGATTTAGAATTTGAGATATGGTTTTGCCTATTTCTGCCCAAAAATGTCTTTGAGAAAGTGCAGTCTAGCAGCATGTGGCCCAAGTCTCCAGGTCCTTTTTTGCAGCTTCAGCTGGTATTAGAGTTCTGGAGACCAAGTTTGAATAGTTTGGCCAGGATCCAGTGGGCTATATAAGCCACCTAGTATCTACTATGGGCTAGGGATGGTGTAATTGTGCTCAAGGTTAAGTTTGCCCAGATGTTCGACTGGTTCAGTGGTGTCGCCTGAGGGCTGCATGTATCATATAGGAGAGATTCCCATTTTTTTTATTGATTTGGTTGTGCAGAACTATTAGGGGATAGGAGGGTTTGGAAGTGACATGGCCTTCTTCACTGTACGAACTTAAACTAATGGGTAGATCAGCAGTGATAGGGGATTTGTGTCTGGAGAGGATTGCTTTGATTTTTAAGTAGTGGTAGAAGTCAATGTCAATGATGTCAAATTTGGCTTTAAGATGGGAAAAATGTCATGGATTGTGGATGGTGCCAAAGTCTTTTATTATTAGTATGCATTTTTGCAGCAATTTTCTCGATAAGTCAATTTTTGTCTATTTTTAGGTGCTTATTATGCCTCAGAAAGGCAAGAGGCGAGTGTTTCATTTCGTTAGGCAGTTTCTTATCGATCTTTCGGAGGGCTTGCGCTTTGCACGTAAGGATGTTTACTGAGTGTTTCATTTTTATTGTCTTAGTTGTGACAAAGGAGGCATTGGAGAGTGGTCTAGCCAGTGCTCTTTCAATCTTGATCCAGGAATGGGAGGTTTTGCTGGCGGGAAAAGAGCCAAAGTCTTCCCTGTTTAGTCAGGAAGGTATGCTGATATCTCCTATAATCTGGTAAATGTAGGCCACCGAAAACCCTTGGAAGTCTTTGTTTCTTTATGACAATTCTGGGTTTTTTGGTTTGCCATAGTAATTCAGTGAGGATTGCGACTATCTTGGCAAAGAAAGTGTCTGAGAGGTATAAGGGTGACATACTGATTAGTAATATGATAAGCATGCGATCATCATTTTGATGGATTCTATTTGTTGTACCTAGATTCTCTGCTGCTCAGCCAGTATGCATGAGTGTGTGTGGAATGTTGGAATGCCTGACGACTGAGTAGAATGTTGGTGAGCCTGGTGGAGTGGGGTGAATGACTGTTAGAGAGAGTGGGCTGAGCGACAAGATGCTGCTCCTGGTGAGGCCTCTTAACAGCTGAACTGATGAACAACCAACCTGTATCTTCCATCCTGTGACTAACCTGAAGCTAAGTTAATAAACCTCTACTTTGGTTTACCTCACGGCTACCTTTGTTCTTTCTTGGATTCTACACTGTATCTTTACATCATTGGCGACGATCTGGAAGAAAATACCTTACTTGACTGGCTACAAATCTACATGAGATAAGGAAACTTCAAACAGGAAACAAACTGTATACTGGAAACTACTTCAAGTGAAACTACTTCAAAATCAAGGAAATTAATGCCCATCCCAGCCCCACCAGTGTCCTCCACCAACTGGATAGCCTGCTTTGGGCGCTTCACGTTCCTTCCATGAATTTAAGTTAACCAGCTTGCTGTGAATATGCAAACACCTGTCTGGTGCCAACCCGGCATTGACAACGACAATAAAGACTGGCAAACTACCGATCTATCTGGAGCTGGAATTCGCCTCAACAGAGACTAACAGTGTTTATACTGCAGCGGGCACCAACTATATCTGTATTTGAGGCAGTGCTTTAACGGAGCCAGTGACACCATCAAACAGCACTATTAACTTTATTTTGTGCACTGAAGGCTGTTTGGGACTCCTTATTCACATCGGTGAGGGCCCCTGAGGTCTGTGCCCACACCTGAACAGATCACAGTGACCTGCCTATTTCCACATGGGGGCAATGTGGAAAGTGCATCTACTACAAGAGATGTGCAGAGACCTTCCGACGTTGGTCCTGCGCAAAAGAGGACTGCCTGTTGTGGACGACGGAAAGCTCTTGACCCTTCGCAGAGTCTACTTCCTATGGTGTGTTTCCCTGGCTGTGGCTAGCTGTGTTGTGCTTGGTTCCGGTACTAGGCGAAGTCAGGTGAGACATGTTTATTTTTTATTTTTACTTCCACGTTTGCTCTACGCTGAGACCTGTTGCCTGCACCTGTTGCCAACCGCCACTTACAAATTAAAAAAAAAAGTCGTGGCATGTGCCCCCAGCACGCACCTACCTTCATCCCTAGGACGTGCTGATATCTCGTGGCTCCCTTAGTGACGTTGTGGGCACTGCTGTAAGGACATCTCAATGCACTGGCGTGCAGGGAACCACCCGGCATGGCGTCAAGAAATGGGCCCCTATCTTGGGTTTGTGCTGAGCCATGCGATCCTCTACTGTTTCTGCACGGTTTTTGCCAACCACGTTTCTTTATGTTGTTGCCGCAGCTAGCACTCACCATGTCTCTCAAAATGCTCCGTCAGTGCTCTTCACTCTACCTGTATCAGATCGTAGCAACACAGGCACTGTCTTCTTTTGGCATATCGTGTGCTTCACCAACTTTGGACCAAGTGTCAAGCCTTCTCTGCCAACCGCAACTGCATCCCACGCTGGTCAAGAAATCTCATTGAAAATGCTTTGTTTTTCTAGGTCACATGCTGAGGCGTTTCTAGACTGACTTTCTCCGTTTCATATTGGGTGAGACACCGCTCACCCGGGTCACATTGCTTCTATTTGGAACGTGTAATTCAGTTTGTTTTGACATCTGTTTAATGTCTTTACTGTACAAGTTTGCCATCTTTTAGTGGAATGTTACTGCCTGCTTGCTGTTATTCAGCCATGTGTCCCGTTTGCTGATCTTACTGCCAGATAAGTTTATTTTCTGTTGAGTGCCAAGTCATTATTTCATTCAGTACTTTGTGCCTTGTGTTATCTATACCACTATCTTTTACTCGTACTAGAATTGAGTATTTGCCTATTTTGTATTGACTTAATGAATTCATTATCATTACTTATTTTTCTGCTCTATATACTTTCATGGTTCTAGGTTTTTTCTTTAGGGTATCTGTTGTGTAGGAGCTGGTCTCCACACACCTGTTTTTTTTCATTCAGTGTGGGTTGTGCACACCCTTTACACTTGATGTACCCTATATAGTGATGTGCCTAGCAGTGTCGGTTTTACTTCCTTTTACACTTATATCACCCATTGTATCCGTTTTGTTGAGCAGAGTTACTTACCTTTACACTAGTTTATCTTATAAAAGTGTTTAGCTGTGTGTATGTTTTTTTTTTACCCTTTACACTAATTTATTTTATGCTTAAATTATAGTGCGCAATGGGCAGTAACCCTATACTTGATTTTAAGTGCGCAATGTGCAGTGTCCCTATACTTTAAATTAGAGTGCGCAATGGGCAGTGTACCCTATTCAAAAAATGTAGTACCCTACACTTGATTTTGATGTGCGCAGAATTTGAAGTGTTCTAAGGGTTCCCTAGTGTACCTACAAAGTTGTGGCGTGCAGAACAGTGGGAATGGCTTGGAATTTACACTTCGCGGGTGTCCTCCATTCTCCTAGTCCTGCATAATTCCCTCTTTAGTGCATGGTGTGTAGAAATGGGTGAGTAGTTTGGGTTTTAAACCTTCTCGGTGTCCACTTTTCTCCCAACCCTGCACATTATTACCATGCTCTACTTGAATTTAAAATTGTTGTAAAGAGGATAACCCTCCTATCCTCATTTACCATGTATATTGCTTATATATATGTATTTTTTTTCTGTCTCACATTCGGAGTTCCTCCTCCTACTCATTATTACTTTCTGCGCACCTCTGTTTCCTCTTGCATCTTCCAATTTCTGAATTTTCTTCATTATTTTCCCAAGGGAAGGGGATGTGCCATATCCTGATTTTCTAATATGCACCCTTTTCCTTGTTGTCAATCCTGATTTTCTATCATGCACCCTTTTCCTTGGTGTCCATCTTCACTCATTCTTCCATCCTCTGTTCTTCTGGAATCTGCACTTACCCTTCTGCTTCTCCCTTATTCTCATTCACTGCATACCTTTCTTCACCAAAGGTATATTTACCTGTATGCAATGTTGCAATATTCTTTCTGCATAGTTGTGTTTACCTTCACACCATGTTGTAACTACTTTTCGTTCATTGTTTTCTCAAGGGAAGAGGATGGGTTGTACCTAGATTTCATTACAAGACCAGAGGCTAACATTATGCATCACCTTTTAATTGCCACTCCAGACAGCAGCTCCTTTAAAGAACATCACTATAACAATACAGAATAGAACCACAAAGTCCATAAATGACCCCAGCGTAGAACACTCATCCTCTTTTAAATGCTGCTCCAGTAAGAGATAAGTAGCTTCTTTATTGTCTATTATAAAATAGAAGAAATGAGGATATTTAAAGAGAATTGTTTTGGATTGTAAGCGTCTGATTTTTAGAAGCTGTGTGATTGTTCTGGTGAGAGTTGTAATAGTGGTTTGTTTATGTATTGAAGATTTTGTTAACGAGATCGTATGGTTTCAGAATGTCTCAGGGTATGAGTGGTTGACAGGAAATGGTTTGGTGAGGAAGAGAGAGCGAGTGATTCTTTCGTGTGCGGAAGAGATTTGTTGTTTGGAATGAAGACAGGAAGGAAGCGATGTCCGCGCTGAGAGGTTTAAGGCGCGAGCGGTTACTTGGATGTTAGTTTTAAAATATGATCGGGGAATTATTTGGCACACTCTGATCCTAGCGCGAGCGCTTACCTGGTGGGCTCGAGTCAGGAGGCAGTTTGAGGCGGTCAAGTCATAGAGTATTCAGACGCGATGACGTTTAGGGAAAGCACTTGACTTGAGCTGCAATTGGCTGCCGTGGTCTCGCGAGAAGACGGCGGCCATGTTGGATTGGGAGGAATTCTATTGAAAAGGCCTATTTCATGGTGGCGCGATAGGGAAATTGAACAATAAAATAAAAAAAATAAGTTCGTTTTTGAAGGAACAGCTGTTTGTGACAGTCGTTATTGAGGAGGTTTAGAGGTGTGGATTATTGAATTAAAGGAGATATAAAGAGAAGTTTAGATTGGTGTTATGGCAGGTGAGGAAGGAAATATTAACCTTCAGGCAGTTGAAGGTAGAGTGAGTAAGGAAGCTTTAAGGCGAGCGAGGTGAAATCTTCTATTAGAGAGGTCGTTGAAACAGTAATAGATTCTAAAAGAAAGGATGCTAGGAATGAAGAAGAATTTTGGTCATTCTCTGATGACAATGAGGAAAATAGAAGGCCAGTTAAGAGAGCGAGGAAAGAAAAACACTTGGATAAAAATGTGAAAGAAGGATTAAATTCTAAAAAAAGGAGTGGTGTCCATGCGGCACAAGAAAGAAAGGTGGCCATTGCGGCACACAGGATGACTCAGATGATGAGTACAATATGGAAATAGATGAGAGAAGGGCGGAAAGGAGTGAGAAAGCATACGATGAGTATGTTTTTGATATTAATCACGAAGATGATCTGAATGATGATTTAGGAGAAGAACATCCTTCTACATCTAGAAATGTGATTAAAGATCCTCTGGGAGATGAGATGTTAAGCCCTTATGATATAAGATATCCTAGAAGTGCAGATTGGTGGCCGTTCGAACATGTGACAAAATTTAAAAAAAATTGGATAAGAAGACCTTTGGAAAGAGAAGTTAGGGGTGTTATAAGAGCAGAATGTTCTAGGCCTCAGATCGATGGTAAGGTCTGTTACACGACTAATTTGGATCCAGATTTGATTTCTTATCTTTTTAAGTTAGGAAAGGATCCACGTGAAGGTCTTGAACGATCATTGAAGCAATGTCAGGACAAATTGCTAGACATTTTGGGTCCATTGGCGAAGATTATGGATATGACGGAAGAGGCTCACATTAATGGTGAGCAGGTTGATGTAAAATTGTTGCGGGGCTGGAGTCAAAGAGCCATAGTTTTCTTAGGGAATGCAAACTCTGGCCTTTTAGCGGAGAGAAGAAAGTCTGTGTTGCTAAAGATAAGCCCTAATTTGGGTGATATTGCCAGCAAGGAGGTTTGTGTCGATCCGAAAGGATTATTATTTGGTGAAGAATTTGTTAAGAGCTTAGGGAAACATGTAGCAACATTGACTGCTCTAGATAGAGCTCAGAGTAATATGAGGAAAGTATTTGGAGGAGTTTTTGGAAGGGCCGGTAGACGGGGACAGTATGCCGGCCGAGGAGTACAGAGGTCCCAGTATAATTTCTTGCAAAGAGGAACTGAAAGAGGATTTCAAGGATCGTCAAGCTTTTTTCCTCAGAGGGGGAGATTCCCTAGATGAAGAGGACGAAGAGGAAGAAGTCAAGCGGGACCAAACGCTCGGGGTGAGTATGGAGACTATTTCTGGTTCTTCCCAAGTAAAAGTTGGAGGAAGACTATGGTTATTTCAGGAGAATTGGAAAAAGATCACAAAGGATCCTTTGGTTTTACAAGGTGTTCAAGGATTCTAAATAGAGTTTATGGATCTTCCAATACAAATCGAAGAGCCAAAGAGCTTGGTTTTAACAAAAAAACAGGAGGAAATAGCCGAGTTAGAAGTAAAAGATATGTTGGTGAAAGGAGCGATATGTTTGGTGGAGGAGCATCAAAGAGGTTTTGTAAGCACGTTATTTATGGTAGAGAAAAAGAAAAAGGGATGGAGGCCAGTAATAAATTTGAGGAAACTAAATCAGTCTTTGGTTTACAGACATTTCAAGATGGAGGGGATCCACCTTCTAAGGGATATGTTGCAGTCAAAAGATTGGTTGGTAAAGTTCCTATGGGAGAAGACAGTCAGAAGTATCTACAGTTCAGGTGGAAAGGGAAGTTATATCAATTCCTATGCCTGCCTTTCGGGCTGTCTTCAGCTCCATGGTGCTTCACCAAACTGATGCGTGTAGTAGTGGCTTTTTTCAGAGAACGAGGATTGCGAATGATTGTTTATTTAGACGATATTTTATTGATGTCACAGGATGCAGAGAAATTGAAAAATCAACTAAGTTTAGTGAGGGATGTGTTAGAAAGTTTAGGTTTTCTGATAAATCAGAAAAAGTCTGTTTTTATTCCAGCTCAGAATTTGGAATTTTTAGGTTTCTCAATAGATGCAGTAAGAGAAGTTTTGATATTACCGGAAAAAAGGTGACGATGATAAAAAAGGAAGTTTGGAAAGTTCTGAAAAAACGAGCATAAGTTTGAGAGATTTAGCAAGGATTTTGGGTCTGTTATCATCTTCAATACAGGTGGTATTTCCGGCTCCATTACATTACCGGGCGCTGCAAAGAGTGAAAGGAGGTGCTTTGAGAGCAGGATTTTGGTATGGCGACCAGGTGGAGTTGGACAAGGAATCAAATGAGGAGTTGAATTGGTGGCTTCAGAATCTAGAAGTATGGAACGGAAGAGCAATTTTTGGCTGTCTTCGGGATGTAGTTATAGAGTCGGATGCGAGTCTTCGAGGTTGGGGGGCTCATTTGGATTCTCAGGAGACAGGCGGTGCTTGGTCAAGGGAGGAAAAGAATATACATATAAATTATCTGGAATTAACAGCAGGACTTTATGCTTTGAAAAGTTTTAAAAAGTTGATAATAGGGAAGACAGTGCTTTTGCGGATGGACAATATTTCTGCAGTTTCTTACATAAACAGATTGGGAGGTTGCAGATCAAAGAGTCTTTCAGATGTGGTGAAGGAGTTGTGGATGTATTGCTTGGAGAACAGGATAGTGTTGAGAGCAGAATATCTTCCAGGAGTAAGGAATGTGATAGCGGATTGGAATTCAAGACACATGAAGGATTACAGCGATTGGAGGCTGGGTTTGGAATATTTTGTAAAGATTCAGGAAGCTTAGGGTCCACTGGAAGTGGATCTGTTTGCTTCGAGGTTGACTAGTCAGTTGAAGAGGTATTTCAGTTGGCTTCCGGATCCAGAAGCGCTGGCAATAGATGCATTTCAACAGAATTGGGTGGAGATGAAAGGCTATGCTTTTCCCCCATTCATTTTGATTCAGAGAGTTTTATTGAAGGTGAGGGGAGAAGGTTGTCAGTTGGTTTTAGTGACTCCTTTTTGGGTTTCTCAGGTGTGGTTCCCATCTGCGATGGAGTTAGCATGCGAGGTACCTTTTCTAATAAGGGCAGAGGAGAATTTGCTGGTAAACGAACTAGGAGAGGTTCATCCTTTAGTTCAGAGTGGTGCATTGGACCTTCTTGTTTGGAAGATATCAGGAAATCCTCATCAGTCGAGGGACTTTCGAAGGAAGCTGCAGATCTACTGGAGGAATCTTGGGCTCCAGGAACTGGAAGAAGGTATAGAGGAGTCTGGAAGTTATGGGTTTGTTGGTGCATGGAACAGAGTTTGGATCCCGTGGAGGCTCCTGTAGTGGAGGTAGTAAAAGGAGGAGAAAATACAGAACGCAGCCAATTCTGCCAAAGAAACGTACCGTATCATACGTCTCCTCACCAAAACCCCCGAGCCCCCTCCCACACCAGACCCATCGGGCAATAGATGCAACCAACTAGCGGAGTACTTCGCCACCAAAATCAGTAAAATCCTCAACTCCCTCCCACCGCCCCCTACACCTCAACCCCCTGAGACCCCCCTCCCCGACCCAGACACCCCACGTCTTGACGCTTTCGCACAGATATCCACGGAACAATTCCTATCTACTATACAAGCGGTTAAGAGTGGCTCTCCATTAGACCCTGCCCCGATGAGCCAACTCAAGCTAGTCATACCGATTATAGCTGAGCCGCTTACCCGCTTAATCAACGACTCCATCAGACTAGGCACGGTCCCAACCAACTGGAAAAAAGCCATGGTAAAGGCGCTCCTCAAAAAACCACATTTCGACCCCTCCGACCTCTCCAACTACAGACCCATTTCCCTACTCCCGGCCATAAGCAAAGTGGCCGAGCGAATGGTAAACCAGCAACTATCCTTGTTCCTGGAAACCAATGAGCTCCTAAGACAATCCCAAACGGGGTTCAGACAGAGGCAGGGAACAGACACTGCACTTCTAGCTGTGGTCGAAGAGGCAAGATCTATCTTAGACACAGGAGGATCAGTGGCAGTGATCCTCCTCGATCTAAGCGCAGCCTTCGACACTGTGGATCACGACATACTTATCCACCGGCTTAAACTGACAGGAGTAACAGGGACCGCCCTCTCCTGGATTAAATCATTCCTGGAAGGCAGAAGCTATCAGGTAACCGATGGCTTAGCCACATCTAGAGCCACCCCGCTTCAGTGTGGGGTCCCCCAGGGATCCTCCCTCAGCCCCACACTTTTTAATGTGTATATGTCCCCGTTGGAGGACATTACCGCCCCATTTGGCATCTAAACGGTCATGTACGCTGACGACACCCAACTGGTGGTGTCTATCAACCAGTCAAGTAAAAGCCTGGACAATCTGGCAGCTTGCCTAGAAGACATCTATCACTGGATGTGCGAATCCCGCTTAAAACTTAACGGAGAAAAATCAGAGATCCTCCTCCTTGGTAATCCACTCAAACGCCCCCAAACTCTATTATGGCCCCCCTGCATGGGTTCGCCACCATCCCCTAAACCCGACGTCAAGAGTCTGGGCATATGGCTGGACCAAGACCTCAACTTTAAAACACAGGCCAGGAAAACGACAGGCATTTGCTTCGGTCTAATAAAAACAGCACGGAAGATCCTTCACCTTATTCCCTTCCAGTCCAGGAAACTGTTCATGCAAGGCCTGGTGAACGCCAGGTTGGACTATGGCAATGCCCTCTACCTGGGAGCCCCTGCCTATGTCATCAACAGACTACAATGCGCCCAAAACGCAGCAGCAAGAATACTGACCGGAACAAAAACGAGATGCTCAGCCAAACCGGCCATCAAAAGCCTACATTGGCTCCCAGTAAGGGAAAGAATATCCTTCAAAGCCTTATGCATCTCCCACAAAATACTGCAAGGCAAAGGCCCCCCTATCCTGAAATCCATTATTAATCCATACCGAGCAAACCGTCAACTCAGATCGGACTCTCTCCATCTTGCAGCCATCCCCAGGTCCCGCTCAGGAGGGAGACTGTTCTCTTACAATGCAGTCAAGCTGTGGAACTCCCTAACACTCTCCATAAGGTCAGAATCCAACCTGCTTGCCTTCCGTAGGCAGCTCAAAACCTGGCTCTTTCCAGTATAACCCTCTCCCCCTTCCGGTCCTACTGGTGTTTTTAGATAGTATCAGCGCTGGGACGCCCAAGGGCAGCTATGCGCTTTAGAAATCCATATTCAAATTCATTCAAATTCAAACAGTTTAATAGAGGTTTGAGTTATAGGAGTATAAATTGTTATAGATCGGAGTTTCAGCAGGTCATGCGTTGGTAGGGGGTAGATCTGTAGCATGCAATGTTTTAGTGTGTAGAGTGTTGAAAAGTATGAGGTTGAAGAGACCTCCAAAGGCAAGATATGATGTTTTGTGGGACGTAAATTTGATTCTAAAGTTATTTGTGGATTGGCCTATGAATAGATTTTTAAGTAATAAGAATGTTACAATTAAATTAGCGACACTGTTGTGTTTGGTTTCGTGTAGAAGAGTATCTCATGTTAAAGCTTTAGAGGTAACAAATAGACATTTTTGTCCGGATGGTGTGTTCTTTGAGATTTTTAAAAGGACAAAGACTATGTCTACTTCAATATTTTATCCAAAATTTGATGAGTGTAAGAAATTATGTGTGGTGGAGTGTCTGAAGGAGTATGAATGTAGATTTGCTGAGATCAGCTTCTTATTTCATTTGTGAAGCCTTTCAGGGCGGTAAGCACGGCAACAATTTCGAGATGGATTAAGTGTGCGATGGAGCAAGCAGGTGTGAATATGGAAAAGTTCAAAGCACATTCTATCAGAGGGGCTATGGCGAGCAACATTTTTTTGTTTGGAGGTAATTTGGAGAGCATTTCATTTTAAAAGCAGCAGATTGGTCAAATGTGGGCACGTTTGCAAGACATTACTTCAGACCAGTGGAACATATGTCTGAGGTGGTTTTTAAAGGCTTTAAACATGCATAATGTTAGCCTCCGGTCTTGTAATGAAATGACGATTCTCAGATTAACATGACAGGAGAATCAGGATTTCATTAAAGACACGGAGGCTAACATTATCCCTTCCTCCACTCCCTTGTGTGGAGTGTAAAAAAGTAAAATAAAGGGAATTAGCATAGATTTAAGAATAACATTTTTGAAAATCTTGGAAAAGGAGAGAAATGTAAAATGTGTTAAGGTTATTTAAGGATGTTAGAACAACATTTTTAGTATAGAATATGATTTTACTTAGCTTTTGTGATATTTATTTAATTTCAGATATTCAATCATAAGGATATGGGACTGTCGTGGATTAAGGAATGCAGAAGAAGAAGATATGTTTACAGATTCGCATTTAAAAGAGGATGAATGTTCTACGCTGGGGTCATTTATGGACTTTGTGGTTCTATTCTGAATTGTTATAGTGTTGTTCTTTAAAGGAGCTGCTGTCTGGAGTGGCAATTAAAAGGTTATGCATAATGTTAGCCTCCGTGTCTTTAATGAAATCCTGATTCTCCTGTCATGTTAATCTGAGAATCTTCATTCTCTGCTGCTCAGCCAGTATGCATGAGTGTGTGTGTGGAATGTTGGAATGCCTGATGACTGAGTAGAATGTTATTGAGCCTGGTGGACTGGGGTGAATGACAGTTGGAGAGAGTGGGCTGAGCGGCAAGGATGCTGCTCCTGGTGAGGCCTCTTAACAGCTGAACTGATGAACAACCAACCTGTATCTTCCATCCTGTGACTAACCTGAAACTAAGTTAATAAACCTCTACTTTGGTTTACCTCACGGCTACCTTTGGTCTTCCTTGGATTCTACACTTTATCTTTACATCACTATTCTTCCCCACCATGGGATGAATCTAGAAGACCAATAATCAATGGCGTCTTTAATTTAGTTTAAGGTCATATTCTCATTATGGTTAAAGGATTCTCTAAGATTTGAGAAGAACCATAGACCGAAGAATTTTATTTTGTCAGAAGCCAATTTGAGACCGTGGCCACCTATGATGGATTTGTTACAATGTATATTAAGAGGGAGGATTTTTAAAAAAAATCTTTGTTAAGTCAATATCCTGAAACCTGGGCATAGTTGTTGATAGAGGACATGATATTGGGTAGCGCACGGTCTGTCTGGGTAGTAAATAGGAAGATATCATCTGCAAAGGCAGCCACCTTCTGAGAGCCTACCTGGAAGAGGATGCCTAGTATAGCAGGGTTCTGTCTAATTTGGATGAGCAGGGGGGTTCTAGAGTGAGTAGAAATAATAGGGAAGAGAAGGGGCACCCATGTTTGGTCCCTTGTTGGAGGACCGTTAATATTTATTGTGGCTCTGGGTTCTTGGTATAAGGCGAGAATCATTTTAATAAGAGAAGGGCCTAGTTTGAAGGTGATGAGGGAGGCATGGAGGAAAGGCAAAGAAACCTTATTGAAAGACTTCTCCATGTCTAGTGCTATCACCCAGGCTGGGTGATCAAGGTGGGCGCCTTTTCAATAGTATGGCTAAATAGTCTGTTATCTGCATTGAATCT
The DNA here is from genome assembly GCF_964204655.1 of Triturus cristatus. Lineage (NCBI taxonomy): Eukaryota > Metazoa > Chordata > Amphibia > Caudata > Salamandridae > Triturus > Triturus cristatus. Next base: position 791,025,456 of record NC_140584.1, on the reverse strand, counting down.
GCCTCTGATGAATCTCGTTTGGGAGGGATGTATGATTTTGCTAAGGATGTGTTCCAGTCTGAATGCACGGATTTTCACATATATTTTACAGTCAACTTTTGTTAGGGAGATGGGACGATAACTTTTGGGGTTAGATGGGTCTTTTCCTTCTTTGGGAATGACTACTATTATTGCCTCCGCAGCCGTTCCTTTATTAGCGCATGTAGAGGTGAAGTGTGCAAAAAGTTTTCTCACTGTGAAATCAGCGATGTGGACCATGTTTGGTAGAAGGAGAGTGGGAAGCCATCCAGGCCCGGTGCTTTCCTAGCTTTTAGTTTTCTGACTGCATATAGGATTTTGTGTCGAGAGATAGGGTTTTCTAAGGAAAGCTTAGTAGCGTCATCTATTTTGTTGATGTTAATGTCTTTGAGGTATTCTAAGCAGGACTCGTAGAGAGTGTCATAACTTTTTGCGTAGGGAGTTGGATAGAATTTTAGCCATGTTCATTCGTTATGGAGGTTATCCTAGGTTTACGATAGTTTTGTTTTAAATAAGAAACTAGTACTTTGCCTGCTTTATTGCGGCCGCATACTTTGAAGCCTTTGTATCTTTGAACCAGTAGATGGGCTTTGCTGCTTAAGATTTTGTTGTATTCGTATTTTAGTTTGGTTAGTTAGTTTAGTTGCGACTTTTCTCTGGACAGCTAGATCGTGTTTTCAGTTGATCTAGTGTCAGTTTCCTTGCTTGTTTTTCCTTAACATGAGTTCGATCATGCGTCCCTTGACAGTGGCTTTCAGGGCGTCCCACACAATTCGGGGATTAGGGACCAAGTTTCATTTATTTCTATGTATTGGTCAATTTATTTCTTTATTGTTTCTCTAAAACATATGTCTTCTGTGAGGAGGTCATTTATTCTCAATGTTTTGAATTTGGGAGCAGTACTTGAAATGTCATAGAGCAGGGAGATACAGGCATGGTCAGATACTAAGATCGGTTCAATAGTGGGGTTTGATGTTGCTAGGATGTGCGCTTTGTCTGCAAATAAATAGTTAATACGGTAGAAGGAGTTGTGAGGGTGGGAGAAGAATTAGTAGTCCTTGCCTGTGAGGTTGAATAGTCCCCATATATCTTTTAGGTTATGGGCTTTGCAGAGGTTTCACTTTTGTTTGTGAGACTTGATAGGTTTAAAGGAGCACACAGAGTTTGGCAAATGTTTGTTAAGATTTTACCCAAACATTGGGTTATCGTTGTTGGGAGCATAGATATTCACAATTATGATATCAGTATTATCTTTTTGAGTTCGGTAATGAGCCATCTGCCTTCGACAACTGCTTGTGTTGCAGAAATAGTGAGGCCCAAGGAGTTGGGAATGAGGGTGATTAGGCCATATTTCTTGTTGATGGCTACAGCACAGGATAAGTCGCCCATCCAGGATTTCTTTAAAAGAAGAGCTTATTTCAAGGCGGCCTTCATCTCCTGTAGGAGTACCAGGTCACCATTGAGCTTATGTGTGTAGTCTAGACGTTTTTGGCAGTTTTGTTGGGTGATTTAGTCCCTTAATGTTCAGGGAGAGAATCTTTAAGTTATGCAGAGGGAGGCGGTGTGGGCTATGTCAGAGATGTCCCTTGTATTTTGCCAGGTTGAGCATGTGGGAGGGAAGGGTGGTGGGAAAAGGAAAGGACAACATGATAGGGGGGAGTATGGGAGGTTAGGCAAGAGGACAGGAGTGGGGGTAGGGAAGTGAAGTGAAGGAGAAAGATAATAGAGCAGAGAAAGAGCATGAAAGGAAGAAGGATATATAGACAGCAGTCTTAGAAGAGGGAATAGATAGTACAGAATTAGCATAGTAGTTAGGAACTTATGGATGGGTATCTGAAGGTGAAAACTAGAGGAATCTATTCAGAGGATGGGTGGTAGAGGCCACAAAAGGTCAGACCTAAAGTCAAAGGGCTGTGAGCCATGCACTTTAAATAGACTGTTTTGAAATTATGAGTGATTATGGTGTATCCACAGGGGAAGTGCAGGTTATGTTGCTTGAAAATAGTAGATGTATGTTAGAAATGGGGGTCTCTAGTTGGCAATGGCTGGCCACTGTCCAAGTAGGGACCCTTCTTCCTAAGTCAGAGTAAGCAGCCTACACCCTTTGACAACCCCTGCTCAACCCTGTGGTAACGTAGCACGAGCAGCTAGGCTTATCTCAGAGGCAGTGTGTGAAGCATTTATGACCATACACAGTAATATAATGAGGAACACTACAAATGGACACCACTCAAGTAGTTATGAAAAATAGGTATCTTTATATAGACTTAATCACAAGACCAATAACAGTAAAAATCCACAATACTATAAAAATATAATTACTTTAGAAATGCTGCAAGGAAAAATAGTTCAGGATGCACAAAATTATGTTTAGTTCAAGGCAGGGGTCTCGGCGACCCTTTTACTCACAAAGTATCTGGTTCCTGGAGCAAAGCAACAAAAATGTCGCTAAGGAGTTGTTGCGATAGATTTCCTCACGCTAGCCAGCGATGCGTTGAATCCTTACCGCAAGGGAGGATGATGCGCTGGGTTGCGGGCAGGACAAAGCGACAAACTTCTTCACGCTGATCCGGTGATGCGATAAAATCCTTGCCGCAAAGGGAGGATGATGCACCGGGCCTGTTGCGTGTGCGATCTTGCTGCGATGACAAAGATGGCGCTCCGCGAGGGAGCGACGATCCGGATGCGATGCGGGGAAAATGGCGAACGCTCTGCGTCCGCGCTGCGATGATCCTGTTGCGATGATTTCCAGATAGCGGGCGTTTTCAGGCCTGCAGACAGGTGCTGCGATGATCTTCGGATAGCGGGCGTTTTCAGGCCCGCAGACAGGTGCTGCGATGATCTTCGGGGTTAGCGAGCACTCGGCGACAGCGGAGCGGCGATTTTCCTCACGCTCACCAGCTGCAGCGGCTCGCTAACGGAGGTTAGCGGCGATTTTCAGCGCTCTCTTCTCAGCAGTAGAACTAGAGGCCCTGGAACACACAGGAGCCTCACCTGCAGATAGTAATCCTCGCTGGGAGGAAACAGGAGGCTGATGGTGGAGTCTGATGTGCCTGAGACTCCGGCAGGAGGCTAGCTCTCTCCTAGCCCTTGGGTAGTTGCTGTAGCAAAAGAAATAAAAGTCCAATCAAAGTTCTTTTCCTCTTCTTGAAGTCCAGTAGTAACAGCTGCAGGCCAGTCCCAGGAACAGCACACAGGCACAAGGACAGTCCTTCTCCTGCAGATTCTTGTAGCCACACGGACAGAGGTTCTTCTTGTTATCCAGGAGCAATACAAATTGTAGGGGTTTGTGCACAAATATTTATACCCCCAAAGTCTTTGTTCTTAGGGGTCCCAAGTCTCTGAACCCAGCCAGAACCAGTTCTGCCCAGCCCTGGAGCACTTTGTTGATCAGGCTGCATCCTTCCTTTCAGAAAGAGGGGGTCTGCCTCAGACGCACAGTGGGAGGTGGAGCCAGCTTTCACCTTGCCAGGCACAGCCCTATTCAAGTGCAGGAGCTACCCCTCCCCTCACACCTAGGCAGGTCGCTCTATTCAACCCAGGTCTGACTCAGCCTGCCCTGTCCCTCCAAAACAAGACAGCCAATACACATAATAGCAGAGCAACTGGAAGGCTTAGGCAAGAAAGTACCTATACTCTAAAAGTGGTAGTTTCAAACACAGAATATTAAAATAACCTTCACTAAAAGATGTATTTTAATATTCTGAGCTCAGGCATACTAGATTAGTTTTTCTACCATGTTCTGTGGGTCAGTTAGGACTATAGGATGTAATAGCCCAGACCTCCCATTCTGGCCTATGGAGAACAGGTAGCCTTACAGTAGTGAACAAGCATTTACAATGCAACGGTCTCGGCATTGTTCAAGTTAGAGCTATTGGCATTGCTCATGACAATGCCGTTTCTTTAAATGTTTTAAAAACAAAAACATAAACAAAAATAATGTCATGAGCAATGCCAATAGCTCTAACTTTACCAATGCCGAGACCATTGCATTGTAAATGCTTGTTAGGGTTGGTGGTGTAGAGAGGGGGAGGGGGAAAGGGGCTGGGACATGTTTCTCCGCCTTTGGGAAGCTGCCTGGGTAAATTCCTTGCAGTCTGGCTTTTGAAAGCCAGTTGGGACCTGGGGGCCTCTCTCGCAGGGCAGGAGGAAGGAGAAAGAAGTCTCTCCCCCTCTCTCTCTCCTGTGTACATCTGTCCAGGAAGCCAGAGAGAAGGGGGTGGGGGCAGAAACCGCAAGCAGATTGAAAGGGGGCAGCTCCCGATCGGTGCCATTGTGAAAGGAAAAGGAGGGAAGCTGTTTGTGGCTAAGGGGAGGCTGGGCTATACCCCGTCGATAAGGTGGGGGGGGGGAGCGGGGGAGGGGTGAAGTAGTGCAGGCACTTTAATCAATGTAAACAGAAGGAACCCCACTTCTGTTACCCACTTTTTCTATCTTGCGTGAACCCTTCTGGACTTGATATTGTTTAAAGCACTTTATTGAAATGGTTTTAGGCAAGTGGAAAATACGTTCAGGGTTAGCTGTTTGAAAAGTACTCTTTGTTTATAATATTAGTTATCTATTTAAAGATGAAACGCGTTGTTTTTTGTTCCATGTGGGGGCAAGAGAATGTATTTTGCATCTCAGCTGTTTATAGTATTACGTTCTTGTTGTATGGTAGAATCGCTGCACTTTGCACGTTGGGTCTGTAAACAATGTGTCTTTTCTTGAGTGTGTGCCGCGCAGCTCATTAAAGCAGTCGGATGAGGCGCTTTAATTAATGTAAACAGAAGAAATAATATTTTTTCGGCTGTGATTTATTGCCTGCTTTTAGGTATCGCCGTGCTATTGATTAATAATGTTAATTGGGCGCTCATAGCGAGTTGTATCAGCAGTGTGTGAAGACGCTTTGTGACAGTCAGTGGAGAGTCTTGGAAGAGGTGCGACTGTCAGAATATCACTCGCTTTTTCAGCCGCTGATCCCCTTGTTTATTTGTGGGCACTTCCTGTCTTGTATCTATTGACATAAAACGCATACTGTAAAACTGGTGGTGGCCATGGATTTTCTTCCGGTGAAATACTGCTCCCGTTCGTAAGCACCCCTCCCCCGGGCCTGACTCCGGGCTTGCCACGCAGCCGTGGCACGGGTGACGGATGGCACTGCAGTCCTTGTTTGATGGGCGCTGTGTACATATCCCTGCGCGCACCACTTAATAACCTGCAGACGCCTTTAATGTACGAGCGGTGCGCGAGGACATGTGCCCCCTGCGCGAGGACATGTGCCCCCCCCCCTCCTAATACGCAAATAATGAGAGTGAGCTCAACAGAAGATTACTGCGAAAGGTTACTGTAGTATACTGGTACTTGTTGTTTACTCAGTTACGTTTATTTTTGTCCTTCTTATTTGTAGGCAGGCAAGCGTTTCACAAATTCCAGAGTATGAAAGTGCAGGCAGTACTTACACGAAACAGGCGCCGTGTGAGGTCGGCGTCTGCCTCGGTTCAGAAACAGGTTTTGCCAGGCGCTTGGCTTCGTCTATAAAGGGCCTCTTCTGGTGGCAAGGGCGAGTGAGGTCCTGGGCGAAGGCGCAGAGACCCGGAGGAAGTGCGGAAGCGAACGAGGGGTTGGAAGCGGGCGAGGTGAGGGCCAGGAACACCACAGCCTTTCTCCGAGGCAGAGCAGAAATGCCTCGGAGAAACGCAGCGTCCTTTTCGGATTCGGGGGCGTGTTTTGCTGTTGTCTCCTCCTTGAGACTTCTCGCAAAAAACACGCCCCCGATCCGAAAAGGACGGGGCCTAATCAGAGTGACTGACCTCTTCTCCAGTGGCTGGCCAGCATTTACGAGGCCAGCCAATGGAGAACAGGGGAGAAGAGGGGCTGGTTCAAGCCCCTCTTCTCCAAGTCATTAAATCTCCGACTTCCGGTTCTGCCTTTCGGCAGACCGGTAGTCCTCGACCTAAAAACGAAATTGGGTGTAATTCACTACTAGGACATGCTACATACAACAGGGCATGTCCTACCTTACACATACAATGCGCCCTATCATAAGGGGGGCTTACATGATGCGAAGGGAAGGTTTTAGGGGCTGGGAAGCGGGGGCACTTCACAGCCAAGATGGCAGTTCTGGACTGCACCCAGACACTGCAGTGGCAGGTCTGAGACACACTTTACAAGCTGCTTCTGTGGGTGGCACAAACCAGTGCTGCAGGCCCACCAGCAGCATTCGGTTTACCAGCCCTGGGCACACACCGGCCACGCTACTAGGGACTAACAGGTAAACTGAATAAGCCAATCATGGATGTACCAATTCATATGTCATCTTTACAAAGGGAGCATTCGCGCTGTGGCACTGAATGGCAGCGGCACAGCGCCCAGAGCATCTATAACCAGCAAAAACAGAGGAGACACAGCGAAAAAATGGAAGGGAGACTCACGCCAATGGTGCCAGGTCTAACAATGTAGCAGGATATTTTGTGTTACATTGAGATGTCCGTATAGTAAAGAGGGCTAGGGGATGTGATCAAGGCATAATAGGTTATGTGTCATCAAGTGGGATGTCAAATAATAAAAATGGCTAATTGTTAGATAATAACTTGGTGCCGGGTTGCACATGAGTGTGTATGTGCATGTTAGGATGTGAGTGTTTGATGAGGGTGGGTAAGAAAACAGTTGGTAACCGCGGTAACAGTAAACCGTATCATGTGTGAAATCAATTTAACTTTAAAATTGTCCAAGATTGCTGCTTGTGGCTGCACTGCAAACTGTAGCACTGTAAACCCATCAGATACCTAGATACCAGATGTACTGTTTTTTGTGGACTGTGCAAGGGTTTGAAGAATGTTACGTTTTAGCATAATTAATTCCAGTGTCACACAGTTATCCGCTTAAGACTTGATTCGGGAGTCTGGGGTATGAGGATCTTGCTTAGATCTTGTTTGCGCTTGCAATATCATGCAGAGATGTGGTAATAGTCAACCATAACATGTGTGAACTCACTGTAACTTTAAATAGTCCAAGATTACTGCTTGCGGCTGCTATGCAAACTGGAGCACAGTATACCCACCAGATAGGCTTCTGGATTTCCCTACAAAGGCATCGTTAATGCAGTACTGAATAAAATGGTAGAGAAGTATGTAATGTCATGTGGACATGCAGTAAAAGAAAAATCCTGCCGAGTCAGAACAATAATGCATAATAGAGCACAATAGAGTACAATAATGTTTAAAGACATAGTGCATCGGAGGCTCTCTCATTAGCCCTTAGTTAGTAACAAAGGGCCTAATTACAAACATGGCAGTCAGACCGCCAGGCCATAGTGTCAGCGGTTGGGAGACTGCTATCAAGCTGGCGGCTTCGCGACTGCCGTATTATGCCGTGACTGCTGTAACCGTGGCGGTACAGCGCCTGCACTGTTGTGCACGTACTGTTGCCATACACCAAGCTATGCATGGCACACAGTGCATGCAGATGGGGGCACACCAAATGGCCCCATGCACACACCCCCACCAGGTGAAAGTACCCGGGGGCCCTGTTTGGGGTCCCTTCTTTGCATTTCCCACAACATTTTCAGGGCGGGAATCCTGCCATGAAAAGTTTGCCTGAAAGGCAACTTTAATCCTAATGGTGGTGCCTGTCTCAGCACTGCCACCATACTCCCCAACTTTGCAGACCGCCACCACCGTGGGATCCAGGATCCCGTCTGTGTGGTGGTGTTGGGGCGGTACACTCTTGGTACACAGTGTGACATCACTAACATAAAATAACTCATAGCTTAAGTTTAAATGTTCCAAAAATGAGCTTTGCAGGAATATACAAAGAACGCTCTTACCCCGAAAAGTGAAGCGCTTCAAGTTTCCCACCTGTTCTGATTTACATCTTGTACATAAGTGGCTTTTCTTCCATGATCATCCAAAGGTCTGGAAATCCTAAGGGGCTTGATCACTTCTTCCGAAAGCAGGACTGGAGTCCAACCACATCCCCTTCCTGAAATGGGTACGGAATAACGAGCACAGAAGGATGGGTGGGGTACATTTTATATTCGAGGCCCACCAAAGATGCCCGCCACGTTCGGCGATGTTTCACTGAGAGGTGGGACTTCCTCATAACATGGAACTTCCTTGAAAGTCCATAACAGCAAAACAAAACAACAAAAACAAAAAAAGAAAGGAACACAAGGTAAAGTCAGCAGTGCGGTGCTGCGTATCCTTCCAGCAGCTCTACTCACACTGCACTGAATTGTATGTATGTCCAGCAGCAACTAGACATGCCTCGCGCTGCCTTTAAGGATGAGGAACATGTGGACAATGCCACCAATAGCACACTGTGGGGTAAGCACCACTCAGTTTGCAATAGGAAGAACTTGCCATAGAGCACCTTTGTGATATACTGCAGTGGTGTCCAGAACTACCACCAGACGGCATTTGCAATCTGGCAGTAGTGTCCCTAGAGCCGCAGCCCATGGCCATGACAAATTGCCATTTGATCCTTTGTGTTTCCTTCATCTGGGTGAGGATAGCCTCGGTGTGAGAGTAACAGAGGGGTCTGAAGTTAAGGGACCTAGGAGTGTCCGAGTTTTGAGGGACGTAGGTGGACACGCGTTATTTTGAAGTCTTTTACAAGTTGATTTCTAGTTCTTGGGGGTTCCATTCTACTATAAACACGGCACAGGATGGAGCTTAATTCTCCACTCCTTTTAAAAGTCCACAAATCTGCAGGTTTCTCCTTTTGTTTCTGTCCTCTCGTTCTGTGATACTCTTTTCCAAGTATGCCAGTCTCACTGAAGCAGTTGAAATTGCCTTAACCGAGCTGTGTTTATGGCCCTCCAGGTGACTTATGCGCGTTTCCACTTCAGTGACTCTGCCTCCCAAAAGTAGCATGTCCTGTTTCAAGGAGGATAGATCGGTTTGCATAGATTTTGTAGTGTTTTTGTGGAATGTGCAAGGGTATGGAGAGTGTCAAGTCTTTGCATAGCTAATTGAGGTGTTGCACAGTTGTCCACTTTAGACTTGATGGGGGAGTCTGAGGTGGGAGGCTCCTGCTTAGGTCTTTTTTGCACTGGTTTGGTGCCTTTAGGACTGCCCCTGGCATCATGCGCTCTTTGTTCTGCAATGTAGGTGTAGTGCTTCTCCGTTGTGGAGTAATCCTCCCTCGTTGGGTGGTCCTAGGGTAATTGGCACTTGTTGAGCTGCTTATTAAGGTTTGCTGATCGGCTGGATGGGTATGTGTATAGTTTGCAAGGAGATTTTTTTATATAGATGTCAACTGGAACGTTGATCCAAATCAATCACAGGTGCCCCACAATGACACTGCTGGAGGGGCTCCCAGTGGCTTCCAGTGCCCCCTCTTCAATTATGGCTCCCCAGGGCTCCCAGGAGACCCGAGTGAGCTCCCAGTAGTCTTCCAATGCTACCCAGAAAGTATTTCGGAGGGAGGTGTTAGGGGGTATTTAGGAGGCTGGTATTCACTCAGGTGGTGCTGCTATGCTGACTCAGGGGCCACAGCAAGTGTTAAGGTTGGGAAACATATTGAAGCTGCAGCTTGAAGCCACAGTGGCCATCTTAGGGCCAGGCACAGAGTCGAGTTTGGATTAGACCACAGGAGGTAGGCAAGAAATCATGGAAAACACACCTATCAGGAGTCAGGTGTGTGGTAGCCTGGACATGGATCACTAGCTTTGCAATTGGGCATCTTGTGGGGAGTTCATGTGGCTTGGGGATCCTATAGATGAGAAATTGTCACAATGTTAGCCATTTTGGAAGCAGGCATTCCCCTATGACATGCACAAGGGTTTGGATTGCCTCACCATCACGCCTTGGAAAAAAATGCCACATTGCTTCAAAATCCGCACTGGGCAGCTCGCCAAGATCACCACAAGGGAGATAAATCAGGAGCATCCCCGTGGGATCGATTGTGTGCAATTGATTGTAAGATGTATTGCTTTTTGCGGCAGGTGCAGCGGAGATCACCAAGTAGGCAGTGCTCATCTTGGGCGGTAGCCACCCGCCGCCTCCAAATGGGAAGGAGGTTTTAAAGTAAAAAGGGCAAATGAATTGGGCACAGAGGCTGAAACAGAGATCTGTCAAACAGCAAGAACATGTTACATTGACAAATTTGTAATTGCTTGATTTGTAAAAGAATAAGTGCCATGGCCCAAAGTTTTGCTGAGATGCCTGCAGCTGACGGAATTGAATGTTGGTGTGCCAAATATCAAGGCTGAGTGGTCTTGAATCCACCTCATGCCTCTTTAAGCATCTACTAGACACTCTCTGCCCCATTACCTCACACTTGTAGATTCCTGCTTTCTCGCTTTTTTACGTTTTTTCATCTTTCTGTTTCTCCTTTCTCGTGTGGTCATTTTTCCTTCTTTTGCCCTGGGGCAAAATCGTATGAAGAAATATAAGTGCTGGTCCCCATAAATAAGTGCTGGTGGGCACGACCTGCAACCACTGGCTTAAATTAAGCTCTGGAAACAATAGTTTACTATGTATAATCTGTATTACAGACTTGAAAGGTTTCATGGGCTCCACCTCACAGGCAAAGATGATAAAGTGGAAAAGAGACTTGCATTTGTCCGCATATCCTATGGGAAAGCTCTAAGTCTAAGGGAATTTTGGATAAAAATTAATATGCAGGCGAATTGTTTGCTTTCTACCTACCAGGTCCATTTTCTGTCAAAACCATTTAGGACTCATCAAAACAAATCCCATCAGCCAAACCTAACACACTTTAAGGGGTGTGGGAACAGAGGGAGGTTCTGCACAGTGGCACCACACAATGAAAAGCTACTCAATGTACTACTTCGGCTTCAGGTACTAAGTGGTCTGGCTTTAAATTATCCAAGAGAGGAGAGAGTTAAAAAGTGGCATCTTGTGTGCCCAAAAGTTTTTAGAGAAGCACCTGCGTCATCCTGAAAGATCCAGTGATGACTGGTAAATGAGCCTGTGGGTGCTGGCTGCGGCTTGATTGTTCATAGTCGGTAGTGAAGGTGCTAGAGAAGCTTGACAGCCTCTGCATTGCGCTTGGGGGAAGGAGAGGGGGTTCGGGGTTAAGTGCTCATTTATAATGGTTGCATACATGCAAACGTATCCCAATGCAACTGTCCACTGACGAGGCAGTACCCTAGCAAAGCCCTTAATAAATAATATTGATAATCCCTCATAGATCTTCCTCTTACGGACAAGCAAATAACCCATTAGGTTTTTATTTACAGTGCACTATGGTTGCGTGCACTGTATCTCCATTAAACGGTGTATAGACATTTATTTGATGCGCTGACTAATGGGCATTTGGTGTCAGGGTAAAGTGTATGCTACTTTATAGTTTATTTACATAATTTATAGCACACAATAAGAACTTTATTGTCTTTACGAACAATTCCAAATCAAGTTTATAATCAAAATGCAAAATATGTATGTCTCCGCTGAACAAAACAAATGGTGGCCATCTAGGCTCCCACATGAACATGTATGATCCATGATTTGGATCCATCTCAAACCACAGGATGCATTTGCAGTTCACATAGAAATGACAGTTTTATGGTGTGCATATATGAATGAATGCAGAAGTATTTGCTTTGCCTAACCAGTCAAAAACAGAAAATGTGGTTGGGTGCAGGGTCATCTTTGAGGGGTCTGTGGTAAATAATTTTCCTTTACCGGGACTGAATTTGATACAGAAACATAATAAAATAGCTCAGTAAAATGAGAGGCAGAATCCGTGGTATTAGAGGTTCGGAATGGGCTTTATTCCACTACTCGATTATAATCGGATGCTCCAAGTTCCATCACCACGGAGGTTCAGGAAGTGAAGTACATACATTATTGATATGAAATGACTTTTATAGTACATACATTTCAATGAAGCGAATGCAATAGGCGTAACAATTGATAAGGAAAATGACGAGTTGTCTGCGTAACCGAAAATGGGTGTAATAAGGAGTAAAAAGGAACGTAATTGGTTATGATGTCACCTATAGGTGGATCCATAAGATAATACTTGGCATAGATGCGCGCGCAGCAGCATGACGTGTAATTGATGTGTAACTAGGGGGTGAAGGGGACTTGACATTTAGCTCTACATGTGGAGACAAGAAGTCTGAGGGGTCAAGTCAACCTAATCCCAAATCATATCTAACATCCTATGTTTAAAGAACTATGTTATCCATAAAGAAGGACTCTCGAACAGAATCTATTCTATACTGACTGTGCGTGCGTGTACAAGCGTCTAAGTGTCTACACTAAATGCGAGGGCAGGAATCTTCCATAGTAACAGGGCTATGAATTACTTGTATTAAGACAGAGAAGCCGGGCTTTTTTCTCGGTAGCTGGAAGAATGTTTACTTAAACTACTAGGCAGGAATGCATCGGCTGAGGGGGGAGCAGATAACTCGAAGGTGAAATACAGTTCTTGGCAGAGAATAGGCTGATGTCAGGCTTCGTGAGCCGCGCAGAGAATGAGACAAAGTTCATGGTCACAGATGCAGGCTCAGACTGGAGCTTTCAGAGGCAGAAGGCAAGAAGAGTTTTGATGACAGAATCAGGGCCTACTTGCCTGGATTGTAACATGGCATAAGTGAACCATATAAAGCCGGTGGCCTTTTGTATTTAGGAATGGAATATCCGGCCTATTCATGGCGGATCTGACAGAGGACATGTTGACGGTGGACGCACATGTATTTGCGTCTTCATGACTGGAACTGGAGGGAACATACATGTACTTGTAACATGCACATAGAACCGTTGGGGTCCAAGATAGGGGACATAACTGACCAGAAAAATCCATATTTCCACATTCCCTCCTTGTCCCCTACTTGCCCGTTAAGAGATATCAATCTTCATTAATCCATTGATCTGTTCATATAGCATCATTTGTTCTTCTTTCTTCTTCCGGGATCTTGAATGAAATCTTGGTGGTGGAATACACGATGTGGCACACAGACCACAAATCGCTGGTCCACATTGTAGACATAGACAGCAACTGAATAGTATGAGAAGGCCAATACCTAGGAAGGATAGAACTCTCCATCCCCAGGCTGATATCACACTCCAAAACCAACTGGACCAAGTCCAGGTGCCTGGATTCTGGTGTATCTGGCTTACAATCTTGTGAAGGCGAGTTATAGCTTTATATACAGATGGCGAATTCTCTGGTATGAATACGCAGCAGCTTGATCCGATGACCCTACAAGCTCCGCCTCTATCAGCCAGGATGACGTCAAGGACAAGACGATTTTGAAGCACAACAATCCGCATAGCAGACTGCTCTTCTGTTAAATTGCCTAAGGCGGAAATAGTTTCATTCACTACTGCTTCAAGGGTTCTAGTTAATCTACGTATCAGCTTACTATTGGTAACTGTACCTATATAGGGAAAGATGCCTTTATTGAAATCTACATACTTGTCCCATGCCGTCTCAGTATAATCGACAATTGGGAGATCTCTCCGCTCTCTATTGTGTACTAAATGAATATTTCTATAATAATCAGGAGGAGCTAGGAAAACAGGTGGCAAAAGGAATGCAATATAACAGGTACCATCCCAATCTAGAGGTAGACGCATATATGCAGTCTGACCACATATAAAGTAGGAGTGGCGATAAGCTCTGAATGAAGATTTGCCTTGATCACTGAATTCTACTGTAGTAGTGCATTTACTATGGCCCATATGTATGGAACCAACCTTTCTTATACACAATTCACCCTTTGCCGGGAATACTGACATGGTGGGTAAGACTAGTTCAACTTCGGATACGACATTTAGAATCATGAGATTAGGTGTAAAATTACCTAATCCATATACTTCATTTTCTAGATCTGTTCCTGTTCTTTTGGGGCGACCCTCCTTGTCAAGATAGCAGACCTTGAGTAAAACTAGGTTCAGGTTTCCCCATACCCACTGATCTTGGTAAACTGCTGTGTCTGAGTCTATGGAATTGATTAAACTAAACCATGCTCCACAGGAGCCATTATGTGTAAATGGGTGTGGAAAGAAAGGCAAGACTCCTTCATAATTCTGATAGGGAGGGAGTCGGCCACACACCCAACAATTAGTTGCATTACTAGTCTGATGGGAATGATGTAACATACTAATGAAAGTGTTATTGCGCAGCGCAAGTCTATAGGACAATTCATGCGGGGGTAAGTCACTAAAAGAATGTTCTGCAATAACATTGTGAACATTTCTGGCAATGGGGTAATATATGTGCAACAACATACTGGTAGTAATTATTAAAAGACTTAAGGAAAACAAAATTAATAATGTCACTATACAGTGGCTACGCAGTGATTTACAATACGCCTGTCGTTTCATCATTTTTCGCGACTGTCCATGATTCAGGTCTAGAGGATACATGTCAGAGACAGATTCAACCGCTTCACCTAGGAGAGGACTTAAACAATCAAACCGTCTGACGTTCTAGGCCTCAACTTAACTTTGTAGAGTTCGCTTTCAGTTTTTTCCACCAAAGGAAGTTTTGAATCAGTCTGTGAGGGAGTGCAGGGCACAATGTCTATATCCGAGGATTGTCCATGAAATTTCTTGATATGACTTGAATGAATCCAGCCCTTGCGGCCCTCGATCTTCACGGCTGTCCTTGTGGTTAGCAGAACCAACTTGGGTGTCTTCCACCTGGGCTCCAGCTGAGTCTTTCGGTCGAAATTTTTTACAAAAACAATATCACCCGGAACTACGTCATGGGGTTTCACCTCAGTGTTGTCGGGAAATGCTGCAGCTACCTGTGAACGACAAGATTGTAGTGCAGACATCAAGGAAGCCAAGTAATCTGTCAGCATATTACAGTCAATATCAGTTATTTTGCGTGGTATAGGCGTCCCCCACATATTTGGTGGTCTGCCGAAGATCACCTCATACGGGGATAGCCCTGTTCTAGAGTGTGCTACCATTCTCATGTAAAAAAGTGCAACTGGTAATGCTACTATCCAGTCGACCCCTTTCTCTCTGCATATTTTGGACAGTCTGATTTTCAGTATCTGATTATGTCTTTCTACGAGACCTGCTGCCTCGGGGTGTCGAACACAGTGGAATTTCCACTGATATCCTAGCAGAAGTGAAACATGTTTCATTAATTCGGATGAGAACGGCTGGCCGTTATCTGAGTAGACAACACGTGGTAAACCGTATCGTGGGAAGAATTCTCGAACTAACTGTTTAGCAGTAGTCGGGGCAGTGTAATCTGAAACCGGGTATGCCTCCGTCCAACGGGACAGAGCGCAGACAACTACGAGAACATATTTGAATCCTCGACATCGTTCCATCTGGATATAATCCATCTGGAGGACTTCAAAAGGGTGATCAGGAGGATGAAATCCACCCTGTTCTACGGGAACGCTTTTTCCTGGGTTGAACTGGCAACAGATCATACAGGTACGGACTTTTTGTTTGGCTGCTGCTCGTAAATGTTTATTGAACCAAATGTGTTGAATGCTGTCTAGCATAGCTTTTTCTCCTAGATGTGCTGGACTATGTATAGTGTTAACTATAACTTGGACCATTGAATCAGGAAGGAACCATACAGACTTTTCTTTCATCATCCATCCTTGGTCCGTTTGGATCCCTCCTAATTCAGTCCATTTCTTTATTTCGTCTGGTGTAGCATGTGTCTGTATGTCAATTACGTCAAGAGTAGGATCTTTAACTGTCATACAATGTGTCGGCATCGGGACTATTGTCTTTGTCATGTCGGGGGTTTGAGTTTGAGCAGTCTGTTTAGCTGTTCTGTCGGCTAGATCATTGCCTTGAGAGATGATATCAGTAACTTTCGTATGAGCTTTACATTTCATAATTGATATTGCAGTAGGTAGATGTATTGCATCTAATAAGGCATGAATGAGGGGTCCGTGCTGAATGTGGGCACCATGGGAAGTTAAATAACCTCTCTCTCGCCACAGCACGCCGAAGTCATGTACGACTCCGAATGCATAACGTGAATCAGTGTATATGTTGACTTTTTTTTTTGTGGCTTGAATACAGGCTTGTGTCAGAGCGATGAGCTCTGCGGCTTGAGCTGACAAAGTATTAATACGATTAGTTTCAATGACTTCTGTATCTGTTGTGACTGCGTAAGCAGCCACTAACTCTCCTGTACTTGTTCTCATACATGAACCATCTACATACAACGTCAGGTCTGGATCTGACAATGGGACATCTGTCAAGTCTTGTCTGGGTTTTGTCGTTATAGTAATAACTTCAATACAGTCATGAGCTAGTGGATCTGTTCCGGTTACTGGCAAAAGTGTGGCAGGATTCAATGTGTTACAGCGTCTGATTTCTATATGTGGCTGAAACAATGTAAGTTCATACCCTGTAAGTCGTGCTATAGTCAAGTGTTGTGTTTGCGTTCTATTCACAAGGACTTCTACTGTGTGTGGTACTTGAACCGTCAATGGATGTCCTAACACTATGGCATCGCTTTGTCTGATTGCTAAAGCTGTCGCTGCTACTGATTTCAGGCATGCAGGCAAAGCCTGAGCTACGGGATCTAATGTACTAGAAAAATAAGCACATGGTTTGTGTGATCCTGCTTGTTCCTGTGTGAGTACTGACAAAGCAGTACCTTCGCGTTCTGTAACAAAGAGTGTAAACTGTTTTCTGTAACATGGCGTTGCTAAAACAGGTGCTTGACATAAAGCTTTCTTTAGGCTTTCAAAAGCTTGTGTATGTTCCTGAGTCCAAAGGAGAACAGTCGATGTGGCTGCCTCCTGGGTTGTCAACTGAATGAGTGGTTTTGCTAGAAATGCATATTGCGGGATCCACTGTCTACAGTATGAAGTGAGGCCTATGAAAGCCCGCACCTCCTTTTGTGTCTTGGGTATTGGCATGTTAGCTATTAACTGAATGCGGTCTGGTGTAAGCTGCCTTCCCTCCTTGGACAGCGAGTGTCCAAGATAAATAACTCGCTGGACACAGAATTGCAGCTTAGAAGGGGACACCTTGTGCCCCTTTTCGGCTAGAAATTGTAAAACTGTCAGTGATGCTTTTTCACATTCAGGTTCGTTTCGGGCGGTGATCAGCAGATCATCGACGTATTGAAGCAGAGCAGTGTTAACTGGCATGTGTATACTGTCAAGTTCTCGTTTCAGTGCTTGGCTATAGATGCTGGGGCTTTCTGTAAATCCTTGAGGTGCGCGTGAGAATTTAAAGCTACGTCCATTTAAACTAAATCCGAATAAATATTGGCTTTCCGGATCTATTGGGACGCTGAAAAAGGCATTCTTGAGATCGATTACAGTAAAGAATGTCGCTTCGGAATCAATAGCTGTCAGTAATGACGAGATATCTGGGACCACAGGGAATTGTGGCACAATGCATTTGTTTAACTCGCGCAGATCAATAACCAATCGATATACTGGCGGGGTCTTAGGATCTGTTCGTTTAAGAATCGGAATTATCGGGGAATTACATACATTGGAGTCTGTTTCTACAACTACTCCTTGGGTAATGAGCTCGTCAATGATTTGTAGTAAAGCCACTACAGCATCTGGGGGTAACTTGTATTGTCGCATTCGTGGTAGCACCACTCCTGCCTTTAATGTGACTCGATATGGTGTAATATTCATGCAACCAACATCGGTAGGGCCTTGTGCCCATAGACGTGTAGGTAAAGTCTGCAGTCGGGGATCCATGTCTCTAGATACATAGTGACCTTTAAAATCACGCAAAAACAATCTTACTCCTTCCGGAGAACAACATATTATAGCTCCTAGAGCTTTTAATGTTTTTATTCCTAACAGGTTTTCTGGACATGATTTAGTAAGCAATAAATCTGTAGTTCGGGTCAGAGGTCCTATCGTAAGTGGCAGAGGTTGTGACACTTCATTAACAATAGGTTTTCCTGAAAAACCAAGGGAAATATTTTGTGAGCCTGAGAGGGGTGCCCCTGGAACCTCACTACGTTTTATAGTTGTTCGACTTGCCCCTGTATCGAGTAAAAATTTTCTATCTTGACCTAATAATTCACTGTGTACATAAGGTCCTTCTTGATCTACAGGTATCTCGATAAGGGGTAAGTCAACTTCCCTCTCTAGGCTAGTTCATGCGTAACGCTGATACTCAGGGTATTCATACTGTGCGGTCTGATACATTTGTCGTGTTGTTGTCTGTGTGGCAGCAACAGGCAACGGTGGTGCAGCTGGCACAAACTGTATAGACTGTGGTGGAACTGGCATGGACTGTGCATGTTGCGGAGCTCCTTGTTCATTCTGGTCCTGTCTAGGTGGCCGTGGTCTTTCTTGTGTTTTACCTATGCTGATATTATGTTTTGCATTGCTTCCGGGTCTACCCCCGGTCGGTCTTGATTTCTGATCACACAGTTTATGAGGAAACGTAACAGTTCCCCCTGTATCTCTACTTTCTGGTATTCCATAGCTCTGTTAATACATTCTGGATCTCGCCCTGTTTGGACAAAATGGTATATATTATCTAGATGCGCCGTCATTCCTGGTAACTTCCCTAAATACACTGCGGCTCGTCTGATACGCAATGACGCCAGGGTCATTTCGTCCTCTTTACCGGGCACCGGATCATATCTGCAATCTATAAGAAGTTCCTTCAGCGTACGGGCACTTATGAGTTTGGGTGTACGTGAATGTGCTGACTCTTGAAAAGTAAGTTTATTTATTCTGGGTGGCGTAGAAAAAATATTGGTAGCACCTCCCGTAGCCCCATCTGGGGTGTCGGGTGTGAAAGGATTCATCGAACGTGACACAGCAACTACAGGTGTGGACACAGCTATAGAAGTAGCTGTAGGAGCGGATGCAGAAACAGATGTGCTTGCCAGAACTTGTGACTCGATTTGTTGCTGTAGGGATACGGGTGCTGGATCTGGGCGTTGGACCTCCCTGGTATGCGGTCTATGCGGGGCGGAATTAGCATATTCGGGAGCTGCGTCATCTAAATATGAGGAAAGAAAAACGTCTTCTGCTGTTCTAGGATGCCCCTTAGGATGTACCTTTATTGGGAACAATGGGGGTGACAAGTCTTTCGGTATTTCTGGGGTAGCCTTAGGTAATCCTTCGGCCAGGAGGGGATACATACCATTCATAAGGGCATTTCTTTGTCTGTCTACTTGTTCTGATTTCACTCGGATACCTTCCTCAATTAATAGATTCTCTCGAATTTTATTTGAACTTCCTTTATTCTTTTCTTCCTGTCTACGTGCTTTTTCTGTGCGTCTATGAGATTCTTTACGCCATAACTCAACGGCGTCTTTCTGTGACTGTCTGACCTTCCTTTTCCATAACTCTTCTTCTACTTTCATTATGCACTCTGCATCCCAGGTTCCCGCTGTGGGCCACCTCTGACTTTCTGGTAATTCCTTGGTGTAGTCTACCCATAAATCAAGAAATAATATGGCATCTAAGCCATGTTTATGATACATGAAGTACCCTGGAGTGTCCCTAGGAGGAATAGGAACGGCTTCTTCGAGAACCCCTTTTCTTGTAGTGATCTGTCTTAATTTCGAAAAGAACGGCATATTGAGAACTGACCTTATACTTGATTTTGACCAACTGACCTGATACTTGATTTTGAACAGACTTAATACAATAAACACGATAATGAACAGTCATTCATACCACAATATACAGAACGTATTTAAACATATTAAACATTAAACATTAAACCTTTAACTGAAACAACAATGATGATCGTCTGCATAACTAATCACCAAGCTTAATTCTCGACAATAACTAGACACTTCGGAATACTTGATATACTGCTAAACAGTACAGATACACTGCTAAAACAGTGCAGACCGGATTTGTGTACCCAAACCCGTCTTGACCGGCACAACCTATGTGCACGTCAGAAATGCCTCCCCAGCAATGGTACTCACCGGGTAGCTTCGGAAACGGAAGGCCTCAGTAACTTGAACTTGAACCGGACTGGACTCGACTCGACTCGTCGGACACTGGGCTTGACTTCGGACTGGTGGGTCTCTGTGTACCTCGGATCTTGCTCTCTCAGCTAGGCTCTGGTCGGGATACTTCGCACTTCTCACCGCCTCGTCTGGGTGTTGATCGCAGTCTCAGTCGCCCCCGCTTGACCAGAGGGAGATACAGGAAATCCTGCTGGTACGCGTTATTGTCCGTCCAGCTGTGGCAGGAGACCGGGCCTGCAACGCACCGCCGGCGCGTGAGATGAGAAAGTGTCCCTGTTCGGGCGCCATTCATGTGGTAAATAATTTTCCTTTACCGGGACTGAATTTGATACAGAAACATAATAAAATAGCTCAGTAAAATGAGAGGCAGAATCCGTGGTATTAGAGGTTCGGAATGGGCTTTATTCCACTACTCGATTATAATCGGATGCTCCAAGTTCCATCACCACGGAGGTTCAGGAAGTGAAGTACATACATTATTGATATGAAATGACTTTTATAGTACATACATTTCAATGAAGCGAATGCAATAGGCGTAACAATTGATAAGGAAAATGACGAGTTGTCTGCGTAACCGAAAATGGGTGTAATAAGGAGTAAAAAGGAACGTAATTGGTTATGATGTCACCTATAGGTGGATCCATAAGATAATACTTGGCATAGATGCGCGCGCAGCAGCATGACGTGTAATTGATGTGTAACTAGGGGGTGAAGGGGACTTGACATTTAGCTCTACATGTGGAGACAAGAAGTCTGAGGGGTCAAGTCAACCTAATCCCAAATCATATCTAACATCCTATGTTTAAAGAACTATGTTATCCATAAAGAAGGACTCTCGAACAGAATCTATTCTATACTGACTGTGCGTGCGTGTACAAGCGTCTAAGTGTCTACACTAAATGCGAGGGCAGGAATCTTCCATAGTAACAGGGCTATGAATTACTTGTATTAAGACAGAGAAGCCGGGCTTTTTTCTCGGTAGCTGGAAGAATGTTTACTTAAACTACTAGGCAGGAATGCATCGGCTGAGGGGGGAGCAGATAACTCGAAGGTGAAATACAGTTCTTGGCAGAGAATAGGCTGATGTCAGGCTTCGTGAGCCGCGCAGAGAATGAGACAAAGTTCATGGTCACAGATGCAGGCTCAGACTGGAGCTTTCAGAGGCAGAAGGCAAGAAGAGTTTTGATGACAGAATCAGGGCCTACTTGCCTGGATTGTAACATGGCATAAGTGAACCATATAAAGCCGGTGGCCTTTTGTATTTAGGAATGGAATATCCGGCCTATTCATGGCGGATCTGACAGAGGACATGTTGACGGTGGACGCACATGTATTTGCGTCTTCATGACTGGAACTGGAGGGAACATACATGTACTTGTAACATGCACATAGAACCGTTGGGGTCCAAGATAGGGGACATAACTGACCAGAAAAATCCATATTTCCACAGGTCAATAAGGAAAGCCATCCATATATTGCCCTGCAGAACATCTACTACCAGATTTCCTATCCCTGGTTTTACAGCCCAAAGATGGAATACCAGGTATGAAAAATAAAGAAAGAACTGGCTGTGATTGATGCAGACCTAACTACACATTTTGAGGCTGCCTGTGTCATATTGTGCCATATAAAAAACAGCAAGTCTGACCTGGCCATCTGTGGTGAAGCCTGTACATCATGAGGCTGAACTGGTTGTTCATATGCTGTGTTCATACCTTGTGTTCATGCTTAGTGCTGGAAGCAGAGAGTTTCTCTGTCCATTCTCTCCTTGAAGTTCTAGTGTTGCCAGGTAGCATTACTGTTAGGAATGTATTGTTTAAAGACTGGGCAGTTGGAGCTGGATGGGAAGCTGGCTTTGAACTCCTGCCTACTGTGTAGCCTTTACAATAAAACAAATTAAACCTACCTTCGTCCGGCGTAATTACTACAAAATATTGCGACGAGTTGGCTGTAGGAAGGTGGAATCTGACTGCATGGTTGCCCCCACTTTTTTCCTGGTGTTTTGATGGTTTTTGACTTCGTTTGGCTGGGATCCTGCTATTCAGGACCCCAGCCTATCTGCTTTCCCCTTTAAATTGATTACCAGTACTTTAGGTATACTGCTGATTGGATTCTGGGTTACCCTTATAAGTCCTTAATATATGGTATACTAGGTACCCCGGGCATAGGTACCCCAGAGCCCTACCAGGGGCTGCAGCTTGTATTAAGCCGCCCCTGGGAAGCCTTCCAAAATGACACCACAGGTCTGCTTCTGCAGCCTGGGTAGGTGGTGCATGCAACCCTTACTGAGATATAGGTTCACTATATCTCTCCATATCACTGCAATCTAAACCTATCAGTCACCCCTATGGCAGGCCTTAACAAGCCTCAAGGCAGGGTGCTGGGTTTTATGTGAGAGGGTGCCCATGCATGAGCGGAGCCCCTCTGCAGCCTTCGGAACCTTTATTCTGGGGTTGTTTGTGATGCAGCCAAACCATATACTGTTAAGTGCATTATAACTAAACGGTAAATGCTAACTTTGGAATGGCTGCATGGAAACCTGTCGTGTTTGATGTCAAACACCTTGGAATCATACCCAGTATGATCCCACCCTTCTAGAGGGAAGAGATATGACAACACGGTATACCCGGTACCAGCTAAGAGAGCCCTGGCATCACAAAATGGATGCTGCCAGCCACAGACATGAGTCTGCCCTCCTGCTGCTGGGCGAGACTCCGGCAGGGGAGGCCTGGACAATAGGTTTCCTGTCACAGGGAGGTGTCACCACCTCCCAGACAGCCTTTAGTGTATTAGGGCTGGGTGGGTGCACTCCAAGAGTGCTTTGAAGTCTGCACCGGGGGCACATTTGGTGTCCCTGTGCATAGTCCAGCTCAAACCAGTTGCAGGGGCTACCAGCCCCTGCTCTGGTGCGAAACTGGACAAAGGAAATGGGTGTAGCCAACCCTCTTTCCTGACCCTTCCACAGGTGGGTCCCTAGAGTTTGTCCAACCCCTTCCTTGGGTATAAGATAGGAACTCCTGGCTACAGCACTTTAGATTACACATGGACGAAACTCTGATACAGAATCCTGGAACTTCGACGATCTACATTGAACTAGATGATGGAACAATCTCCATTGGAGTAAAGGAGTTACTCCCCTGCAAGGTAGGCACCATCTGACCAGTTTGCATCTCCGCAGCTCCCGCCGGACTCTGAAGAATTCTGCACCACTGGAGGTGGGTTTCTGTGATCTTAGAGGTCGATCAGTGCCCACAGCAAGTCTGGGCCCGTGTCCCTCATGGCGACCGTGCAACCTGAACCCCTGGACACCGTGTCACTTTGCAGAAGCATCAGCTTTCCAGCGACTCCTGCAGCTGAGCTTTGGGTTACTTGTAGCCCTACCCCGAGCAGCATTTTCACCGAAGATTGTCTGCCTACAATCCACGAGTGTTCCATGAGCTGGCCCTTTGTGTTTTCTCTCGATCCCTAGTCCGTCAACTGGTGGATCCCTGTGAAGGCAACTCTAACTCTAATTGGGCTTACCTGGTTGCTCCAGACGTGCCCTGACTCTCCATCGCTTGGGGAGTTTCCAGGACCTTGCTGGTCCGCACCGAAACATCTTTTCTTTTCCTTCGTGGGTTGCTGTTGCCAAGGCTTGTTGTGTTCAATCTGAGCACCGACACCTCAGCACTCAACATCCTTTGTGGGACAGCTCGAATCCAGCTCCTGGTTGTCATCGACACCTCCTGGTCCTCGTGACTGCTGAGTCAAGCTTCACCTCTTCGCACCTGAAACAACTGACATCGGTGGGCATTCGTCTATCGTGCCCCTGGTCACTGGCAAGTGACCCAGACTCTGTCCCCTCTGCTTTCAGGTTCTTCTGATCTTTGATCCAGGCTTGGATCACAACAGACACTTTTCTTCTTCCCGGCAGCAGCACTTTGCAGTAGGTCGCCATTGAAATCAACGACGATTTCTGACACCATTTGACACCTATGCACCCGGCTTCCCTGGGTGAGGTAACTCGAGTACTCCAGTGGTCCCGTGGGTGCTGGCCCTAGAACCCCCTAAGTCTAAAGGAGTTTGCTCAAAGTCCTCTCCTAAGTGTCCTTAACTTCTAAAATTCCAACCGCGATTTTCCCATACAATACTACGGGGCTAGGGTCTGTGTTCTCACACTGCACGTGTCCCCTGTGGGTCCCCTGTGTCACTACCTTGGGTGGTTCCTTGGGGTCCCGGCGATTCTACCTGCTCTAGGCACTGTATCTAGCAAAGTCATGGTTCTTATACCACTTTCTTAATATGTGGTTTGGTCCGCCCCTAGGGCCTATTGTATATTGTGCTATTTACTGTCATTTTAGAACTGTATTATTGTGTATCTTGGACTCTAATCTCATAAACAGATTAGTAGTGAGTGTTTAGAAATAAATACATATATTTTATATATACCTTGTGTGGTTCTCCTTTAATTTAGCGATTCAAGAGATTATAATCTGGTAAACCAAGCTGCTATACACTCCTTCAAGACTTAGCCTGAAGGCTGCTCTCCATAGCTACCACTAGGATAGCTTTCAATAAAGGTTGTCTTTAAACCTTTAATCAATAGGGTTGTTTGGGCTGGTACAAGGTGTCCACTATAACTGGTAGACACCATATACCAGGTCAACTTCTCACATTGGCTACATGGCTACACCTCAAACCCGACGCGTGCAGCAATCTTCAAGCCATCACATTTCTGTTAATTCCCTGTTCAAGCTCCACCTGCTTTCCAGCTCACCCCACGCTCTCTCCCACCCTCGCCACAACTATGTGCTGCGTTGGACTCACCCTTTCAGCTACAGCACTCAGGTCGACAGCACTGGTATCTTCATCTGAGACTTCCTTCGCTCTCCCCAGCACTGTACCCACTCGCCAGGAGGGTTCAGGTCAGCTGTTTTTAACCTCTCCACAGGTGCCATTTAATGGATTTTGGGGTGCAGTGTGGACCCGCACACGAGTATCATGAGTGATACCTTGCCAAAGGAGACACAGCTGCAATCCTGTGTAATTGGTGGTGATATGCGCTCCACCCCCAACGTCTGTCTCGCTCACCGTTCCTCGCTTGTGCGTCCTATGACACACGCCACATCTCCCTTCACTTGGGGGCCACCCACTTCTTGCCTGAGCCGTATGCCTGATGTCACCACACCATTGTTTCCAGCGGCGTATCCTGACAATGGTTTCTCTTGTGGCGGCACCCAGCTGCTGTGTTCTCCCTGCTAACCTCTTAGAAGGTGGATCACGGTGATTCGCACACCATTACCTCACACTTGTTTATGTCATTACGCAGCTCCTGGGTCTTCCCATCATCACGGTGATCCACACACCTTGTTGGCAAGCTAGGAAATCACAATGATTTCTTTCACTGTATTATGAACACTTGTTTTCTGTTCCCCGTGGATCAGTGATTTTCACACTTCGTTTCACGTCAGTCTAAGGAAACCATATATCTCCGCAACTGTTCTCCTGACACATGTTTTTGATCAGCACGCAACAGTGATTCACACACTCATTTCCAACCACTGTACAACATTTTACAAAAGTACCTATTGTTGTGACGGTCATCTTTATCCCCTTCTAACTCTTCTATACGTACTGCAAAGCAAGCTACTATCATTTTCTAGGATCTGCCTTTGCTACAGGTATAGTCTATTTCCTTATTTAGCACCATGTGTACTATGCAAGCTGTTACACCTCCTCATTTTTTTGTTAGACAATCCCGGCAAACCTCTTGTTAGATGGGAGGTATGGTTCGACACATTTGAAACCTATCTCGGGCTATTGGTGCTTCAAGATACAGTGCCGAACAAAAGAAATTTCTGTTACTACACTCTTTAGGTTTTGAGGGGAGGTCTATATTCAAACATCTACCTGAAGTAACACATCAAGACGGTGACATCATAGATGAATACCGAGACACTAATGGCAAGCTTAAGACTAGGTTTGACAAACAACATAGTCTCATGGTCCTTAGGCATATATTTTTTTAAAGAAAACAGGGCGAGGGTCAAGATGTTGATGCTATATCGGTGTTACGTAGTCTGGCATCAGTTTGTCAATTCGAGATGTTCACCGATCGACTGATCAGGGATCACTTTATTTGCCAATGTAAAGACAAACAAATCAGGCAAAAAGTGTTATGTTTGGGAAACCCATCACTAGACGAAACTATCAAAGTGGACAAAAGTATTGAAATTTTCGAAATTTCATTGAAAGAGCTAGATAATAAAGTTCTTGAGCCTGTAAATGTTGTGGTTGGGAGTGGAAAGTTGAAACCAAATGATTTTCTTAACGGAATGCCTGCTAATGTCAAAAGTAAGAGTCAAGTTGAGAACACGAGTTTAAAAACAATGTGTTTTCGTTGTGGTAATCCTCCACACCCCAAAGGAGGAAGATGTCCCGCAGCCAATGTGGTGTGCAATTATTGCAAGAAAACAGGACGTTTTGCCAAGGTCTAAAAAAAAAGAGCCAAAAGAAAGTTCTGGCATGCGTGGTGGAGTCTAATTATGAATCTGACTCAGAGGTCATTTCGATTGTGACAGATGTTCAAGTGGGTTCGTTGGCTGATGGATCTGAACCTATTGAGGGTAATCCCTCAAATTGTGTTGATCCCATTGTTGAGGTGGCCTTAATTTGTTAGTTGATTTGGGTGGTAGAATTACGATGATTACCCAGAAGCTATTTGAGGAATCTTGGGGTGATAGGGTACTCTTGCCACCAGACCGTTCTCTGGTTTCCTATGAAGGACGCAGAATTGAACTTCTTGGTTATATTGAGGATGTACTCATGTTCAAAGGAAGGAGGGTCAAAGGTATAGTTTACGTTGCCCTCAAAGGATTGAATATTTTAGAATTGTTTCATCAGGGGTTGTTCGTTATGGTTCTTAGACCAGGTGCCAAGGAGCAAGTTTTAGTGGATGGTTGTGATGAGGTGGGGTACAAGTGGAAGAACAGATTTCCCTCTATTTTTGGTGGAGGTCTAGAGAAAATACGTGGTTTCAAACATAAAATTATTGTGAAAGATGGTGTTTCACCTGTGAAACTCAAACTGAGGGGTGTCCCGTTTAGTGTGAGGCCACACCTGGACAAAGAACTACGGTCTTTGTGTGATCAGGGGATCATTGAACCCACAGAGTCATCCTTGTGGTTGTCTCCCTTGGTGGGAGCATGCAAGAGGTGCAGAAAATTACGTGTGTGCATTGATTTGAGGTCTCTTAATAAAGAAATCTGGGTGGATTTGCATCCCTTTCCCAAGGTTTGTGACTTGTTTGAGTGCCTCAGAACTTCTAAGTATTTCTCCAAGCTGGATCTCGCTAACGCTTATGACCAGATTGATTTACATCCTGATTCACGAGCCTTGACAGCCTTTGATTTCCCTTTAGGAATCCGCCGCCTCTGTGTTTCAGAGATCAATGCAAAATTTGTTAGGCTCTGTGGAAGGTGTGTTAGTCTTCCAAGACGATGTTCTGATTCATGCAAAAGATTCAGTCACATGACAGCATTTTGTGAAAGATCTTGGATATTTTTGAAAAGCATGGTGTTGTGCGTAAGACTGAAAAATGTAAGTTGTTATGTGAAGAGGTGGAATATCTGGGTCATCTAATTTCTAAAGAAGGCATTAGATCTAGTAAAAAGGTCTTTTAGATACCATTGTTGGTGCCACTACACCTGTTGACAAGACAGGTGTGAAGTCACTGTTGTGTCTCTTTGAATATTACTCGCGCTTTATTCCAGATTTTGCTACCATTGTATGCCCTTAGCAATCTACTCAGGAAAGGAGCACAATCTGAGTGGTGCAATGAGTGTGCTTCAGCCTTCCAGAAAGTCAAGCTGTGTTTGAGTGAGAGTAAAGCCATCAAGCTTTTATGACCCTGATATTCCATGTTGCATACCTGTTGATGCTAGCTAAGTTGGTCTGGGTGTGGTTTTGACTCAAAATTTACAAAATGAAGAGAGCACTGTAGGATATGCTTCAAGACTGCTGAAGGATGCAGAGTTACAGTATTCTGTCATTGAAATGGAGCTGTTGGCTTGTCTGTGGGCAGTAGAGAAGTTATGCCCCTATGTATGGGATAAACATTTTCTGCTGCGGAAAGATCACAAACCAGTGGTCAATATTCTGGGCACAGAAGTGCTGTACACCAAGTATATTGAGAATGGTTTCCTGGTTACTGAATTATTAATTTGATGTCATTAATATCTCTGGTGGTAGGAATAGAAGAGCTGAGTTTTTGTCCAGGTTCCCTTTGAGCAGTAATGAAGGAGATGGACAGGAACTTCATGAACTATGCGAAGAAGACTCTGAGGATTGTTTCATAGCTGCCCTGGAATTATCAGAACTTAACCTTTGCTCGGAGGAAAATTGAATGAGTGCACTAAGGAAGGATGTGGTTTTACAGCCGGTTTGCGATCTAATCAGAAGTGGTTGGCCCAGGTAGAAAGTCTTATCTCAGCTCTACAACCTTATTGGAAGGTTGAAGTGGAAATATCCATAGCAGGTGGGCTTTTGCTGCGTTCAGATAAACTTCTTCCTCCTCATGGTATTAGGAGGGACATCATCAGCAAGGCCCATGTAGTTCATCTGGGGCAACACTCACCAAATGTCACATCCGCTAGACCTTTTGGTGGCCTAGCATGGATACTGAGATCAGTGATGCAGTGGAGAATTGTGTAGTGTGTGGTTTGGCAGACAAAAGTTTGAAAGTGGCCACACCTCCCCTACTTCCCATTGAGTCCCACCGATTGTCCTTCAGGGCCGTGGGTCAAGGTTGGCTTAGATATTATGGGTCCTTTTGAGTCCTTATCCAGAGGTTCCCGCTATAGTTTTGTGCTGGTGGATTATGCATCCAAGTAGCCAGAAGTCAAGATGGTCAAGGACCCCAGTGCATCCAGCCAAGCATTGTTTCTCAAGAAGGTTTGCATGAGAGAGGGTTTTCCTGAGGTTTCCTGACGTGCTGGTTTCGGACAATGGTACGTAATTTGTGAGTGGTGAGTTTAAATCTTTTCTTGACTCTTGCAATATCAAACATGGGAAGAGTTCCCTTTATCACCCACAAAGCAATGGTCTCATTGAGCGTATGAACAGAGACGTGGGTGAGTGTGTTAGGTGGGAAAAGTCGAGCAACCATGGTGTGAGCAAGTCTTTGGACAACATGTTGTGTTTCTATAGAACCACTCCTCACTCCACGACCAAGATTTTTATATTTGAAGTATTGAGGGGGAGGAGAGCCAACACAAGTTTGAAACCAGAATGGATGAACCGGTGGATCAAGTAAGAGTCTGTTGTGGAGAGTCTTATGAATATTGTGAAAGAGAATGTGTTGAAAACACAGACGAAACAGAAGTGTTGGTTTGATCAAAAGAAAGGCGTCAAGGCTGTTCCTGTGGTTGTGGGTGATTTGGTAAAGGTTAAGTCGCCTGTCCATGTGAAAAAGGGCTTGGACAAGTTTGGTGCTCTGTGGTAAAGGTTGGGAGAAATGCTGTCCAGGTTGAGGGTGGAAAATGGTGGAATGTGGGCTGAATTGTTAAGGTAAATAGCAAGGTTAATCAGGAGAGTGCAGGCAAAACCGAAGTTGTGGGTGACTCCTGAGGGGTTTCCGTTAGAAGAAGCTCCATAACCAGAGTCATCCCCAGTAGGTTTTCTGTGTAAGCTTGGTTTGGTGTTGTGCACTGTATTTATTTTTGTTTTGTTTGTTTTTTTGTTGTTGTTTATAAGGAAGGAGGATATGTAGTGTTCATATTTTGTGTTCATGCTTAGTGCTGGAAGCGGAGAGTTCTTAGCTCTCTCTGTCCATTCTCTCCCTGAAGTTCTGGTGTTGCCAGGTAGCATTACTGTTAGGAATGTATTGTTTAAAGACTGTGGGTGGGTGGAGCTGAATGGGAAGATAGCTGTGAAGTCCCATCTACAGAGTAGCCTTTACAATAAATCAACTTAAACCTACCTTCGTCCGCAATGATTACTACATTGAGGTCTTAGCAGCATGTTAATATATTGCAATAGGCAATTGAAGAAATACCTGCATGGAGTGAGACTGCACTGTTCATCTGAGGCTGAAATTGTGCCCTTTGAGGCTGGGTTGGTGCTGAGTCTGTGCATTTTTAGTACTCACTGATGTAGCAAGGGAATGACGGGCCCTAATCAAGCAGGGAAAATGGCTCCAAGTCTCTGGGGAACCCTACACTGTAGAACAGTAGACTCCTTGGACTGCTGCCTCTTCACCAGCTGCACTATTGATAGTTGAAGTGACTGCTCACCTTCACAGAGTTACTGAGTGTGAAATGCCTGTCTGCTTCTGATATCAGTTTATAACATGAGGGTGTTAGGTTGCGCCCTTTAGTTGGTAATAGAAGGACGCATAAAGGCCTTCTTGTGGCCAGTGTCAAACTGTGAGTGCAAGCGACTTTGTGTACATCTGGCGAAACCCTCTCCTCTAACGCTACAAGCGGGTAAGTGAAACATATTGTAATTACTTGGATGAGCGATTTCATGGTAGAAAGTGGAATCAAGAGGATCACCCTAAAGTCATTTACTATTACAAGAGAGCAAGATATCAGCTTTAAGCCCTCATAACAAAATATTTATTGGGTTGAAGTTTTACAATATTATATTTAATCATCTACCCAGTAATGGGAAACATTGCATAATTTCACACTTTGAATTAAATATTAAGCGTTGAGAAAGCTCGCAGAGAGACAAAACATGTGCCAGCAGAAGAAATGCACTTAAAGCCAGAAAAAGAGAAAAGTTAAAGCAAACAAAGAGAAAACAAATACGGAAATGTAAAAAAAAAGTTAGGAACACACTAATTTTTTTTACAGAGTTTTATATAGCACGAACATAACCCGAATAGGGAATCAGAGCGCTATACATAGCACCGGTTGCATTACAATAGGACAAATTCATTTTATTTTTTTATTAGCCCAGAATCACAGGATATTCAGTGTCAGTGCTGAGACTTGAACCCAGTTCCCCAGAGTCGAGGTCAACCGCCCTAGCCGTTAGGCCAACTCTTCTGCACATCAAACAGAAGCTACACACATAAATAAGGAATTACGAAAACAGTAACAGGACCCAAGAAACACGTGTGAATGCGAGGAGCGTTAAAACAAAAACTACATTTCAAAAGAATGACAAACTGTGAAAGAATAGCTAGAACAAGTTTATATGGAAAGTAGAACCTGCACAAACAAATATGGAAATCTGAAAAACAATAATGAGAACTGATATTCTTCTGTAGATCTTGTTGCAGGAATAGGGCTTGCTCCTCGTGAATACACAAACAACAGGTAAACAACAGGTACTTCTAGAGTGATCTTCCTGGTCTGACATTCACCTGCACTGATGAAACAGAGCCTCTCCAGATATCCAGCAAATACACCCTATTGAAGCAAAAGTGAAGTATTTGTATAGACCAGTGTAGAAAAACCAGGGCCAGTCACACTTGTGTACTATGATCTAAAACGACAACTCCAGTCAATCAACGTGGAGAGCATTTTACGTGTTCTTCTTTGCTTTCGCAAATGGGAGTATGGGCATGCACAAAATAGTCAAGGAAATGCGGACGCCACCATAGAGCATGTTCTTTAAGCTTCCTTGAAGTGAATGTTCAATGAAGGATAAAATGGGCTCCATACAAGTCAGACACCCATGAGCAGGATAAACTACGTGCTCCACACACCCGCATGGCCCATCACGACTTCTGCTTTGAAAAGATCTCCCTCAAAGAGCCCCCTTGCAGTGCCAGTGGGGCATTGCAGCGCCAGCCCCATGAGGAGCAAAAAGCCCAATGATGAAGCATGACACCCACATGGGTGTGGGAGGGCTTCACTATCGAATATGGAAGTTCCCCTTCACATTGTCTGATGTCCAACTGTTTTCTTCTTTTTCTTTTCCTCTTTTCTAGACAGGAACAAGTACCTATTTTTGTTGATATTCCTACTAGCTAAATCCACCACAAAGGCCAGACTGTGTCCTCCCACCCTTTGGTTTATTGACACTCTCAGTAGGAAACAAAAAGTGGTGTAATCATCTGGAAAGGAGCTGGAAAAAATGTTATGATGAGGAAGCTTAAATACAGACTAACATTGAAAGAAGAACATAAATTATGCAAATCTACTCATGCTACATTCTATTCAGATAAAACTGCTGCTGCTCAAAATTGCCCCAAAACTCTTTTTAGAGTAGTCAAAGAGCTCTGTGACCCTAGTAAGATGCCCCCCACTGTCCCTCTCACAGACAAAATGCGAAGACAGAAGAGAAGAGATCGCACAGGACTTATTTGGGAAAGGATTCAGTGCAGCTACCTCTGCACCTACTGTGGAACAGCAAAATACAGGATTACGTTCATGCTTTATCAAACTTGAAAGGATAAAGAAACAAGAACTTGCCCGCTGGTGGGACGGTGTGACTCTTCAACAATACATCGATAACAACAAAATCCCCAGGGGGCTACGAATCCTCATTTTTCCCACGTTCGAGGATTTAAGTGGTACACTATTGGGAGAGTGGGAACAAAATCTGGAAAAATCCTCACAGACCATGATGAGGATACTTATCAAACATGCAAGTGAGAAGGGGCAGAAATTGCAGGAAGAAATTGATGAGTTAGAAAAAGTAATTGAAGCTATGGAATGTAAGGAGTTAGTAGAAAAGAATTATGCTATCCTTAATAAAGTAATAGAAGAACATCAGCAATACTGAGAGATAAAAAGATGCATAAAATCAAAAGAGATGACAAGGACTATAGGGATGGCAGGATATATACTTTTGCGAGAAAGTATGATAATTCCAACACTGTAGCTGATAGAAAAAGAGTTAGAGAAGAGAGTATGGATAATAGATCTAACAGCACAACCTCACTCACCTCTAATGAAAGTAACAGTTCAGCTCCGTCTAATAGTGAGATCCCTTTAGGGGAAGGAGCAACCAACTTCCAGAAGGAACTGGAAAGATTGAGGGAGGGCGACAGACAACAGAGAAAGGGTCCCAGAAAACAAGGAGAGGTGGGAGGCGGAACAGGAAGAACGGACAGTCACAATATGCGACTACGCTCCAAAAAGCAATGAGAACAGATGGGGCTCTGGTCCCGCTGAACCAAACTAGACTTTCCACCACGGGGGTTAATACTAGTTTGATAGTTGCCCAGAATTCACTAATGGATCTTCAAATTATCAACCTCTCACATAGAGAACTAGATGCGAATGAATGTACTGTTCTCAAAAAAGGACTAGGCTTTTGTCCAACTCAATACGGTGATTTAGTGGATGTACATGTTGATTTATACAAATTTCTCCGTGTGTTAAAATTAAAAGAGTTTTTTTCACAGCAAACAGCTTATAATGTTCCTTATGTCTCAAATGTTTCTGATACTGATAAAACTATTGAGGATATTAGACATGTACAAACTTTATTATCCATAGAGAACGATGAAATGCCTGACATACAAACCATTTTGAATGATTTAGATATTTCAGAGGATTGCAATCGCGATACAGGTTTAAAATGTAGATCCAAGTTTGTACCACAAGGGGGGTATCATCCCAACATAGACAGATTTGGAGAAATGATCACTGAGGAACTGTATAAATTGGAGACCACTAGCCCACACAGACAACATCGCTATAACTTGACCAGATCAGAGAGGGAGGCTTTGAACAGATTGCAGAAGGATGACAAAATTGTGATCAGGGAGGCTGACAAGGGGGGTAATGTGGTGGTAATGGACATTGGGGACTATATGGAGGAAATTGCACGACAACTAGGAGATCAGAAATGTTACGAGCCCATTGAACACAACCCCATTAAAGATCTACAGGCTACTATCAATGGCCGATTGACAGAATGGAAGAATGAATACCTGTTAACTGACAATGAATTCAGATACCTTTATATCTATCAGGCACGCTTCCCATGTATATACATCCTTCCCAAGGTCCACAAGGGAGGGGAGTTCCCCCCGGGTCGACCGATCATCTCTGGGGTGGGATCTCCCACGGAACGATTATCTGAATTTGTTGACATCACATTGCAAAAGCATGTTGTCAATCTCCCCTCCTACCTAAAAGACAGTAAGGACATCCTGGTCAAATTAAATGGTTTTGTATGGTCCGATGACCTTATGTTTGTCACATTGGATGTGGTAGGACTATACACCTGCATACGCAGGGAATTGGGTCTATTGGCGATCCGCCATTACCTGGATAAGGAAGGGGCTGACCACTATTCATATAACCTCATGATCATGGACATGATTGATCTCATTCTCACGAACAACTTTTTCAAACATGATGAAAGGTGGTACCATCAACTCCAAGGTACGGCCATGGGCACCAAGTTTGCTCCCTCTTATGCCGGCCTCTTCATGGGGTGGTACGAGAGGGAGCATGCATGGAGCAGGAATGCCTCCCCCTGGACAAATCACATCGTGTTCTGGGGGAGGTACATAGATGATATTGTGTGTCTATGGTCAGGCTCAGAAACCCAGCTTAAGGAATATCTAGCATACCTCAACAACAACTCCTTCAATGTACAACTAACAATGTCATACAGCAAAGAAAATATCGATTTTTTAGATATTCATTTTTATATAAAAGAAGGCCAAATACACAGTACAATGTTCAGAAAAAAGACAGCATGCAATAGTATCTTGCATGCTTCGAGTGCGCATGCTAGCTCCGTCATTTCAAACATTCCGTATGGGGAGATGGTCAGAACCAGACGGTTATGTAGTGAGGAACAAGGATTCAGGGAGAACATCAACGATATCAAACAGCGTTTCACACACAGGGGATACAATCCCAGTATACTGGACAGAGCTGAGCGTAGAGTCTTAAAACTCCCTAGATCCCAGACGCTTTTGCAAACTGACAGAGGGGCTTCCAGGAACTCGCTCACAAGTTCCAAAACAGAAGAAAAAATACGCTTTTTTATGAATTTCACTGCACACAGTGACAAAATTTTTAAAGCCTTTAGGAAGCATTGGCATTTACTTGTGGATATCCCCAGATTACGCCCCATTATTAGTGAAAAACCCTCCTTGGTGTATAGAAGAGGACGTACACTCAGAAGTTCCCTATGCCCGAGTTATGTGACTACACAGAAGACAAACGGCAATTGGTTACCCAAACCGCCGGTTGGTTTCTACACATGTACCTCTTGCAATGTATGCACCTTGGGACGTAACAAATGCAAAGAGTTCAGTTTTAACACTGATAAGATACATCACATCAGGCACTTCATCAATTGCAATACCAAATACGTAATATACACACTGGAGTGCCCGTGTGGCAAGGTATATGTGGGGAGCACAGCACGCTGTTTGAAAACCCGTATTCAAGAACATCGACGAGCCCTTATCAACAATGACACACGATACCCTATGACGGAACATTATAATAGAGCACATTTGGGTGACAGGTCTTTCCTCTTCTGTGGCATTGACCATATCCCTGTGAACAAACGAGGAGGGAATAGAGACCTCACATTGAGACAAACTGAATCCAAATGGATATGTAGATTACGGTCGGTCACTATGGGGCACAACTCAGACCATGAATTCCATTACTTCCTCACATGAGCTTAGCTTATTAGAAATGAGTCACACTAGAATTGCAGGCTTATGACCTTATGGAATTATGTGAGGATTTTATAATTCGTAATGTGTGCATCGCACCAGCAAAAAATTTTTTCTTTTCACCTGCCAATATTACAAAATCGCTAATATATCTTATGGAAGGATCACAACTACTTTCCCACCAACCACGTGTCCACAACTTTCTTTGGCCAAGCCTGGACATATTCGCCTCTTTCTTGTGTGGACTTGCTGCGTGTCTGACACCCCATTTACTAGGGAGTTTGGCAATACAGGTCTCCCCTTTAATATGCGTCTATAACTATCTACGAACTGCTTTATACATGTACGCATTGCCCTTCTGAATCGACAAACTTTGAACCTCTGATATTATTTTGGTTTATCCATATTGGCCAAACCCGTGACACACCCACTGACAACTCATGACGCTCTGCACCGCTTTTACTACACATGCTCAATTCCTTTTCTCAAACTTGACGTGTCCAATGCCCAATTTTTTCGGGAATTTTGGTAATACAGGTCACCCCCTTAAATACGTGTCTATAACCCTTTACGAACCGCTTTGATTTAATATGTACACATTGTCTTTGTAATCTGGTTGACTTTGAACCACCTTATTGTGTTGGCTTGCCCCCATTGGCCAAACCCGTGACACACCCACTGACAACTCGTGACGCGCTGCACCGCTTTTACTATACATGCTCAATTCCTTTTCTCATACTTGACGTGTCCAATGCCCCTTTTTTTCGGGAATTTTGGTAATGCAGGTCACCCCCTTAATATGTATCTATAACCTTTTACGAACTGCTTTGATTTAATATGCACACATTGTCTTTGTAATCTGGTTGACTTTGAACCTCTTTATTGTTTTGGCTTGTCCCCATTGGCCAAACCCCAGACACACCCACTGACAACTCATGACGCTCTGCACCGCTTTGACTATACATGCCCAACTCCTTTTTTCAAACTTGGCGCGCTTTGAGCCCTCGACGATGTTTCTGATTGGCCCGCATGGGCTAAACCCTCGACACACCCCCTTACAATTCATGACGCGCCTTCACGTATTAAGACGCATCTCTCCTATCACTAGCCCGATCTTTTTAAACTCTCCGGTATACATCCAGGTTTCCCAGGAAACCATTCATGCAGGGCTCGCATTGGCTACCTGCGACATGTCCGCCTACAACTTGTGACGCGTCTTGACGTTCCAGACGCCTTTCGTTTTTCCCACTGACACGAACGCCAGCGTTGGGTCCTTTTCCTTATTTTGGGAGACACCCAGATTCCCTAGGTAACCGACTATGCAGGATCCACATTGGTTACCTGCCATACGCCCGCCCAACGCCCGCCCATGATTTCGGACGTGCGTTGACTTTTGCATACGCACGCCTGCTTTTAAAATTCGGTGCTTGTCTCAGGTTGTAATACGGGACACTCGGAGGGGAGAGCAAGGACTCTGATCACATTACAGGTATGCGGCGATACTCCTGGCTAATTTCTAATTTTTAAATTTAAACTTTTTCTGTCGACCTGGGGTAGGGGGATGCTTCATCTCTAAATCTGGCCTTGGCTCGCCGTATTGGGACATTCCAAATGCGGTTACTTACGGGCGGACCCAAGGGATTCCCTATTTTCTTCTTTTTTACCTTCTTTTTTACCTTCTTTTACTGTGGCAATGTTTGGCTTGCGCATGTATCTACAGGGCGGATGCCTTGTCATACGGACGGTGGCATTTTACATCACATGAGGGCGAAAGATATTTTATGAATTACTTACATTTCACTTCTTTTACGTGTGTCTGTTCATTTTTTGGGAATAGGTTGAGATTTGGAACCTTGGATTCACTGATGCAGTGTTCCAAATAGGATACTCACGGACTGCTTTTAAATTTTTCAGTCGAAAATTTTCTATGTCCTAGTGGTATTTAATTACATTTCTATTTTTCGACCAAAAGCCACATCGGACTTGTATGCCATTGTACATACATAGGTTTACCTCTTTGAATTTGACTTAAATACCGTCACGCTATTGTTGGGTATTTTCCATTCCTTCTTTACTTTTTCTTTATTGAATTTTCTGTTATTATTCTTTTGACAGAAACGTGCACAGTGTCCTTATCAAGGTGGCACTGTTAGCACAATCAGGACTGTTCACCTGAAAACATACTTCATTGCTCACGGCTCTTCGCGAGACGGATATTTGTCTACATACACTTCGGTTTTCCATTGGATTGCACTCGCCTTTCTACTTATGGTACGTGTCTACCTATGGGGGACGTTTTTCTTCATAGTTTCTTTCCTGCCTTTCTGTCCTAATTAAGCTTGCTTTTCCTATGTACAAGATAGCTTACTGACAGTATGGGTAAACCCAACTTTGAGCTATACAGGCCCATACATGCCCCCGCCAATTCCTCCCCTAATTTCTGATGAAATACTGTGCATTGCACATGGCCACATGGGGCATTCAGATACAAAACTACATATATAGTAATTATGCTCAAGTTAGGGGCACTCCTGATTAAATTATACTCACAAACAACAAGGGTCTTTCAGAACGTATATATTTTGGAACCACAGAGGCACACTGTCGCCTCCCTTGACATTAATGTAATGGTTTTAGTTCGTATTGTTACGTGTTGTTTTTTTAAAATTGTTGTGTTTAGTAATATTTGTATGCTAATTGTCTAGGGTACACTTAATATTTGTCCTGTGCGTATTCTCTTAGTTTGTGTCAACTTTTAAATGGTGTCTTTCAATGCATTTTTAAATGTTATGTGTGGTGTGTTTATTTATGTCATGTTTCTCTATATTCTTCCAGCCCTGACGAAGTTCAATGTGAACGAAACGCGTTGGCTGAGGCTTTGTTTGGATAATCAATTTAATTTAAAATAAAGATTCTTTGAACCACCAACTACTGACCACTTGGTGTAATATATTGATAAGCTAATTGGTGGTGCACCGCCCCAAACCCCTTCCGAATTTTCAGTGATCTGCTTGGCAGTTGGCATCTACTAACGGCGGATGCAGGGGCGTTTGCTTGCACACCATCACTAACTTTTAAACCATTTTATACGCACCGGGAACACAGTAAGGAGGTGCAGTCATTGGAGTCCGCCGTTAATTCTGCTTTTCTTCTAAAAAATGCGAAGAACTGGCCTGCTTCTTAGAAAAAAAGGAGGCTAATTTTCAACATGCATTATCCACTGCCCATACCATCAAGCCTCTGATGGCTTGTAAGGTCATTGACACCACAGGATCGGTTGCACACAATGGATATGACTCTGTCAATCCAGTTGCCTACTGCCCTAAACAATGCCTAGATTTGTTTGCTATTATGCATATCGCTCTTCTGCACACTATTGCAATCCATAAAGTCGGACCCTCCTCTAGACCCCTTCCCTCCGGCCAAGGTCAGTATACTTGGCCTGTAACCATTACAAATTATGACCACTCTTCTTAATTCTTCACTGCAAGAGGGTTGGATTCCCAAGGTGTGAAAGCATGCTATGGCCCTGCCCCTTCTGAAGAAACCCAGTCTGGATCCAGCCAATTGGTTTAACTACAGGTCAATCTCGTTGCTCCCTCTGCTCTCTATATCTTGGAAAAACATGTCAACCAGAAAATCTCTTCTTTAGTGAAATCGCATGGTCTTCTCTATCAGTTACAGTTTGGATTCAGGGCTAGTTACAGCACTGAATCCCCTCTGCTTGGGCTTACAGAGCACCTCAGACTGCTCTTGGATAGTGGCGGCACGATGGCACTGATCCTGCTTGACCTAAGGACGGGTTTCGACACGGGTGTCAAAAAATACTTCTGGAAAAGACTAGAGAATATGGGTCTCCAGGACACTGCAGGATTGGACCTTTCAGGTCTTTTCCTCCAACTCTGCGTCTAGCCGTCACTCTCTCTCTTCTGGAGTTGCTCGGGGCTCCGCTTTGAGGCTGATGCTATTTAACATCTATGTGCGTGCCCTAGCTGTTATCATTGAAGGCTGTGACCGCTCTCTATTTTCCTACACTGATGACACTCAGATCATTTTTTCTTGTCATCTGCTGAGGGTCACAGTGCTGACAACTACACCTTGAACTACCGTCTTCTAAAGGTTTCCACCTGGATGAGCAGTAACTCCCTGAGGCTAAATGGTGGTAAGACCAGAGTTATGGTGGTGGGCAAGAACCCCCTGCTGTGGGGGCCTCACTACTAGCCTGATATCCTCAGAGCCACTCCTATGCTGGTATTTAAAGTAAAGAACCTTGGCTTTTTGTTGGACGATAAACGGTCTATGAAAACCTAAATCTCCAAGGTAGCCTCTACCTGTTTCACTCGCCTAAAGTGCCTGAAGAAAATTATCTCGATGCGCCCCTTCTATGATTAGCGAACGGTCCTCCAGGCCTTGATTCTATCAAGGTTAGATTATGGCAATATTCTCTACCTGGGGGCTGGAAAGACCTCAATGGTATGCTTACAAGTGATCCAGAATTCGGCTGCTAGGCTGCTATTTCACCTCCCCAAGCATGCCTCAGCATCTAGCCTTTTTTGTGACCTTCACTGGCTCTTGGGTGAAAAGTGCATACAATTCAAAGTCCTCTGCTACATGCATAAAGCTATGTCGAATGCAGGTCCACACTATCTGCAACAGTTAGTGAAATCCAACTGCCCCAGTCGCCATCTTCAATCTAGTGACCAGAACTTTTGCAGGGTCCCCAAATTTAAAAGAAAAACACCAGTGCGGTCACTTATTTTCTTATCTGGACCTAAGCGCTGGAGCATGCTGCCAGATCCACTGAGAAGCTTATCAGCCCCTGACCTTCTTACACAAAATCCTTAAAACATGGCTTTTTCAACTCTTGCTTGTCTCTGGCTAGTCATTTACCTATATGTCTAGCACTGGGAAACCCTGTTGGGTAACTATGTGCTTGCTCTACAAAATCTCATAATAATAATAACTTGTGTTCAACCCTCGGCTAGCTTGGCGTAGAGAAGTCAGGTTTAACTCAGAGGCACTGTGTAAAGTATATAGCTGGGAGCAGACTTTTCATCTATTTCCCTGCCCGGTGTCAAGTGGCAGGGAAACAGATGTCAAAATTGATCCCGCATGCCCGGGAGGGTGATCCGTGCCGCCCTCTCCCCCTTGTTCAAATTGGCCTGCCCCAGGGAGGTGGTGGTCCCTGAGGCCTAAATAGGCCCTGGAGAGGGGGCCGCATCGCCCCCCGTTCTGCTAGAAATCTGCCTGGTCCCGGGGAGGCGATGGCCCGCGGGGCTGAAATCGCCCATGGGGAGGGGGGCCGCATTTGACTTCCTCCCCAAAAATACTAATTTAATTTTGCTCCATGGACCTTTTTTGTTTTTGCTGAGATTTGTGAAACCACAGTGATTGTCGTGCCAATTCTTTTTTGTAAAAAAAATATTTTTGGGACCCCATCACCAGGCCTAGGGTGGAGGGTATTCCTACACTGCCCCCTTTTCTTTTTTTAATTTTGTTTGGGGGACTCGGCTGAGTTATTTGTTGTGTAGTACTACTTTAGAACATGGATCCCTTCGTCAAGGTGTCTCACCCTCTAATACATCTAATGATGATAATCCTCGTAAGGTCTGTATGCTACATGTAAATAGTGGAGTAGTGCTACACAACAAATAATTTATGCAAAATGCGTTAAAAAAAAGGGAGTTTCAATCTAAGCTCACTTACTCATGTCTTAGTGTGCATGTGTTTAACTACATAGTCATGCCAAAAGCCATATTGACCCGTTTGGGCACTGAACATAAATGGCTGAAACTTTTTTTACCATATTAAGGGGTAAACGAGAGCAGTGATATCTCAACGGTACCCAAACACTGATTAAATTACCTTTTTGGTAGGTGACCTTGAGACATTTTAAGTCACTTGCACCTTTTCATTTCACTCAAAAAAAAATACCAGCTCTCCTGTATACAGGCATCAAAGCACACTTTAGAGGCATTTGAGTTCCACGGTCGGAACACAATGATGAAGCATGTCACCAACTAGATTGGTGAGTGAGGGTTCTTTTTAAAAACCATGAAGGTTCCCCTCTGCATTTCTGTAAGTGGGGGACTCCAAAGGGTCATATGTACGGTAAATAAAGTACTCGCTCTTTTTGTTTGATAGATATAGTCAAGGGAAGACAAGCGAGTATTCTTTCTCTCTCTCTCTCTCTCTCTTTTTTACTGTTTATGATACCACCTAGACAGAAACCTTACTTACAGAACATCCATTTTTGAAAGCGATAGATGATATTCTATTGATTTGGAGGGGTGCCAACAACAACCTTGCCCATTTTGTGAACTGGCCTAATGACAGCCAGGAACATCTCACATTTAGTTATTGTTAGAAAAAAGATTTTCTACCCTTCCTTGACCTCATGATCAAGATTATTGATGGCAAACTTCGAACTTGGTTTGTATTGTAAGCCAACACAAGGAGATGATGACGGAGCACTGAAACTTTTCAGACACTCAACCCCAATCACAGATCTGGGTTGAATCCATCATCATTCATTAGCTCACTTCGCCACCTCAGTTCAGACCCAGCTATATGCAAATCAGTCTTGACCCTGTGCCTCATGGGAACAGTCCAGCCCAAACTGCCAAGTCAGGTCTTCCCTGAATCGCAAACAAGCATCCTGGCGTTGGAGCAAGGACTCGTTTGTAAGAGACGTGCTTGTACTCAATTCTCTTGTCTAACTTATTTACCTGAAATACTAACTGTGTCTTGTGACTAATCATCACACATTTCATAAACATAAAAGTTAAAGAAGCTTGCCTTTGTGTTTACTAACGACTAATAAGGATAGCGGACTAAACGCGGCTGTAACAGGGAAAAACTTTACTGTGCATGCGTCAATTGCATCTCCACAATGTGACGTCTAACGGCTTGGAGGGAATTTCCTCTGCATGAGCAGAACGCATTAATATGGCATATTTAAGACCTGCATGGCACCTGCTTTGCTGTTTAGAAAATGCTTTATTTTACTAAAAGCTAATGTGGGGAAAGTACTAATAAATAAAGGGAAATAGAGTAGAGGTGGGTGGTATACAGTGAAACCATTTATTTGTAAAATTAATATTTTCTCTCTATGACCTTTTCATTAGTATGTATTTGGGCATTTTTGCCAAGACTCGAGTGTCCTGAGTGAGAGTCGTCATGCGCATGTCCAACCGAGGTGCACCCGGAAGGATGACACCAAGACCACAGACTGCTAAACCCTGGGAACCCAAACGTCAAGAGTTCAACTATAAAAGTTATATGGACATTATTGATAATTTGTTGCAGAGATGAATAAAATCCGAATGGGAAAAAAAATTGGATATGAATTAAGAGGATGGATTTATGAACAAAGGACAACTTGATTGAAATGCTATGCCACCATGGTGTGATGACCTAACACCCTTGCCTGGCCAATACAAATTCGTATTTTTACGATATTGCAACTTTAAGGGGTGGTACATGAATCACAAAAGGTATAATTGGGGTAGTTAGTTAGTTAGAAGTGTGGGTGTGATCGAGAATGCGAGGATGCTGTGAGCCAGAGATGCTGTCGGAGTGATGCTGATGAAGAATCGATTATCTTGAGCAATTGATTAGAAAGAAGATCGCTGAAGAATCTCGAGGAGGAAGAGAGTGTCAGAGAGGGGTGCGATGAGTCGTCGGTTCTAGAGAGGTCCACTTTCCTGTTCTGATTCCTGTCTTGAAGCCTTTGTCGCCTGTCCTGTCCCAGGGGACCCTTACCAGCTCTTTGGCCAGGGAGCTGGTCTTCACACCATCTTGGGTAATACTGAATTTATATAATTCTGATGTAATGCTCTCTCTATCGTCTCCTTTCTGAGCAAAAGTCATTGCATTGAATCTGGGAGTATGTTTGATTAATTGAATTTTTCCTTCATTGATTGATGGTGCCTGTGGTGTGCATTTGAAATGGTGCACTCACATTTAAAATTTAGATAAAGGTTTTAAAACTTCCTGTGTCTGTG
This sequence comes from Triturus cristatus, assembly GCF_964204655.1. Taxonomy (NCBI): domain Eukaryota; kingdom Metazoa; phylum Chordata; class Amphibia; order Caudata; family Salamandridae; genus Triturus; species Triturus cristatus. The sequence continues at coordinate 790,981,971 of NC_140584.1, read as the reverse complement.
TTTATTTCTCATATAGAATCAGAAGTAAACTTACGGTTATGGGCATCTTCACCATCAACTAGTTCCAACTAATCTGGTTCACCGACCAAGTAGAAAAAACGTATTGATTAGTGAAAGGTTGGTTAAGTTAAAAAACTAATCTTGAAGAATTAATCAATTTTATAAAACTTTGAACTCCAGTGGCCTTGCCAGACAGATATTGTTGTGTGTACATTTAGATGGGCTCAGATTAATATATGGTAGTGGAGTATCTGTTGTTTGTGCGCTGCTGGATCACTGGGACTGGTTTCTGGGTATTACCCTTCATCAGCCAGGATAGCTTGAATTCTGTGGCAAAGTCAGCAAGGAACCCATGTCTGGGCATACCCTGCCACCTTAGGGCGAACAAAGCAACCACAAGGAGATGATGGACGGAGCGCTGAAACGTTTCAGACACTCACCCCCAGTCACAGATCTGGGTTGAATCAATCATCATTCTTTAGCTCACTTGGCCACCTCAGTTCAGACCCAGCCATATGCAAATCAGTCTTGACCCTGTGCCTCATGGGAACAGTCCAGCCCGAACTGCCAAGCCGGAAACAAGCATCCTGGGACCGGTTTCTGTATAGTTAATGTTATATCCTGAGTTTTACTTAATTGTAATTAGCCTAGGTCTTCCTAGCTGCTCAGCCAGAGTGAGAGATGGTAACGGAATGTTGGTGTGACTGTGATGAATGGAATGCCTGGGTGCCTGTGTGGGTGAGTGATGACAGTTGGAGATGGGCTGAGCAGCTAGGCAGGCTGCTCCTGGTGGGGCCGTGATATGGGCTGTTACATGGGCTGACATAGAGGCTGTAACAAGGGCCTAAGATAGGCTAATGATGAAGCTGGTACGTGGCTGAACCTTGTCTGAAGTGATCTGGAACTGGAACTAATAAAGAAGGCTTTGAAACCTACAACATGGCTACAAGTGTCATCCTGTACAGATTACAACATATTAATTTTGGCGACGAGCGGACCTGGACCCAAGCGTACTTAAGGACTGAACAGAAACCAAGGAACCACAAAGAAACTGTGAGAACCAGCGCAACTACAAAGAAACTGTGAGAACCAGCGCAACTACAAAGTAAAAAAAAAGAAATGTACATGTAACAGTATGGAGTAAAAGGCAAGCTGGCCCCACCAGTGTCCAGTCATCGGACGGCCCCAATCTGTGACCTGCCTGATCGTACTCCATGGACGTGACCAAAGGTATGGTCTGTATGTAAGGGTGTGAAATGACTGCTTGTCACTCTACCACTTCCTTTTGAATCTGCTGTATGGATGTATCCACTGTGCTAAGGAATGTGGCTGTTCAAGATGTGAGTTGTGGTCCAACTCAGTGAAGTAAATTCACATGTGCCACACAGGAGCGGTGTGATTCTTCTAAGATTGGTACTTTTATGGCACTTAGAAAGTACAAGCAGCTTTAGTGATCAAGGTGGAAATGTTGTGCCTGGAAGTTATTTTACAAAGTAACTTTTTCCACACATCTGCATATGCTGTCTTCTGAACGTTTTCACTATCTGGAAGTGAAATTTACAAGGAATGAAGACTGTCTACTGTGCGACCCGTCTGGCACACTGTGGTTCCGCTCGCTATTTACTTTTTAAAGCGATTGAGTCTTGGAGAGTATTTGCCAATAACTTGCGTGTTATTTATTTGATCATCCAAATTGAATAGACAGAGGCACGAGTCTGCTGGTTTCACGTTATGTGGTACATCGTTTGAGAAACGTATATCTGGATTATACTTCTGACACGGCAGCGTTTGTTTGAATTATTCTCTACAAATTACTGCCTGTCTTCGACCAACTGTTTCCTGCAAGTTAAAATTTTAAATGTGTGTGCGCGTGCCACTCACCTTTGTCTTGGTGTTGCGCGAGGCTCCAGTCGGAACTTCGATAACGTGGATTACAGTGCGGAGCTCTGTTGATGGACGCATTCAAGCTTCGACGTCTGGTGAGCCATCCGGCTTACCGTCAAGTACGTGCCGCCATCTTTAGGATACTAAAGGCAAGCATGTTTATAGTGTTTTTCCGGCAACTCAGTACGAGGTCTAGGAGCAACTCTCTTCATTTTCAAAAAGCCGACTTCTTCTTCAAGAATTTTTATGGAGTCCTCTGTCATCGCTGTGCCCGAGTTAGGTGCATATGGAGTGTATAAGAATGGTTTGGGTCACAAATGCGGAGCACTTACAACTTGGGTAAATTTCGGGGTGCATGAAGGTTCTCTGAGCACAGTTCTTGAGCGGACATTGAATTCTTCACGGTGACTCAAATGCTTCAAGTTATGGGGTTGCCTGGTTTTGGGCACTGCGATTGCCTGAAGCTTATTATGTATAGCACTATTTGTCCTTTTTGAATATAGCTGCAGCAAATAGTATTGGAAGAATTGGTTAATTTTTCATGGTGTGGGTGGATTTGCTTACAATGTTATACAGGAAAAATATACCACTAGGTTATGAGTTTTCCTAGGTCTGTCACAGGTAATTTATGCGTGGGATACAGTTTAGCTATGTTCCACAGTTTATGGCATTGCATTTGTTTGACCTATGGAATGTTTTCTTGATTCGTGAATCCACAGTTTTCTCTCTCTAGATTTGGGTGGCCCACATATCTCAGTGGGTGGTTATTACAATTGTATCCCTTACATGAGGGATGGGTTTAGGCATTAGTCCCTTTATAGTTCTATCCCTTATTTGAGGGTGGTTCTTTTGCGTCATGGTCAATATGTGTAAGTCGCCTTGCGCTGCATGTCTTGTCTGTATGTGTGTAAGTCGCCCTGCGCCTCACATGTTGTCCTGTGTAAGTCGCCCTGCGCTTCAGATGATGTTGTGTGTAAGTCGCCTTGTGCATCACATGTTGTCCTGTGTAAGTCGCCCTGCGCTTCAGATGTTGTTTGTAAGTCGCCTTGTGCATCACGTGTTGTCCTGTGTAAGTCGCCCTGCGCTTCAGTTGTGGTCGTGTGTAAGTCGTCCTGCGCCTCACTGTGTGTACTCTCTATGTGGTCCATATTGTGGTACACGTGTAATTGTAGTGTCGGTTCACCCTTGTTGTCTGTTTATGGCCTCGGGTGTTTGTTGTGGGGTGGGTTCACCTCTCGCTACATGGTTTTCAAATGTTCAGAGGGAAGGATGGGGTTACTGCTAGTTTAAGTTGCTTGACATTTTAAAGTCTTTCCCAAAGTACGCAGTGTTATTCTGCGTTGTAACATGGTGTGTGATAACATGGTGTGTGATTTAATATCTTTATGAATTTATAATATTCTTGAGGGAGGATGGGGAATTTTGATGCATGTATTTTTATATGTCATATTTTACCCATCTTTTCTTTATTTGCATTGTTCTCTGTAGTGATGTTTTACTTTTAGTTGCATTCTTTAGGTATGAACATTACTGCTTATTTTGTGTATAGTTTTCTGTTCTGGTATTGTGATCTTTGTTTTCATTTTAAAAGGAAAGGGATAATGTTATATCCTGAGTTTTACTTAATTGTAATTAGCCTAGGTCTTCCTAGCTGCTCAGCCAGAGTGAGAGATGGTAACGGAATGTTGGTGTGACTGTGATGAATGGAATGCCTGGGTGCCTGTGTGGGTGAGTGATGACAGTTGGAGATGGGCTGAGCAGCTAGGCAGGCTGCTCCTGGTGGGGCCGTGATATGGGCTGTTACATGGGCTGACATAGAGGCTGTAACAAGGGCCTAAGATAGGCTAATGATGAAGCTGGTACGTGGCTGAACCTTGTCTGAAGTAATCTGGAACTGGAACTAATAAAGAAGGCTTTGAAACCTACAACATGGCTACAAGTGTCATCCTGTACAGATTACAACAGTAAGCCTACTGAATGTGACACATTGCAACTAAGCAACAGCAACCTACCTAGAGGACTTAAAGACAGTTTACCATTGGCCAGATTTTAATAGCCATAAGAAATGTAAATGGGAAGACTGATTGCTTTCAGGAAGCTCCTGTCCTGTCCGAAAAAAAAACCTGGCAGAGGTTATCTCAAACCTCAGGCCTCTAGGTCACTCAAAAGAGCCTGCAATACATTACTCATCCCACATAAAACAAAAAGTAAAAAATCTTTGGATCCCTTGTACAACAACGTTTAGCCCCTGTCATAACAAGGTTACAAGGATTTTAAAAAAAAACATTGGTCTATCTCAATAACAGGTGACTTGATGACAGAACTCCCTCTGTTTTCCTTCAAAATAGGAAAATATATGTGCAACAATATGGTCAAAGTTACGTGCTAGAAGCTGATGGCTGAAACGCTTACAAATGCCCTCTTAGTCTCACTCTATGTTTCAACAGGCTATAAAGAAATAGACCTTACGTGGCAAGTAGTTGAACAAGCAAATCTACCAACTAGCAGTGGTGATCGACGGTTGCTATTGAATAACAAGCATTTGCAATGCAATCGGTCTCGCCTTTGGGACCTTACATGTATTTAGCAATGCAGCACATTAGCCTGGGTGCTGAAACATCGACTGCTCTTTAACATGGAGGGAAAGCACCAAACTGAGTAACACGCCAGGTATGGGAACTCATGGTGAGAAATATTGCCTTCCAGCGTGAAATGGCATAGTCCAAAGCTCTGTTTTTAATATAAAATCAGGGCCGTCGGTAATCATGTCACTGAAAATGATTTGCAAATAAATATTATTGTCTACGGGTGCTCGGGGAAGACAATTTCTATGGACTGGTATCTAGAGAATGCTAAAGTGATTCTGGTATTTTGCTGACCTCTGCTGGTCGTTTTCTATCAAGAAAGTTAAATAGAGGCAGTTGAACAGAAAAACGTCCCTAAGCGGAAGCAGAAAAGTCCTAGGGCTGATCTCCAGGGCCCACATAGTACATGCACATACAAGTATATACTAAAGTACATACAAGAGGTCTCGAATACTCGACCTAAAAATGAATGTTACTGGATAGTGGGATGTAATTCTGTCATAAAAGACTTAAATACCATGGAGCAATGGCACTCTATCGTCTGTATGTAACTTTCCTATAACGGTTTGAGAATGTGAGCCAATCCCGGACAGTTCTACTTTCTTTGTAGCTCTCTTCTGTTCATTTATGAACTGCACTTCCCTCTTCAATGAGTGTTATCGCCATTTCCTCCTCCTTCACAATTATCGTCCTTTAAATCAGTAAGCCAGCAATCATGTTACTGTTTAATTACTGTTTAATTCAGCAAAAGATCTATTTTGAGATCTCTCAGTTATTGACTTTGATTTCCAAGACTGTTTGCAAGCTGCCGGACATCCTTTAATAATAATGAGAGTGATATCCCGTTCGGGGCAGAATGAGACCCCCATACTCTGTGGTTCTCTGCTCTGGCATTATTTTTCTAGAACTCCTCTTTTTCTTGCCTCCCCCTCCCCATCGTCCAGCTCACCCTGAATCGTCTGGGTTAATCATTCCGAATCTGTTTCAAACCCATTATCCGTTCCCTGGGTTCCCATTCTAGTTTCTTGTGGTTATGCAGATGCCGTGATGTAATGCTGCTTGACACCAAGAGGAAACTGCCACTCTCTGGGGCTTAATAACAAGCCCCTTGCGCCGCGAGTACATCACTTTTTCCCATGTTGAAAGTGATGCACCGGCGGACTGACAACCGCTGATCTAATTTTTCCACGTCCTGAGAAGGCACCTCTGTCTGTCTGTGATCAAGACTATGTCATGCCACACTTTTCCATCCCATTGATTTTGTAAGTAAACTCCTTTTTACTGGATTTTGTATATTCCTCCTCTTACCAACATTACACTAGTCTTGGCGTGTGATATACAAAACCCGGTATGATCTATTTACCTTTCACAGTTCCCGCTATTCAGCATGGGTGGGGGCGTAACACAGGCCCTCGCAGCCCCCATGTTGCTGGGGGCCCCGCACTCCAGAGGCCCCTCACTTAATCATGAAGTAAATGGCACGCCCGACCTCTTAATAAATTAGATGGTGAGCACGGCACGCACACCCCCGGCTGGGACCTGGCCAGGCCCCCATTAATTTAATGGTGCGCAAATGCTGTGCACGCGCGTGCCCCGGCCGGGCCTCAGGCTCTGACTGAGCCACTTCATTAATTAAATGATGCGCATTGAGGCTCACTGTTTCCCATTAAATGGTGAGTCAGGGTGGTGTAAGCAGCGCACAGTTGTTCCGCGACGAGTCTGCGCAGTTTTTAGGGTGGGGCAGGGGGCAGGGCTAGTGACCAATGCCCTGATTGAATTATTCGTCATGTGCATTGAGCACGTGCGATTAAAAGTGCACGTGAGACTGAGGTGTGGCATCCGAGGACCCAATCAATCAATCAATCAAGGAATTTGTAAAGCACACTACTTACCTGTGAGGGTCTCAAGGCGCTGAAGGGAGGGGGGAACCGCTACTGCTCGAAGAGCCAGGTCCTGAGATGTCTTCTGAAGGTGAGCAGGTCCTGGGTCTGCCGTAGGTGGGTGGGGAGGGTGTTCCAGGTCTTGGCGGTGAGGTAGGAGAATGATCTGCCGCCGGTGGTCTTTCGTTGGATGCGGGGGACGGTTGCGAGGGCGAGGTTTGCTGAGCGGAGCTGGCGGGTGGGGGTGTAGAAGTTGAGTCTGTCATTCAGGTCGGCTGGTCCAGTGTTGTGGAGTGCTTTGTGTGCGTGGGTGAGGAGTTTGAAGGTGATCCTCTTGTCGACGGGGAGCCAGTGCAGGTCTTTCAGGTGAGGGGTGATGTGGCTGCGTCGGGGTACATCGAGGATCAGACGTGCGGAGGCGTTTTGGATGCGTTATAGTCGATGCAGGTGTTTGGCTGGGATTCCTGCGTAGAGTGCGTTGCCGTAGTCCAGCCTGCTGCTGACGAGGGCCTGTGTAACAGTTCTCCTTGTTTCAGACGGGATCCACTTGTAGATCCTGCGGAGCATGCGGAGGGTGTTGTAGCAGGAGGAGGAGACGGCATTGATCTGCTTCGACATGGAGAGGAAGGAGTCGAGGATGAATCTGAGGTTGCGTGCGTGGTCGGTAAGTGTGGGTGCCGTTCCCAGCGTTGTAGGTCACCACGAGTCGTCCCAGGCCGAGTGGGTGGATCCGAGGATGAGGACCTCCGTCTTGTCCGAGTTCAGTTTCAGACGGCTGCTCTGCATCCATTCGGCGACGGCCTTCATTCCCTCGTGGAGGTTCGTTTTGGCGGTGTGCGGGTCCTTGGTGAGGGAGAGGATGAGCTGGGTGTCGTCGGCATAGGAGATGATGTTGAGGTTGTGCTGCCGTGCTACTTGTGCGAGGGGGGTCATGTAGATGTTGAACAGCATCGGGCTGAGTGATGATCCCTGGGGTACGCCACAGATGATGTCGGTGGCTTTGGATAGGAAGGGTGGGAGTCGGACTCTCTGGGTTCTGCCGGAGAGGAAGGATGTGGTCCAGCTGAGGGCTTTCTCATGGATCCCGGCTTCTTGAAGGCGTGTTTTTAGGGTACAATGGCAGACTGTGTCGAAGGCGGCCGAAAGGTCCAGGAGGATGAGGGCTGAAGTTTCGCCGTTGTCGAGTTGTCGCCTGATGTCATCTGTGGCGGCGATGAGGGCTATTTCACTGCTGTGGTTTCGTCTGAACCCGGACTGGGACGGGTCCAGGATGTTGCTGTCTTCGAGGTGGCGGGTTAGTTGCGCGTTGACGATTTTCTCGATGACCTTCATCGGGAACGGGAGGAGGGAGATGGGTCAGAAGTTCTTGCGGTCCTTGGGGTCCGCCTTGGGCTTCTTGAGGAGGGCGTTGATTTCGGCGTGCTTCCAGCTGTCCAGGAATGTGGCTGTCTCGAAGGAGGCGTTGATGACCTTCCGTAGTTGGGGTGCGATGGTTGCGTCGGCTTTGTTGAACACGTGGTGAGGGCAAGGGTCTGACGGTGATCCAGAGTGGATGGAGTTCATGATCTTGCATGTTTCTTCGTCCAGGAGGTCAGGTGGTTGGTCCAGGTGGTGTTCGCGGGGGAGGAGTCTGGCGAGGTCGGGCTGATCGGGATGTTGAAGCTGTTGTTGATGTCTGCTATCTTCTGGTGGAAGAAGGTTGCCAGAGTGTTGCACAGTTCTTGTGAAGGCGGGACGTGGTTGGCGTTGGGGTTGGAGAGTTCCTTCACGATGCTGAATAGCTCTTTGCTGTCGTGTGCATTGTTGTCCAGTCTGTTTTTGAAGGAGGATCTTTTGGCCATTCTGATGAGGTGGTGGTGTCTACGAGTGGCATCCTTGTGGGTTGCGTGGCTGTCAGGTGTGCGATCGTGGAGCCATTTCTTCTCCAGTTTCGGCAGGCGCGTTTGGAGGTCTGTAGCTCGTCGGTGAACCAGGTGGCTTTCTTGCTGGCGCTCCTACGCCATCGAGACTGAGAAGAACTGTCTGACGTCCCTGGCCATAATTTAAATTAATTTATTAGAAGCCTCCCCCGCCTGGCTAGCCTTGCCCTGCCCCTGCCTTCTGCAGCAGAAAATTGGTGAGCGGTGAGTGTGGGGGTGTGGGGTGAGAGAGAGGGCTGCGGGGACAATCTGCCTCTGGTCGTTACCCGGGCCTGGGTCAGCTGAGGAGGCAAGTTTCCTTGTGGTCTGATTGTCTTACACCCTGGGGATGTCAGCACATGAAATACTACATCTGAATGACAATGAGAAATAATTCAGCAGACATAGTTGATGGACATATTAAGGGTGAACTACTGTATGTACGGTTCACTCGGTGGAGGAGAATGTCTGGAATTTGATCTATCTTTGTTTTGTTATGTGACCAAATTCAATACAATATATAGCGCCCTTCTCCAAGACTCTCTCTTGGAAGCGCTAGATCTGCAATGGGTGAGATGGCCTTGTAAAGAGAGCTAACAAGCAGTAAGTGCCTCTGTAGGCCGGTAGGGCTGGGATAGTGCCCACCACTTGTCAGACTGGTATTTTATGCAGATTCCTCCTTTTCCCTCATAGAGCTCTGGGGCATCTCTATGGCAACAAGAGAAGGTGCTGGTCTGAAAAATTGTAACAAATGTTGGCGTATTATATTAACATTCATTGCCAAACAAGTGAAGAAAATGACATTTGTTACTTCTCTTCACACACAAATGGCGATTATCTGCACAAGAATGACACACTATATATTGATCTACCCTACAAATCTTCATATATATAAACATACGAGATCTCATGGTGTAGGGTGTGATGCTCTAACTCTGAGGTTTAAAGATGCACACCTTTTATTTCAAAATAATTAAGAGTACTAGGATCACAGTATATGACGATAATAAAATTTAGACGGCAGCCATTGAGTCAGCTTCCTCTTTGCTTCGGCTTCAATACACTTTTGATCAGGGCTCTCTTCTTCTGGGCGTAGGTTCCATTGATGAAGCAGGTTCAGTGACACCGGGGCGCAGAGGCAAGGGGCCCATTGAACCCTGATTATTGCTATATTTAATTTTCAAAGGTGGTGTGTTTCACAGCTTTTCCTTCCTTTCAGTACTAGCCTATGACACACTGGCTACGCGCAACTCTGTCTTCCCTGAGATAGCGCCTTCCCTGAATATTCCTAGGCAACCACGCTTTTGGAGCTAGAGCCTCCGAGCCGGACCTGTCACTCAGCAGCACTTAAGGGCATGCATAGTGTTGTTTATTTCTCAGCACAGCCTCTGATTCCTAATGTCCCTAGAGGCCCCGCCACTTCAGCCCGCCAGGGGAGGACTGTGGCAGAAAATTCTAATCAATACAGAGACATGGGAAAGGTATGCAAAGCAAGACAGATTTGTGTGTTTAAAGCTTTGTGAGATGAGCATTGACGAGCCATTAAATTAAACACTGGCGCTGAGTTATATTCTCATTTCTTGCTGCCATCTTGTGCAATTAGAGGTTGAGTTGAATGCATATGTGAGTGTGTGAGTGAGTGTGTGCACGCGCATAGGCAGGGAGCATGCATAAATATACAGGTAATGTACAGGTAACAGTGTAATGAAGCCTATTTATTTCAATCAAGGTCTCTTGTTGGTATAAACTTAAGTGTGAAAAACAACAAAGTAGAGTCCCCGAAGGCCAAGCATGCATTGTAGCCTTCTACTTGTGTTTTTTTTTAAGGCAGTGTTTTTATGCAACTCAGTGGAATTCCGTGTAGTGCAACTCCACAAACTCCGCCCACCCCTAGCGTGGACACTCCGCCCTAAGGCAAGTGTGCGCCTCCTTCTCTAGTGGTTTCCCTAGGCGGCCTGCCACATAAATGCTGACCTTGGCCGATAGGAACCAATCTGCAGAGCGTGGGTGTATAAGATCGTCGGGGTCTAGCATATCTGAGATATCATCCGACTGGACGGTTGAGGATGTGTCATGGGAAGGATCAGGCGAGAGGTGCCAAGTCCTGGACGGGCCAGCCTCATCATTGGAATCTCCATGGGAGTCTTCGTCCTCTCCTAGAGGCAGTGGGTGAGAGTAGGGTATGTCACACGACTCACCAAGGGCGTCCTCTGCTTCCTCTTCGGGAGCACGGAAACGAGCCTGGTATTGTCCGCGAGATGAGCTGCTAAGACCTGGCGACAAGGAGAAGACGTCAAAGGGCCTGGTGTGTGTTACCACTTTCAACTCCAAAAGCAATGCCATCAAGAAAATTGTGAAGAAGTATTGGAATTTGGTTGCCAGTGATCTACCTACCAATTCTGAACCGGTTTTTGCTTTTAAGAGGGGCAGAAACTTGAAAGACAATCTAGTAAAAGCCTATTTGGAGACTCCAAAAGCACCAAACATCGGGGACCAGCTGGGATTACCGCCACTGATAGGACATCACAAATGCGGGAGTTGCAAAGCCTGCCCCCTTACCATCGAAGGTGTGTCTTTTACACACGACCACAAAACCCACAAGCTTCCAGCATTCACCAATTGCAACAGCATGAATGTTGTGTATGCCATTATATGTCCCTGTGAAAAAGTTTACGTGGGTCAAACAACTCAAAAGGCAAAAACGAGGATACTGCAACATATGAGCAGGGTGAGATGCAATGTCCTATGAGCACCCCTAGTCGAACATTTTTCGAACAAAATGCACACAGCTACAAGTCTCAAATGGCTTATACTTGAGAGGATACTGCCCAGTCCCAGGGGTGGTTCCATTGTTCAAGCTCTCAGGTATAAAGAGTGAAAATGGATACATTCACTTAATTCAGTAACCGAGGGGCTCAATGAACAAGAAGAGACAGATGGGCCAACTTTAGTTCTCCGCAGTCCCCCCACCCCCCTTTTTCAAAGACAATTGCACACATTACATAAGGGCACTTTTACTGTTTGTTTTTAACCATCTACATGTAGTAACCCCCAACAGTACGAATGTCCTTTAAAATAACATGTCTTTGTTATGTTAAACTGATTTTAGCACTTAATGTTTCTTTTTACATGTCCAAAAACCACAGCGTTGTTTACAAAAAATATTATTTAATGACTATTAATACCATTGTATTTTCGGAGTGCTTTAGATCTGTTGTCTCTATCATTTGTTGTGCTCTTTCATGATATTCTTGTTACTCCTGCATGAATCACTGTGTTTCCATTACATAAAACACACTTTTTTCATGGAGACCGAATACCTTTCTAAGCCTCTAAATTTAGGCAAGATTGCATGATCAGCACCCACATCCAGAATTCATGAAGTGTATTTTTATAATACTGCTTTTCCCTGAATACTTTTATCTGCTTTGCAGAAGTTCAATTGATTTCTTACAGCCTCTTTCAGCTGGATTTTTTCAGCCTCAATCCTACCCAGCGCTAGTGAAACCCTTTGGTTGTTTTCTTTGAACACTCGTGTCAATCATCATCAAGCTCATGGTGGGAGCCCAACCCAGCTTGCCTGTGTAGGCCCCTCCTCTATGAATCAATCAATTGTTTCCATGCAAGGTAGTATCACCATGAATATTCTTTTTCCCTTACCCAATACATTCGCCAAAGCGATTCGGGTTTAACTATCCAAATCGGCATTTTTCCCTTCACTTCGTCTGCGCACATTTACCTGGCAGAATTTAATTGATTGATTGTTTTAGCTACACTTCAGCTGTAGCCCTTTGACTCGGCAGTGAGGCCTTGTGATGCTGTCCTTGAACACACCTGTCAATCATCATCAAGCTCCCAGCTGGTGCTTTGGCCTAGAGTTCTAAAGAGCTCATTTCTCACTTGCTCTGCAACCAGAAAGCAGTGTTTCGTGAGGACTCCGTTTTACCAGAATACAATCATTTTTTGGTGAGTTTTACCATTGTCTCCTGATTATACCACTCTCAAATCAACTTTCGTTTTCTTAGGGATTAATTTTCCCCTTTATCTTGTTTTCCTTTAGATCTTTTGTGCAATTCATATCACAGTTGGTAAAATTTTAGAATTATTCCAAGCTATTGTGTTTTACTCACATCTAAGTTAGCACTTACAAATACCTTATTTTTCACAGACATGTTGCTAGAATAAACCAACCCCTTCAATCAATTCTCTTGACCGCCCTTGAAATTCTAGGGTGAGTCTATAATACAATTCCTTGATTTAATTACTTTCGAACAATGGGAACTTGAACACTCATTATTATAATACTCCTTCCCATAGGCGGCCTCTCCTCCTCCACAGTCCTGATGAAGACCCGCTTGTGACACTCCACCAAGCGCCCATAGGGTTGAAACGTCGACGATCTATTTTGGCACAGATTGCAGGACATAGTCGCTATCAACTATATAATTTGTTTAACGTACTTGTCACTGCTTCTTGAATTTGGCCCTCCAAAACAAACCACATCCCCCCACTACCACCTCACTGCACTGTGTATCTATACCACCACTGAGCACTACTATCTCACCATTGTGTATCACTGTATGAATTTTGAAGTGCAAAAATTCTGCAATGTATTTTTGTTGTATGTAATTTGGTTCGCATAACGAATGCAATCAATTCTGATACATAAATTAATGAAAAACCCTTTTTCTGTGTTCTTGTTCCTTCCCCCATTTTCTTAAGAAATGTTCTGGCTTTCAGAAATGTATCATATGTTATGCTGAAGTAACTACGGCTAACCGCAATACGCATTGTTTCTACCCAAGGGAACCATTGTTCTTTATATATCAAATACCCAGGTTCCTAGGGACACAGGGTCACCCCATTTGTTAATATATCCTCTTCAGGCGGGTCAGCCAGGAAAGCACTCTCTAGCCTATCGAAGGCACTTAGATCCATGGTGGGGTCCCCTTTGCGCTTGTGGGGTCGTAGCCCCATCTGCTGTGACACCTGTAGCACACCAGAGGGGGGAGCTTCAGCTCGGGACAGGTCTAAAGGGGTTGCATAAGAGTGCGCCAGCTGCATCAGGCACCTTTCGAAGGGCCCCGTGGCGGCTGCTACTGCCTGGTGTATGGAGGTGTCTACAGCCTCACATAATTCATCATCTAGGGGAAGGACCGTGATGGCCTACTCCTCCTGGTAATCTTGCATAGTAATATATAACAAAAACGCATTTCAAGTAAGCCAAAAGTCAGGCGCAAGAGCACAGAGCGCTTCAGGAGGTGCGATTCCTGAGGAAGTGCAGCCCAGAGGGCCTAGTCTTTTGGCACTGTCAGGTGCTGTAGATTAACTGGCATAACGAAGGTGAATTGCAAAAATACAAAAACGTACGCAGCGCAGGTGGAAACTTACTAGTGTAGATTTCCAGGTGTTTATAGTCAACTGGTAGGTGCAGGACCCTTTTTGCTCCCCAAAAATCTTCATCTGAGCAGCGCTTTTTCCAAAACTACATTTTAAGTTTTTCCTGAAAGTATATTTTAAGTTGTAGTCTATCTAGCCTTGCCATCAATATCAGATTTAACAAACAATTTGCTATAAAATAAATCACTCAGGTTTGCTCCTAGTGAGATCTACCCTGCCCATTTATTATTGTAAGATGCCGATGCCTCTGACCTCACTGCCCCTTGTAATAGCCATAGCCACTATTGATTTCCTGCCCCTGTCGACATTTCCCACTCCTGCCCTTTCTCAGTTCATGCTCTAAATGTATACCTCTTGTAATTTTCCTATTCTGCAGCTTATAAGTATCTGCTCAGTTTTATGCCTTCTGTCAGTTCCATTGTCTGCTCTCATCATGTGCTCTACGAGATCCTGAAAAGTTATGATTGAAATATAACAAGGTTATAAAAGCAGACATTTCAGAGGTTTTTTTTAGTATTATTTGTTTTCAGGTGCATGGCTGCCCACTTTTTCTGCTGGTCCGACTGACTGGTGAAGAAAGCATTATTTTCATCTTGGCCTTTTGACGATAATCTTGCGTGCCTTACCATTTGTTATACATGTGTTTAAAATATTTAAGTTGTCTGAAACCCTTATTTGGCATATTGGTTTCAGCAAGACCAAGCTATACTGAATGCAAAAACAACAGTTGATGGATAGGATGCAGAACAATGTCATACATTCACCCCAGTACAGAGATCTGGGCCTAAATCCATCTTTTTTTTTTTTTGCTCACCATGCCATTCCAGTTTGAACCCAGCCATATGCAAATCAGTCTTGACCCTGTGCCTCATGGGAACAGTCCAGCCCAAACTGCCAAGCCAGGTCCTCCCTGGACTGGAAACAAGCATCCTAAGACCGGTTTCGGGGTTTCACCCCTCTTCAGCCAGGATAGCTTGATTCCAGTGGCATGGAGAGCACGGGACTCACGTCTGAGCATACCCGTCCCACTTGGGGTGACAAATGCAAAAACAACTGTTGATGGACAGAATGCAGAACAATGTCATACATTCACCCCAGTATAGAGATCTGGGCCTATATCCATCATTTTTTTGCCCACCATGCCTTTCCCCGAAACCGGTCCTAAGATGCTTGATTCTGGTCCAGGGAAGACATGGCTTGGCAGTTCGGGCTGGACTGTTTCCATGAGGCACAGGGTCAAGACTGATTTGCATATGGCCATGTCTGAACTGGGGTGGCGTGGTGAGCAAAATAACGACGGATTAAACCCAGATCTGTGACTGGGGGTGAATGTTTTGCCAATGTGCAACATTCCGTCCATCATCTTGTGTGTTTTGCTGTTCGCCCTATGTGGGAAGGGTATGCCCAGACGTGGGTCCCGTGCTCACTACGCCACTGGAGTCAAGCTATCCTGGCTGAAGAAGGGTGAAACCCCGAAACCGGTCCTAGGATGCTTGATTCTGGTCCAGGGAAGACATGGCTTGGCAGTTCGGGCTGGAGTGTTCCCATGAGGCACAGGGTCAAGACTGAACTGGGGTGGCGTGGTGAGCAAAATAACGATTGATTAAACCCAGATCTGTGACTGGGAGTGAATGTTTTGCCAATGTGCAACATTCCGTCCATCATCTTGTGTGTTTTGCTGTTCGCCCTATGTGGGAAGGGTATGCTCAGACGTGGGTCCCGTACTCACTACGCCACTGGAGTCAAGCTATCCTGGCTGAAGAGGGGTGAAACCCCGAAACCGGTCCTAGGATGTTTGATTCTGGTCCAGGGAAGACATGGCTTGGCAGTTCGGGCTGGACTGTTCCCATGAGGCACAGGGTCAAGACTGATTTGCACATGGCCATGTCTGAACTGGGGTGGCATGGTGAGCAACATAACGATGGATGAAACCCAGATCTGTGACTGGGGGTGAATGTTTTGCCAATGTGCAACATTCCGTCTATCATCTTGTGTGTTTTGCTGTTCGCCCTATGTGGGAAGGGTATGCCCAGACATGGGTCCCGTGCTCACTACGCCACTGGAGTCAAGCTATCCTGGCTGAAGAGGGGTGAAACCCCGAAACCGGTCCTAGGATGCTTGATTCTGGTCCAGGGAAGACATGGCTTGGTAGTTCGGGCTGGACTGTTCCCATGAGGCACAGGGTCAAGACTGATTTACATATGGCCATGTCTGAACTGGGGTGGCGTGGTGAGCAAAATACCGATGGATTAAACACAGATCTGTGACTGGGGGTGAATGTTTTGCCAATGTGCAACATTCCGTCCATCATCTTGTGTGTTTTGCTGATCGCCCTATGTGGGAAGGATATGCCCAGATGTGGGTCCCGTGCTCACTACGCCACTGGAGTCAAGCTATCCTGGCTGAAGGGGGGTGAAACCACGAAACCGGTCCTAAGATGCTTGATTCTGGTCCAGGGAAGACATGGCTTGGCAGTTCGGGCTGGACTGTTCCCATGAGGCACAGGATCACGACTGATTTGCATATGGCCATGTCTGAACTGGGGTGGCGTGGTGAGCAAAATAACAATGGATTAAACCCAGATCTGTGACTGGGGGTGAATATTTTGCCAATGTGCAACATTCCGTCCATCATCTTGTGTGTTTTGCAAGCTATACTGAAGGCATCAGAATTTAGTTTGGAGAGGCCATCAATGGTGACATTGCATATTACCATTAACTCCAAAGAATAGCTCATGTAAACAAATTTTGCTACATTTATTTGCTGGAGGTGAATGATGCCTAGAGTGTGGTGGGCATGGCTGAAGGTGATGCTCTATGGGGTCCAGTGGCAGTGAAAGTTAGTTTAAGGTGTGGCTAAATGCCACACTGCACAAGGGCTAGCCAGATGCCATGGCCACAAGCTCTGAGGGCACTTGGGAGTGAGTGTAGAAGGTGACCAAAGGCCAGACACTGCATTTAGTAGACTCTCTGGACAGTGGGACATCATTAGGAAGGGAGTCTATACCCATATTGATAGGGAGCTAGGGAATTGGGTGAAGGGTGTGCCTGAAGATTGTATCCTTCGACAATCGCCTTGTGGACTCTGGGTGCAAAGAACTTGGGCAAAGGCTGGCCCAAAACTAGTGGCCACATTGAAAAATTACCAAAGTAGTTAAACCATTCCTGAAAAAACTTTATGGGGAGTTGTAATTGTTTACTAATATAAAAACGTATTATAAAATAATCATTGTCCACAAAGATCTTAAGTTAGATAGATGTTATTGCTGTGAAATCATATGTGTAGAACCTGTAAACCCATAACATTCGCTAGTTCTAGTAGGGCGTACGCATTCTGAGGAGTGCGGTGTTCATTATGTCACCACTGCATCCAGTGTTGGTGTTGAGTAAGTGAGAGGCCTCTCCTCCTGCATCACAGGACACGGGGTGGGTGTAGAGTCCAAGGAAGTAATACTAAGGCCTAAGAATAAGCAGATATCAGTGGCAGGCTGGCCTGTCTCAAAACTGGGACATTTTCCGAGAAGATCAGTGTCCCTGAAAGCTTGTGAGGATCAGGACAGAGTTAGTCATTTCTCAGGCAAACATGCTTAATCTGTGCTGGTGGATGCATGTTGTAGACTCGGGCATTCAATATTTGGGCATCCAGAATTATTTTTCGTTTCCAAAGATTGACACAGTGCAATAGAGAGAATGGCAGACAACTACGGAGAAAGAAGCAAGAAGAGAAGGATACGACAGTAGCAGTCATAAAAGCAGGAATCGGTATAAAAAATAATCCCAGCTGTGAGCTAAGAGGCAGGGAGTGTGTAGGGGAAGAATCGGGCATGGGGTGGAATAAAAACTAGGCTGCTCTGAAAATCTCCCAGTTTTCTATTGTGCCTGCAAAAGGCTTATCCTTTGCTCACAGCTTGTATCTAGAGTGATGGGTGGGTAGATGAGTGAATTAATGGATGGTATGGACAGATGGTGTTGGTTTGGTATGTGTTTCGATGCAAGAGTTTGGATGGATGGGTGGGGATGGATGAACGGTTGGGTTATTGTGTTAATTTGGCTGAATGGCTGGGTGGGTGAATAGATGGATGGGTTTTGCTAGTTTGATGGATAAAGGGTTTGGATGGATGAATAGATGGGGTTGGATAAGCGGGGTGGTGGTGGATGGGTCATTTCGGTGGTTTAGTTGGATGGGTAAGGATGGATGGGTTATGACTTGTGGCTGGCTAATGGGTGAATAAAAATACAAAAGACAAATGTGTAGCATTTAACTCGAAAATGGTCTCACAAAATTGCCAGAGATTGGCACAGCAATGACGTTGTGATTAAAAATGCTCCCGCCCTCGCCTACATAATTGTGAGCATCCTCATAATGCGGTACAAAAGGGGTGGCGATGGACGGAGCATCAGAACCAATCAAACACTCACACCCAGTCAACAGATCTGGGTTTGATCCATCACCGTTCTTTAGCCCACTCTGCCACCCCAGTTCAGACATGGCCATATGCAAATCAGTCTGACCCTGTGCCTCATGGGAACAGTCCAGCCCGAACTGCCAAGCCATGCCTTCCCTGGACCGGAAACAAGCTTCCTAGGACCGGTTTCTGGCATTTCAGCCGTCTTCAGCCAGGCTTGCTTGAATCCAGTGGCAAAGGGAGCAAGGGACTCACGTCTGAGCATACCCTGCCAACTTATGGCGAACAAAGCGGTACAAAAGGGGTGGCGATGGACGGAGCATCAGAACCAATCAAACACTCACACCCAGTCAACAGATCTGGGTTTGATCCATCACCGTTCTTTAGCCCACTCTGCCACCCCAGTTCAGACATGGCCATATGCAAATCAGTCTGACCCTGTGCCTCATGGGAACAGTCCAGCCCGAACTGCCAAGCCATGCCTTCCCTGGACCGGAAACAAGCTTCCTAGGACCGGTTTCTGGCATTTCAGCCGTCTTCAGCCAGGCTTGTTTGAATCCAGTGGCAAAGGGAGCAAGGGACTCACGTCTGAGCATACCCTGCCAACTTATGGCGAACAAAGCAGTACAAAAGGGGTGGCGATGGACGGAGCATCAGAACCAATCAAACACTCACACCCAGTCAACAGATCTGGGTTTGATCCATCACCGTTCTTTAGCCCACTCTGCCACCCCAGTTCAGACATGGCCATATGCAAATCAGTCTGACCCTGTGCCTCATGGGAACAGTCCAGCCCGAACTGCCAAGCCATGCCTTCCCTGGACCGGAAACAAGCTTCCTAGGACCGGTTTCTGGCATTTCAGCCGTCTTCAGCCAGGCTTTCTTGAATCCAGTGGCAAAGGGAGCAAGGGACTCACGTCTGAGCATACCCTGCCAACTTATGGCGAACAAAGCGGTACAAAAGGGGTGGTGATGGACGGAGCATCAGAACCAATCAAACACTCACACCCAGTCAACAGATCTGGGTTTGATCCATCACCGTTCTTTAGCCCACTCTGCCACCCCAGTTCAGACATGGCCATATGCAAATCAGTCTGACCCTGTGCCTCATGGGAACAGTCCAGCCCGAACTGCCAAGCCATGCCTTCCCTGGACCGGAAACAAGCTTCCAAGGACCGGTTTCTGGCATTTCAGCCGTCTTCAGCCAGGCTTGCTTGAATCCAGTGGCAAAGGGAGCAAGGGACTCACGTCTGAGCATACCCTGCCAACTTATGGCGAACAAAGCGGTACAAAAGGGGTGGCGATGGACGGAGCATCAGAACCAATCAAACACTCACACCCAGTCAACAGATCTGGGTTTGATCCATCACCGTTCTTTAGCCCACTCTGCCACCCCAGTTCAGACATGGCCATATGCAAATCAGTCTGACCCTGTGCCTCATGAGAACAGTCCAGCCCGAACTGCCAAGCCATGCCTTCCCTGGACCGGAAACAAGCTTCCTAGGACCGGTTTCTGGCATTTCAGCCGTCTTCAGCCAGGCTTGCTTCAATCCAGTGGCAAAGGGAGCAAGGGACTCACGTCTGAGCATACCCTGCCAACTTATGGCGAACAAAGCGGTACAAAAGGGGTGGCGATGGACGGAGCATCAGAACCAATCAAACACTCACACCCAGTCAACAGATCTGGGTTTGATCCATCACCGTTCTTTAGCCCACTCTGCCACCCCAGTTCAGACATGGCCATATGCAAATCAGTCTGACCCTGTGCCTCATGGGAACAGTCCAGCCCGAACTGCCAAGCCATGCCTTCCCTGGACCAGAAACAAGCTTCCTAGGACCGGTTTCTGGCATTTCAGCCGTCTTCAGCCAGGCTTGCTTGAATCCAGTGGCAAAGGGAGCAAGGGACTCACGTCTGAGCATACCCTGCCAACTTATGGCGAACAAAGCGGTACAAAAGGGGTGGCGAGGGACGGAGCATCAGAACCAATCAAACACTCACACCCAGTCAACAGATCTGGGTTTGATCCATCACCGTTCTTTAGCTCACTCTGCCACCCCAGTTCAGACATGGCCATATGCAAATCAGTCTGACCCTGTGCCTCATGGGAACAGTCCAGTCCGAACTGCCAAGCCATGCCTTCCCTGGACCGGAAACAAGCTTCCTAGGACCGGTTTCTGGCATTTCAGCCGTCTTCAGCCAGGCTTGCTTGAATCCAGTGGCAAAGGGAGCAAGGGACTCACGTCTGAGCATACCCTGCCAACTTATGGCGAACAAAGCGGTACAAAAGGGGTGGCGATGGACGGAGCATCAGAACTATTCAAACACTCACACCCAGTCAACAGATCTGGGTTTGATCCATCACCGTTCTTTAGCCCACTCTGCCACCCCAGTTCAGACATGGCCATATGCAAATCAGTCTGACCATGTGCCTCATGGGAACAGTCCAGCCCGAACTGCCAAGCCATGCCTTCCCTGGACCGGAAACAAGCTTCCTAGGACCGGTTTCTGGCATTTCAGTCGTCTTCAGCCAGGCTTGCTTGAATCCAGTGGCAAAGGGAGCAAGGGACTCACGTCTGAGCATACCCTGCCAACTTATGGCGAACAAAGCGGTACAAAAGGGGTGGCGATGGACGGAGCATCAGAACCAATCAAACACTCACACCCAGTCAACAGATCTGGGTTTGATCCATCACCGTTCTTTAGCCCACTCTGCCACCCCAGTTCAGACATGGCCATATGCAAATCAGTCTGACCCTGTGCCTCATGGGAACAGTCCAGCCCGAACTGCCAAGCCATGCCTTCCCTGGACCGGAAACAAGCTTCCTAGGACCGGTTTCTGGCATTTTGTGGAGAGGTGTGGCTCACTGGTTAGAGGCGGCAGATCCGCAAGCAGAGAATCGGCCAGGGACCAGGGTTCAATTCCCGACGCGGCAGGGTCGTGGACCAGGGTCAAAACAGACTTGATAATTCTCGCCTCGGTACCTACTCTAACCAGGAACACACTCGGCAACTCTGGGCATTAGCTTGCCTCATCTCCACAACGGCCCCCCACATTCGCCGGGGATGCCTGGTTTCACCTTGGAGATACCCAGGAGGGACCATCTCACAGGGATAGCCAGGACGGGTTCCCCAGCGGTCTACAGCGCCACGATGCCTCAGGGCAGCAGTGCGCTTTACAAGACACATACATTTACATTTACATTTACATTTATTTCAGCCGTCTTCAGCCAGGCTTGCTTGAATCCAGTGGCAAAGGGAGCAAGGGACTCACGTCTGAGCATACCCTGCCAACTTATGGCGAACAAAGCGGTACAAAAGGGGTGGCGATGGACGGAGCATCAGAACCAATCAAACACTCACACCCAGTCAACAGATCTGGGTTTGATCCATCACCGTTCTTTAGCCCACTCTGCCACCCCAGTTCAGACATGGCCATATGCAAATCAGTCTGACCCTGTGCCTCATGGGAACAGTCCAGCCCGAACTGCCAAGCCATGCCTTCCCTGGACCGGAAACAAGCTTCCTAGGACCGGTTTCTGGCATTTCAGCCGTCTTCAGCCAGGCTTGCTTGAATCCAGTGGCAAAGGGAGCAAGGGACTCACGTCTGAGCATACCCTGCCAACTTATGGCGAACAAAGCGGTACAAAAGGGGTGGCGATGGACGGAGCATCAGAACCAATCAAACACTCACACCCAGTCAACAGATCTGGGTTTGATCCATCACCGTTCTTTAGCCCACTCTGCCACCCCAGTTCAGACATGGCCATATGCAAATCAGTCTGACCCTGTGCCTCATGGGAACAGTCCAGCCCGAACTGCCAAGCCATGCCTTCCCTGGACCAGAAACAAGCTTCCTAGGACCGGTTTCTGGCATTTCAGCCGTCTTCAGCCAGGCTTGCTTGAATCCAGTGGCAAAGGGAGCAAGGGACTCACGTCTGAGCATACCCTGCCAACTTATGGCGAACAAAGCGGTACAAAAGGGGTGGCGAGGGACGGAGCATCAGAACCAATCAAACACTCACACCCAGTCAACAGATCTGGGTTTGATCCATCACCGTTCTTTAGCTCACTCTGCCACCCCAGTTCAGACATGGCCATATGCAAATCAGTCTGACCCTGTGCCTCATGGGAACAGTCCAGTCCGAACTGCCAAGCCATGCCTTCCCTGGACCGGAAACAAGCTTCCTAGGACCGGTTTCTGGCATTTCAGCCGTCTTCAGCCAGGCTTGCTTGAATCCAGTGGCAAAGGGAGCAAGGGACTCACGTCTGAGCATACCCTGCCAACTTATGGCGAACAAAGCGGTACAAAAGGGGTGGCGATGGACGGAGCATCAGAACTATTCAAACACTCACACCCAGTCAACAGATCTGGGTTTGATCCATCACCGTTCTTTAGCCCACTCTGCCACCCCAGTTCAGACATGGCCATATGCAAATCAGTCTGACCATGTGCCTCATGGGAACAGTCCAGCCCGAACTGCCAAGCCATGCCTTCCCTGGACCGGAAACAAGCTTCCTAGGACCGGTTTCTGGCATTTCAGTCGTCTTCAGCCAGGCTTGCTTGAATCCAGTGGCAAAGGGAGCAAGGGACTCATGTCTGAGCATACCCTGCCAACTTATGGCGAACAAAGCGGTACAAAAGGGGTGGCGATGGACGGAGCATCAGAACCAATCAAACACTCACACCCAGTCAACAGATCTGGGTTTGATCCATCACCGTTCTTTAGCCCACTCTGCCACCCCAGTTCAGACATGGCCATATGCAAATCAGTCTGACCCTGTGCCTCATGGGAACAGTCCAGCCCGAACTGCCAAGCCATGCCTTCCCTGGACCGGAAACAAGCTTCCTAGGACCGGTTTCTGGCATTTCAGCCGTCTTCAGCCAGGCTTGCTTGAATCCAGTGGCAAAGGGAGCAAGGGACTCACGTCTGAGCATACCCTGCCAACTTATGGCGAACAAAGCGGTACAAAAGGGGTGGCGATGGACGGAGCATCAGAACCAATCAAACACTCACACCCAGTCAACAGATCTGGGTTTGATCCATCACTGTTCTTTAGCCCACTCTGCCACCCCAGTTCAGACATGGCCATATGCAAATCAGTCTGACCCTGTGCCTCATGGGAACAGTCCAGCCCGAACTGCCAAGCCATGCCTTCCCTGGACCGGAAACAAGCTTCCTAGGACCGGTTTCTGGCATTTCAGCCGTCTTCAGCCAGGCTTGCTTGAATCCAGTGGCAAAGGGAGCAAGGGACTCACGTCTGAGCATACCCTGCCAACTTATGGCGAACAAAGCGGTACAAAAGGGGTGGCGATGGACGGAGCATCAGAACCAATCAAACACTCACACCCAGTCAACAGATCTGGGTTTGATCCATCACCGTTCTTTAGCCCACTCTGCCACCCCAGTTCAGACATGGCCATATGCAAATCAGTCTGACCCTGTGCCTCATGGGAACAGTCCAGCCCGAACTGCCAAGCCATGCCTTCCCTGGACCGGAAACAAGCTTCCTAGGACCGGTTTCTGGCATTTCAGCCGTCTTCAGCCAGGCTTGCTTGAATCCAGTGGCAAAGGGAGCAAGGGACTCACGTCTGAGCATACCCTGCCAACTTATGGCGAACAAAGCGGTACAAAAGGGGTGGCGATGGACGGAGCATCAGAACCAATCAAACACTCACACCCAGTCAACAGATCTGGGTTTGATCCATCACCGTTCTTTAGCCCACTCTGCCACCCCAGTTCAGACATGGCCATATGCAAATCAGTCTGACCCTGTGCCTCATGAGAACAGTCCAGCCCGAACTGCCAAGCCATGCCTTCCCTGGACCAGAAACAAGCTTCCTAGGACCGGTTTCTGGCATTTCAGCCGTCTTCAGCCAGGCTTGCTTGAATCCAGTGGCAAAGGGAGCAAGGGACTCACGTCTGAGCATACCCTGCCAACTTATGGCGAACAAAGCGGTACAAAAGGGGTGGCGAGGGACGGAGCATCAGAACCAATCAAACACTCACACCCAGTCAACAGATCTGGGTTTGATCCATCACCGTTCTTTAGCTCACTCTGCCACCCCAGTTCAGACATGGCCATATGCAAATCAGTCTGACCCTGTGCCTCATGGGAACAGTCCAGTCCGAACTGCCAAGCCATGCCTTCCCTGGACCGGAAACAAGCTTCCTAGGACCGGTTTCTGGCATTTCAGCCGTCTTCAGCCAGGCTTGCTTGAATCCAGTGGCAAAGGGAGCAAGGGACTCACGTCTGAGCATACCCTGCCAACTTATGGCGAACAAAGCGGTACAAAAGGGGTGGCGATGGACGGAGCATCAGAACTATTCAAACACTCACACCCAGTCAACAGATCTGGGTTTGATCCATCACCGTTCTTTAGCCCACTCTGCCACCCCAGTTCAGACATGGCCATATGCAAATCAGTCTGACCATGTGCCTCATGGGAACAGTCCAGCCCGAACTGCCAAGCCATGCCTTCCCTGGACCGGAAACAAGCTTCCTAGGACCGGTTTCTGGCATTTCAGTCGTCTTCAGCCAGGCTTGCTTGAATCCAGTGGCAAAGGGAGCAAGGGACTCACATCTGAGCATACCCTGCCAACTTATGGCGAACAAAGCGGTACAAAAGGGGTGGCGATGGACGGAGCATCAGAACCAATCAAACACTCACACCCAGTCAACAGATCTGGGTTTGATCCATCACCGTTCTTTAGCCCACTCTGCCACCCCAGTTCAGACATGGCCATATGCAAATCAGTCTGACCCTGTGCCTCATGGGAACAGTCCAGCCCGAACTGCCAAGCCAAGCCTTCCCTGGACCGGAAACAAGCTTCCTAGGACCGGTTTCTGGCATTTCAGCCGTCTTCAGCAAGGCTTGCTTGAATCCAGTGGCAAAGGGAGCAAGGGACTCACGTCTGAGCATACCCTGCCAACTTATGGCGAACAAAGCGGTACAAAAGGGGTGGCGATGGACGGAGCATCAGAACCAATCAAACACTCACACCCAGTCAACAGATCTGGGTTTGATCCATCACCGTTCTTTAGCCCACTCTGCCACCCCAGTTCAGACATGGCCATATGCAAATCAGTCTGACCCTGTGCCTCATGGGAACAGTCCAGCCCGAACTGCCAAGCCATGCCTTCCCTGGACCGGAAACAAGCTTCCTAGGACCGGTTTCTGGCATTTCAGCCGTCTTCAGCCAGGCTTGCTTGAATCCAGTGGCAAAGGGAGCAAGGGACTCACGTCTGAGCATACCCTGCCAACTTATGGCGAACAAAGCGGTACAAAAGGGGTGGCGATGGACGGAGCATCACAACCAATCAAACACTCACACCCAGTCAACAGATCTGCATCATTCAGAAACTCTGTCCATCACCACCCCCCTTTTTCCCAAATCGATTTTATCCACACTCAGTGTGGGAGGATATGCTCAGACGTGAGTCCCTTGCTCATTGCACCATCAGGATTCAGGCAAGCCGGGCCGACGAAGGCTGTGATGCCAGAAACCGGTCCCCGGAAGCTTGTTTCCTTCCCAGTATAAGAATTGGCTTGGTAGTTTGGTTTGCCCTGTTCCCATCATGCACTGGGACAGGTACAGACTAATTTGCATGTAGCCAGGTTTTGAGCTGGGATGGTGCAGTGAGCTAAAAAACGGTGATGGATTAAAACCATGATCTCTTGACTTGGTAAGAGTATTCTGCATCATTCAGAAACTCTGTCCATCACCACCCCCCTTTTTCCCAAATCCATCCTCATAATGCGGCCATATTGCTCTCGCTGGCTGTTGCTCACCCATATCCATTAATGATTGTTGCCAGGGCAATTTTGTCTGCAAGTGTTTGGTTTTTACAGCAGTTCCTTGGAATTACCAAAGAAATAGTATTGGGTTGTTCCTCATTAAGCTTCTATTGCCAGCCCTCTCTATTCGAGTAGCATGAGGGTTGGTTGGTGGGATTTAAATGTCCCCCATTGCATTACTCTTCCCTCTTCTCACAAAGGGCGTGCAGATGTTAAGTGTCTTGCGGCATCTTCCCTGGCATGTGCGAGCTATATTAAAAATGTGTGCAGTCACCTCGTTCTGACAAGTTCCCTCAGTGGATTTCGCATTTGAATCCAGTCCTGGATTTGCTCTGGTAAGCTCTCGGTCAGCATAGGCCCTTGACCATGAGGGATCACCCACCTTGTCCCACCCCTAAGGACCGTCGCAGTCTCAGTGGGTGGCGGGTGGTTATCGGATAATTTGGAATCAGGGAGGCATCATGGTGGGGCAGCTGGGACACGGCCGGCTATAAAAGTAAAACACAGTGTAGGGTGGTACATACTTCACCCACTCTCCATCTCATGCCGGTCAAACACCTGAAGGAAATTGGCCCGCATATAATATATAATTAATAGATCAATCTACAAGCAAAATGAAAGCCTTTCCAAATTATATCTATATTTTAATATTTCTACTTGTGGTTGTCTAATCTCACATCGGGGCTCTAACGGAGTCAGTATATACTGATGAACATCATGATCCCTGTAATAGGCAATGTTTCCTTAATTCACTTACTGCTTTAACTTGTTTATCTACTTTAGTTGATCATTGTCGTACTAAATCCTATTTCACGTCATCAGTGGCATACTAAAGTCTTTAATTTGGCTTTAAGATTGGGTGATGTAATGTTTGCTGTTCTCTCATTTCTCACATATATCTCAATCATGTATTAGTTATTCCTGAAAGACATTCCAGCTGTTTGTCTATTTACCCCCCCAAAACTTAGAGCTGTCTTTATCAAATGCCTCAGAGCATTCTACGAGGAGCACTGTGTATAATTACCTATCTGTGATAAATGCAGTACTTCTACCACTTGTGAGTTTAACCTGAGGAATTGCTGGACTGAGATGTTGAGATGATACACTGTAGGTGATGGGCCGGGCTGCCGGTGGGGGGCCCCCTCCATGTGCTTTGCAGGGGGGCCCCCTCAAGTTTCGTTACGCCACTGTGGGTGCACTGGAAGAGGGCACACAGATGCAATTTACTTTGAACTTCTTTACCACCTTTCGTGGTTTTGAAAGTGTTTTTATATTGACTCAACTGCCTAAGCTGTTTTAAATCGGATAACATTTGCCCTTTGGATTTTGTCTCTTCTCTTGTCATGCCACTGACGTAATTGGGACCCGGAGCCTCCCTTGGTGTCTGTTCCTCTTTTGCACTTTTCTTTCACCAACGTTGGAAATTTTAGGCCGCCAACAACAGTTGATACACCGCTTCAATTGGCTAACATTTTTAGTTACTGATTGTCATGCCTGTTAATTCAACACAATTCTTTATTACCAATCGACTTCTTGTTACATCTTTCACAGATGATTTCTTTCTTCATCCAATATGTTTCTGGCTCATCTCACCCTCACCCCCTCCCCTCTACTGGTTCATTCTTGTACCTTAGACGATTCATTACTTTTGTAAGCCTGAGTGGAATGTCCAACTTTTGGTTTCACTTTAAACTTTGTGTCGCTCACAGAAACCTTTTTTAGGTCTCACGCCTAGCGTTGCAGTGCACAGCACTGCTCGCTCAGCGCGAGAATTTATGTGAACAGTAAAAGGGCTTTGGAAAGCTGACCACACGCTCGTGCATGTGGTTTTGTTTTCCATGCAGGCTATTGGGCGTTGCCTGCGTCTTTCTAACAAAGACAGTACGCAATTGGGCACATGCAGGCGCATGTCCCGCATTTGGCCCGCCCACGGCCTATTGGTGTCTGTTACCCGTACGGCCGACATCTGTTTTGCATTATCGTGGCCGATAATGCAAAACAGATGTTTCGCTGTGGCACGCGCGGGCAAAGCTTTGAGTAACCCTGTAATTATAAAGTGCTTTCTGCTACTGTCCCCTGAAGCACACCAATGTGCTTTGCTATCATCCACTTAAGAGCTCACAGAGGATATATTTTTAGGTCGAGGACTACCGGTCTGCCGAAGGCAGAACCGGAGTCGGAGATTTAATGTTTTCTAGAGTGGCTATTTAGCCCGCCTCTCTTTTAGCTTCTCCTCCATTGGCTGGCTTCCTAAACGGAGGCCAGCCATTGGAGGAGAGAGCCGTCCCTCCAAATAGGCTCCGTCTTTTTCAGATTCGGGGGCGTGTTCCTTGCTGTTCTTTCCACTTTTTAGCCACGCCCTTTTAGAACAGCAGGAACACGCCCCCGAATCCGAAAAAGTTTCGAAGCTTCCATCCGCCATTTTTTTGCTAGATCCATCCGTCCGGCGCCGTGTTGTTGTGCTGGTGGCGGCGCTGCCGGGGCAGGCTCCAGTTCGACGAGCAGGGAACCGCACCGTGCTTTGGACGCCTTTCCCCCTTGTGCCTCCGGAGCTAATTGTAGCAGAGATTCACGCGTGGACGAGGCAAGCAAAGGTGTGGTGTTTACTCTTCACAGTTCTTTTCGAAACGTGTGTCCCCCTTTTCTTGCATTTCCGAAAATACGTGCATTGCATTTCAAAGTTGTGCTGCTTGCTGAAATTGACCAAAAGTGGCTTTGTTTTAATCCCTTCTCTGTGCCCGAGGTCGATCTGTGTTTAAGAATGCGCGCGCAGCATCTGGCTGGATAGATGGTGGCGAGAAATGTGTTGAGTCATGTGTCTGAGCGCGAGTCGAGACTCCTACGTCTGACACTTCACTGCCTGAGACTGGGATTCTGGTATCTGTGATTTGTCCTTATTAAAGAGACATTGTGCGTGTTTGTGTTATTGAGAAATGCCACTTCTGCATTTAATATGTCTGTCGCAGAATGCATGCTGATAGCACAAATCCAGACCTGTATTAAAGTGTCCAATCTAACATGGGACTTCTGCACTTTACATTTATTTTCCATGTGAAATAAACTGTCAGAGTTGAAATGGAGAGACCACTTAGAGGTATTCTAAGGTGAATCAGAGTTGTGGGGAGATGACGGAGACGGCCTTTCAAGTGCAGGCACAGGCCTTTAATTTGCTAATGACAACACATTTACAATCACCCGGAACAAAGGGGCTTCTTAACAAACATTAGTTCTGACCACAATTAGAGTTCCTTGGGCCATAGGAAGAGCCACTGGAATTATGCAGCAGGGCGGTGTAAATCAGAAGACAGAGTTGACAAAATTGTAAAGCAAGAAAAGACAAACTCTAGAATGTAATGTGGCATCTTTTTTGAGAGTATTGCTTCATTATTTTGCCACGTATACACACTGTATTACTTTCTGGGCAAAGATTTGGCCCCATTAGCACCAGTTTCACTACCAAATACAACAATAAACAACTGAAAGATGACGAGTGAACCTTTGTGAAGGACCCTCCATTATTCTGGAACATGTCACCCAACTTAAAGTAACTTTTGATCTGATTGAGCAACACAGTTTTTCCTCTCGTTAAAATCAGGAGCCTATGCATCAGATGATGTGTGCAGTAGAGGCAGAGTGTGTCTAAAGAGACATGATCCTCTGTCCTGGATCCTCTTTTCCTTGCCGAGCACAGACTATGCAGGAATTTATAATCATCATCTCCCAGTATGCTGCTGTTCGAGAACATTTGTTTATCGAAAAGCTTATAAATGTATTAGCATTAAAGAACAAGCATTGGCGTAGCCGTTATGTCTCACATTCAGCAGACCTATTGGCTTTTGCCAATGCTGTTCCTCTTCAGCAAAAAGATGGGAAAAAAACTGAAAATGACACAGTGTGGTAGTGCTGTCCCGTCAAAAGTTTTAGAATCTTGCTGAGAAGTGCCAGTGCTGAGAAGTGTGGTACTGTTGGCCCATCGAATGTGTTAGAATCTTTCCGAGAAATGCCATGCTGAGCAGTGTGTTACTGCTGGCCCACTAAAAGTGTTAGAATCTTGCTAAGAAGTGTCACTGCTGAGCAGCATGATACTACTAACCCATTATAAGTGCTAGAATCTTGCTGAGTAGTGTCATGTTTAGCAGTGTGGTACGGCTGTCCCATGAAAAGTGTTTGGATTTTGCTGAGAAGTGCCAGCGCCGAGTAGTGTGGCAGTGAAGTAACAGAATACTTTTGAGATGTGCCATGATTTCATTTGATAAGTGCCAGTGCCATCACACAACAGGGATCCTGTAAAGAAGCGCCACCACTGTAGAGTTCATTTGATACCTTTTGAGAACCGCCAGTACTACTTCATTGTGCAGAGAAGTTCCTGTAGCTGTCCCAATTCAAGTACGGAAGCCTTAAAGACCATGCTAACAATATCCTACCATAGTTAACTATTTTATGAGATGAGTCAGTTGTGTCCCGTGAACGTCATGATATATTCACGAGAAGTGACACTACTTTTTCTTTCAAAACCTGTCTCTGAAGCCCTGTTACATCACAGCTCCCTATGTGGGCTACAATCCAGCCACCAACGGACCCCTCAAGAATGAAGGCCAGTATCAGCCAGTCATTACTTATCTCAACCACCGACCATCTCACTTCCTCACAATATCCCTCTCCCTCACTACATCACTGTTTCACTACCTCACTCTTTCTCACTACATAACTCTCTCTATCTCACTACTCCACTCTATCTCACTACCTCACAACTTCTCTCTCTCAAAACATCACTACCTCACTCTCTAGCTCACAACCTCACAACTTCACTCTCTCTCACTCACTACCTCAATCACTCTCTATCTCACTACCTCACTCTTTCTATCTCACTAACTCACTTTCACTACCTCTCTCTCTATCTCACTACATCACAACATCACTCTATGCTTATATATCACTACCTCACAACATCCCTCTCCCTCACTACCTCACTCTCTCACTACCTCACTCTCTATCTACCTCACTCACTACCTCACTCTCTATCTACCTCACTCTCTCTCACTACCTCACTCTCTCTATCTCACTACCTCACTCTCTATCTACCTCACTCTCTATCTCACTACCTCACTCTCTATCTACCTCACTCTCTCTCACTACCTCACTCTCTATTTCAATACCTCACTCTCTCTCTCTATCTCACTACCTCACTCTCTCTCTGCTAATGCAATAGGTATCACATATGCAAAAAAAAAGCTAATGCCAATAGAAATGACAATGCCATTTATTTAGGGATACAAAAATAATAAAAAAATAATGAGCAATACCAATAGCTCTACCTATAATATTGCCGAGACCATTGCATTGTAAATGCTTGTTTTTAATCTGGTTTGAGAAGATGAAAGGCGGAGTCACAATTCACAGACCTCGTCAGAGAGGCTTCGAAAACTGACATACCCGCCAAGCGCCAGCTGTCACCACCATGCCTGGATTTTAATCCAGCAGTACACTGTTAACTGCGATTTTTGAGAACATACAGTGTTAAAATAGGAACTACAATTCCCAGAATGCATAGTGCTGTTGTCTGAAAAGGCCAATACTGGGTGAATGTGTTACACGTAGCACTGGACCAAATGTCGGCTGAAAATCATCGAGTGAATTATATTTTCCGCTGAAACCTATTACAAAAGAAAGCCGTTTCCTTCCAGCCGAAAAACAACTAAATTCATGAAGTGCCCTGAAGTCCCTGATAAGTACTACTTGGAACTAAAAGCATGAACAGTGATTGCGGGTGGAGCAGCCTAGGAAGGATGCCCTGGGACTTGGTGCAACCAAGGGAAACAGCCCGTTGACTGCAGTTCGGCTTGTAAAATACAGAGTTGTCAGAAATTAATGGACTCCATAGGGCTCTGGGCCCGGTGCCACTGCACCTGCTGCACCAGTGTTAGCTATGTCCCCGTGCAGTTGGCAAATGGTGCCAGGGTGTGATTTGCTCAGATAATGGAGTACGACCCCTTTTAATTCTGCAAATTGTAAACTGATCACTGGCATAGGAAGGGTGAAGAGAACGCCCCCAACACATATTTGGTCGAAAAAACAGTATAATTAACATAATTAAGGTGCAGTAGGTCCCTTAGACGCACCGGTGACGGCGCCTCCCCTTGAAATAGATTAGTTTTCACAGTTCGACAAACATAACTCTCTGATATGTATTTTGCCATGGAGAGGGGTGTACAGCAGCTAACACCACCACCGTGACATCAGAGGCTTGCTGGAGGTTAGGGGCGGCATGCTTCCGGTCCTAAACACCTACTTGACAAGCCCGACTCAGCTATCGGGTTTAAAGGGCCTCGGTGTTGTGCACAGTGGCGTGACCAGAGCCTCCACGCTTCATCAAAGCGCCCCAAGAGCTGGTGGTTAAACTGGGGCAGGGGAGACCAGAGGCGATCTGGCTTTAAGAGCACTGTGTAGGTCTGAGGTCAGGCTGGTGCCTCTGGAAGTCTGTAGGGCTGGGCTGAGGCCCTCAAATTCCAGGTAAATGGCTTGAAACAGAGTCACAATAATATCTGAATTTGGACATGCCGAGAAAAGAATCAAGTAGACCACCTGAGTCAGGGCCTCTGAAAGAGAAAAGTATTTGGCTGGGTTGATTAAATTATGTGGCAAGAAAAGGGAAAGTTGCAGAG
Source organism: Triturus cristatus (assembly GCF_964204655.1). NCBI lineage: Eukaryota > Metazoa > Chordata > Amphibia > Caudata > Salamandridae > Triturus > Triturus cristatus. The sequence goes on along the minus strand of NC_140584.1, from coordinate 790,949,458 downwards.
CATAATGTCACAAACTATGTCATAGAATTATTTTTCAACATTGTCAGGGTAAACATTACACCCCGTTAGTGGCAGTGTAATACCCGAATTCAGAAATTAGCAATGAACAGGTGACGAGTTAACCTTTTCCAAGGCCTGCCACTGTGCAACGTCACACGTGACACTTTTAAAGTCACTTTGAGCCATTCGAACAAAAAACATATTTTTTTACGAAAAACTTGCCCAACAATTGGTGGAATATGTGAAGGTGCGGTAAATCCTTAATTATGTGGAAAATGTGGCAGCTGCAGAACCGCTTAATTTCAATGGCCCTGGTTAGACTAATGGCTCCAGACACAGCACCAGCACAACGACTTCCCTCTAAAGAGTTACCAGAACGTGGACTTTATTACATTTGTGAGCAAGTAAGCAAGTACTGTTATATTTGTGAGCAAGTACACTAAATTATTTACTCTTACCTCACCCCAATCTGAAATGTACACCCCTCGTCCGCACACCCCAGCAAATCGCGCCCCATTAAGATGGTCAAACATGAGAAAGATCTTAGGGTGTCAAGGGTAAGATAGTTTGCCCTCACCCCCATCTCCGAAAAGAAGTGGTTTCACTTGAGTTTAGGAAGCTCCTGAAAACAAGTTTATTAACTAAACCTTTTGGTCACATTAGAGTGACTAACGCTCATGGACATAGAACTTCTCTGGGTTGTGTTTTACTTTATGTTCCAGCGCCCTGAAGCTGTAAACAAAGAATTAGCCACCATGTCACATATCCTCACTAATTAAGTCACAATAAAAAAACGTAAACAAAGGTAACTCACCACATTACTTCTTGGCACTAGGGTAATTTGAACAAACGAATCAGTTGCATCTCCTATCGAGGAGATGTTCCTCTGTGCACTGCGCAAGAATCCCACTAAGTGGGTAATGTTTGTCAATATAAAATGATCCAAAAGGTGAAGAAGTAGTTGCAGGAAGATGTTTAATTCACATCAGACTGCTGTATCAAAGTCTTGAAAAGTATACTTCAATGTCTCAATATAAATCCAAAACAAAACTTTATTTTGTAATTTAAATCAATCCCGATGCATTTCGGGCGATAAGCAGCCCTTCGTCAGGGGAATCGTCTGTAACAAAATCAAAGAAGTACACCACTTTACAGGAAGAACATCAAAATGTTGTATGCTTGTGTTAGACCTGGCACCCTTGGAGTGAGTCTCCCATCCATTTTTTCGCTGTGCCTCCTCTGTTTTTCTGGTGATAGATGCTCTGGGCGCTGCGCCACTGCCATTCAGTGCTGCAGCGCGGATGCTCCCTGTGTAAAAATGACATATGAATTGATGTATCCCTGATTGGCTTATTTGGTCTACCTGTTAGTCTCTAATAATGTGGCCTGTATGTGCCCAGGGCTGGTAAACCAAATGCTGCTGGTGGGCCTGCAGCGCTGGTTTGCGCCACCCATAGAAGCAGCTTATAAAGTGTGTCTCAGACCTGCCACTGCAGTGTCTGTGTGCAGTCTAGAACTGCCATCTTGGCTGTGAAGTGCACCCATTTCGCAGCCCCAGAACCTTCCCTTGTAAGCCACCCCTATGTTAGGGTGCATTGTATGTGTAAGGTAGGACATGCGCTGATGTGTGTAGCATGTCCTGGTAGTGAATTACACCCAATTTCGTTTTTCACTACTGTAAGGCTACCTGTTCTCCATAGGCCAGAATGGGAGGTTTGGCTCTTACATTCTATAGTCCAAACTGACCCATAGAACATGGTAGAAAAACGAATTTAGTATGCCTGAGCTCAGAATATTAAAATACATCTTTTAGTGAAGTTTATTTTTATATTCTGTGTTTGAAAATACCACTTTTAGAAAGTAGGTATTTTCTTGCCTAAGCCTTCCAGTGTGCTCTGCTGTTATGTGTATTGGCTGTCTGGTTTTGGAGGGACAGGGCAGGCTGAGTCAGACCTGGGTTGAATAGAGAGATCTGCATTGGAGTGTGGAGAGGGGTAGCTCCTGGACCTGAATAGGGCTGTGCCTGGCAAGGTGAATGCTGGCTCCACCTCCCACTGTGCGTCTGATAGCAGACCCCCTCTTTCTGAAAGGAAGGATGCAGCCTGGTAAACAAAGTGCTCCAGGGCCAGGCAGAACTGGTTCTGGCTGGGTTCAGTGACTTGTAGCTTCTGAGAACGAAGACTTTTGGGGTATAACTCTCTGTGCTGAAACCCCTACAAATTGTATTGCCCCTGGATCTCAAGACCAACCTCCGTCCTTGGAACTGAAGGAAGCTGCAGGAGAGGACTGTCCTGGTGTTGTGTGCTGTTCCCTGCATTGGCCTGCAGTAGTTTTCATTGGACTGGAAAAAGGAGGCGAAAGGAGCTGTAAGAGAACTTTTTAATCTTGAACCTGCAATCACCCAAGGGCTAGAGAGAGAACTAGCCTCCTGACTGAAGTCTCAGGACCAGTAGACTTCATTTTTGTCGCTAAGGCCCGTTAGCGAGCCGCCGCAGCCAAGGAACGCCAAGAAATTCATCGCACTGCTGCCGCCGAGAGCTCGCTAGCCTGATCATCGCCCCGCACGTTTGCGGGCCTCAAAAGTATTGCTAACGCCTGTTAGCAAGCCGACACCGCCGTGGAGCCTTAGGAAAATCATCGCCCTGCTGCCGCTGAGGGCTCCCTGGCCTGATCATCACCCCGCACGTTTGCAGGCCTCAAAATTATCGCCACAGTCACGAAGCATCAAGAAATTCATCGCACTGCTGCCGCCGAGAGCTCGCTGGCCTGATCATCGCCCCGCACGTTTGCAGGCCTCAAAAGTATCGCTAACGCCTGTTAGCGAGCCGACACCGCCGTGGAGCCTCAGGAAAATCGTCGCCCTGCTGCCGCTGAGGGCTCGCTGGCCTGATCATCACCCCGCACATTTGAAGGCCTCGAAATTATCGCCACAGTCACGAAGCATCAAGAAATTCATCGTGTCGCTGCCGCTGAGGGCTCGCTGGCCTGATCATCTCCCCCGCACGTTTGCGGACCTCAAAATTGATGCTAACACCCATTAGCGAGCGGCCGCGACCAAAAGCGTGAGGAAAAACATCGCTATCCCGTAGTGGCCTTTTCGTGGATTATTGACAACAACATCCCGGAACTGTGAGTAAAAAGGGTCGCAGAGACCATTGACCTGAACTGAACTTTGCCTTCCCCATTTGAACTATTTTTGCAGAATCCAGAGAGAATCATTTTTGCACAGTATTGTGGCTTTCTCGTTATTTGGTCTTGTGATGAGCCTATATATAAAGATAACAATTTTTTTGATACCTACCTGTGTTGTGTCCCTTTGTAGTGTTCCTCACTGTATTACTATGTATGGTCATAAACGCTTAACACACTGCCTCTGGGATTAGCCTAACTGCTCGTGCTACGTTACCACAGGGTAGAGCAGGGGTTGTCAAAGGGGTGCAGCCCTTCACTCTGACTTAGGAAGAAGGGTCCCTGCTTGGACAGTGGCCATCCACTGCCAACCAGAGACCCCCATTTCTAACATTGGTGGTCAGCGGTGGGGATCTGGACTTGCGTTTGTGACCGCATACAGTAATTATAGTGTACACTACTAGTGAGTGCAGACCATAACGTATCACATACATATTTGAGGATTGTTTTGTTTTTTTTTAGTCTATTTTTGATTAAGAGTGCCAGTCGTTGATACAATGGCCAAGCCCAGAGCTGTTGACCCAGAAGAGTTCTCCTGGGAAGAGAAGAAGATAGATACATACACTTCCAAGGAGCTAAAAAAAGTTTGCGAGAAATTTACAGTCCCTACCACAAGATTTACCAGGAAAGAAGAATTTTGCAAGGCGCTGAAGGCCTGGCTAGCAGCCAGGGATGCCCCTAGGAATTTGGGAGAGTCTGTGGTGGAGGGAGAGAATGTGGAGGAAGTGATTGATGTAGTAGGTGGGAAAGCGCTTTCCAGCCCGGGCACGAGTGTGTCGGCGAGGGGTCTGTCCCCAGAGGAGATGGAGGACAGGAAAAGAGAGAGAAGCCATAATATGGAGATAGCTAAGATGAAACTAGAAGATCAGAGGGAGAGATATCTTGAGAACAAGAAGCTAGAGTTTGAAATTATGAAAATGAAGCTTGAGCATGAGAGAGCATTGAGGGTGCTGGAGATTAAGGCAAATAAAGGAGAGACCTCCAGTCTCTCTGGTGGCAGCATACCAGTAGTACAGACAGAGAGCAGAGTATACATTCCTAAAGAGGTTATTAAGGATTTCCACAAGTGTGAGAATATTGGCAATGGTTTGCCGCTTATGAAATAGCTATGGTGTCCCACTGGGTCCCTGAGAAGGATTGGGGAGCGGGGTTGTAGGGACGGTTTGTGAGTGAGAGGAGAGACACCTTGTTGGATCTGCCCCCAGAAAGTAGAATGGTTTATGAGCACATGAAAAAAGTGCTGATGACCCGCTATGGGTTGACCCCTGAGATGTACAGACAGAGGTTTAGGTCCTGTAAGAAGTTGGAAGGTACCACATGGGTGGAATATGTGTCTTCTTTTTGCAGAGCAATGGAACGCTGGGTAAAAGGTAGCAAAGTAGAAACTTTTGGGCAACTGTATGATTTGATTGCATGGGAGCATCTATCTGAAAACTGTTTTCCTGAGCTACGCCAACACCTCATTGATTGCAGGCTGACTAAACCTAGGAAGCTTGCTGAGGAGGCGTACCACTGGGTCAGCAACAGGGTCCACAAGGGTCTAATGGGAGACTTCGCCAGAGGTAGGCAGGGTCCCCAGCAGAGAAGTGGGGGGGACAGGGGTCAACCAAGGGAGTTCCACTGAGGGCCCCAAAGTAATACCCAAGGGAACCAAGCAGTGGTGTCCCAGCCTCCCCAAGAAAGGAAGCCAATACCCCCGACAGGTAGGCCTGTTCATAGGGGGTCCCCTACTTGTTATCATTGTGGTCAAGTGGGCCACCGGTCCTTTGATCTCCAGTGTCCTCAGAGGGCTACTGCCGCACCCCCCTGTGCGCCACCCCGCCAGATGGCTAGTGTAGCCTTGGAAGGAGAGGAGATGGATGCCCAAGAGGGGTGGGACCCTGTACAGTTAACCCTTGTCTCCCTAGGAGACTGCGAGATGGTCCCTAAACCTGCACTGCCTGACAACACTAAGAAATACAGGCAGTGGGTGACCATCAATGGCCATAAAGTGGATGCTCTCAGGGACACAGGAGCCAGTATAACTGCTGTCAGCTCCTGGTTGGTGTCCCAGGAGCAGATCATTCCCCATGCATTCTGCCCAGTAGTGTCAGTTGACAACTCAGAGAGCCAATGTGAGGTGGCTCAGGTTCCCTTCGAGTGGGGGGGCAGGTCTCAGGAACTCTTCAGGTAGCTGTGAGGCCCGCCATGCCTATAGACTGTCTGTTGGGCAACGATTTGGAGAACTCCCCGTGGGCTATGGTGAAGAGGAGTTCTCACTTGGAAATGCTGGGTCTGCCTGAATGGGTGTGTGCCACCACTCGGTCCATGGCAGCCAAAGAGGGTGTTGAGAAAAGTCTGGAGCCTGAAAGTATGGCCCAGATCCCTGCCTTAGAGAGAAGGAGCAGGGGGTGCGGGAAACCAGCCCCCTTAGTTCCCACGGCCCAGGAAGGAGCAGCCCTTCAAGGGGATGCCCTGGAGCTTATTGGGGAGCAAAGCACCGACTTGGGGGACCTCACTGATCTGACCCATTGACAGCAGGAGGGGGGGTGCACCAGTGAGGACTTTTGTGAGCAGCAGAAAGTTTGCCCTTCTCTTGAGGGTATGCGGCGTCAGGCTGCAGCCCAGGCAGCAGGTGATATGTCTGGTTTGCATCTGATCTATTGGGAGAACAGTCTCAAGTATAGTGAGCCTAAGGCTGCTGAGCCGGGGTCGGCCCGTGTGCTGGTGGTACCCGAGTGCTTCAGAGCCTTCCTACTGGGGTTGGCTCATGACATTCCGTTGGCAGGACATCTGGGGCAGACCAAGACCTTTGAGAGGCTGGTCACCCACTTCTATTGGCCCCAGATGTGCAAAAGTACAGATACTTATTGCAGGACCTGTGAGACTTGCCAGGCAAGTGGGAAAAGTGGGGGGAAGATCAAGGCCCCACTCCAGCCCTTTCCAGTTGTGAGTACCCCATTCGAGCGAGTGGGAATTGACATTGTGGGGCCTCTGGACCCCAAGACAGCCATGGGCAACAGGTACATCCTGGTCTTGGTGGACCATGCCACCCGGTACCCTGAAGCCATCCCGCTCAGAACAGTGATGGCCCCCCCGGTGGGACGTGCACTGATGGGGATCTTCTCCCGTGTGGGGTTCCCTAAAGAGGTGGTATCTGACAGGGGGACCAACTTCATCTCCCAGTACATGAAGACTCTGTGGGAGGAGTGTGGGGAACTTATAAGTTCAAGAAGAGGACTGGACCTGCACACCGTGGTTAACAGTCGGTTAGTAAGATTAAACAAATGTATTCTAATCGTGAAGTCTTTTAGTGTGCTATCACATGTGTAGGAGTCTGAGCCCTGGCTCCTAAGTTAAATGAACTATGTTGAAAAGGGGTCGGGATTGTCCCAACCAATGTGATGCACAACCATGGACCGTAGGTCTTCACTCTAAGTTCATGTGCAAATTTTACAATAATCATAAATTAACAGTATTCATTGAACAGAAAGTAGCTTGTATTTTGCAATTCGATTAATTCGATGATTCCAAACAGAAAAATTAACAAATCATGTCACAATGTTACAATATGTACTGTGCTCCCAATGATGTACAAGCTAAACAAGCTGAACATCGTCTCAAAATATTTTCAGATTATTTAAACAAAGTCCCAATGCATTTCGGGTTTTTACAACCCTTCTTCAGGGGATTGATGTCATCAAAGGAGATTTAGCTTTAGTGGAAATCCTCCACAGGAAACTACAACAAAAAGATCATGTATCAGTATTGACTGTAGAATATATACAATGTATTATTTTTATTAGGATTTGCACTCTATGCGTGTGGAGATACGGTGCTATGGGTAGCTCTTAATAGTGCCCAATCCTGTAGTGCAACCTGAGTCTGAAAGAGACATTCAAAAAGTGACTCCACTGCGGTGCTCTATAGAAAAACCACATGTCCAGCATCACAAGCGAAGGCAAAAGAAAAGTGAGTGTACAGAGTGTCCAGGCCAGGATACCCAAAGATAAACCGGACCTCGAGGTGATCATGTGCTAAAGCCCTGGATATGTCTTTACAACGTCCTCCAGTTCCAACTACTACAGAATCCACCAGGAGTAAAACTACTGCTCAGGCAATTCCAGCTGCATCTCAACCATCTTTTTTGGTGGAGGGACATTCTTCAAACCTCCCCCCAGATACCAACATCATAACACCAGACAACGCACCCGTAGGGGACAAGTCAAGAAAAACAGGAGAGACGGACAGACCACAGAGACATCTAAAGAAACCCATTCCTTAGTGATGAATATATCCAAAAGGACATTGAGTTTGGAAGAAATTAAGGTATTAAATAAGGGGACCACATTTGTCCCCACTTACAGTTCTAATCCCCTTGAAACTGAAATATCTCTTTTCAAGTTTATGCAAAAATTAAGACTAAAATGGTTCTTCTCTGTCAATATGCCATCTCTAGCAAGTGAGAAACCTATGGAACAGTTTCGTCCTAAAAGTAAATTCATGTCACCCATATCTCACAAGTCCCTAGACTGTTTTGAACTTTTGGTTAAAAAGGATTTGGAACACATCACATACAATAAACCTAAACAGAGAAATTTGTCTAAGAACGAGTCACGAATACTTCATGAATTGAGAAAAGACTCTACAATCACATTTCAACCAGCAGACAAAGGGGGAGCCCTGGTCGTTCTGGATACTGAATTTTATGAGCGGAGTGTTGACCACCACGTGATGGATACGGACACGTACATTCCACTAGAGATGGATCCTATTGGTGAACTTCTGGTTCTATTGGCAAAGATTTTGCAAACAGGCTCAGATAAAGACATCATCACAGAGAACACACGCAAATTTCTATATGTGGAAACTCCAAAAACACCACACATATATATGTTGCCTAAAATACATAAACATGCAACGTTGCCACCTTTCAGACCCATAGTAGCTGGATGTGGATCCATTCACGAACCTATTGGACAATTCCTTGATTTCCACTTACAACCATTCGTACAATCTTGGGACACTTACGTTAAGGACACAACTGACTGTCTTGTAAAATTAGAGACCATACGTCATCTGATCACCGAAGATGTTTTACTATGCACTATAGACGTAGTCTCTTTATACACATCGATTGCTCACAATGAAGGACTTGAGGCTGTGGAGTGGAGGCTACTACAATCTAACATTGTACAAGAGACAAGCACCTTTCTTTTGGAATTACTTCATTTTTCACTCTATCACAGCTATTTTCGTTGGAAGGATACTTTTTACTTGCAAAAAACAGGCACTTCCATGGGCTTTCCGGGGGCACCATCGTATGCCAACACATTCATGGCCCACTTTGAACAGCAACACATCTTAGAGCACCCTCCGTGGAAGGATAACACCATTCTCCTTTTACGCTATATCGACGATATACTAGTCATTTGGAAAGGATCCAAAAGTACCTTGGAGAATTGCATTGAAGAACTAAATTCTCGAAACCCTAGAATCCAATTTACACATGACATACAACCAGATACCATCCATTTTCTAGACATTGAAATTCAGAAAAAGCAGATGCACCTAAAAACAGCTGTATACAGAAAACCAACGGACGTAAATAATGCACTACATTATACCAGTGCACACCCTCCTTCCTTAAAAAAAACATCTTCCAGTGTCACAATTCATTAGGATTAAACGCATTACCTCTGACAACACTTTGTGTACTACCCTGATTGAGGAGCAAAAATTTCGATACCAAGAACGAGGCTATCCGGAAGAAATACTGGTGAATGCTAACATGATAGTCACCAAGAAAAAACGCGAGGACCTTTTACTCCAAGTGAAGAAAGTATCCAAGCCACGTGAAGTATTTGTACTGAAACATTCTATACAATCAGCAAGTATCAAAACATCATCAGAAAACGCTGGGAGATCATAGCGCAAGAAGTGGATTTTAAAGATCTCTTTCCTGATCCACCACTATCTGCACACAACAGGTCCAAAAATCTGAGAGAACTACTTAAGATCAAACCCAGTTCAAGCAAAAATGTTGATAAGGGTATGAGGAAATGCCACAATTGTGGACAATGCGGCAATGTCATTCTAGGGGATACCTTTGTTCATCCCCATACAGGTAAAAAGCTCATACTGCGGCACACATCTGATTGTAACACGGAGAATGTTATTTACGCCATAAAATGCCCCTGTGGACTTGTATACGTAGGGAGAACGTCTAGAAAAATCAAAACTCGCATCATAGAACACAAGAGCACCATACGCAACAAGAACTTAAAATCATGCTTAGCGGCACATTGGATTCAGAGTACACATACCATACCACAACTGAGGTACACTATTCTCGGAAAAGTACAGATCTTACCAGGTATAGACCCACACATCACCTTTGCTCGAAAGGAAACTTTTTGGATAAAATACCTAGGAACCATTATTCCCGGGGGCCTGAATGATCATTACGAACTAATATGTTTTTTGTAAATACTATTTGTACTTTTTGATACAACATAATGATGTATTGACACATTTCAGATCAACTGAATCGTTTTCATTGTACAGGATTTGCACTCGCCGCGTGTTTTCCAGCTCATCTTGAATTTTATACACATCCATTTTCATGACATCCCATGTTTAAATAGTGCACCCTTCTTTTGTTTTCATAATGTAGTGTCATCACATATGTTTCCGTTCAGTAGATCGCAAACCCGCTATTGCTCAGATTGCATCGGAGTGTACTGCTCTTTGGTTCCTATACACACGCGGATGTCACTTCGAACCCATCAACATTATAAACGTTCATGCTGGTTGTCACTTTCTCACGTCACGTTTGCCGTACTCGATAAAGTTTCTTTCTAGTCCTTTTTAAAAAAAACAACACCCACTGGTTGTTCCCGTGACATCTCCTGATGCCCGTCGATTGGCCTATTCATTGACGTCAACACGCTTTGATGCCTTAACTTTCAGCTGTGTTTACGCTGAAACCTGAACGCGCGTTTCGTTTTGCTCGATACGGCGGCTGATAGAGGAGCCTTCTGTTGACTTTTTAGAGGTGAGATATGGACGACTATACCACTCTCGTAATCCTTTGATAACATTGTGCTATAAGTGGACCCTTATGGGAAGTTCACAATGTTTTACTTCTGGTTTCTAGTGCGGTGGTTACAGTCTGATTGAAGATTTCTGTTTGAAGTTTTTTGGACTCTGACGTCTCTGGCGTTCTGGTAAGCTCGAGGGAGTGCACATAGATTACAGTGGGGTATTTTGGCTGTTTTGTGATTACAGTTCAGCTTCCTTTATATTCTTACGCGTTCATTATTATGATTGTTACAGTGCATCGTACCATTGGGACATATCTCATAATACAGCTGGGTAAGCGTTTATTGATGTATTATTTGTATAAAACACTGGAGGGCTTTAGCACATGATCACCTCGAGGTCCGGTTTATCTTTGGGTATCTTGGCCTGGACACTCTGTACACTCACTTTTCTTTTGCCTACGCTTGTGATGCTGGACATGTGGTATTTCTATAGAGCACCGCGGTGGAGTCACTTTTTGAATGTCTCTTTCAGACTCAGGTTGCACTACAGGATTGGGCACTATTAAGAGCTACCCATAGCACCGTATCTCCACACGCATAGAGTGCAAATCCTAATAAAAATAATACATTGTATATATTCTACAGTCAATACTGATACATGATCTTTTTGTTGTAGTTTCCTGTAGAGGATTTCCACTAAAGCTAAATCTCCTTTGATGACATCAATCCCCTGAAGAAGGGTTGTTAAAACCCGAAATGCATTGGGACTTTGTTTAAATAATTTGAAAATATTTTGAGACGATGTTCAGCTTGTTTAGCTTGTACATCATTGGGAGCACAGTACATATTGTAACATTGTGACATGATTTGTTAATTTTTCTGTTTGGAATCATCGAATTAACCGAATTGCAAAATACAAGTTTCTTTCTGTTCAATGAATACTGTTAATTTATGATTATTGTAAAATTTGCACATGAACTTAGAGTGAAGACCTACGGTCCATGGTTGTGCATCACATTGGTTGGGACAATCCCGACCCCTTTTCAACATAGAACTTATAAGTTCACCACTCCTTACCACCCCCAAGGAAATGGGCTGGTTGAAAGGTTCAACCGGACCTTGAAAGGTATGATTATGGGCCTAGAGGAGCCCCGGAGGCATAAGTGGGATGTCCTCTTGCCATGCCTGTTGTTCGCCTACCGTGAGGTGCCCCAGAAGTCCTTAGGTTTCAGCCCCTTTGAACTACTCTATGGTCACCCGGTCAGAGGGCCTCTGAGTCTGGTCAGGGAAGGCTGGGAGCAATCTCCCAGGAAACCTCTCCAAGTCGTATTTAGCTACATCTTGGCCTTCAGGAACCAGACTCAGCGTTTCAGAAAGATTGCTGAGGCAAATCTGGAAGCCAGCCAGGAGGAGATGAAACATTGGCACGACCAGAATGCCACTCTGGTCGAGTTTCAACCTGGTCAGAAGGTTTGGGTACTGGCCCCAGTGGAGCCCTGCGCACTCCAAGATAAGTGGACCGGTCCATTTGAGGTGGTGGAGCACAAAAGTCAAGTTACCTACTTGGTGGACTTTCAGTTGCCCAGGAACCCCCTGCGGGTCCTGCATGTGAACCACCTGAAGCCCCACTTTGCGAGGTCTGAAGTGGGCATGTTGCTTGCCACAGATGCTGGAATGGAGGAGGAGAGTGAGCCTCTTCCTGACCTCATGTGAGCAGAAGAGAAGGATGGGTCAGTTGAGGGTGTGGTCCTCTCCACCACGCTGACCCCTGAGTAGCAGAGAGATTGTCACCAGCTGTTGGGACAATTCTCAGATTTGTTTTCCCCAGTGCCTGGTGTCACTGACTGGTGCATCCATGAGGTAGACACCGGGGACAGCCCCCCTTTCAAGCATAAGGCTTACCGGGTGTCTGACAGGGTCAAGGCCTACATTAAGGAGGAAGTCTCCAAAATGTTTGCCCTTGGCGTGATTGAGTCCTCTAGCATCCCTTGGTCCAGCCCAGTGGTCTTGGTACCAAAGGCTGCCGCGCCTGGTGAGGCCCCTGAACTAAGGTTCTGTGTGGACTACCGAGGTCTCAATTCGGTCACCAGGACCGACGCACACCCCATCCCCAGAGCAGATGAGCTCATTGATCGGCTAGGGGCTGCCCGGTACCTCAGCACATTTGATCTAACGTCTGGGCATTGGCAGATCGCCTTGACTGATGGGGCAAAGGAGAGGTTAGCATTCTCCACCCCAGATGGGCACTACCAATTCTGTGTGAGGCCTTTTGGGATGAATGCCCTTGCCACCTTGCAGAGGTTGGTCAACCAGGTGTTGGCTGGGCTGGAGGATTTCAGTGCCGCCTACCTGGACGACATCGCAGTGTTCAGTTCCTCCTGGGAGGATCACTTGCGCCACCTCTGGGAAGTGTTGATGGCGCTGCGCAGAGCAGGCCTCACAATCAAGGCCAGTAAGTGACAGATTGGGCAGGGTTCTGTGGTGTACCTAGGACACCAAGTGGGGAGTGGCCAAGTGGCACCCCTGCAGCCCAAGATTGAGACCATCCTGGCTTGGGAGCTCCCAAGGACCCAGACGCAGGTGAGGGCCTTGTTAGGACTCACGGGGTACTACAGGAGGTTTGTCAAGGGGTATGGCAATATGTTGCACCCTTGATTGAGCTGACTTCCAAGAAGCAGCCAAAGATTGTGAACTGGACTGACACCTGCCAAAAAGCTTTTGATGCCCTCAAGACTGCCATGTGTACAGCGCCCGTACTCCAGGCACCCAACTTTGCTAAAGAATTTATTGTCCAGACAGACGCTTCAGAGCATGGGGTGGGGGCTGTTCTGTCACAGATTAATGAGGAGGGACTAGACCAACCTGTAGCCTTCCTCAGTAGGAGGTTACTGTCACGGGAACAGAGGTGGAGTGCAATTGAGCGGGAAGCATTTGCTGTGGTCTGGGCATTGAAGAAGCTGAGACCATACCTGTTTGGGACTCACTTCTGGGTTCAGACAGACCACAGGCCCCTCAGATGGTTGATGCAAATGAGGGGTGAGAATCCCAAGTTGTTGAGGTGGTCCATTTCCCTACAGGGGATGGACTTTACGGTGGAACACTGCCCTGGTACAGAGCACGCCAATGCCGACGGTCTGTCCAGATTTTTCCGCCTTAGTGATGAGAACTTCCCAGGGGATGGGTAGTTCTTCCCACATTTCAGCTGGGGGGAACACGTGTTAGACCTGGCACGATTGGCGTGAGTCTCCCATCCATTTTTTCGCTGTGCCTCCTCCGTTTTTCTGGTGATAGATGCTCTGGGTGCTGCGCCACTGCCATTCAGTGCCGCAGCGCGGATGCTCCCTGTGTAAAGATGACATATGAATTGATGTATCCCTGATTGGCTTATTTGGTCTACCTGTTAGTCCCTAGTAATGTGGCCTGTGTGTGCCCAGGGCTGGTAAACCAAATGCTGCTGGTGGGCCTGCAGCACTGGTTTGCGCCACCCACAGAAGCAGTTGTAAAATGTGTCTCAGACCTGCCACTGCAGTGTCTGTGTGTAGTCTAGAACTGCCATCTTGGCTGCGAAGTGCACCCACTTCCCAGCCCCTGAATCTTCCCTTGGCATCATGTAAGCCACCCCTATGGTAGGGTGCATTGTATGTGTAAGGTAGGACATGCTCTGATGTGTGTAGCATGTCCTGGTAGTGAATTACACACAATTTCGTTTTTCACTACTGTAAGGCTACCTGTTCTCCATAGGCCAGAATGGGAGGTTTGGCTATTACATTCTATAGTCCTAACTGACCCATAGAACATGGTAGAAAAACGAATTTAGTATGCCTGAGCTCAAAATATTAAAATACATCTTTTAGTGAAGTTTATTGTTATATTCTGTGTTTGAAAATACCACTTTTAGAAAGTAGGTATTTTCTTGCCTAAGCCTTCCAGTGTGCTCTGCTGTTATGTGTATTGGCTGTCTGGTTTTGGAGGGACAGGGCAGGCTGAGTCAGATCTAGGTTGAATAGAGAGATCTGCATTGGAGTGTGAGGAACGGTAGCTCTTGGACCTGAATAGGGCTGTGCCTGGCAAGGTGAATGCTGGCTCCACCTCCCACTGTGCGTCTGATGGCAGACCCCCTCTTTCTGAAAGGAAGGATGCAGCCTGGTAAACAAAGTGTTCCAGGGCTGGGCAGAACTGGTTCTGGCTGGGTTCAGTGACTTGTAGCTTCTGAGAACAAAGACTTTTGGTGTATAACTATCTGTGCTGAAACCCCTACAAATTGTATTGCCCCTGGATCTCAAGACCAACCTCCGTCCGTAGAACTGAAGGAAGCTGCAGGAGAGGACTGTCCTGGTGTTGTGTGCTGTTCCCTGGATTGGCCTGCAGTAGTTTTCATTGGACTGGAAAAAGGAGGGAAAAGGAGCTGTAAGAGAACTTTTTAATCTTGAACCTGCAATCACCCAAGGGCTAGAGAGAGAACTAGCCTCCTGACTGAAGTCTCAGGACCAGTAGACTTCATTTTTGTCGCTAAGGCCGCAGCCGAGGAGCGCCAAGAAAATCATCGCACTGCTGCCGCCGAGAGCTCGCTGGCCTGATCATCGCCCCGCACGTATGCGGGCCTCAAAAGTATCGCTAACGCCTGTTAGCGAGCCACCACCGCCACAGAGCGTCAGGAAAATCGTCGCCCTGCTGCCGCTGAGGGCTTGCTGGCCTGATCATCACCCCGCACGTTTGCGGGCCTCGAAATTATCGCCACAGTCACGAAGAGTCAAGAAATTCATCGCGTCGCTGCCGCTGAGGGCTCGCTGGCCTGATCATCGCCCTGCACGTTTGCGGACCTCAAAATTGTCGCTAACACCCGTTAGAGAGCGGCCGCGACCAAAAGCGTGAGGAAAAACATCGCTATCCCGCCGTAGCGGCAATTTTGTGGATTATTGACAACAACATCCCGGAACTGTGAGTAAAAAGGGTCGCAGAGACCATTGCCCTGAACTGAACTTTGCCTTTCCCATTTGAACTATTTTTGCAGCATCCAGAGAGAATCATTTTTGCACAGTATTGTGGCTTTCTCACTATTTGGTCTTGTGATAAGCCTATATATAAAGATAACTATTTTTTTTTATACCTACCTGTGTTGTGTCCCTTTGTAGTGTTCCTCACTGTATTACTGTGTATGGTCATAAACGCTTAACACACTGCCTCTGAGATTAGCCTAACTGCTCGTGCTACGTTACCACAGGGTGGAGCAGGGGTTGTCAATGGGGTGCAGCCCTTCACTCTGACTTAGGAAGAAGGGTCCCTGCTTGGACAGTGGCCATCCACTGCCAACTAGAGACCCCCATTTCTAACAACTTGAAAATATTAAACATTGAAAGTGCTGCCATGCTTAAAATGAAAAAGTTAGATGAAAGTGAAAAAGGTACACAGGCGTTCGCGTGTGAGATGAACGGAGGTTAAATTACTGTGAGAACGAGCACGTTGAATAGAACATCCGTGTAGAGTCAAAGGTTGCCGAATTGTGAGTAGGAAGTTAGCGTGGGACATGTGTAATGTGCACAGGGTAAAAATCAGAATAATGCCGAAATATGTCGGGAATGTGAAAAAAGTGAGGATCCTTTTGTGAAAACAATTTAAGTATGCACCAAAGCAGTAACCCCAGGTGTCGATATTGAAAAACAAAGTGGTACGACAAAGCATGCAAAAAATCAAATATAAATAAACACATATTCTTACGGAATCATCAGTTACATATTGGCGTGTGATCACCTGCAAGATGTAAATATAGCATGTTAATCTATCCGGTCAAAGCCGAATACCGTGAATAAAAGTGGAAACCAGGGGCGTGGCCAGGTGCCGACGGAGATGGCCGCTTAGCTCGCGAGCTCCGTTGAGCTACCTGTGCTGCCCGCAGAAATCCGCTCCAATATCCGGACTGCAGGCACCGGAGCATCTGCGCCACCTTCCTGAAGGGAGGCGCGCTCGATTGAGGCCAGAAGAGGTGCCCGGAGAGTGAGGGGGTGAACGGCGGCCACAGCGGCTGGTGCAGCGCCGACATCTGCGATCGTCTGGAGCCTGAAGCACGGGCCAGCCGCAACTCGAGGTCCCGGCTTGGGGCCTGTCTCGATAGCGGGGCTGCGGCATGGAGTACGACCGCGGGAGGCAGCCGAGCTGCTGCCGGAGAGAGTGCGGCCTGAGGACTGTGCTGCAGCGGGGACTGATGTCACTGGGGTCCGGCAGGGTCGGATCGCTTCTGCAGCGCTGAGCCCCCGGGCGCAGATCAAAGCGCGTGGCAGGCCCAGCATTAGAGGAGGGGCCGCGTGTCTGTTGAGATACTGCTCCGGGCTGGGAACGGCGGTGAGAGTTCGACGGCCCTAGCACTCGGGTCCTGAAGAGCTCCGCGACCCGTGGAATAAGGCTGCGACAGAGGCAGCTATCGGCGACAGCAGGGTAGCTGGGCAGCTACGAAGGCGAGACCTGCACTGGATCCGGCGAGGGAGGAGCCCCACATCCGAAAAGACACGGCTCCGGGCTGGGTGGCGGAGACGAGAGTGAGAGGCCCTGGCGCACGGGCTCAGTGGGCCACCGCGACACTCGGAGTAAGGCTGCGGGGGAGGCAGCGACCGGAGGCGGTAAGACACTTTGAGTGAGGCCTACCTTGGGGTTGCGGCGCGACCGGACCTGCAATCCTGCAATCTAGCGCCCAGCATTTGGGGGACCCCGTGAGAGACTTACGCCGGCGGTTGGCGCACACGAGGGGCGGAAGTGACAGACGCCCGGAGCAAGGGTACAGTTGCTGATTGTGCCACGCGGGAGGCGCCGGCTGGAGGAGCGGCGACGGTGTGCTGCCCCGGGCGGAGAGGAGGTACAGCGCGAAGCCGGGGGCCCTGGCCGACGGCTTGATTGGGGCACGTCCTTAGCAGAACGGCGGCCCACTGTCGACATGCGCCCAAAGACGGGGAAACCCTCGCAAACCAACAAGCTGGACAAATACGCAGTGCCCACTGGACCGGCGCTCCCGGCGGTAACGACGGATGCCACTGTGGAGAAGGCGGAACCCTCCCTGACCTCCATTATGGCCGCTATACAGACATTGGGAACGAACCTTGAGACCAAAATGGACAAGATCTCGATTGAGGTAAACCTTCTGCGCACGGACCTCGGCAAGACTACAGAGCGGTCGAAAGCCAACGAGACGGACATTAAGGCCCTGCAGGCATCAGAGAAGCGACTGGAGGGCCGCATCAATGAGCTCGTCTCCCAACATCGCCAAATGGCCCTGCGGCTCGAGGATCAAGAGGGGAGGGCGAGACGAAGCAACATCCGCGTCGTGGGTGTGCCAGAGGGAATGGAAGGGGGCAGTGTAGAGCTCTTCCTCGAGGACCTCGTCCTCCATCACCTGAAGCCCGGAAGGCTTTCGAAGCTTTTCACGGTTGAGCGCGCTCACCGGGCCCCGATCCCTAAACCCAGGCCGGGGGCCCCGCCTAGGACAATTATCTCCAAGATCCTGAACTACCGGGACCGGGACGCCATCCTGAAAGAGGCCAGGCGGCAAGGGGATCTCCAGCGCGAGGGGGCCACCATCAGATTCTTCCCAGACTTCACGCTCCGGGTACAGCAGGAGCGCCGCTCGTTCCTGGGCGTAAAGGCGGCGCTCAGGGAGCGAGGGATTAAATACATGATGTTCTTCCCCGCTAAACTGAAAATCATCGCAGAGGGCAAGTCGCACTTCTTCACCTCGCCGGAGGCGGTCCAGGAGTGGCTCGACACGACGCAGACGGAGGGCCGCGGCGGGCGCGACCGTGATCGCCCGCTCCGGGTGGTGGCGGCATCCCCCGGCTCGATGGAGGACGGAGCGGGGAAAGCGGGACAGAGCCAGGGGTCGTGGCGGTCCAGATCGAACAGCCCACGTTGGGACTCTCCCCCGGACACGGTGAAGCGCTGAACATTCTGTCCACGGCAGCATGCTGCAACGAACAGTAAAGTATTTGACCTGAACTGGGGACCTGGAGAGGTGGCAGGGAGGTGTGGTGGATGAGGATGCTTTCCCCCCCCACTCTTTATATTGTCAATGACACTGAAATGGTCCCTAAATTGCCTCGCACACTTGATGATGTAATAACGTGGGTAGCATAGTGTTGGCGGCGGCTGGAGTTGGAGCCGGCCTCAGTTTTCCCTAACAGAGTTTTTCCGGGGAGGGTGGCTACTCTCTCCGGGTTGGGTGGGGCGACAGGCGCTCTGCTAATTGGGGCAGTGGGTAGTTTAAGACCTGCGGAGCAGGGGGCAGGGAGGGGGGTGGGGGGCCTTGTTTGGGGAAAAGTTCCAGTGGCTGCAGGAGAGTTATGGCTAATGCCGGACGAGGGGTCACTTGAGTTGGCCTTATTTGTGATGTGTAAAGCTGAGGGTTGTTGGGGGGGTGGGTGGGGGGGATGCTGTATGGTTGTTATGGTCACACACTGATGGTCGCTGGGGGATGGCGGACAGCGCTGGGGCACGGAGACGGGCGGAGATCTACAGTAGGGACTATGGCTAGGTGCGGGAGGGAGGGCCTTAGGCTCCTCAGTTGGAATGTCAACGGGCTGGGGGATGGGCTTAAACGTACTATTGTCATGCAGTTCATTAAACGACACCTCCCAGATGTAGTGCTCCTACAGGAAACGCACTTGATGGGGAACACGTGCCAGGCCCTCAATAGATTGGGATATACCCTAGCGGTGCACTCCGGCTTCACTTCTGGCTCGAGGGGAGTGGGGATCCTGCTTCGCCGTTCCCTGCCCTTACAAATTGACCGCACGGGGATAGACCCCTTGGGGAGATTCGCGGGCCTGTCGGGGAGGTGGGCGGGTCGCCGGGTAAACTTCGTCTCTACGTACATTCCCCCTGGTCTACAGACGCTGGCATACGCAGACTTGGGTAAGCTTCTGCTCTCCCTCCCCGACGGACAGCTGCTAGTCGGGGGGGACTTTAACGCGGTGGCCTCCGGCAACCTGGACAGGCACCCGCCCAGGGTAACGCCGCCGGGGCAAAGGTGGTTGGCGGACTTCCTTGAAGCCTTCGGGCTTACGGACGCCTGGCGGCTGATGCACCCTGAGAGTTGACACTTCACCTTCCACTCGGGCCGCATCGTTCTTTCTCCCGACTGGACTACGTCCTGGCGTCCGTGCAACCGGACATATCCATCCGAGAGGCCTCACTCCTGGCGCGTGGCATCTCCGACCATTCGCCAGTGTACGTACAGGTAGAGCTAGGGGGTGGCAGGGAGGGATGTATTTTCCCCATACCCGCTTGGCGCCTCCGGAATGAGGACATGCGGAAAAAGCTGACTAGCTCCATTGAGCGCTATTTCGAGCTCAACACTGGGTCGACGAGCTCCGCGGTTACCCTGTGGGAGGCTTTCAAGGCGGTGCTGTGGGGGGAGGCCCTTTCGGCTATTGCCGGCTGCCGTAAGGAAAGAGAGGCGCAGGTCGCCTCGGTTGAGGCGGACCTAAGTGCACTTGAAGTGGCCGCATGTGAGGAGACGGAGCAGGGTGTACACCATCGGCTGCGACTTAAAACAGCAGAATATAGGGAATTGGTAACGCTCGCTGCCCAGGCGGCCATTCAGCACAAGGTGGGCAGGATATATGACCAGGGAGATAAGGCAGGCAAACTTATCGCGTGGCCGGAGAAAAAGCAGCGGGCCGCAACGGTGGTTCCCGGAGGTCAGGACGCTGTCCGGGGATACGGTAACGGAGCCCAGAGAGATTGTCGCGGAATTCGCGGATCACTTCCGGCGGGTATACAGTAGGGGGTCGGACCGTCCAGAGGACGACTCAGACGACTTGCTGGCGGATATTCGTATGCCCAGTCTGTCAGAAGCCAACCGTGAGGCTCTGGATGCCCCTCTCGCCGCGACCGAATTGGAGCGCTCGATTTTGGACCTTCGCCCGGGGAAAGTGCTAGGCCCCAATGGTCTGCCTATCGAGCTCTACAAGTTGAAGTCGGACGTCCTTGGCGTGCATCTCCTCCGAATGTTCGAGGAAAATGCAAAGGCGGGGATACTGCCGCGTGATCAGCGCTTGGCCACCATAGTGGCCATACCTAAAGAGGGAAAGCCCAGGGACGCCTGCTCCTCGTACAGGCCGATCTCTCTGCTGAACGCAGAGCCGAAAATACTTGCCAAAACTCTTGCGAACAGGCTCCACTCAGTCCTCCCCACGCTGGTCCATCCAGACCAATCCGGCTTCATGCCCCACCATAATACGGCGCTAAACCTCCGCCGCCTGCACGGGGTGCTGGGAAGGTGCCATACGATTCGGGAAGACGCGGTGGTGGTGTCGCTTGACGCCACAATGGCATTCGACACACTCGAATGGCCATATATGATGACAGTACTCCGCAAGTTGGGCTTTGGGCCTCGCTTTATGGCTTGGGTTCGCCTTCTATACACGGAGCCACTGGCGCAGGTGGTGGTTAACGGCAGGGTGTCTGACGTGTTTGGTCTGGAGAGGGGCACCAGACAGGGGTGTCCGCTCTCCCCTCTCCTCTTTGCGCTTTCTCTCGAGCCGCTGGCGTCGTGGATCCGGCAGGACAGTTGCCTCACGGGGTTACGGTGGGCGGACGGATGGGAAGACAGAATATCACTCTACGCTCTACCTTTCCCACTCGCGGAGATCCATATTGGCGGTAATGGACATCTTTGTCAGTTTCGGGAGGAACTCCGGGTTTTCCATCAACTGGGCAAAATCCGTCCTCTATGTTCTGCACGGCGATCCCCCCAGGCTGCCTGACAACTGTCCGCTAGCGGTAGCGGAGGAGGGCTTTAGATACCTCGGAGTGTTTGCCACACTGGATAAGACTCTCCGGTTTGAAAGGAATCTCATGCCGCCGCTGCAGCGGTTCCAGCACGACTCAGCTTCGTGGCAGTGGCTGCCGCTGTCGCTGCTGGGCCGTGCGGCCCTCTTTAAAATGATGGCCCTTCCTCGGTTTCTATATGCGCTCCAAAACCATCCGGATCTAGTGCCTGCCTCATACTTTGCGGCGGTGGAGGCGGCGCAGCGGATCCTCCTATGGTCAGGAGTACCCAAAATAGCGCTGCGGAAACTACGCTGGGGTGGTATGATGGGGGGATTGCCCTCCCGGAAATCCGTAAGTACTATTGGGCCGCCCACCTATCGGCAATAAACCAGGGGACATACTGCGACGGCAACGATCCGGGGTACGGGATGGACAGATGGTTGCTCCCTGGTGGAAACTATGAAGTTGCGCTGTACTCCAGACCAGGCAAATTCCACCTCACGGGACCGACGAAGCACTCGGTGCAAATATGGCACGCCGCGCACCGGGCGTTGGGATGGTCTAACACGCTTACACTGGCCACCCCTCTGTGAGCATCAGAGAGATTAGGCAGCCTGAGGCACACGAAGGGGTTCTGTAACTGGGATCTGATCGGGATCTCCCGGGTGGGGGACCTCTGGGGGCCGGAGGGGGTCAGACCCTTTGCTTACCTCCAGGACACTTATGACATGGCGCGGACGGAATATTTTAGATACCTACAGGTCCGTCACTCCCTTCGAGCCAATATCCCTCCGGGGACCCGACTTCCGCGGGCCTCCCCGCTTGAGGACAGGCTGTTGGATGACACATGCCGGAGCATGCCATTTCCCTCACATACAAAAAATTGATTAACAACCCCCCTGATCCTCTCGACTCCCTGGAAGAGAAATGGGTGGCAGACGGGCTTGAGATTGACGACGAGGAGTGGATTACCGCTCTGGGGTCTCCTAGGGAAGTAGCGATATCAGCCAGACTCCGACTGGTGCAGCTAAAAATTTTGCACAGAGTGTATGTCTCCTGCACCAGGCTACAGGCGATGGGTAGGGGAGGGGAGGGTTGTGCTGTCGGGGGTGCGGAGAGAGAGGGTCCTTCTTTCACATTTTGTGGGAATGCCCAGGGGTGCAGCGATACTGGAGGCGAGTGGGGTCATGTATGGGGGAGGTATGGGAGACTGGGATCCGCACGGAGGCTAAGAGATGTTTGCTTAATATTTGGGAACCCACAGACTTGTCCCAACGGGGGAGACTATGGGTAACACCGGGACAAATGGTCGCTTAAAGGAATATAGCCCGTCTATGGGGGGCATCGACTCTGCCGAAATTGGTGGACTGGCAGAACGATATGGACTGGTGTATGCTACAGGAAAAGACGGTATACATGGCGCGAGGGTGTCCCACAAAGTGGGAGGAGGTGTGGTCGCTCTGGAACGCCTACCGAGGATAGATAGTTGAGCCGCCGCGGGCCCGTCTATCCGGCCTGGAAAGTGCGGACGTAACATAGGATGTAGCCCGGCCAAGGGTTATCAGCCTAGTCTTGGTGTTGTCTCCATAAGTTTCCGGTGCTGCGTCACCCCAGATACCTTGCATGAAACGACCTGCCTTGTGTGACTTGATTATGTTCTGTTTTCTGAAAACAATAAAAAGTTTAATAAAAAAAAAGTGGAAACCAAAAGATTAAAGAGTGTGTACTTACGAAATAAGGTAGTTCGTGTCTAGACCCTTTTTTTAATATGGTAATTTGACCAAGAATACGGTGAAAACGTAAGCAGGCTGCACATTTTGGTGCATGGGTGAGAGGTGGAAAGCTGGCTAGAAGTGATAGAACAAGTTATAAAGATCCTCTTGCAGCCAAGAACAGCACCCAAACAGAAGAGGCCAGGCAGACATGCTGTTCTCTTATCCCCAAGATGCCAACATTGGTGCGCCCAGGTTCCTACAATCCTTGCTAATTCTTATCAGCATCACTTGAGCAAATAAAGCATACTTAGACTGGAAATAACGGATCTGCAAGAATCAGCTTAATTTCAATTAGTAAAAATTCTAATGTCGGACTAGTCTTTTTTTTACTTTTAATCAGCATTTGACAGAAGGCAGCTGTAACGGTTTGGGAACTAGCAGGAACAAGCATTTGCAATGCAATAGGTCTCGCAATTGTGCAGGTTTAAGCTATTGGCATTGTATATGACACTGCCTTTTATTTATGTATTTTAAAAAAAAAAGGCATTTTTATTTGCAATGTTAATAGCTCAAACTCGCGTAAATGCGAGACTATTGCAAATGCTTGTTTTTCTATGCATTCCAATCTGGCTGACCTTCAAACACGTGGACCAATTTTTGCAATCTAGAAGTAAATGTTTGCATTATTCCATTGATTTACTCTGTGTCCCTTGACCTTTTTTCTCCTTGCTTATCTTTTACCCCTACACCTCCTTAGGTAATGCTGTAAACCCCCGTCATCGTCCCAGACCGGAATTCATTTCTGCGTCCCTTGCAAGTGTTCTCCTCCTACGTGTGTGCCCTCCATGCCAGCTCTCACTCTTTTATGCTCATCTCAGGAAATGTTTTTCTCTCTTTTTCAAGTATTCATTACCACGAGTGGAAATATGTAGGTACTCTTCCATCATTTGTCTATGTATTACTATTCCAACATTTTCTTGTGCAACCCTGTATTATTCTTTATTATTCATCTTCAACATAATTTCTGGATGTGATTATGTGCTCAGCACATAATCCCCTCACAATCAGACAGCACCAGGGCACGAGTCGGGGGTACACGCGGGTGGACGGCGTCCACCCACTACTTTCACAGGGTGAACGCCGTCCACCTGGCCAAGAAGTTGGGTCCCACTGAATAATGTGCCGAACTCGTCCCGGTGTAATTTCCAAACACCGGGACACTTTCAGCAGCGCCTGCACGTTATCTGCTTTCCATCTGCATCAACATGCAGGTGGGGACGAACCTTACTTATTTTAGACTCCTGCTGGGCCCATAACAAAGGGCGAATCTGAGGGGTCATCAGGCCTCCTTTTGTTCCAGTCTCCTGGCTCGGAGCAGTCAGGAGCCTCACACCTAGAAGCAAATGCAGCAGAGGGGAAACAAAGGTTAGCACTTCACACATACTTAAGATTGGCAGCTTTTCACTTTGTTCAGGCTCTGTTTACTAGAGATGCATGCACTGTAAGAATGTCAGATGTGTTGGTCTCTCCCAGTATTTTCACAAAATAAATGTAATTTGTATAGCACTTCCTACCCCTGAGGAGGCATTGAAATAATTTAAGTACCACTATTGTTTCTTGAATAGCGCTACTCATCACAAAGCAGAGTGTCAGAGCACTTCACATCACACGTACATATTAAAGTCAGGGCTTGTGATGCCACTTCCTATGATGTCAATTCTTGTGATGCCACATGTAATGTCAAGTGCCCTGATGTCATGTGCCGTGATGTCACTTGCATACTGCCTAACTAGGTTAGTTCCCCCACTTCGTTTTTTTAGGACTTGTGCACTGGACAGCACTATTACCTTTAGACTTGATGATGACCTAACAAGTTTCTTTAAAAAACAAAAAAAAAAGACTTTATTGGCATTAGGCTTATATGCATTTCCATTATTACAATGTCAGGATATTTACATACATGTATAGGTTACCCTACTGCTCTCTTTCTTCTCAGTTGTAGTAATAACTTGTATAAACAATTCAAAAAGCTGAAGCTCAACTCCCTCTTCCCTCCTCCCCCTAACGATTCGCTTACTTGTAGTTTATTATTTTCAGCATTGTGTGTTCACCTCTTTCATTTTATGCTTTAGCATTATCCGGGGTCTGTGTGGGGAAGGGAAGGTCTTGTGCCAGCCTTTTTATCTTATTCTCTTCGGAGTCCCATCTCGTTCCCCCTTAAACGTGTTGGCGGGCTTGATTGGACTTCTGCTGTATCATTAAGGTATGATGCCCGCATGTCATCTAGCAGTCTCCCCCATGCTCTTGCAGTTTCTAGATTCCATATGCCTCGCCTTGCCTCTTTCAGAAAGATTCTATTCTCTGCGTCTGCTCACTTCTCTAATTCTCTTTTCCAGATCTCTATTCTTGGCCCCCTTGTAGCCTTCCAGTTCTTTGCGATTTCTCGCTTTGCTAATATATAGGCTAGGTCCTGAAACCTCTCAGTAACTTTTGTCTTGGCCATGTGTGGAACCAGCTCAGTATGCAGTGTCCCGGTGTATGTGCTACCTCTTTGTTTATAGCACTTTCTTCTAGATTTAGCACCCCTTCTCAGAAGTCCTTCAGGCCCGGACAGTCCCAAAACATGTGCAGAACATGCGCCTTTTTTTCTCCGCATCAAGGGCAAGCCGCTTCCTCCGTTTGGAAGTATTGCCTGATTCGTGCTGGCATGAGATACGCTCTATGCAGAACATATTAGTTTATGAGCTTAAACAATGGTTTCCCAGTCCTTTTCTGTAATCGGTACCTCGAGGTACTCCTTCCATTGTGTTCTCAAGCGCTCCATGGGCTTCTGGACATCTCTCCTGATTGCTCTATAAATGTAGGAGACTGTCTTGATCCTGCCTGCCGAGAGAGCCACTTATCTGCAACAGTCCAGTGCCCTGGGTTCTGTCGATCCAGTGCTCCAATGTTTCTTGAACGCTTCAGTGAGAGCTCTATGCTGCGGGAAGTGTCCCTGTGGAAGGTCAAACCCCTCTTGGATAACAAAGGAGAGTTCCTAAAGCAGCCAAAGTTCTATACGAGTGAGTCAAGATCCTCTTGGAGAACCAATTATTCAAAATGAAGCAACTATAGCTATGAATGAGGTGGAGACTGCAATGTGGAAAGCAAGAGAGGAAACTGAATAATGAACAAAAATAAATTTACAACAAAGTTAAAGACCTGAAAGGCAGAGTCGCTGCTTGAAGACACTGATTCAGTAATGGGGCAGGGGTCTAGAATAAACCCGGCAGTGGTCAGATCCTGGGATTGCGCTACGATGTTCCTCGGAGTATCTATTCTGCCAAAGATATTTTTACTATTTACTTTGACCCTCCTTCCACTCGCTGTGACTTTTTTTGCCCTTTCCTGGTAATGGCTATGACAGCTATTTGCGGTGTATTAACCTCCTGTGTGCTACTAGGGATTCGAGAGGTTTGGCTGCCAAGAGCCACAATCCCTTGCAAGTGCTGCCCCTACGGAGAAACTAACCCCCGGCCTCTGCCTCCCCCCTGGTGCCTCGGTCCTGTATACCGGTAGCAGCAGCTGCTGCCTCGCCGACCTTACCGCCACCTTCCTGCGCTGCTTCTCCACTTCGGTCCAGCGCCTGGCGGAAGAAGCCGCTAATGCCGATTCGGGCGTAGTTCCCCCTAAGATGGCCTCGCTCAGCCACCTTACGTCCTCTTTGGAGTTCCAGGGCGGCTTCCAGCCAGCGAGGTGGTGCGGGTAGGCGTTTCCCCGCCTCCTCTCTGCACATTCCCGACCCCGCGGCTGACTCGTAACACGCCGCAACTTAGGAAAAATCCGACCTCACCGGTAAGGAGCGGCGGGGGTGCTTAAAGTTAAAAAGACGATCTCCTCCTTCTCAATCTCTTTCTCAATGTCCGACTCATGGATTCGCGTAGGCTGCTCTCCATCCCGAATTCAGCTCATTGAGTGGCTGCTGTGGGAGCTCCGGGTGCTAGCGGCTAACGTGCGGCTGCCATGTTCCTTCCACCACCTCTGCCTTACAGGTATACCAAGTTAAAGGGAGGTCTTTCAAACCTAAGAAGCAAAAGAGTAAGTCAGTTAACAGCTTGGGTAGAGTGACTCCGTCGCTGCGCTCTTATTTCAGGGTTCTACCAGAGGTGCTGCTTATTAGTGCAAAAACTGAGCCTCCAGGACAGAGCTCGGTAAGCTTAAACACCCCTATAGCACCAGCATTTACATCAGATACGGTCTCTGGAGCAGTATGGAATCAGCGTCAGACATGGCCTCTCAACAACAAAGTGATTCAGGGGAACCTCTTGGGGGCAAGAATGGTCAGAGCGCGGGCCCTTTGAGCTGTCCTCTGAGTCAACCACAGTTACAGTTACAGCCACAGTCACTGACAGTGTTTAACAGTAGTTCTGATGGGGAGCATGAGGGGGGACCCTATCTGTACCGTCGTCAATATCCTTACCCTCAGGTTGGGAGGGTCTTTTCGCTACACTTTCTGAGGACATTAAAAAGGATTTTGCAGTATCCACAGTGAATCAAATGGAAATTAGGAATTTCTGCAAATCCTTGGAAAAAAAAGTAGACCTAATAAACTCTAGGACGGTAGCTCTAGAGAATACTGTTGGAGAATTGAAAGAAGATCTGGGGCGGGCAAAATCTGATATTCAATTGCTAAAGACAGGTCATGTCGACCATAGTGATAGAATAGAGAGGCTTGAGAACAATGCACGTAGGAATAACCTGCGTTTATTGAATATTCCGGAAGGCAGCGAAGGATCTGACATCCGCTCTTATATCGTCTCCCTACTCAAGACTGCTTTACAGCTTGAAGACTTGGAGGAAGATCTTAGCCGGGGCATACAGAGGGTGCATAGAGATCCTTTTCGTAGGAACCCTGATAGACCTAAACCCAGAAAAATCCTCGTTAATTTCCTTACCTTCACCTTAATGGATAAAATTCTCAATTCTGCATTGAAATTGAAAACAGTGAGAGCAAAGGAATTCTCGTTTGAGATCCAGTCTGATCTCTCGAGGAGTACTCTGGAGAGGCAGTGGGAGCTGGGCAGGAGGCTGGAAGATTTTAAAAAACAAGGCGCAGTAGCCCTGTTGAAATTCCCGGCCTTTTTAAAGGTGATGCATAACAACAAAATGCATAATATAAAATCAGTGCAGGAAGCGGACGAGCTGCTTAACAGCATCAGTAAGAGAGGTTTATAATGGCTGAGCTTAGTTTAAGGAGCTAGTCAGGGGTAATACTGGGTCCAGTAGGGTCTTACCTTTTTCTCCTCTTGCACGGAAGAATAAGCATAATTAGAGACTACAGAGTCTATAGTGTCGGGCTCCTCAACTCCTCAGGATCGGAACGATGCTCATTATGGTCCACCTCTCGATAGCTTCAAGTCTGAGTGCTATTACAGCACAGATCAGTGAAGCGATCGAGCGAGGGAAGGAAAGGCAGGGGACAGCAGGGAAGGAGACCTGTAAAGACACGAAGGCAACACCATTAACATTCAATGAACCCCAACATCCTCTACCCCTACACCGTTTGATGGCTTTAAGTACTAAGAATAACCACCTGTAAAGAAAAAGGACGTTTGTAGTTTCACTGGTTCCTGCTCACGTGCTCCACCCAAGAATGAGAGGCCGGTGAGACAAGGCCCCATTACAACAAAGAACACACACGCAACACTAAAATGGAGAAGACAGCATTAGTTTCAGGTATTTACTGTGTGTTGGACATTCTCTCTATGTGCAACCCCTCCTCATTGGTTAACGTACCCATAATCTTCTCTGGTATGGTGTTGCGGAGGTTGTATGAGACCGACTTGGCTCATCCATAATCCCCTGCTAAGACGGATACATAATCATAAGAACATAATTAGCAAGCTCAAATCCTTGAGTTGGTATATTTTCCACACGTAATGTTAGGTTAAGTGCTCCATAAATCAAACAAAGGTATTCTCTGTTCACTCCTGGCGAACAAGTCGTGTTTCACACACGTTACTGTAAACTTTGATGTAGCTTCTATCGTATGCCCTGGCACTGGTATTCCTGCTACTCGCCAGAGCCCACAGAGGTGTGTCTCACCAACGAGGAGGAACACCTAGTGCACCTGAGTTGTCGCAATGCAAAAACAAAATGCTTGTGCACACAAGCGAAGGTCTTGAGGGTTATGTCGTCCAGCTACAATCCCCCTTTTTTCCAACTTTAACATACACTTTCCCAAGACTGAGCCTGTCGGTGTCTGCTGTGGTGCAGTTGCACCCTTACCCTACCAGCCCGGTGTCTGCCGAAGGATGATCCTGACCGGTAAACTCTCTCTGCATCATTTGCTACCAAAATCCCCACGGGGCGCTCAACAATGGCTCCGTTCTATGAGGTCTTCGCTGGCTGCCACACTCGAGCTGTGAAGGCGAAAATACGAACCAGAGATGCAAACAAAAGGCGTCTTGGAATCCAGAATACTCGGCAATGCCGCCAGGACGGAAGTGAGCTATGAAGCCTTCCGCTGCTGTGCGCGCGTCCCGTGCTGCCTCTAGCGCTCATGGGACATATAGTCCTTGAGCAGTTCCTGCACTGTTTGCGGAGGTTAAGACGGGCCGTTTCCGCTCTTACTGCGGAAAATAGGACAGGGCTCTCGCGAACCCTGACAGTACATCCCCTTTACGCGGAGTCCTGTCGTGTTTTTAGCAGTGGATGTTTCCGGTGGAACGCTGCAATCAGCCGAGGAGCATGTATTCCGCTAGCAGGTTCCTAGGAATTTTCCTAAGGCCCATATCCCTTCCAGGCTACCAGATACCACCTATTTCTGCCTCTTGTCTTGGTGTCTAAGATTTTTGAGACCTCGTATTCTCTCTCACTGTTTACCCATATGGGATTTGGTCTCTTCTTAACGGGTGTAATGGAGGGTTTCAAGAGTGATACGTGAAATACAGGATGTATACGCATAGAAGCTGGTAGGGCTAGTTTCACGGCCACGGGATTGATACGTTTAATGACTTTATAGGGTCCAATGTACTTGGGGTTAAATAGTGAGTGGTTTTTAAAGTGGATGTTCTTAGTGGACAACCACACCGCATCTCCTGTTTTATACACCGGGCCCACTCTGCAATATTTGTTGGCCCCCTGTTTATATTTTATTTTGGCTATTTGTAACTGTTTTTGGGTTTTCTTCA
The DNA here is from genome assembly GCF_964204655.1 of Triturus cristatus. Lineage (NCBI taxonomy): Eukaryota > Metazoa > Chordata > Amphibia > Caudata > Salamandridae > Triturus > Triturus cristatus. The sequence goes on along the minus strand of NC_140584.1, from coordinate 790,919,602 downwards.
ACGTGCCCTGAATGTGTTTAACTCTGTTGCGTATCTCTGGTATGTTGATTCCCGCACAAGTATGCAAAAAGGGAAGGAATCTGGGGTGAAACCCCTAGGTGTTGTAAAAGGGGGCTGTTTTTGTCGAGCCATGTATGGCGCTATTATAAGCCACTTCCGCCACCCTCAATCCACCCATGTTTCTGTCGTGGAATCTACGTAACATCGCAGATACTGTTTAAGTGTTTGATTGACCCTTTCGGTCTGCCCATCAGTTTTGGGATGGAAGCTTGTAGAAAGAGCCACCTGGATCTGTAACGCAGAACACCATACCTTCCAAAACTGGGCGGTGAACTGCGTATCCCTATCGGACACAATCCGTTTTGGAAGGCCATGTAGTCTGACTATATGGAGCAACAACAGTTTTGCTAGTTGTCCTGTCGTGGGTACTTGGTGACAAGCAATAAAATGTCCCAGTTTAGTAAGGTAATCGACCACTACCATAACCGTATTACAGCTCTGATCTTTGGGAAGTCCTACGATAAAGTCTATGGAGATGTTCTCCCAGGGAACTGTGGGTGTGGGTAAGGGCTGAAGCAACCCTTGAGGTTTAGTGTGGTCTGTTTTTATTTGCGTGCACGTGTCGCACGCTTTGATCCATTGAGCGATGTCCTTTCGAACACTAGGCCACCAAAATTGTCTTTCAACCCGTTCTAGGGTTTTGTATAAACCGTTGTGTCCAGCGCTGAGTATTTCATGGCACCAACAAAATACCTGCTTCTGCAATGCTTTCGTGGGTATCAACATCATATGTCCTTTCACAAAGATGCCCTGTTTCTCTTTCCACTATCTGTGGAACTTTAACCATGTTCTCCATGTGCATGTCCGGCTTCCTATCGCCAATTTCTGTAAGAAGTCACTAGTTTGTATGGAACAAACCACTTTTTGCGGAGGATTGATAGCGTGTTGCAGTTCTTCTTCTTCCTCTCTAATAGACTCCTGTCTGGTGAGTGAGTCTGCCTTCTTATTCTCCTTGCCTGGTCTGAAGGTCACAATGAAATCGAATACCTCAAAGAATAGCATCCAACGTAGTTGTATCGGAGTAAGATGCCTGGCAGAGCGCATGAACTGCAGATTCCTATGATCGGTGTAGACCGTCACCATTTCCTTGGCTCCTAATAAGAAATGACGCCACTCGGAGAACGCCGCTTTGATCGCCAACAGTTCCTTCTCGGCAATGGTGTAGTTCTTCTCCGCTTTGTTCAACTTCCGGGACATAAACGCTATGGGGTGCATTTGTCTTGTGGTTTCGTTTCTTTGAGACAAGACCGCCCCGATGGCCACCTCGGAGGCATCTGCTTCGACTATGTAGGGTTTAACTGGATTGGGATGCACCAGTACTGGAGCAGTTATAAAGGCATTCTTTAGTTCATCAAAGGTGAGTTGGGCTTCTTCAGACCACTGAAATGTATTCTTTTTTTCGCAACAACTTGGTTATGGGGGTCACTGTTCTGGAGAAATGATTGATAAATCTTCTGTAAAAGTTGGCGAATCCCAAAAAGCATTGTACGTCTCGGACGTTCTGTGGCTCATGCCACTCCTTCACCGCTTGGACCTTCCTTTCTGCCATCACCTGCCCCCTAGGGGTAAGCATGACTCCTAAGAATTAGACGATATCAATGTGGAATTCGCACTTGCTAAGCTTACAGTATAGTTTGTTGTCTCTTAACGCTTGTAGGACCGTGCCAACATGATGTATATGTTGTTCTTCAGACGACGAGTAGACCAAAATATCGTCGATATGAACTCGCTTAGCACTTCATTAAGAAAAAACTGAAATGCCACGAGGGCGTTGCAAAGGCCGAAGGGCATCACCAGATATTCGTACAGCCCGTATCTCGTTTTGAAGGCGGTTTCCCATTCATCTCCGGCTCTCATCCTGACAAGATGATACGCCCCTTTGAGATCCAGCTTAGTGAATATCACTGCATTCTTAACCTGTTCCAACAGGACTGGGATTAACTGAAGGGTATATCGTTTTTTAACCGTGATATCGTTCAGCGCCCTGAAATCGATAAACGTGCAGAGCTCCCCATTAGCCTTTGGAATGAAAAACAGAGGGAAGGCAGTGGATGACTTAGAGGGGCGTATAATCCCCAATTCCAGGTACTAGTCCAAGTATTGCCATAGATGCTCGTTTTCTTTTTCTGTAAGGCCGTATATCCGACCACAAGGCACCACGGCTCCCGGGATAAGATCGATCTGACAATCGTATTGTCGGTGGGGTGGCAAGGTCTCGGCCTGTACTTCGTTGAAAACATCCTGAAACACAGAGTATTGTTCAGGTAATACGATGTCTTTCTCAGCTGCAGTAGCAATCCAATGTCTCGATGACAGGGCTTGCGAGGGTAGTATCGACTGGCTGAAGCAATGGTTGTTGCAATATTCAGAGTCGAAACATAGTGTCTTGTTTACCCAATCAATCCGCTGGTCCTGTTTCTGTAGCTACTGGAGTCCCAATATGATCCCGTGTTGGGGGGATCGTATGACGTTGAATTCCAGGAACTCTCCATGTTGTTGATTATTCCTGACTTCTAACCTGTCTGACACATAACGGATTGGTCCGGAGTCTAAGGCGCGCCCATCCACTGCTATCACGGTTTCAGGAACTGTTTTCTTCAACAAGTTGATTCCCATCGTTTGGGCTACTGATTCATCGATGAACGCACCTGTTGCTCCAGAATCAACTAATTCCTGGGACTCTTTCCATTCTTCTCCAATCTTGATCTCAATAGTGATATAAAAGAAGCGATTCATATCCGCAGCACTCAAGGTGGGTAGATAGGTCGTGCTCGAGGGTTCCCCTCCAATGTCTCTCGAGCTGTCTAGTTTTCCGTATTCTTCTTTGTATAGGTGCTTACCCCTTTTCCGAAATCCCCCCGGGAGGTTTGGGGTTTTTGCAAGCAGTCCCTAATGAAATGCCCCCTTTTTCCACAATAGAGGCATAGCCCGTCCTTCCTCCTCCGATCTCTTTCTTCGGGGGTCAGCGCAGCACGCACCGTGCCAATCTCCATGGGTTCTGCGTTACTCCGTGAGGGTTCCCCTGTATGGGAGCGTTCGTACCTAAGGGGTATGCGTTCCTGCTTCCGAGTGTCATTTTTCCTGTCACCCATTCGGTGTTCTAACCTCAATGTCAGGTTATGAGCTCAGTACAAGACGTCGGCTGGGGGTCGATCTGTGCGATGATGTCCTTCAGCTCGTCTCTCAATCCCTGGTAGTAGATAGCAAACAGTTTTTCTTCTGCCCATTTGGTTTCTGCCACCAACCATCTGAAAATAGTAAGGTATACCACCAGTTCCTTACTCCCTTGCCGAAGCTCCAGTAGCTCTCGATCTGCGGAGAGGGTGTGGGATCTGCGGTCAAAGATATTCTCAAATTCTTCTTTAAATGTGTCCCAATCATAAAGGAGAGGGTCGTCTCTCTGCACTAACAGGACAGCCAAAAGAGCTGCATCTCCCGCCAAATAGGAAATGAGGAATGCCACCCGTGCTTGGTTGGTGGCGAACGCCTTGGCCTTGCAGTTAAAGTATAGCATGACTTGCGTAAGTGTTGGACTTGGCCCTTCTGGCAGGTTCACCCCTAAACTTTTTGCAATTATCCTAGCCTTTTTCCCTATGTAGTGTTAGTGGTTTTAGAATCCTAGGCACTTTAGCACGGTGTCCCCGTGTAAAGTGTGTGCGCTCTGTGTTACATTTAATGAGACTGGCCTGCCCTCCCATAGGAATGCATGGGGGATATGTGTGTCCATGGTAATTCCTGATGTGAGAGGAGTGCAGGGTCAAGTTTAGTATGTGCGAACTCGTAAGAATAAATGCTGCGCAATGATGTGCGCGGATTTATTATAACTATAGTAGAAGTGCCACTTCTAGAAGTTGGTACTTCTGTGTGCTGTGTGTCTGCCTGCCTGATGTGGAGTGAATGTCTGGCTTGGGATTGACAGGTGCTGGATGGTGTGGGGAATTCCAGGAGCCAGGGTGAGTCAGCCCAGTGGTGAATAGGGAGATCAGCAGCTAGATGGGAGGGAGGAGTTGCAACAGGGACCTGAATAGGGCTGTGCCTTCCCTCCACAATGCTGGCTCTGCCCCCTGTGGTGCGTCTGATGTCCCTAGCCTGTCCTGTGAATAGGGAGAGGGGCTGAGCCAAACAAAGTTCTCCAGAAACAGTTGCATCTGGTTTTCCCCTTGCCCTGCACCTTGGGGACAAAGGAAGCCTGTGTATAAAAAGGGGCTGTGACCCCATGTAAAGTGTTCTCCCCCTGTGTTCCTAACTTGAGGGGGTCCTGCTGCTGCTGGGCGCCAGGAGATACCGCCACTGGGGACTGCCTCCCTGCTGGAGGGCCCTGTGAGCTGGTCCCTGGGCCCAGCCTTTGCCCCCCCTGCATCCTGAAGACTTTCCCTGAACATTGCCTTATCTGAAAAAGCGCTGGATCTAACTTTCCTGAGGAGCGCTTTTTGGTGGTGCCTTTCTGTGGAGGAGCTGTGCTTCTGTCGCGACTGCAGGCCGCACCAATCCGCAATCCTCAGGAGCGAAGCTAGGTCTCACCTTCCCTGAAGATATCTCAAGCCCCCTACAGTATAATAGCAGCAGGCTCACAGATACCCCCAGGGAGCGATGAGCAGACACGGAACTTCAAAGGAACGTCAAAGGAACTCAGCGTGGGAGGGAACCAAGGGATAGTAGCCCATAGGAGTTGCTGTATAAAGAAAAAAGAACAGGTCAATAATTTCTACCATAGGCGTACAGAATGAGATACATCAGAGCTATGTAATTTAAGAGAAGGATTGTGTATGGTCTTTTTCTTACCCGTGATAGGACAACGTAGGTCAACAAGTAGAAACTGGAAGTATAGTCCAAAAAAGTCCGGTGTATTAACACCCGATCGTGGCTTCGTGTGGTAGTCCCTGTATTGCAATCATACAGAGCGTCTTTTCCAAGGAAGCCGAATTTAAGAAACAAGTACAAGTCCTTATGTGAAGGATGCTGAGTTCGAAAAGGAAAAGAAGTCGCTAACGTAATTTGCCAGCAAAATAATATCGTATCAAGTTGTGATGCACTTCGCAAGGTACTCGCTAAATATGACGTTCGTAGCAAGTGGTTCAATCAGTTCTGTCTTTGTTCCGGTCTGAGAGTCTTCAATTGTATCCGTAGCGGGCGATAGGACGCTAAGGGTTGGTAGAGCCTTTAGATGAGCCGTCAGCGGCTTGCAAGGTTACAAAGTTGCAAGGTGTATTTGTAACAAGGTAGGAGCGAGAGGCTGTCGGATACACGCAGCGCTCCAAGGAGGCGGGGTGACGAGAGATATTCCTCTTCGGCTAGCAGAGTTTCAGGAGCTGCAGAATTCCACAAGAATCGTAGAAACTTTCACAGGCAGGAGTCACAAACGATAAGATTCGCAACAGGCAGGGTTCTCAACGGATCGAAGAAGCCAAGCAATTACGGGAAGAGGCGTATCTCTATTTGAAGAGCTTGAATGCTCTGATTCGCTGTCAAGCATCAGGAGACCAATCGAGGAATCTGATTCGTTGTCAGGTCACATGGAACTACTCGAGTGATCTGATTCGTTGTCAGGTAGCATGTGACCACAAACAATCTCTCTCACCCTCCCAAGGCATTATGGTATTTGTAGTGAAATAGGGAAAAAGTGTGGTTTTCTACGTGTGAGATGTTGTACGGGTAACAGCTTCTACTCGTTGGCTGCAGCACGGAGCTGCGACCATTTTAAGAGAATCCCCGGAGTGGGGAACCCCCCGACACAGTTGCTATTTATCAAGCAGGTGCCCACCCTGCATCCCATCGCTGAGGAAAAACGAGCGGGAGCCTACCCCGCGTTGGCGCCACTGATCTATGCTGAAGACCGAGCGGGAGCCCACCCCGCATCGGTGCCTCCATAGCGGGTGCCTACCCCGCATTGTGCGCTGATTTATACCCCTAACGGGTGCCCAACACGCCAGGGACTCTGTGCTGTTTCATACCCCTAGCGGGTGCCCACCCCGCCAGGGACTTTATGCTAGTGACGGGAGCCCACCCCGTATTGTGCCAGGAGGATAGAGGGACAGCCTCACCGCCATGGCTTGGAAGCTGCCTGACTGAAGGCGGGGCCTCGCGAAGGAACCAGGAAGCAGACGGGAGCCTACCCCGCGCTTCTGGGACAAGAGACGAGACGGGAGCACACGGGAGCCCACCCCACGCTCCGGACACGAGAAGAGGCTGGGGAAGCGTGGCTGCGGGTTTGGAGGAGGACTGGAGCCCACCCTGCCTCCACGAGACACTGCCTGGAGCCTCGCCGGTTCCCCAGTGAAGTCCCGGTCCCAGAAGAGGGACCGGGCGAAGAGGAAGCCCCGCGGCGCGACCGAAGCTCCGCCGGCAGGGGAGAAAGCGGAAACGTGCTGCTGGTGAGTGGAGCTCACGATAGCCTGTGGTTGGGGGAGGCAGAGTCAGAGCAGCCCCTTCTGGCAGCGGGCCGCTCCCACGTTGTTGAGCAGCTTCTGGAGTGCTCCACAGTTCGTGAGGGGCAGGTTCTGTTCTTGTGGGGTCATATCTGTTTTAAGAGCCTGTGTGCTCCAACGTGGGGACCGATTTTATTACAAAACTCAGTGGGGGCAGCAGGCAGGACAGCGTCTGTCTGGTGATTGCCACAAGAATGAGGGCCATAGTTGGAGGCCGTGTCCTCGTGGGTGACTGACGCGCCCTTGCACCTCGTGGAGGGGGACAGCTTTATTTTTAAGTTGTGAATCTCCGGGTAGGGCTCCCCAGGCCCTGTGAGTGCCAGAGCCTGCGAATCTTCACAGCTGCCCCGTTTTGCCAGTGGGCAGCTGCAACGGTTGGGGACCCATTCAGTTTCAGGGTCCCAGAGAGGGGCTCAGGGGGCACGCTGGTGCCCAGGCTCATTGCCACAGCTGCCCAGCACTTAGTGGGCAGCTGCAATGTTTAGGATTGTGGCCCTGTGCGCTTTTGCTGTGCTGCATGAGCAGCCAGCCCAGACATTCTGGACATTGGGCATTTCAGCCCCTGTGAGAGGCCAGTTGGCCTGGGGCCAGATTCAGTGCGTTGTGCCCCCGATTGGGGCACACTGTTTTCTTATGTCAATTTATTTCCCAAAATGCTTATGATTGTGTTACCTACTGTAATGCCTATTGTGTAATGTGTGATGCTATTGAGGGTTTGGGCAGAATATAGTTTTATGCCTAAGGAGGTTTTAGGCGCAAAGTGATTTATGCATCCACTGTTTTGCATTGCAGGATCTCAGGCTAAGTTCCTAACGTTACCAGTAGTTACTGGTTGTGCGCTACATTTATTATTTGTTCTACATTTACAATTGGTTATTTGTGATGACTCTGAAGGTGGTCCATTGGCCCTGTCTTGGGTAAATAGTCCCCTGTAAATTCTGCCTAGTGCCAGTTGGCGCAGTGTAAATTATGTGATTATTATCTAATGTGCTTATTATAATACAAAGGCTATTTTTATATATAACCTTGTGTGGAGTTTCCTTTGTGGTGGGCCTAGGGTATTGTTGCTGTGTGCGCGAACAAACGCTTTACACATTGCCTCCGGGATAAGCCTGACTCTTCGTGCCAAGTTACCAAGGGGGTGAGCAGGGGTTATCTTTGGCGTGTAACTTCCTTGCCCTGACTAGAGTGGTGGTTTCTGCCTGGCTTTGGCGCACGCCTTAGCCAGCCAGAAATCCCAGTTCTAACAGTAAGAAACACTTGTATTTTGTTTGCGTCACCGTAATATGTTTATGGGGGAGCTAAGGGTATCGGCGTGGGTATCTCTACTGTGATAGGGTGTGGCTGGAACAGTGAAGACCCCACTATATCTTTGTAAGCGTTCTACCTTGGCCTGTAAATTTGCAGTTTCTAATCTAGAGGCTACCAATTCCTGTTGAACTACTTGTAAAGCAGTCAACACGTCCTCAAGGGTAGCCATGTCTGAGCAGAAGATTCGATTGGGAGGAGTTAAATCCGTGGGCCGAGTATTCTGTCGGGCTCCTCAACTCCTCAGGATCAGAACGATGCTCATTATGGTCCACCTCTCGATAGCTTCAAGTCTGAGTGCTATTACAGCACAGATCAGTGAAGCGGTCGAGCGAGGGAAGGAAAGGGAGGGGACAGCAGGGAAGGAGACCTGTAAAGACACGAAGGCAACACCATTAACGTTCAATGAACCCCAACATCCTCTACCACTACACCGTTTGATGGCTTAAAGTACTAAGAATAACCACCTGTAAAGTAAAAGAAGGACGCGTGTAGTTCCACTGGTTCCTGCTCACGTGCTCCACCCAAGAACCAGAGGCCGGTGAGACGAGGCCCCGTTACAACGAAGAACACACACGCAACATTAAAATGGAGAAGACAGCATTAGTTTCAAGTATTTACTGTGTGTTGGACATTCTCTCTATGTGCAACCCCTCCTCATTGGTTAACGTACCCAGAATCTTCTCTGGTATGGTGTTGCAGAGGTTGTATGAGACCGACTTGGCTCAGCCACAGTCCCCTGGTAAGACAGATACATAATCATAAGAACATAATTAGCAAGCTCAAATCCTTGAGTTGGTATTTTTTCCACACGTAATGTTAGGTTAAGTGCTCCATAAAACAAACAAAGGTATTCTCTGTTCACTCCTGGTGAACAAGTCATGTTTCACACACATGTTACTGTAAACTTTGATATAGCTTCTATCGTATACCCTGGCACTGGCATTCCTGCTACTCGCAAGAGCCCACAGACGTGTGTCTCACCAACGAGGAGGAACACCTAGTGCACCTGAGTTGTCGCAATGCAAAAACAAAACGCTTGTACCCACAAGCGAAGGTCTTGAGGGTTATGTCGTCCAGCTACAATCCCCCTTTTTTCCAACTTTAACATACACTTTCCCAAGGCTGAGCCCGTCGGTGTCTGTCGTGGTGCATTTGCACCCTTACCGTTCCAGCCCGGTGTCTGCCGAAGGATGCTCCTGACCAGTAAACTCTCTCCGCATCATTTGCTACCAAAATCCCCACGGGGTGCTCAACAATGGCTCCGTTCTATGAGGTCTTCGCTGGCTGCCACACTCGAGCTGTGAAGGCGAAAATACGAACCAGAGATGCAAACAAAAGGCGTCTTGGAATCCAGAATACTCGGCAACGCTGCCAGGACGGAAGTGAGCTATGAAACCTTCCGCTGCTGTGCGTGCGTGCAGTGCTGCCTCTAGCGCTCATGGGACATGTAGTCCTGGAGCGGTTCCCGCACTGTTTGCGGAGGTTAAGACGGGCCGTTTCCGCTCTCACTGCGGAAAATAGGACAGGGCTCTCGCGAACCCTGACACTATAGAGACTATAGAGATTAAAGGTTAGTGACACCAATATCAGAAGAGATAGAGTACACATTTAAATTTCACACTATTTATATTTAGATCAGATTCCATTTGAGTCTGCTTTACATGAAATATAGATAGAGCCTCTTCTCGTATCTGGTCTCTCTGTCTCCTTAGGTATTTTCTCTTTTTTCTCTAGGTAGTGGCTGGGTGGGTACCTCTGGGATGTATTGCCTGGACTTCATCAATTGAGGTAACGGTTCCTAGAGGTGGGGGGGTGGGTTTGGGGAGGGCACTGGGTAGGGGTTTGGGTTAGATGTAGCAAAAAAAACAAAAAATATCCTCATTCTCCTTCTTTCTTCTTTGTTGTTTGTATTTGTACTCACGTCACTCTTAAGGCTAAGGTTTTGGAACTGAGCTGGTTCAAATGCTGGTGTGGGTTGCTCCAATTCATATTTCCAATTTCCTGTGGGCCATTTCGGTTGACTTAACATGAGTCTTATACAGATTTTGTCTTGGAATGTCAATAGGTTGCAAACTAGACCAAGAAGGGACAAGATTATACAGTATCTTCAAGATTCACCGGCCCAGGTCTTGATTCTTCAGGAGACACATCTTCTTAAAGAGGAGATAGCCTCTCTCCTTAAAAATAAAAGATGGGTGGGCTCATATGTATGCACGAACCAGACAGCAAACATTAGAGGAGTCCTTATCATATTTAAGAAATCAGCCAAAGCATACATTTTACAGCAACTGGTTGACCCAGGTGGCAGATGGGTTATCAGTAATGTTATGATGAGGGAGACTCTGTTCACCCTGGTGGATTATTATGGACCTAACCAAAATGACCCCTCCAGTCTTAAGACCATTTTGTCGCATTTATTAGATTTTCCTGAACCGATAATCCTAGCCGGGGATTTTAATATAGTCTTGAAGACTGCGTAGGACAAAACCCCAAACAGTAGAGCTATGGTCCCTTCCAAATCTCGTGAGCTTTTATTGGAGGCAATGGAACAATTAGCTTTTTTGGATATATGGAGAGAGAGATCGGGTCTGCAGCCGGGTGTATCATTTTGAAATCACAAATATCGGCACCAATCAAGGATAGATTATGTGCTGATAAGTAACTCGCTAAGAGGCAGAGTGAAGGAAATTTCATATCTGGCCATCCATCTTTCAGATCATCCAAGGGTCCATCTATGTCTGTTGGGTCCACCAGTAGGGCCCGTCCGGACATGGTGGATCCTCTTAAAGCTTTTTTGCGGGGCCAAATTACCAGCAGGGTATGTTTCAGAAATAAAAGATACAAGGAGGAGGTATCATCTATGGAAGGGAAGCAGAAGGATATAGAGGCTGATTTAAATCTCCCATCCCCTCCTGAAATCCAGCAAGATCGGAAAGCTGAGTGGGACAGCTTAAAGGGGAAGCTAGAGAACATTCTACACTCTAGGCTAATGTTTCGATGGGAGGCCAGCAAAATTGCCCATTTTGAGTATGGTGAAGGTGCAGGCAAGCTCCTTGCATGGAAATCCAAAGTTGACCAGGTAAGAAATCCTATTAAAGAGATCATTAGTGGTAACGATACTCTCTCCTCAGATGGGGAAATTAGTCAGGCCTTTCAGACCTACTTTCAGGTCATCTATTGTGAAGTCAAAAGTCTGGATGCCCTTAGTGTTCAAAGCTGGTTGGGGGACATCACCCTTCCCTCCTTGGGGCCTGAACAACAACAACAATTGGACCAGGTCTTTACACAAACTGAGGTCAGAGAAGCCATTCAACATTGCAAGAATGGGAAAGCAGCGGGTCCGGACGGCCTCCCAGGGGAGATCTATAAGATGTTGGATGATAAGATCATTCCCACTCTTACGTTGCTTTTTAACCATGTGCTGGAGGCCGGCCTTGGGCCCCAGCTTAATGGAACAATGCTTTAATAATCCTGATTTTGAAACCGGGGAAATCTCCATCAAGCTGCGGGTCATATAGACCTATATCATTATTGAATGTAGATTATAACATTTTTAGCTCAATTTTAGCAGCAAGATTAGGCCTCATGGCAGGGGATGTCCTCCACTTAGATCAGAAGGGTTTTGTCAGGAACCGGCAGCTTTCGGATCTCACCTATGATTTTATTGGTGCTATTGATCTCACTTCCACATATTCCCTCCCTTTGGCAGCCATGACTTTGGACGCCACCAAGGCTTTCGACAGAGTGAACTGGATTTATCTGTCGGAGGTCTTGAGGAAGTTCAACTTGGGGGAGAAATTTTGCCGAATGGTCCAGTTGATCTACCAGAACCCATCGACCAGACTTTTGGTTAACGGGAATATCACAGACTCTGTTAAGATTACAAGAGGGACCAGGCAGGGCTGCCCACTCTCCCCTCTTCTTTTTGATCTTTACATCGAGCCATTTGCTCAACTGCTTAGGGATGACCCTAATATTCAGCCTTTTAAGTATGGAGAGTGAGAGAGGAAGGTAGCCCTGTACGCTGATGACATTCTGGTTTTATCTGCTAATTTACAGTCAGTCTTCCCAGCGGTCATCAGTTTCGCCCAGGAGTTTGGTTCTGTCTCCGGATATGAAATCAATGATTCGAAGACGGAGATCATGACCTGGAATCTTGCAGAGACCCAGCGTCGGGGCCAGCTTAGTTCCAAAATGAGATATTTGGGAGTTCATGTGGTCCAAGACATCACTACGATTGCTGATACCAACATGACTATAGTGGCAAGAGACTGCCAGAGGCTAATGAGATCTTGGGCCCTACTGTCTTCATCTATCTTGGGTAGAATTAAACTGATTAAGATGTTGATACTCCCGAAGATTACTTTTCTCTTTAATTGTATCCCTCTGTATTTTGAAAATTCTATGATTGATAAGTTGCAGAGTGAAATGAATTAATTTGTTTGGGCATCCAAGTCACCTAGGATCACCTGGAAAAAGCTGAGGCGGAGAAGAGAAAAGGTGGCCTAGTTTTACCAGATCTTCAGTTGTATGCCTGGTCTTTCCCACTATCACATTCACGCATGTTATTAAGAATGCCTGTGAATACAGGTGCTGGAGGGATGTTTCTAGCTATGCTTAGGGGTGTCAAATTATCAGAAGAGGGTTCTGTGTTCAAATTTGGGGATCCGAAGTTTAAAAAAAAAGTCAAGCTGAAGGTTCTCCAGGGGTTGGCTAAAACTTGGGCCTAACTGAGAGGTTCGGTGTCGCTGGATGTATTTTTCCAGCTTAGCTCCCCTTTGGGATTTTCCAGGAGCCCCAGAGTGTTTAAAGGACGTGTTGGTAAAACCTTTGAGAGAGGCTGGGTTGACGGTCTGGGGAGACCTCCACCCTGGAGGCAGTTTTGTTTCTTGGGAACATCTTGTACACAGAGTGGGAGCAGGCCTTTCCCGATTTAAATATTTTCAACTGGCAAGCTGGGTTCAATCCCACCCACACCCAAATTATAAGAACGCAGTGGGTTGTGGTAGTTTTTTAGAACACCAGCTTGTAACAAAACCCCCAGGGAGGAACGAAGTTTCTTTTTGGTACCAAGCTTTGTTAGAGGAAGTAGATGGTGAATTCAACCTGGCTGAGGAACTGTGGGGCAGTTCTTTACCTGCACAGGACTGTGTTCAACTATGGATGAATTCTTGCAAGACCTTATACAAAGTTGTGAAACCAGCTTGGTTAAAAAGAAACCACCTGTTTACCATTCACAGGGCCTACTTTACCCCTCATAAACTGTCAAAAATCACCAAAGGGCCACCAGTGAGTTGCAAGAAATGCGGTCAGGTTGCTGCTGCCGACATCCACATTTTTAAGGAGTGCCCATCTCTGGCTGTCTTCTGGGGAAGTGTGGGTGAATTTTTAACAAACACTTTGGGCTGCCCTATCAACATAGATTTACCCTCAATCATATTCGGCTTTGCAGAAAAAGTCACTGGCCCAGCAGGAGTTCTGCTCTTCTATGCTATATAACTAGCTAGGAGGCAAATTTGTATAAAATGGACAGAATCATCTCCTCCCACCTTTTTAGACTGGCAGTCTTCAGTCTTGGCGGTTTCCAAAATGGATCTTGCCAGATCAGGCAGTAATAAGAAGAGAGCATTTTGGAACCTTTTGCAATCAAGATGGGGTTCAGAGTCGCCGTAGTGACTGGGGTTTTTTTTCTCCCCCTGAGTCCTATGATTAAGCCATTAACACTCTACGGGCTACGTTGGGGAGTGCCACATTCTATGGCAAATTCTCTGACGGAAGTCATCTAGCTCTTAGAGCTTGGCAGAAGAGGTATCTCAGTGGTTACTTCATTGATCCCCAAGATCAATCAATCAATCAATCATAGCACTTGTATAGCGTGCTACTCACCCGGAAGGGTCTCAAGGCGCTTGGGGGAAGGGGGCCGCTACTGCTCGAACAGCCAGGTCTTGAGTTGTCTCCTGAAGGCGAGGTGGTCCTGGGTCAGCCGAAGGTGGATGGGGAGGGAGTTCCATGTCTTGGCCGCCAGGTAGGAGAAGGATCTGCCTCCGGCGGTGGCTCTTCGGATGCGTGGTACGGCGGCGAGGGCGAGGCTAGCGGACCGTAGCTGGCGGGTGGGCATGTGGAAGGTCAGGCGGTCGTTGAGGTACTTGGGGCCCAGGTTGTGGAGAGACTTGTGTGCGTGGGTGAGGAGCCTGAACGTGATCCTCTTGTTGACGGGGAGCCAGTGCAGGTTCCTCAGGTGGCCGGAGATGTGGCTGCGTCGAGGGATGTCCAGGATGAGTCGGGCGGAGGCGTTCTGGATGCGTTGTAGTCTTTTCTGTAGCTTGGCTGTGGTTCCGGCGTAGAGGGTGTTTCTGTAGTCCAGCCGGCTGGTGACGAGGGCCTGGGTGACCGTCTTCCTGGTTTCAATCGGGATCCATCGGAAGATCTTGCGGAGCATGCGGAGGGTGTGAAAGCATGAGGAGGAGACGGCGTTGACTTGTCTGGTCATCGAGAGGGAGGAGTCCAGGATGAAGCCCAGGTTGCGTGTGTGGTCTGTCGGCTTGGTGGCGGTGCCCAGGGCTGGGGGCCACCAGGAGTCATCCTAGGTGGAGGGTGATGGTCCAAGGATGAGGACTTCCGTCTTGTCTGAGTTCAGTTTCAAGCTGCTGTTCTTCATCCACTCGGCGACGTCTTTCATCCCTTCGTGGAGGCTGGTTCTGGCAGTGTCGGGGTCTCTGGTGAGGGAGAGGATCAGCTGGGTGTTGTCGGCGTAGGAGATGATGTTGAGGTTGTGTTGGCGTGCGATGGCTGCGAGAGGTCTCATGTAGACGTTGAAGAGGGTGGGGCTGAGTGATGATCCTTGCGGGACGCCGCAGATGACTTCGGTGGCCTCGGAACGAAACGGGGGGAGGCGGACTCTCTGTGTTCTTCCAGCGAGGAACGAGATGATCCACTTCAATGCCTTCTCTTGGATGCCGGTGTTGCTGAGGCGTTGGACTAGGGTGTGGTGGCAGACAGTGTCGAACGTGGCGGAGAGGTCCAGGAGGATGAGTGGCGCTGTTTCCCCGTTGTCGAGAAGGGCTCGGCTGTCGTCGGTGGCTGCGATGAGGGCGGTCTCGGTGCTGTGGTTGGCTCTGAAACCAGACTGCGAGGGGTCGAGGGATCCATTCGTCTCGAGGAAGGCGGCAAGCTGTCTGTTGGCGATCTTTTCTCGATGACTTTGGCAGGAAAAGGGAGGAGCGAGATGGGGCGGAAGTTTTTGAGGTCGGTGGTGTCCGCTGTTGGTTTCTTTAGTAGGGCGCTGAGCTCGGCATGCTTCCAGCTCTCCGGGAAGGTGGCGGTGTCGAAGGAGGTGTTGATGACGTCTCGGAGTTGGGGTGCGATGGTGGAGTCGGCCTTGTTGAAGACGTGGTGGGGGCAGGGGTCTGTCGGAGATCCGGAGTGGATGGTGTTCATCATGCGGGCTGTGTCTTCGGTGGTTACTGCGGTCCAGGTGCGGAGGGTGGCGGTGGGGTGCGTTGGTTCGACGGTTGGGTGCGAGGATGGTGCGCCGAAGCTGTTGTGGATGTCGGCAATCTTGCGGTGGAAGAACGAGGCGAGGGAGTCGCAGAGATCTTGTGATGGGGTGATGTCGTTGTTGCCGGTGCTGGGGTTGGAGAACTCCTTGACGATGCTGAAGAGTTCCTTGCTGTCGCGGGCGTTGTTGTCCAGTCGATCCTTCAGTGATTTCTTCTTGGTGGCGCGGATGAGCTGGTGGTGCTTGCGGGTGGCGTGTTTGAGGGCGGTCATGTTGTCAGTGGTCTGGTCGAGGAGCCAGGCTTTCTCGAGGGTGCGGCAGGTCTTCTTGGAGTCCTTGAGTTCGTCGGTGAACCAGGGGGCCTTCTTGCTTCTGGGTTTGCTGGGAGGGTTCTTCAGTGGTGCGAGGTCGTTGGCGCAGGCGGTCAGCCACTGCGTGAAGTTGCGGGCTGCTTCGTTGGGGTCCGGTGTGCTGGCAGGTGGGTTCTGGCTGAGGGAGGTGGTGAGTTGGTCGGCGGTGATCTTGCTCCAGCTTCTGTGAGGAACCTGCTGCGGGTGGTGGTGGGTGGTGGTTTTTCTGAAGCTGAAGTGGACGCAGCTGTGGTCTGTCCAGTGAAGTCCGGTGGAGTGGCTGAAGGCGATGTGCTTGCTGGATGAGAAGACTGGATCTAGCGTGTGGCCGGCGTAGTGGGTGGGGGTGTTGACCAGTGGCTTGAGTCCGAGGTTGGTGAGGTTGTCCAGCAGGGTGACGGTGTTGCGGTCCTTGTTGTTCTCCAGATGGAAGTTGAGGTCCCCTAGGAGGATGTAGTTGGCGGAGGGGAGGGCGTGTGGGCTGATGAAGTCCGTGATGTCTTCGCTGAATTGTGTGCGTGGTCCCGGGGGTCTGTAGATGAGGGTGCCTCTGAGGGTCGTCTTTGGGTCGGTGTGAATCTGGAAGTGGAGGTGTTCGGCGGCGGTGTAGGTGTCGTCGGCGTCGGTCGTGATGCGGATGGTGTTTTTGTGGACGATGGCGATGCCTCCCCCAGTCTGGTTGACGCGGTCCCTCCTGATGATCTTGTATCCATCCGGGATGGCGATGGCGATGTCGGGGGCTGAGGAGGCGTTCATCCATGTTTCAGTGAGGAACGCGACGTCTGGTGATGTTGTGTCGAGTAGGTTCCAGAGTTCGACGGCATGTCTGTGGACGGAGCGGGTGTTGAGCAGGATGCACTTGAGGTCGCTGCTGGGGTTTGGCTTGGCGGGTGCGGTGCATGTTCGGAGGCAGGTGAACTTGCAGGTTGTGCAGGTGAAGGGTCCGTGGAAGCGTTTCGGGGCGGCCCGGCAGCAGGCGGGGTTCCGGCCGGCATTGAATGCGTTGAGGGCGGCGGCGTCGTAGGTCTGTCGGGTCGTCTTGCGTCGGTGGGAACCAGGGGTCCTGGCACTGGGCGCGGTCCAGGCGCGGACAGGCGCTGACGGGCTTACCTTTGGCGCGCCTTAGGCGCGCCCGCTGCACGTCTGCGCAGTCGCCATTTATGGCGAAGTGGGAGGGAGGGAGGAGCAGCTGGGAGGCGGGGAGGGCACAGAAGGAAAAGGGGGCATGGCCGCTAGCACGGCGGCGTGAAGCGGGGAGCTGGGCGGGCAGGCACAGGGGGGCAGAGAGACAGTACAACAGCACAGGCAATAACAAAAAAGCAAGAATAGCAAATAGGAAACAAAAACAAGATTAACAAGATGCAGGAAAAACAAAAAGGAAACAAAATATAATCAACAGTACACGCAAATACGGCGGGGGGCGGGATCGGCGAGGCAGGCTCAGCGAGGCTGCGGGCAGCAGCGGGGCGAGTTGCACACACAACAGCTGGTGGCCGTGCGGCGCGGGGGTGTCCTGAGAACAGGTCTCACTCACCTGCGCCGCGCGGTCGCCATTTATGGCCAAGTGGGAGGGAGGGAGGAGCAGCTGGGAGGCAGGAGCGGGGAGGGCACAGAAGGAAAAGGGGGCGTGGATGCTAGCATGGCGGCGGGAAGCGGGGAGCGGGGCGGGCAGGCACAGGGGGGCAGAGAGACAGTACAACAGCACAGGCAATAACAAAAAAGCAAGAACAGCAAATGGGAAACAAAAACAAGATTAACAAGATGCAGGAAAAACAAAAAGGAAACAAAATATAATCAACAGTACACGCAAATACGGCGGGGGGCGGGATCGGCGAGGCAGGCTCAGCGAGGCTGCGGGCAGCAACGGGGCGAGTTGCACACACAACAGCTGGTGGCCGTGCGGCGCGGGGGTGTCCTGAGATGTTCTGGTACTAGTAGGCGGGTCTCCCTCTCTAACAACCTACGCCTCTCAGCTGTATGGGGGTGAGTACAGACATCTAGGGTGTGATTTGAAGTGGGATAGGTGGCGAATGAGAACAAAAAAACAAAACAAAAAAAACAAAGTTAAAGACAAAATAGAGTATGGAAGCAGTGTGATTGTTCTTCCAGTGGTCAAGCTGGCTCTGAAACAGCTTCCTAATTATAGTTCTCACTTGTTATCTACAGAAGACTAGAGAATCAAATTTGCCATGTATAGTTACTACAACAACAGGATTAGATGCACACAATCTTAATGAAATGCTACCTGTTCAGCATGACACTAGACTGGAATACCAATATCTGGTGACACTTGTCATGAGGTATGAACAGTATTGAAAAAACAGAAGCTTCTAATTATTGATGAAGTGAGCATGTTATCAAACATAATGCTTGCTTTCCTACGCTTAAGAACGTAGCAGATTTTAAGAACAAACTATGATGTACTCTTAGGAAGAAAGCATTTAATTGTGTTTAGTGACCTACTGCAAATTACCCCTGTAAAAGGACAACCTGTTTTAAAAACACTTCTGCATAATGAAACAAGAAATTCTCTGGGAATTATTGGCAACGTGAATATTTGGTTAAACTTTGAATATTAAGAATTAGTGAAAATATGCACCAAGCACTTGATGTGGAATATAGAGATATACTGAAGGAAATATGGGGCATATCAACAACAACCAGCGATAATTATCGCTGAGCGCACTTAGCGCTCGGATAATTATCGCCGGCTAGCGCCAATTTTTATAGCTGAGATAGCATGCTATTAGCAACGCTTATCTCATCAGCGATAAAAATCCTAGCGCTAACTGGCTAACGTGAGATTATCGCTGGAAACCCAGCGATAATCTCTCGTTAGCTAGTTGATAGGGACTCACAAACTTAGCCATGATATCCACCTTCCATAGGATATCATGGCTAAGTCAGTCCTGAAGCAGGTGTTAGGAAAGTAGCGATAACAGGTGTTATCGCTACGTTTCCTGATGCTATGCTTCATAGCATGGGGCTTGATGATAGGAGAAATGTCGCTTAGCGACATTTCTCCTATCATGTCAGGTCAGGAACGCCCACTTTGCATCTCATTAGAGATGCAAAGCTGGGGGTTTAACATCCCCACGCTAAAGCAAGGTTTCACGCGTTAGCGTGGCATTGCTAATATAGCGATACAATTATCGCCGCTTTTCGGCCGAAAACGGCCGCTAAAGCGGCGATCATTTTTTATCGCCTCATTGTAAATATGCCCCTTAGAGTGGGAGTTCTGGCAAAAGAGGAGAAACATGATTTAGAAACTCGCCTTATCAAGAATCTATTCCCATCTAATATTACAGCAACAGAACTAATATACAATTTCATTAAAGTACGGAAATCTACAGTTTGTTTAATGCCAACACTTGAAGAGTGCTCCAACTTTAATGAAGAATAACTACAA
This sequence comes from Triturus cristatus, assembly GCF_964204655.1. NCBI lineage: Eukaryota > Metazoa > Chordata > Amphibia > Caudata > Salamandridae > Triturus > Triturus cristatus. The sequence goes on along the minus strand of NC_140584.1, from coordinate 790,900,549 downwards.
CTGGAGAACAAAAATATGTTGAGAATTTTAGCCATTGATAAAACGGAACATCAGGGAGTCAAAATACTACTCACAGAAAAGGACATTAGTTCTTTTTGCCTGTTTTGTAACTAGAACCTTCAGTGTAGTTCTGCACATTTGCAGGCAGTCACACAACCACTCACTCACTCATACAGCCAGTTAAACACCCACTCAGTCACCCAGACCAGTACTCACATACCCAGTCACTCTTCCATACAGCCACTCATGCACCCTATCACACGCTCATACAGACACTCATGCTCCCACCCACTCACCTATACAGTTACTATCAGACCCTCTCATTCACTCGTACAGTAACTAGCACTAACACTGACTCACCCTGCACCCACTCATACAGCTATCCACACAACCACTCACTACCCCATACAGCCACTCACACTAGCACTCAGACAGACATACAGCTACTCACACAGCCACTCACTCACCCACACAGACACTCACCCACCCACTCACTCACCGATACAGCTACTCATACACCCACTCACTCACCTACACATCACACTTAATCTTTTTTGAAAACATAAAAGGCGGTTCTGACAAGAACCTTTTTATTCTTCTTTTTTGTAGAACTGTTTTTTTTCTAACTTTTTTTGTATTCATTATTGAACAAAATGGCAATGAGGGGGGAATTGCAACAAGCAACACAAAAACAGTGCAAAAAGTGTGTTAACCGAAAAAAAAGAAAAGAATGTTGCCTCGCAGCTTCAATGATGGCATCAACAGACTGCTCACCAGCTGTGAGTGTAGTGCTGCAGTCAAGGCAATATGTGCCAACATACCTTAACTCAGGGGCAATGTGGGGATGATGCCTCTCTAATTCATTAGGCACTCTCTCCCCAGGGACGGATGCTGCATCCAAAGATGTAAATGGTCAAGCTGTTGGAGCAGTAAGTCTTCAAATGGTATAATACTGAAGTTGTATACCACAGGAATATATTTTATTGGTACCTCTTGAAAGGGTCTACCCACATAAACAACATTTTACAAATTTAGCAAGTGTTCAACTCTCCCAAGGAAATATAAAAAAATTCCCATGCAATACTGTGCTTTTTAGGTGCAGCTCCTTCATCACCAGAGTCTTGATGCTCCACCTCCTGCTCCTCTAGCTGCTGTGGCACCTCCTCCTGCTCACTACCTCCTGTTGCCATTTGTAAATAAAAAATGACAATACAAAAACTTTATTCGAAGTGCTGTAGTAAAAGCACAAGTAGCTCCTAAAAATGATCCAAAAATGAATGGAAGATTCAAGCACAGAGAAATGGGTGCGGACGTCCTATGAAGATATCATACAGACCTCGAACCAGAGCTGAGAAGGGAGAACGTTCTAGATGATGAGCACTGGCACATTCCCAATTCACCCACTAAAACCAATGGGCTTCTCTATTTACAGCCCATACCTGCTAGCCCAGTGATACACTACAAGCCAGCCCGCTCATTATTTAAAGATGAGGAAGCACACGAGTTAAGAAACCAACGTGATTTACTGGATGGCGGCCTTGTGAAGTGGGAAGGATGCACCAGCCACATATATCCCCATCAGCGAGGAAGGAGGACCAATGAGGAGCCGAATAAAGCGAGAAGAGGACTTGAGGAAGAATACTCTGCATTCCAAGAAGGCGAGGAGAAATCTGCAGAGAGGAAGATCGATGGAGATATCCTGAGTAACTCCTGGATGGATAACCAACTCAGACACAAGGAGACACAGAGAATCCCAGGAAGCCACCATCACTCTGAGTCGCCCTGTCACGCTCCTCGAGGAGTGTGGTCAGCCCAGGAACGTGCCCATCTATGGGAATTTGGGATGTGAGGTTAGTGGAAAGAGAGCATACCCGACAATAAGAGAGAGACCAAAGAGTCCTCACCGCACTGCAGTATGTGGTTGCAGGTCAAAAAATGGGTTTGTTCCATTTATTTACTGGATAATAAGCTTGTGCTTTCCTTTTCCATACAGAGTGGAGGTAATTCCATATTCCATATATTGCAATACTCACAGTTCACTGTATTACCGGATTAATCCAGTCTAGTGAAAATCTACAGCTAGCTGTTGAAAGTATTAGTTTTAGAAGCTCTTTTCTCCTATCACTTGGTGTTGGGCTTAGGTTCGTTGATTTCCCCTCACACCCCTTCCCTTAAACCTATACTCCTCAAAATACAGACTACTTAACGGTAGCACTTTCTTTGTTCCGAGAGGCTTCTGTGTTTTTTTGGTGGTCCTGGACTCCAGGAGTCTGAAGAAGCCAAAGAAGAAGAAATCATCAATTTTCTTAGGTGTGGACTCTATGCTACAAAAAAAAAATGCTCAAAACTGTACATTTGCGCTTGTCCGGCTGATCTATCCCACTTATTCATAACAGAAGATTAATGAAAATCATCTTCACCAATCAAATCTCTTTCTTACATAGTCAGAAGATCTTTGCCAATACCGACATCATCGCAACTACTGGCATTGTTGCGAAAACAGCAAATACAATTAAAAAGTGGCTATCATTAAAAATGATTACAAAAACAGAAGTTTAAACACTGTGATCGTAAACTGATGTTGTCAAACATTAATTGCTATATGTGTATATATGTGTTTAACAGTTTTTGAAAAACACGAGGACTTCATGACTTTTCCACGAAACTGGAACATACGTATCTCTAAATATGCAGCAAATCCATGATGATTAAAAAAAATCTCAAAAAACACAGTTAAGAATACACTGAAACAAATGAGTGACACAGAGAAAAACATAAATGAGTGGTCCATTATGCAAGTGTAGTGTATAATATGTAGCACACGTTTCAGAATGACAAAATATTAAGTATTTCCCAGTATAAAGTAACACAGATGAGTACACAATTTCCAGAAACCTGTGGACTGTTCTTTAAAAAATGAGATTCTATTGAAAAACCGTACAAATTCATTGAAAAAACAAAGGTTACATGGGCATTGTAGTTAGAGAATAGAATTTTAAAAGCCTTAGAAATTCACTGAAAAAAACCTACGTCCCTGCAATGCAGTGCTTATGACCTCACATATTACATCATTCATGTCATGCTCAGTGACATCACTGATGACATCTCAAATGACAACACTGATGACATCATCCACAGAGCCACTCACATGCCCACTCACACCCCAAACAACCACTCATACACCCACTCACACACCTACACAACCACTCACATACCCATTCACAGACCCATACAACTAGTGACACACCAACACACTCATCAATAGAGCCTCTCATACACCACTAACTCACTCTTACAGGCACTAATACAACCAGTCACTCACCCAAACAGATACTCGCAAACCCACTCACTTACTCATATACATACTAACACATGTACTTGGTCACCTAAACAGCCACTGTAACAACCACATATCCTCCCATACGACCTCTCTCACATTCACTTACTCAGTCATACAGCCAGTCACACAACCACTCACTTACCCATACAGCCACTCACATACCCACTCACTCACCCATGCACCCACTTACATGCCCATAAAGCCACTCATGTTCCCTCACACTCACCCATACAGACACTCATGCACCTGCTCACTCAATCACACAACCAGTTACATACCCTTTCACACATCCATGCAACCACTCAGACACCCACTCACTGTCTCTTACTTAGAAATTCACTTTCCTACACAGGTAGTCATACCCAGTCACTTACCTATACACATACTGAAATAACTACTCAGTTCCATATACAGCCACTCACATACCTAGTACCTTAGCCATACAGCCACTCACACAGGCACTAAGTCACCCATACAGCTGCCCAAACAACCACTCACACATCTATGCAGCCCATCAGACAACCACTGAATCACCAACACATCCAGTCACACATATGCTCACTGTCCTATACATCCAGTAACGCAGCCATTCACTCACCCATACACCTACTCACAAACCCACTAACAAAAACATACAGCTAATCACACACCTATACAGCCAATCAGAGAGCTCTCTCAGAGAGGTTTAGAAAGTCTCATAGCCACTCAGGTGACATTTATAATAAATCGTATCAGCCTTACAGTTATTGGATGATGTCATCAGTGATGTTATTTGCGATGGTATCAGTTATGTCATTAGTGATATCACTGAGCATGTCTTGAGTGATGTAATATGTGAGATCATAAGCAGTACTATAACTCATGCCCTCACCATGCACTTCTAATTACCCCACATATCACATCACTCCTGACTTGACATCTTCTATGCCATCATTAATAATATCACTGCAACATTTGCAGTGAAATTATTGATGAGGAAACTGTGCATGGCGGGGGTCAAGTTATAGATACCTTAGGGTATGAGTTATAGTTACAAGAGATAACAATAACTGCTGAATGTCTATGGGTTTGTGTGTGTCAAATCTGAACCTAACTATAACTTCCCTGTAACCTTTGGTTTTTTTAGTGAATTTCTAAGATTTCTTTACATATTTTTCCTAACTATAATGTCCCCGTAAAATATATATATATACATCGAAAATGTAGGTATATTGCAGGTAAGTTTAAAGCCTATATATATATATAAATATATATATATAGACGTTACACTTACCTGAAATATACCCACATTTTCAGTGTAAAGGCATGCATGGTGAAGGCATGTGCATGGTAATGCCTTGCGTGGTAAAGTCATGTGTGGTAAAAGTACATGCATGGTAATGGACACATCATAAAGGTATGCATGGTAATGGCATATGTGGTTCCATCATACATCCATGTGGAACAATCACATGTTTTACATTATTAAAAAGAGGCTAAGTAGAAAGAGTGTGTGTGTGTGTGTGTGTGTGTGTTAGTAGATTAATAGTTCAATGGTGCATTTTGATAGTTATATTTCTGAAATTTTATCCCCCTGAAATTTTAAATTATTTTTTTTTCCTATGATTTTAAATGATTTATAGTTGTAAAATAAAACACAGCACTTCAGGAAGCTAGGCATCTAATATCCATCAAATTGTATTGTATTATTTTGCTAAACTTGTATAGTGCTTGCTACCCTAGGTGGGGCACGGTAACGCATGCCTACATGTCATCATGCTACACCATGTAGTGTGTGTGGCTGGAACGATGTTGTCCTTGTTTTGATCCTATGTGGGAAGTGTTTCAAGGTTGTGTATGATGTCCACCAAGATGTAGATATCGTGTTATGGAACCCAGCACGCACTAGTGTGGTGGATGATGAAGTATGAGAGACAGAGGAGCAGTTTTATAATTTCCTGTATGCTGGTAGCTTTAAACAGCTCTTGCAGGTTCCTTTATGGTATTTTGTAGAGTAAAGTCTGCTTGATGGTTACTGCACTGGGTTGCCCGATAAGAGATTTTGTGTATAGTTGTGGTCCTGAACTGCTGGAGGGAGATCGAAGAAGAGAGATCGGCTGGGATGGGCATTTTTATTATCATCCCATATCTGAGTGTATTTGTGAGAAGTAAAGAAGCGTGCAGATTGTATAGAAATGTGGGATTTACAGTGTAGACTATTTTAAAGTCCTCTGAATTGTCCAGCAAAGTTTGACAGATATCTTCTGTTATTCCATGCCTGTTCATTTGGTGATATATATTTTTTTGTCTGTACAGTGTTGATGATAGACAACCCTCACAGCAGATATGTTTTATGAGAATTAAAGATGTATAAGTTACAAATTGCTGCTGAACGCTGCGTATTATGGTCATAACATTATTCAGCGACATAACTGTTATAAATGCAAGTACATAACTTTATAATGCCATGGCAAACAGTAAGTCAGACTTCTTATCTTACCTGAATATCGAAGACAGTTTGCTGGTTGAGCTGCTTACAATTTGTGGGTTGTAAGGATTGCACTTCAGGGTGCAACTGTTTTCTGGGCTCCGTTGCTGGGATGTGAGTGGTGTAGTTATCTTGGAAATAGCAATGTTTACAAATGTCTTCGTAAGCAGCAGTCAAATGGTGGTGGAAGACATGCATTTGGAAGAGATTTTGAGATTTTGAGTACATTTGGGAAGGTATTTAAGAACAGGTTGAAATTAGCCAAGGAGTACTTTCACAAAATCGTACAGAGGGAAGCAGCAATGCATATTACGTGTAAATCTAGCAGAATTCCAGTGGTCACCTGGGACTAAGTAAAAGCACTATTTAAGGAGATGGTCACAGAGGGAGTCACAGATACACTGAGGCAGCTGAATGGCTTTTTCTAGTGGTCATTACTAAGAAATTGGATGGCAGGTTAAGATTCCTTGTAGATCTCTGCTGCCCTCAATAAGAACTCAAAGGAAATGGTCCTGATGTTATGCAGTGGTAAAATTAAATTTAAGGAGGGCTACCATGTATTTTTTACTAAAAAGGTGGTTTTTCAATTTACAGGGCTACCTTTTGTATTCGTATCAGAAGCTAGTGCCTTTCAAGGGCTAATGACAAACATTTTTGAAGAGCACAAAAATTTAATTTTTTCCAAGATTATATCATTGCTTTTGGGGATTCAGTTCAGCTGCATAATGTGGTCCTTAGGCAGGTAATAGACAGCCGAATTGTCACTGGTTTAACCCTACTGAATGAAACATGCAAATGTTCACAACAAGAGATGAAGAATATGGGCTACTTCATTTCCGCTGATGGAGTGAAGCCAAAACTGACTTATTGAGTGCCATTGGAAATGCTGCAATTCCAATTAACAGGGATCAGCTCAGTTCCTTCATGGGTTTTGTCGAGTATTGCAAAGGTTGGTGATAGGAAGAAAAATGTATGAGTCCTTTTTAGGAAAGGGAAAATGGTTATTAAGGAGGTGTTCAAACAAAGGGCATTTGAGGATGACAAAATGGCTGATGTCGGGGGAAGGTGTTTTGTCTTCTTTTATGTAGGCATGGAGATCATTGTCACAGTTGATACCAGTAGTATGAGTGTGGGTTCAGCTCGCTCTCAAATTCATGAGGGAATAGAAAAGATAGTTGCTATTGCATTATGCTCATTGTCATGTACTCACAGAAAATATTCAGTAATCAAGTGGAAAGCATTAATGGCTGCATGGGGTACTGAACACTTCAGGACATACATTTGGGAAATCAATATAATTCTAAGAACTACTCATAAACCCTAGATGGGGTGAGCAACTGTCCTGCAAGATTAGTAGCCAAGCTGCAGAGTTACAACTATGAGTTGGAGTGTATATCCAGATAGCAAAATCAGATTTCTGTTTGTCCCGTTTAAATGATGTGAGAGCTGGTGATTGTGAGTTTGAAACTGAGAAGGTGGTTCTAAATGTGACTGATGCTATGGAGGGCTTCAGGAATTCTTTCCTGAGAGATGCCTGGATGTTGGCCATGTTAAGTGACAATGCTTTAAACTAATTATGTATGTTAATCAAGAAAAGATCCAAAAGGGAGAGTTCTGTTCAGAGTGTGCTTAGTCTTTTACGAGGTCTTGGATAAATTAATAATTTGTGACAAATATGTGATGATTCAGGGAGAGAAAACTGTTCCTCTGCAGAGGTTAGGTGTACATTTTTTGTGTGAGCTTATGAAGGGCTTCTTGGCCAAACTATGACATTAAAACACGTAAAAGAGAGATTTGTGTGGCTGGGGTTACAAAATCAAACAAAGAAATGTGGCTTGGTTTCTGAGGTGTGGATAAAAAGTGAATAAAGGTTAAAGGCCAGGGGTGGCACTGGAGCTCTGTCAAACATATGGATGATCTGAGTACCATGTCACAAAATTTGCCGGTACTTTATTGGTCCATTTTTATCCTTATATAAATATTTGTGATTTGCAGAGGTGGTGTTTGGTGTGCTCTCTAAGCAGACTGAGGTTGTGATTTTGACCAATATAGCCATTCAGTCAACTACTGGGGCTTTGCTAGAGGTTTTCAGCAGCGCGGGATTCTCCTTGTTTGTTGGTACAGATAATGGCTCTCAGATCACCTCGCTGTATATCGAGTAAGCTTTGGAAGGTTGCGGTAATTGTCATGCTCATATCTCCTTAAACAATCCCAAGACAAATGATCAAGTGGAGCGAATAAACAGATTGATTAATGGTGCTATGGAAATTGCTGTGAAATTTGGGTTTAATCTTGACAGTGCTGTAAGAAACATATGGGCTTACCGAAAGACAAACAATATTGTGATTGAGCAGTCGCTGTTGCAGCTGATGAGGGGATGGTGTGCTGGGATGAAGTTGACTCATGGATGACTATGGGACATTGATGGTGCTGCATGCAAGGTGACTTTGGATCTGGGGCCTGAGAGGGTCAATTTGTCCAAAGGTGACTGGGTGAAGCTTAAGGGCCTGATATAGATCTCGGCAGCAGGGTACTCCGTTACAACGGTGACGGATATCCCGTCCGCCAAAATATAAATACCAATATGTCTTATGGAATTTATATTTCGGTGGATGGGATATCCATTACCGTTGTGACTGAGTACTATGTACGCCTAAATCTAAATAAGGGCCGAAGTCTAACCATTTGTGTGTGTGGGTTTCTCAAAAAATTTGGATCCATTTAGGTTTAGGTCTGTGATGGGTAGTTGGGTTGAGTTTGAGATTGGCCAAAAAGAAATGGAATATAAGGTGGTTTGCATGTACCAGAAAGAAGGTGTGTGTCAACAAGCAAATGTAAGCGAGCAAGGGTGCAGTTTTTGTTCCATAACATTAGACAAGGAAATGTGTTGCGGGGGGGGGGGGGCACGATTTATGAGCTACCAATTGTGGCATGAGATCTGGTATTTGTAATTCATCAGCCAGAGCTGCTGAAATTGGGTTTTACTCCCCTGTGAAGTATGAAGAGGTTTCTGACACAGTCAGGGGAGAATATCTTCTTGAGACCAAGTCATCCACTAGGTTATTTGGGACATTGTGTGTGGGGGTGATTTAATAGGTGCCCTTCACCTTTTATGTTTGTTTCCTTAATACAAGTTTGATGCGCAGATGTTCCTATGCCTTTACTAACATTGTTCATCTGTTGCATTTGCTTTTTCTCATGATGTGTGGCTTATTGCTCAGTGTCTTTTGTTATTGTTTTTTAAGTGTAAGTCGAAACGATGCATGACAAAACACAACCTGTCGTCATATCTGAATTCTGTGTTTGACTTTGTGGTGGAATTTCAGACTAGGAGTTCTCGTCGGCTGCCTGGCCAGTGTGGTCCATCATGGGATTGTCTTGTTATAATATAACCTCTACAACTACTACAAACTCCTAGGCTCTTCCCACAGATTGATAATCACCAGTGTATCTTCAATGTATAAGTAGAAGGATTTCCTGGATTCAAAGAAGTTTTGGGAAAAATGTTAACAACGTTTTCTGGACTTGTCTGGTGGTGAGTGGCATGTTCATATTTCCTGTCATCTCGGGGATAATGGATAAGGAGTAGGACAGATATCAAGGGAGATCCTGGGGGACTGCTGGATGATGTGCATGTCTCTCTGTCCTTCAGTGTGAAAGGCCCGACTTCTGAGAGGGAAGAGGGTAGGGCGGCTGCCTAAGTGACTCATGGCCCGGAGCGGAAAGTCTAGGATCAATATGATGTTTAGAATTAATTCAATCATTTCTGATTTCACCTGCCTTCTCATAAAAGAACTTAGCAAGATTATCTCCTAATTCTTGAGATGGAAAGATACTGTCCTTAGTGGTGGCTGGATTGCGTAGTGACTCTAGTGTTTTAAATACTTATTTGGAAGAATTTTTAGCAAACGTTTTTTTCACTATTCTTACCGTGTGATTATAGTTACACACTTGTCTGATAAAAGCACATTTATCAACCAGGCTTTAGGACTTATTCAGATAACAAGGAACGCTATTCCACTCTTCCCTATGTGTGCAGAGAAGAGAGTGACAGTTCGGTCACTTTAGTTGAGCGCGGTGGCCCACAAGGGTCCCCAGTAAATACTGGCCCCTATGATCCAGTTATGTGTACTTTGATGAAACTTCAAGGAAGAGCTCTGTTGCTCCATCACAGTGATGGTTCCGAGACCAAGACATTGGGTGTCACTGTTTGTCCCCAAGGGTAGGAACAAGCCTAGGATTGGAAGAAGCTCAGCTTTCGCAACCTACTGTGCAAGAAGAGGAAGCTGAACTGTCCGATCTGGGAAAGAGCCGACTCTGATGAGGAAGGCTCATGGCAAGGCCCAGAAGACTTTTGCCTAAAGCCTCTCTAAAGCCTTGAAGTTCAGTCTGCGAGCATGCAGGAATGGGCGCAAACTGAAACAAAGGAGGACCCACCAGGATTCTCTATTGATGTGCACAAGGTGCACATTACACGTTCAGTATCTAAAATTGTATTAAACATGTAATAACCTTCGTCAGATGCACTGAAACCTCGAATGTATATCTCTCGTATGTGAACTCTGGCACAGGCCTGTTAAAAGTGACCATTTTCCCAGAGAGAGGAACTCGCCTTTTCATTTCAAGGACATGACACAAGCATCTTTAGCTGCCCGCGTCACCTCAGGTTTCCCATAATGTGCTGTGCTGGCTGGCGGGGCTGCATGCGGTTCACCTGCTGCCACCATCTGTTCCACCCGCACCCAAGCGCTGAAAATGCAAGAACCAGTCTGCAGCAGCTGGGTGAGCCGGTCCCTCTGAAGGAGACAAAATATATAGCATCTTCGTGCTTGCTGCGTCAGCTTCTATGGCTTAACTTGCTTTAAGGAAATAAAGGTCCCTTTCGAATCCCAATTCAAACAACAAGTTGTGACACTCACCATGCACAATCGCAACTTGTAGTTGAGTAGAATTGTGATTCAAAAGGGACTTTCATTTCCACTCACCATTTTCTAAACATTTTGTGCTTTCGAATTTCCAATCTAAGCTGGTGATGTAGACAGCTAGCAGGCTATGGGGCATATTCTCAAGGATCTATAGCCGAGTTATCGGCACTTTAGCACAGCCAAAATCGCAAAAAATGTATACTTCCCCCACATTGCGCAGGAACAGCTGGAGACCAAGCAAGGCTTCTACGCCATAGCTGGATTCCTGCACATGTTGGGGGCAGTTGACTGCACACATGTCCTACTTGTGCCCCCTGCCGACAATGCACACAATTACCACAACAGAAAGCACATGCATTCCATCAATGTGCAGGCAATAGTGGACCACCGGGGATTCTTCACCAATGTTGTCGCCAACTACCCAGGCAGTGTGCATGATTCATACATATTCCGGCAGTCCATCATCAACCGGCGCTTCCAGGATGGCACCTACGGAAATGCAGTGCTTGTTGGTAAGTACCAAATGAATACACCACACACCTCCAATCCACAATCATGCAACTCACAACTCTGGCAAGGCACATGTTACAAACCCACATACAACATGCCAAACAACATGCCCACCCACCAGACACGACAGCACAACTCACTGTGGCAACCTGGGCTAGCCATGTACATGAGCCACCAACGTCATGGCACATCTGCCACATACCAGCAGAATGTGGAGGTAGGTGGCAACCAGGCATGTGTGAAGGAGGCAAGTGACCCATGAATGAGAATGCACACATTGCCAAGTGTGGCGTGGATGTGCTGGACAGACTGCAGTATGCAGACTACAGACATATCCATGTCGACATATAACGCTGGTGTTGGCAGTGTTGTGGACAGTGGACGCAAACATGTCCCCCCAGCCAGTGGGGAAGATCACGGAAATGTAGCTTGTTAAGTCCCCCCTGTAAACATGTGCAGAGTGGGCCTGGCTAGCGTACGCCAGGCTAGTGTAGGGGTGTGAATAAAAAGCACATAGCCCTGGGCGTTGTTGTCTTCCTGAATGACCAACGTGTCTGCCAGGGCGGTGCCTCTCACCCCACCACGAGGCCGATGCCGTGTGTGGCGGATCCTGTGCGCCTGCCGCAGCCCAGGGCGTTCGTCCCCAAACCAGTCTCATCCACCCCTGCGCATCCAGGCCTCACTGCGCACCTGCCGACACCGGCGTGTCTCCAAGAGTGCCCACCACATGCTTGTGCTAGCTCATAGCCAGAGGCCCGCGAGCTTGGCAGCCTCCTCAGACCATCGCGACCTCCGCAAGCAAGGCCCACATTACTCCTTTCTTGTTGACGAACTCCACCGACATACACAGTGGACAAGTAGGTTACACATTTGGAACTGAGTCTTGATTACACAATGGCAGAGTACATATTTATGGTATCGTTTAAATCCCTATACTCCCTTCGATGTGGTGCCAACCACATGTGTCTGTGGGCCCTTGCGGACGTCTGCCTTAGGCCTACACACCAGTCCAGCAGGCCTCAGACAAATTCCCTGCATCCCCTTCCACCTCTGGTGCCACTGACTCTGTGCCACGGGAGTCATGGACACTCTCCCGTTGAACTTTGTTGGCGTCTGAGTCTATGACCTGGGGGTTGTCTTCATCATGTAGCTGATACTGACATGGTGGGAAAAAGGAGACTGTAGCTTTCAACTCCTCCATAATGCCTGTTTCTGCTTGCTTCTGCCCTCTGCATCATGCCCTGGATGGACACCTTCCACTGTCCCCCATAACACTCTGCAACATTCTCCTTGGGCATCAACAAGGACCCGCTCAGCTATCTCAGTACACTGCAAGTCACCGTTCGTTGTGGGTGTGCCTGTGCCGGCCGCAGTGTATCCGGGGCCACTAACTTTGTGCATCTCAAGTCATGGACCCTTGCTGTTTGTACTTTGAACTTCTGATTGTCTGATCACTGTTGCAGATGTTGTCAGCCCCACCCAACCCCTGAGGGGTGGCTTACACTACCCAACACCCATCCAGCACATGCATCACTGGACGTGTGACCCTGGCAATAACGGGGGATGGGCGCACGTGCCCGTAGCCAGTTTCACAAACTATCTCAGTGTGTCCGTGTGGTCATTTTGTATGCATGAGGGCCCCGGGCCATACCACATTACATTGTGCTGTGTACAGCGGGTGCAACCTTGTCACTTCAGGCAGTGGGGTAGACCTGGGACATGAGGCTGTGTCGGACCCCCCTGTGAGCGTAAGTGAGTGGACCAGCACACGGCAGTATGGCACAGGGGTGTGGTCATTTGACACGTGGCTCTGTGCATGGTTGAGTTTAGGCCTTGACACAGAGGAAACTGATGCGTGTGTCTCTGGTGTAGTGTCTGCGCCACCCGTCATGCAATGTACAATGTTGCTATCGAGCATGCCCACGGAGTGCGGCTTCGGCCGAGGGGTACATGAGGGTGCTCAAGCCCGCCCGGGGTCCGGGATCATACATGCCAACTGTTGTGTGTGTCGCTATTTCTGCAGCAAAAGCCAAAGGTCTACCCTCAACCGCATGGCGAGTTCAGACAGGCATGAACTCTACAACTGTGTCCGCCCTGTCCTTACCATAGCCCTATGCACACATGGGCGCACACCTTCGACGTACAACATCACTGTGTCGTTATCAGGCTTGGGGACATGCGCAGACAGGCATGGCAATGGTGTGCCGTAGGGGTGCAAGTGATGCAACTGCGCTGCGCACACTAGTGGATAGGCTCGGGGGGAGGGAGGAGTAGCAGTGAGGCTATGTAATACACATCGATGCCGCTCATTTGCAACAAGCAGTACATGTCATACAGGAATCACAAAGTCACCCATATAACACACCAATGAACCAGTGAGCCTGCCAACACATCATGCAGAACCAACTATTGACTCATGTCTCTCTGCACTGTCACAGGTGACCAAGGACATGCACTCTGCGCTTGGATGATGACACCCCTCCAAGCCCCAAACACACAGGCCCAGAGGCAGTACAATGCAGCCCACAAACTCACCAGGGGCATCGTGGAATGCACATTTGGCGTGTTGAAGTCATGTTTCAGGTGCCTGGACATCACAGGTGGAAGGCTCCAGTACAGCCCAGACATCGTGTGCAAGATGATCGTTGCATGTTGTGTGTTGCACATCATACATGTACGCAGCAAGGCACCATGGATACCAGTTCCAGAAGCACTGGACGATGATGATGAAGATGATGCAGGTGGACCACACCCCACTGCAGCAGCAGCAGGAATAGCCCACAGGGACACCATAGTTGCAAATTTCTTCAGATGAGTATGTCACATTGTGACAGTCCTTGGCAATCATGGGGCAGTACAAAATAACCACAGGCACATCATGTGCAAATAAATGCATTACAAAATGACATTCCCTAAGTGCATGCCACTCATCTGTACAGGCAAATTACTCAGACAAGTGTGAGTGCGACATGTATAGCTAACGATGTTCTGATTTGTTCATGGATGGTGGCTGTGTCACCTCTGTGCAGAGAGGCTGTTTGTGGTGTCACATATTCGAACTACCAGTTCTGTGTGTCACAGTTAGTAGGGTACCCCACTCTTTTCATGTGTCCAAGATCATTCCATTTTGGATGCCATTTGTGACCTACATGTGACAACAGGGCTCCTTTTGAGGTCAGTTATGAGCCACCATGATGCAGGGATGCCCCCTGTGACTCAAGTCCAACAACATGGGCAAAATGTACGTAAGCCTGAGTCACTGCCCCTACATTCGTCCACGCTGTCATAATTGATTGATCATGGGCATGGAACGTCTGTGTGCAGGAGGGGTTGCTTGTCCTCTGCAATGTGAAGAGGAGATGCGGTTTCACAGTGTGTTCCATGCATGTGTCTGCATTGGCGCAGTTTACATACAGACTGCATGTCAATGTACATTGTGACTGTGAGGAGATGCCTATGTGATGCGGGACAATGGTAATTTGTTCTATGTCACGGATGTGGGGTTGTGCTCGTACATTGTCATCTCACTGTTTTGTACTCTGCTTTTATGGTGCATTTTCCCGCATGACGCGTGGGAATTGCAGGCCTATCGCTGGTTATTGCTGATTTTTGTATTGCGATTGGCCTCATCACTTCTATTTTTGCGTTCGTGTTTCGTGCTTTTGTGGCGTCGCGTTACTTTTTACGCGTTCATTTCACGCGTTATCATGGGACTATCGCATGGTGCCGCCGGGTTGAGAATACCACGTTAACACAGAGTTATTTTCCCACGATAGACTGCGATGTGAAGAGTTGCGTTAAGCTGATTTTGCGGTATTTATCACACGTTCTTGAGAATATTCCCCTATGTGTTTTGTTTTAAAAGCCAATTTCCGAATAGATTTTATTCCCTCCTGTGTGAGCAGGGGTGCAGGGTCTGAAAAATCAGGCTTTACTTCAGGATACAATGTAACAATTCTCTGCTATGAACATGTACAGTACAAATTATTAAATAGGTGTCCTTCTGGGTGTTTAACAGACACTTACCACCACATTTTTCTTTAATACTTCATGATGGCAACATGGGAACTGTGCAAACAAGAGCTCCATAAGAAAACTTAGTGAACATACAATTTCATTTGGGTTTTTGACCAAATAGCCGAAAATCGCCTCTATGTCTTCAGCAGTGGTTTAAATGGGTTGGTTCTTTGAGCTCCCCCGTGCCCCTAAACCCTTGTTTGAGGAAGTCAGGCTCACTTGCAGTAATACAGCTTTAGAAGTGTTTCATACAGACAGAGGGAGGGGCCAGTGCTTTAAGTGAGGTTAAGCTACTGTAAGTAGGTGGTGCCCTAAGAACCTGTTCCACAAATTCTACATTCCAAATGTAAACAGGCATTGGCAAAACAGAAAGGTCTAGTAGGGTTATGCGATGGTAATTTATTTTCCTTTAACTACATGTACCACAAAAAAAAGAAAAATATGGCCTCTCAAACAGAGCCAACATATGTTTGCATACAAATGTTTTCATTTAAAAAACACCCTCTTATATGGCCAATTTTAATAGTGATTATTTAAGCTTTTTAGTCGTTCCATGCATTTTATTCAATTCTGTGAATTAGACAAGAATAAATCACCAGCTATCCAAGCACTACACGCAGCTACAATGTTACATTGTCACGTAGAATCATTAACACTTTCAAAGGGAGATTGGAAATAAATCATCATCTAATTAGGCACAATAGATAGCTGCTGTTTAATGTTAATAAAATAAATAATAATAATGAAAAAGCACACAAGGAACCAGGTGTATCCTAGAAGATAATTTACCCATTTTTAGGTGGATGCAAACAATGTGAACAGATTTTATGGAGATTCTGAAAGTTAAGGGAGTCAGTGGTTAAAGTGGGCTGACCCTTTACCATATTTTATATGCTGTTTTGTGCAGAAGCAAAATATGTATGACAATTTGACAGACCCATGGATGAGAAGCCTGTTACCAAAGTCCCCTCCCTGTATGTATGTATAGTATGTACACATTATTTGCTGTCTCAAAGGCCAGCTCTAAAACGGCTGGTTTTATAGCACTAGCCCTCTATGTGAGAAACCACCACAAATTTCACCTGTTTGTTCCTAACTGTCAGAAATTGGGGTCTCTAGTTGGCAGAGGTATGCACCCAGTCCAAGTAAGGATCACAATCCTAGTCAGGGTAAGCTTGATGCACACTAAAAGATAGCCTGTGCTCATCCTCTGGTAGCTTGGCACAGAGCAGTCAGCCAGGCTTATCTAAAGAGACAAGGTGTATTTGTGCAACACAGTCACCCAGTAAGACATTGAAAAACCACAAAAATGCTCCACATAGGTTTAGACAAAACACGAATATTTTAAGAGAAAATCAATGCCAAAACTAAAAAAATCCAACAAGTAGAACTGTAGAATATTTAAAAAAGAAATAAAAAATAGCGCTTAGAAGTCAATCGCGCTAATGGGTTACTTGGTGTCGAACTAGACGGGGGCACATATACAGTTTCGGCCCAACGCGATGGAGGGCAGGTCGAATACAAGACCCATGCAGGGTCCACTGAAAAGGTACCTTGAATGGAGCAAGCATCAGCATGGAAGACTCGATGCGTCGGTTCGATTCATGTGGTTGGGTTAATGCAATGTTGTTGAGCCTCGTAATCAGGTCCCATACCCT
Organism: Triturus cristatus; assembly: GCF_964204655.1. Lineage (NCBI taxonomy): Eukaryota > Metazoa > Chordata > Amphibia > Caudata > Salamandridae > Triturus > Triturus cristatus. Next base: position 790,883,632 of record NC_140584.1, on the reverse strand, counting down.
CGTAGATCCCCTCACGATGCAGATACTACATCATCATAGAACCTCGCAGTTGGGTCCCATGTCGTTGTCGGGCCATGCAGGAATGTTCCACGGATTGGCACTGCGCCACCATCGAAGGTTGCTTCCGATCGTCACAAAGTCGTCACTGCATCGATTTTGGAGCAAAGCAGCTGCAGACCCACTTCTGAAGCCCAGGATTGGATTGGCACCTCCAACCAAAGGAGGACTCACAGATTACAGAGTTCAGAAGCACAACAGTAGCAGGGTTGTAGGAAGTCTTTCATGCCCTGAGACTTTCAATCCATCCCTGTCTGCCAGGATATCAGTGGGGTGGTAATCAGCCCTTTGTGTGGGCACAGGCACTGCCTATTGAGATGTGTCAGCTCCCTCTCCCTCTTCCTGTCCAGTAAGAGCTATCAGAATGTAGATGAATGCAGATGAGTCTTCTGTCATACTCACCCTTCCTGTGTTTGTGGCTTTCTAGAGGGAATGCACAAATTATAGCTGTCACCCATCTCAGATGCGTATTGGAGACAGAATGTAAGCTAGACAGAGCAGTAAGAGCATTAAAATGTTCACTTTCTAAAAGTGGCACTACTAAAACAGTAACGTTAAATCCAACTTTACCACAAAAGAGAATTTCTCATTACCATTCCAAATATATGAAACATGATGCAGCTGCTCCTTCCTAATCCGGAGTTACAACTAAAAAGTGTTTAAGGAACTCCCAATGCTAGCCTAAGAGGAGTAGGGCTAACAGTAGTGAAAAACAAATGTAGCTGTTGGTCACACCCATACGGCATGTAAAACCTAAAAGTACATGTCCTACCTTTTAGTTACACAGCACCCTGCCCTTAGGGCTTCCTAGAGACTACCTTAGGGACTACCTTAGGGGCGATTTATACGTAATAAAAGGGGAGTTTAAGGCTTGGCAAGTGATGTTAAATGCCAAGTCGAAGTGGCAGTAAACTGCACATACCCGCCTTGCAATGGCAGACCTGAGACAGGTTTGAAAGGCTACTTGTATGAGTGGCACAACCAGTGCAGCAGGCCTACTAGTAGAAATAGATTACAGGCACTGGGTATATGGCATACCACTTTACAAGGGACTTCTAACTAAATTAAATATGACAATAATGTACACACCAATGTCACCATGTTTAGGGGAGACACAAATGCACCTTAGCACTAGTTAGCAGTGGTAAAGTGCTAAGAGTCTAAGGCCAACAAAAAGATACAGTAAAAGGTGGAGGTAAGCAGGCAACACAGGATGAACACAGCTGGGGGGTCTACCATGTGACCCCCCAGCTGAAAGTGGGGAGAGCTACCCAACCTTGAGGGAGTTCTCATTGCTAAGACCAGAAAAACGTCGATAAACCGTCAGTATTGGCGTAGTCCACCCCTGGTTTGGGTTCCACCCTGAAGTCCATATCCTGTAGGGTCAGTCTGAATCAGGAAGTTAGTGCCAAACAGGTATGCCTCAATTTCTTCACTGCTCAGACCACAACAAAATCTTCTTTCTGTATAGCACTCCACCTCTGTTCCCTGGGAAGTAACCTCCTGGAGATGAAGGCAACAGGTTGGTTTCAGGCCCTCCTAATTGTGCTGTGATAAAAGTGCCCCATGCCATGTTCTGAGGCATCTATTTGAACGATATGGCCAGTTGGGCAGCTTTTGGTACCAGAACCACAGGACTGGACCAGGGGCTATTGGAATGTTCTATCATCCCCAACTCCAGCATTTTAGAGACTTCAGTCTAAATGCTGGCCCTCACCTTATCTGACAACCTGTAAGATTTATTCTTAACAAGAAGGTTGTCCCCTGTGTCCACATCATGGGTAAGCAGATGGGTAGCCCCAGGAATAAGGGAAAAAAGAGAGGAGCACTGTCACAATACTTGGTGGCAGTCCCTCTCCTGTCCAGGAGTTTGCTTGGGTAAAATGATTACTCCTTCCACAGATCCATCTTTTTCCGTGAATTCTAAAAGGTTAGGGAGAGGTTCACTTTCCTCCTCCTCTTCTCCATCTATCACCAACAGCATGGTGTTCCCAAAGTGGTTTTGGGGCGATTGCTATGAGGCACCCTGGAAGGTTGCATTAGGGTCTTAAGCTCCTTCAAGTAGGTGACCTTACCCTTCTTCTCAGTCACCTCATAGACCCAGTTCAATGGTCCGGGAGGGCCCTGGGTTCCACAGTTTCCATAACCCATGCTTTCTGCCCAGGTTGTAACGCCACAGAGGTAGAATTTCAGTTATACCACCGTTTTAATAAAGCCTGACTGGCTTCTAAGTTGTCAGAAGCTTGCTTCCACAACTTAGACATTTGGCTTCTGAAGTCCAGCATGTAGCTTACTACATCCTGGAGAATCTTCCTGGGAGCTTGCTCTCACCCCTGCTACACCAAACAGTAATGGTCCTCAGATGGATTTCCTCTGGGTACCCAGTGGCATGATTCACCCGAACCAGGATAAACCTGTTGTCTGATGCAGTCTGGGGATCCGTAGGCTGAACAATGTCAATGGACACCTGCTCAAAAGGTATGCTAATGACAGGCAAGGAATTAAGAGGGGCTTTCAGCCTCTGCCTTGTCTTCCCACTAGCCTGGAAGGTTACACACATCCTGCAGAATGCATTGAAGAATTCTTGATCCTGGACTAATAAATGTGTGGGACAAGCCTTGCAAAGGTCTTGTCTTGGCCCAGGGTGTCATGCCAGGGGAATCTTGTGAGCCAGCTCCAGTTGGAAGGCTCTGTAGCTTTGGGGGACCACCAGGGTCTTGGTTGTCCCATACAGAGGAGCCTTAGGCTCACTGTAAAGAAGGTTATCCTCCCAGTATATGTGATACCTCCCAGAGACCGCACCTGCTGCTTGGGCTTCATTCTGTTTCCGCATGCCTTCAAGGGTTGGACACTCCCTCTGTGCCCTACAGAACTCCTCCTTGGTGGGTCCTCTTTCTACATGCCATCCAGCAATTGTAGGCAGGTCAAAAATGGAAGCAGTGCCCTCCTTAGTGGACCCCGGGGTGGCCAATGCCAATGCCCCACCCACCTCATTCAGAAGACACTCAGGAGTTGGTTTTCCACACCCTCTGTCTTTCCTCTTTTTTTCAGCTGGCTGGGACATTGTTGCAGACTCCTGCCCTTTTGGACTCCCATCCTGGGCAGTCATGGACCTGGGCAGTCATTGCACAGATCAAATCAGGTATTCACAACATCTCCACATGAGCCTTGAGATCCATTTCCTTCCTCCGGGACCAGTGCAACTGAATTGCCAGGGCTGGTTTGTGTTCCCAGTCCGGCCCTGATGGCAGGGCTCACAGCAGCGGTGAACATCGTTTACAACGCATCCAATTCAACGCATGCCAGTAGATGCCATTACAACGCGGTCATTACAACGAATGTGTTGTTACATGGCATACCATTACAATGTAAGTTGTTACACTGACTTGATCTAGGGAGCAGAAGGTATTGGAATGTGGTTACATGGTTATACGTTTCAGTTCTCCAGAAGTCAGGTATTTGCATAAGATCATACAAAAGAGTAAAATTCACAGAATTAGCCTTCACTTGAAACTAATCATTGAGCACTGTGTCTCATAATTCTTCACAAATAGCAGCTTTGACAATATATGTTCAAGTACAGAACACAGCATTGCCGTGAGAGGAGGAATTCCAGTTAATTTATTAATGAGGGCTAAAAAAATGATACTGGTTACGTAATTAGAGTTGTCATGATTGTGTTAGACCTGTGATCCTTAAAGTGGTCTTCCCCAAAACCTTTTACCTGCTTACCGCCACTTTTTGTTGTATCTTTTTGTGGGCCTTAGGACTCTGAGCACTTTACCACTGCTAACCAGTGATAAAGTGCATGTGTTTCTCCCCTAAACATGGTGACATTGCTGTATACATCATTAGCATAATTAGTTTACTTATAAGTGCCTTTTTATTGGGGTGTACCATATACTCAGGGCCTGTAATCTGAATGCTACTAGTGGGCCTACAGCACTGGTCATGACACCCACACAAGCAGCATTTCAAACCTGTCTCAGGCCTGCATGTATGTACTGTGAGGCCTACTTCTCTCATAGGCTAGCATTGGAAATTAATTAAAACACTTTTGAGCTGTAACTCCTGATTACAAAGGAGTAGCTAAATCATGTTTTTTGTCTTTGAAGTGGGAATTATAAATCCTCTTTAGTGGTAAAGTTGGATTTAACATTACTCCTTTAGAAATGCCACTTTTAGAAAGTGGACATTTCTCTGCTCTTACTGCTCTGTGTGCCTTTCAGCCTGTCTTCAATACATGTCAGGGATGGGTGACAGCTACACTTTGTGCATTCCCTCTAGACAGCCACAAGCACTGGAAGGGTGGGTGTGACAAAGGACTCATCTGCATTCATTTACATTCTGAAAGCTCTACCTGAGCAGGAAGAAGGAGAGGGAGCTGACATTTACATCTGAATAGGCAGTGTTGTGTGTCCCAAGCAAAGGGCTGACTACACCCTGCCAGACAGAGCTGGAATGAAAGGGGACATGTGCACTTCAAGAGTCTGCTTTGTAGTCACCCCCACTTCAAAGGCATATTTGGGTATAAGTATTGGGGCTCTTACCCTACCAAGATATTACAATACTGGACCTGTAAAGAAGTCTGTCATGAGTAAAGACTGCTGTGCTACAAGGATTGCCACTATGTTTGACTGACTGTTCTGAAGGAACTGCGTATTTGCTTTGCTGAGCCGCTCTGCTGTCTGCTGTTCTCTGCCCTGCTAAGGACAAGGACTGGACCCATCTCACTTGAACCCAGAATTACTCCAAGGGCCTGCTGCCTTGCCCCCTGTTCTGAAGGCTCAGGGCCATCAAAGACTTCCTACAACCCTGCTGCTGGAGTGTGCCATCAATGAGTCCTCCCTTGCCTCAGGTGCCAATCCAGTCCTGGTCCTCAGAAGCGAGTTCTGCAGCTGTTTTGCTTCACAATCAACGCAGTGACGAGTTTGTGCTGATCAAAACCGATGCAGTGCCCTTTGACATCGATGCAGTGCCAACCCGAGGACATCCCTGTGCGGCTGAACAACAAGGCGGAACCTGACTGCAAGGTTCAACAACGACGCAGCACCTGCATCGTAATGGGTTTGATGAAAACAAAGAACCTGACTGCATGGCTCGACGATGACGCATATCCCCGTCCTAATGAATCGAATCCGACGCATCAAGTCATTGACGCTGATGCTTTCTCCATCCAAGGTACTTTTCAGCAGAGCCTGAATGGGTCTTGTATCTGGCCTGCCCTCTATCGTGGTCAGCTTAAACTTTGTATTTGCCCAGTGTTGCGTGGCCTCAAGTAACCTCTTAGTGCTATTGACTTTTAAGCACTATTTTTGATTTATTCTTTAAAAATGCATAACTCCGGTTCTACTTATTGGATTTTTGTTATTTTGGTCTTGATTTTCTCATAATTGTTTTCTATTTTTCTGAACCTGTGTGTAGTATTTTTTGTGGTGTTTTCATATGCCCAACTGCTCTGTGCCAAACTACCAAAGGGTGAGCACAGGTTGTCTTTTAGTGTGAGGATAGTGATTGTGTTTGTGCAATATCATATAGTAACTCGTTGTTCTCTACAACTCAATACTAAGACCAATGCAAACCTTTTTCAATTCTCCCTGATTTACATCTTTGATTTTTCCAAAAGTCTTTTTGCTACATTCTCATATTTTCTGCAATATCTGTGGCCTTATCTGGCAATATGGAATTCGAGCTGGCCAATCTGGAAACTTACACAGTGGCCTAGAGCAAGAGGCTCTGCCAAGAGAGAAAGGTGTTCACAAAAGGGAGTGCCAAGAAGGCAGAGCTTTTGAAAGCCTTAAGAGCATAGGAAGCACCCCACCAGTCCAACACAGAGGATGAGGAGGAGGGGTCAGAAGCTGAGAAGGAGAAATTGAAGCAGGGCCTGTCAGTAGGTCTTGTCATGCAGTGTACTGATGTTTGGGGATAGCGGCTCCCAGGACTGGAAGTCTGCAGCACACCAAGCAGCAGTGTCTTCAAAGAACCTGTCCCCAGAGGAGCTGGAAGACAGGAGGGTGGAGAGAAAGCTGAAGCTAGAGCTTGCTAAATTGAAATCGGAGAAGGATCAAGCCCTTAACAAGCTAAAGAAGATGCAAACCCTTGCTAAAATGGAGAGAAAGCAAGCACTAGAGGAGAATAAGCTGGCCACTGAGGAGATAAAAATGGCCCATGAGCTCAGCATGAGAGAGCTGAACATCAGGGCCCTGAGAGAGGGGTCCAGCAATAGCAATGGTGGCAGCATACCAGCAGTGTCCACATACAAAAATCACAAAAAACTACTTGGGCAATATACCGACTGCCCCCCAAATTAACTGATTTTAATGTTTTTACAACTGGTGCTACATCAGTGTCCGACACTGTCTTTTTATTGCTATCAGGAAATTGCATTTGTGATATCTATTTGCAACTAGCACTTTATTACTGAACTGAATGCTATGTTATGTTTTTTTGTTTTTATATGTTTCTATCAATTTGCAATGGCTTTTATTAACTGAGCATAAATGAATAAACTTTAAACTTGAAACACTGGTGAGTCCAGAGTCAGGATCCCAAAGAATTTGGTGCCCAGTTATGTGGTGGGGGATGACATAGACAAATGGTTTGCAGCCTATGAAGTGGCTCTAAGAGTGCACAAGGTCCATGAGGAGTTCTGGGGTGGTAGTTTACGGTGGTATAGGCTCACGATGGGGAGGGACACACTTCTTACACTAGAGGTAAAGGACTGGATATGCTACACTGCTATGAAGGCCATCATAGTCAGTAAGTCTGGACTGACCCCTGAGAGGTATAGGCTCAGATTTAGGGGCAGCCACAAGATCTCATCACAAACATCGGTGGAATTCCTGGATTATGCCAGGAAGGCACTGAAGGGCTGGGTAGGAGGCAGCAAGGTTGATGATTATTCAGGGCTGTACAACTTGATTTTGAAGGAGCGCATGCTTGATATTTGCTTTCTAGAGCTGCACCAACGCCTAGTTCATAGAAAGTTCACTAATCCCAGGGTCAGAACCAGAGTGTCCAAGAAAGCATCTGAGGAGGGACTACCAAAAAGGTGGTCAGGGTTCCCACCAGAAGAAGGAGGGGGGAGATAAAAAGGCAATGTTCTCCAAAGGCCCCAAAAACAACTCACAGGGGAAAGTGTCTTGTTCTCATTCACAATCTGGCCACCAGAAGAAAACCGACCCTGACAAAAAAAAGAAGCCCAAGCCCATAAAGTGCTATGAGTGCTGTGAGTATGGACACTACAAAGGGGATTCCAAGCATACAAAATGAGCACCACTTCTCACTGGATCAAATAATCTAGGGGTGGCAAGTATAGTGCTGGGATAATAGTTTGCCCTAATAAATGGGGGGGGGGGGGAGTTTAGTGGGGTTACCCTCATGTCCCGGGGTGACAGCGATATGATTCCTAAGATAAATGTGCCTTCAAATACTACTAGGTATAGGCAATGGGTCACCATCAATGGGCAAGGTGTTAAGGCTATGAGGAATACAGGTGCCAACAAGACTATGGTATGGAGTCATCTGGTGTCCCCAGAGCAGGTGATTCCAAATGCATTCCACCAAGTTGTGGTGGCTGACTACAGAGAGGGTCACTACCCAGTGGCCCTTATTACCGTGAGTGGGGAGGTTTACAGGTCTTCTGAAGGCTGCTGTGGAATAGGCCACGTTATGACGCTCGCGTTTACAATGCAATATCATTACAAAGCAGTTATTACGACAGCATTGTTACGACGCATACCATTACAATGCAAGTCATTACAATGACTTGCTGTGAGGGGGTGTTGGATTTTGTAATAGTATCATTTACTATTCTAGCTCCAGTCTGTGCAACATTAGGGAAGGTGTTGGATTTAAAATCCAACAATGAGTTCCCTAAAGCAAGTCATTGTAATGACGTGTGTGGTAATGGAACTCGTGGTACTGACGTGTTCATTGTTGTGCCTTTGTTGTAATGGCACTGCTTTGTACTGACAGGGTTGTAAACCCTGTTTCCCACTTTTACCTACGTCATCCCAGAACGTTGGAAGATGCAGTCCCACTGTCCCAACCTTCATCCTGAGAAGGAAGATAACGGTACAGTCAGATGTGCATCCATGGATGCACTAAGCCTGTGTTCCTAACATACACTATCAAGGTATGGGGGTTAGGTCATTCCAATAGACTGTGCAGATGGGTACTCACAATATGCTCTCTTTAGCATAGAGGCTAGCAATAGATAGGAGAAATAATAACAACGCTTTGAACAATTACCATGATTGAATTGTATGTATTCTTCACTATTCTGCTAACACTCATTACAATATTGTGTCTCATATTTCTTACAATCACAGTTCATATTTTATTTGCAACGATTAAAGCTTTCCAATAAATGTTTGAAAATGCAATATAGTATCTTTTCTTTGTGGCACTTCGGGCACGCAAGACTGACAAACAAAAGGGTTGGATCTGTTTCCACGATTTCCTTGGTAATCTGAGAGTCATGTTTTAGGTTACTGACAACATCTATAACTGCAGGTTTAGGAGTTTAGATATGGTAATGTGAGATAGTTGAATAGACCAACATTTACTTATTATATGAGAAGACTCAGTCTCTGTGCTATGAATTTTTGTTCTTTTTAAATACACAGTCCTACTAGATTAGTAGGAACCATATAACAAGGCTGCGGTGTATCTTCGGAGGCGGAGAGCAGTACGGCATCACTTCCCCTGATAAATCCGTTCTAGATGCATTCTCAGGTCTGTAGACGGACCCAGTGCCTCCAAGTCTGGTTGAGTCAGTGTCTGTGTCAGGTCTCACTGAAATTGCAGCCATGACTGCAAAAGATGACTGCCCCTAGACAAGGGAAGTGTTCACTAAAAAGAAAAAACTCCACCTGGGTAAAGAAAACAAGTTATGCCATTATCATCCACTAATATTGTATGGCTCTGTACACAGCTAATATCAAGAAATCTTTTGTCCATTAAAACTATGCATTTAAGCTTCAACCAGCTAAAATGTTTTCACTTGTTTAGTTGTTGGTCAGCTCTGTGGATCTAGGCTGACAGGGCCCAGCTCATGAATGTATTTTCTGCCATAAACATACGTCTACAGCACAGTATATCACAATTTACACCTGCCATGAATTCACCAAAGGTTTCCTGGCAGCATAAATAGTTTTCCTATTTCCAATTGCTCCACCACAATTGTGGGAAAATCCATAGTAGTAAATCCCACACATACGGTGGGAGGTGAGTGTTCCAAGGTGTAGTTAGCCTTTTAAGTTTGGCAACACCCACAAACGTTTTCGTTTATGGGCATTCTCATACTGTGATCTGGACATTTCCTACTCAGTCAATGATCAGAAGTTTACTCCACTCAGAGGTTAGAATGATTTCTCTTTCATCATGGAAAGGAAAACATATCCCCTCATATTTGATGGGGGAGTACGGGAAGGGGAAAACTGTTTTTTTTAAGTGTGCATTTGCACGGTGACCTCCAGTTCCTCTGCATGTAATTATTGTATTTAGAATTCCACACAGGCGGAATAGGATCCCAGGGTAGATGTCACAAGACATTCTTAGTAGTCTGCATGGAAATGATGCAGCTTTCCAGTTATACTTCTGGGAATGCATGAGAATTGAAAAAAAGAAGCATATCTGCACCCTTTGGTAGGATTACACTTACAGGAGCAGATTTACTATGTTCGTTGTGGACAGGCACCACAATGTTCACATATACTATATGTTATACTAAATAGTTGGAATGGAGGGTGAAATATCAGAGGCTTAATCTGAGTCTGCTTAAAAAATCTGTACGGTAAAAATCAACTGTATACTGTATATTCTAGTAATGCTGCAATATTGTGTTTTTATTACTCACCTCCTCATCATAGTCCATTTTTTGTGACTAGATTTCAATAGGACCTCGCTCACACAGCAGTTTTCTATGTCACACATGTAATTCTGTCTGCAACATGTTTTGGATTTTTTGCAGTCCACTTGACACAAAATACATATATCAAATGAAATTCAAGTTGAGAAGTGAAAGACAGAAACACACACATTAATACACTGTTAGACCTGGCACCATTGGTGTGGGTCTCCCTTCCTTTTTTCTGCTATTGCCTGCTATGTTTTTGCTATGCTTTTGCTGGTCTAGATGTTTTGGGCACTTTGCCACTGCTATTCAGTGCCAAAGTGCAGGTACTCCCTATTGTAAATTGGTGTAATGGATTAGTGACTCCATGATTGGCTATTTTATTTAATTGTCAGACCCGAGTACAATGCACCATGTGTGCCCAGGGCCTGTAAATCAAATGCTGCTGATGGGCTTGCACCACTAGTTGTGCCACTGACAGGAGAAGCTTGTAAAATATGGCTCAGGCCTGCCATTGCAGAGCCTGTGCGCACTCTGGGACAGCCGTGTCAACTTGACAAGTGCACCCACCTGCATGTCCCTAAACCTTCCCTTTTCTACATGTTAGTCACCCCCAAGGGCAGGGTGCATTGTATCTAAAAGGTAGGACATGCCCTGATGTGTGTGGCATGTCCTGATAGTGAATTACAGCCAATTTTGTTTTTCACTATTGCAAAGCTACCTGTTCCCATAGGCCACAATGGGCAGTTTGATTATAACATCTTATAATCCTAACTGACCCATGGAACAAGGTAGAAATTCAAGTTTAATATGCCTTTTAAAATACATCTTTTAGTGAAGGTGATTTTTAAATTCTGTTTTTGAAAATACCACTTTTAGAAAGTAGGTATTTTCTTGCCTAACTATCCAGTTGTGTCTGGTAGGTTTGTGTATTCAATGTCTGGTTTGTGAGTGACAGGGGGCTGGAGAGGGCCTTAGCTCCAGCAGTCTGATGGGTCAGGGCTGGGCTGAATAGGACCTGCATTGAATAGAGAGTAGGGGGAGGAGATTTCCTTTCACTGCCCTGAGCCCTCATAGACTAGAGAGTAGGTGGCGGAGATTTCCTTTCACTAACCTGAGCTCTCATAGAATATCAAGTAGGGGGAGGAGATTCCCTTTCAGATACCTGGGCCAGGTCGGATCTCAAACAATGCTGTCTCCACCTCCTGCCAGGAAGCTGCACCCAGGAGGACAGAACTGGTTTTGACTAGGTACAGACACTATCTGCCTTCAGAGAACAAAGGATTTGCAGTATAAATATTGGGGTCCAGACCCCAGAACTTTAGATCACTTCTGGGAATCAAGACGAACCTTTGCCAAGGAGGAGAAACGGAGAAGCTGAAGGAAGATTACTGCCCCTGTGCTGTTTGCTGTTGGGATTGGCCTGCAGTGGTTACTTTACTGCCAAGGAAAGGACAAAAGGAACTTTGTATGTACTTTAATCATCTTGAAGAAGATCTCCAAGGGCTTGAAGCTGAGCTTGCCTCCTGTTCTGAAGTCTCAGGGACACAAAGACTTCACCACCAGCTCCCCCTGAATTCCCTTGCTGGGAATTCTACTTGCAGTGACGTGCCTGCTGTTGTTTGGGCCCTCTGAGAGACTGCGTGTCGCTGGGAGCTGGAAGTGCGACGCAACGAGGAGAAGCGTGTCGCTGCTGCAGCAGTTGCCGTCGGATTGTCGAAGAAGCGTGCCACCGTCGCAGCTGTTAGCCGTTGCATCGCAGACGAAGCGTGTCGCATCACCGGAGAAGCATGCCGCCGCCGCCGCAGAGGTCGCCGTCGCATCACCGGAGAAGAGTGTCGCAGGACCTGTTGCGGCTCCAAAGTTCATCGATTTCACCGCACGGCCGTCGGGCGGGCACGCATTGAATCCACGTTGTCACATCGCATCAAAGATGCCGTTTTGTCACATCGCACCGGATCGTCGCATCTCATCGAGGCGCCATCTTGTCGCATCGAACCGGATCACAGTAATAAACCGGCGCATCACCCCCTCTCCGGTAAGGAACCAAAGCATCACCTTCCCTGCGCTGCAGTAAGGAACTGACGCAACACCTCCCCCAAAGCAAGGAACCGACGCATCACCTTCCCTGCAACCCTTTTGTTTGTTTTGTTTGACGCATCCAAGGTACTTTGAGAGTAAAGTGTCGCTTTTTCCATCTACATTGAACTAAGCTATTTCTACCAATTTAAAGTCCTATTTTTGATTACTGTATTGTGGATTTTTATTGTTTGGTCTTGTGTTAATTCTAGTAAAGGTTACTTAATTTTCTAAACTGGTGTGGTGTCCATTTGTAGTGTTTTCACTGTATTACTGTATGTGTTCACAAATGCTTTACACACCGCCTCTGAGATAAGCCTGTCTGCTCGAGCCAAGCTACCAAGGGGCTGAGCAGGGTTTATCTGGGAGTGTACCCCCCTTATCCTGACTAGAAGCAAGGGTCCCTATTTGGACAAAGTCATTGCCAACTAGAGACCCCCATTACTAACATACACTTATTTGTGTATCGGCTGGATTAACCTATCAAGCTGTTTTTCTACATTGAAAAATGTGACTTGCAATTTATACACAGATCACAATACCGGACATACAACCATCTCATCATGTGACTGGAATCTGCAACCTGAAAGTGACACCCTGCATAACCTACCACTCGTCTCTCTTTTTTTTTGTTGCTAACTCCATTGTGGTAGCTGATGGGGAATTATATAGCCTCACACCCCCCGAATCTCACTCACTAAAATACGCCCCTGGTTCCAGGGGCATGTTTAATGCGTGTTTAGTGCATGGGCATATTTTAGTCCATGGTAATCAGGACTGTCATGTCTAGCAACACTTCAGTGGCTCTTTTTGTCACTGCCACAGATTCCACATGTGTGATTGAAATGTTCCGTTTGCAGCAGATAAATCTACATTCTGCGACAGTACTGAGGCTGATAATAGCAATTTATTCAAATACAGACAATATGCGAATCACAACACGATGAAGGTACATGTCAGGCAGCACTTACATACCCGAAGTTGTGCATGTGAAGACTTGTGAAGTTTGAAGCCAGTCTGAACATAAGTGACTAGGACTGCCACCCTGATCCGTGGCATCAGGGCCTTACATAATGTACCAGTATACTAAAATTCATACAGTAGTGGTATGCAATATCATCCTTCCAATTGAGGATTAGCTGCCTGTAAAGTTACCCATGCCATGTTCCAGCATGGCAGTATTCATTCCTCCATCAAATATTGCTGTGGTGAGAATTCCACTTAGTGAGGAAATATTACTGCTTTTGCTTTTGTTGCAGGGATTCTGCTTTTGCACAGAACTATGCGCAGGAGACCAGGACCTCAGAGAATTGTGGTGTACCAGAAAATCCTCCTCAGAACCCAGAACCCCTTATCCGACTAGCTTAGTATCTCATTCGTTAACCTAGATCTAGCTAGGTGGTCCCAATGTATAGACAAACCAGAACAAGCGACTTAGATATTTCTCAGGAGTGGTGGGAATCTGAAATACCTGTTCGTACTTATTTATTAGTCCACAACGGAATAATACAGACATGGTAAAGTTTAAAGAGTTTATTTTATAAACCTCACGTCCTAAGATGCAGTACTTTGGCTAACACTAGCAGACTAACAGTAAAGATCAGAATCATGAACATTGTTATAATACCATATAGAATGAAAGGAGCAATCATACTATTAATGACAGTGGTATACGACCACACTCCTTTCACTATAATCTAATACATTATTATTATTAGAATATTAGAAGGTCTCTTAGGCTAACAGGGGGGACCCCATACCGTATAGATCAGCTTAGTAGAATCACATCAAAGGATCAGCTCTCACAGCATGCATCAGCTCCTCTTGTTCGAATGAATGTAAAACCAAACTGTTCTGCAATATTAAAGACGCTCGTCCTTCAAACATTGGCAGCTGTATGCATGATATGTCTAACAAGTGTCTACGATCAATCTAAACACAACACTCTGTACCTTCTAGTGACCCAGACGCATTCTTTGCATGATGTACAGACCAAGGGCACATTTCACGGTTAAGAATGTATAACAACCGTTTGTTATTCTGTAGGGCAAAGACGAATCAGCATTTTACAAAATGAATAACACATAACAACAGTGTCGTGTGCAGCGCAGCAGAAACAACAAGCTTGCTTGTTAACTATGATCTCGGTTATGCTAACTTAGTGTTGTAAATAGGGCATGGCTTAGTCCATCTCACACCCCCCCATGATCGGAGCACTAACCAATAGGGATACATTTATCAAGAATGCAGAGTTCAAGTAATTTAGAACGGACTCAAGGGCATATAAGGTAAGAGTAAAGTCCGAGAATAAAAAAATGTTCAATTAAAAAATGAAAAAATGATGTGATAAAAGGGAAGCAAAAGTTTCGTAGAAATGTAACAATTCTGGATGCAAGCTGCATTGACAACGTCAATCAGTCAATCCATGAAGGTATATGCACCGTAAGTTGCGACTGCTTCCAAGAGGAAATCATTGGAGCGTCCCGCAAAAGTATCAGCCATCCAGTTGAGCAAGTGAAAGGAACATACATGTTCGTCAATTATCGGAGCATTCAGCACCATGATAGGACAACTGTCAGTCTCCTCAATATAACTCCTTTCAAGGAAATCAATAGCTGCTTCTCCGATATCCCAATTTCCACGGACTCCGTGTGCCGCACCCAAAGCCATAAACGCGACACCAGAACAGTCAAATTCATGAGTCACTAAGGGACACATTAGTTCATCAAAATCTGGGTCAGGCGACGCCAAGTTTGACAGGCACAAATCCAGAGCCCATTGGAAGGGACAATCTAGGCAATGAAAAGCAGGTAGCACACACGTAAAAAAGGGAAACCGGAAAAACAACCCATACTTGACGCTTAATACCGCCAGCGGTAATGTGCCGTAGAAATCAAGCATCCGGCTACGAAGATGTAGCAAGCGCAGCATTCTGTCTTGCAGCTCCCGGTGTGCAGCCATAGCGAAGAACGCAAATCAACAAGAGGATCTCAGCCACCAAAGCGAGGAGCAAGGGGAACCCTCCGAAGACACTCGAAAAAATAGAATGTAAAAATGCGGGGATCACACCAAAAACAGTCTGGAAAGATGTCACGAGGCCGGAGCCCACAATTTAAAAAAAATGTACAAGGCCAGTCGTAGACGAAGCATTAAAGATAGTTTGAATCAAAGTTCCAAAATAGAGGGGGAGGTCAGTATTTAAAAGAGCTTGTACCTCAGTGCGTGTGTTTGCAACATTAAGAAGAAATCTTTCACGGGATGAAGTTAACGCAACCTCCTTTTTAGACAAAAGAGCCCTTATTCTGCTCATCCTATTGAACTCTGCGTTCAAGGTTGGAATCGCTGGCCAGATGGATATATCGAGTCGGCCTTGCGGGGGTGGGAAAAGGACGTTATTACAGCAAACAGTCACTATGTAAGGAATACCCACTAGCATCCCACAGCAAGCTTCACTATTTAAAAGCAAATAACTACCGTTGGCAAGCAGCTTAAAAGTTGACGTTATAACTGGCATTGGAATCCCCTTTAGGACACAAGCTAAATTAGGAGCGTGTATATTGCAAGCGCCATGTAATTGTATATGTCTGCAGACAACAGAGTGATCAGGAGCGGAAGTGCATTCTTCACCTTTTAAGTAAACTTCCTTGCCATCCCTCACGCATCTGTAAGTGAACGGAAGTGACCAAACCTCATGCAGAAACGCATCACCAAGTTGTTCGTATCTGCCGATAGCATAGTGTTTCATGCACGAACTAAACTTGAACAAACTGAACGGTAAAGTTACTAATCCGTATACTAACCACACGGCTGAATTTAACTCAGCTACAGAAAAAGGTAAAGGTTCTAATTTTTCAATGTGTAGCAATGCATAAGTAGCATCTTTCATGGACATGAACTGCTGTTTGTCAGTCAAATTAAACGGAAGGAACAACGATGAAATATTCATGTAATCCCAAGGGACTTTCCCTGCTTTTAACGTTTGCAATGTCCATGCAAACTACATAATTGAACGCAATTGATTTTGACCATGATACAACACAGATACATCATCTTGCACAATGTCTACGACAGAAGAAACAATATTATCTAATGTATAAATTCTAGAAGACAACATATTAATACTATTATCTATCACAGCCAATACCTTTTCCATATTGGCCTGGTCAATAGCACGAATTCTAGAAGCAGCCTCAATTTGCGACAACTTCCAAACTTCATTGTAAATAGCATAAGCCCATCGTTTAGATCTACCATTAACAGGACCCTTAATTAAATCATTCAAATCTATTTTTTCATTTAAACGTGACAAATGAAGTTTAACTGCAGTTAAGGTGGAATGTTGCAGCCATGACTGACATAACTTACCTACAGAGTAGGTAGTCACCGTGTGTGAAGATGTGAAACGAGGGTCAACCCTAATTTGTGTATACCCCGGGGTCAAATCCAGAAACCGACGTTGACAGGAATCTGAGCTTGTTTGCCATATTAGCCAACCCTCAGGATTCAATGTTGAAATATTGAAGGTGCCATTGGAAACAAGCGACTGCAACCCAGTAAGGGATAGATCTGAGTGATTATCCCAACCAGGAGAAGCACCCAGATCAGGGATCGAGGGGGAAATTAATTTTTTAGATATAGCCAATCCAAAACAGGTTGTCTGAAAAATAGATGAATTTAAAAATAAAATATGGTTAGGGATAAGACAGGCACGATGCAAAGCTTCTGTTCCTTGTACCTGCCACGGTTTAGTTCCCCAAACCGATTTAAGATCGATAGTATTTCCATACGTCATAACCTCCAATAGCCAATTCCTCCATAAAGGCTTTGGAATATAATAATTTTGTGTGTGTCAGTCTGACTTTAGAAGCGGGTTCTACCGCAACCTTAAAGTAAAAAGACTCAGGGGTTGACACACTAAAATCCGAATAGTATGTGAATTTTTTCAATAAAGTGGCAGAGCTGCCAGGCATAGGGACAGGACAATGTTCCCATTGTGTGAAATTAACAACATTTCTGAAAGTATTTGCTCTGTGTAGGAAATGTGTGCCATAATGTTGAAAACAAAACTGCTCCTCATAATTTGCATTATTTAAATACAGATCTTCAGCATCAAATGCAGCATAATATTTAAAATCAGAAAACAGCGCTTCTATTGCTTGTACATCCCAATCATCTGAGCGGATGTTTTGTTTAACTACATCACGCATAGAAACACGAAAAACAGTTGGCACATTAATAACTTCGGTGGGACCATGAATTTTAAAGTTCACTGCATCCCAAGCAATCCCATCACGTACTGGCCAGGCGGTGATGTTCACAAACGTCTGGTCTCTTTTCATGATGTGTGATGATGAATGGGGGGCCAAAGTTCCATCAATTAATTGAATTGTAGAACGTTCATTCAGGTAGTGTCCATTGATAAGTCTAAAAAACACTACCACAAAGCCAATTGTCATGAATAAAAAAATACAAATCAGCACCAACCAGATGTAAGTCCAAGGTGCAACCAAAAAATGTCTCTTGAACCATGCAAAAAATATAGAAATTTTGGAAGGGACAGTGGAAGTCAATGATTCAGTTTCAAAGGAAGACTGCGACTGGGCAAGTGTTGTTGTATTTAAAAGGGGCAAAGCAACTTCTGTAGGATAAGCATACTCAGGATCAGCGGGCAAACCACCAGCAGTAGGTGGCGGATCATTAACTGTGATCATCTCAATGGAAACTTCAGGCACGATGACAGAGGGTGGCACCACAACAGAGTTTCTCATCATTGAAGGGCAGGAAACCGAAGGTGTCATACTATGGAGAATCGGCCACCCTGTGTAGCTTGACATTTTCAATTGAAATGTACCTTTTTTCTTTGCGACCAGGAAGTGGTGGTAAAACAACTGTACGTGTACCCAATACACCAAGCACCGGGACTGGTGCACGATAAGAGGGGCCAAACTCCTTCTTGTTCTCCACCTTCTCACGGACCAGATCACCAACTCGAGGTAGCCAGCCGGCCACCGGAATCAGGAGAGCTTCTTCTGATGCAGAGGGCACGTGTTCTTTTGCCAGAGTGTCTCTTGCTTCTTGTAGATTCTGCAATACAGCACAGTGGTCATCCAGGTCAAAAGGGGCGGCAGCCGCCGCCATGTCTAGACCATTAAGGTCCGGAACAAACATTCTCACTCCAAAGAGCATCATGTAAGGGGTCCTCCCACCCAGAGACCTTCTAGGGAGATTATTAAGTGCACGTTGGACGTCATACAAGTGGGCAAGCCAGTTCCGGCCTGTACCTAACACCTTGGCTGTCAACGATTGCTTTAGGTCACGGTTCATCCGTTCCACAACACTATTGCCCTCAGGCCGGTATGGAGACGAAAATTTGACTTGGACCCCCAAACTTCTCATAGCCTCTTTGTAAGCCTTAGAGGCGAACGCCGGGCCCTGATCAGAGTGAAGGGTACCACACGCAAAACTCCCTATAAAGACACGCAATGCTTTGATGACAGTCCTGGCATCAGCACTCCTTTGGGGCCACACCCACAGAAAACGTGTGCACGAATCCACTGCAACCAAGATGTACTTGTACGCAGTATCAGAGGTAAAAGGACCGCAGTGATCTAAATAAACACACGCTAGTGGTTGATTAGATATATGCAGCTGCGTTGGAGGTGGACGCGCAACAGAAGAAGGTTTGATCTGCTGGCAAATGTCACAATTAAGAACATAAGCCCGCGCTTGTTTATACAAACCGTACCACCAGTAACGTTGCTGCAAAAGAGAGACAGTCGCTGACACTCCAGCGTGCGCAGACGCAACACCTTCGTGGGCAGCTGTTATCAGATTTGGTCTGCAGTCCGCGTTGGGGATCAATCTATCACCAACGTCATTAATCCTCACTAATGGGACGTTATCAGGACTTAGGTGATAATGGTATCGGGAAGAGAAACCTCTAGGGAAGTTTGTCCCTGTCTCAGAAGCAGCAATAGCTGCTAAAATGTCTGCATCAATCTTAGATTTTGATCTTGTAACTGCTGCTACTAAATATGTCGCCACTGCTGTTTTAGCTGCCTCGTCAGCCAAACTGTTACCGACAGCATGGACACCAACTCGTTGGTGACCAAGAGTGTTGATTACATCCACAAGTGGCAAACTCCCTTTGAGTTCTGACACTCGAGCCCAAATTGTCTTCTGCTTTACTGAGCAACCTTTGGAGTCACGAAAACCATTCATAATCCAAAAAAGTATATTGTCGTTGTAAGATTGAACACAGTAGTAAGAGTCACTCACTATAAGAGTAGTGACTCTGTGATCAGCAAACTCAAGTGCAAGCACCAGAGCACGTAGCTCCGCCAGTTGCGCGGTACAATCACCCAATGACTGCGTATGCACCGCATCAGATTTGAACTCTCCATTCACGAAAGTACCGACTACAATTGCGCAAGCTGCTGAATAAGCATGCCTTGATCCAGTTGCGGGTTGCGCCGACCCGTCAGTGTATATGACACAATGGTATTCCTCGATAGGGCGCAATGACTGTGGAGCTGGGTGAACGAATTCATACTCCAAACTTTCTTGAGTCTGCAATGCTGCGTCAAAGATGTATTCGACGTCAGGCGAAGCTAAGGAGGTCGCCCATTGTATCCACCTTGGATGCAAAGCCTTAGAATTTGGTACACTAGCCTTAGTGACTGCTTCAAGAGCAGGAAACGGTGTTACTACCAGCATGCGTTTTCCTTGTGATAGCGCTCGTTCTTTCAGGAACGCCATCTGAACTGCTGTCAAGACTTTTTCAACAGTGGAAAATCGCAGCTCAGCCGAAGTGTACAGATGAGATTTGTAAGCAATGGGGACTGTGTCACCCTCATTGAACGTTAAGTACGTGAAACCTTCCGCGCCTGGAACAATTCTAATGACCAGGTTGGTGTGGTTGTCACGAGTTTTTAGATATTTAGCTGTAAGAAGATCAGTTTGCAAAGTATATAATGCCAACGAGTGCTCTGGCAGCCAGCAAGATCTGGTTTAAGTTGGTTGTATCAAGGCATAAAGTGTCTTGATACGCTGGGCATAATCAGGAATGTAGGATCGACCGAAATTCAGAAAACCCAGCAAGGATTGAAGTTTTTTCAGTGTCGTAGGGATACGAAGGTTTGCGCATTTCTCAAGGAACTGCGGAGCCAAGCCTCGACCTTCATTATTGAGTTCGTACCCCAAGAACAACACTGTAAATTCAGCAATGTGCGACTTCTTAAAGTTAAACTTGTAACCGAAGTCTGCAAACATAGTCACTATGTTATCCACACGAGCAAGGTGTGGAAGCAACTCGTCGTCTGTCAGATAGATATCATCAAGAGAACAGTGCCAATATGGTCTACTGTAAGAAGGGGGGAGAGGGAGATTGTGGATGAGGTTCGAGAATGATCGTGTGATGGAGACCAGATACTCCTGGGTGGTACTAGAAGTGCCCTCACACACCCTTGCGGGTGGAAAGCATCATCATCGGGCGGTGCTCCTCGTGGGGGTGGCGCTGCAGTCCCTCACGGGCCCTTGGAAGGGCTCTCTGTCGGAGATCTTTTTGTGGAGTCGCCGTAGTTGTGCGTGTGGGTGTGTGGGGAAAGGAAGAGGGCGGTGTAGTGATGGAGCTAAAAAGACCTAATGGTACCCTAACAATTTATTAGTGGGTCCAGTGGATATACTAAAAGTAACGGGGGATAATGTTAAATAAACCTAGCGCTTCGTCAGGACCAAAGTGGTGACTATAAAGAAAGAGGAAGGGATTCAGAAAAATAGGGGAGTATCCTGTAATCCCAAAAGCAAAGGAGGAAGGAACACGGATTATTCGTGTCCTTGACGTCGAACCCGCAAAAGTCTGGGTCCAAGCTGTGCCGGGTATTGATCATCTGGGGCTGAGGCTACAGATCTGCCTCGGAGGTTCCACTGCGGTAACCTAGGGTGCCTCCAGAGTCGACGGTAGTCTAGGTTACCGCAGTGGAACCTCCTTTGCTTTTGGGATTACAGGATACTCCCCTATTTTTCTGTATCCCTTCCTCTTTCTTTATAGTCACCACTTTGGTCCTGACGAAGCGCTAGGATCCACTAGGGACCGCAAGCGGCGCGAAACATGTTGACCACCACTTTTACTCCCTCTCTCTCACTTTAACTCTCACTCCAACGGGTCGAGAGCAGTGGGACGCACCTACATCCTTCTCCCCTACTCAGAATGTTTCCGTGCTCTGTCCTTATAGGCAACTACATTATCAAGTTTGACTATGCGTTAGCTATGCCTCTGTGAAGTCATGTGATAATAGTGCAGCAAGTGTGGTTCATTGAAAAATAACCTTCGGGTGTGTGGTGTGGAATTATGCCACTGACATACAATTAAACACAAAGTGGCAATTTAATTTTTCACTGCGAATACAGTTGACATTCCACTGATGCCCTTGATGGGCAACCATCAAACAACATATTCCCGGTACCTGAACAATTGCCAGAAGAAAAGCCATTCATGCAGCACATGGTTTTTCAACCATCATTTTGTCGGAAGTGTTGACTCAGAAAAAGTGGCGGTGAAGATTTTAGTATCCAGGCCCTTGGTGTGTGGATTCGATAACTCAGTAGACTAATGCATTAACTTTTAGTGACCAGTGCAAAATGAAGGTCGCAGCGTTGAATCCTAGTAGGGTTACTTGGCTTTTCATCCTTCGAAGGATGATGGGATCAGTAAAATTGAGCTTGGCAAGATTTTATCACTTGGATGACCACACAAAGTATTATAAAAAAAATATATATTTTAATTTCAAAGCTGTTAAAATAATACATAAGTATAATAAAAGTAAATCGTGGAAAATTAATATTCTAGTAAAACAATTAGTTACGGGAAAATAATAAATGTACTCTTTAAAGTGTGTTTCACTCTAACCGAACTCTCTTTCACATCCTTTTCCTTTGTAAACAAAGTTGCTTCAACAACGTTTCAGGCTCATAGAACTCTCCCGAGCTGAAGATCCCGGCCTTTCTCCATGGGTTTCTGATGCTGTTCCCAAGGCACTCAAGCCCGACACAAGCTTCAATAACACAGTCCTGCGAGCCTGCTTCTCCTTGTTCGCATATGAGTCAGCTGGGAATAGCAACGCACTTTGGCTGTGTGGGCAGAGCATGGCATGGGCCGTTCGGCTCCAGTGTGTGGGTAGGACAGATGGTTAACTGTGGGAGTGCCATAAGCGTCATTTTCGTTTGCCAACCGAGTGTTCATGTGGAATGTTCAAAACTCAAGTATCTAATGCAGATTGAGCGAGAGATGGAAATAGTTTGAAATCAAACGATGGGTCAGATTTTCAAAGGTTTTGCGCTGAGATTGTGTCACTTTTTTGACTCAGACCCCATACAAAATCCTTTGTGTTATTTACAAAGAAACACAAGTGGTTATTTTCATTGCTTTGGGGGAAAAAGTAACACAAGGGAACACTATACACTGCCTTGTATTACTTTTTGTCATGGGTGGTGCATGGGCATTACCGTGCACCCCCTCAAACGCTTTTGATGCAAGCCCATATTTACAGAGACTGGAGAAAAGCTATCCTGACCTTAACGCGGACACCTGTGCACTATGGCGCAAGGGTACTTAGGTTGGCTCTAGGATGCCACAAGTATGCCAGTGCATAGAGAGAGCAGAACTGCACCATTTCTTTGTGAAGATATGATGCTCTTTCCAGTTACTTCAACTCAGCAACTTCAGTTGTTGCTTTGCATGACATGAACTCTTTCAAAATATGCTCCCCAGTTCCTTGGTTCCCCTTTTTCATCATTGTTCTAGAATTGACAGTTTGTTAGGATCGCTAACATACCACGGATATCGATTGGCAAGGCGGTATCATCATTATAATATTGTATTCTAATGAGTTTCTTGTCAAGCACTCTATGCTTTCCACCAGCACTTAGCAGCTTGATATGGAAATCAGGCGGGGGATGCATGCGTGGGCATGGATAGCTCACAGAGTTCCTGTTGGCAATCAGATCTTCAGTCTATTTGTAACTAAATGAGGCCCTCTGCCCAGATAGACCCATGCACAGTTAATACCTTATCCCTGGACCATCATGTTCTTCTGAAAGGCTGTCATTGTAGTTGTCACAGATTAGATGAAACATAGGGAGATATGTACAAGGAAGTGGCGGAGCGTGTCGTTAGCCTTCTTGGCTTAACACCGCACTCCGCCACTTCCGAAACGCAAGGCTGCACCATATTTACAAGACTGTGGTGCAGCCTTGCATTTCCCCCTGTGATGGCGCTAAGTTTAGCAACTTAGCACCAACGCAGGCAACCTTGCACCATAGTGCAAGGGTGCCTGCGTGCAGGGGAGGATTGTTTATGTGTAGGAAGGTGTCCCTTCCTGCACATAAACAATCCTAAAATGCCATTCTGTCACTTTTGTGTGTGCTGCTTCATGCAGCACACATGAAAGTCACAAAATAGATGTTTTTAAAGGTTTGCTTATGTACAGGAAGGGACACCTTCCTGTACATAAACAAACCATGGCATTTTGCTTCTTCCATATGTGCTGCACAAGGCAGCACACATGGAAAAAGCAAAAACGAGGAGAAATAATGCATTTTTCCTCGTTTTGCCAACTTAAGACCAGGATTTACCTGGTCTTATGTAGGTCAACCTTGTACATAGGGGGCAGCGTCAAAATGAATGAGTGTTGCCGTGGAACGCCCCCTGCAACACCCACTGCTCACCCCTTTTACACAAACCATAGTGTGAAAGGGGGCCTTATGTACAAGGCAGCGTTAAGCCACGTTAAGTGGCGTAATGCTGCCTTGTACATAAGGCGCAGCCCCTAAGACCACCACAACGTCGGTAAAAGTGACATTGTGGTGGCGATAGGGGCCTGTACATATGCCCCATAGTCCCTAGGTTTGACTCCGGTGACAGCCATTGCATCCTTGTTGTGTATCAAATTCAGACTTACCATGGTTCTTGCTGGAAGGAAAGTGTGTTAGCAGTTACCCTAGACAATTCCATATAGAACCACTGCCCTTATCAAAGAACAATGCATTGATATTCCTGTCCAGCAGCAGTTTGTAAATACAAGTGTTGTTTTTATGGATGAATGTGTTGCTCTAAGAAAAAGCTGTTTATTTGAGAAAGTTGAGTTAGATTTCAGAAATGTTAAAACGTCGTACTTTTTGCCAAGAGTCAAGAAACGTAGTAGTTTAGCTGCAGTTAAGCTACCCCTGGGCCCAACAGGGAGGCTTATATTCATCAAACCTTCCTGTGCTGCTTTGCTCGTGTACTTGCAGAGGTGGGATGGGTTGGGTCAGTGCTCTCGGACAGCTCTGAACATTGAAATCCGAGTTAGGTCTCAGCCTGTGAACATGATCTCACGGTTCCTTTTAGAGGTAGTGTGAATAATATTGTGATGACTGTGACGTCTCAGTTAGATACAAATGCGTGTTTACGTAATTGGTGAAACTTAACTGAAAATCATGTTTGGTTTGGGATATTGCTAGACGTGCAATGGTATGTAGTGGGTGTGACATTGGAAACAGTGTATATTGGGGTGAGAGTTAAGAATGAGTGAAGATGATTACCTGAGACCTTAGTTTAGGGTATTTCCTTAACTCCCAACCACAACAACACTTGCGGAAGATGGAACTGAGATGTAAATGTTAGACTGAATAAATATGTGGATGGGTGTCTTTTAAATATTGATGTTATTTGTGATAAGTACAATATATAATCTAGTACTGCATTTTTAGGATTGTGCTTTATGTTGGAAAGAGCGCACAGCACGTGAGGGAAGATGGTAGACAGAGGAGCTATGGTCAAGGTATTGTAACAGCTTGTGAATTTTGTATACCATTTTATGGTTTTTGCTATAGCCACTATTGCTTTATGTCAACCATAACTCCACTTTAACTTTAGTTTCATCCTTGAATTTCATAATTATTTTAGTACATCTCTTTCCACTGTGGAGCAGCACAGGGAGGCAGGTCCAGGATCTCAGTCTCCTTCATCCTAATTGATTTTAGGGTGAAGAAGGTTGGGATTAGCTTATATCAGTCTCAGTCCGCAATGAACAGGTGTGGGAAAGTGCCTCTTTTTGACATGGTAACCCCCCCCCCCCTTTTTGCCCACTGGAACTGATGCTTTTGAATGACCAGTGCCAGTGCTCTGTTGATGATTGTAACCCAATTGCTATGGATTTAAGCCCTCTTATAAGACCCTAGTAAATGGTTCTCCTGGTACCAATGGCATGGGCACTAGATTGTGTCCCTGAGGTCTGAAGCATGTATTATGCCACCCAAAGGGACCCACACTTAAACTGTATGCAGATTGCTATTGCAGAATGCGTGAAATGGTGCAAGCCATTCTGAAAATATGACATTACACACACCCTGCGTGCAATGCCCACACACACTGCATGTACTATATTTAAGTCAACCCTACAGCAGGCCTTTTGAGCCCCATGGCAGGGTGCATTATATTACATGTGAGGGCACATATGTACAGGCAGATGTGTTCCTGTGATGCCTAGTTCCATTACTAGTAATTCCAAGTATTCAAGGAGTCATTTTAAGAAGATGTACTGGGCACTGGTAGTTATGAGTTACCCAACTACATGATGGCTTAACTGAAAGTGATGGTGTTTGATATCAAACACCTTGTCTTAATACATCTGTACTGATGCCAGTATCATGTGCATGAAGACATGTACCCAGAGGGCACCTTAGAGGTGCCCCCTGTAACCCTGCTAGTCACTTAGGGGCCGATTCCCATCTCGCTCGGAAGGGCTCTGAACGCGAACCGGCCGTAGAAAATATGAGCCGTAAGTGTGTTTACTGACCAACTCGTACAGCTGTACGAGCGAGCAAGTACGATGCGAGCAACGTGAAATTCGCCGACCGACTCGTTTCTTGGTCCGAATCACTCCCTACGCCGTGTCCATAAGCGAACCGTGCCGTGCAATGGAGGCGAATTCCGACCGAGCCAGTACGATGCACGCGTCGGATAGCCGGATCGAGCCGAAGTCTCCGGCTCACAAAAAGTCTGGGAAACTGCCTTTGGGGATCCGCGTCGGACCCCCCGTCACCCGCAGCCTTACGACTCGTACACAGGGGGAGACCCACGGGTCTCCCCAACACAGGCATGTACGGTACGGATGGCACCGACGCATACCCACTATAGGGGGCGCCCTTGTACGAGACGTACCCATTCAGTCAATGGGAGCCCATGTACTTGTCGTACGACCGGCTCCCATTGACTTCTATGGGAGTCCGACCGAACCGAGTCCGGCAGCATGCGGCCGCATCGTACTCGCTCGGTTGGACTGCAGGAGTCCAGCTCGGTCGGAAAACACTCCGGATCTGGCTCAGTCGGAGAGCTTTCCGACCCAGATCAGAATCGGCCCCTTAGTGTGTGGCCTGACTGATATCTTTCAGCCTGTCACCGCAGTCAAGTTTCTGACCCCCTGCAAGGAGGAGTCGTCAACCTCAGAGGTCAGGAACACTGCCTGCTTGGCAGAAGGTGTTCCCACCTCCTCCAGCAGGATGGCTAGCGATTTAGCATATCAAGGCCATAGGCTTCAAAGCCTCAGCCGTCTTTTTTTTTAAATAGTTTTTTTATTGAAAGCCATATAAAATACATAGATTTAAGTCCAGATATACATCCTTTAAAATCCATCAATAGCATCCGAAGGGGTAATAGATAGTTAACACCAATTATTCAAAAGACAACACATCTAGTAGTTAATAAGCAGGAAGAAGGAAAAAAAAAACATTATCAAACCGTAAAATAAAAAGAACGCCTAGAATCTCGAGACTTATATCCACTGTCTCCAAAAAGACTGATACAATGACATGAAGTATACCATCCATGTTAAAAATGCCAGGTTTTCAGATTCATAAATATAAGGACAGATCGAAGGGATACAGCAGGTTATATACTAACTTTACAGATCACAGTCAAAATGATGTGCCCAGATCTTCTCAAATTTCTTAAGTCCCCCAATTCGTGAAGCATAGGCCCGTTCGCTTCTTTTAACCTGACCCATTTTCTGAACCGATTCAAATTTAGATGGGATTAAATCCGTTCACCATCTTTGAAGTAGAAGTGGTCTGGCGACAGCCATGCCAATATATAAAAGTTTAGTCAACTTCTCGGGTAACTGAACATCTGGGTCATAACCCAACACTATCAGTCAATCGTTAAACCCAATTGATATCAAACCAGATATCAAAAATATTGTTCCAGAACTTCTGGATCAAGGGGCACTGTAATATTATATGAGTCCAGTTAGCTACAGGATAAATATGGCACCGGAAACACTGCCCCGATTGATTGGGCTTAACCTTGGCTACAAAGCTAGGGGTTCTATACAATAGCCACTTGCTAAAATATAACATCCTTCTCCAGCTAGCCCCTCTGACTGAACTAAAATTTAAATTATTAATTGTAGACCACATATTTGCTGTAATTTCCAAGCACTCGTATTTACCCCATTTTGTTATGGCCTTGGCCTCCAAATCAACCCCTTTAATTGCGGCTAAGCATATTTTCCACTCCCCTGGTTTTTTCACTACCCTATCTTCCAGCAAGTCATAGACTAACAGTTTCTGGCCAATAATCTGAAGCAGATCAAGTTTGCTAAAGAATTTACTGAGAATATTATATGACCCAAGGAGGAGGAAATCGCCGGGGATTAATTGAGACATTGCGCTAACATCCATCCATCTATCATTCCGGAGAAAATCGGAGAGTTTATGAAAACCAGCCTTGGTCCAATTTTGTATAATTAAAAACGAATCTCCAATACCTGCTGAAACAAAAAGATCAGCTATTGTGGTTGTGACATTAATAACTGGAATGGAATACCGTCTAAAAAATACCTGACGTTTATGAAAAAACCAATGTAAACACTTATATCTTACTAATTTAGGAGATCTAAATATTGATAATGGGCAGTGGATCTGATTTTCTTTGCATATTAAATTAGTAAAAAGTTAATAAAAAGACCCAACTGAGAACCCTGCTTAAATCTAGACATGTATTGTGCAAAATATGCAAAATAATATTCTCTCACATTGGGGAGGGCTGAGCCGCCATCTTCCAATTTCTCATATAAAGTGCTAAGTGCAATTCGGGGAACTTTCTTGTCCCACAGGAACAAGGTAAACATTGACTCTAATTTCATAAAAAAGGAGTTCACTAAAACACAGGGAATTGCTGTAAAAAGGAAATTGAACAGTGGAAGCACTGACATTTTGATCAAAGCGACCCTACCAAGAATGGTTAAAGGGAGAGAATTCCATCGTGTAAATAAGTCCTGTACTTTTCGTGGCAATGGGACAAAATTTAAATCATATAGTCCCGAAATGAATGGCGAAAAATAAACCCCTAGGTACCTCTTGGGATTAGAATTTAAGCACAGGAGAATATCGGGGTGTAAAACCCTAGATGCACACCCACACAAAATTATTTCTGTTTTTCTTTTATTAATTTTGTAGTCACCGAACGACTCATAAAGGTCAAAATCTGGAAGGCTTTTGCCTGCACTTGCTCCTCCGGCTTTATAATAAGCATAATGTCGTTGGCGTATAATTTTACTTTACCCATGGTTGGAAGTGGAGGGCTAATATCCCCATTATTCCAGATTGCTATTGCGTGAGGCTCAATAAAAAAGGTGAATAGCACTGGGGATAACGGACATCCTTGTCTGGTTCCCCTTTTAACTTTTACTTGGCCGACCTGAGTGGTATTCATGATAATATTAGCCTCTGCATTCATATATAATTTCTCAACCAGCCCTGTAATTTTAGAGGGTATGCCAAATTTCGTTAAAATACAAAATAAAGTCTCCCAAATAACCAAATCAAAAGCCTTCTCGGCATCTAAAAAAAGTACTAATGCTAGAATCTTCCAGGTCTCAAAATAGTCCAATGCCTCCACAAAAAAATGCGTATTGGTTCCAAGTTGCCTCCCAGCTATAAAACCATTCTGATCAGGATTAATTAAATGCGAGGCGATCCCATTAAAACGATTGGCTAAGAGTTTAGTAATTAATTTGTAGTCAGAATTTAAAAGCGTTATCAGCCGATATGATTTGGGATCTTCACTGTTTTTACTTTTTTTTTTTTAACACTGACTACATTCCCTTTTCTAAAAGACAGAGGTATGGATCCTTCTTCAAGAATTGAATTTACCAGTAAAAGGAGATAGTCCACAATTACACTAGCAAACGTTTTTAAAAAGTCGGCAGGGAGGCCATCTGGCCCACAGGCTTTACCATTTGGGAGATTTTTAATAACCTCCCCTAGCTCTTCTTTTGTGAATAGTTTCGCCATGATCCTTTTTTCTAGGTCTGTTACGACAGGTAATTAATTTTCCTGGAGAAAATCTTCCAAAGATTACATATTGATGGATTGTTGTTGGCCATATATCCTCTCATAATGTTGAACCATGATGTCTCGTACTGCTCCCAAGTCCTCCAGATGAGAACCTGAAGTGGGGCATTTCAGTGCGACTATTTGATTACTTTCAGCCCGTTCCCTTGCCTGCCATGCCAGATACCTGCCTGTATAATTGCTTTCCTCATAAATCTTTTGCCTATCCTGCTGAAATAGGGATTCACTTTTAGGATAACATTTATCAGCCAGGTTCCATTAGGCCGATCCAGCTGTTGAAGGTTCACCATCGAAGGGCTAGAAAGAAATCTATCAAAAGACCTTTACACTTTTTGCTCAAGTATTTGCTTCTCCTCCTTCCTAATCCGTGAGTTCTCTGCATCTTTAGCAATAGCAAGCCCTTGGAAAAAGGCTTTAAATGAATCCCAGACCACATGTAGTGGAGCTGAGCCATTATTTTGCTCAAAGAACTCTCCGATTTCTGATTTAATAAAAGAGACCCAGTTTTCCTCAAATAAGTATTGTCGATTTAGCTGCCATCTTTTGGAGGTTTTGCTGCATTCACCCAGGTCCAGCTCTAAAATAATCAGTGCATGATCCGAGAGCCCACTCTGAAGAATTTTCTGTGAATTTAAAACCAAACGCTTGGAGATAAGGAAAAAATCAATACGTGAGAAAGTATGGAATCTCCCTGAAGAGCAGGTATAAGTAATTTTAGTGGGAAATGCTGCCCGCCAAGGGTCAGCTATAGCATCGAGCTATAGCTTTGAAACATTTTAAAAGATTTTCGCTTCAACTGTTTTTTTGTTTTAGATGAGGAATTAATTTTTCGGATTCATTAACAAATTGAAATCCCCTCCGACAATTAGATCCCCTGATACTTGAATTAATGTTTGAAAGAATTCCTCATATGGGGTGGGATTATCCTCTACTGGGGCATTTAAACTAGCGAGCGTCAAGGATCTGTGTCCTAAATTACAGGTGGCCCAACACCATCTTCCACTTTGATCACTTGCCGAATTAACTACCTCAGCCTGAAATTTCGAACTGAGAAAAATAGCTGTCCCCCTGTGGGCTGCAGAAGATGAAGAGAAGCCCCTATACGCAGCCCAGGATTTAAACATTGAAAAGTCTGCTATCTTCCCCGCTGGTATATGGGTCTCTTGTAACAAGATAGCAGAGGGATTCTCTGTCTTAATCCAGGCCTCAATGGCCCTAATTTTCTTATTATTATTGAGGCCATTTACATTAAAAGAAACCACCTTCAATAATTCCTTATTTCCCATTTGTCTTAATTCCAATTTGCCATTTACAAAAAATGAGACACTCTTCTAACTCCCCCAATAGTCTGAAAATATTATAAATCCCACTTAGACACTCAGTTTGCACCTAGAGGCCAGCAAGATAACTTGTTCCCCCTTCTTTCCCCCTTCTTCCTTTCTAAATAGCGATGGACAGATGTATTGAAATCTAAAATATGTTTTTCGTTTTTTCCACATGCTTACTTTTCACCCCCGTGTTTCCACCCTTGGCCCATTGTCGTCCCGAGTAGATGGACGCCCCTGTTCAGAACCATAAAACCTATCCCACCCACCCTTCTACTGGCACAATGACATAGTGCCTAGTGCTGCCGAACAGCACTTCCCTCCCTACCCTATTCTCCCCTTCTCAAACGAAAAAAGCAACATTTAAACAACATTAAAACAGCATTAGACATCTTGAAAAGAGAAGAGGATATAAAAATGAAAGAAATTAGCTCTTTACCTTTCCAAGAAGGAGACCCCTCGACCTCCTAACTGAAGACTAACTTAAAGCCTTTAGAAATCTGTTGCAATAATTCCTGTGCATCTGGAACACTACAAAAGATGTGGAATCTACCCTTGACTAGCACCTTCAGCTTACTCTGCTCTGCTATCATAGATTGTGCCCCCTGTGCCTTAAACAAATGTTGCATTTTGACTAATTCTTTCTGTCTTTTTGCTGCGGAGCTGACATGTCTGAAAAGATGCGACATAATGGTACTTTTGCAGAGGAAAACTGTCTTTGTTTAATGGCTCTTGATAAAATCTGTTCCTTGACCCTAAAGTTCCCAAAGTTAACCAAGATAGTCCGTGGGAACTTAGCATTAGGAGGGAGGTGTGCTGGAACGCGATGGGCTCTCATTATCGTCAGATCACCATCAAATTCTGGGAGGACATTTTTCTTTATAAACGAGTCAATCCATTGTAGCGTCTGCTGACCCTCAATGCCCTCTGGGATGCTCAAGATTCGAAAGATTTGAGCTCCTTGAATGGTTCTCTAACTCCTCCAGCTAAAATTCCAGCATGGTTCTCTGGGACTGAAAGGTGGCGACTTTGAGATTCATAGATGACATTTTATCCTCCAATTGAGAAATCTTGGTTTCGGCCTCCAAGAGCCGTACCGGGATCTGAGCCATGTTTTTCTCAATCTTTGTCAGGCGGGCATGGATTGCTGCAATCTCGGCAGATTGGGCAGTTTCTAACTCACTAATTTCTTTCAGAATCAAATTAAGAAGACTCTTAGCGTCCCATTGCATGGAAAAAGAGCTACTGTCTAGAGAAGGATTCATCTGATTTACGTTAGGCCTGTCCTCCGCCTGTGAACCCTCTGGATCTACCAGCACAGACTCCACTGGTAAATTCAAACTGGACACCTCTGGGGCCACCGGAATAGTATGATACATGGACCCCCCTCCAGCTGGTGGATTTAACATTCCCGAGGAAGGAAGGGAGGGAAGGGAGGCATGACTACCAGTCTCGGAGTTTAAAGTCTCCGGGCCTGAGTCCAATGAATTATCAGCTAACAGAAGGTCATTCCCTTCCATCACCTGCTCCACTTCAGCCAAGAGGCCGCCCTGTTTGGCTTTAAAAAATATAGAGTACTTTCTAAACTCTGTAGTTTCCCCCACTGCCCCATCAGGTGTCATGGTTACTTTAGTCAAAGCAGAAGAGATTGGTGAATCTGCCCTTAAAGGAAGCCAACCCACTAGGGCTAATGGTGGAATCCGCCGAAGCTGCTTCGTGCTGGTCTTGTTTAGTGACATCAGCACACACCATCTCAGCAAATTCAGATAGTGGGGGATGGTCTTTTCTGAATGCAACTGCGTGGTTCAACCGTGCCGTGGCCTCGCCGACTCGCTTTTTAGCCTTTTGGCCCAAATTCAGAGACTCAGACTGAGCAATCCCTTTAGCTCCTTTGGTAAGCCTTCGCATAATGAACACTTGCAACGCCCCTCTGCCAGTCACTGATCAGAATTGCTGCCGAATTTACCTATGGGACCTTATGGGACCTCCCCAGCGACCCTCAGTCAAGGTGAGTAAGGGCAAGATCTTCAGTTAGCTCCTCTTGGAGAGAAACCTGGAGTCCCGAAATCGATATCCAATCCTCGAGTCCACAGCAATCCCAGAGTCCGTGGAAGCAAACTAGGATAAAAAGTAACTTGGCTATAAAGCCCAGCAGGGAGTATCTTGCCTCGCGTTTTAACTGACACCAGCTCTAGAGTCTCCAGAGTCTTCTATTTCCAGCTTCACTTCTGGCTCCTCACGTTCAAGGGACTTTGAAAAAAAAAAAACATCCAGAAAGGGGAGAAATAAAAATCCCATTCCTCCTCGCAGAAATCAAAAGCCGCCGGCTGCTGGGACACAGCCTGCCCACTGATGTATCAGAAAACCGGCTTCTGAAGCTCCGCGGCTCCGCAGCTCCGGAGCATCGACTTTGGCGGTGGCGGCTCCTCGCAGCTGTTGCTGGCGTCTGACGTCAAGGGGAAGTGAGGGGGAGTGGTTGCGGCCTCTCTCAGCCGATCAGCATCCCGCTCCTGTCACCTCAGCCGTCTTTGATATACTGACCCAGCTTCCCCCCCAGAACTTAGGAATGCCATCCCCTACCCTCGGGCCCATTTGGCACCAGAGCAGGCGAAAAATGTGATATTCAGGAGGCATGTTTCACTCTCAAGCTAGTCACACCCTGCAGTGGGCTACCTGAAGTGAACAGCCCAAGAAGGGTTTCACCATTTTGATTTTTGATGAACTAGAGACTTCTGGGCCAGTGTTATGCCCACTCCCCACGGAAAGTGGTCATATGGTGGTAGGTAGCTAATACAATATACTCCCCTAAATGCCCCTAAATTGAGTATTTAGGAATCCCCCGACACCATACTGAGAGATTGACTACCTGGGAACAGAAGCCTCCTCCTTAACAATTGCAAATACCAAACTCGTCCTGCAGCTGTGTGTCCTCCCCAACACTTGGAGGACTGTCCAGCACTTCAGCAACCATCTAGCATCTCCCTAGGGGAGGAAAAGTCATCCCACTGCATCCGAATGCACTGGCCGCATGGTCTGGTTCACTGTGTTATTGGCCATCGGGCCCACCAAAGGAGCAACACTTGAGAAGGATGTGTTTGTGGCTCTAGGATGTCAGCCCTGTCTCTCTGCTAAGCTTTGAGATGCTAGGCCCTCCTGGCGTCCCCCTGCACTAATAACCTGAGTATCAGGGTATTTGCACCAGCCAAGACACCACCACCTTGGAAGCCTTCCTGCACATTGAGGGACTTCAGGACTGATGAGACCCAGAACCAGAGTGACCCTGATATCTTGTGTTTCCCTCCTTTGCAGGTTTACTGACAACCGTGGGAACCTCAAACGCAAGCAACCTGCCAGTCAAGCACCTTTGCACCAAAGCCCCTCGGCCCAAGGTCACGAATTCCTGACTGCATCCCCTTAGCATAGGGGTCCCACAACCTGTGCCCCCCCCATGGCTTCAGTCAGACTTGTCCCCAAGTCCCCCATTGCAGCCTCTTTGATTCAGGTATCCTTGACATTACCAGTGTAGCACACAAGGCTACCATCCCAAACAGCACCTCTACAACTGGACACACGACGGCAGGTAAAGGGAACTTGCTGATGGTAATTTAGATCTCTAGCACCTTAAGTCCCAAAGGGCACCACAGAACTTGATTGAAAGTACTGTTTTGCTAGAAGTGTTTTTCCTCCCATAGGTTAACATTGTAGAGTTTGAGGCGCATGCCTTAAAACCATTACTTGAACTGTTTAACTGTTTTACTGTTTTCTTCTAAATTAGAAATCGCCTTATGTACTAAAGTTATTTTAAAGATCTTGGGGGCATATGTATCAAACGATTTTTTAATCGCAAATGCTGCGATTCGCAAAATAACAGCGTTTGCGATTAAAAAATCGCTAATCGGGATGTATGAGCCAATATCCCATCGCAAAATTAAGGAATTGCTAATTTAGCAATTTCTTAATTTTGCGTAAGCATTTAAGAAATCGCAAATTGCGATTTCTTAAATGATATGTAACACGCACCCAAGTTGTGCGAATTATCCTTAAGAAATCGCAAATTACCACCAACTTCTAGTTGGTGGTAATTTGCGATTTCCTTTCAAAATGCACTTTTTTGAATTTTACAAAGTGCCACGTGGCGCACATACGCGCACACATGCTCATTTCAGGGGTGCATCAGGGTGTCATCATGACACCCTTGCACCTTAGAAATTATTCTCAAATTGCGATTAACAAATTGCCAATCGCTATTTGAGAATTACTTCCCATTCATTCCTATGGGTCTTCTGGCCCATAGGAATGAATGGGCAGGTATTCCTTAATTGCGATTTCGCAATTTGCTAATCGCAATTAAGGAATTTTAAGAAATCGCAAAAGTTTTGCGATTTTTTAAATACATCCCGTTTTGCAATTCTCAAATAGCGATTCTTTAAAAATCGCTATTTGAGAATCGCAAATGGTGATGTTGATACATATGCCCCTTGGTATTTAAATTCCTATAAAAATCTACTTTATTTTTCTAAACTGGTATTGGAGCACTAGGGATAAGTAAAGTAGGCCCGGTAAAACCAATAAGGGTCCTGTGGACTTTTTCCATGGTATGTCCTTACACTGACATACTACATAAAAAGACAGCTTCCTACAACATGTCTCTGGGGCATCTGTCATCTGTGGACTGCAGCTCTGTCTTTGCTATTGGCCACTGGGCGTTAACCCCCTGGTATGCCAAAAGAATGAGGGTGCATTTGTATTAAGCTTTTTTGTTCAATTACTTAAAATCGTTACAATATACGATCATTACAATAATCTATAAAAGGAAAAAGAGTTAAAAACCCACCCAAATTGCTACAAATTATAAGGGAGTTAAAACATTAAAATCAGTTATCCAAGCTGGCAGTAGAGTACAAGTGCATAATGCTTAGTGGGGAGTATTGTCAAGTCACTCTTGCTTGCTAGCTGGCTGGTTTCTTTTTGTAACTCAATTTTCTGTGACAGTGCGGCCCGGATTGATTCTCTAAATTTCACTAGCCGCGCAACTGTTTGAGATGTTTTAGCAGAGAAACACAGGTCTGAGGCTTTTCTGCATCGTACGAGGCCCGGAGACCTGCAGATGAGAAGTACCAGTCGGTGCCGCTCGCTAGCTAACTTAGGCCAGCCACACAGCAGATGGAGCCGGGATTCACGATGGTAACTACAAAGTCGACATGCGGCTGCATTGTCCTTCCGGGCCCAGGCTTGGTTAAAGTCCGCGATGGGCAATGCAAGAAGTCTCATGTAGGTGATTTTTTTCCTAGCCGGGACTGTCAGTGCTTGCTCAAAGTAAGGCTGAGGTATTCCCACTATGTAGGAAGTGTCCAGTGATGAGAGATTGGGTTGATGGTGTAAGCTTTCCAGGTCTCTTTCATAGGATATTTATTGGACCTGTGTGTTCACTGATCTTTTCCATGCTATTACTGGAATGTTTAAGTTATGCAAGTTTTGAGCGTCTATTTCTAGCGATTTTATGGCTACTTCCAGCTGAACCTGCCATGGAGATCCACCTTCTTCAAAGATCGTTTTAATTTGTGTTTTCAGAGAGGTTGCTGGAGCACGCAGGGTGCTAACATAGTATTTTAAAATATACCCTGAGCAGATACTGTTCGGATGGGTGAGTCCCAGCTCCAACCTTACTATTGCTTTCCTGGCCTGTCGTGGGAGTACTAGGGCCTTCTTATAGGCAGAAAATTGGTGGTTTGTGAGCAACTTAGTAAAGGCTCCAGGGAAGGCTAAGTGGACGTAGTTAACAGAGGGAACTAGTTTTGCTTTTAAGAATTTCAAGATGGGTTCAGCAGTCAGACTATGTAGTCGTCGATTGAGATTTCTCAAACTGTGTATGATGCTGGCCCCCTTGCTTCTTAGATGTTTCAGATGGGCTGTGGGTTTGGCCCCTTCCGATAACCTGAGGCCCAGATAGTTATAACTTCTGAATGTTCTGATTTGCAGGTCACCTAGGTGCCATTGTGCTGTCTTCTTTTGGTGGAACATCCCAAAGATAATTATCCTGGTCTTCTCTTGGTTCACCAAGAGATTGTTCTTTTGGTTAAACCTATTCAGAGCTTCTAAGGCTTTCTGTAGTCCTGTCCTAGTGTGATCCATTATGACTATTTCATCGACGTTTTGGAGAATTTGGAGCCGCACATTCCCCATCCTTGATGTTAGTAGATTTGCCCCCTCCAGGGCTTTTCCCAGGTCGGCTGTATAGAGATTAAAAAGTAGAGGGGCGAGAACGCATCCTTGTTTGAGGCCGTTATTGGTTGGAACCTTGGTTGTTACAGTCGATTGGCTGGTTTTGATACGAACCCAGGTCCCCTCATGAAGGGCAATTATTGCCTTTAACAGCTTTTGAGGAACGCCCCAGGAGTCCAGTTTTTCCCACAAGTTCCCACGGTCATGAAGGTGCTTTCTGGTTGCCCTCACTTCTTGACCTAAAAGATGGGCGGGGGTTATTTAGTTACACCTCTGCTTTGCGAAGATTAAGGTGTGTGAGTTTTATAATCACCTTTGCCCTCCCCACCCTCACCTTCGCCAAGCTCGATGGGATTTTCTTTTTTTTTTTAAATCACTCCCAGTGTTTACAATCATCGGAAAAAAGGTTGAAAAGTCCCACTACTGTTTTCCTTCCTTTCTTTCCAAATGGTGATGGGATGGCATTAGATAGCTTTAATGCATTGCTTTACCCAAAAGCGAGGAGGCTTAGGATTTTTACCCGCCCTCACCTTGTCACAGGGTGCAGGTTATGTGTGTGGGAACTCACGCCTTCACGGTGGCCAAGAGTTTGACTTTTTTCAACTGTCATCTAATGCTCGCAATATAAAAATAAGGACACTGTGACCACACTGATGCTGTAAAAAAACTCCAATTTAATTCGGAAGCATGGACTATTTAGAGCAAGCTTTGTAATTGTATTGTAAACACTGCAGGGCCCTCTTTCCTCACAACATCCCCCTGCACCTCAGGTGTGGGGGGAAAGTGGGGGGGAAGGGGTGTTCCTATCCACCCTAGGCCACCATCTTCCCAAAGAAGCGAGGGATTCTTTACATCACTCCGATAAATGCAAATATTGGCAGGGACTTTTTTTATTTAAAGGACATCTCCACATTTTTGTTTATCTCGTTTTCCTTTCTTAATGGTGAGTGGGAGAAGATTAAATGTCTTTAACACCTACTATGTCTTGAGCAAGAGTGGGGCTTTGATTTTGAACCATCCTCACTGCTCAAGAGCAGAGTTGTCCAGTGCAAGCTTCAGATTTGTAAAGATGGCACCAGAACAACCCTAGCCCTTGCGGCCTACAAAATACTTTGAACCATGGAGCACTGGGTCAATTGTGAACTGAGTGCTTGAATACTGTGAGCTGTTCCTGATCCCCTTGGCCCTCATAAAAAGGAAAATTAATTGGTGTGTGAGATTTGACAAATGCCCTGCACCTTGTTTCTCAGTTGCGAATAAGGTGCTGGGAAAGTTACTAAGCTCCTCTGTGAGAAGTTGGCCTGGTATATGCTGTCCACTAGTTATAGTGGGCACCTTGCACCAGTCCAACCAACCCCTTATTGATGAGAGGTTAAAGACAACCTTATTTGAAAGCTAGCCTAGTGGTAGCTATGGAGAGCAGCCTTCAGGCTACGTCTTGAAGGAATGTAAAGCAGCTTGTTTTACCAGTCTATAATCTCTTGAGTGGCTAAATGAAAGGAGGCCACACCAGGCATATATATAAAATATATGTATTTATTCCTAAACACACCCTACTAGTCTCTTTATGAGGCTAGAGGTAAAAGCACATATGTTACACTTCAAATATCACAATAAATTAGCACAATATACGATAGGCCCTAGGGGTGAACCAAACCATATATTAAGAAAGTGGTATAAGAACCACAACTTGACTAAACACAAGGCCAAGAGCCTGTAGAATCGTTGGGACCCCAAGCAACCACCCAAGGCAGTGACACAGGGGACCCACGGGGGCCGTCTGCAGTGTGAGAACACAGCTGCGAGCTCCCATTAGCTTCTATGGGGAAAGTCGCGGTTAGAATTTTAAAGTTTAAGGACACTTAGGAGTGGACTAGGAACAAACCCTTTTGGACTTAGATAGTTCTAGCACCGGAGTTCTCGTGTTACCTCACCCAGGGAAGCTGGGTGCATAGGTGTCAAATGGTGTCGGGTCGCGTCGTTGATGTTACCACTGCCACTTTAAATGCTGCAATGAGCACGAAACCTGGTCCCTTTTCGCTGTCTAAACATTGGTTTAAGAAACAGGGTTGAACTGGACTGCTTTTCAGCTCCATATGATTAAGGTTCATGGGAACTGAAATGCGTCATGCTTGAAAAATATTTTATCTTGCCTGGAATAAAAGCCTTTTTATTGAAGCACGTCTGGTGGGCCTGATTACGCAGCACTGAAGTGGTGCATGTTCTTCTTTTGGAATACAATTGGTTTTGACGCAGCCAGCCAGGCCCCGACCCGCAAGGATGTGGCGTTCCTAGCGTCAATTTGCGTTTGGATTTTGATATGAGGATGCCCGCCTGCAAAAATGAGATGGGAAACGGAGTGTGGATGGCAGGGCCACATGTGAGAGGCCCGCCTCAACTTTGGAGATCTTCTGTAATTGCCAGGGTTTGTAGGGGAAAGTGTTCCCCGGCACAGCGTGTGGAGTAATATCAAAGATGGAAGGCAAGTAACAAACGGACCACAATGGAAGTTTGTTTAATGAATTCAATAACTTTGGCTACGAAGAGCAGTTTTCCCTGAAACATGCAAGTCTAAATAACTTAAGACTATTACAAGGCGAAAAATATAAAACGAAAAGAAAGTCCAGGTTTTAAGATAAGGAGGCACAAATAGTGCATTATGGGCGATGTGGTTCTGTAAAATGGAGTCTAACTTATATAAGACTGTCTGAGTATTGCATGAAAAGGAAAGTACTATACTTTGAATGTTTGTCCTGAAGAAACATACGAAAATCATTTACTATGAAAATGCAATACTTAGTAAAGAAACTGTTAATGGACCTAGGCGCCTCCCTTTTCCCCTGGAAGCTTATAATGTGCGTGATGACGCGACCGCGCAGCAATTGATAGAGATCAGGAGGCGGAACACTCGTGTGAGTCTCCCGAGTCTCGCTAAGAACGAAATTGTAAAGTAGCTTTTTAAAAGTATTTTACTGTGTTTTACTGTGATTTTAAAACGTGATTTTACTTGCTTGACTTAATCACTGTGTGGGGGGGAACAGAGCTGTGTTCAATGCTCTGAGCGCGTTCCCATTGCCTCACTTCCGCATCACAGTAGCGCCAGGCAGCATACTAGTGGCTGGACCTAGGCGCCTCCCTTTTCCCCTGGAAGCTTATAATGTGCGTGATAACGCGACCGCGCAGCGGACGCGCGCAGCGGGCGCGCCGCTGGCGCGCCGAAGGCGCGCACAAGGCAAGCCCGTCTGAGCCCGTCCGCGCCCAACAGGGCCCCGGGGCCGGAACCCCTGTCTCTCCTCCACTGGAGCAGCATTACTACTCTTCCTCGCAGCTTAGACGGTTTAACAAAGCCCCTGATATACGCTGCTTACACTCTATTGCCCCGGAAAGATTTCTTAGACACTGCCCAAATTGTAAATCCACCCTTTCAATTACTCCAACCGATTCCTCTACTGGCACTGCCCACTTCAGATTTTTATTATTAAATTGCAGATCACTCCCAAAGCACTCCACGGAAATTTCAATGCTCCTAACAGATCTCAACCCAGACGCTCTATTTCTTACCGAAACGTGGCTAAATTCCAGTACAGATCCAGATATCATCCAAGCCCTCCCTCAAGGATTCACTATCCAAAGAGCTGATCGCCTAACAGGAAAGGGCGGGGGGCTAGCAATTATTTATAAAGACACCTACACCTGCCGATTGCTGGGCAATCCTGTCACTGATTGTGAGAACGTTCAATTTATTATAGAATGCTCGCCGCGTACCTCCTTCTCCGGTATTTTGGTCTATCTTACCCCGGGCCCACTAGGCTCATTTCACCACTCCATCTTAGATGCGGTGTCCAATTTGATTAGTTCTACACCCAATCTGACCGTACTTGGAGATTTTAACCTTCACTTCGATGTAGAATCGGCCACTAATGCTACCGAACTCTCCAAGGACTTCACCATGCTGCAACTTACCCCCAGAATTAACTGCACCACTCATGTGAAAGGCCATCTTTTAGATCAGGTCTTCTCCAGCTTAGGAAACCTTCAGGGATCGGATCCCTTGCCTCTTCCTTGGACAGATCACTCACTGATCGATTTTACCTGTACTATACAAAATGATAAAATTCCTTTATCCTCTTCCTGGAAACTAGGCCGACGCTGGTCCAAACTTCCCTTAGAGGAATGGATCCAATCGCTGGAACAAACCAGGCCTGAATTTAATCCCTGTCCAACGACGGCTAACAATGCCTTTCAGGATTGGATAGACCAATCACTGGACTCAGTCCTTCCCAAAATTAAACAAAAAAAAACTGAGGGTTCACATAAATCACCTTGGTTCACGCCCAACCTTCGAATCCTCAAACAACAATGTAAAATAAAGGAAAGACAGTGGAGGAAAGATTTCCTCCCGTCAAACAAAATTTAATACCGATCTATTATTCACAAGTATAAAGCCGAGATCAAAAAAGCACAGTCCACTTATTATGAGCACAGGATTCTTAAAGCTCAGAATTCATCAAGGGAAACCTTTACCATAATTAATGAACTTCTGAAATTACCGGCACAGCGCACCATGTCAGACCCTACTGGACAACGTTGTAACAAACTGGCGCATTTCTTCTTTGACAAGGTTAAAACAATCGTTGAATCCCTTCCACAAAAAGATTTAGACCCAGAAATGCAAAATTCAGCTAGCTTATGCCCCCTCCCCAACACCGCCCCTTCTCTTGAGTCCTTTCCTCCTTTGTCGCGGGAACAGCTTTCGACCCTTTTAGTTTCCATAAAAAGCGGCTCTCCTAAAGACCCAGCCCCTCTGAATATTATGAAACAGGCAATAGACACACTAGTCCCCATTATGCTCCGACTGATTAACTCTTCACTCAGTTCTGGAGTGGTTCCCCTGAAATGGAAAAGCGCCATGGTCAGAGCCCTTCTGAAGAAACCTAACCGCGATCCTTAGCAAAATAACTGAAAAATTTGTCAACCTTATCCTTTCCGATTTCCTTGAATCGAACAACCTCCTTCATCCATCACAAACTGGATTCCGCCCCCATCAGGGCACAGAGACCGCCCTACTAGTAGTCACTGAGGAATGTAGGAAAATTCTCGATGTAGGAGGATCCGCTGCTATTATTCTCCTGGACCTAAGCGCGGCATTTGATACCGTAAATCATGCAACCCTCATCCAGCGCTTGAAGAAAATTGGTGTCACGGGCATCGCTTTACAATGGCTTTGCTCCTTCCTTGAAGGAAGATCTTTTCAGGTCTTTGAGGAAGACATTCGTTCCCACCCGATGCCTCTACCCAGCGGGGTTTCACAGGGCTCGTCACTTAGCCCGACTCTCTTTAATGTATATATGTCACCCCTGGCCGACATTGTAGCCCCCTCAGGCATCCGCATAGTAACTTATGCGGATGATACTCAACTAGTGGTGGCTCTGAATCTTCTCGATCCCCACGCCAATAAACTCCACTCTTGTCTGGAAGACATCTCCAAATGGATGGATCTATCCCAGCTCAAACTAAATGGGGGAAAAACTGAGATCATGGTACTAGGGAATCCTCACTTCTTCCAGCCACTTTTCATGTGGCCCCCCGCTATGGGCCCCCCTCCTTCCCCTAAGACTGAAATCAAGAGCCTGGGCATTTGGCTTGACAAGGACCTAAGTTACAGAGTTCAGGCCAGGAAAACCGCAGCCATCTGTTTTGGACTGCTGAGAACAGCCCGCAAGGTTCTTCCCCTTTTGCCTCCCTCAGCAAAGAAAGTCATGGTGCAGTCCCTTATTCTCTCACGACTGGACTATGGAAATGCTCTTTACCTGGGCTCCCCGGCATCTGCCATTTCCAACCTCCAACTGGTCCAGAACTGCGCAGCCAGAATACTTACAGGCTCCTCATCCAGACAATCGGCTAAGCCCTCAATTAGATCCCTTCACTGGCTCCCCGTGCGGGATCGTATCAATTTCAAGTCTCTGTGCATTGTGCACAAAACACTACATGGGACAGGCGCTCCCATCAACTCATCCCTTATTAGTCGCTACAAAGCCACTAGGGTACTAAGGTCCGACAATCTCCATCTGGTAAAAGTTCCCAGAATACAAAAGACTAGAAGCGGAGGGAGACTGTTTTCCTACAATG
This sequence comes from Triturus cristatus, assembly GCF_964204655.1. Lineage (NCBI taxonomy): Eukaryota > Metazoa > Chordata > Amphibia > Caudata > Salamandridae > Triturus > Triturus cristatus. The sequence continues at coordinate 790,840,570 of NC_140584.1, read as the reverse complement.
CCTCCAAGCTTTGGAATTCATTGCCTATCCAACTCCGGACAGTTTCTAATCATCTAGCTTTTCGTAAGAAACTAAAGACTCTGCTATTTACCTAACTGCGTCTCCTGGTCATTGATCAATTCCTTAGCGCTGGGACACTTCCGGGTAGCCATGCGCTCTACAAATGTCCTTTCATTCATTTCATTCATTCATTAATGTTACCACTGCCATTTTAAATGCTGCAATGAGCACGAAACCTGGTCCCTTTTCGCTGTCTAAACATTGGTTTAAGAAACAGGGTTGAACTGGACTGCTTTTCAGCTGCATATGATTAAGGTTCATGGGAACTGAAACGCGTCATGCTTGAAAAATATTTTATCTTGCCTGGAATAAAAGCCTTTTTATTGAAGCACGTATGGTGGGCCTGATTACGCAGCACTGAAGTGGTGCGTGTTCTTCTTTTGGAATACAATTGGTTTTGACGCAGCCAGCCAGGCCCCGACCCGCAAGCATATGGCGTTCCTAGCGTCAATTTGCGTTTGGATATATATATATATATATATATATATATATATATATATATATATATATATATATATATATATATATATATATATATATATATATATATTACCTACTGGCGGTCGCCAGTAGGTAGTTATAGTTAGGACCCCTTTTCCATAGGAAAACCTCAACATTCTATTTTGAATAACTTTGGCGCCGGTCGATGAATTCTCGCGAATTTCTCAAAATAGGTGGGGCGCTACGCTCCGCTCCTACCCTAAAAGTCTCGGGGGGATTCGTCAAGCGGGGGCTGAGATAAAAGGGGGGTCCCAAAACGCGTTTTTCCCATGCATTTTTCCATAGGACCTTTAGAACGAGCTACAGCCCGAACGGCTGAACAGAATTACTAGAAATTTGGCAGAGAGGTAGTCCCTAGGTCAAGGAAGTGCCTTTTGTAGGTTTGGTGTAAATCTGTTCAGTAGATTCTGAGAAAATAGCCTTTAAATCAATATATATATCTGAGCCCGCTTACGGTACGCTTACCGTACGCTTACCGTAAGCGTACGGTGGCGTGCGCGAGCGCGATTCTGATTGGCTCTTAGATCTTAGTAAACATTCGAATCGGCCGAAACCAGGAAGCGGCGTCCGCCATTTTGTCTCTCGCACTGAGTGTTGTTTATCAAACATGATGGCCAAAAACATGTTACTGGGCTGTTATGACAACTCCCTCCCACATAGTCATGTTGAGTGAGTCCCCAAACATCCCCCAAGAGCAAAAACGGTTTTATTTTTTTTTCGGCAATTTCGCCGAGTACGCTTACCGTACGCTTACCGTAAGCGTACGGTAAAAAAAAAAAAAAAAAAAAACACTATCCACACTTACCCCACCCCCTGTGCTTTTGGTGGCCGTAGGCCACCAAATGTACAGGGCTTATTAATAGGTCAAAAAAACTAAATTTTGGCAACATGAAATTATAAAATCGAAATAAAAAAAACACTATCCACATTGACCCCACCCCCTGTGCTTTTGGTGGCCGAAGGCCACCAAATGTACAGGGCTTATTAAAGTTGATAAAAACCGTGCACGGAACGAACTGCGTTAAGTGGGCGCGCACGCCTCGAATGGCGTAAAGTAACTTAGCATTTAAAAAAACGTACAAATTCACTGAAAAAACCATAGGTTTCACACACGTTATAGTTAGGAATTAGCATTTGAAAAAACCTTGCAAATTCACTGAAAAAACCATAGGTTTCACACATGTTATAGTTAGCGGAAATTTTACTGATAAAAAACCAGTGAAATTGCCCCGTTATAGTTAGTGCTGGCAACTATAACTCACCCGACCGCAATCTTCTGCTGATGACATATGTGTCTTTATGAAAAAAAAATATTTGTAATATATGTATAGCTAAAAATGTATGGAAGAAGACATGGGCAAATAAGTGTCTAAATACAGTATTAGCATCAGCAGAGGATTGCGGTCGCGTGAGTTATAGTTGCCAGCACTAACTATAACGGGGCAATTTCACTGGTTTTTTATCAGTAAAATTTCCGCTAACTATAACATGTGTGAAACCTATGGTTTTTTCAGTGAATATATATATATATATATATATATTCACTGAAAAAACCATAGGTTTCAGGGGTGTTATACTTAGCTGGACTTTTCACTTGTACAAAACCATTGAAATTCCCCCGTTATAGTTAGTTCAGCTAACTATAACTTGCGCGCCCGCAATGCACTGCTGATGACGTCACATATTACATCACTCATGACATGGTCAGTGACATCACTCATGACATCACTGATGACTCAGTGTGGTTAAATTGTTGCCTTTGCACCCTCCTACCTGCCTTCAATTTTCAGAGTCCGTGCCCCTGGCCTCTGCCTCTCAACAGTATCCTAATGAACAACTAGATTGCTAACATTCTATATTTATTACAAAAGTGTGGAACGCCTGACGTCATCTTGATGTAATCAAAACTGTAATACCTAGAGCATTTCCTTTAGAAATTACATATATGAGAGGGTCTTATTGGCATCAATATTATGGTTAGTGCTCTAAAAGACTAAAATAAGGACATATTTTCTGAGTTTTCAAATAGCGACAAAGCACTTTTAAATTATTTGTTATCTTTATGTTTTTTTATCCAGTTGACCACTTGATTAAATGTTGCACTTAGGGGAGAGGATGTGGTGTTACTTCCAGAACTGCAGACTTTGCAACTGGGGAACCAGGTTGGAGTTTCTGCTTCAGCTCAACATTCTGTGATTCTGGTCAAATCACTAAGTCTCCCCATGTCTACAACCAAAATGAATTTGTTCTTGTGTGATGTAACCAATGCTCATGTAAAGCACTCCAATACCTGACAAGTCTGCACTATATAACACTGCAAAAACACAAAATAATAAGTGTTTTGCACACTTCTGTCATTGGGCTATATTTGGGCTACATCTGGGTGATTTTGGGCTACATTTGGGCTCTTTTGTCTCCTGTGGCCATCTTGGGAGATTTATTTGTTATGAAGTTTCCTAATTTCCTCATGTACTGCAGTCTCCTCAGTAGTAAATGCTTTCAGTTTTTTACTTTGATTCCATCATGAAGGTATTCAGATATGTCACACATTTGCCATAAATTCTGAATGGTAGCACTCTAGTTGCTCATTAGATCACTGTAGTAAAACTACTGTTCACCATGGAAGTCTGCTCCTGGTATTAAAAGTGCATGTTTCAGTCTGCATGTCAGAATGTTTTAATGAAATAGAAGAGGATTTGAGAAGTCACTCAAAATGTGCCCTAATTTTTCTTTCTGCAGCACTAATCATAATTTATATGGCAAAATGAACCCCCTCATTGTGTTCCTTTTTAAATTAAATGTTTTAAGTGTTACCAGTTTATTCCAATCAAGATGGCTTCAGGTGTGCCATACTTTTGTCATAATGAAGACAGTAAGCGCTCTAGTTGTTTTTAAGAACACTCTGGGACATTCTGTCATTGGGCTATACTTGGGCTACATCTGGGTGATATTTGGGCTACATTTGGGCTCTTTTGTCTCTGGTGGCCATCTTGGGAGACTTATTTGTTATGAAGTTTCCTAATTTCCTCATTTACTGCAGTCTCCTCAGTAGGAAATACTTTCAGTTTTTTACTTTGATTCCATCAAGAAGGCATTCAGATGTGTCACACATTTGCCATAAATTCAGAATGTTAGCACTCTTTTTGCTCATTAGATTACTGTAGTAAAGCTACTGCTCACCAGGGAAAACTGCTGCTGGTATTGAAATGCATGTTTCAGTCTGCATGTCAGAATGTTTTAATGAAATAGAAGAGGATTTGAGAAGTCACTCAAAATGTGCCCTAATTTTTCTTTCTGCAGCACTAATCATACTTTTTATGGAAAAATGAACCCCCTCATTTTGTTCCTTTTTAAATTAAATGTTTTAATAGTTACCACTTTAATCCAAGCAAGATGGCTTCAGGTGTGCCATACGTTTATCATAAGTGGGACTGTTAGCGCTCTAGTTGTTCTTTGGAACACTCTGGGAAGCTGCAGTAGAACACAAAGGAATCAACTGACAGTCTCTGCCCTTGTTGGATGTACATGTTTTACTGAGAATGTCAGACTTCATTCTCACATGACTGAGAAAGATAATGTGAATTTACAGAAAATAAGCTCTCAGTTTAGCTTATAGATCACCTTCCAAACCTCTGTGGGAAAAGCATGAGAAAATATTTTTCTCTTAATCATGAAATCCCAGCAGAAGGCTTTTTCACATGGTGAAATCACCTTAGAACATACCACAATTCCTAAAATGAGTATGGTACCATCAACAAATGATTTATAATGTAACTAAAGTCTTAAAACCTTCTATTAACTGCAATGCTTTTTAATGAGGTGCTATCATGTATATTGGTCCCAAGATGGCTGCCAACACTTCTTGGATGAAGTGCTGACAGCCAATCAGATCTCAGGATGAGATGTGTGGTTAGGCTCCGCCCACATATATATATGATTTTACTTTTGATTTTCTCAGGAACTACTGAAGAGATTGACTCCATATATGCAAAAGGCACATCCCTGAGCTGAGGACTACCTCTCTGCCAAATTTCAAGTAATTCTGTTCAGCCGTTCGGGCTGTACCTTGGACTAAAGGTCCCTATGGAAAATTGCATGGGGAAAACACGTTTTGGGACCCCCCTTTTTTCTCAGCCCCCGCTTGACGAATCCCCCCGAGACTTTCAGGGTAGGAGCGGAGCGCCCCACCTATTTTGAAAATTTCGCGAGGATTCGTCAACCGGCGCCAAAGTTATTCCAAATAGAATGTTGCGGATTTCCTATGGAAACACGGTCCTAACTATAACTATCTACTGGCGACCGCCAGTAGATAATATATATATATACTAGTGTGAGTTCAAGTTTCCATCAAAACTGGCTTTTTTGTTTTACTAATACCTTTGGCGCCGTTTGACTACTCTTCACTGAACTTCCCAAAGAAAAAGTTCATCCACCTCAGTTTCTGCCTGGTAAATTTCGGGATTATCTATCACATGGGGGCAGAGAAGAAGGTAAAGGCGGCTGGTGTTAAAGGGTAGTGAGGGGCGTCAACCTTCCACCTTGGGGGAAAAGAGAAAAGATTAAAAGACCGAGAAGCTCAAAATAAATTACTGTTGCTGCTCTGAGACAAAGTGGTGTGAATCCCTGTTTTTTTCCTGGGAAAAATAGGTCAGGGGAATGCGACCTGCATTGCGCATGTGTTAGCTGGTCGAAGTATTCCTCGCCCTGGAGGCATTAGCCAGGCGTGTGACGAGAAACATCGGGGCATAGTGGATTTTCCCTTTCAAGCGTTCTTTACATGGACCTGGGTGGGAATACAACAGTGCCATTAATCTAAATGGCCGGGGTCAGGGCAAGCCTTTGCAAATAACGAAGGAGTGTGTGTGCCGCTGATCTCTTTCTCTTCCTTTGCCTCCCAGCAACAGCTGCCGTTGGTCAGGACTCAAATGTGATTGGTGGGCTTGGGCAGAGGAAGGGGCACGGCAATACTGCAAAGTTGTCAGAAAATCCGTGATGTGCATGCATTCCGAGTTGGTTGACATCATCTATGCAGTGCTTTAAATGGGGGAAAAATAGTGCAGGTACTCATTTAAATGTGGCTGGCGAGTGGGTGGGGCTTGGGGGCGGGGCTTAGGAGTAGTCATGGCAATACATCTTGACTTCTATACTACTTGCAGCACATAAAAAAACACATAAGAAATGTCTTTCAATAAACAAAGAAGGTTTGTTTACTCATTACACAAGGAAAGCCAAACGCGGTGATATTTTAACATTTCCTTGTTTTTTAATATGTGCAACATCAATACTGTTAATTGCTGTTGCTTGGCACAATACTATATATTCTCGAGCAACACAGAAAGAAACAAGCAGACGTGCACACACAAGCATTCCACACATTTCCTTTGATATACCTTCCATGAGTGTCTCTATTCTCTCCCCCTTTCTCTCATATTTCTCTCACACAAAAACAATCACAGGCAAGCAGACAGGCATAAGCAGACACTTAACAAAAGAATCAGGTGGGATGATTAAAGCTATTTGAACCTGGTTACCTCCCACGGCTTTCTTAATAGCGCCGTCACCAGCTGCCTCCATTTCTGTGTTTGCAACACAGCGTGATGGTGAACACCCCGACGGTATGCAGATGATCCCAAGCTGAATAGGTCAGCGGGGCTCGGCTCAGGTCTACAGAAGTGCCTGGGCTGTTAGAGACAGACCGCCAGCACCAGCGTTTTATGAGTACTGGTACTATCCTCGGCAGTAGAGAAGTGCCGGTACTCAGAGACATAAAACTAAGAAGTGCCGGTACTCAGTACCGGTGAGTACTGGCCCATTTAAAGCCCTGCATCTATGATATCGTGAACAGGAGGATCCAAGTTTGTTGGGTGATTCGACTTCGTGACCTCTCCCTCTCTCTCCGTGGGCACCAACCACAGAAAACAATAGTAATGAAAGCCATTCCATTAAACAACATAACAATTTAACAGCTATTATCGGGAGGGCGCTTTACGGCAGTGCGCAGTCACAATGTCCCATGGAGTCCAATGCCACGAGCACCTGCAGTGTTTTGTTTAGTGCCCCTTGGCACCAGGAGATGCTGTTATGTTTGGTTTCCTGTGAATCCAGGCCGTATGAATATTTATCTTTCTGTTTCATTCATTAGGTGTAATCGCAGGAGGCGCTTTTGCCATTATTCAGGGCATTAGTTAATTGTCTGCTCATGATGTACCCTGTACGAGGAGCATGCTAGCTGAGATGTTCCTGTCTGGTGTGCTAACAGAAGCGCACTTTCACACACAAATAACACATCCTTAATTGCAACGTTACAAGTTCTAAAGAGTCCATAATCAGGAACCATCTCCCTAGGGCTCTACCAAATGGAGGGGGGGAGGCCGGAGTTGTTTTTAGACAATCCTTTACGTCCATGTGTTCCCAGACAATAACATTAAGCAGGTTTGGGAACTTTTCCCCCATATTCCGGAGACATATTCTCTGTTTCTCCCACATCCCATGAGGAAGAGTGTCAGAGTCATGAAGAAGTTAGTAAATCACATCATGGATTTATATACGTCTTGTGTTTTACGGACGTCTGTTAACCAGAATACTAGTGGTAAAGGAAGTGATTTCATACAGCTTTTGATCAGTCGTGGTCGGCATGACTTGCAGGTGGAGGGTGGGGGAGTGTGCGGGGATGGGGCCGCGCAGGTAGGTTAATTTAATAAAATTAAAAAACTTAACTTCGCCTCCGGTCACGGGTCGAGTGTACTGATATAATGTGACATAACAATGTAAAATCTTTGGCATGTTAAAGAAATACAGTTTATAGACTTTTAAAGAGTCTTTATCGTATTTTAAGAGTGGTTGTATGTTTACATGGAAACCTTTTCTGGGGAAACAGACATTACAAAACTGCTGCTTCCCCGCATACCGTTACATCGCAAGCGTTACCACGCATGCGTTGTAAAAACTCGTAGCCACTACTATGCATTTTTTGACATCACATGTGCTTTTACCATATATCCCTTTACAATTAATCTCGTTGTAAAGGTATGTGTGGTATAAGCACATGCAATGTAAAAAAATATAGGCAATCCACCTCACAGAGGCTCTTCTGTTTCCTCACAACGATGTGCACTGCTCCTCAGACCCGACGTGCAGCAGGAACCAGAAGGAGAGAGAGAACCACAAGAAGTGAGAGGTAAGGGGGTTTGGGCCTGGGGTGGCAGGTGTTTTTTTCAGGGTAAAAGGGGGTCGGGTGCGGGTGTGTGTCATGTAGGGTAGAGTGTTAGGGTTTAGGGTAGTGTCGGGGGGTCATGCAGGGTAGTATTTTAGTGTAGGGAGAGGACTGGGGGTCAGGGGAGGGTCATGCTGGGGGTAGTGTTTTAGGGTACTGTTGGTGGGGTCATGCAGGGTAGTGTTTTAGGGTAGGGAAAGGACTGGGGGTCGGGGGAGGGTCGTAGACGGATACTGAATTAGGGTTTAGGGTAGGGCAGGGTGGTATAACTTACCCTAGATACTTTTACCAAGAGTATACCTTTACCACGCATGCCTTTGCGTTGTAATGGCATGTGTGGTAAAGGCATATTCGTGGTAAAAGTATGCGATGTAGTGGTAGGTCGTGGTAAATGACAACGTGTAGCAATACCCACATTGTAATGACATGCGTGGTAACGTATCATATTCCCTTTTCAGGGCTCGATTCGAGCAGGGGCTCTAGGAGGCAAGCCAGACTCTGGGCTTGGCTCTGTTAATTTGTTGGCTTGCCCACCACTACTCACTCTAAACCACATTGCAGTTGCTATCCATCATGTGCAATGTGGGCATGTCTAGAGGGTCAGAGTTTGTATAATGTTCTCGGTTCCCGCAAGTGTGCCTGGATGTCTATCTAAAATGTGTGCACAGGATTTGGTGTATATAAAGGAACATCGGGTGTTCTCTGCATGAGTACTAGACTTTTTTTGCAGTTTTATATAGACGCAATATATTTGGATCTATATGGCTATGGAATGGAATCCATATACTGAGTTTTTATGCAAGTCCCACTCAGGTCTAAGATTTCTCCCTCACCACTTTTTTCCTCATGCATTTTCCATAGGAAAAATTAGACAACAATGCAGAGAAAACAGCGTAACAGAATTACACCAAATTTGGCAGTAAGCTAGATCAATACTTAAAAAGCATGCTTCTGTGATTCGGTGTAATTCCATTCAGCAGTTTTAGGTAGATAGATAGATATTGACTTTATTTCGGATATATTTCAATCCATAAAAGTACACAACAATAAACAATTCATATAAAACATCACATTAATTACAAAGTCAGTCTCGATTACATACAACACATAAGTTCTTTAAAAGAGTGCATAGACAAAATCAGTGCAAGGAAAGTGCATTAGTGCATTGGGCTACAAATGTTTCATAATAATTTACAGTTACTCATCTAGACATTTTCTTAGTCTCATGGTCAGTTTTAGAAATTCTAACACCTGGAGGACACTATCCGAGTACAGCAGCTGTAGATACATAAAGGCAGGTCTGATTTGTTTAAAATTCAATTTCTTTAAAAGTGTAACAAGATATCGCCTACGGGGATATTCATAAAATGAACATAAGAACATAAAATGCAGCATATCCTGTGGAGACTTCCCGTCGCAGCCACAGGGAGCTGCAGGTTTCATAAAAGTGTCCGACTTGGGTCTAATTAAAAGATGATGAAAGATGTTAAACCTAGAACGGGTCAGCAAAAATTTCTCATGGGAGGTAAAGGAGCATGTTAGATACTTTTCCATGGAATCACAAGTACTCAACATGATATACTTTCTAACATTGGGTTTCAAAAGCTCAACTTCATCTCTTAGAGCATTACAATTCCAAATAAAAGCTCCCTTAATTGCTGCAACATCACCCTTAACTATATCCTTCGGGTTGTCAAACAAATTCAGGCGACCAAGCCTCCGAAATTGGGACTTCAAATATTTAAGCCAAGGTACACACATTGCATGATCTAGTGATACAAGATCTTCCACTATCAGATGTGTTAAAGGAATTTCATCATTTAACCATATTTTTACCCAGCATAACAAGGGTTTCAATCCAAAAATGTCGGATAAATGCAGGCAACCAAGTTCTTCATGTACAATTAGATCCGGTGTGCTACCTGGGACACATAACAGACGCTTTAAAAAATTATTTTCAACTCTTTGTAGTTGTTCGCCTTTTATGTAGCCCCATATCTCACTACCATACACTGCAGTGGCTATGGATTTAGCATTGTATAATTTCATCATAGCCACATTTGGCTTTTTCCCCAGTTTAGAGGCAATATTGAAGATGGAGGCATTGACTCTAGTCATTTCCCCCTTTTTCTTGGCCAAATGTGGGGACCAAGTAAGCTTCGTATCGAATAAGACACCCAGATATGAAAATGTCTGGGTGATGGAGATCAAAACATCATTCAGTTTAAAATTGAACTTCTTTTTTGGTTGGCGGCCAACATGCATTATATAAGATTTCGAATTGTTGACCATAAGGTCCCTATCAGACATGAAATTATTAAAAGCATTCAAAAGTGCCTGGAGACCTAATTCTGTTCGTGAAATTAAAACCGCATCGTCTGCATATAAAAGTAAAGGAATACCCCTCGCACCAGCTCTTGGACAATCTGATTTTACCTCTAGTAAATCAGCCTCTAAATCATTTATATAAAAATTAAAAAGAAAAGGGGCCAGGATACACCCCTGACGTACTCCTTTATTAATACTGAAACTTCCTGTAGTTTCCCCGGTCGATGAAAACCTCACATTAGCTCTTGTGTCATTGTGGAGATCCGCTAGAAACTCCACAATCCCCCTATCAATACCTTTGTCCCTCATGGTCTGCCACAGCCTCCCTCTGTTAACACAGTCGAAGGCTGAGGATAGATCCATGAAGGCAAGGTGAATTGTTCCCTTCTGGACAACAGTATATTTATTCATAAGAAGGAACAAATTGAGACACTGGGTTATAGTAGAACGCCCTTCACAGAAACCGTATTGAGAGGTAGACATTATATTGTTTTCATTCGTCCAGTTTGTTAGGCGTTGAAGTATAACTCTCCCCATGATCTTAACCATTGAATCGATAAGGGAAATTGGTCGATAACAAAGAGCACTTCCCCTATCTCCCTTCTTAAAGACAGGGACTATAGTTGACAGACCCCATGTACCCGGACAGCCCACTATGGCAGCACCATTAAAAACAGCAACCAGAATGGGAGCCCAAAAATCTGGATCAGATTTATAAAGGTCCGGTGGAATTCCATCAGGACCTGGCGCTTTGTTTGCAGTAAGACCCATTATGGCGGCCAAGACTTCACTTTTATCACAAATAATAACGGTACTGTCCCTGTCATAGGGGGCAGTAACCATGGTTCCAACGCCCTCAGAATGGTACAAACTTTTACAATGACATTCCCATTCCTCTTTGGTGATACAGCAAACAAGTCCATCTCCAGGGTCCTCAGTCAAAAAAGGTTTCTTCACCAGGGCCCAAAATTTGGTACTGCTATTCAGGGTGGAGGGATCAAGCAGTTCCTCCCAAGCCTCTTTCCTCAAAAACTCCTTGCGGGCAACAGTAATTGCCTTGTATTCCTTTCTACAGAGTTTAACAACCTCCCTATTCCTCGGGGATGTTAACAAAGCAGCCCTCAGTTTGCGTGCAGCTGCGGTGCAATCGTGGCTGAACCATCTCGGGCCTATATTAGCCCTAGTTTTATTAGGGACCGATAGGAACACTGAGACCTTCTCCGAAATATTTTGGTAAGCCTCTAGAACCAACCTAGGTTCACCCCCCCCATTGGTACAAACTTTAATATCCTCTGCACACCCTGCGGAGATATTCTTGTAGAGGATATCCGCAGAGACCATAGACCATTTTAACCGCCTCCTCCCGTCTGTTGTGCCCAGTCTACCTTTATTGATGGTCTTATTACCTTTTTTTAACCATGGACATTTTAGACAGATTGTAAGAGGGTTATGGTCACTAAATTCACTAAAAACAATGCAAAATGAATCTACAAAAATTTGCATCGTCTGCGAAACAAGTATATGGTCTATAAAGGTACCCCTTCCATGCCCCTTAAAAGTAGGGGTATCAAAGCGAAATAGCGGGTCCTTTAATGACATAGCCAAAGAGAGGTCATAGTCATTCAGTAGGTCATTGCACATTTCCCCTTCCTTTGTGTGCTCCATATGGAGACAGTCTGCACGATCACAAGTCATTTCTGGTAGACACTTGTGCAATGGGTCTATACAAGGATGCAAGTTAAAATCCCCCATAATCATAAGGTTATGGCCCACATTTTCCATAAAATTATAAACAAAAGAATTTAAAAAATAAATATGATTCCTGCCTACACTATCATAAACAGCATTATAAAAATTCACCAGGCCTACAAGGACATTACCTCCAGTTAGAATTAAGCCCATCACACCTGTATGGTGAGCTTCAATTTTCCGTACTTCACAGGGTATTAATATGGAGACAAAAATTACAAGACCCCCCTTGGGCCTACCCCGCAAAGATGGCAAGGCTGGCACAAAGAAGGCCTTATACCCTTCTAAGAAGAGGTTGCAGCCCAGTTCCCAAGTCTCTTGTAAACAGACAATCGAAAATTGCTTAATGTAAGTCACCCAGTTTGCATCAGCCATTTTTGCGGCGAGACCCGCAATATTCCAGGAGACAACAAGACATCCTGGCATTTTGGCCACCTGGTTATCTGAGTTTATAGAATCACCTGTAGCCCCAGAATCCTGGGCTGCAGGTGCCCCCCGTCAGTCGCACAGCTCAAGTCCGGATAACACTTCATACCTGTTCTGCATGTTTAAATTCGACCCATATTGATAGAGTTCAGCACTAGCGCCCCTGTTCTGAGTATCAATGGGTCCACCTAAACCGCAGGAATTAGTGGTATTCTGAAGGAGTTGAGTCTCTTGCACAAGGGTATAAGATTCTAGCCCCCGCCTGGCTAGACTCTGTTGCGGTTGCGATTTGCACAGGTGCGCATAAAAGTAACCCAGGGGGCGTACGCAGATGCTGTTCACATTATATACAAGTGTGGAAGCTCTCAAAAGAACAGTTGCCACATGCTGGGGATATTTAAAATTTACAACTATACAATCCCCAGACCCAGACTTTTTCGACGGCCCCACCCAATTTACACGCCTTACTGTCATTATCTGGTCAAAATGTGAGATTGGAAAACCACAGTTTTTGTTAAGCCACGACACTGTCTTATTTTTCAGAGAGGTATGAGATTCATCATAAGGAGAAGCGGGATGGGTACCACAAGGGGGCACATTAGTCAGTACTGCCACGTACGGAGCACAATCTGGTGGTAAATTAAGATAGCGGTTGTGCCTCGGGGGTCTGGGAGCTCTACTGCTTTGGGGGTTTATAGATGTTTGTTGCTGTAAAACAGTTACCACAGGAGTATCTGATCGAATGGGTATTGCAGATCCTTGGGCAGCTGCAGCAATAGAATCCCCCCTTCCCCTATTTTGTATATCATTAGATTCAACAGTATCTCTCCCTTTCCCACCAGAGTGTACATTACCACTTGATGTTACACTCTCCTGAGACAATAACAGTCCACCCAGCCTTGTCACTTCCTTGGCTAGGTTGTCAATCTTAATGGTTAATGGTTTAATTAGCTCCTCCATTTTTACTATGAAAGAAACTTCTAAGTTTTTTATAAGTGAAGCAATCAGATCAAAATTTAGATTTGCTCCGTTACCATTACCATTAACATTCCCATTAGTGGCCGTGAATACAAAAGGGGTTGTTATAGCAGGACTGATAATAACCTTACCAGCCTTTTTTTTAGACTTAGAATTATTGTGTTTCCCATTCTCCCTTTGAGTCCGTGTTCTACAGGATCTCAGATGCCTGATTTCAGGTTGGGTCTCATTCAGCACGCCAATGTCTTGACTTAACAGCGCCCGGGAATCAGAATGAACCTCCACATCCACTAAAAGAGGGACTGAAGGGTCAATAGTAATGACATCACTCGTATTAGTTTCACAATCTTGGGGCTGACTAATAGGGAAATTTTCTGGCAGTATTTCTTCTATCACAGTGCCTTTCCCCAGGGATACACGTCTGTCATTATTAATCTGAGTTACTTTCCTAACCAGGAAGTTATCTAGAGTAGCTGGGCCCAACAACACTTTATCAGTTTTTGATTTAACCATTATGTGGATGATAAGATTTAACTTCCACAGATACCCTATACTCTACGCACTCACAAACAAAACAACAGAAACAAAATCGTACCAAAATATATAAAATGTCTTAAGTGCTCAAAGCACGATAGGGGTCCAATTAAGGAAATATAAAATACCTGGCCCAGTCCAGTCTCCTCAGGCCTCTGAGGGCCACAGAGAGCCCGCCCTTTGCCCGGGCTTAGCCCGGCGCGTCCCGCGCGCGTCCCGCGAAGCGGGCCTCCCCGGTCTTTAAAGGCGTCACCTGGCGCTCACAGCGCGTCAGCTGTATGCGCCGCCGCTGGGGCTGCCGGGAGATTGAGTCCCGGGGCGGCGACGCGGTGATTTAGTTCCGCTGCTGCTGCTACGGACGTTGTTGGCCCCCTTATGACTCCTGGCGGTGGCGGCGTGAACCAGGCAAGGTTTGCTGCTTTTCCCGCAGCTCCGCCGGCCTCCCCGGTCTTTAAAGGCGTCACCTGGCGCTCACAGCGCGTCAGCTGTACGCGCCGCCGCTGGGGCTGCCGGGAGATTGAGTCCCGGGGCTGCTACGCGGTGATTTAGTTCCGCTGCTGCTGCTACGGACGTTGTTGGCCCCCTTATGACTCCTGGCGGTGGCGGCGTGAACCAGGCAAGGTTTGCTGCTTTTCCCGCAGCTCCGCCGGCCTCCCCGGTCTTTAAAGGCATCACCTGGCGCTCACAGCATAAGCAGACACTTAACAGAAGAATCAGGTGGGATGATTAAAGCTATTTGAATCTGGTTACCTGCCACGGCTTTCTTAATAGCGCCGTCACCAGCTGCCTCCATTTCTGTGTTTGCAACACAGCGTGATGGTGAACACCCCGACGGTATGCAGATGATCCCAAGCTGAATAGGTCAGCGGGGCTCGGCTCAGGTTTACAGAAGTGCCTGGGCTGTTAGAGACAGACCGCCAGCACCAGCGTTTTATGAGTACTGGTACTATCCTCGGCAGTAGAGAAGTGCCGGTACTCAGAGACATAAAACTAAGAAGTGCCGGTACTCAGTACCGGTGAGTACTGGCCCATTTAAAGCCCTGCATCTATGATATCGTGAACAGGAGGATCCAAGTTTGTTGGGTGATTCGACTTCGTGACTTCTCCCTCTCTCTCCGTGGGCACCAACCACAGAAAACAATAGTAATGAAAGCCATTCCATTAAACAACATAACAATTTAACAGCTATTATCGGGAGGGCGATTTACGGCAGTGCGCAGTCACAATGTCCCATGGAGTCCAATGCCTCGAGCACCTGCAGTGTTTTGTTTAGTGCCCCTTGGCACCAGGAGATGCTGTTTTGTTTGGTTTCCTGTGAATCCAGGCCGTATGAATATTTATCTTTCTGTTTCATTCATTAGGTGTAATCGCAGGAGGTGCTTTTGCCATTATTCAGGGCATTAGTTAATTGTCTGCTCATGATGTACCCAGTACGAGGAGCATGCTAGCTGAGATGTTCCTGTCTGGTGTGCTAACAGAAGCGCACTTTCACACACAAATAACACATCCTTAATTGCAACGTTACAAGTTCTAAAGAGTCCATAATCAGGAACCATCTCCCTAGGGCTCTACCAAATGGAGGGGGGGAGGCCGGAGTTGTTTTTAGACAATCCTTTACGTCCATGTGTTCCCAGACAATAACATTAAGCAGGTTTGGGAACTTTTCCCCCATATTCCGGAGACATATTCTCTGTTTCTCCCACATCCCATGAGGAAGAGTGTCAGAGTCATGAAGAAGTTAGTAAATCACATCATGGATTTATATACGTCTTGTGTTTTACGGACGTCTGTTAACCAGAATACTAGTGGTAAAGGAAGTGATTTCATACAGCTTTTGATCAGTCGTGGTCGGCATGACTTGCAGGTGGAGGGTGGGGGAGTGTGCGGGGATGGGGCCGCGCAGGTAGGTTAATTTAATAAAATTAAAAAACTTAACTTCGCCTCCGGTCACGGGTCGAGTGTACTGATATAATGTGACATAACAATGTAAAATCTTTGGCATGTTAAAGAAATACAGTTTATAGACTTTTAAAGAGTCTTTATCGTATTTTAAGAGTGGTTGTATGTTTACATGGAAACCTTTTCTGGGGAAACAGACATTACAAAACTGCTGCTTCCCCGCATACCGTTACATCGCAAGCGTTACCACGCATGCATTGTAAAAACTCATAGCCATATACTGAGTTTTTATGCAAGTCCCACTCAGGTCTAAGATTTCTCCCTCACCACTTTTTTCCTCATGCATTTTCCATAGGAAAAATTAGACAACAATGCAGAGAAAACAGCGTAACAGAATTACACCAAATTTGGCAGTAAGCTAGATCAATACTTAAAAAGCATGCTTCTGTGATTCGGTGTAATTCCATTCAGCAGTTTTAGGTAAATTAAGGTTCATCATTTATAAATATATGTTGTAAAAAGGGGGCACAAGGGCTGCAGAAAGAATGGGCAGAGGTGCAGAAAGAAGCAAGAGACGTACAGAAAGAAGCAACAGAGGTACAGAAAGAGGGATGAGGGGTCGAAAAAGAGGCAAGAGAAGTACAGAAAGAAGCAACAACGATGCACAAAGTAGAAACGGGTGGAGAAAGCGGCGAGAGGGGTGCAGAAAGAAGCAAAAGGGATGCAGAAAGAAACAAAAGAAGAGCAGAAAGAAGGAACAGGGGTGCAGAAAGAGGCAAGAGGGGTACAGAAAGAGGGAAGAGGGGTGCATGAAGAAGCATGAGTGGTGCGCAAAGAAGCAAGATAAGTGCAGACAGAAGCAAGAATATTGCAGAAAGATACAATAGAGGTGCACTAAGAGGCAAGGGGGTGCAACAAGAGGGAAGAGGATGCAGGAAGAAGCAAGAGAAGTGCAGAAAGAAGCAACAAAGGTGCAGAAAGAGGGATGAGGGGTGGTAAAAGAGGCAAGAGAAGTGCAGAAAGAAGCAACAGAGATGCAAAAAGGGGGAACAGGGGTGGAGAAAGTGGCGAGAGGTGTACAGAAAGAAGCAGGAGGGGTTTAGAAAAAAACAAAAGGAGAGCAGAAAGAAGGAACAAGGGTGCAGAAAAAGGCAAGAAGGGTGCAGCAAGAGGGAAGAGGGGTGCAGAAAGAAGCAAGAGAGGTGTAGAAAGAAGCAGGAGTAGTGCAGAAAGAAGCAACAAAGATGTAGAAAGAGGTAAGAAGGGTAGAGAAAGAGACACAAGAGGTGCAGAAAGAAGCAACAGAGGTGCAGAAAGAGGGAAGAAGGATGGAGAAAGAGGCAAGAGGGGTGCAGAAAGAAGCAAGAGAGGTGCTAAAAGTAACAAAAGAAGTACAGAAAGAAGGAACAGAGGTGCAGAAAGAGGCAAGAGGAGTGCACAAAGTGTCAAAGGTAACGTTTCCTCAGAATACACAGAATATAGAAAGGTCCACCTCCAGGCAGCTCCAAGTCTGATTGTCGTTATGACACAGATCATTAGAGTGGCCAGGTGGGGGAAAGGGTGTTAGGGAAGGAACAGCAGGGAAGGAGATCTGGAAGAGAAGTATATAATGTTAAACAGACTGACTTTTCGTCTTGTCAAAAAATAAGCTAAAACTCTTTAGAATATTCACCTGTGTTTTCCCTGTAGAGGAGCCTGGACTAAGTTTGCAATGTCCATAGAAGGTTTATGCAAGATTAGCATATCTTGGATCGCTGGCGATACAGAGTGCAGCGCCACCAATAGTGTGGTATAGGGAAGGTACAGTGTATTTTGCCACAAAGCAAATGCGCAGGAGATTGTGAGAAGGTGCCCCTAGAGCTGCAGCCCATAGCCATGACAGTGCTCCCCCTCCCAAGTCCAAGTGGTCTCTAGGGGCTGGTTTATGAGGGTAGGAGTCATGGAACCAACGCACCAGTCGAGGTGCATGCACGTTTTCAGCAGGTTCCCAGGAATCATGTTCAGGACCCTAGCCTTAATATAAAGTAGAGAAACCTCTATACTAGCCTATTTAATTTTGAAAAATGATCTATAAAGATTCTACATTACCAAAGACATCCTGCTACATATCATACAGAGTCATAATGTAATATTAAACAACAATTTAGTAGTCTTTTTCTGATTTTCAACAGCAATTTATTCATCTTTTTGTAAATATTTTTTGTTTGACATGATATCATGTGCATATATAGAAAAGTGAATTTTTTCTTTTTCACAAACAATGTAATTACTTTTCCTCACTGAATTTGTTATAAGTCCTTAATACTCTAAATTAACAAAAAGACATCCTGAACATATAAAAACCCATCATTCAAAAATACTATCATACTCATACATAATCACATTCATGCAATAATATAACTTTCTATCCTAGAAAAAGAGGAACAATTGAGAAAAAAAAGGAAAGAAAAAAGGGGACCCTTAGTATGGTCTCAAAGCCATTGTCCGGTGAACTAGGTCATAAATTTCTCAGAGTCACCATTCTGGGAGATATGAATCTCCAATGGCACTTTATTGGAAACAGATTCGCGGTCAACGCGCGTTTCAGTGGGAGACCACCTTCTTTAGGACCAACAGATGTTTTTTAAAAAAAAGATTTTTTTAGAGATGTATACACTTTTTCAGGATGTCTGTAAAAAAAGGAAGGAGGAAATAAGCAGGAGGTATGGTAATGTATTCAATTTACAAAAGGAGGTACTTCCTCATATTTATAGTTAACATCATTAATTTGGATTTTTTCTACTTCCATTGGTCAGTCATACAATTGGTGCGTCCCCTTACTCGGGTGTGTTAGTTTTATCAAATAGAGAATATGTGCTCAGTTTGGGGGAACACCATAAGGTTCCCAGTGTGGTTAGTCATAGTGAGGTCGAAAAAGGAGTGGGATGGGGCTGGTGATAGGGAGTTAAAAGCTTAGCCAACAGTGTTTACTAGGATTAGAAGATCCTAATTGCTAACCTGGAAATTAAATTGAAGCCTCAAGTAAGCTTTCCAGTGAGGCCATCTTTATATTACCAGAGAAAATGTCACAAATTCTGGAAAAAAGGAACATGATATTAGTTTAAGCAGATGATTATATTTATGCCCCTAAGGCATGGTCCAAGAGTAGGACGATTCTTTTTATATATCAGATATACCTGCAGCAGCTAGGTAGAGGGAAGTCCAAGTTAGAAGGTTACCTTATCAGTTTTCAATAAGTGTGTCAGCCGAAAGCTGAAAAAAATATATATAATAATGAAAAAATGAACTCATGTGTCTTATAGACACAGGATATTCGATATCTTATAAGGTAATCTCTTTAACAGGTTTATTTACCCCTAGTAGATTTGAAGATTCCTTGCTCTAAGACAATGCTCGATAGCTGTGTTGCTTCGTATTTCTCTTAGATTCAAATTCTGATACTATATTCCATAGTCTTCTTTTTTCGTTTTTGCTTTTTCTTTATACCTCCTAGTGCTGTCTGGGGAATAAAGAAATATATTGCTTAGGAAGTAGGCTCGTTCTCATCCTCTAGAAGGTAAGTAGGCACGTCTTGTTATTTTTATATTTCTTGCGTGAAAAACATAATTTGTTTTAATTGGCAGTTTGGCGTACGTACCAGAACCTATTTGATATCTGTACATAGTAGAAGTGCTAAAAATAGGATATGCAAGGTGTTCCGTAGTCAAATATGGGGGCATATAGTGGGCTTAGTTTTACGCTGTCACGTCATGTTGTGACTTTTCCACAACTTGCCATAAGTATAAGTAAGAGGACAGTACTAAGTTTTAGAAGAACTAACATTTTACCCGTTTAAAGTATATCTGTTGCCAAATAGTTATATGCATTGGTGTCCGTATACTAAAAGATCCTAAGTTGGAATAGGTTGGACACATTAGCTCAATGAGAGATACATAGGGCATAAGTTTCTATTTGCAAAAACCCAAGAACAAGGCTCGTGTCATGAGCAAAAATATAGGGGGTGATAGGCACTAAGAATAAGGTTAGGATGAATATGCATACCTGTGCGGATCAGAATCCTGCCGTTACCAGCGGTCACGGTTCTCGAAGAGATGTGTGTCGTTTAGATGTATGTATTTGAAGTGTAGGTATGTCTCGCGTGAGTTGAAACTAACGTATTACGCACTACGTATTACGTAAGGTATGTCGAAACGAGCGCCATCTTTTGACGGTAAGAGGCGACTCCTCTCAACAAAGGGCTTAATGGCATGTAAATAGCCAGTTAAAGATTCTCAGTACATGTTAACCTGAATTGCTAGGAGTCATGTCCCAAAAGTTATTATTTTCCCTTCCAGGGATGAAATAGACACCAGGATTGGCAGATTGGTAGCCCAGTGTAAGAGCCGGACCTCACGCCTCTGTTGGTCAATGTACTGCCGTTGTTCGTTATTGCGGATCTCAAAGAGATCTGAGTCATTTAAACATGTGTGAATGTGAAGATGTCTAGCATAGGTTAGACTAACTGAACCGAAGCTACTTTGTATTATACGTGCACTGTATTGAAGACGGGCGCCATCTTGGTCCGGGAAGAGGAGAGTCCTCTAAGCAGTAAAACTTGGTGGCACTAAAACAGCCAATGTGAAGTTCTTTATATATATTAGCCTAACGTACCAAGAACCTAGTCACCCAATTTTGGTAATATAAATGCCACCTATAATTGATTAAATCCAGGGAGCGGTGGAAGCACAAAGTATCATTGTTTGCATGTATGAAACATACCCGATCATGCGTGACAAAATTGTCAAAATTTCGAACTGTGAGTACCATATTTGTATTGGTCCAGGTCATTTGATCTCTGGTCTATCTCTCAGTGTTAGATTATAGTGTTCCGTTCCACAGCAATAAGAAGATGTATATGGACTCCATGATACAAGAAGAGGGAAGAGAATTGGAGAAACTAAACCAGGGTGCCTAAATCACTAGATAGAAAAAGGTCAGGGGTATAAATGTAAATGTAATTTAGGAATTCTGGCAGTGTCGTATTACGTGCATGCAGAAGAGCCTAATTACCTTATCAATCTGTTGTAAAGAATACACATATAGGTGTCATGTTGAAAATCTGGCAATATAATACTAGAAGCATTAGTAGATGTCAAGAATTTTTAACAGAGCCTATATAGTTGGCATGAGTGAGTGTCCTATCTATTATTGCAGCATCATTTATTCTTGACAAACGTGAATAATACGTTTTGAAGAACTTTACAATATCTCAAGGATGCCATTGTTTGCAAGCGAACTGTGGGAGGATGTTCATGTGGGTTCTAACTGGAATGATAGTGATATCATCCTAATAGATTATGTACGAGCTGGTATACAGCGTCATACCTATTTTATGATTCCCCCCAGAGTCTGTGTTGCATGTTGGTATGAAATCATAAACCATGTGAGAGGGGACCTAACTCAGGCAAAGAGTTTATGTGGCTTGAAGAGAAAAACTAATTATTATGACATCAGTTCTAACAAGTACAGATCTAGGTTGATCTGAAGGTATCAGTGTCGGTGATGATTGATATTAGGTATTTATGTAACGATCCAAGTGATCTCTTCATTCGGACCCCTACGTACTATATCACAGTGAAAAATCCAAAAGGTCTCTCTGTTTTTATGCACTTTACTCATTTCTTGGCCTGGTTTATGGGTTATTTTTTCTAAAATAAGCCATTTCAGATCTTGTTCTCCATGTTTTTGATCTAGGAAATGTTTTACCATGGGGGCTTGTGTTTTATGTGTTCTAATTGCTGATTTGTGCTCTGATAATCTAGTGGGGAATTCTCGTCCAGTTTCACCTATGTAGCCTAGGCCACATGGTCAGAGGATGAGGTAAATTACATTTTGGCTTCTACAGTTGGTATGGCTTTGAAGCCTGCCTTTCTTGGTGCCATATGACCATTCTTCTGTGGTAATGGCTGTAGTCCATGCATGGCACGTGCCGCATCTGTGATTTCCCAGGATCTTTGGTAGTCCATCAATGGTACTTTGTTCCGATAAGATAGCAGTTTGCTTCATTCTGCTATGGACTAGTTTGTCTCGTAAGTTAGGGTTCCTTCTGAAGGCCACTATTGGTTTCTTAAGTGTTTTGTTGCTTTCATCAGTGTTTAGGATTTTCCAATTTTTGTTTAGAATCTGCTGTATCTTATAGTTATAGCATGTATGGTTGACCACACACACTAGTCTTTCCAGGGGTTTTTTCTCTTTCCCAGTGATTAGGCTATCTCTATTATAGCACTTTGCACGTTTCATAGATTGTTTGAAGAGACGTTTAGGATAGCCTCTGAATAGTAGTCTGTTTTTAAGTTCCTCTGCATGTGTCATGTAGTCCTGTATATTGGTGCAGTTGCGCCTGATTCTGAGAAATTCCCCAAAGGGAATCAAGTCTTTTTGACATGAATGATGGTAACTGGCATGTTGTAAGACTGTATTTTTATCAGTTGGTTTTCTGTACAGACTGACCTCAATACTGTTATCTCCACTTTTGATCCAAATATCCAGAAATTCCACTTTATCTCGCGAGTATTTGGCAGTAAATTTGAGATTGCATTTACTAAGATTTAACCATTCAATGAATTGGTTAAGTTGATCTTCATCTCCCGTCCATACAAAAAATATATCATCTATAAATCTATGCCATGTTGTTATATTTTCATAGAAGGGGGCCATTTCATTATAGATGTGTCTGAGTTCAAACTCTCCCATGTATGTATTAGCTACACTCGGTGCACATGAAGCACCCATACTGGTACCTTGTATCTGTTTATAGAGCTTCTCCTTAAATTCAAAATAGTTGTGGTGTAGTACTATATCCAGGCATTCTAGGATGAAAGCATTTGGTCTCACACCCGGTGATCTGTGTAAGAGGGCTGTCACCGCCTCCAAAGATAGTCCTGCGGAATGTTCGTATAAAGGGATTTTATATCTAAGGTTACTAGAAATTGAGTCTCTTGATTAAAGGGTGCATGTTCCACAGTTGTTATCATGTGCCCTGTGTCTCTGATGTATGATTGGTATAGTTTTGTAAGAGGACATAGGAATGAGTCTACATATTGTGAAAGTGGCTCCGTGCAGGAGTTGATAGATGATATTATAGGGCGCAAAGGAGGATCTAGTGTATTTTTGTGGGTTTTTGGGACACCATATAGAGCAGGGGTTACTGCATTGCTCTTATTAAGAAATTCAAGTTCTTTTTGGCAATGTAACCATATGTAAAAGCTTTGGATGTGCTAGTTTCTATTCTAGTCTTAAGGTCTATCAGGGCTGATCTCCGAGCTGGTTGGTAGTGTTCTGGTATGAGTAGCATATTTTCCATTTTTTTTAATATGCATCACTTTCCATGACCACTATGCCTCCCGCTTTGTCACTAGGCTTGATGGTAATATGAGTGTTTTTTTCTAAGTCTTTTAGAGCATTAGTTTCCAATTTAGTAAGATTTGGAAGGGGCTTGCGAGTATATTTGGTGATCCTTTCCACTTCTTTTATCACTGTCTTCTCAAAAATAGCAACTTCTGGACCTACCATCTCTAAGGTCGGAGTAAACTTAGACAGTGGTCTACATCCTGAGTAGTTGGCTTCTTCTTCCATTGGTATCTGTTCTGACATATATTTTTGCAAACGGATTTTCCGGAAAAATGAGAACAGGTCTTTGTTCATTATAAAATTGTCTGGAGAGGTACTCGGAACAAAAGATAGGCCCTTGCTGAGTAGACTGATTTCCGCTGGTGCTAACTGATGGCTGGAAAGATTGAAGATGGGCATACTTTCTTTTTGTAGTGGACTGTCTTCTAAGACTTCCAATACTGTTGGTTTCTTGTTCTCATATAGGGCTGTGGATGTGCTTGCTCTGTCTGATGGTAGCTGTTCCTGTCTTGCCTCTGAAATCTTGCTTGTCCCCTGCCCCTGCCCTGTTCTAAAAAAGGGGAATGACCAAATTGTTGATAGTTATGTATTGGTCCTCTATGATTTCTTGGATTGAAACCATGTCCCTCATTAGGATTTAGACTGTCATAGTCCGAATCTGATGAGTTAGTGTCAGAGAAAGTTACAATTTTTTGTTTTCTTTGAGAATAAGTGTTGGCCTGTCCTCCCTCATAACATACTTCTTGGAAGAAATTACTTTGGAGGTACGGGTAAATATTCTCTTGAGAAAACCAGCGTATATCTTTTTTTAGTTTTTCAGTTTTTTTCTTCATAAGGTACTCCTCAAATTCCTGTAGTTCTTGATTGATACTCAGGAGTTTGTTCTTCCCTTCTTCTACACTGGTATTAGTTTTGAGTTTGTCCTCCAGTTCTAAAATTTCCCGATTGAGGACCTGTATCATCTCCTTCACTGTCTCAATAATGAGGATCATCCAGTCCCTTGAGCAGCGGTTCGCAATGTGTGACCACCGCTCCAGGAACTGGCGCACTTCCACAAAAAGTGCCGGCATATTTCTAACTCTGAGGCCCGATGGAATTGCTCCTGCTTTTAAGTATTCTAACATATAGTGGGCATGGGACTCCATTCTTTTAGCTTTTTTCTTTAAATTAGTAAGTTTATTCCATTCACCATTGTCTTTTCCTGTTGTACCATTGTTACCACTAGTCCCTGTTATCTGTCCCACAAGTGCTGAAAAATCAGCATCCGTGAAGCCAAAAATTTTAAAGCCTTCCATGATGGTGGGTATTATTTGAAATATAGAACAGAAAGCAGCATGAGGAGTAACTGATGATATATAGACGGTGGCCAAACGGGAATAACCTTCTATGTTTATATGGAGAGACTATGCTATATCCACCACAAAGTATACCAACCGTTGACTGAGAGCACTGGAGAAGTGAAGAGAAAGATATTTATGAAAAAACAACCTTCGGTTAAAACCGAGATAGAAATAACAGGGCAAAAGGTACTTCCTAAAATACTTTTAGGCTCTAGAGGAGGAAGTGAAGCGAAAATATAAAGTAGAGAAACCTCTATACTAGCCTATTTAATTTTGAAAAATGATCTATAAAGATTCTACATTACCAAAGACATCCTGCTACATATCATACAGAGTCATAATGTAATATTAAACAACAATTTAGTAGTCTTTTCTGATTTTCAACAGCAATTTATTCATCTTTTTGTAAATATTTTTTGTTTGACATCATATCATGTGCATATATAGAAAAGTAATTTTTTTCTTTTTCACAAACAATGTAATTATTTTGCTCACTGAATTTGTTATAAGTGCTTAATACTCTAAATTTACAAAAAAGACATCCTGAACATATAAAAACCCATCATTCGAAAATACTATCATACGGTTGGTATACTTTGTGGTGGATATAGCATAGTCTCTCCATATCAACATAGAAGGTTATTCCCGTTTGGCCACCGTCTATATAAAATCAGCTACTCCTCATGCTGCTTTCTGTTCTATATTTCAAATAATACCCACCATCATGGAAGGCTTTAAAACTTTTGGCTTCACGGATGCTGATTTTTCAGCACTTGTGGGACAGATAACAGGAACTAGTGGTAACAGTGGTACAACAGGAAAAGACAATGGTGAATGGAATAAACTTACTAATGAAAAGAAAAAAGCTAAAAGAATGGAGTCCCATGCCCACTATATGTTAGAATACTTAAAAGCAGGAGCAATTCCATCGGGCCTCAGAGTTAGAAATATGCCGGCACTTTTTGTGGATGTGCGCCAGTTCCTGGAGCGGTGGTCACACATTGCGAACCGCTGCTCCAGGGACTGGATGATCCTCATTATTGAGACAGTGAAGGAGATGATACAGGTCCTCAATCGGGAAATTTTAGAACTGGAGGACAAACTCAAAACTAATACCAATGTAGAAGAAGGGAAGAACAAACTCCTGAGTATCAATCAAGAACTACAGGAATTTGAGGAGTACCTTATGAAGAAAAAAACAGAAAAACTAAAAAAAGATATATGCTGGTTTTCTCAAGAGAATATTTACCCGTACCTCCAAAGTAATTTCTTCCAAGAAGTACGTTATGAGGGAGGACCGGCCAACACTTATTCTCAAAGAAGACAAAAAATTCTAACTTTCTCTGACACTAACTCACCAGATTCGGACTATGACGGTCCGAATCCTAATGAGGGACATGGTTTCAATCCAAGAAATCATAGAGGACCAATACATAACTATCAACAATTTGGTCATTACCCTTTTTTAGAACAGAGCAGGGGCAGGGGACAAGCAAGATTTCAGAGGCAAGACAATGAACAGCTACCATCAGACAGAGCAAGCACATCCACAGCCCTATATGAGAACAAGAAACCAACAGTATTGGAAGTCTTAGAAGACAGTCCACTACAAAAAGAAAGTATACCCATCTTCAATCTTTCCAGCCATCAGTTAGCATCAGCGGAAATCAGTCTACTCAGCAAGGGCCTATCTTTTGTTCCGAGTACCTCTCCAGACAATTTTATAATGAACAAAGACCTGTTCTCATTTTTCCGGAAAATCCGTTTGCAAAAATATATGTCAGAACAGATACCAGTGGAAGAAGAAGCCAACTACTCAGGATGTAGACCACTTTCTAAGTTTACTCCGACCTTAGAGATGGTAGGTCCAGAAGTTGCTATTTTTGAGAGGACAGTGATAAAAGAAGTGGAAAGGATCACCAAATATACTCGCAAGCCCCTTCCAAATCTTACTAAATTGGAAACTAATGCTCTAAAAGACTTAGAAAAAAACACTCATATTACCATCAAGCCTAGTGACAAAGCGGGAGGATGCCTGGCTTTCACCTTGGGGATGCCCTGTAGGGGCTATCTCACAGGAAAAAGCCAGGACGGGTTCCCAAGGCAAGCGCGGAGATACCCCTTCGGGGGTCGATTCAGGCGCTATATAAGAAACATAATAATAATAATAATAATAGTGGTCATGGACAGTGATGCATATTAAAAAAAATGGAAAGTATGCTACTCATACCAGAACACTACCAACCAGCTCGGAGATCAGCCCTGATAGACCTTAAGACTAGAATAGAAACTAGCCAATCCAAAGCTTTTACATATGGTTACATTTGCCAAAAAGAACTTGAATTTCTAAATAAGAGCAATGCAGTAACCCCTGCTCTATATGGTGTCCCAAAAACCCACAAAAATACACTAGATCCTCCTTTGCGCCCTATAATATCATCTATCAACTCCTGCACGGAGCCACTTTCACAATATGTAGACTCATTCCTATGTCCTCTTACAAAACTATATCAATCATACATCAGAGACACAGGGCACATGATAACAACTGTGGAACATGCACCCTTTAATCAAGACTCAATTTCTAGTAACCTTAGATATAGAATCCCTTTATACGAACATTCCGCAGGATCTAGCTTTGGAGGAGGTGACAGCCCTCTTACACAGATCACCGGGTGAGAGACCAAATGCTTTCATCCTAGAATGCCTGGATATAGTACTACACCGCAACTATATTGAATTTAAGGAGAAGCTCTATAAACAGATACAAGGTACCAGTATGGGTGCTTCATGTGCACCGAGTGTAGCTAATACATGCATGGGAGAGTTTGAACTCAGACACATCTATAATGAAATGGCCCCCTTCTATGAAAATATAACAACATGGCATAGATTTCTAGATGATATATTTTTTGTATGGACGGGAGATGAAGATCAACTTAACCAGTTCATTGAATGGTTAAATCTTAGTAAATGCAATCTCAAATTTACTGCCAAATACTCGAGAGATAAAGTGGACTTTCTGGATATTTGGATCAAAAGTGGAGATAACAGTATTGAGTTCAGTCTGTACAGAAAACCAACTGCTAAATATACGGTCTTACAACATACCAGTTACCATCCTTCATGTCAAAAAGACTTGATTCCCTTTGGGGAATTTCTCAGAATCAGGCGCACCTGCACCAATATTCAGGACTACATGACACATGCAGAGGAACTTAAAAACAGACTACTATTCAGAGGCTATCCTAAACGTCTCGTCAAACAATCTATGAAACGTGTAAAGTACTATAATAGAGATAGCCTAATCACTGGGAAAGAGAAAAAAACCCTGGAAAGACTAGTGTGTGTAGTCAACCATACATGCTATAACTATAAGATACAGCAGATACTTAACAAAAATTGGAAAATCCTAAACACTGATGAAAGCAACAAAACACTTAAGAAACCAATAGTGGCCTTCAGACGGAACCCTAACTTACGAGACAAACTAGTCCATAGCAGAATGAAGCAAACTGCTATCTTATCGGAACAATGTACCATTGATGGACTACCAAAGATCCTGGGAAATCACAGATGCGGCAGGTGCCATGCATGCCCTACAGCCATTACCACAGAAGAATGTTCATATGGCACCAAGAAAGGCAGGCTTTAAAGCCATACCAACTGTAGAAACCAAAATGTCATTTACCTCATCCTCTGCCCATGTGGCCAAGACTACATAGGTGAAACTGGACGAGAATTCCGCACTAGATTATCAGAGCACAAATCAGCATTTAGAACCCATAAAACACAAGCCCCCATGGTAAAACATTTCCTAGATCAAAAACATGGAGAACAAGATCTGAAATGGCTTATTTTAGAAAAAATAACCCATAAACCAGGCCAAGAAATGAGTAAAGTGCGAAAAAACAGAGCGACCTTTTGGATTTTTCACTGTGATACAGTACGTAGGGGTCTGAATGAAGTGATCACTTGGATCATTACATAAATACCTAATATCAATCATCAACCACACTGATACCTTCAGATCAACTTGTTAGAACTGATGTCATAATAATTAGTTTTTCTCTCTCAGCCACATAAACTCTTTGCCTGAGTTAGGTCCCCTCTCACATGGTTTATGATTTCATACCAACATACAACACAGACTCTGGGGGAAATCATAAAATAGGTATGACGCTGTATACCAGCTCGTACATAGTCTATTAGGATGATAGCACTATCATTCCAGTTAGATCCCACATGAACATCCTCCCATAGTTCGCTTGCAAACAATGGCATCCTTGCGATATTGTAAAGTTCTTCAAAACATATTATTAACGTTTGTCAAGAATAAATGATGCTGCAATAATAGATAGGACACTCCCTCATGCCAACTATATAGGCTCTGTTAAAAATTCTTGACATCTACTAATGCTTCTAGTATTATATTGCCAGATTTTCAACATGACACCTATATGTGTATTCTTTACAACAGATTGATAAGGTAATTAGGCTCTTCTGCATGCACGTAATACGACACTGCCAGAATTCCTAAATGACATTTACATTTATACCCCTGACCTTTTTCTATCTAGTGATTTAGGCACCCTGGTTTAGTTTCACCAATTCTCTACCCTCTTTTTGTATCATGGAGTCCATATACATCTTCTTATTGCTGTGGAACGGAACACTATAATCTAACACTGGGAGATAGATCAGAGATCAAATGACCTGGACCAATACAAATATGGCACTCACAGTTCGAAATTTTGACAATTTTGTCACGTATGATCGGGTATGTTTCATACATGCAAACAATGATACTTTGTGCTTCCACCGCTCCCTGGATTTAATCAATTATAGGTTGCATTTATATTACCAAAATTGGGTCACTAGGTTCTTGGTACGTTAGGCTAATATATATGGAGAACTTCACATTGGCTGTTTTAGTGCCACCAAGTTTTACTGCTTAGAGGACTCTCCTCTTCCCGGACCAAGATGGCGCCCGTCTTCAATACAGTGCACGTATAATACAACGTAGCTTCGGTTCAGTTAGTCTAACCTATGCTAGACATCTTCGCATTCACACATGTTTCAATGACTCAGATCTCTTTGAGATCCGCAATAACGAACAACGGCAGTACATTGACCAACAGAGGCGTGAGGTCCCGCTCTTACACTGGGCTCCCAATCTGCCAATCCTGGTGTCTATTTCATCCCTGGAAGGGAAAATAATAACTTTTGGGACATGACTCCTAGCAATTCAGGTTAACATGTACTGAGAATCTTTAACTGGCTATTTACATGCCATTAAGCCCTTTGTTGAGAGGAGTCGCCTCTTACCGTCAAAAGATGGCGCTCGTTTCGACATACCTTACGCAATACGTAGTGCCGGTCTCGTTAGTTTCAACTCACGCGAGACATACATACACTTCAAATACATACATCTAAACGACACACATCTCTTCGAGAACCGTGACCGCTGGTTACGGTAAGATTCTGATCCGCACAGGTATACATATTCATCCTAACCTTATTCTTAGTGCCTATCACCCCCTGTATTTTTGCTCATGACACGAGCCTTGTTCTTGGGTTTTCGCAAATAGAAACTTCTGCCCTATGTATCTCTCACTGAGCCAATGTGTCCAACCTATTCCAACTTTGGATCTTTTAGTATACGGACACCAATGCATATAACTATTTGGCAACAAATATACTTTAAACGGGTAAAATTTTAGTTCTTCTAAAACTTAGTACTGTCCTCTTACTTATACTTATGGCAAGTTGTGGAAAAGTCACAACATGACGTGACAGCGTAAAACTAAGCCCACTATATGCCCCCATATTTGACTAGGGAACACCTTGCATATCCTACTTTTAGCACTTCTACTATGTACAGATATCAAATAGGTTCTGGTACGTACGCCAAACTGCCAATTAAAACAAATTATGTTTTTCACGCAAGAAATATAAAAATAAAAAGACGTGCTTACTTACTTTCTAGAGGATGAGAACAGCCTACTTTCTAAGCAATATATTTCTTTATTCCCCAGACAGCACTAGGAGGTATAAAGAAAAAGAAAAAACGAAAAAAGAAAACTATGGAATATAGTATCAGAATTCGAATCTAAGAGAAATACAAAGCAACACAGCTATCGAGTATTGCCTTAGAGCAAGGAATCTTCAAAACTACTAGGGGTAAATAAACCCGTTAAAGAGATTACCTTACAAGATATAGAATATCCTGTGTCTATAAGACATATGAGTTCATTTTTTCATTATTATATATATTTGTTTCAGCTTTGGGCTGACACACTTATTGAAAACTGATAAGGAAACCTTCTAACTTGGACTTCCCTCTACCTAGCTGCTGCAGGTATATCTGATATATAAAAAGAATCGTCCTACTCTTGGACCATGCCTTGGGGGCATAAATATAATCATCTGCTTAAACTAAAATCATGTTCCTTTTTTCCAGAATTAGTCACATTTTCTCGGGTAATATAAAGATGGCCTCCCTAGAAAGCTTACTTGAGGCTTCAATTTAATTTCCAGGTTAGCAATTAGGATCTTCTAATCCTAGTAAACACTGTTGGCTAAGCTTTTAACTCCCTATCACCAGCCCCATCACACTCCTTCTTTGACCTCACTATGACTAACCACACTGTGAACCTTATGGTGTTCCCCCAAACTGAGCACATATTCTCTATTTGGTAAAACTAACACACCCGAGTAAGGGGACGCACCAATTGTATGACTGACCACTGGAAGTAGAAAAGATCCAAATGAATTATGTTAACTATAAATATGAGGAAGTACCTCCTTTTGTACATTACCATACCTCCTGCTTATTTCCTCCTTCCTTTTTTTACAGACATCCTGAAAAATTGTATACATCTCTAAAAAAATCTTTTTTTAAAAAAACATCTGTTGGTCCTGAAGAAGGTGGTCTCCCACTGAAACGCGCGTTGACCGCAAATCTGTTTCCAATAAAGTGGCATTGGAGATTCATATCTCCCAGAATGGTGACTCTGAGAAATGTATGACCTAGTTCACCGGACAATGGCTTTGAGACCATACTAAGGGTCCCCTTTTTTCTTTCCTTTTTTTTTCTCAATTGTTCCTCTCTTTCTAGGATAGAAGGTTATATTATTGCATGAATGTGAGTATGTATGAGTATGATAGTATTTTCGCATGATGGGTTTTTATATGTTCAGGACGTCTTTTTTGTAAATTTAGAGTATTAAGCAGTTATAACAAATTCAGTGAGCAAAAGTAATTACATTGTTTGTGAAAAAGAAAAAAATCACTTTTCTATATATGCACATGATATGATGTCAAACAAAAAATATTTACAAAAAGATGAATACATTGCTGTTGAAAATCAGAAAAAGACTACTAAATTGTTGTATAATATTACATTATGACTCTGTATGATATGTAGCAGGATGTCTTTGGTAATGTAGAATCTTTATATATCATTTTTCAAAATTAAATAGGCTAGTATAGAGGTTTCTCTACTTTATATTTTCGCTTCACTTCCTCCTCTAGAGCCTAAAAGTATTTTAGGAAGTACCTTTTGCCCTGTTATAACAGGACCCTAGCCTTTCCAGGAAATTAGATACCATAGGCGTGAACCATGCTTACGAGAATCCAATATTTGTCGCACCTCAAATTCGTCATGGTCATCCATTACAACAGGAGCCAATGGAGGCAAGCACTTTTGAGGTGCAGGCTTTAGCAATGACGTGTGGAAAACTGGATGGATTTTGAGGGGAGATGGAAGCTGTAGTTTATAAGCAACGGGGTTAATTTGTTTGAGAATGGTATATGGACCAATGAATTTCGCTTCACTTCCTCCTCTAGAGCCCAAAAGTATTTTAGGAAGTACCTTTTGCCCTGTTATAACAGGACCCTAGCCTTTCCAGGAAATTAGATACCATAGGCGTGAACCATGCTTAAGAGAATCCAATATTTGTCGCACCTCAAATTCGTCATGGTCATCCATTAC
This sequence comes from Triturus cristatus, assembly GCF_964204655.1. NCBI lineage: Eukaryota > Metazoa > Chordata > Amphibia > Caudata > Salamandridae > Triturus > Triturus cristatus. The sequence goes on along the minus strand of NC_140584.1, from coordinate 790,808,157 downwards.
AACAGGAGCCGATGGAGGCAAGCACTTTTGAGGTGCAGGCTTTAGCAATGACGTGTGGAAATCTGGATGGATTTTGAGGGGAGATGGAAGCTGTCGTTTATAAGCGACGGGGTTAATTTGTTTGAGAATGGTATATGGACCAATGAATTTAGGATGAAACACCTTTTTATTCTTGAACAGTATGTTCTTAGTGGAAAGCCACACTTTGTCACCCACTGAATTTTGAGGGTCCAGTCTGCGATACTTGTCAGCTGTTTTCTTGTACTTAGTTTTTGCCATTTGAAGTTGTCGTATGATTCGTGAATGTACTTTCTGGATGTGCTCTGCTCCTGTGGAGATAGAGGGAACCAGACTTTGACTTTTAGGAAGCACCACAGGTAAATAAGAAGGATGAAACCCATATGTGGAATAGAAAGGAGAGGTCTTTAAAGACGTATGATGAGCTGCATTGTAAGCAATTTCCACCAACCAAAGTAAGTGTACCCATGAATTGTTTGTGGAAGCAACATAACAACGTAAATATTGCTTAAGAGTATGGTTGAGTCTCTAGGTCTGACCATCGGTCTGTGGATGGTAAATAGTGGAAAGAGCTGGATAGATTTGTAAGGCCTTACACGATTGGGTCCAAAATGTGGTAGTAAATTGAGTCCCACGGTCAGAAACAATCTTCTTCGGGATTCCATGGAAGCGGACAACGTGGAAAAGTAGCAGGTTTGCTAATTCACTAGATGTGGGTATCTTTTTGCATGCCACGAAATGTTCTACTTTGGAAAATCTGTCCACAATTACGAGAATACAGGCATGTCCTTGATCCTTTGGCAAATCTGTAATGAAGTCTATGGAGCAATGTTCCCACGGTCTTTGTGGGGTTTCTAACGGTACTAACAGACCTCTGGGTTTTCCGTGATCGCTCTTGTTACGAGCACATATTTCACAATCGGTAACCCATGTTGCAATGTCTTGAGCTATTTTGGGCCACCAGAAATTTTGTCGGATGTCTGTTATTGTTTTTTGTCTGCCCGGATGTCCAGAACATGGATGATTGTGATGCCAGTCGAATACTGTTTTTTGTAACTGTTCTGTAGGTAAAAACAATGTTTTTCATGAAATGGTAGGTCTTGAATGATTTGTCTATTGGTGTCTTGTGCCAACCAATCTTTCCATTCTTGAACAGGAAAATGATCTCTTACTGAATCTAGAAAATCCTGGGTGGTAATTATACAGAGAACTTTATCAGGATCGATTATGGCTTGTAGTTTTCTGTTAAGGGAAGTTGAGTTGAGTCTTGACGAGTTAATACATTGGCCTTTTTATTGTCTATTCCTGGGCAGAAAGTGACCACAAAATCGTACTCAGAGAAAAAGAGCATCCATCGCAATTGACGTGGAGATAACACTCGAGCAGTTTTCATAAACTGTAAATTGGGATGATCTGTGAAGACTGTGATAGGATGTCGTGCTCCTAGTAAATGGTGTCTCCATTCTTTAAATGCTTCTTTAATTGCTAAGAGTTCTTTCTCAGCAATTGTATAGTTCTTTTCTGCTGAGGATAGTTTTTTGGACATAAAAGCTACTGAGTGTAATTGACCTGTGAGTGAATTCCGTTGTGATAAAATTGCTCCTATTGCTATGTCAGAGGCATCAGCTTCCACAATGAAAGGATGTTCTGGATTGGGATGAACCAAAATAGGCGCAGAAGTGAAGGGTGTTTTTAGTTGATAAAATGCTTTTTGGGCCTCAGGACCCCATTGAAAGGGTACCTTTTTTCTCAACAAGTGGGTGATTGGGGCTATGGTTTGCGAAAAATGCACAACGAAACGTTGATAAAAAATCGCAAAACCCAAAAAGCACTGGACATCACGCACTGTCTTTGGAGTTGGCCAATTGAGTACTGCTTGGATTTTTCTTTGTGCCATTTGGAAGCCTCCAGGGGTTAAGAGGACTCCTAGAAATTTGACCTCAGTGACATGGAAGTCGCATTTACTCAGCTTGCAGTATAGGCCATTTTTCTGTAGTTGTTCTAGAACAGTTAAAACATGTTGTTCGTGCAATTTGTTGGGAGAGGAATAGATAAAATTATCATCTATATATACAATGACGATTCTATCTAAGAAATCCCGCAAGATATCATTCACAAAAAACTGGAACACTGCTGGAGCATTGCAAAGCCCAAAGGACATTACGGTGCACTCAAAGAGTCCATACCTTGTTTTGAAATCAGTTTTCCACTCATCTCCTGGTCTCATGCGTACTAGGTGGTATGCTCCTTTTAGATCTAACTTCGTATACACTACGGCTGATTTTACTTGATCCAGGAGAACAGGAATAAGCGGGAGTGGATATTTATTTTTGACTATGATTTTATTCATTGCTCTGTAGTCAATACAGAAACGGAGCTCGCCATTGGCTTTTGGCACAAAAAAAAGTGGAGAGGCCGCAGGAGATTTGGAAGGATGAATTAATCCATTGGCTAGATACTTATCTAGATATTTTCGTAAGTATTGATTCTCTTTTTCAGCCAGGGCATAAATTCGACAATTTGGAACTACAGAGCCAGGTATCAAGTCTATTGGCAATCATATGCCCGATGAGGAGGTAGATTTTCTGCTTGTTTTTCGTTCAAAACCTCACAATACTTCTCGTACTGTGGGGGCAAAAAGGTTTCTTTCTCCTCTGCAGTAGCTAAGGCATGATATTTTTCTTGCTCAAGTTTCTTTGGATCACATGAACAAACAACACAATGTTGTTTACAAAAATCCGAGAGATCAATGATTTTTCATTGTTTTCATTGTTTCCAGTCAATTATCGGATTATGGGTTTGCAACCAAGGCATTCCAAGGATAAGGAGCGCCAATTAAGTTGAAAGATATGGTTTCAAAATGTCGCATGGTTGCTACTGTAAATTCCAATTGTAGAGCTTTGGTTTGTTTAGTAATTGGTCCAGGTGTTAATACTCTCCCATCAACTGTTTGTACAATCTCTTTTTTTGTCTTTAGTTCACAAGGTAATTGTAACTGTTGTGCTACTACTGAATCAACAAAGTTTCCAGTAGCTCAAGAGTCAAGGAGCACAGTGATTGAATGTCTGGTAGTAGCTGTAATTTCTAATACCATTTCTAGTGTCAAATGGGCCACTCAACTAATCATAGAGCTATTGATGGAGGGGATTTGCCAAGCACTCAAAAGATCCCCCTGTATATCTTTTGAGCAGATTAGTTTTCCGTCTGAGGTGCAATGGAGTTTAGAACCTTAACGGTTGGTTGGAAGCTTTTCTTTGGTTTGACTGGACAGTCTTTTACAATATGACCCTTTTTGCCGAAGTACAAACAGAGACCATTTTTTCTATGTGCTTCTTTTCCATCTTTAGGTAGGGCTGGACGGACTGATCCTATTTCCATGGGTTCACTATGATTTTCTTGTGGTGAAGTACTGAAAATCGTTTTGTTTTGTTCAAAGCGGTGCTACCACGTTCTGAGCGAAGACCTTTACGTTCAGACAATCTATGATCCAGGCGTAAGGTTAGATTAATGAGTTCTGTGCAACCCTTAGGTTGTGGAGCATTTTGAGCTAGGACATCTTTAAGTTCATCACGTAGCCCATGATAATAGATTGCAGCCTTTTTCTCCTCCGGCCACTTAGTTTCTGACACCAAGCGATTGAAATGTGTCAAGTATGTGACCAGGTCTTTATTGCCTTGACGCAATTCCAGGAGTTCCCTATCTGCTGATAGTGTTGCTGCCCTTCTATCAAACACCTTTTCAAACTCTCGGACAAAGGTTTTCCAGTTATACAAAATGGCGTTATCCTTATGGAACAATGGGACTGCGCAAGAGGCTGCATCACCGATTAAATATGAAATGAGGAAAGCTACTTTGGATTGATGATCTGGAAATGAGGTGGGTCTACAAGTAAAATGCAATTCTATTTGGGTTAAGAAGATCTGGATCTTAGCCGGATCTCCAGAAAATCGTTCTGGTGCACCTAATGGTATTTGAGGAGGGACCGTCACAGATATAGACGTAGGGTTTAGACCTCCACTAGTCGTACCATGACCTACCGAGTGGACTGCACTAGGAAATTTCCCTAAAGGGACATCAAAAGGGTTGCGCTCAGCTTTTTCTCTAGTGTCTATTTTATGTTTTAAATGTGAAACACTCTCTGCTAGTGCTGTAGTTCGTGCTTTAGAATCGGCTAACTCTTGTTGTACATGCCCTAAGGCCTTGAGAATGTCATCAAGGGTGGCCATTTCAATCAGTCGAGCAAGCCGGGAGGAAAGTAATCCGTGGGCTCGTTATTCTGTCAATGGTAACGTTTCCTCAGGGCTTGCACCATGATAGAAAGGTCCACCCCCAGGCAGCTCCAAGTCTGATTGTCGTTATGACACAGATCATTAGAGTGGCCAGGCGGGGGAAAGGGTGCTAGGGTAGGAACAGCAGGGAAGGAGATCTAGAAGAGAAGTGTATAATGTTAAACAGACTGACTATTCGTGTGACCTCTTGTCAAAAAATAAACTAAAACTCTTTAGGTGTTTTCAGAGCAGGAGGAGCTGTCCACGGGAACAAACGAAGAGAATAACGAGCGCGTCTGGAAGGGCGCGGTCCCTTTTTATAGCAGGGACCTGCCCAAGATGGAGATCACGTTGTCACACGTTTGTGAAAGGGGGTGTGGCCTGTGAAAGGGGGCGTGGCCTGAAATCAATGCCGGCACCATTGTGTGGGTCATAATTTGTGATACGAGTGCCGGTGCTAAGAAAGGATTATTAAAACAAGGCAGTTTACAGGAAACATTTAACATAAGCAAGTTCAACAATCATATCGTATGCAAGTCCAGCAATCATATTGTATCCAAGTCCAGCAATCATAGCTTTTACAAAGGCGCAGTTCGTTTGCAATGTCCATAAAAGGTTTATGCAAGTTTAGCATATCTTGGATCGCTGGTGATACCGAGTGCAGCGCCACCAATAGCGTGCTATAGGGAAGGTACAGTGTATTTTGCCACAAAGCAAATGCGCAGGAGATTGTGAGAAGGTGCCCCTAGAGCCGCAGCCCATAGCCATGACAGAAAGAGAAGACAGGTGCAGAAAGAGGCCCAAGTGGTGCAGAAAGAAGCAAGAAAGGTACAGAAAGATGCAAGATAAGTGCAGAAAGAAGCAACGGAGTAGCAGAAAGAGGGAAGAGGGGTGGAGAAAGAGGCAAGAGAATTACAGAAAGAAGCAACAGACATGCAGAAAGGGGAAGAGGGGTGGCAAAAGAGGCAAGAGGGGTGCAGAAAGAATCAAGAGAGGTGCAGAAAAAAACAAAAGAAGTGGAGAAAGAAGGAACAGAGGTGCAGAAAGGGCCAAGAGTAGTGCAGAAAGAAGGAAGAGGGGTATGGCAAGAGGCAAGAGAGGCACAGAAAGAGGCAAGAGGGGTGCACAAAGAATCAAGTGAGGTACAGAAAGAAGCAACAGAGGTGCAGAAAGAGGCAAAAGAGGTGCAGAAAGCAGAAGAAATGTGCAAAAAGTGGCAAGAGAAGTGCAGAAAAAGAAAGAAAGGTACAGAAAGAAGAAACAGAAATGCAGAAAGATGCAAAAGAGGCACAGAAAGAAGCAAGAGTGGCTTGCACACCATTAGTACCAACTTAACACCCACATTTAGCAATAAATAACAGGTGACCATTCTAGGTTTATAAAGGACCTTCCACCATGCTGTAACACTTGTTTCTGCATTTTTGGTAACGTTTGATCCGTTTGAGCTAGAAACCAATGCTTTTTTGTTCAAATCTGCAGATTAGGCAGCAGATGATAAACTATGTGGCTAATACGGAAAATGTATGATTGTGCAAAAGTTGGTGCAGCCAAACAGTCGCATGAATCCAGTGGCCCTGCTCATACCTCTGACTAGGTCCAGAAGTGCTCCTCAGTGAATTCTTATTTTATTGTCTCTTTGAGTTCATAGTTTAGCTTCTATGGAAACGAGGAAGATTAAAGCTGAGGTTACCACTCCACAACACAGACTACCATACCACATAATTACTCTCCATAACACATAATCCCACTCTACATAATTCCTATACATTAAATACCACATACTTTCTATCCACATAATTTCACTGCACATCATACCACATAATTCCACTAATAGCTTTAACTCTTGCAAATGCGAGACCTATTACATTACAAATGCTTCTTTATCTGGTAGTCGTGTTTGCAGAATGGTGGAGAAAGGGGTTGAGCCTCCAACCAGTGCTCAGGAATAACACTGTGTAGGGAGGGCTACCTGGCCGCCAAAGTCCCTCAGGAGTAAAGTGGACTTCATCCCCCAACCAGCACTGTACCAGGAGACACTTTTGCAGTGTGGTGGAGAGAGGTGAGCGTGGCCTTTAATACCCATCCAAGAGCGTGCCAGGAAGTGCCTTTGCAGAGGAGTGGGGACCACTTAGCAATCCCACAGTGTGGGATTTACTGGAGGTAACAGGAGGGGTAGTTAGCCCCTAAGGTCAACCTTGGGGGCCAACTACCCCTCCTATTACCTCCAGTAAGTCCCACACATCAGGATTGCTAAGTTCTCATAGCAGGCCAAGCCCCCTTTCCCCACCCCTCTGCAAAGGCACTTCCTGGCACGCTCTTGGATGGGGATTAAAGTCCCCTTCGCTGCTGAGGGTCCTTACAGGCCAACTACCCTACCTGATACCTCCAGTATGCTCCAGATAGTGGGATAGCTGACAGTTGGACACAGACACCAGCAAGAGAGCCAACTGGTTGACCCTGGAACTCCTAGCGTCAAAGCACACCTGGTGGAAGTTGGAGAACATATGGTATAGCGAGAAGTCACCGGGCAGCTGCGCAGCCCACAAAGACACCATCCGCAACCACCACCACCTCATCAGGACCGCCAAGAGGACCTCCTTCAAAGACCGCCTCGACAACAACGCACACAACAGCAAGGAGCTCTTCAACGTCGTGAAGGAACTCTCCAACCCCAGCTCCAACGCCAACGACATCCCGCCGTCGCAAGCCCTGTGTGACTCCCTCGCCACCTTCTTCCACCGCAAGATCACCGGCATCCACGATAGCTTCAACCCCCGGTCGACCCTAACAGGCCCCAACATGCAGGAACCACCACACCCCACTGACTACGACCCCCTGACAACCTGGGCCAACGTGAGCATCGAAGACACAATCAAGACCATGGGCACAATCCACTCCGGCTCGCCGTCTGACCCTTTTCCACACCACATCTTCAACAAAGCCGGCAGCTCCATCGCACCCCACCTACGCAACATCATCAACCTCTCCTCCGAGACCGCGGACCCGAGCGAACTGAAAAACTTCCGGCTCATCTCCCTGCTTCCGTTCCCAGCTAAGGTCATCGAGAAGATAGTCAACATCCAGCTCAACCGCTACCTCAAAGACAACAGCATCCTGGACCCCTCCCAGTCATGATTCCGCAGCAACCACAACACCGAGACCGCCCACATCGCTGCCACAGACGACATCAGGATCCTACTAGACAACGGCGAGATGGCGGCCCTCATCCTTCTGGACCTCTCCGCCACCTTCGACACCGTCTGCCACTGCACACTACGCACACGACTCCATGACACAGGGATCTGAGACAAGGCCCTGGACTGGACCTCCTCCTTCCTCTCCGGCAGAACCCAGAGAGTCCACCTCCCCCGTTCCGATCCGAAGCCTCCGAGATCATCTGCGGCATCCCGCAGGGATCCTCACTCAGCCCAACGCTATTCAACATCTACATGGCGCCTCTCGCACCCATCGCCCAACATCACGACCTAAACATAATCTCCTACGCCGATGACACGCAACTGATCCTCTCCCTCACCAAGGACCCTGTCACCGCCAAATCCAACCTCCACCAGGGAATGAAGGCCGTCGCCGACTGGATGAAGGATAGCCGCCTTAAGCTGAACACAGACAAGACGGAGATCCTCATCCTCGGGCCCAACCACTCAGCATGGAACGACTCCTGGTGGCCCGCATCGCTGGGGACACCCCCCGCACCCACCAACCATGCACGCAACCTGGGAGTCATCCTCGACTCGAAACTCACCATGACCATACAAGTCAACGCTGTCTCCTCCACTTGGTTCAACACCCTCTGTATGCTCCGCAAGATCTACAGATGGATCCCGATAGACACAAGGAAAACAGTCACCCAGGCCCTAGTCAGCAGCATACTCGACTATGGAAACACCGTCTACACCGGAGCCCCGACCAAGCTCATCAACAGACTGCAAAGAATCCAGAATGCCTCTGCACGCCTGATCCTCGACGTCCCGTGCCGCGACCACATCACCCCCCACCTGAGGAACCTACACTGGCACCCTGTTGACAAAAGAATCTCCTTCAAGCTCCTGATCCACGCACACAAGGCACTCCACAAGACCGACCCAGCCTATCTCAACAGTCGACTCTCCTTCTACGTACCCAACAGGAAACTCTGCTCCGCAGACCTCTCCCTGGCTACCGTCCCACGCATCCGTGGAACCACAGCCGGAGGCAAATCATTCTCCCACCACGCCGCCAAGACCTGGAACACCCTCCCCCTCATCCAACGACAAACCGAAGACCTTCTAACCTTCAGGAGACAAGTCAAGACCTGGCTGTTCGACCAGTAGCAACAGCACCCCCTTCTCCCCACCCTCAGCGCCTTGAAACCCTTGCGGGTATGTTGTGCGCTTTAGAAATTATTTGATTGATATTTGATTGAGGCTATGCCCTCTTTCTCCACCACTGTGCAAATGCGCCTCCTGGCATGTTCTGGGTTGGGGAACTAAGTCCCCTTTAATCCTGAGGGTCCCTGGGGGCCAACTAGCCCACCAGATACCTCCAGTAAGCCCCACACAGCTGGATTGCTGAGAGTGGTCTGAGGCCATACCCCCTTTTTACCCCACTCTGCAAACGCGCCTCCTGGCACTCTGCTGCTCGGGGGATGAAGTCCACTTTAGTCCTGAGGTCCTCAGTACACAAGAGGACCTCATCACCCCACCAGTAGTGCGCCAAGAGGCGTGTTTGCAGAGTGGTGTAAAAAGGGGCATAGCCTCAGACCACCTCTCTGCAATCCCACTGTGTGGTGCTTACTGGAGGTACCTGGTGGGCTAGTTGGCCCTCTGGGATCCTCAGGATTCAAGGGGACTTAATCCCCCAACGTAGAACACGCCAGGAGGTGAATTTGCACAGAGGTGCAGGGAGGGGGTGAGGCCTTCCACGAGACACCGGCTTTTTAAAAATATGTTTTTTGGAAGGGAGGCTGTGTGGCCCCCCCTTTACATTATAATTTATGGGTCCTGTGGACCCCATCCCCCAGGGCCTGAGCATTTTGTTTCCTTTTTTATTTAAAAAAAACAGAAGGAGGCCACAGGGGGCCCTCCACTCATCGAGGATTTCGGCCACAGAGACCCCATCCCCCGGGACCCAGCCTTATTTATTTATTTTAAAAAATACAAAAGGGAGGCACACTGGGCCACTTTTGGCCCCGGGGACCGCATCCCCCAGGGCCTGGCCTCTTTGATGGGGACCGTGGGGGGAGCCCCAATTCCCCCATGGTCCCTGCCGGCTCCCCGCCTCCTGTGGGAACCAGCATTGCTTTTGGACAAGGGGAGCTGCTGACATGCAGCTCCCCCTGCCCAAAAGCAATTCTGCTTTGCTTCTTGGAAGCGAGAACAGATTTCCTGCTCTTGCTTCCAAGAAGCAAAGCAGTGTTTGCTATGGCAGGGCAGGAGCCATGCACCAAACAGCAATGTCCCGGGGGTGGGCACCCCGGGACATTGCAGGAGCTGGCCCTGGAGGAGGCGGTCCCCAGGGCCATCAAGGGCTCCAGGAGGGGGGCGGTGCGGCCCCCCCTCCCTACATTTGCACAGCCCCAGGAGGTGGTGGTCCCCAGGGCCGGGGCCCGCAACGAACCCCCAAATGTAAATGAAGTGTGCTCCAGGGAGGTGGTGATCCCCGGGCCATGGGGGGGCTGGAATCTCACCCATACATTAAATTCAGAGCCCCAAGGACGAAGCGGTCCCCGGGGCTGTGGGGGGTGCATGCCCCCGCATTTAATTGTTAAAGCCCCGCGGGCCCCCACACAATATTTTGTGATTACCCCCTTGACCTGGCCCACCCTGGGGCTTAATTAAATGAAGCGCGGGAGACCGCGCTTAGTTTTCTTTAATTTTCGGCCAGATTTGCGCACCCAGCGTGAATTCAGCTGATTTGTTTTAAAAGAAATGCTTTTTTGGGCCCAGTGGTCCCTGTGGGACCCCCTGAGCAGGCCTACGGGGTAAGGGTATTTCTACCCTGCCCCCTTTTCTTGTTTTTAACCTTTTTTTTTTAACTGTTTCTTGTGACTCAGGGCCATATGTAGGTAAATCTGAAATACCGATTTCTTAATACCGAATTTTACCGATTCGGTATTAAGAATTCGGTATTTCCGATGTAGGTGAAAATTTGGTAATTTTGACCGATTCTGTAAAAATCGGAAAAATAATACAGATCGGTATTACCAATTGGTATTACCGAATTTGTATTACCGAATCGGTAAATACCCCGATTCGGTAATTCAAAACACCAGCAATTGCGGAATCAGCCAATCATGTGCATCCACCCCACCTCCCAAACAGGAAGTGGCCACACCCATGCAGGTGCACTGAATCTGAACCTTCTGGAGAGGCTTGGAGTGTAGAGGAGGACAGAGGAGCCACTAGGAGAACTCTTAGTGAAACCTGCACAATGTCTGACAAGGAGACAGACAAAGAAGTTGCTGAGAGGAAGCAAAAGTTAAAGTTCAGCGAAAGGGAGCTCCAGGTCCTAATAGAGGCGGTGGCCAAACACAATTCCAAGCTGTTTGGCAAACAGTCCCTGCAAGTGGCTGAATCAGCAAAACGGAAGATCTGGCTGGGGATACAGGCACAAGTGAATGCCATAGGAGTGACCACCGGGGAAATAGATGAGCTGAAAAAGAGGTGGTATGACATCAGGGGCATCACCAAAAAGAAGATGGCAGAGTTAAAAAAACAAGCCAACCAGACAGGAGGATGAAGGAACAGGGCACCTGCACTGACTGCTCTTGAACAGCTGGTGGAGTCCACCATAGAGCCGGACAGCGTATGCGGAATCGGGGATGCAGACAGCTCAGCCAGAGCTGCCAACAAACAAGGTAAGAAGCATGCACACCAATCTGCGCCCTCCATTCCCTATCCCCATTCCCCAATGAGGCTGTGTGAATCCCACTCCAGTACAAGTTTTACTAATCACCAGCAATGCATTCTGGAAGATGTAGTCAGTGGAACACGTATCATGACAATCATCCCACTGAACACCAAGGCATGTGACACACATCAGTGATAAGCAAGCAGAGGACAGAAAGATAGTGTTCCAGGAATGACAATTTATTATTGCTACATAGGGATGCCAGACTAGTGAGCTAATGTACAATTTCTGTCCACAGGCGAGACATCGCGCAGGGCTGCACGAGACAAGGGAGGAATGGCACCCCGGAAGGAGAGAGCGGAGGAGGCCAGTGCAAGTACAGGGCACACCACACCACCACCGCCAGCATCACCACCACCGCCAGCATCACCACCACTGCCAGCATCACCAACACTGCTAGCATCACCAGCAGCAACCCCATCGCCAGTGGCAAGATCCAGGAGGCATGCTGTTGCCACTCTACAAGAGATGGACTCATCCTTGGAGGACACCAGGGGTGGCGAAATCTCGACTGTGCCAGTGGATGGCAGTAATGCAGGGTCGCAGTCCACCTCAGGGTTATCGCACACAGGTGCCAGACGCCGCAGGCCCAGGGAACAAAGTCCACCTTTGCAGGGTGAGGACAACGGTGTATTTGCAAGGCTGGAGGCAAACATGATCAAGGTTCAGCGCCTGCAAGGGAAGGCAATACAGTCTGTACAGCGGCAAATGCGACATCTTAATTGTAGCGTGCATGACATCGAAAGGGGCATCAGCACTATGAACTCCACGCTGTCTGAGGGCATGAAGGAGATGGCGGATGGCATGAAAGGGATGGCTGTGGTCATGAGGGACATGTCCCAGGCTCTGATGCTGCTGTGCAGCAAACTTGAGGGGGACAGGGTGGCACGGCGCAGGGAGAGGCAGAAGCAGGAAAACCATACAAAGGCAGTGAACCGCCTCACAACTGCCACATCTCTACTCTGCAGGCACTCCGTGGCCATGCAAGAAGGGATGCAACAGTGCAGCCATGATGTCTCTAGGGGGCTTGTCAAGGTCACAAATGCACTAGAAGTGCTACTAACAACTCAGGCTGCCAATACTGGTGCATGTGATGTGGGGGACACCGAGGAGACTACCAGTCGCAGCAGCATAACGCCCCCTGCAACTGAGACCAGGAGGAGCAGCAGGCGACATGGGGCTGGCACTGGGAGCATTGCTAGTGAAGACAGTCTGCTGAGTGACCCCAGCAGTGTAGTGTGTGGCCGCAGGCGTTGATGCTGCTCACACTTTGTGTACTGGGTGACAAATCGGACTGGCAAGTTTAGCCCTTTGTGTAGTGGCGAAGTGCCCAGAAATAAAACTACGTCATTCAAATGCAACAACTGGCTGTGTCTCCTTACTTACTCAGAAGTAGTTGCGTGTGATCTCTGCCCGTCTTTGTCTCCCATCTGGTGCTGGCGCCACTCCTGCTGCGTTGGGCTCTGGCTCAGCAATTTCATCATCGTCCTCTGAGTCCATTAATTCAACTTCTGTGCCTTTCTTAGTGGCAAGGTTGTGCAGCATAGCACAAGTTGCAATGATTTTGCAGCAGATGATGGGTGTGTACTGACGGGCGCCTCCGCTTTTGTGGAGGCAGCGGAACCTGCTTTTCAATAGTCCAAACGTGCGCTCCACTACGTTGCGTGTTGTCTTGTGTGCCACATTGTATCGTCTCTCACTCGGGGTTGATGGGTTTAGGTGGGGAGTGAGGATAAATGACCGCACAGCATAAGCGCTATCACCTAGGTGAGAAAGAGTGTGCCATTAATCACAAACACCGACACATTAATCTGCTGTATCCATCAGGGTGTGTCACAATGATTTACCTAGCAGGTATCCTTCTCCAAATTCTCCTGCAGCCAGGAGTGGGTAGAACCCACTGTTCTGGAACATGTAGGAGTCGTGGGTGCTCTCTGGAAATTTGGCCACAATGTCGGTGATTATGTTGGCTGCTTCACAGATTATCTGCACATTTATGGAGTGGGTGGATTTTCGGGTTCTATAGATATACTCAGTGGCTGCAGGTGGGCAGATTGGAATGTGTGTCCCATCAATGCGCCCTATGACATGCGGGAACTGTGCCATTTGGTAAAAGTCTGTCTTGGTTTTCAGCAGTTCCGCCTTTGTGTTTGGGAAGTTTATGTAGTGATGCATTCTCTGCATCATGGCGTTCAGGAACTTCTTGAAGAAATGGGACAGGCAACTCTGTGACACCCCACCTACCGCAGCTATCACCGCCTGGTAAATACCAGATGCAAGTAGGTGTAGGCTACAGAGCACATGCACATGTGGTGGTATGGCGTGCGCCCTTGTTGTTGGATGGTCCAGGAGTGGGTGCAAGTCCCTTATCAGGTCCATGATGGTTTGGGGGTGTAGCCTGTACCTTTTATGGATCTCAGCCTATGTCAGTTGGAAGAGTCTGATGCGCTGTCTGTAAACATGCTCCTCCCGTCTCTAGATCCTCACTCCTGCTGCCTGTAGCCATAGCCGCCTTGCAATTACATAGAAGGCCGCCATAGTGATCACACTGTTGCATTTTGGGATTGCTTATATACTCTTCACCTGATTACCACCTGCTTTCATTCAGTGTTAATTACCGACTCCTAAATACCGACTTTTCCTACATCTATTTTATCGTTTTTACCATTTCTTGTTTACCGATTCCGTAAATTAGGAATCTGTAATTCCGATTTGGTAAATTGGGACTCGGTAATAAGGAATCGGTATTTACCGATTCCTTATTACTGATTCCTTCCCTACATCGCGCATGCCTATATACCGGTCGATAACGGTGAAATTTACCGATTTTCACCGTTACCGACCGGTATTTGGCCACCTACATCGGGCCCTATGTTACTGAATCACACGAATTTCTCAGCAACTACAGATTGACACCATTTTAAAGAAAGCACGCTTTCTGGACCAAGATCTAGCTTTTTGCCAAATTTGGTGTAATTCCATTCAGCAGTTCGGGCTGTAGCTTTGTCTAAAGTTCCTACGGAAATTAACATGAGGAAAATGTATTTTTGGACCCGCCTTTTTTCTCAGTCCCCACGTGACAAATCACCCCAAAACTTTCAAGAGAGGAGCTGACCTGAGCAGGTAATTAGTCTGGAAAATTTCACGAAGATTCCTCAAACGGCGCCAAAGGTATTGGCAAAAGAAAAACACTTTTTGAATAGAATCAAGGTCCTAATTATAACTACCTACTGGGGACTGCCAGTAGGTAATATGTGTATATAGAGATAGATAGATAGATAGATAGATAGATAGATAGATAGATAGATAGATAGATAGATAGATAGATAGATAGATAGATAGATAGATAGATAGATAGATAGACAGACAGACAGACAGACAGACAGACAGACAGACAGACAGACAGACAGACAGACAGACAGACAGACAGACAGACAGACAGACAGACAGACAGACAGACAGACAGACAGACAGACAGACAGACAGACAGACAGACAGACAGACAGACAGACAGATAGATAGATAGATAGATAGATAGATAGATAGATAGATAGATAGATAGATAGATAGATAGATAGATAGATAGATAGATAGATAGATAGATAGATAGATAGATAATACAGATATGTGAGCAGGAGGCACCAGCAGATAGGATGTTTGATGACCAAACTACGGTCACAGTGGGCACATCGGCAGCTGGAAAATATTAGGTCAAGGAACAGGGGACATTAGAAGCAAACTGAGAGCTTGGGAGAAAAATAAAAGAGTGGTACAAACTAAATGGTGGGAACACAAGTCCCTTACAGAATATCTGGAAATTAGAGATGTGCCTCGAGGACTGCAAATTTTGGTAGCTCCTAGTTTCGAAAAGCCAAATCCAGAAATGCTGAGGGAATGGGCAGAAATCAATCTAAAAGCATCTACCAGACCCAGGCCCATTCAGACACTCGTACACCCACTCAGAGACCCATTCAGACTCATGCATCTACTCACAGACTCTGTCAGAGACTGAGACGCCCACTCACAGACCCACTCAGACACTGACACACCCAGTCACAGGCCTACCTAGAGACCTAGAGACCCATGCACCCAGTGACACACCTATTCAGACACTCATTTACCCAATCACAGACACACTTAGACACTCATTTACCCACTCACAGACCCTCCTCAGAAACTTATGAACCCACTTACAGACCCACTCATACACCAACTCAGAGACTCACTGACACACTCACAAACCCAGTCACGATCCTACTCATATCATATATGCTGTTACAGACACATTCAGAGACTCATACATGTTTTATAGAGTTATTTAGATAGTGATGTATCTAGTGTGATAGTTAGAAGCAATTATATAGCTATAAATTTTGAATGTGCTAGAAGCTACTGAATGTATGCTTTTTTTGCTATTTTGCTACGTATTCACGAATATAGTGACCTTGTTGTGAATTTAAAAAAATAAAAAAAAATAAAGATATATATAGAAAACATGAACAATATTTTGGGCACTAGAGTGGCTCTAAGAAGAGCCTTTGTGTTCATTGTGTGTATATGACAACTACACATAAGACCGGATGCAGAGTTTCAGGTTACTCAGAAACACCCTGTAGGCTTCGTCTGTGAAAGGAACTCTATCACTTCTATAGATTCCATGCATGTAAAAACACAGGTTGTTGTAGATAGAGCATATGTTATGGTCTCTTAGGAATGCAGAAACAGTTTTATTAACATGTTTCATAGCTTTGTCAATTTCTGGACAGAATTGATCAGACCCCTTCCATTTCAGCCTTTGGCGCATGTTGGAGTACACCAAGACAGTATGAGGGAAAAATGTCATTAATTGTGCAAAGGTATCCTTCATTAGGTTTTCCAGTCGTACCCCAGTCAGTGTGCCTTGGTCATTGCCACCACCATGCACAATCATGAGGTCGGGGTTGGGAATCCACAATGCTTTTAATCAAAGGCAGCAATTGATGCCAACCCAAGTAATGTACACATTAGGCAAACCCAAGTCCTTGTCAATACCACTTTTTCAAGGAGGCTCACTAGTCCAAAAGACATAGCTGTGGCCCACAATATACACTCTAACCATTATGAAGTGAAGCAGCAGTAGCAGGGAGAAGAAGGTGGGAGGTAAATGAGACAGTTTTCATAATGAAAGCCCTTTAGAATGAAGGTGTGCTCCTGGTTTAAAAAAAAACATACTTGATTGGATGCTGTGAATATGGAAGTGAATAAAATTAGGTAGAGTCTTGCGAATAGGGAGAGGAGTTGGCCTAATGGCTAGGGCGGTCAACCTCGAATCTGGGGAACTGGGTTCGAGCCTCGGCAATGACGCTGAACATCCTGTGATTCTGGGCAAATCACTTAATCTCCCTGTGCCTAACAAAAATGAATGTGTCCTCATGTAATGCAACTGGTGCTATGTTAAGCGTTCTGATACCCGATTCGGGTCAAGTTCGCGCTACGTAAAACTCTGTAAATAAATAAATAAGGGGCATATCAGCAACACTTAGCGCTAGGATAATTATCGCCGGCTAGCATGGATTTTTATTGCTGAGATAGCGTGCTATTAGCAACGCTTATCTCAAAGGCGATAAAAATCCTAGCGCTAACTGCCTAACGTGAGATTATCGCTGGAAACCCAGCGATAATCTCACTCAATGTGGCGTTAGCTTGTTGATAGGGACTCACAAACTTAGCCATGATATCCACCTTCCATAGGATATCATGGCTAAGTCAGTTCTGAAGCAGGTGTAAGGAAATTAGCGATAACAGGGGTTATCGCTACTTTTCCTGCCGCTATGCTTCATAGCGTCGGGCTTGATGATAGGAGAAATGTCGCTTAGCGACATTTCTCCTTACATGTCAGGTCAGGAACGCCCTCTTTGCATCTCATTAGAGATGCAAAGCTGGGCGTTAAGAATAGGTGCGCTAATGCAAGGTTTCACGCGTTAGCGTGACCTTGCTAATTAGGCGATAAAATTATCGCCGCTTTTCGGCCGAAAACGGCCGCAAAAGCGGCAATAATTTTCTATCACCGCCTTGTAAATATGCCCCTAAGAGCTTAAGATACCACACGTAGTTTGCGTCTCCTTAGGAGATGTGGTAACACAGGATATACATTCTGATGATTGGGATGTGCAGGCTGTACATTCATTGTTTTCTGATTTGAAATATTATGCCACTTTTGATGCTGAAGATTTGTATTTAAATTCTGACAAATATGCTGATTTGTTCTGTTATCAACATTATGGGCACCATTATTTACATAAAACAAGCACATTATGACCTGTTTTTAATTACACTCAATGGGAACATTGCCCGACTCCCATCCAGGGGAGTTCTAAAACACTTCGGGCTGAATTTGCTTTTTTTACTGATTATAACACGTCTAATCCAGAATCCTATTTTTTTTTAATTGCATTCATCATCGCAGCCTAAATTTATTCTTACCCATACTAAATTGATTTATTCCACTTTCTTTAGAACTGAATTGGCAAAACAAGGTTATGATCGCTGGAAAGATACCATTGATTTTAAATCAATTTGGGGGACTAAAGCATGGCAGGTTCAGGGCACTGAAGCTCTGCATCGTGCCTGCCTAATTCCAAATACAATTTTATTTTTAAATGACACAGTACAGCAGACCACTTAATTTGGCTTGGTGACTGCAAAAAATGTGAACATCATATCAATCCCCTCTTTAGCAGGGTTTGACGATTGGAGCGCACAGACTAATTATACCATCAATGTTTTACAAGCCTTATTTCGCAATGATACTTTTAATATTTCTGAAATTGGCCAATTAAGTTGGTTGGTCTGGCCAATATGTTCCAATAAATTTCAACTGCGTTTTTATAACGTAAATCCTGGTTTCAGGCAGACTAGACCGGATCCTCGTTTTCCAAATTCAAACACAGTCACCACGTATTCTGTGGGTAAATTATGCCAACAATGATTGGATCATTCCACTTTGTCATCAGTAAAACAACATTTATCACTTTTGTCGAGCGACATAAATTTGGCTGATTTTATCCTGGGTCCTAGAGCCCCTAGAAATAAAAGATTTCTATAAGCAGCTTACAATGAAATTTGGAAACTTTTGCAGGCAGAAACAGGTTTTCGTTTGCGTCAAATAGATCAGGCAAATTTAGAAAAATTTCCTGCTGTAGTCGACAATAGCATCAGTACACTGTCCTCACGCATTTACACCTTAGATAATATTGTGTCACCTGTTATTGATATTGTTCAAAATGATGTATCCATGTTGTATCATAGTCAAAACCAATTAAGATCCGTAATGCAGTTTGCATAGACGTTACAAACTCTCAAAATGGGAAAAGTCCCTTGGGATTACTTAAATGCTACTGCTTTGTTTTCACCTTTTAATTTGACTGATAAACAGCGATTTATGTCCATGAAAGATGCTACATACACTCTGTTACACATTTAACAGTTGGAGCCCTTGCCAATCTCTGTGGCGGAAACTGACTCAGCTGTTTGGTTAATTCATGGGGTTAACATTATCCAATAGGTTGCTCTGAGCCCCTGGGTAGTTAATTTTTCCATGAATTATGGTCTCTTCCTTTTAGTTACAGATGTCAATGGGACGATAAGGAAGTTTTTCTAACAGGGGAGGACTGCGATTCTACAGTAGGTAATTTCCTAGTTTGTAAACACGTTAAGTTGCACGGCGCTTGTAATGTATCAGCGCCTAATCTTGCTTGTTTATTTATAGGAACTCCGGTCCCATCAATAATTCCCACTTTTTCATTGCTTACAAACAGTAGTTATCTTATTTTGAATAATCACGACTGCTGTGGTGTACGGGCAGAAATCCCGTATTAAGTAATGGTTTCACAATTTGTTACTTGTTGAAGCAATGTGCTTTTTCCAACCCCGCATGGGAAAGCAGATAGTTCGATTTGGCCTTCCATTCCAACTTTGAAAACAGATTTCAACAAATTGAGCATGTTAAAAGCGCTTTTGTTCCAACAGGAAGTGGTCCTCACTTCAGCTCCAGAGTAACCGCGGGCAGAGACCTCCACTCCGCCCACGGAGTGTGCTCAGATTTGCCTACTCCGCGTTCCGTGGCGAATACGAAGTAGGCAAATCTCGGCACACTCCATGGTGGAGTAGAGTTGGCCAGCCCCCGCCTCCCACCCTCCTATTAAAAATTGCTTAAAACTGAAATAAAACTACTTTTAATATAAATAAAAAACACTTACTTTGGCTGCGGCGTCTCCGGGCTGCTCTCCTCCTTTTCATCGCAGTTTCCTTAGAGACGGCAGTGAAGAGGAGGAGAGCAGCCCGGGGATGCCGCAGCCAAGGTAATTGTGTTTTTATTTACTTTAAAAGTAGTTTTATTTCAGTTTTAAGCAATTTTTAATGGAGGGGTAGGAGGCGGGTGGCGTAGCGGAGCTCCACGGAGTCTGTTCTCAACTCCGTGGCCCTCTGCGTAGCCCCGCTATGCCCTTTAAACCCGGGGTTACTCGAGAGACCATCGAGTTGCAGGTGGCTAGGACATCTAGCGAGAGTCAGTCACTTCTGAATACTAACCTTCCACTTCACTTTGGGGAGCTTATACACCAAGGGGCCGATTCCGATCCTGGAGAAACCGGGTACGAACTGTCGGACGGAGCATTTTCTCCGTCCGACTCGTACCCGGTTAAAAAACATTACAGAAATGCAAGTACGTTTCGTATGGAAACAGACGAAAATATACATACAAATGTGATCCGGGAAAGCGCCGACATGACGTCGGGACGCATTCAGGCTGCGTTTCACGAACCAGGAAGTACGATCCGTACCGACATCACCCCGCACGGATTATATTTTCCGGCTGCCAAAAACTGCTGGGAAACCAGGACGACGCGCACAAGGAGCACCTGTACGCGACGGACAGCCATGGACCCGAACCTACGTGTCATCCCAGCCCTCATAGCAGTCCACCTGCTCTACAGGAACCGACGCAGACGCCGCAGAAGGTCAGAACAACACCCAGGGGCAAAGGGGGGGGCAGGGGCAGGACACATAACCCCCACCCAAGTCACAAATCCTACATGCCCTGGACATACCTGACCTTCAGGGCCTGGTCACTTCGAGGGGGTGGGGGCGTGTCCAGCAACGCATGCGTCCGCCACAACGGAAGTGGATGTTGACGCGAACCGGCAACACAACAATTCTGGTACGTACCGTACCGACGCCTTAAGAGCGTGGGTACGGGTCGTACCACGCCCACCCCTACGTCACCCCAACAATGGCGGTACGGCCCGTACCCACATTCTAAAGGCCTGGGTACGGGCCGTACCAGCATTGATTGGGTGATGTAGGGGTACGCGTGGTACAACCCATACCCACGCTCTGAAGGGCTGGGTACGGTGCGTACCCCAACGGCACCCCATTGGGGGTCCGCACCGTACCCAGGCCTTAAGAGCGTGGGTACGGGCCGTACCGCCATTGTTGGAGTGACGTAGGGGTACGCGTGGTACAACCCGTACCCACGCACTGAAGGCCTGGGTACGGTGCGTATCCCTACAGCACCCCATTGGGGGTCCGCACCGTACCCAGGCCTTAAGAGCGTGCGTACGGGCCGTACCGCCATTGTTGGAGTGACGTAGGGGTACGCGTGGTACGACCCGTACCCACGCTCAAAAGGCCTGGGTACAATGCGGACCCCTACGGCACCCCAACAATGGGGGTACGCACCGTACCCACGTTCCAAAGGCATGGGTACGGGCCGTACCCAGGCCTGCAGAGCGTGGGTACGGGTATGTACAGAGCGTACCCCCACCCGTGTATGTCCTGAGCGTACATGGCCAGACATAGGAGGGGTGGGTGCAGAGTCCTCCCAGCAGTGCCTAGACACAGGAGGGGTGGGTGCTTATCACTCCCAGCAGTGCCCAGACATAGATGGAGTGGGTGCAGAGTCCCCCCAGCAGTGTCCAGACACAGGAGGGGTGGGTGCAGAGTCCCCCCAGCAGTGCCCAGACACAGGAGGGGTGGGTGCAGAGTCCCCCCAGCAGTGCCCAGACATAGGAGGGGTGGGTGCCTATCACTACCAGCAGTGCCCAGACATAGGAGTGGTGGGTGCCTATCACTCCCAGCAGTGCCCAGACATAGGAGGGGTGGGTGCCTATCACTCCCAGCAGTGCCCAGACACAGGAGGGGTGGGTGCAGAGTCCCCCCAGCAGTGCCCAGACACAGTAGGGGTGGGTGCAGAGTCCCCCCAGCAGTGCCCAGAGACAGGAGGGGTGGGTGCAGAGTCCTCCCAGCAGTGCCCAGACATAGGAGGGGTGGGTGCAGAGTCCTCCCAGCAGTGCTCAGACATAGGAGGGGTGGGTGCAGAGTCCTCCCAGCAGTGCCCAGACACAGGAGGGGTGGGTGCCTATCACTCCCAGCAGTGCCCAGACATAGGAGGGGTGGGTGCAGAGTCCCCCCAGCAGTGCCCAGACACAGGAGGGGTGGGTGCAGAGTCCCCCCAGCAGTGCCCAGACATAGGAGGGGTGGGTGCAGAGTCCTCCCAGCAGTGCCCAGACATAGGAGGGGTGGGTGCAGAGTCCTGCCAGCAGTGCCCAGACACAGGAGGGGTGGGTGCCTATCACTCCCAGCAGTGCCCAGACACAGGAGGGGTGGGTGCAGAGTCCCCCCAGCAGTGCCCAGACATAGGAGGGGTGGGTGCAGAGTCCCCCCAGCAGTGCCCAGACACAGGAGGGGTGGGTGCCTATCACTCCCAGCAGTGCCCAGACATAGGAGGGGTGGGTGCCTATCACTCCCAGCAGTGCCCAGACACAGGAGGGGTGGGTGCCTATCACTCCCAGCAGTGCCCAGACATAGGAGGGGTGGGTGCCTATCACTCCCAGCAGTGCCCAGACATAGGAGGGGTGGGTGCAGAGTCCCCCCAGCAGTGCCCAGACATAGGAGGGGTGGGTGCAGAGTCCCCCCAGCAGTGCCCAGACACAGGAGGGGTGGGTGCCTATCACTCCCAGCAGTGCCCAGACATAGGAGGGGTGGGTGCAGAGTCCCCCCAGCAGTACCCAGACACAGGAGGGGTGGGTGCAGAGTCCCCCCAGCAGTGCCCAGACATAGGAGGGGTGGGTGCCTATCACACCCAGCAGTGCCCAGACATAGGAGGGGTGGGTGCCTATCACTCCCAGCAGTGCCCAGACATAGGAGGGGTGGGTGCAGAGTCCTCCCAGCAGTGCCCAGACATAGGAGGGGTGGGTGCCTATCACTCCCAGCAGTGCCCAGACACAGGAGGGGTGGGTGCCTATCACTCCCAGCAGTGCCCAGACATAGGAGGGGTGGGTGCAGAGTCCTCCCAGCAGTGCCCAGACATAGGAGGGGTGGGTGCAGAGTCCTCCCAGCAGTGCCCAGACACAGGAGGGGTGGGTGCCTATCACTCCCAGCAGTGCCCAGACATAGGAGGGGTGGGTGGCTATCACTCCCAGCAGTGCCCAGACACAGGAGGGGTGGGTGCAGAGTCCCCCCAGCAGTGCCCAGACACAGGAGGGGTGGGTGCAGAGTCCTCCCAGCAGTGCCCAGACATAGGAGGGGTGGGTGCAGAGTCCTCCCAGCAGTGCCCAGACATAGGAGGGGTGGGTGCAGAGTCCTCCCAGCAGTGCCCAGACACAGGAGGGGTGGGTGCAGAGTCTCCCCAGCTGTGCCCAGACATAGGAGGGGTGGGTGAAGAGTTCCCCCAGCAGTGCCCAGACACAGGAGGGGTGGGTGCCTATCACTCCCAGCAGTGCCCAGACATAGGAGGGGTGGGTGCCTATCACTCCCAGCAGTGCCCAGACATAGGAGGGGTGGGTGCAGAGTCCCCCCAGCAGTGCCCAGACATAGGAGGGGTGGGTGCAGGGTCCCTATCACTATGGGAGTGCTGTCGTATGCGTACGCCATAGTAATACGACCCGTACACACGTGTGTACGGTCCGTATTACTATGGCGTACGCATACGCGACGTCACAGAGGGAACAGCAACGGTTTACTTTGGGGAACAGGTCATGCACTGCACATTTAAACCCTGGCAGTGTATCCATGCAACTGCGCACTTCCAAAATCTGGTGACACACAACAAACACTCATGTACCTACCCCCTTCCTGCTGCTGCTTCTCCCATAAGCGCCTATCCAAGTCAGGGAAGACCACCAACAGCACACGCTTATGGATGTGGGTCAGACGCCGGCGCCCACGGTTCTTGTGGCTCTCAGGTGAGTCCCCCAGCAGGACCCGTGCGATCCTCCTCGTCCAGCACCGGATATCCTGCCAGCGTTTCCTCACCTGAGCTAGGCGCCGCTTCCGACACTCCGTCTTCCTCACGGCACTGACGGCTTGCTTCCATATCTCCCCCTTGGCATGGACGCCTACCTGTGAGGATGCAAAAGTGAGAATACTTTAATACACCTGAGCAATAACACAGAGTCACACATATTAATAATTTGTCTTGTTTGAACAGGCCATGGTATGCAGGCAACTCATTGCACCTTTGTCATAGGGACATTATCCTCTGGGGAAGGCCAAATGCACTACGTGGCATTGAAAGTACACAGGTGGCATGAGGGGTGCCACACAATCAATGATCCTGGATCACACTGTGCATCACAAGCTACACCAGGATTATGTACAGCACCTCAAAGCAGTCACATGCCCCAGCCCACTGACGCAACCTCAGCAGAGTACACAGACACACACAGGCACAGGACAATCACCTGCTATTGCCAACTGCGGGTACAAACCTCACTCTGCCCATGTGCCACTAGACTGGGGGTTGTCACAGGTGTGGGGCTGGCTCAGCACGGCAGTCACACAGCACTGCTCCCTGCTCACATCAGATGGGCAGGGTATATCCATCCCTCTTGCAGCTGGTGTGCAACACTCCCCATATGCATTCACCCACATGACAGGGGACTTACACACACACACCAATGTCCAGGGGACCAACACATCATTTGGACACTCACAGCACAGGTACACTAAACAAACACACATCTATGGGTACTGTCACCTGTCACACTGGGGGGACCACAGAATCACATCAGGACTGTAGAAACAACATTCCCAGGAGGAGTAGCCAGGCAGAATGTGGCATGCACCATGCATTGATTGTCACAGTAAGCACTATGCAAGTGAGGAGTGCACACAGGAACTACAGCATGCTCTGCATGGGAGACATGAGGCCTTCCCCACCCTGGGACCCACTCTAAACAACATTGCATGTCTGTCACACATGGACACAATGCCAGAAGTCACAGTCACAAAAAAGGGGCACAGTCTAAGCTAGTGGAGTCTGCACTCACCTGCTCCCCTGGTCGACCATACAGCATGGTGTTCTGTGGGAGGATCACATCCACCAACGCCATATTCTCCTCCATGGTGAGTGGCTGGGCCCTCTTCACAGACCTGGACATGGTGCCAGAGGAATCACGAGCAGCAGCAGTGTTGTGGAATGAAAGGATGTGCAGACAAGTGCTCTCTCATGGGACCTGGCTGCCTTATATCTGCCTTGCTGGCCTGTTTCATTTACAGGAGTACAGAGTGATTGGTCAGTCACATTAGCATCCTACGTTTCCTCCAATCCCTTTAAACCTACCCCACTGAGTGGCTTTGCATGGTTTAAAAATTGAGCATGATGTCAAGTCAACAACCACTTTGCAACAAAGTATATTGTTTCCAACCGACTTCTGCTGGCCACCTGATGCAAAAATTCAAACTTTAAACTCGGTCTCCATGACAACCAGCATGCATTTAGGCCCTTATACTTGTCCCTCATGTGTCCCCTATGTTATTTCAATATTTACACACAGGTACGGTGCATTCCACGGCCCTAGGGCACCACAAATGCAGTGAAACGGACCGTACAGGCGTGTGTACGGTCCCTATCACTATGGGAGTGCTCGCGTATGCGTACGCCATAGTAATACGGACCATACACACGTGTGTACGGGTCGTATTACTATGGCGTACGCATACGCCAGCACTCCGATAGTGATAGGGACCCTACACACGCGTGTACGGTCCATATTACTATGGCGTACGCATACGCCAGCACTCCCATAGTGATAGGGACCGTACACACACGTGAACGGTCCGTATTACTATGGCGTACGCATACGCCAGCACTCCCATAGTGATAGGGACCCTACACACGCGTGTACGGTCTGTATTACTATGGCGTACGCATACGCCAGCACTCCCATAGTGATAGGGACCCTACACACGCATGTACGGTCCGTATTACTATGGCGTACGCATACGCCAGCACTCCCATTGTGATAGGGACCCTACACACGCGTGTACGGTTCATATTACTATGGCATACGCATACGCCAGCACTCCCATAGTGATAGGGACCCTACACATGCATGTACGGTCCGTATTACTATGGCGTACGCATACGCCAGCACTCCCATAGTGATAGGGACCCTACACACGCATGTACGGTCCATATTACTATGGCGTACGCATACGCCAGCACTCCCATTGTGATAGGGACCCTACACACGCCCTCAGAGCATATGTACGGTGCGTTTCACACCTGACAGTGGTGACAGGCGGCACACAGACAGGAATAGAGCTGTCATACTTGGCCAAGGCTGGACATCAAGGCATTGTCTGTGCAGTACTACATGTGTCGGGCACAGGTGTGTCAGGCTGTGATGTGGCACATTACTCCTGAGGTGAGAAGCAAATCAATGTATGATGAGCTTTGTACACATGTCATGTGTGATGGTGCACTATGTGCCACTCATCCCCTTCACTCCTTTGACATGTGTGCATGTAGTACAGACTTGTTGAGCCATGCGTCACTGGCATGGCACAGTCACCGACACCCGCAACTGTCCCCTGATGCCAGGTACACGGAATATTACACCTGACATGTGAATGCCCGCGTTGCACGCTGTAACTATGTCATGTGTGTGTCATGTGTTCCCATAGGTTTGCTGTAGGTGTTTGGTCAAATGCATCTGCAGTTGCTGCAACCAACATGTGTCTGTGTGTAGATGGGCATGGCACACTGTTACGCACACCAGCCCACATGTGTAATCCGACGTAAGGTGTGTATGTATACATCGACACGGAGTTTCAAAACAAGGACATATCTGCATACTCTCAATGTATGTCTGATCAGTCTTGACATGTACTCCTTCATGGCAAGGTGTGTGGTCTGTCCTTTTTCTATGACATGTGACCTGTGCATCTAGTGTTCCGCAACCTGTCTGTACGATAAACATCCTTCTTCTGCACATATGTGGATGTCTGTAACTCCTGTGATGCGTCTGCCTGTTCACTTACACTGGCCCACAGCTAGTTTCATGGCATGGCATATTGAGGTTGAGAATCGACGTTTGTAGCTGGCTCTTGGTAGGAGTGTCACCTGCCTGGCATGCGTGTCCAGGGCATATTGCACAGACCTGACTCTGTATGTAGCATATGTGTATTGCCTGTTGAACATGTGCTCAGTACATTGACATTGGTGGTGTACTGTACTCACTCTTCGTTGTCCCTTCAAATTTACTGCAGGGCTCCGCCTCTCTCTCGACCAATTCCGGACTTGGCTGACCTGAGGGAACATGACTGTATACGCCGCTACCGCTTCCCCCGACCGTTGATTGAGAACTTGACGACACGGAGAAGTTTGGCTCAATGGTTAGAGCGGCAGACCTCGATGCAGAGCACTGGTCCGGGACCAGGGTTCGATTCCCGTCGCGGCAGGGTCTCGGGCTATAAATTCCGCGGACCGAATATTCTCGCCTCAGTGCCTATTCTAATCATGGGTCCGACGCTGCAACTCTGGGCAATAGCTTGCTTAATCTCCACAACGGCCCCACAGCGCTGGGATGCCTGGCTTCACCCTGGGGATGCCCAGGAGTGGACATTTCACAGGGAACAAGCCAGGAAGGGTTCCCTAGCGGTATGAATACAGCGCCGGGAGACCCCGGTCCGGGGTAGCAGTGCGCTATATAAGTACTAGCACATTTACATTTACATTTACATTTACATTTACACCTCCAACTGCTACACAGGTATCCTACTGCACTGACACCCAAGATAAAGGTGATGGCAGCCCTACATTTCTTTGCCACGGGTACCTTCCAATATACCATTGCTCATGTTGGTGGCATGTCCCAAACCATGTTCAGCCGTGTTCTGCATTATTTTTTAGAGGCCATGTTGGAATACCTGGATGAGTTCATTAAATTCCCAACTCCTGAGCAGTTGACAGGTGTCAAGCGTGAGTTCTATGCCCTGGGAGGGATGCCCCATGTCATTGAGTCCATAGATGGAACACATGTGGCTTTGGTACCACCACAGGCACAGGAGGTAGCGTATAGGAACCGCAAGCATTACCACTCCATTAATGCCCTTGTGGTGTGTCTTGCCAACATGGTGATTTCACATGTCTGTGCTCGTTTTCCAGGATCTGCACACGATGCCTACATCATGAGGCGTAGCAGGGTGCCTGAAATGATGCTGCAGCTGCGCAATGAACGAGCATGTATTGTTGGTGGGTATACTCTGGCCGTCCTGTATTTAGCGTCATCTTCCTGTCTTACTTCTTCTCCTGACCCACTTTTGTCCATGATGTTTCCATGTAGGGGACGCTGGCTATCCCAACATGCCATGGCTGATCACGCCTCTCCGCAACCCCAGCACGGCTGCCGAGCACCGCTACAACAACGCCCATGGGCAGACCAGGCGAGTGATAGAGAGGACGTTTGGCCTCCTGAAGAGCCGATTCCGTTGCCTCCACAAAACCGGCGGCGCACTCCCATATGCACCGGTGAAGGTCTGCAAGATCTTCCTCGTGTGCTGCATGCTGCACAACATGGCAGTGGAGAAAGCTGTGCCACTCATCCTGGATCCGGATGAGCAGGACCATCCACCCATGGAGGATGAAGGGCTTGGTGACGAGGCAAGTGATGTGGAGGAGGAGGAGGCAGTAGAGGACATCCGGAGTCGGCTCATACGCAACTTCTTTGCTTAGTGGTGAGTTCCAGTGTCTGAGTGTGCACGCATTGGGCCGTGTGTGGCATGTGTTGCAATGTGTGTGTCCATCTGCATGTCTGCCAAGTGAGTCAGAGGTGTGTTTGGATGTGTCACTCGAGTGATGGTGCAATAGAAGAATGTTTTT
The DNA here is from genome assembly GCF_964204655.1 of Triturus cristatus. Lineage (NCBI taxonomy): Eukaryota > Metazoa > Chordata > Amphibia > Caudata > Salamandridae > Triturus > Triturus cristatus. The sequence continues at coordinate 790,779,819 of NC_140584.1, read as the reverse complement.
CCAGAGTCATCATTGTCACCTAGCATGTTGACAACCTTATACGTGTCGAGTACATGCACATGCATGCGGATGTGCTTCTTTTGGCTGACTTCTTGTGTGTCTCTCATCCACAGGTACTTGCGCATGCTGTCTGCTGGTGGCATTGTTGTGCTCCTGCTATTCCTCATGAACACAGCAACATGTGCTGAATCAGCGTTACATGCATGGACAAGTTTGAACATCTCCTTAGGGTAAGATTTTTGGGTGTGGTATGTGTTTTGAATGTGTGTGCACTGCTCCTGTTCATGTTTGGTTACTTTGCATACATGTAGAATCACCATGGGGCACATGACACGGAGCTGAATTCACCTGAATTGATGGTCAGACTTGGTGACAGTCATCTGTAATGGGATTGTGGATTGTGATGAAGCCATCAATGTGTGTAACACTGCCCTCGGAAACATACGGGTTGCACCGGGTTGACATGGTGTGTGAATTCCCCATTAGAGGCTCAATGGTGTATAGCAGCCTCTCCGTGAGCAGCAGGGGGTGTTTAGCTGTAACCCGTCACTTGTGTGCCAGTTCTATGGATTTCCAGCATCTGTGGTGCAAAGGGGGGTGCCAGTGTCGGTCCCACATGTTCATCCACATGACCTGTGTATGTGTTGACAGAGTTGCATTAGCATTCCGACACACATGACTAATAAAGGTGTCCCTCTGCCTCCAAGGTGCCTCATCTTTGTCAATGGTGGTCTGTTGCCACTGTACATGCGGCATGTCTGGCATAGTTATCAGAGATAGTGCATATGAGTCTATGTGTAGAGTAGCAAGTTGCAAGCTGTTTGTCAGGGATTAGAATCTGTATTGTGCATGATGTCCATGGCTGTGTAGGTATTGTGGCATGTCAGTCTCCACGACGGCCACTGTGCTGCATGTGCATCCATTGTGTGTGTGTGTGCCATGTTGAACCAGACATTCCTTCCTTGACATACACCTTTTGCATAGTTCCTTCCTGAGATCCTTGTCTTTGTGTGCAACTTGTGGCATTGTTTTCTTGACATGGCGCATGCTGCTGCAGGCCCTGCAGCATGGGCACCCAGTGTCCACGCAAACGAGCTGGTGTTCATCATGGATTGCTTGCTGACATGTGCTATGCTGATCAGCAGCATCTGTGCCTCATGCTGCAGCACACTCTGCATTATGCACAAGATCCCCAGTTCCAACCACCTCAAGGCAAGAGAGACCATCCCCCAGGTCAACTACAACTTCCGTGTCTAATCCTACCCTGCACTCTACGGACATGTGCGTTACAACTCCCATGATACTTGTCCACATCCAGGGTGCATCTGCACAGCTCTGCTTCTACATCCGGCGACCAAGCCACATCAACGTCCAACAGAGATGGGGGGAATGGATCACTGCCAGCTGCAGGATGACCTTCTCAATCCACGCACACACTCAGGATGCAGCCCACAACCCCAACACAACCTTGTGGCACTGTGATCCAAGACCCCATTGTGCCATCTCCATGCATCCAACCTTGGCCGGCCCACCATCCTCCACATCCACCTGACTCAAGCATGCAGGACATGGTTCTGCCACCTGTCTACACATACCTGGGAGTAGCACCCCAGGACACTCCACATGATCCCTGACCTCTGCGCATGACTGTTGCTCTTCTAAATAGGTCTTTAGGCACAGTTGTGCGGGCACCCCCTCAGCTGGTTGGGCACATCACGGGTGAGTATGGTGCTCCATGTCTGTATTGGATGATACATTGTGACCCATGTGTGTCCTGTGCCAGACTCAGACCCCAGGGTATGGATGGTTGGAGTTACTTCTAAAATCAGGCATGGTTAGACTTTACGATACACACATGTAGTGGAATAATGCAAAATGACGGCATCATCTCGTGATTGTGTTGATTTTTATTTGTTTTGGGGTACGTGTTTGAGGGGATGACAAGAGGTGCTTGGCGGGAGTGTAGAATCCAAAGTTCACTGGGGGAGTTGGTATCCTTGCCATTGGTAGTCATCAGAGTCTATGCCACAGTCTTTGTCAACATTGGTCAGACAGTGACCAGCAAGTCCATGTGCCAGAGAATGTCATGTGATGATGTGCTGCTGTTGGGCCAGAGGGCCAGGTGCCAGGCCAGGTGACCTGGGAGATGGTGATGTTCCACTGACTCTCACGGTCTTTTGCGTGGACGACCCACCTTCCTGCGGGGACTCTTAGAAGCAGGCTGTGACGATGCTTGTGATGCTCCGTCGGATCAATCCTCCTCCTCCTGATCCCTCCCTGTGGCTGGTGATGTTCTTCGCCTGGTGGCACAGGGAGGGTTGCCCATGTTTTCGGCAATCCGACGGAGTACACGGGTCATGTCCGTTTGCACCGCCACGAGCTCAGCCAGTCTTGCCTCCATCCGTCCTTGGTGTTGCTGTTGACTGGCATATTGCTCGGCCTGCATGTTCTTAATCTCATTGAGGGTCTCCACCACCTGGCCCATGCCCCTGGTGTCATGCCGGTATGTGTCCAGGATGTTGCTGACGTGTGACATTACCGGTTCCTGAGCCAACTGGTCAGGTTCGTGCCTCCGCTGTCCTCCACTCCCACCACCCCTGCCCACTTGCGCCTGGCCTGCCGTTGTGGGCACATCAGGTCTCCGGGACCCCTGAGGGATGGCATTTGCGGTGTCGCCTGCCTCCTCCTGGGTGCCCGGAGAACCTTGTCCCTCCTGGTCAGCCTGGCTGTGTTGTCGTGTGCGGGCAGGGCTCCTGGGTGTCTCCTGGGATGTGGCAGGAATGGGGGTGGTGGTTGGCACAGTTGTACCTGACGCAGGTGTTGCAGGTGGTTGGACACCAGAGGGGCCAGGTTGGTCTGGGTCATCCACGGAGTGGTGAGAGTCGTCCCTGCCGGTGGGGTCCTCTTCACGCAGAGCCTGGTCCTGTGAGTCTTCCCCCCCAGTGTTGGGGGGAGATCGACGACATTGACCTGTGTGTGAGAGAGACAATGTTAATTGTGTTACATGCGACATCCATGTTTCATTCATTTTTGAGTTGGCACAGTTCCTCTGGATAGTTGGATATGTCTTGCATTCCTCTCACAGTGCACTTGTGCATGGATATGTCCCTTGGCCACAGCTTTCGACACTTTACCTATGTGTGACACAATCTTAGTTGATGCATCTTTTTGGAACGCAGTCAGCAGTGTAGTGAGCGGGCGTAGCAAGCCATGCAGAGCCGCCTTACGTGTTGCACTGTACGTGGCCAAATGGTGTTTTTTCCATGCTATTTGAGAATGCAGGTAGGTAACTTAAGCATTTGTGACAGGGTTCTAACAAACACAGTGGGTGGCTATACTGGGTGTAAGGTTAGGTTTGTGCCTGCAGCACGGATGTACTCGTGCACAGATTGACACATGGCCCAGTGTTTATCAAAGGAAAAGGGGGGGTTAAGGAACTGCCAAACCTTGTCTACATGCACACAGTCCACCTGCTGACGAGCGGACATGGCCACACCACCCAAGGGTGATTTGGTCTCCCTCTGTCTCCCTTTCTCCCTCCCTCTGTCACCCTCCTCCCTCTGTCCGTCTCCCTCTGTCTCCCTTTCTCCCTCCCTCGGTCAGCCTCCTCCCTCTGTCCGTCTCCCTATGTCTCCCTTTCTCCCTCCCTCTGTCAGCCTCCTCCCTCTGTCCGTCTCCCTCTGTCTCCCTTTCTCCCTCCCTCTGTCAGCCTCCTCCCTCTGTCCGTCTCCCTCTGTCTCCCTTTCTCCCTCCCTCTGTCAGCCTCCTCCCTCTGTCCGTCTCCCTCTGTCTCCCTTTCTCCCTCCCTCTGTCAGCCTCCTCCCTCTGTCTGTCTCCCTCTGTCTCCCTTTCTCCCTCCCTCTGTCACCCTCATCCCTCTGTCCGTCTCCCTCCCTCTGTCACCCTCCTCCCTCCCTCTGTCTGTCTCCCTGTGTCCCCCTCTGTCTCCCTCCCTCTCTCTCCCCCTCTCCCTCCCTCTGTGTGTCACCCTCTGTCACCTCATCCCAGCTTCCTGGGCACACACAGTTTGCAGGTCTTTCAAAGGCCATTGGCTTGTTCATGTGGGTTTGTTTCTAATCTCCGGGCACCCATTGGGCGGAGTGTCTGAGTCTGCGCTGCTGCTGTGGCGGTGTGTGCTGACACTCTTTCAGAGTGATGCGTCTTCATTAGCTGCTGTTATGTGCAAATTGTGCCTTCATACCCATGTCATCCTGCTACGCGACCACCATTTGCAGGCAACACAGTACTGTGTGGGGACACACTGTTTGTATGGCTGTGCCCTAGGCCATATGGGCTGAGGGCATTGTTGTGTGCTTCTGAGTTGCTCAATGTTAGTTTTGAGGCCCACCCTCCCGGCATCGGGGACATCCTGTCTTGTGTTGGTGTTTTGTGTGGCCTGTGACTTGGCATGGCCTTGCTTGGTGCATGGGGCATGGAGGCGCTAGTGGCATGTGTGTGTTTTTGGAGTGTGGTTGTGTCCGGTGCTGGCTTTGGGGGGGTTTCGTGCATGATTGGGATTTTGGTTGTGTATGGCGTTCCCCCCATGTGAGGTGAGTTGTTTGTGTACTCACCAGGGTCTCGGACTCCTTCTAGTCCGTGTACTCCCACCGGCAGCAGCGTGGCCATCACCTTCTCCTCCCAGGGATGGTATTGTACCCGTCTGCGGGGCGGCCCTCCTCCAGTGATGTTCCCCTGGTTGTGATCGTCCGTCATTTTGCGGCAGGCCGTCCTCCACAGATCGTACCACCTGGCTTGGCACTCATGCCTGGTCCTTCTTGTGGCCCCAACAGCATTCACAGAATTGACAATCCTCTGCCACATGGCTGAATTTGCTGCTATGCTGGTCTGTCTGACCAATGTTCCAAAGAGCTGTGGCTCGACTCTGATGATTTCGTCGACAAGGATCTCCAGCTCCTCCTTTGTGAACTTTGGATTCTTGTTAGTGGGCATGGTGTGGGGTGTGGGTGTGGATGGTTGTGGGGGTGTGGGTGTGGATGGTTGTGGGTGTGTGAGTGTGGTTGTGAAGGTGTGTGTGTGAATGTGATGAGGGGGTGTTTGTGATGGTGGTTGTGTGAAGGAGTGCAAGTGTAAGGTGTATTGATGGATGTAGTATGGTGCAGTGCGTTGTCTCTGTGGTCTGGCAGTAGTGGATCTGTTGCAAAGGATCATGGTTTGTGTGTGTAGGGCCTTTTTATTGGTCCATCTGTGGGTGTGGCTGTGTTTGAACTTTGGGTGGGTGTGTTATAAGGAGGGGTTGTGTTTTGGGCCTCTGTTTAGCTGTTTGGCAGTTGCAGGTCAGTGTATAGGATGTATTTGGGCTTGTTGGACATGTTTTGTGGTGTTGTTCGAATCGAATTGACTCTCCTTGTGTTGTTTTGCTTTGTCCTGGTTCAGTACGAGTGTTTTTGGCGTCTGTACGGTGCGTACATGGGCCATGTTGTTGTACAGTGCTGACCTTTGCTATGGCTTAATATGACTCGTACATGCGCGATGTTGGGTGAGGGTGCTGGTGTAGGGGCCTGGGGTAGGGTGCGTACAGACACGGGCAGGGTGTTGGTCCGCACCGTCCATAGGTGGTGGTGTTTTGCACCTTACATACAGGGGGGGCTGGGTGTACACTCCGTAGCTACACTGGTGGGGTGTTGGTACGCTCCATACATACACGGGTGTGGGTACGCTCCGTACATACACTGGTGGGGTGTGGGTACGCTCCATACATACACGGGTGGGGGTACGCTCCATACATACACGGGTGGGGGTACGCTCTGTACATACACTGGTGGGGTGTGGGTATGCTCCATACATACACAGGTGTGGGTACGCTCCGTACATACACTGGTGGGGTGTGGGTATGCTCCATACATACACGGGTGGGGGTACGCTCCATACATACACGGGTGGGGGTACGCTCCGTACATACACGGGTGGGGGTACGCTCCGTACATACACTGGTGGGGTGTGGGTACGCTCCATACATACACGGGTGTGGGTACGCTCCGTACATACACTGGTGGGGTGTGGGTACGCTCCATACATACACGTGTGGGGGTACGCTCCATACATACACGGGTGGGGGTACGCTCCGTACATACACTGGTGGGGTGTGGATACGCTCCATACATACACGGGTGTGGGTACGCTCCATACATACATGGGTGGGGGTACGCTCCATACATACACTGGTGGGGGTATGCTCCGTACATACACTGGTGGGGTGTGGGTACGCTCCATTCATACACGAGTGGGGGTACGCTCCGTACATACACGGGTGGGGGTACGCTCCGTACATACACTGGTGGGGTGTGGGTATGCTCCATTCATACACGGGTGGGGGTACGCTCCGTACATACATGGGTGGGGGTACGCTCCATACATACACGGGTGGGGGTACGCTCCGTACATACACTGGTGGGGTGCTGGTATGCTCCATACATACACAGGTGTGGGTACGCTCCATACATACACGGGTGGGGGTACGCTCCATACATACACTGGTGGGGGTACGCTCCGTACATACACTGGTGGGGTGTTGGTACGCTCCATACATACACGGGTGGGGGTACGCTCTGTACATACACTGGTGGGGGTGCGGCGCGTACATCCGCGGCCGGGGGGGGGGGTGTTTGGCACGTACACACAGGGGCTGGGGGGGTGTTCGGCGCGTACATACGAGGGCTGGGGGGGTGTTCTGCGCGTACATACGGGGTCTGGGGTGGGGTGTTCGGCGCGTATGCGGGCACATGTCTCCATGGTTGCTATAGGAGTTTGGTCCGTACGGTGTTTTTTCCATACGGTTGTAAAATCGGAAGCACGGGGCGGATCGTACTTGCGCGCTCGGACTTCATTTTTCTGATTCGTACGTTAAATCGTCCGGGGATGTGTCGGACACATTTTCCTACCCGAGGACGTGTGGGGAAATTTTTCCAATGCGATTCGTATGGACTTTTTCCCATACGAATCGTACTTGGCAGTTTGTACGCTACTTGTACGATTCGTACGGACAAAAATCCGGATACGATTCGTACACAAATTATTTTTAACGGATCGGAATCGGCACCCAAATATTTAAAGCGTCTGACACCAAAGGCCTTGCTAATTTTTTAAGAATGTGGGATCCAGCCTTGTGACTTCTTGTCAGACAATATTTGGAGTAATACCAGCTTTTATTCATTCTATCTTTTCTAGCGTCTTCGGAGGGTTTCCTTTGCTACTGGCACTTGCAGGTGGAATACTGATCCTTGTGCTTCTACTACGCAATGACTGCTCAACATGTGGTAATGCACAGACCAGGCCAATTGCAACTGTACCGTGACCGAATGCAACAACTTTTTGGATGCTTGCCATTAGCGATGCTTTGCGTGAGTTATGGATTGACTTTTCGTTTTGCCTACTTCACTTGCGTGCAACCTGTGCTCTACTGTAAGCGATGCCCTTTCTATTGGGATTTGGATTTATGCCTCTCCAATACGACATGTACAGTCCCGGATTTTCACCAGTTAATGGGTCCCTTAGAGGCCCATGCGCGGGCTTGTTCATGGCAACATGACGTGTGCTGCTGCACTTAGCATCTTGGCTGAATGAGAAACCTGCGCGGCTGCGCAGAACATCCTGCAACGAAGTTTCATCAAATATCACGCAAGTTGTCCGGATATGCTCTTAGAAGCATCACAATACGAGGAGCATGTCTGTTCCTTTGACATACTTAATTGGATGGCATCCCTTTTTTCTTCTTACAATAGAGATGGCCTTTAGGAATGAATTGCATTCTTAGGTTCAAGTACTTGTATGGATATCCCACCTCCTTCTTAATTCCGTTTTTCATGCAACAACAAATCTTTTTCATCACAAAGTTTTTTTCCCCACAATCTTTGTTTTATTTTAACACGCTTCTGAACTCTGCTTAACTTTGAACTCTATTTTAGTCATTTGTCTAGGCACTATCACCTTACCAGGGGGAGGGTGTTATGTGGCCCTTAGGGTAATTCTCGACATTGCTTAGGGTCATTCTCAACATTGCTAAGTTAGCATGAGCTTTGCTGTCATGATGCTGCATTTGCACACGTTACTACATGACTTTATTTTGAAAGACTCTGTGCCTTTCACATGAGAACAGTCTGCTTTCTGCATTCTCTGCTGTTCCTGGAGTTTAGTCTCAACACGATGTGCAAGGTCGAAAAACATGTCCCTTGTTATTCTGTTCCGGCCAGTCCCTATTACCTAGACAAAACATGCTACACACAGCTGCACTGCTAGAGAGCTTGTGCTTTGATATTACGGTGTTGCATGTTGTTCACACACACTTGGAGGGAAACCTTTCCTTGTAGAAGGGCTATGCTGTTCCTATGATGTAAAGCTACCATCTAGGCTCTAAGGTATGGGGTCTGCTGACAAAGCCCAGAGAGCTTCCTTTATATAATAAACCCTCAACTTACCAAGGGGAGGGTGGTTTGGCCTTATAGTCCTTTTTCCACAGTCTATATATAATGACATCCCCCTTTATATACTATGGTATTGTAACAATGCTAACTGTGCTAGGTTTATGCAGTTTGCTGCTGGTAGTGGCCCGTGCACTGCATTATAGAGCACGATAGTTAAAATAAACATTTTGAACTATACAGTGACTCTGACTATCCTTATTGTGGACAAGTACAAGTGAGTGAGCGAAAGGGTATATCTTGCTACCACATTTCCTGAGAGAGTCGGGAGTGTTGTGTTCTGGGTTGTCTAATCAATTGTAGCTACGTGATTTGTCGGAGAACGAATGAGACACTACAGCTAGTCAGTCCTGGGATTTTGGGCACTAAGGTGGTAGGAACATACAACCCCTTTACACCGAGGTCCTGTTTTCCTGCGCATAGTTATGTGTATGTGCAGAATCCCCGCAACAGTGCTTTGTGTTTAAAAGATGAGAGATGGCCTTTTGAGCTAAAGATGTTACTTGTGCACTTGCAGGCCTCTATGAAAGTATTACAAGGAGTATATAACTTATAAAGCAACTGAAATACATGTTCCTAAAAGCAAAGAGCCTCTCTCTCTCACCCAGTCACACAGCTAGAGAAGCACTTACAGATTAAGTCACATACTTAGTAACACTTTCTGTATGCAGTAGTATCGAAGGCAGTCACAGCTACAACTCATATTTGTAGAGGTAATATTTATTTTAGAACCTTAGCGGCGTGTTAGTTGATGGGCCATTTACAGATATGTAGTTCATGTAAAAAATTGTTGCACTATGTGTGTGTGTGTTGCTAAATCTCTGCAGCAGTGTTTTGGATGTCTCTGTCATTGGCTTCCTCATCCTCCTTATCATCCTCCATTGGGTCCAGGGGTTGTTGTTCATTGTTCCAGGGTGCATTGGTGCTCACACAGATGTTGTGCAGTATGACACACACTAAGGCCATTTTGTAAACTATTTTGGGTGAGTAGAGCAATCTGCCCCGGATATGTCCAGACACCTGAACCGGCCCTTGAGCAGGTGAAAGCTTCTCTTGATTATGTTGCGTGTTCGGCTGTGTGCCTGGTTGTAGGCTTTTTCTGGGTCTATCAGAGGTGTCAATGTGGGGTCATTACCCACGTCTGGAGACCATATTCTTGGTCATATGTACGTGAGAAGGAGAACAGTTAACACAGTAGCTCACGGTTACCCATACATGCTATGGTGTGTGTGTTATATTTGCTGACATCGTCATTCACATTACTTCTGGAATATTCACCTGATCTGTTAGACATGCAGTTTTACATTGTTTGACACGTCTCTTCCATTGCTCTGTGTCATGTAAAATGCTGGACAGAGGACGATACAATTATTGACAAAATGCTGATTGCAAAGTTGACGGTTTTTCAGTGAAGGATTTCTGGTGGTTGGACCTGTCAACTGTATGTTGTCTGCTAACACTGGATGTGTGTATTAGCCTTTGGGGTATAAGATCTTTGGTCAGTAGTTGGCTCCTATGTTGGTGGTGACATGTCCAACATGCCTTACACTGATACAAACATATGTTCATGTTGACACACAGCTGACTGTGTTGGGATACATCACATGTATGACAAACCATTGGAGTGGGCTGTGGCCCCCATACAGCCCCAATGTTACCACTCCCCTGCACACAGTGATGCTCCACTCATTTTGTAACTCACTTCTTTGCTCTTAAGAAGAGCAAAATGCCATTATTGATTGTTTATGTGCAGGAACGTGTCCCTTCCTGCACATAAACAATCATTCCCTGAAACATAGGCACCCTTGCACTATGGCGCAAGGGTGTCTGCATTGGCGCTAGGCAGCTATTTTTAGAGCCAGGGAACGGTAAAACACAGATGTGTGTGCACCATATATTTGTAAATGTGGCCTATCCCTGCGTTGTAGAAAAGGCAGAGCGTGGTGCTGCAAAATCTGCCCAGTTCTGCCCTCTGTCATTTCCTTGTACATATGCCCCAGAGATGTGTAAGATGTCAACCATTCTAGCTGTTGGTGGGTGTGTAGGGAATTGTGATGTTGATTACCTACAAGTAGACCACTGCCATATTGTCCATTCTGGAAGCAGTAATTTATCATGCAGTTGCGGAAAATGTATGCATCATTCACACTCCCAGGGTATTTGGCCAGCACATTTGTAAAGAGGCACCGATGGACCATGATGGCCTAGACATTGATGGAATGGGGGTGTTTCCTGTTGTGGTAGAGATGGGCTGTTGCAGCAGGAGGAACCAGTTTCACATGTGTGCAGTCCATAGCACCTAGAACATTTGGGAAGCCTGCAATGGCATTAAAGCCTTGTTTGATCTCCAGCTTCAGCTATTGGGTGTTTGGGAAGTGGAGGTACTGTTGTGTGAGGCAGATGATGGCATCCAGGACAGATGGTAGGAAGGTAGAGAATGATGCCTGAGATATATCTGACACTCATGCTGCTGTGGTCTGGAATGAACGAGAAGCCAACGTGTGTAATACTGCCAATAGCTTGGTTTACAGTGGGATGTTAGTGACCCTGGCAGTTGGTTGCAGGAGCTGCGGTGCAAGCTGATGAAGCAATTTCACAACCGATTCCCTCCTGAGGTGGTAATATGCTATGACTTCATCCTCCCTGAGCCCAATGAGGGTTGTCCTCTGCCGGTAGATGCGCTCCCTTCTCTTGTGCTGATTTTGCGGTGGTGATGATGGGGGTGGTTGGACTGTTGGTGGTAGTAGTCTTCTCCGTGCAACTCCCAGCTGCAATCTGAGGAGGTCCATGGTGTCAGTGTGGTTGCAAAACTGTTCTGTCAAACTTCTCTTTTATTGCAACAACCGATGAGTCATTTCCTATGCATGGGTTTGAGAGAAGCAGTAATTTTGACATATTGGAAAATCTGCGCCACACTTTCCGTGGATGCGTCATTTCACAAGATACTTGTAAAAATCCCTGCATCAGATTTTCGGCAAAACTTACAAAGGAATGCCTTCCTTGCATTAATTGAAACGTATGTGGCACAGTAGGCTCTGGCGCCAAACCATTCCGGCGCAGGTCTCTCATAATATGCCTCACTTTGTAAATGGGATGCAAAGAAAAGCCGTCAGTGCGCTACAAAAAATGATGCCCTGACAGCGCAAGGGGCTTGTAAATAAGCCCCCAAGTCTCAAATTTGCAGATAAGTCAGTAAAACAAATAAGGCAGCATTCCTAGGGACAAGGGAAAGTCTTCTGACACTCATCCCACCCCCCAAATACAAGGGTTTATAAAGTTTTCTTGCATAGGAAAAAACAAATTCTGTAAGGACCATCACCCACCGAAATCACAAATTTACAATGTTAAATACCAGTTAGCCTAATACCCTTAGCACTAACCCACAACATAAATATGAAAATGGCCTAATTTCATCCATAGGTGTCAGGACCAACAAGTTACATAAACAAAAGTAAACCATTTCAATTGAATGCAATTCCGCGTGCAAACGAAAGGGCCTTGGTAACTAACTGTTGCAAAAGGATTCTCTCTAAGCAGGCTCTTCGAGAACAGTGTGAATTGGAAATAAACAGTACCAATATTGCTGCATGTAGTGTCAAGCAGACGTATAAACAGAGAATACACATAATGATATGACATCCATCTTAATTAAAAATGGATTTGAAGCCTGAGGCCTAATTAGCCCAAGCCAGAAAACACACTTTAACATGTCATAGCAAATTTGTTTCAATTGTACAAGCTCCATGTCAGTATACTCGTATGTGAATTCAAATGTAGATTAATTTCTCTGCACACTACTATTGATTACAATTTAATTTAAATACACAATCACTCTAAAATGTGAGTGTGTTTTGTGGGGTGTGTGTGTTTGTGTAAATCAACGAGGACGCGATTTTAACGAAACAGAAAGAACTACCAAACAACTATATTTTTATTACATCTCTTTAGTAAAAAAAAAACTAACAACTTCAAACAACATGCAAAATGTATAAGTACATCATAGCCATCTCTTTAAGGAACTCTAGACGCGATTTGGAATTCACAAAAACCAACCTTTAAGAGCTACACATATCTCCATGGCTCGGTGTAAAAATAGACTGCATGTATTCTAAATCTATCTTTAGATACTGCTAGCAATAAATAATAATTTAATTCTGCATCGCTGCTAAATGATGATCGGTTGCTATTACTTTCATAGAAGCCTGTTCTGGATCTCAGTCAGCCCCCGGTAATTTTGCCACGTCTACTTTCCTGTTGTTAAATTAATGTATTCCTGCTTCACCTCTGTGTCACAAAGATCTGCCGCTTGTGTTCTGCCTCAGCATCGCATGCGAAGAAGCTATTGTGAAGTATTCCGCAAATGCATTATGTTTACGCCATCTTTAGAGCCGTACAGTGGCTCATTCACCCTTCAACACGGTCTGCTGCTGTGAAGTACCTGGTGGTGCCTTTCGAGGGATAGCGCTTAGCACAGCAGCCTAGCCCCAGGTGCTTGAGGTCCTGTTTAACACGCTAATATTCCGCTTACTTTCAATAATCTCCCAAGAGCAGAAGGGCAGGATGTGGTGTCAGCAAGGAAGCACTTTTCGCTGACTGCATTAGTTCAGCGAAAAACCAGTCAGCGAAACTGCAGTTGGTAATTGAGAGTCTGGTTAACCCAGACTGCGCGGCTCCGGAGACGGTCGTCTGGTCCTCGGGGTGACAGCCAGACAAGAGACTCTCGTGTCAGTGCGGTCAGAGACTGTTGGATGCATGTGGTTAGAGTCACTTGAGTTGATGGAGCCAAATGCCTGCCAGAGCGTGCTATTTCTGTTCTGATATCTTCGAATGCAGCTCAGAAGCCCGTGAATTGGATCCCACATTGGAGGTTTAAGTAAAGCCGCACCCTCAACATCTGACTGAAGGAAGACTTTGTGGCCATTTGTTTGGCAGTTGGGCTGCCCTGTTCCCATAGGAAGCAGGGTCAAGACTGGTTTGCATATGGCGGGGTGTAAACTAGCGTGCAAAAAAACCGATGAATTTAATCCAAATTTGTGACTGGGGGTGAATATTTGAATTGATCTGCACTCCATCCATCGTCCATCCATCGTCGTGGGTCCTGTGCTCTCCATGCCACCAGATTCAAGCTAGCCTGGCGTATGTATACCGTGAAACCTGTCCAAGGATGCCTGTTTTTGCTCCAAGCATGACCTGGCCTCGCAGTTTGGGCTGGACTGTTCCCAATGTGAGCAGGGTCAAGACTGGTTTGCATATGGCGGGGTGTAAACTGGCGTGCAAAAAAACCGATGAATTTAATCCAAATTTGTGACTGGGGTGAATATTTGAATTGATCTGCACTCCATCCATCGTCCATCCATCGTCGTGGGTCCTGTGCTCTCCATGCCACCAGATTCAAGCAAGCCTGGCGTATGCATACCCTGAAACCTGTCCAAGGATGCCTGTTTTTGGTCCAAGCATGACCTGGCCTCGCAGTTTGGGCTGGAATGTTCGATGCCCTGAAAGCGGCCATGTGCACTGCCCCCATCCTCCAGGCCCCCGACTACTCCAAGGAGTAGGGTCAAGACTGGTTTGCATATGGCTGGGTGCAAACTGGAATGGTATGGGGGCAAACAAATGATGGGTTTAACCCAGATCTGTGACTGGGGGTGAATGTTGTTTCTTGTTATTTGTTCATCATTCCCTCCATCATTTGTTCTTTTTGCATTCATTTGGATATATTCATTTGGAGCAATCAGCACCATCAAGCTCCTTGTACATGCTGCTATGTAAAAATAGCCAAGAAGGCAGCACGTCATTAACTCTGTCCATGGGACTAATTTCTCAGGTAAGAGGCTTCCAAAATCATTTGGACTGAGCCTTTCTGATGCAGACACAATAAACTTTGTTCTTGAAGTTATTATCTATATAATGTTCAAACTGCCCACAGGATCCTGATAGAAGCCTGAACATGCCCACCAGCATCACGCAAAGCAGCAGGTTCTCAGGTTTCTCACCCAGGTCTCTTTCCACTTACTGTGACTACAGGGACCTCTCTCAGGTTCTGGTCAATCTCATTGGACGGAGTTTCATACAGAAACAGGATAGAATCATTGCACTGGGTTGTTATAAGACCACTTACACCTTAATCATCAAGCCTTATAACACAATAAAAGAGTACGAATTTCTATGATGAAGCAAAAGTTTCAATGATGGTGCTTACACATAAGTTATATTTTACAGCAGTTTTTAGTAGTGTGTGTATGTCAGAGACAACACTTCATAAAGAGGTTCCACGCAAGAAATTACAGCTCTCTCTCGCTCACCGTGCACCAGGGCATAGAGCTGTATTCAGGCATATCCGCCAGTACGTTTCACCATTGAGGCTTGCTGCTTGATTGCCAACATGAATTACAGAATAAATCTAGCAATAATTTATCGAATTAATCTCAGGTGATCTTGCCTCCTCAGAAACCTCCATCCCGGCCCTCCTCTAAGAAACCTCTAATTAGCTATCAGCCCTTTTTCTCTCTGCTGAACATGTAAGCCCCCTTCCTCCTCCACCCTGCCCTGATCTCAATTTACCACCACCTGGACACTGCATCCCCTTATCAGTAGAGCTTTCAGTTGTTTTAAAGCTAGATTCACACTACATAATCTGGCACACATACATACCGACAACAAATCAATATTGTTAGAAGGCGACCTCAGAGGAGCCCGGAGGGGGCCTTGGCTATCCTGAGACCAACCCTCGAGGTATCGTAGCCGGGCACTGGCGGGAGACTCCTCAGGGGAGGAATCTCGCATCTAGGATCGTACACTCGGCACCACACGACAAAGAGACACCACACCGGGAGTTCTTAAGAGCAAATCTTTATCAGATCGGAGTTGTAGGATCTTTATGATCAGCAAGGCAGATATATACAAGTGGAGCGCGGGCTCACAGAGTCTTGGAGGGGGGTAGGAGGTAGCGGGACAGTCTTTGGGGATATGGATCAAATGCAGGAGCGTACCCGGCGCACAGCTCACAATCCTCGAGCTGGGGGATACGCTGGTCGTCGTCGGGGTCCGTCGGGACCAAGAGAGTCTGTGGGAGCCGCGAGTCACTCAGCAGGGCTCAAGCACACGTCGGAGGTCTTACGATCTTTCGGGGAGCCGCGAGTCACTCAGCAGGGCTCAAGCACAAGTTCGGAGGTCTTACGATCTTCAGGGAGCCGCGAGTCACTCAGCAGGGCTCAGGCACAGGTTCGGAGGTCTTACGATCTTCAGGGAGCCGCGAGTCACTCAGCAGGGCTCAAGCACAGGTTCGGAGGTCTTACGATCTTCAGGGAGCCGCGAGTCACTCAGCAGGGCTTAGGTGTTTCCAAAGGCGAATCTGCCGGCTAGTCCCAGAGCACCCCTTGTTATAGGACGACTCCTCTTTGATGTCCGGAGTCTGTGCAGGCAGGGGTCTTGTCACCTGGGGGTCGCTTGTCGGGGTTTCCTGCCATTGTCTTTTGATCCTTTCAGGGCTGGGTCGGGAGGAGTCCCAGACACCCAGCAGGCATGGAGCCAGCCCTCGGGGAGGCCGGAGGGCCGATCGAAACCCACCTTCCCAGGGGAGCTCAGAGGTGCGATGGAAACTGCTCCTCCCTCTCTCATCCCAATGGGAGCTCGATGTCCTCCAGCCGGAGTGGCGCCTCTAGGCCAGGGTCGCGCTGGGGCCGGGCGGCCATCATGGTGCAGGGAGTGGGCACGCGGGCCCGGTGTGGCCGAAGGGAGGAAGGCCACGGACGGAGAAGTCCGGGTCGGGTGTGTGTGTGTGTTCTGGTGGGAAGGATCGGCTAGGCCATGGGCTCGGGGGCTGCGTGAGGTGCAGGAGTCAGGTTATGTGGTGCGAGGACAGGGATGGCTATGTTACGAGGGCCGGGTCTAACACGCGTCCCCCCCAGCTGAAAGCCGGAGAGAACTACCCATCCTCTTGGGGGTTCTCTTCGCTGAGGCGGAAGAACCGGGAGAGGCCATCGGCGTTGGCGTGGTCAGTACCAGGGCGATGCTCCACGGTGAAATCCATCCCCTGGAGGGAGATTAACCACCGCAGTAGCTTGGGGTTTTCTCCTCGCATCTGCGTGAGCCATCGCAAGGGGCGATGGTCGGTTTGGACCTTGAAATGGGTGCCGAACAGGTAAGGGCGTAACTTCTTGAGGGCCCAGACTACGGCGAACGCCTCGCGCTCGATGGTGCTCCATCTCTGTTCTCTGGGTAACAGCCTTCGGCTGAGGAAGGCTACGGGCTGGTCTAGGCCTTGGTCATTCACCTGGGACAGGACGGCCCCAATTCCATGCTCGGAGGCGTCCGTTTGGACCACAAACTCCTTGGAGTAGTCGGGGGCCTGGAGGACGGGGGCAGTGCACATGGCCGCTTTCAGGGCATCGAACGCCTCTTGGCAGGCAGGGGTCCACTGCACTTTCTTGGGCTGTTTCTTGGACGTGAGTCCCGTGAGGGGGCCGACGAGGCTGCCGTACCCCCGTATGAATCTCCGGCAGTAGCCCGTGAGGCCCAGAAAGGCTCGGACCTCCGTTTGGGTAGTGGGGGGTTCCCAGGCTAGGATGGCGTCGATTTTGGGCTGTAGAGGGGCGACCTGGCCGCTTCCGACCTGGTGCCCCAGGTAGGTTACCGAACCTTGCCCAATCTGGCACTTGCTGGCTTTCACGGTGAGGCCTGCCTGGCGCAGGGCGGTTATCACCCTTCGGAGGTGCTGGAGGTGCTCACTCCATTCGGAACTAAAAACTGCGATATCGTCTAGATAGGCAGCGCTGAATTTTTCCAGCCCTGCCAGGACGGTGGCTGGAAGGTGGCCGGGGCATTTTTCATCCCGAAGGGCATCACGCGAAAGCGATAGTGCCCATCCGGGGTGGAGAAGGTGGACCGCTCCTTGGCTCCTTCGGTGAGCGCAATTTGCCAGTAGCCGCAGGTGAGATTGAAGGTGCTGAGGAACCGAGCAGCCCCGAGTCGGTCAATGAGCTCGTCGGCTCGGGGAATGGGGTGGGCATCGGCTCGGGTGACTTCATTGAGTCCCCGGTAGTCCACGCAGAAGCGGAGTTCTGGGGCGACACTGGGGGCAGCT
The DNA here is from genome assembly GCF_964204655.1 of Triturus cristatus. Classification (NCBI taxonomy): domain Eukaryota; kingdom Metazoa; phylum Chordata; class Amphibia; order Caudata; family Salamandridae; genus Triturus; species Triturus cristatus. The sequence continues at coordinate 790,762,302 of NC_140584.1, read as the reverse complement.
GCTTTCGGGACCAGAACCACGGGGCTGGCCCAGGGACTGTCTGAGGGTTCGATCACTCCTAAGGTCAACATCTTCGAGTCCTCGGCTTGAATGCAGGACCGGACCCGATCAGGGACTCGGTAGGCGAACAGGAGGCAGGGGAGCAGGACGTCCCACTTACGCCGGAGGGGCTCTTCCAGGCCCGCGATCATCCCCTTCAGAGTCCAGTTAAACCGCTCCACCAGGCCGTTTCCTTGGGGGTGGTTCGGGGTGGTGAATTTATAGGACACTCCGCATTGTTGCCACAAGGACGTCATGTATCTGGAGATGAAGTTTGTACCGCGATCGCTCACGACCTCGCGGGGAAAACCCATACGGGAGAAGATTCCCCTCAACGCCCGGCCCACCACGGGGGCTGTGACGGTGCGCAGGGGTATGGCTTCAGGGTATCGGGTGGCATGATCCACCAGGACGAGGATAAAGCGGTGCCCTTGGGAGGTTGGGGGGTCCAGAGGCCCCACGATGTCGATCCCGACCCGCTCAAAAAGGGTACTGACGACAGGGAAGGGTTGGAGGGGAGCCTTGCGCTTTCCTCCGCTCTTCCCACTGGCCTGGCACGTGGGACAGGACTTGCAGTGGGCTTCTACATCTGCTTTCATTCTGGGCCAGTAGAAGTGAGTCACGAGGCGACTGTAGGTTTTGTCCTGGCCCAAGTGGCTTGCGAGGGGAACGTCGTGGGCCAAGCCCAGGAGGAGGTCTCGGAAGCGTAGGGGTACCACCAGCACCCGGGCGGATCCCAGCTCCACCAACTTCTGCTCGCTGTACAAAAGGTCATTCTCCCAATACACCCGGTGCGTTCCAGTTTGGTCGCCCGCGGCCTGGGCCTCTGCCTGTTGCCGGGGCCCGACCAGGGAAGGACAGGTAGCCTGCTCTCGGCAGAACTCCTCTCGGGAGGGGCCCCCCTCGTGGCGCCACTGGGCCAATTCGGGCAGATCGCCTAACTCGGTGACCTGTGCGGAGTCGGAAGGTGGGGGTTCATCACTGGCGACCAACCCTTCCTGTGGGGGGATGTGGGGACCCTCGGCGGGGACCATCCTATCATCAGTGGTCGGGCGTCGTCAACTTCCCCCAGGGGGGTCAGTCGGGCCGCCATGGATCGGGTGGTGGCGCACACCCACTCAGGGAGACCCATCATCCCTAGGTGGGTCTTGCGCTCGACTTGTTTCCAGGGGGAACTTTCCAGGTCGTTCCCCAGGAGACAGTCGACCGGCTGGGAGGTTCTCACTGCGACTTTCAGTTTACCGACCACCCCTCCCCATTCAAAAGGCACCAGGGCTACTTTACACAGACTTTCTGTGTTGTCAGCGGCAATGACCGGGCAAAAGACGTTGGGGAGGACCTGGTCTTCGTTGACCAGATGACTGAGGACACCGGTGATGCTGGCCCCGGTGTCACGGAGGGCTTCTACTTGGTGGCCATTAATCGTTACGAGCTGCCCATATTTCTTCGTGTTTGGGGGCAGGAGGCTTCCAGGGACCATTTCTCTATCTCCTAAGGAGACTAGGGCCATGGCTGCGCGTTCCCACTCTACGGTCTCCTCAACCTCCTCCCGCAGTGCTACATTGGCTATCTGTCTATCGGGGGGTGCTGCCTGGGTGGTGTGTGGGGCCAGGGGGCATTCAGGGTCGTTGGCGTAATGCCCGGGCTTCTGACAACGGAAACAAGTGATGGTCACCCGGTGCCCCCGTCTCAGGGGGGGGGCCGGATACAGCTGGTGGGGGTGCCGGGAAAGGAGGAGGTTGGGTCTTCGGGGGACTGGACTGGGACTCTCTCTGCCCTCCCTGGTTCCCCCCCCCTCTCTGGCGGGGTGGTCCCTGACTGGCTCGGGGGTACTCTCCTACAGGGCCCCGGGAGACCCGGGTGTTGGTCCAGCGATCCGCCTCGACAGCCAGCTTTCTCGGATCCGTGAGCTTGCTGTCGAGCAGATGCTGGCGCAGTTCCACAAAGCAGTTCGCAGCCAGGTGTTCCCACAACATGAGGTCGGTTAGTTCTGCTAGGGTGGTTACCTTGCTGCCCTTGATCCACCCATCGAATGCGCGGCTGAAGAAGTTTACATACTCCACCCAGGTGGTGCCCGGGATCTTCCTGCAGTCCCGGAACCGCTGGCGGTACATCTCCGGGGTGAGGCTGTACCTTGTGAGGAGGGCCTCTTTCATGTGGTCGTAGGAGGTCTGCATGGAGGTTGGCAGGCCGAGCAGGGTGTCTCTCCCTTCGCTCAGGAATCGTCCCCACAACCCGGCCCCCCAATCCTTCTGCGGAACCCGATGGGAGGTCATGGCGACCTCGTAGGCCCTGAACCACTGTTGAATGTCATCGTTTTTGTAATGTTCTTTGACCACATCCTTGGGGATGTGGACCTTCTGCTCCACCGGGGAGGCCGCCTCTCGGTTCCCCGGGGGCCGCGCTTCTTCGCTTTTTGCTTTTAGCTCCATTTCCTTCAAGCTGCGTATGTGCTCCAGTTGAAGTCTTCTTCCTTCGTGTTCCCGTTGGAGTTTCTTCTCTTCTAGTTCTCCTTGCACCCGCATCTGTTCCACTGCTAGCTTTTTCTCGGCTAATTTCAACTCGCCCTCGATTTTGAGTTTGGCTAATTCGAGTTTGTGATGGCGACTTCTTTCTCTGTCTGCGAGTTCCTCCGGGGATAGGCCCCCGTCTGGTACGAAGCTTCGCACCTGGTTGCTGCTGCGTTCTCCTTGGGAGGGTCCAGCTTCGTCGTGGAGCTCCACCGCTCCTTCTGGGCGGGGGGCTCCAGAATCCACCCAAGCTTTTAGTGCCTTCTGCATATCTTCTTTGGTGTTGAGACCAGTGGTAGCGATTTTGAGTTCTTTGCAGAATTGCTTCAATTCTCTGTGTGTGTACTCCTCCAGTTGTTCCGCCTGGAACACGGTACTGGTGTCGTTTTCTGTGAGAACCACGGCGTTTCCTTCTGCCATCTTTGTCGGTAGTTCGTCAGCCGTTTACGGTACAATCTCTAGATTATGGGCCCGAATCCCGTCGCTTGCCACCAATGTTAGAAGGCAACCTCAGAGGAGCCCGGAGGGGGCCCTGGCTATCCTGAGACCAACCCTCGAGGTATCGTAGCCGGGCACTGGCGGGAGACTCCTCAGGGGAGGAATCTCGCATCTAGGATCGTACACTCGGCACCACACGACAAAGAGACACCACACCGGGAGTTCTTAAGAGCAAATCTTTATCAGATCGGAGTTGTAGGATCTTTATGATCAGCAAGGCAGATATATACAAGTGGAGCGCGGGCTCACAGAGTCTTGGAGGGGGGTAGGAGGTAGCGGGACAGTCTTTGGGGATATGGATCAAATGCAGGAGCATACCCGGCGCACAGCACACAATCCTCGAGCTGGGGGATACGCTGGTCGTCGTCGGGGTCCGGCGGGACCAAGAGAGTCTGTGGTAGCCGCGAGTCACTCAGCAGGGCTCAAGCACACGTTGGAGGTCTTACGATCTTTCGGGGAGCCGCGAGTCACTCAGCAGGGCTCAAGCACAAGTTCGGAGGTCTTACTATCTTCAGGGAGCCGCGAGTCACTCAGCAGGGCTCAGGCACAGGTTCGGAGGTCTTACGATCTTCAGGGAGCCGCGAGTCACTCAGCAGGGCTCAAGCACAGGTTCGGAGGTCTTACGATCTTCAGGGAGCCGCGAGTCACTCAGCAGGGCTCAGGTGTTTCCAAAGGCGAATCTGCCGGCTAGTCCCAGAGCACCCCTTGTTATAGGACGACTCCTCTTTGATGTCCGGAGTCTGTGCAGGCAGGGGTCTTGTCACCTGGGGGTCGCTTGTCGGGGTTTCCTGCCATTGTCTTTTGATCCTTTCAGGGCCGGGTCGGGAGGAGTCCCAGACACCCAGCAGGCGTGGAGCCAACCCTCGGGGAGGCCGGAGGGCCGATCGAAACCCACCTTCCCAGGGGAGCTCAGAGGTGCGATGGAAACTGCTCCTCCCTCTCTCATCCCAATGGGAGCGCGATGTCCTCCAGCCGGAGTGGCGCCTCTAGGCCAGGGTCGCGCTGGGGCCGGGCGGCCATCATGGTGCAGGGAGTGGGCACGCGGGCCCGGTGTGGCCGAAGGGAGGAAGGCCACGGACGGGGAAGTCCGGGTCGGGTGTGTGTGTGTTCTGGTGGGAAGGATCGGCTAGGCCGTGGGCTCGGGGGCTGCGTGAGGTGCAGGAGTCAGGTTATGTGGTGCGAGGACAGGGATGGCTATGTTACGAGGGCCGGGTCTAACAAATATGCCATTCTGCATACCGAACAAGAGTACAATATTTCTTGAACGTAAAAAAGAGGAGAGCAAAAACTGGTTATTAAAAACAGCTTTGTCCATTTCGAATTAACTGCAGTAGAAACAATTATTTGTCCTTTATCATCTTTACACCACGCTGCCCCCGTGTAACCCTTTTTTCAGGGGTTTTCCAACGTGAGTCTGCACATGTTTAACAAACAAATAAGTCACTTTTTTGCTGTTTTGCTTCTTAAAAAAGTTCTAAATTACTTAAGCTAAAAATTATGAGACTCTGTCAGCCAAAGAGAGACCTCTTTCAGGATTTTTATCATTGCAGATGCATCTTTCTCAGTTTCTAGCTTGGCAGTGTGACATTGCTGGTGTGTTTTTGAGAGTGACTCAATTACGGGCGAGGGGTTGCTATTGTTGACAACTCTTTTACGGGTTGAACTTAATCCTATGGGCTTTATATTGAGCTTCCAGTTATTTTGTGTGGTAATATCGCACCTGGTTGACAATATTCTGTGGTAATATCGCACCAGTTAACAATATTGAGGGGCTGGTAGTTCCTTGGTAGGGTATTGCCACAACATTGCGAGTTACACACCACGAATTAGGCAATAAGGAACATCGTGAATTAGGTTACACAATTAAGGGGCCGATTCCGATTTCGGCCAGAAGGGCTCCGAACGATGGTTTGGTCGCATCGTACTTCCAGGGCCGTCACCGATGACAGCAGGTTGGTTGGTTATGGCTCCTGACCGATGTCGGATGGACCGGAGTCCGTTCGACATCGGAATCGGCCCCTAAATGTTGCCTTCCTCATGCCATTCAGGTTTATGGCGGTGTCCTTCAACATTTCTTTTAAAATGAAATGTAAAATAGGTCATTTAAAAAAGCATACCTAGGGGCCGATTCCAATCATGGAAAAAGGCTGTACGAATAGTCGTACGGAGCGCTTTCTCCGTACGACTCGTACCAGGTAAACTCATTCTACAACCTAGGAAGTACGATTCGTACAGAAAGCCTTTTTCTGTACGAATCGTACAAAAGACCATACAGCAAAAAAATACCCACGATTCCGATCCGGAAATGCTTGTATGCGACGTCCGCACGTATTTCAGCAGCGTTTTCCAGCCCAGCAAGTACGATTCGTACCGACGTCACTACGTACCTCGCTGTGACTACGGGAGCGAAAAACTGCCGGGAAAGCAGAACCCAACACCACGGAGCCCCAGTACGCGACGTACAGCCATGAACTCCATCGTACGTGTCATCCCCGTCCTCTTGGCCTACGATCTGGTGCGCCGCACCCGACGCACACGCCGCAGAAGGTGAGATCAACATGCGTGGGTACGGTGCATACCACATGTACCCCTACGGTGCCATGACAACAGTGGTAGGGACCGTACCCACGCATGAATATGTGGGTACGGTGCGCACCCCTACGGCCCCATGAGTCCTCAGGTACGGACCGTACCCACGCATGAATGCGTGGGTACGGTGCATACCATACGTACCCCTACGGCACCATGCCAACAGTGGTACGGACCGTACCCACGCATGAATATGTGGGTACGGTGCGTACCCCTACGGCTCCATGAGTACTCAGGTACGGACCGTACCCACGCATGAATGCATGGGTACAGTGCGCACCCCTACGGCTCCATGAGTCCTCAGATACGGACCGTACCCATGCAAGAATGCGTGGGTACAGTGCGTACCCCTACGGCCCCATGAGTCCTCAGGTACGGACCGTACCCACGCATGAATGCGTGGGTATGGTGCGTACCCCTATGGCCCCATGAGTCCTCAGGTACGGACCGTACCCACGCATGAATGCGTGGGTACAGTGCGTACCCCTACGGCCCCATGAGTCCTCAGGTATGGACCATACCCACGCATGGATAGGTGGGTACGGTGCGCACCCCTACAGCCCCATGAGTCCTCAGGTATGGACCGTACCCACGCATGAATGCGTGGGTACGGTGCGTACCATACGTACCCCTACGGCACCATGCCAACAGTGGTACGGACCGTACCCACGCATGAATACGTGGGTACGGTGCGTACCCCTACGGCTCCATGAGTACTCAGGTATGGACCGTACCCACGCATCAATGCGTGGGTACAGTGCGCACCCCTACGGCCCCATGAGTCCTCAGATACGGACCGTACCCACGCATGAATGCGTGGGTACGGTGCGTACGCCTACGCCCCATGAGTCCTCAGGTACGGACTGTACCCACGCATGAATGCGTGGGTACGGTGCGTACCCCCATGGCCCCATGAGTCCTCAGGTACGGACCGTACCCATGCATGAATGCGTGGGTACGGTGCGTACCCCTACGGCCCCATGAGTCCTCAGGTACGGACCGTACCCACGCATGAATGGGTGGGTACGGTGTGCACCCCTACTGCCCCATGAGTCCTCAGGTATGGACCGTACCCATGCATGAATGCGTGGGTACGGTGCGTACCCCTACGGCCACATGATTAATCAGGTACGGACCGTACCCACGCATACATGCGTGGGTACAGTCCGTACCACACGTACCCCGTTACGGCAGCAGGAAATGTTGGATACAAGGCGTACACACGCAAGGAATGTGGCCATAGAGGACTGGGCCAGCATGTCACCTACAAATTGTTGTGTGTGTAGGTCCTGGCCAGCAGTGTACAGCTCCAAGGGGGTGCGTGGGTGTGTGCAGAGGCCTCCCATCAGTGCCCAGACATATGAGGGGTGGGTGCAGTGGCCTCCCAGCAGTGCCCAGACATATGAGGGGTAGGTGCATATCACTCCCAGCAGTGCCCAGACACATGAGGGGTGGGTGCAGTGGCCTCCCAGCAGTGCCCAGACATATGAGGGGTGGGTGCATATCACTCCCAGCAGTGCCCAGACAAATGAGGGGTGGGTGCAGAGGACTCCCAGCAGTGCCCAGACATATGAGGGGTGGGTGCATATCACTACCATCAGTGCCCAGACATATGAGGGGTGGGTGCAGTGGCCTCCCAGCAGTGCCCAGACATATGAGGGGTGGGTGCAGAGGACTCCCAGCAGTGCCCAGACACATGAGGGGTGGGTGCAGAGGACTCCCAGCAGTGCCTAGACAAATGAGGGGTGGGTGCAGAGGACTCCCAGCAGTGCACAGACATATGAGGGGTGGGTGCATATCACTACCATCAGTGCCCAGACACATGAGGGATGGGTGCATATCACTCCCAGCAGTGCCCAGACATATGAGGGGTGGGTGCATATCACTCCCAGCAGTGCCCAGACAAATGAGGGGTGGGTGCAGTGGCCTCCCAGCAGTGCCCAGACATATGACGGGTGGGTGCAGAGGACTCCCAGCAGTGCCCAGACACATGAGGGGTGGGTGCAGAGGACTCCCAGCAGTGCCCAGACAAATGAGGGGTGGGTGCAGAGGACTCCCAGCAGTGCACAGACATATGAGGGGTGGGTGCATATCACTACCAGCAGTGCCCAGACACATGAGGAGTGGGTGCAGAAGACTCCCAGCAGTGCCCAAAAATATGAGGGGTGGGTGCATATCACTACCAGCAGTGCACAGACATATGAGGGGTGGGTGCAGTGGCCTCCCAGCAGTGTCCAGACATATGAGGGGTGGGTGCATATCACTCCCAGCAGATCCCAGACACATGAGGGGTGGGTGCAGAGGACTCCCAGCAGTGCCCAGACACATGAGGGGTGGGTGCAGAGGACTTCCAGCAGTGCACAGACATGTGAGGGCTGGGTGCATATCACTACCAGCAGTGCCCAGACACATGAGGGGTGGGTGCAGAGGACTCCCAGCAGTGCCCAGACACATGAGGGGTGGGTGCAGAGGACTCCCAGCAGTGCCCAGACATATGAGGGGTGGGTGCAGAGGACTCCCAGCAGTGCACAGACATATGAGGGGTGGGTGCATATCACTACCAGCAGTGCCCAGACCCACGAGGGGTGGGTGCAGAGGACTCTCAGCAGTGCCCAGACACATGAGGGGTGGGTGCAGAGGACTCCCAGCAGTGCCCCACTCCCAGGAGGATGGATGTCATTCACACACTGCATGACACACCACATGTGGGTGTGAGGACATACAACACATGTATACCCACCCATAGCGGATGCCCCACAATACACACCCTGAATTAATGCCAACAGAATGTATAGTCATGGAAATGCATACTAAAATAAGTTAGCCAAGGGGAACACACACTGTCACGTACATCACAGGAGTGATAGGAATGTCCAGGTGCTGGTCCAGCCACCCAGATGATGTCTCTCATGTAAGGAATAGGGTTCACTGCGACTAGATACAATGCCCACAATTGTGAGTCAGGTGCCCAAATACCCTGCATCACACGTGCCATTTGTGTGTTAGGCCGTGATTACACACATGCATAGTGCTGAAAAGGGGCAATTGGTCCCTGATGCCATTCCTACATACACAAAACACAAGTACAGTGACTGGCAAGGATGGCACAGACGATTCAGCAGGAGACATCGGTGAGCATGCATGGCCATTGTTGAAGGGATCCGTCACAAACAAAGGATATGTTGACATAGGTCAGCACAACAATTGTGCAACTGTTTTCAGGGAACATGTCAGGTGCCACAGAGGAAGGATAACTTCCTGGAACAATGTCTCACAATCCAAAGGAACACACACTACCAATTAATATTTTCACAGACATTGAGATGGCACACAGATAACATGGTCCACCTCATGACCATCATACTAAAACATTTCTCAGAACCCTAACACAATACCAGAACACCAACTTCATGGGCCTCATCACCAACATCAAGTACCTGAAATGCAATAGTGTGGAAACTAAAAGAAAAGGCTTTATTCAGCACACAAAAAAAAGAACTTCTAATAAAACACTATTTACAAAGGCCAATGGCCAGTCCATAGTTCGAGTCCAAGGGTGGACGTATGCCAGTCTGTCCACCCCTACCTTGCCTGCACAAAGTCACCTCAAGAGCTGTCGACCGGGGGGGGGGGGGGGCATCATCACTGGGAGTACCAGGCACCGCAGGGACAGGAGTCGGTTGGGTAGGTGTGGTTGGTGCAGGGCTGGATGTATCCACCACAGGGGGTGGTGCAGCGCCAAAGGTGGTGGTGAGCAGCTCGCTGCACACTGCAGCCAGGGCGTCCAGAGGAACCCCTGCACCGGAAGGAACACCAGGGCCAACGGAGGGGGGTGTCCAAGGGATGGGGTGCAGCGCTCTGGGGGGGGTGGTGGACATGGGGGGTGACTCAACTCCCCTGGCCGGAGACTTCCTCAACCGCTTGCGGGGTGGTGTTACAGTGGGGCTGAGGGACAGACTAGCCAGGAAGGTCTCTTTGGGTGACCTTTTGTCAGGGGAGCTAAGGGGAGTGGATTTGGAGGAAGTGGGTCATGAGGACTGCGGACTCTGACTGTGGCTGCATGTCTGCCATTTGCCCCCAGATCCTGTGGGTGTGACTACATCCCCCTGAGTGTGCGTGCCAAGAAGTGTGCGCTGTGCCTTAGGTGGTGGTGTGCTGGATTTGTCTGTTGTGGTGTGTGCTTGTGACTGTCTGTGTGTGATTTGGACAGGCATGGGAGAGGGCAGTGTGGATGGGTCCGCGATGGGGGGGGGGCGGAGCGCTGCAGGAGAGACACTGCTTCCATCAGTGAAGAGGCCATGGACTGCAGAAACCTGCGTTGCTCATTCATCGTTGATGACATGCCCTCCACAAACGACACCAACTTTGTGAGCAGTCTAGTGTGTTCATGGAGGACATGCAGCATCGATGCCTGACCAACCTGCAACTGGTGCAGTGTGTCCACAGACTCTTCACTGAGGGCAGCAGGGGTGACAGGGGCAGAGGCTGCGGTGCCTGGTCCGAAGGAGACATGGTGGGACCCTGCACGGACAGAAGGGACCGGAGCAACTGGGAGGGCGGAAATGGCAATGGAGGAGGCGGGTACAGATGGTGGGATGCTTCCAAATGTTGTAGCATCCTCCGCCTCCTCAAGGATGTCAGCCTGGGACCCGTCGGTGTCGTACATGCTCTTGCCTCCGGACAGGTCCTCCGACTGACTCCCCTTGCCCTCCGTGCCACTGTCTCCTGCTGACTCCACAGCACTGGTGGCACTGTCGCTGGGTCCCTCCTCAAGGTCCATGCCGGTGTCTCCCTCGCGTGTGGATGATGATGCTATGGGCAAGGAGAAGAAACAAGAAAGCATCAGTCACCTGTATACATCTGACACATGAGCAAAAGAACAATAGGTCACAGTGCATATCAGGCAATGCATCATGAGTAACAGCTGAATTACTCCGCACATATGTAAGCCCTGTACTGCCCAGTTGGTAGACCCACCATGCCACTTTGACACCAGGAAACTCAATACACAAAAGGCCACAACTTGATTGAGCAATACAATGAGAAGCTAATGTCTGCGAACCGGTGAGCACAGCAATACAATGAAGTCATGCCACCTCTTGTTTACCCTGAAAGAAACAGGAGTGGTGCGCTCAAGCTTAACTAACACACCTCAATACTCAAGGTGTCACCACACTCAGAGACCTGTAAGTCCCTTGGAACACAAAATAAACAAATGTTGGCACCTTGGGACTCACACAACTGCAACAAATCTACATGTTTGGGATGTGCCAATTGGCCATTTTGCAAAAAGAACACTGATGTGCCTGCATGCAAGATGTTGCACAAGGCACTGCACACAAAAGTACATTGACACTGTCATTGAAGAAGCTGGCACCTTTTCGGAGGAGCCACTGTTAGAAATAGATTGTGTTGCAGACAGTACATATACGTGGGCCCACGGAGGTCTGGACGTCTTGACACTCGTTAGTTTGTATCACCGACAACTAATGAGTCTCACAAAATCTAGACCACCGTGGGCACATGTGGAGAATCTGTGACAACATTTATTTATAACAGTGGCTTCATAGAAAATGTGCCATCTCATTCCATGACAGTGTCAATGTAGTTTTGTGTGCTCTGCCATGTGCGACATATTGTATGCAGGCACATTAGTGTTCTTAACACAAATCAACTAATTTCCACATGTGAAACATGAACAACTTTTGACAAGTGCTGTGAGTGCCAAGGTAAAAATCATGAAGAGTAACAACTTGAATCATGTCAGTTGTCACCAGGCCATCCATCACCTGATTACACAGTTGGCTACACATATGACCTACAGCCTGTCATCTGGAGTGGCACCCATGTCCACACCCAGGACAATGCATAAGCTAATGGGCCTGCAATTGGGTGGTAAAAAGGGCCAGATGTACTGTGGGGACACCCTCATGGCAAGCCTGAATGTACACACAGATGTCAGCACACACAGTCCAAACTGCGTTGCATCTGAATCACACAAGTGCCAAAAATGTATGAGCAGGATTCTTGTTGGTAAAAAAATGACACAGGCTGCAAAGCAGGTACATTGAGCACTGGCCAGCATCTCAGGGGCACTGCCCAGTGTATTTTAGAACAGGCAATTCTCCCACACGTCAGACCTGCCACTGAAAAATCAGAGTTGCACATGTATGCCTCTCCCGCACCCCCCTCCCCCAATACCTGAGTCTATGTGATTTATACAGATCAAGAAGTGACACCTCTTATTCAGGGTTACAACAACTGTGCTTGCAAAATTGCTTCTTTGACACCACATCACCTCGTGGGGCTGACATCACATATTTGTGACTAACAACCATCAACAGATTGTTGTGAATAGCCACACAGGCACTGCCCAGTGTGAGTATGCACAAGCAAAATGTTGTATCCCTGTCCAGTGGTAACATGTAGCACACATTAACCAAATAAAAGTAGGTCAGGGAACAATGCCACAGAGGCAGACCTATGCAGCACACACAGAGAATGTGCACAGTGTTGGATGACACACATGATTAGGAGGCCAGGGTGTCTCAGGGGACTGTAGTGGGCACACTGCTCCATGGTCCTGGACTGAGATGACTCTACCATGTACAACCGTCATGGCACTATGCATATCTCACACTCATGCACATCATGTCTGAGGCCACAACATTGCACATGCATGCTGCAAGGGTGTCCAGTTGAAAGCTCACACTCCTCTGTTGAGAATCAGCATCAGTGACAACAACTATGGACCCCCTACATAGTGAACAGGTCATGGCACAGCAAGGCACCGACACAAGTCACAGACCACCCTCCCACATGATGCAGAAAGCAATGTGCACTTAGATGTACTGGCACCCTAGATGACCATGTGCAAATGTGATTACACACACACCAGGGGACACATGTAAAGGAGAGGAAGGGATGAAAAATATCCCCATGTGACATTTTGAAAGATAAAATGCACTGCGCATATGAACTCTGGGAGTGTATTCATGCAAAATAGCACTTCCTAAAGCTGGCAAAACATAACACAACAAAAAGCCATGTACCTACCCCCTCCTTGCTGCAGTTCCTCCTGTAATTGCCTATCGAGGTCAGGGAAGACCACCGCCAGGACACGTTTCATGTGGTGGGTCAGGTGTTGGCGCCCGCCGTGGCGGCGAGGTGGAGAGAGCTAGACCCGGACGATCCACCGGGCCCAGCACTGGATGTCCTGCCACCTCTTGCGGACCTGGGCCAGCTGCCTATCACGCCCCCCCACAGTCCTCACGGCCCTGATGACATTGGTCCAGATGACTCCCTTCTCGTAGGCAGTTACCTGTCAGGATGACAAAGTGACACAACATCAATACACCTGCTCCATGTCCCAGAAACACACATCAGAACATCTTTGAAATGTTGAACAGGGCATAGGACGCAGACAGGAATAGCCTCATTCACAACATGCAAGTGGCCTGTGTGCAAGCGCCAATGCGTGTTAGCCAGTGATCTTGCACAGGTCCTTCCATCTCGTAGCACAATTGATGTGTTCTGACCTGTGGACACATGTCATGTGTGATGGGGCACGATGTGCCACACATCACCTTGACACGTGCCACATGTGTGTCTGTAGACCAACTGTGTCATGCATAGCAGCAGTGGGTGGCACAGTCATCAACACCCGCACCTGTCTCCTGATGCCAGGGACAGGGACACTTTATGAACTGACCTGTCACGATCTGCGTGCCCCTTTGGGACTATGTCGGCTGTGTGTCATGTGTTCACATGAGCTTCATGTCAGTGTCCCATCAACGTCATCTGCTATTGGTGCATCCAACAGGGGTCTGTGTGGAGATGGGCATTTAACACATCTACGCACACCATGCCACATGTGGATTCCCAAGGCTGTAGGGTCTGTGTGCATGGGACATCATATTTTTGCTGTCATACATGTTGTCTCAATGGCTGTGTCTTTGTGTTGTCACGTGTACCCCTTCATTGCACTGTGTTTGACATGTACATTTGACATTCCATGTGACCTGTGCGTGTGCCTTGCAGTCAGCTGTCTGGATGAGATGACATCCTTCAAATGCAGCTATGTGGTTGTATGTCACTCCGGTCATATCTGTGGCTCTTCACTCAGACTGGCCCCCAAATCTTTTCAGGGCATGTCATGTAGACTTGACAATCAACAGGTGTATCATGCATTTTGTAGGAGTGCCAGCAAGCTGCCATCTGTGTCCTGGATGTATTGCACCCACCCGACTTCATAGTTAGCTGATGTGTATTAGCAGTGTAGCATGTGCTATGTTCATTGACATTGATGTTTGCCGACTCTCAATCTTCATTCCTCAAAACTATGTTTTGCAGGGCACCACCTGTCCCAAGAATAATGTCAGACTTGGGTGCCATGATGGAACGTGCCTGCATCGGCCGTTACAGATTCACTCAACAGTTGATTGAGGACCTGACAAACAGGCTGGTACCACACCTCCAACCGTAACACAGGTATCCTACTGCGCTGACCCCCAAGATGACGGTGATGGCAGCCTTACATTTTTTTGCCACAGGTACGTTTCAATTGACCATAGCTGATGTGGGTGGGATGTCCCAGACTATGTTCAGCCGTGTCCTGCGTGATATTCTAGCAGCCATGTTGGAGCACCTTGATGAATTCATCCAATTTCCGACTCCAGAGGGGTTGAGGGATGTCAAGGGGGATTTCTATGCCCTGGGTGGGATGCCCCATGTAATTGGGTCCATTGATGGTACACATGTGGCTTTTGTACCACCACAGGCACAGGAACAAGCCTATCGCAACTGCAAACATTAACACTCAATAAATGCCCTTGTGGTGTGTCTTGCTAACATGCTGATTTCCCATGTCTGTGCACGTTTTCCAGGATCAGCACACGATGCCTACATCATGAGGCGTAGCAGGGTGCCACAAATGATGCCGCGGCTGCACAACGAACGAGCATGTCTTGTTGGTGGGTATAGTCTTTTTGTCCTATGTATTGCGGTGTCTTTGTCTCTTACGGCATCTCGTGACCCACTTATTTACATGATGCTTCCATGTAGGGGACTCTGGCTATCCCAACATGCCATGGCTGATGACACCTCTCCGCAACCCAAGAACAGCTGCAGATCACCGGTACAACGATGCACACGGCCAGACCAGGCGAGTGATTGAGAGGACGTTTGGACTCCTGAAGAGCCGATTCCGGTGCCTGGACAAGACAGGCGGGTCCCTCCCTTATGCCCCAGAGAAGGTCTGCAAAATCTTCATTGTGTGCTGCATGCTGCACAACATGGCAGTTGAGAAGGCAGTGCCACTCATCCTGGATCCGGATGAGCAGGCACATCCACCCGTGGAGGATCAAGGGCTTGGTCACAAGGCTAGTGATGATGAGGAGGAGGGGAATGATATCCGGAGTCAGCTCATACGCAACTTCTTCTCATAATGGTGAGTCACTGGCTATGAGTGTGCAAGCTTGTAGCGTTGAGTGGCATGTGTTGCAATGTGTGTGTCCAGCTGACTGAATGCACAGTGACTTGGATGTGTGTTCTGATGTGTCACTCAAGTGATGATGTCATGCGACACAGTTTTGCAGAGAGACTTGATTGGCAATTTACATGTGTCCAACATTGTTGCTGTTTTGTACACTTCCATGTGTGCGTTGAGAATCTATTTTTGGTGACTTCTCGTGTGTCTGTCATTCCCAGGTATTTGGCACTTGTTGTCTCGTCGTGTCATTGTTGTCCTCCTGCTATTCCTCGTGTGGATTGCAACGTGTGCTGAATCAGCATTCCATGCATGGACATGTGGAAATGTCAGTTTGGGTAAGTATTGCAGCAAGGCTTTTTTGTGGTGATACAGGTTGGGAATGTGTAGTGACTGCTTCTGTGCATGTTGTGGTACCATGCATACATGTCTTCTCACCATGGAGCATATGACATGTAGCATCACTCCCATGACATGATAGTCAGCCTTCTTGACAGTCATCTGTTGTGGAATATGGCGTCTGATGAAGGCTTCAATGTGTGTGTACCTTGGCTCTCAAACATTGCAGATGCTACGGGTGGACATAGTGGGGGACATCACAACAACATGCTCTATGGGGAATTGCAGCCTCTCAGTGTGCAGCAGGATGTGTCTGGCTCATCCCCTTACCTTGTGTGCCAGTTCATTGGGATTGACATCATCCGTGTAGTGAAGGGGGGTCCAGCGTATGTCCCACATGTTCTGTCAACTGACCTGTGAGTCTGTTAATATGGAGGCATATCCCTTTGTGGAATAAAGGTGTTCAGCACAATCCAAAGTGCCTCATCTCGGTCACTGCAGATCTCTTACCAGTTTGCATGCGTCATCTATGGGTGAATTGACAAAGATTGAGCATATGAATGTATGTGTACTTTGGCAACATGCATGCAGTGCTTCATGGCTAATGATCTCTATGGTGCATGACGTGCCTGGTTGTGTATGTATTTGTGCAGGTTGCTGCCCACAACGGGATGTGAATTCCTGCTGATGGTGTGTCTCCTTTGCGCATCTCCGCATTTTGATGCCTGACACAGTGGCTGTCATTTATGATGATTGATCATACACTTTCTGGGAGTGATCCATGAGTGAGCTGACACTCCTTCCTTGACATACACCTGTTGCACTGTGCCTTGCAGACCTCCTTGTCTTTGTGTGTTGATTTTTGCATGATTTCTAACCCCTTCCGCCTGCTGCTGCCTCACCTGCGGCCCCGCCACTCCGAGTGCCCTGATTCTGCAACTCCCACGCCTCAGAAATGCTCAGCCCTTCCCCCTCCACCCATTTGTAATGGAGCCAGCAGCTTGTCTGTCCACTGTAGCCCCAGCGCCGTGCCAAAGGCCGGACCGTCTGTGCCTGCAACATGCACAGTGCACGACCTTCTAGTCTTTGCATGACACACATCACACAACAGGCTCATGCTGCAGCCACTCTCCAGGCAATTTACTTGTGACAATCATCCTCCTGCCATCAGGCAACCCCTAAGTACAGACATGACACCTTTGCATGCTGAGTGTGCTACCCCAACTGCCTACACAGCGCTGCCCCGCCTACCATACCCTGTCATTCCAACCAGGTTATGTGCCTCCTACTCCACACCCGCTCCATCCACCAGCACAACATTGGACTGTGTTACCTGATCAACACTACAGCCCCACACATCACCTTCACGACAGGAAACAGGACAAAAGCATCCTCAGCACATGACGTCTTCATTGCCATCTCAGAACGATCCAGAATCACCCGCAGGGACGCCAACACCACTCCCTGGGGCTGAATTGGTAATTATTGACAAATACACCCTCAGAGTCAGAAGTCCGGGTTCGCAGCAACTCCCTAGCAACCATCGGAGTATCACTCATCTACAGATCTGCAGGCCTACTTCCACAATTCCGCTAAGCCATCACCACGTACATCTGCACGCAGGCCCTCACCTCCACAGGCTACATGTGGCTGGGTGCCAGTAACTTCTTGCTGGAGGGGACACACACCACCATCCATCATTGGTCCATCAACATTTGAATCCATGTCTCCAACAAGCAACACAGTGCCACTCACCCCGCTACCGATCCCTCAAAGATGCCGGATGTAAGTCGCCACAGACAAGCTGTGTGGGACACTCAAAACAACACCACCGCCACACCCTGCAAACTCACACACTGGATCAGCAACAGATCCATCAATCTTGCCACATTGACGGACTTTCCTGTGAAGCACAACAACAGTTAAGGCACCTGGGACAAGGCAGACCTACTGGACTCCTACAGACCAAGCCGGACTCTTGTGCAAACCTTGCAACACAAAGAGACATCTTTTCCTTACAGCTCTGTAAAACACCACACACAGCCATCACCATATCATCAGCAAGGCCAAGTGGAGATGCTTCAGATAGTGCCGAGACACCCAAGCACACGACATCGCGGAGCTCATCAGCATTGTGAGTGAACTGACAGCAGATCTCCATCCAGGACACCCCACCCTTGCAAGGCAGATCATATCCCTTGCTACTTTGTACCACTGCAAGCTCATGGCCATGGACCACTACCTTCGCACACAGAGGCAGACAGCACTAACCCCCCTCAGGTCATGGACTCCTGTCAGCAGCAAGTACACAACCAGGATCATGTGCACCATCCACTCTGGCTCTTCATCACGCCCCTTCCCACACAACATCTCAACCACATCATTCACCATCCTTGAAGCCCACGTCCTGGGCGTCATGAATGTCTCCTTTGAGTTAGCCACATTCCATGGGTGTAGGAGGCATTCAGAGCCCCAGGCCCTTCTTAAACTATGGTCGGCAGTACCGCAGGATCTCCTGGTACATCAGCCTACTTCCCTACCCAGCAAATGTCACCAGGAAGACATTCAACTAGCAACTGACCAATTTCCTACATGCAACCAGCTCCAGCCAACTGGCACCAGACAGTTTTACACAGCAATCACACCACTGCAACCGTCCTCATTGCCAACACCAAAGACTACTTTGCCCTGCTCAACAATGGTGAGGCCACCACCCTTGACCTCTCAACGCCATTCTACACCATGTGCTACCACACTGTCAGCTCACACATCTCCAACACTGATATCCAGAGGAGGGCCTAGGATTCACTCAGGAAGTAGCTCATCAGCAAGGCCGAGGGAGTCTGCCTCCACCCTGCAACATGTAGTACACTGGGGTCATGTGGCCCATGCCACAGGGCTCTTCTCTCAGCGTGATGATTTTCAATGTCTCCATGACCCCCCTCTCCACCATCACATGCACACACAGCCTCATCATCATCTGGTATGCCATTGACATACAGCTGCTCCTCAAACTCACCAAAGAGTCAGCCATTGCCAGATCCAAACTTCAAGAGGGCATGAGATCCGTTGATGAATGTCTGAACATCAGCCATCTGAGGCTGGACTTTGACGGGACAGAGGTCATCATCTGAGGATTGTCCCCTTACGTCTGGGTCAACTCCTTGCGTCCCACTGGTCTGTGCACCGCACCAGCAACCAGTGGCCACGCAGGCAAGCTGGTGTTCATCATGGACCTATCGCTCACAATTAACATGCAACTCACCAACATCTGTACCTCATGCTGCAACACCCTCCACATGCTGCTGATGGCCCCCAGATGAATCCACTCCAAGGCAAGACAGACCGTCCCCCTGGTCCAGGACACCAGCCGGCTCAAATACAGCACCGGCCTCTTCAGAGGACAACAGCAAACATGCAGGAGAACTTATCCACATCCAGGGTGCATCCGCACACCTCATCTGCAACATCCCCCGCCCCAGCCACATCACCGTCCACCTGAGAGAGGTACAATGGCTCACTGTGTGCTGCAGGCTCACCTTCAGACTCCTCAACCACACTCAGGAGGCACTCCACAACCCCAGACCCGAATCCACCTTGGACGTGTGTCATCCAACACCCCGTTGGCCCTATTCCATGCAGCCCACCTTGCCCTGGCCACCATTCATCACATCCACATTACCTCTGCATGCAGGAGATAGTTCTCCCACCTCGCAAAACAGACCTGGTACTCCCTCCCCGGGCACATCAACATGACCCATGACCTCTACACCTTCATGTAACTCTACCAAATTGGTCTGTCAGAGCAATATAGCAAGCCCCCCTCAGCAGCTTGAGGCCATCAGGGGTGAGTGTTAGGCTCCATGTCTGTATTTTGTGATACATTGTGAGCCATGTGTGTCCTCGACCGGACTCAGATCCAAGTGTATGGATGGCTGGAGTTAGTTCCACACTCAGGCATACTTTAACATATCCCCACACGTAGGTTGTGGACTCATGCTAAATGACTGCAACATGAAAATTCAAGTATTAAATATTTAATTTCGAGCTCTGGGGCGGGATTTGTGCACAGAAAATTGGGGAAATGCAGGGACCGTAGAATCCAAAGTTCACAGGGGGAGATGGGATCCTGGGCATTTGAAGTCATCAGAGTCAAGCCAACAGTGTTTGGCATCATTGATCAGACTGTGACCAGCAAGTCCATGTGTCAGATGATGTCAGTCAATGGGGCGATGCTGTCTCACATGAAGGCCAGGTGCCTGGCCAGTTGACCTGGGAGATGTGGATGGCCCGCTGCCTCTCACGGTCTTTTCCGTGGACGACCAACCTTCCTCCGGGGACCCTCAGATGCAGGCCTTGACGATGTTTGGGACGCTCCATCGGACGAATCTTCCTCCTCCTCCCTCCCTCCCTGTGGCTGGTGCTGGTCTGCGCCTGGTGTCACAGGGAGGGTTGCCCATGTTGTCGGTGATCCGACGGAGTGAATGGCTTATGTCCCTTTGCACCGCCAGGAGCTCAGCCAGTCTTGCCTCCATCCGTCCTTGGTGTTGTTGTTGACTGGTGTGTTGCTCGGCCTGCTGGTTTTTGATCTTTGTGAGGGTCCCCACTACCTGGCTGATCTCCCTGGTGTCACGCTGGTATGCCTCCATGATGTTGCGGATGTGTGACATACCGGTCCCTTCAGCTGACTGGTCAGGTTCTCGCCTCCGCCTGCCTCCACTCCCGCCACCCCTGCCCACTCGAGCCGGGCCTACTGTTGTGGGCACATCGGGTTGACGGGACCCCTGAGGGATGGCAGTGGTGGTGTTGTCTGCCTCCTCTTGGGTGCCCACCGCACCTTGTCCCTCCTGGTCAGACTAGCTCTGTTCACTGCGGGCAGGGCTCCTGGGTGTCTCCTGTGATGTGGCAGGAATGGGGGTGGTGGTTGGCACAGATGTTCCTGAAGCAGGTGCTGCAGGGGCTTGTACACCAGAGGGTCCAGGTCGGGCGGGGTCATCCGCGGAGTGTTGAGAGGCGTCGCTGCTGGTGGGATCCGGTTCCTCCCGAGCCTTTGACTGTGATTCTTCCCCCCCATTGTTGGGGGGATATTCATCATGTTGCCCTGTGTGTGAGAGAGAGACAATGTTAAAGCTGTTTAATGCAACATGCATGTTTCATACACATTCAAGTTGGCACAGTTCCTCCAGGTAGTTGTATGTGCCTAGCATTCTCCTCAATGTTCACTTGTGTATGGGTATGTTGCTGGGGACAGATTGATATGTTCTCCTGAGTCTTTGACATGTCCATTTGTGGCTTGGATGCTTCTTCAGCTATGTATTGGTATTGTTGTGTTACATGTCCATTGTGGCAGTGGGTAAATCCATTGCCTGTCCTGGTGGTGTGTGCTTGTGTAAGGGGTGTGTGCGACAGGGCCTGCTGGTGGGTGTAGTGTGATTTGGCCCTGGGGCTCCCAGGTGATGTATCTGTCCCCCCATGGAGCATGCTGCCATGACAGTGAGTGTGAGTTCCTGTCCTAGATATCTGACCTTGTTGTGTTGGTGTTTGTGTTTGCACTGGTCACAGGAGGCCCTTGTGCTGCCTACACCAGGGCCAAGTGTGAGCTATCTTGTCAGTACTTTTCCAATCCCTGTGCATTGCGCATGGTGCATGGGTATGTAGCTGGGCCATATGGGATGAGGGCAATTGTGTCTGATTTGGAATTCAAACATGCGTTTTGGTGCACCCACCCTCCCAGCATACGGGACATCCATTCTTGAGTTGGTGCTTCGTGTAGCATGGGACATGGCATGGCCTTGCTTTCTCCATGGGGCATACACATGTTATTGGCATTTGCGTTGTTTGTCACTGTGGTGGTGGCCGGTGAGAGCTTGGGGGTAGTTGCGTGCATTAGGTGTAGTTGGGGTGTGGATGCCATTACCCCCATGTTACGTAAGTGGTTTGTGTACTCACCAGGCTCTGGAGGTCCTTGGAGTCCATGTACTCCCACCGGCGGAAGCATGGCCATCACCTTCTCCTCCCAGGGATGGTAATGTACTGGTCTGCGGGGCGCGCCACCTCCAGTGATGTTGGTCTGGGCGTGCTCTTCATTCATTTTTCTCTTGACCGCCCTCCGCAGATCGTACCACCTGGCTTGGCATTCATTCCTGGTCCTTCTGATGGGTGCGACAGCATTCACCCTCTCGACGATCCTCTGCCACAGGTGTGTTTTTTTGTCTATGCTGGTCTGTCTGACCAATGTTCCAAACAGCTGTGGCTCGACTCTGATGACTTCGTTCACAAGGATGTCCAGCTTCTCCCTTGTGAACTTTGGATTCTTGTCGGTGGGCATGGTGTGGGGTGAGGTTGTGGATGGTTGTGGGTGTGTGGGTCTGAATGTGACGGTGTGGGTGTGAATGTGGAGAGGGGGTATGTGTGAAGGAGTGTGTGTGTAGGTATATATGTTTAGGTGGATGGGTGCAGTGGTTTGTGTGTGCTCTGTAGCAGTGGTGAGTCTGTTGCAAAGACTCATGGTTTGTGTGTGTGGTCCCTTTTTATTGGTCCATTTGTGGGTGGGGCTCATTTTGAATTTTTGGTGGGTGTGTTATAAGGGGTGGTTGTGAGGTTGCCCCTCTGTTTGCCTGTTTGGATGTGTCCAGGTCAGTCCTTTTCATTGTTTCTGCAGTATAGACGTGTTATGTGGTGTTGTGCGAGTCGAATAGGTCCTCCTTGTGCTGTTTTACAGTGTCCGTTTTTCAGTACGCTATGAGTCGCACGGCCACACACCCCCATGCGTTGTGTATGTACGGTGCATACACGGACATTGCCATGTACGGTACGTACACCCCATTGCTTCTGTACGGTGCGGATTCATAGACCGCCATCGCGTATGTACGGTGTGTACCCGCAACATCGCGTACCCGCAACATCCACCATACATACGCGATGTTGGGGGTACGCACATTACATTCGCAATGGGGGTACGGTGTGTACCTACGGGGGGTACGGTGTGTGCACCCCATTGCTTCTGTACGGTGCGGGTTCGTACACCGCCATCGCGTATGTACGGTGTATACCCGCAACATCACGTACCCGCAACATCCACCATACATCCGCGATGTTGGGGGTACGCACCGTGCATTCGCAATGGGGGTACGGTGCGTACCTACGGGGGGTACGGTGCATACCTACGCGCTGGGGGTACGGTGCGTACCTACGCAGGGGGGTATGCACCGTACATTCGCACTGGGGGTACGGTGCATACTTACGTGAGGTGTACGCACTGTACATTCACACTGGGGGTACGGTGCATACCTACGCACGGGGGTACGCACCGTACATTCGCACTGGGGGTACGGTGCGTACCTACGCACGGGGGGTACGCACCGTACCTTTTCACTGGGGGTACGGTGCATACCTACGCGCTGGGGGTACGCACCGTACATTTGCGCTGGGGGTATGGTGCGTACAAACTTTGCTTCATTGCGGCCAAAGTCATTCCCCGTGTATGGGACATTTTCCGTACGGATCGTAAATTGTAACGCCGGTCCGGATCGTACTAGTACAGTCGGAGTTCATTTTTACGATTTGTACGGAGAATTGTCCAGGTCCGTCTCGTACTAAGTTTCCAGGTACGATTCGTACGGATCGGCCCAATCCGTATGTACTTTTTCACGTACGGATCGTACTTCACGGGTCGGACGTGACTTGTGCCATTCGTACGGAAAAATATACGGATACGAGTCGTATGGGAAAAAAATACAGGATCGGAATCGACCCCCTAGTGTTGTTTATTGGCCAAAACAAGTTTTTCAGTTTCAAATATTTAAGATGATGCAATGATTTCAGATAAGGTAAAATTTATTTTTGCTTTTAGAATGGGAGTGCTCTTCATGGAGGGGTTTAAGCTCTCCTAAACCAGAAAAAATACTAATTCTTTGAAAGGAACTCTACTCATGTGGCAAATGTCTTCCTCTGGACCACCACAGTCCTACGACTGTTTTTAGTATCTGAAGCCAGTGAGAAGATTGTCTTAAGCCGTGGATTTTGTTTTCTAAATCATACCTATGATTCCTCGATTAAGAGAGCACTAGGTCTGCAATCCCCCTGCCCGTCCCCCGTAATTCTGGCTCTGGATGCAAAAAGACAACAGTCTCTTAAGAGACCATTCTGAATGGCTTCCACACCTATATAAATACTAATACAAATAAATTCATTATACTGCTGTTAAGGAATGACCCACATTTAGAGCTGAAGAAAAGCTCCCATCTTCTCTTCTGCTGATAGTATCTAAAGGTAATCCTGTAATTTGAAAGGACCATCAACAAGGGCTAGGACAGAACAAATACCTCATTTTGATCCAGGCAGTGGCCAGATATGGTGAGGACTAGGAAAGGCTGAGTACAATTCATATATGCACCTGATGGTGGTGTATGCTGTTCACTGAAATGCGTACCTAAGGGTCTGATTTTAGGGACCTCTTTTTCATACATTTTATATGGCATGTGTTCCTCAAAACATTTGCTAGGTATTTTGATGCTGTTTCTGGTACAATGACTCCATTTCTCACTGTCATAGTAATGGGTTAAAGACCACAGTGAAAGGCAGCAAAAGGGCACCTAAACTAGCAAAGTATAGCAAAGGTTTATGACTGTACACATCCGTCCAGTCTTGCAGAGGGATGCATCTTCAGGGGTGTTTGTGGTATCACACCCTCCAAAGAAGGGATGCTGGTGATGCTAGTCAGATCCAGGAACTATTAGATCTCGGGTGAAGAGACAGAATATCGATGTAGAAATATCGAGTTGCGTGAATATTGAGTCAAGAATATCAATGGGTTAAAATATCAAGGTACTTTTCATTGTTACAATATAGATTTTTGTGTATTTTAGAAATATAGATTTTGAAAATATCGATGTAAAAAATATTGTTGTAAATAATATCGACTATTTGTATTTTTTGTTTTTGTTTAATGTTTTGATTCTGTTTTTAATATTTTAGTAGTACTCATTTTATATGTATAAATACATTTTTAAATATAAAAATGTATGTTATTTTTACTTTAGCTTTAGGAGATAAGGGTGGGGAGTAATTTAAAAATATTTGTTTAAAGTATTAATTATTTTTTATTTTATGTAGAATTTTAGGAGTGGGTAGTTGGGTTTATAGGGGATAAGGGTGGGGAGTAATTTAAAAAAAATTTGTTTAAAACATTTTTTTTTTAAACAATATATTAATGAAAAATAAAAAAAATCTGTAAATAAAAATTAGAAATTAAAAATGTCAAAACAAATTTTGAGGTGTAAATATTTTCATGTAAATATTAGAAAAATAATTTTATCTTTTTTTGAAATTAAAAAAATTATTTAAATAAAAATATGTGAGTAACATTATGGTGCCGATTCCGATCCGTTCCAAAAAATTTCCGTACGACTCGTATCCGTATTTATTTCCGTATGAATCGTACAAGTCACATCCGACCCGTGAAGTACGATTCATACGGGAAAAAGTGCATACGGATTAGCCCGATCCGTACGAATCGTAGCAGGAAAAATTGTACAACACATACCCGGACATTTTTCTGTACGATTCGTAAAAATACAGTCCGAGCGTACAAGTACGATTCGGTGCGTACATACAGGGGGTGGGGGTACGGCGCGTACATACGGGGGGGTGGGGGTATGGTGCGTACATACGGAGGTGGGGGTACGGTGCGTACATACGAGGGGTGGGAGGGGCCTGTACGACTCGTACCCTTGGGGACTCAACTTTTACGGCGGTTATTGGCTCCCGTAAAAAAAGAGCCGTACGGAGTGCCGTTGGGACGGATCGTACTTGCTGGGCCGTAAAACACTGCTTACATACGTACGGACGTCGCGTACAGGCTGTTCCGGATCAGATTCGTAGGGTTTTTTTACCCGTACGGTCTTTTGTACGATTCGTACGGAAATAGGCTTTCTGTACGAATCGTACTTCCTAGGTTGTACGGACAGTTTACCGGGTACGAGTCATACGGAGAAAACACTCCGTACGACGATTCGTAGGGCCTTTTTACAGGATCGGAATTGGCCCCCAAATGTTAATTGTATGTATATATTATTTTTATTGTTTTTGTTTTACAAATGTTTAAAATGTTAATACATTTTTTTTCTTTTTTTAAATTTGGAAAAATTTGAAAATGTATATTTTTATAAAAAATGTAGTGAAATTTAGATTTTTATTTTTATTTATTACATTTTTGTAAGAAGAGAAGCACCCAAATTTGATTTTCAATTTAACATTATTTTAATATATTGCAATTTTGTCAGGAATCCCATCCCGCACATGGATTCCCTCCCACGATGCCACTTCCGTGAACCTGGTGCGCTTGGAGGAGAGCGGACTACAACTCCCAGAATTCCCTCCGGCAACAATTGCCTTTTGCCACTCAAGAGTTCTGGTTACATAACACCAAGGGAAACGCCTAGTTTTCATGTTATGCAACTCAAGAGTTCTGGTTGCATAACACCAAGGGGAACGCCTAGTTTTCATGTTATGCAACTCAAGAGTTCTGGTTACATAACACCAAGGGTAACGCCTAGTTTTCCTGTTATGCAACTCAAAAGTCATGGTTATACAACGCCGAGAGTACTACTTAAGGAGAAGATCACTGGGACTCGGCGTCGGATATTCTGATCTTTGCTGGAGTACCTGGTTGAGGTACACGGACCCGTTGGTGAGTTGAGCGGCGGAAGGAACATTCTAAGGAGCGGAGGAGAGGTGCTGGCGTGTGCTTCCTGCCCGTGTCCTGTCCCGTTCTGAGAGCCGTATTCAACGTCATTGGGCACAAGTCCCGTTGGTAGAGCCGAAGCTCCCAACAGCCTGACAAATTGGAGAAAACGAGTTTGGTGCGTGCCGAAGCTCCCAACCCTCGTTCCTTGGGTAAACACACGCTTAGAGCTAAGACGCTATCCAGGAGGTGTTTCCGTGTCTTAGCCATCGACACTCGTAGGAGAACTGGGATAGGTAGAGCGGCTGCTCCCATCCATTCTCTGCGCCACCTTGGGTATCATCACTTAAACCCGGATACAAGAGACGCACACCAGGAGGTGTTCCCAGCGTCTTTGTGTTGTGGCAGCACTCTGGGGGATACTGGTAGAGCGGCTGTTCCCAGGTGGTAGAGAGCCCGGCCGGGTGACTCCCACGTGCCCCCCGTAGATTCCACAACCTTGGAACTACCCTTCACAGCGGTCGAGTGGCATTGTCGGCCACTGCTTAGCACTGTGCCCTCCGTTGGAGCATACCGGGTCCGGTGTGCATGCGGAGGACGGTTAGACGAGCTGTGAATGGGTATCGTACTTTAACTGGTGATTCCAGTACCGGTATTCTTTGTTGT
The DNA here is from genome assembly GCF_964204655.1 of Triturus cristatus. Taxonomy (NCBI): domain Eukaryota; kingdom Metazoa; phylum Chordata; class Amphibia; order Caudata; family Salamandridae; genus Triturus; species Triturus cristatus. The sequence continues at coordinate 790,735,490 of NC_140584.1, read as the reverse complement.
CTGTAGTTGTTTATCTGTTTATTAAATCATCCTTAAACCTCCATTTCTCTGGTCCGTCGTCTGTTTGTCCCAACCCCGAGAAAGCCAGGACGTTACAAATTCACAATATGTAGTTTTTTGCAAAAAAATGTTTTTAACAATTCTTTGGAAACTGCCATTTTTTTTCTCCATTAACGTAACCTCGGGGATGGGAGCTGTGTTTCGTCGCTTAAGGTAAGTTTGATTTAATTTACTTTTAAGGTAATTTTAGGGCAGGGGGAGGTAGTAGTAGTGTAGTTAGACTTGTATGGGTGTTAAATGTTAATTTTTAGTGTAGTTTGGTTTTGTTTTGGTAGTTTAGTGTTTGATGTGTTTGACATAGTTTTGAAGAGTAGTAGAGTGTTATATGGTGTTAGTTACGTGATGTTTAATTTTGTTATGTTGTATTTGATGTTGTAATTAATGAATTAATGTTTGTGGGTTTGTATATGTTATTGTGGGAGGGTGTTTCTTTTTTTGCAGGTTTCCCATTTCGTTAAGGTATGGTGCTCAAGACGCGTTTTGTTTTATAAAAGGAAAATGCATTTTGTTTCGATGCATTTCCTTTTACTTTTTGAGTTTGTTGGAGCGTTTTCTTAAAACTAATTTTGGGGGTTTTGAAGGTTTCCTTATTGAGAGGGTTGTATTGTTGGAGCCTTTTTTATACAGTTGTATTGTTACATTTTTAAGGACATTCCTCTTTTAATGGACTTGTCTTTCATTTTAAATACTATGGGTTTGTTCATTTTTGAGGACCATCTACTGCGACACAACTGTAAGATATTTTTTATTATTATGGGTGGGAAATGTGTTTTGTTAATATTTGGTTGCTTCTTTCTTTTTTATTTTAATAATTGTATGATGTCATATATTTTTATGTAAGTTTTTAATTTTTAAATGACACATTTATAATTATCAATTTAAAAAAGAGTAGAAATATGTTGTTTATTTTTTTTGTAATTTTTAAATGCTGCATGATGTTTGCTATAGTGTAATATTTAAAGTATAGATTTGGCTATTGTGTCTAGGTATTCTAGCGCTTTGGTGTTTGTGTAGAGCCTTGTTTTGTGTTGAAGGTATTCATACATTGTTTTTGTTTGTTTACTTTGTTTAGGACCAATTTTAGTGAGGGATTGTTCTAGTCTTAGTTCTTGATAACTTTGTTCTTTTTTGATGGCTTCTGTTAGTTTGTGTAAAGTTGGTTGTCCTCTTCCTATCGTGGTTTGGAAGGCATTATGCCACTGCAATATTTGTTTTAGCTTTTTGTGCTAGGGTGCTCTGATAGACGTTCCACCAGTGGATTTGGAACTTGGGTGGTCTTCGGTGCCCTGACCTATGCAGTCTTCCTACCCCGGTGTCTTTAAAAGTGATCAATGAAGGGTGTTAGTTTTGCTTCCTTGGCTTGGTAGGAAGGACTTTCAATAAGTATATTATAGTGGTTGGCTACTTCTGTTGTTGGCACATAGGCCAGGGCTATTCGTTTTTTGATTTGATAAGCAAAGTTGCTGTTTGTGCCATAATCTATATTTAGGGTAGATTTTTGGAGATGTCTCCAGACACTTCGGTTGAACTGATAATAGCAACCTTGTATTGCAGTATGTGGATATATTTTTAAAATTAACTGAAATCATTGCTTGCTCCAAATCTATTATTATTTTTTGAGGGAAGTAGTTTTCTGTCTGTTGTTTTATTATTGTAAGGAGTTCTATGTAGATAGTATTTAGTTTGTTGGGGTGCAGTGCATATATGAAGGGGATGTTAGTTTCTTCATATTCGCCATGGATGGTATAGTGTTGATAAAAGGGCTTAAGGAAAACTTTAAATGTCCCATCCATCATCCGTGTTACACATTGCTTTAACTTTTGGATGTTGGTGTTGGTGACAAAGATGATAATTCGTTTTTCGTGACTGTTATTGTCATAAACAATTAATTTTTCATCTTTGAAGTCGATTCCGGCCGCAAATCGTAACGACCGACACGGACCCGGACCAGATACCGACCGACACGGACCAGCACCGTACAACCCGTGCAGTAAGATGCAACGCGTGTGAATTACAACCGACACGTACGGAATACAAGCTGTATGACCGAGCCGTAGGGAAAATAGTGTTCCGGCCGTAAAACCGACGCGAGTTTCACCGACCGACACAAACCCGGAATGAACCCGACCAACCCGTACCCGCGATGTCCGATCCGCGCAGTACGGTGCAATGCGTGTAAACCCAGACCGACACTGACGGAGACCAAGCCGCACGACCGACACGCACAGAAACCCAGGCCCACAAGTAATGGAGATCTCCGCGACCGACGCGTATGAAACACAGAAGATAGGCATCATGAACGAGGCGGATAAGCCTGCACGAGCCAACATCAGCATCCGCTCCCGTCAGAAAAACGTCTCCTTCATGCCTAAAAAACCCAAAGGAAAAAAGACAATAAAAAGGACCAAACAAGCAATGGCAAAGCCAATAAATATCAAATAAAAAGACCTGGTACAAAGACACACCCACAACTCCAACTATATAAAGGACTACAATCACTACCATGATCCCTTGCAAACAGGAGACACAGCCAGCAGCAAACACCATTACACAGCAACCAAAGACACACTCACAACTCACCTATCACACAACTCACACACCATCAGCACCTCAGCAAAAGCACTCACACATACAGCTAGCTAAACCAACGCTAACCCACCCTCACTTGCACCCTCACACACACATCACTCACCACCACCACCCATCACCATGCCCCTAAAGAAGAATCCAAAGTTCACAGATAGTGAGTTAGAAATGCTGGTAGACGAGATCATCAGAGTAGAGCCACATTTGTTTGGTACATTGGTCCAAAGGACCCTCATATCACAGAAAACAAAGATGTGGGCGAGGATTGTGGACAGGGTGAACGCTCAAGCACCAGCAAGGCGCACAAAGGACGATATCCAGAACAGGTGGTCAAGAAACTCATCGAAAAAGATCACACCTTGAGTCAGTGCACCGGCGGTGGCCCTCCTGCCAAACCAGTCTACTTCAGGACCTGGGAGGAAAAGGTGCGGGACATCCTACCACCAGAGAGCGTCCATGGTCTAACAGACATACCAGAGCCTGGTGAGTACCCAAGATTGTGTGGCAAGGGGACAGTGAAACCATGCACCGCAAGCAAAGCTACAGTAACCAATAGATAATCATCCCAAGATGTGTATGCCAGTCAGACAAACACAATATCTGCCATCTCATAGTGACTTGGAAGTGTGTCATGACATGCACCAACCTACAAACAAATAGAGCAAGGCAGTGGCAGAAAGCTAAATAAACACTGCCAGACAGTGTGCCACCACAAACACACTACCTCACAGTGCAGCTGACTGACAGGAGGGAATAGTGGGGATGCAGGTGAAGTGAGTGTATCCAAAAGCATGATGGGGTTTGTAGTCACAGATAATGCTCCCTCTCCTGATTGGCCCATAAAGACCTCTCTGTAACATGCCCACATCACAGGGAGCACAAGGGCCTGGTAGGGCTTGTGCGCAAATCAGAAGCAGGACACCACTGACTGACATACTGAAAGACAACTTGCACGTCCTACAATGGAAGCACGTTTCATGGTGGGATGTCTGGCCGGGTGGGAAGGAAGACTGACAGCTCTGACCATACTTACCAGCATGTGGAGACACACCCCCCCAACACAAACTCCACACAACTCACCGGGTAGAATGCATTGACCCACACTTCAGTGAAATATCAGCAAAAGATACCCCGTACTGGGTGCTGCTGTGTGAAGCACAGGGGCTCTCTTTGGACTAGTAGCCAAACAAGCACCAGGATTTCACAGTCAGCCATGTTGCCATAGCTGTCACACCCCCTCACAGGGAAGCAGAGTCAAGAGGCAGGAAGTATGGGCATGCTGGGAAGGGGGGTGTAGCCAAGAGCATGATGGGAGTTGCAGTCACAGACAATCCCCAGCTACCCACATGGCCCAGTAAGCTCACACTGAACAATGCTCGCCTCACAGGGAGTGGGAAGGGGCTGTAAAGATGTCTGACACTGGACTCTGTTGTGGGGAGCACAAGGCCCTGCTGGGAAATGGGCAACAACAAACCCCAGGACTTCACAGTCAGCCATCTTGCCATTTCTGTCACACCCCCTCACAGAGAAGCAGAGTCAAGAGAGAGGAAGTATGGGCATGCTGGGAAGGGGGGTGTAGCCAAGAGCATGATGGGAGTTGCAGTCACAGACAATCCCCAGCCACCCACATGGCCCAGCAAGCTCACACTGAACCATGCTCGCCTCACAGGGAGTGGGAAGGGACTGTCAAGATGTCTGACACTGGTCTCTGTTGTGGGGAGCACAAGACCCTGCTGGGAAATGGGCAACAACAAACACCAGAATTTCACAGTCAGCCATCTTGCCATTGCTGTCACACCCCCTCATAGGGAAGCAGAGTCAAGAGGGAGGAAGTATGGGAATGCTGGGATGGGGGTTGTTAGACACGGGATAGCGTAGTGCAGAGCGGGTGGGCCACACTCCGGAGGAAATATGTAAAGCATCCACGGAGTACACACAGGCGACACACGAGGCACACTACAAAAAGAGACCACACCAGTTTAGGTGAGAAAAACAGCATATGTATTATGCAGAACACATTGTAGAATCATCACAGGTGCATAAACATTGTGCCAACCGGCACTGGGTAGTACTTTACATGGGGATTACTTACATGGCAGCGCCAATCGGGCCGCTGCCAGAGTCATCACAAGCACAGGTAGAATAAATGCGAGTCTCCGTAATAAACGTAAAGCAGCCAGTACCTCCTGGCCAGATCAGGCACTTAGCCACAGTGCAACTAGCCTTAAGCATAAACATAAAGCATCACATGAGACATCGTCATGAGCATAAATGCATGATGCATGAGTCCTAGGCCCAGTATGCATAAAACCAGCAGTACAGGCCTTAGGGAAAGAAAAGCATTATCACTCGGCATAAACCTGTGGGCATAAACATGTGAGCATTAGGCCTACCAACGGTGTAAGGCATCAGGCATAGTCATATTAAATTGAGGCTTGACGCATGAGGCATTATCAATAAGCATCAACACATTTGCATAAACACCATCAGCAGTGGGCATGCCAAAAACCTTATTAGCATCAATGCATTGGGAGAAATACATTAGGCATCAACCTTATGGGCATAATTGCATTAGGCTTAAACAGGTTAGCATTCGCAACAATATTATGCAATAAATCATATGGGGCAATAGCCCCCGCCAGCATAAACACAGTTCGCCCCAATCAGGGGCACAACACTCTGAAACTGGCCCCAGGCCAACTGGCCTCCCTCTGGGGCTCAAATGCCCTATGTCCCGCAAAGTCAGGGCTGGCTGCAAAAGCAAAGTGCGCAAAGCGCTGGGGCAGGGCAGGAGTGTCTCTCACTTCTCTCTCTTTTCTCCTGAGGAGTACAATGCCCCCCAATACGTTACAGCTACCTGCGCACTGGCAGGGCCCCTGAAATTCACAGTGCTCCCCAAGGTTGCAGCTGCCCGCTGTCAGACAGGGCTGCTGTAAGGTCAGCACGGGCACCACGGTGCCCTCAGAGCGGCATCGGAGGGAGGCGAGCACCGACAATGTGCCCCGACACCACCCCCACCAAGCTAGGATTGAGCCCTACTCACCGGGCTCTCTGGAGTCCTTGCGCAATCTCTGGGCACCGGCACTGTGCTCCGATAGGCCCCTTCCTGCTGGCAGGCGATGGGGGCAGCCGGAATGGAGCACGCACTGCTCCTGCTTCTTCGGTGGCTGCAGGGCTCTCTCTGGGGGGGGTTGAAATACAGCACACAGGAAAGCAGCGCCCACGCTCCTCACCTCCTTCTGGGGCACAGCTGTAGCGCTCACGAGGAGCTAGAGTCCTCCCAAGTCCAGGGTCCCCCAGAATAAAGTAGCGCTCTGGCAGCACAACGCTGAAGGCTTTAGCTCCTCACCTCCTTGAAGTACAGGCCACCAAATATAGAGCTTTGACAGCACTGCAGGCATCACTCCTCCTCTGGCAACCAAGAAAATATTGCCTTCAAGGCGCTAGGGAGCTGGTGAGGATCCCAAGTCCCACACAAGACAGTAGTGCCCACGAGGCGCTAGGTCCCAGGAATGCGGTCAGGGTCCCACAGAATCAAGCTGCAGCAAAAATGCAGGGAATTGGATATATAGTGCTTTAGCAGCTCAGCGCTGTATTGAAAATAACCAGCTCTCCCTGGCAGCATGCGCAGCAGGTCCCACGCACCTTCTTCTCTTGGGCAGGTGTTGGAGGCAGCGCTCGCCAGGCGCTAGAGAGACCCAACAGCTCCAGGGACAACAGACAGTGCTCCTCTTCTCTGGCAATGTAGACAATAGTGTCCACGAGGCGCTGAGAAGCAGGAAAGTCCTTGGGGGCTGGGATAGTGCTGCAGCCCTCACAAGGTGCTAGACAGCAGGAGGAGCCCAGTCACTTGAAATGTAGCGCTCACGAGGCGCTAGGGGCCGGGAGACAGTTAATGCAGGGCAAGATCAGCAAGCAGCAGGGCAGCTCACCCAAAAATGAAGCAGCAGTTCCTGGGAACAGTCATCCTCCATTACGATGGCAATCCTGCTAGCACAGCAGTCTCCACTCCAGCAGAGTGTCTCAGTGGCCCTGTGGACAGCAGAGGGGTACAGATGGGCACAGGGGCCAGCACACAGGTCCCTGCGGCAGTACCTCCTGGCAGAGTGTCCCCTCTCAGTCAAGTCCACCCTCAGTCTGAGCACATGGCATCTCTACTGCTCTACATATACACCCCTCCTCCCACCTACCAGAAAGGGCTGGAAGCTTCTAGAAGGTCGCTGGCAGTTCCAGCCTCAACTGTCACTGTGGAGGGAGTGTAGAGCAGAAATGGCGTCCATTTTAAAAGTGACATTTTACAAAGGTGCATTTCTACAATGGTGGAAATAAAGGTGCGTACACCATTGCACAACATTTATTATTTTCAGTTCAGACACACCATGTCAGTAAAAAGGCTAGGGGGAAAAGTGAAAAAAATATTAGGACAATAAGGGCCAAGTCCAACAGGGGTGTAGCCAAGAGAATGATGGGAGTTGCAGTCACAGACAATCCCCAGCCACCCACATGGCCCAGCAAGCTCACACTGAACCATGCTCACCTCACAGGGAGTGGGAAGGGACTGACAAGATGTCTGACACTGGGCTCTGTTGTGGGGAGCATAAGGCCCTGCTGGGAAATGGGCAACAACAATATCAAACTCTGTCCGAGACAAGCTGGAAAAAAGCAGTGTACAGGCAGGCATATGTTCGTACAGTAGAAAATGTCATGTTTGTGAACCACTGATGTCTGTAGAAACATAACTTACATTGTGTGTCTCTTCCAAACACAGGTGGTGCTGGGAACCCAGCACCAAATGAAGAGGATTCCCAGTCCCAGACTCTGGTGGACACTGAGCTCTCTGGTTTGACTCTGTCTCTGTCCTCTTTGGATGACGACGACCAACCTGGCCCCTCCGGTGTGAGTCATCATGCAGCACCAGCAGCATCAACATCTGCACCCCCTGTACCCACGCCTCCAGCATCTGGAAACTGACAGGGCACCCCCGCCAACACAGACAGACCAAGGCCACTGAACACCCACAGCACAGGGACACAGGACCCCCCGGAAGCTACAGCAAACACCACAAGCAACACCACCCAAGGGGTCCCAGTGTCACCTGTGCGTGCCGCCGCTGGTCCTGCCCGTGTGGATAGGGGTGCTGGGAGGGGTCGGAGGCAGAGGGCGCGCCTTGCAGAGGGGTCTGGACTGCATGATGACCCCCAACTGGCATGCATCATAGATGCGTACCAGGATAGCAACGGAGGATTTGGCCAGGTAGTGGGCATCCTCAATGACATACAACAGGAGCAGGCTGCCCACCATGACCGCATGAAGGCAAAGTGGGATGCACTTACTGTGGTGCATCGGGACATACTCCAGTGCCTCCGCCAGATCAACACAAACCTGTCCACACCTCCCTGTGTGGCCACAACATCCATTGCAACTCCATCTGCCAGCGCCACAGGGAGGAAGTAGGACTCTGGCAGAGAGTTCCCTGCCCGCAGAGGCCTGCACCTGAGGTTCCCCCCCCCCAATAAAAAGAGGGGTCATCCGAAGAAGGACATGTGAGAGGCAAATGTCCCAGCACATCCCCCGGGGCCTCTAAACCTGTTCTGGACAATATTCTTTGTGCGCAACCCGTTCACCTTGTTCAATCGCCCACATGACATGGAGGGTTCATGTTGGTCCAATGTAGCAGATGGCTGTGGACTTTACTCTGGACATTTCATCTACCAGCACTTCCAACTCTAATGTGAACTTTGGATTCAAAAACCAATGTACAGCACCCACCATCCTGTGCACTTTCCTCACACATGTTCGAAAATAAACTCACCAGTACACCATACTTGCCTCTGTTGTGATTCCAACTTGTCATGTGTCATGGAGATGTCGATCTGCTACACAACACAGTGCATGCCAAATACTGCAACAATGTGACCAACGTTAGGTGAGTCATGGTGATGTGACATGTGAGGAAGACACACCACTATGGCAACACAACACATACTCACCATGGCCATGTTACTCATCCCACACAATGATGTTGACCTGAAACACATAGGTATGCCCAAACACAACACCTATCTACAGTCATTGGTAACAATTCCACAGGTGAGGTAAGCAAATGTCACTCAGATGTGGGAAGACAGACAATGCACCTAACAAAGCATAGCACAGGTTCATTACACATCAACAACATGTTTATTCAAAAATAGTAGCAAGGCAATTGTACGTTACGGTGGACACACGGTTACAGACTGTCTGAGAATTGTAGTCCAGGGGTGTGTGGCACATCACTTGATGTCAATTGACTACTTCCACACTGGTGTCGGATTCTGGGTGTTGGGGGCCAGTGTTGACCAAACAACAGGCAGATTACCCTGTGAAGGACAGACACAAGACACAGTCAAAAGCACAGCAGAACAGGAGAGAAATGTAATACACATGCACACAACCTGTCACAAGAAACCTACACAAAAACAAGTTAGCAGTACTACCCTATTATGGAGTACACACCACCTGAATGGACACATCACTGCACACATCCAGTCAAGTGGCACACAGACACACTCATACAGCAATAGAGCAGCCACAGCCAAACTCCATACATTGACATAACAACCAGGTGGCGGAGGTTGGTCATCGTCATCCTGGATGAGAGGCACCTTCTTCCGCACTGCCATGTTGTGTAGCATGCAGCATACAAGGATTATTTTGCACACCTTTGCAGGCTCATATGGGACGGCCCCTCCGGTCTTGTCCAGGCAGCGAAAGCAGCTTTTCAGGATCCCGAATGTCCGCTCAATCACCCTCCTGCTCCGACCATGTGCCTCATTGTAGCGCATCTCGGCTGGTGTCACAGGGTTCCTGAGGGGTGTCAGTAACCATTGCATGTTGGGGTATCCGGAGTCACCTACACACACAAAAATGAACAAGTAGCTGAGTTTTGTAGGAGTGCGGAACACAACATTGACAAACACACACAATGATAAACAGTCAGTACACACTGACAAGCCAGGCACGCTGAGCTGGCATCTGTGACATCAGCGTTGCAATGCGACTACTCCTCAATATGTAGGCATCGTGCACAGAACCAGGGAACCGTGCACACACATGTGTGATACACATGTCTGCAAGACATACCACCAGAGTATTGATCGAGTGGAAATGTTTCATGTTACGGTATGCCTGCTCATATGCCTGTGGTGGTATCAGGGCCACATGTGTCCCATCAAAAGATCCGATGACTTTCGGCATCCTCCCCAGTGTATAAAAGGCATCCTTTATTTCAGGGAGTTCAGCTGAGCTAGGGAACTTGATGTACAGGTCAAGGAAATGCAACATCCCCTCCACGACATTGCGTAGCACACGACTAAACATAGTTTGCGACATCCCACCTGCTGCAGCCACAGTGTACTGGAAGGTACCAGTAGCAAAGAAGTGCAGGGCTGCCATCACCTTCACCTCTGGGGTCAGTGCTGTAGGGTATGTCTGGCCAGGTAGCAGATGTGGCGCCAACTGCTCCGCCAACTCCTCAATCAGTGGCCTGGTGAAGCGGTACCGTCGGATGCAGTCGCGTTCCTGCATAGTTTGAAGGTCTGGGAACGGTTGAATGGTCTGCTGGTGCCCTGCAGAACAGAGATGAACAAAGGAAGATTGTCTGTTCATCCACCCATGTGGCCATGACCAGGCTCAATATCACATGATACATCATGACATTACACAATGTACTAAGGTGTGTGCTGTTGGGCATGGACACATATTTCACCTACATGACCATCACCTCACATCTCAATTCCACATGTCCACATAAGTCCCATGTACTGCAATGGCCAATCATCTGGCTGTGTCACCCGGCCTATGTACTTCTGTGACGTTACAAACATACACCACAGTGACAAGTGAGGCCTGATGTCTCCCAGGCATCACAGATCTTTGCCATGCAGATACCCAGGGTCCCTGTATTGCCACATCAACACTGGCATGGACATGGCGTATCACGTACACACCACAAGGCAAGCATGAGTCCCACAGGTAGTGGCCACTGTTGTCCCTGCAGGCCCTACATGTACGTCTCTTAGACACACACACACCATCAAGGTTGATGCATATACCACATGGATGTGGAGACTGTCTCCCATTGGGCACATTTGATCAGACACATCTGAGACACAACATGCACACAGACTGTGCGTGCACATCTGAATTGTGGCTACAGGTCTCACTGTGACGTACATGCCATCATCCCCAGTACTCGGGGTGTATGTGACATGTCCTAAACATATTCAACCTGCAACAACAGTGTCCTTGACTCATGCCCATTACTGTACATTTGCAAATCACAGTGGTAATGTGCACAACACACAAAGGATTCTGCCCCCATGTACACATGCACAGCCTGGGAGTAGCTGAACAAAAGTGCCACCCAACAATCCAAATGTTGCCCTCCCAACACACAGGGAATGCAGCCTTACATGCCATGGGACACTGTGTGGCCAATGCTGTAGTGTGGTAGGTGTTCACAGGTGTCCGTGGCAAGTAATTGTGTGTTGAATCCGTCGAATAGTCACACCAATGAGGTCCGACGCGGGTGACAATGCGTACGCATTGCACGGTTCATGACCGAGCCGTGTGTATGCTTTGCCATTGACTGCAATGAGGTCCGATGTGGGTGACAATGCGTACGCATTGCACGGTTCATGACTGAGCCATGCGTACGCTTTGCCATTGACTGCAATGAGGTCCGACACGGGTAACAATGCGTACACATTGCACGGTTCATGACCGAGCCGTGCGTACGCTTTGCCATTGACTGCAATGAGGTCCGACGCGGGTGACAATGCGTATGCATTGCATGGTTCATGACCGAGCCGTGCGTACGCTTTGCCATTGACTGTAATGAGGTCCGACGCGGGAGACAAAGCGTACGCATTGCACGGTTCATGACCGAGCCGTGCGTACACTTTGCCATTGACTGCAATGAGGTCCGACGTGGGTGACAATGTGTACGCATTGCACGGTTTATGACTGAGCCATGCGTACGCTTTGCCGTTGACTGTAATGAGGTCCAACGTGGGTGACTATCATGCATTCGTGTCGGGCAGGCATGGTCAGGGACAGGCGTACGCCTTGGACATTGAATCGTATGGAGACGGGTGCATGTGTATTTTCAAAAATACGCATTGTACAGTCAGTTGACCGAGCCGGGTGCACCCATTGGCTCTGGAATGTCATGGAGACAGATGCGGATTCAAAACTTGTACGAGTTGTGCTCTGGAAATTCAGTTGGATGCCTACAACAATGTTGCAATTCCAAGTGTTTCATGAAGGTGAAGATTTGAACGATGCGGAAGGTGTGTACGAGTCTTACATTTTCATGGATTGGCCAGATTCATAGAATGCAACCGTGTTGGACCTATCACTTGGGACACATGGCACAGATTCTGCCCCTGCAGCACAGATATAAGCCTGGCTGGCCCCCAGGAAGCTCACTTGCCTGCAATACATGCTCCTGGACCACATCCCTGCTACCACTGCTGCTGTCTCTGCATCCTCTGGCTCCTGCTATGTCACGTACTCTGGAGAGGGCCCCAGCCTTCACTGAGGAGGAGAACCAGGCTCCTTCCACAGTACAGCAAGCTGTATGGGAAACCAGGGGAGCAGGTGAGTGTGCAGTCCACTGCCTTCCTAATTGTGCATGTTGTCTGACTAGCAGTACTAGCAGTGTGTACACCAGTGGCAAGCATTCTCACTGGCTACTTTCATCCCCCAAAGTGTGTAGGTACATGTAATGAACAGGTGTTCTGCTGCTAGAGTGCATTAGTGCAAGCTTAAACTTCCCAGGCATTGTTAACATGTGAGACATGCAGGTTATTTGTCCTTTATCATGGTTGCACTACCTGTGTAACTCATTTTCCTTTGTGATGATGACATGTATATCCAAATGTGTGCATCACAAATATGGGGCATGTGTGTTAATGGACTTTTAACTTTGTCATCCTCACAGGTTGAGGCCCACCAGAAGCAGGAGATATGGCTGACCATCGCCCAGGCAGTTCGTTCGGTGGGGGTCTACAAGCGCCAGATCCGCAACTGCCAGAAGAGGTGGCAGGACCTTCGGGCTGGACCCGGAGGATCGCTAGAGTTCAGCTGAAGTTGTCACCTCCACGCAAGAGGGGCAGACACCAGACCCTGACCCCCCACATGCTCCGGATCCTGGCGGTGGTCTTCCCAGACCTGGATAGGCAGCTGAAGGACAGACAGCAGCAAGAAGGGGGTAAGTCCATGCCTAATCTGTGTACAATGTCTGACATGCTAATTGCAGTCTTTGGGCTGGTCACACTTCCACATCACGTAGGTCTTGTAGTCCAATACTCAGGTCCCTCAATTGTGTGATGCACCCTCCTTATCTGTTCCACAGGTGTGGCCCCCTACAGTCTGTTGCTAGGGCACTGTGTCCCTGCAGTCAGCTATGCTTCAGCTACCGGACAGCATCTGTTCCTGTGACTCTGTTGTGTGTTTCATGGGTGGTTCAATTGTTTACCCAATGCCTGGGATCTGACATGTGATCTGTGTGTGCCCTTGATATGTGTTCCAATTGCTGGTCTGACTCGCCACATGTGGCTGGGGTATTTCAAACAAAACCATGCAGTCAGGGGACTCCAATTTGTGGGCCTCAGGAGTATGTATATCAAGTGTGTCACACTTGCTTAGCCACCTGACTACTCTCCAGGACCAAACACTGTTTCACGTAGACCTGGGCAGTCATGCCTCCTCAAGGGTATTTCGAAACACTCTGTAATACCACTCCTGTGTATCAACTTACAGGTTGTGCTTAGTGACATGTGCCTTCAGGTTTCTGCCTCTGTGTCATTATGGTGTGTCGTCCTGTTACGTACAACTGGGGTGTCTATGATTTTGATGGTCAGCAGGACATCTGAGATGTGACTGTGAGAGACAAGACCTGTGTGACATATAGGTGTGTGATCATCTGATAGGGCGTAATGGTGTATGCAACTGTGTACTTCAGGCAGCTGGGTTACATGCACGACAGACTGTGATGTGCTAATGTACAGGGAGTTGTGTTCGCAGAGACTCATATGTCTGATTTGCATGATGTGGGGTCTTCTGGGTCCTGTATATGTTGTTTGCAGGGGAGGGGCAAGTGCACTTGTCATCTGCAGAGTTAGCTTTACCCCTGAGCTATGATTGTGACACAGTGCATACTGTTGTTGTCTGGATGCCCTGCCCCTGTGACAGGAGACAGTGTTGACTGACTTTCCAGGCATGCCAATGCCATGGCATTTAACTTGCTATGAGTGATCCTGCATTGTGTTCAAGTGTGCACCATGCACCCCATTGCGGCATTGACTATCAGGACATGAGAACATCATAGTGTGTGTTGCTGGCATGCATCACAAGCATGTGAAATGAGCCTGTGCCCATCCCTTCATCCAGACACCTGTACTGAGCCAGTGGCAAGAGATGTGCTGTGTGTATAGTGACATACTCCTACATGTTCACTTGCATGTCCAACTGATGTGTGGGTGGTGCATGTCGGGACATTGGGGTATTAGCATCCAACATGCAACAGACATATGGGTGCAAGTCAAGGAGGGATATGTGTGCCATGGTTGATGTTGAGAATGACAATTGGCTTATTCTAAACAGTGTTGGCACTTTGAGCAGTGTTCAGCTGATGATGCCAGGGCTTTCCCTGTGATGTGATGTACTCACTGTGGTGTGTGTAGTCAGTGCAGGTGACTGATGTTGTTCTCTTTCTTCCTATTCCTATCCAGATACATCCACAGCCACAGGAGTGGACAGCTCCACGGACCAGGAGGAGCCACAGAGCCTGACAGGGACAGAAGGAGAAGAGTCGGGGGGACCCAGTGGCACGGAGGGCGAGTGGAGCCACACCCAGGAGTTGTCAGCACCATCCCCCCAGCTGAGGGCCACAGCAGCTCTGAGGATGACTCCCTTGTGGAGGCGGGTGTCAGCAGCCACCAAACCCCAGCTAGTGAGGCTGTCCCCGCCACCGCCCCCACCACCACCATCACCACCCTCCCATCGGCTCCCATCCCAGAGGTCCGTGGAAGCTCCTGTGTAAGGGAGCGTGTCTCCTTTGTGCCAGGCACCACACCCCCTGCTCATGGGTCCCCTGCTGCCCTGAGTGAGGAGTCTGTGGACTTAGACAGATCCATATAGGGCAGACATCGATGCTGAGTGTCCTCCATGCACACACCACTCTGTTGACGCAACTGGTGTCGTTCATGGAGGGCATTTCATCGGGCATGTCTGCCCTACAGAGGACCAATCAGTCCGCGGCCTCCTCCCTGACGGCAGCAGTGTCCCTCCTCCAACAGTCCCGCACCCCTCCTACCCCTGCACCACCTACGATTCCTAGCAGCCTACCTGTCCCAAGCACACACACCTGCACATTCTCACAAAGCCACAGACACGGGCAGCACACAAACACCCAAACCAAGGGCTAGACGTGCACACAAGCAAGCGCAGGGGACTGATACCACACTCACAGGGGCTGGTTTGCAGACACATACACAGTCATCCACAACCACTCCGCAGTCCTCCGAAACCTCTCCCTCTCAGCCACCTTCCCTTGCCTCACCTGCAACCCCATCTCCACTCCTCTGTGACCTAGGCCTCTTCCCCACTGACCCAGCAGATCCAGATTACAAGGGGAAGAGGAAGTCCCCACACACAGAGAGGAGTGCCCCTCACACCCGGACACCCTCCCCTAGGCGCAGTCAGAATGAGGCCCCCACCCGCAAGTCCCCCCAGAGCCGGAAGAGCAAGACCCACCGCCGCCATGCAGCTCCAAGGTAAAGTCTCTGTCCTCCATCCCCAGGCCACCACTCCAGTGGTTCCCCTGCCACACCCTGCCCCGGGTTCCCCCACCCACAGATACACCATCCCCAAAATGCTGAGGCCCTCCCCCCTACCACTTGCTCCTCCACACCTGGTCAGACGGATAGTGCCACTGATGTGGGGAACGTGTCTTCCCCTGTTGCAGGGATTCTGCTCATGCACAGAACTATGCGCAGGAAACCAGGACCTCAGTGAATTGTGGTGTACCAAAAACTCACCTCAGAACCCAGAACCCCTATCCGACCAGCATCAGTGTCCTATTCGTTATCCGTATTCTATCGAAGGTCCCAATGTATAGACAACCCAGAACAAGCGACTTAGAGTACTCTCAGGAATGGTGGGAATCAGACATACCTGTTCACTATTATTCTCATATCAGTCCACAACAAGAGTAATCAGAGACACGATAAAGTTTGAAACGTTTATTTTATAAACTCCGTGTCCTAAGATGCAGTACTTTGGCTAACATAAGCAGAAAAATGATTAAAATCAAAACCATCAGCATTGTTACAATACCATAGAAAATGAAAGGAGAAATCATAGTATAAATGACAGTGGAATACAGCCATCTTCCTTTCGCTAGTAAACTAGTATTATTAGACTAGTAGAAGGTCTCTAGGCTTGAATGGGGAACCCCATACCGTAAAGATCAGCTTAGTTGAATCACATCACAGGATCAGGTGTGCTCTGCTCCTGGGAAAACTCTTCTTCAGAATGTGTGTAAAGCATGCAGTCTGCAATATTAAAAGCACTCGACTTTCAGGTATTTGCAGCTGTGTGCGTGTTATGGCTAAATAGTGGGCCGATCAACCTGAACTCAAAAACATGCATTGTCTGGCGACCCAGACTGTTTCTTTACACAATGTTCAGACCAAGGTCGCAGCGCACGTCTAGGGATGTGAACAACAGACAGTTCTCATGTGAAGAAAAAGGTGAGCAAGCAGTTTTCAAATAATAACATGTATCTGCAGTGTCGTGTGCAAAGGCAGCAAAAGTGGCAAGATGGCTTTCTAACATCTAACGCGCTTATGCCAACATAGCAATGTATGTATCTAAATCGCTGCCCTCACTACACCCCCCTGTCCTGCCGACCTCACCAGCACTCCATTCCGCTCACATGGATTTAGGCACTGCAGTGGAGTCCACGACCACCCCGTCTGACTTGGGCACTGCAGTGGGGACCCAATCCACTCCATCTGACCTGCCCACTGAAGTTGTGCCGGCACCCACCCCATCTGACTTGTGCCCCACAGTTGTGACTGCACCAACCACTTCAGTAAGCTCCACTGCAGTTGCAAGTGACTCTCCTGCATCCACCACCCCTTCACTGCCTCCTTCAGCTGCGCCCTGATCCTGTCCCTGGCGGCGCCTGGCCTGCCCCATGTATGCCCCTCCAAGGTGATGTCCCCTGTCCTTACCAGTGCAGGCAAGCAACGTGTGACAATTGTCACTCAAGTTCACTCCTTGTAATTTGATAATGGACTAGCCATTGGCCTTTTGTGTTGAGTATGTGCAGATGACTTAGGGGAGACTCACGTACCCAGGCTGTTGTGACCAGAGCCTTCATTGTATGGTAACTGATGGCTGACTGACCAAGTGTTCTGCTGACATGAGTGAGACGTGCTGTGACTATGTTTGGCACAGCTGGGCTTCCACAGGAGTTGGGTCCCCTCAGGCTATGTCACGGATGTGTTGTTCCGTGACATAGCCTGGGCCCATGGTGTGTGTTGTGTGAGCATGTGTGTGTGTGTCCACGTCCCTTTTCATACACAGGCAGTGTTCCCTTGATATGTTCCTGTTGCTTATGCTTGCTGAGTGGTACTGTGTTGATCCCAAAAACTTTGCCATGGGCTACCAGATGTGTGGGTGCCTGACACACTACTGTTAATTGGTGTTTCATCATTGGGATTTTTCAGTTCTGAGTTGTGGTGATGTTGTCAGACGCAGATGGGACACAGTCAGGGGTCCCCAAGGCACTTGTTAGTTCACAATATCATGTAGTTGTCCCTAGGTGATACCTTTCAGTTTTTGAGACATGTGTATGTGTGTGTGTGACTGCTTCCATTTGTCGGGTTCAGGGTTGCAATGTTTGCAGGTGTCAGCATGTGTGCCTTGTGGTTCTCCTTGGCTTCTGCAATGTCCGGGGACTGTGGGAGGTATTCTGAAAGTTACGTGGGCTTTGACATCATGGCCAGGTACCGCATACTGTGCAGTATGTCTGTCATTCACCAGGGTTGCAAACTGTCCTTGTGTGATGAGTCTGTGCACCTTAGTTCCTCCCAACATTCCTGTGTTTGTCATGGGTGCATGTGCAATGTCACCTGTCCCTGTGGGCTTCACAGATGCACATTGTTGCAGTTCAGGGTGTGTGGTGTTGAGGGTGGACTGATGTAAATGTTTGCATGGATGGGCCGCTAGCTCCCGTTTGTCCATGGATGACTGGCCATGCTGAGTGATTTGTGTTTGTGTAGATGTGATGTACGTTTGTGGCACAGGGCACATGTCTGGTTTTCACAGTTTGTAAGACATCTACCTTTGTCATCACAGTGGAGGTGTCATGCATGCTTGTGTCACCCCAATGTCTGGTCCCTGGGGGTAGTGTTGTTGTGTGTCAGTCTCTTGCTGTGTTAGTTTGTGTTCATTCTAGCTTGTGTCACATGTGTCTGTTGTGCTCCCTCTCATCTCACAATGCCTGATTGCCCACTAAGGGTATCCCAATGATGGTTTACTTTTGTATGGCACTGTGTCCACATCTGTGTCACTGTGGTTCAGCCCCCCTCATGTGTTGTGTAGTTGCCTGGGGATACTGAGACACACACACATGTTGTGTCAGATGTGCAGTGTGAGGTTGCCTGTTTGTGTTTGTGCATCTGCATCAGTGCATTGGTATTGCTGTTGTGGGCCATTGTCTGGATGCTGTTTCTGTGATTTTCCCTGCTGTCCCTGTGAGTCATATCACATCATTCTGCACATTCATCCTGGTTGTTAGGTGCCATTGCTGGCATGGATTATGAGTTTGTGACCTGACACCTACAGTCTACACAGGTTGTTTTGATTAGTGTGTCTATTTTCGAGATGTGTGTATGCTTTGTGATGGTCACTTCTGCTCTTGTGTCATTGTACACTGTATGCATTGTCAGCCCCCATGTGTGGTGCTTGTCTGCACATGGCCGAGAGTATGTTTAGTTTACACTGCACTGTTAGCCTCACCACATCGCTGTGGGTATGGGACACAACCACTAGTTTGCCCCAAAAGTGTTTCATGTGTTGGGAGCAGGAATCATACATGCTGTTTGGCATTTGCAGCTTTGACCATGATGACACTTACCTTTCGGTCACTGTGATGAGGGGGGGGGGTTAGATCCCATCACCACAATGCTCGACATTTGCTGTAGTTTGGAACTCCACACTTAACTTTTGTTCTACACAGTGAGGGGGTGTTATTTTTACATTGACACAGTGCTATAGTGATGCTTGCCTTGTGTAGGCCACACTCATTTGTTGGTCACACATGTGCTGTTAGTTACATTGTATGTTCAAAGTCATAATCACTGTTGTGGGAATTTGTCACAAACTACACACTGTTGTCATGATGTTAGGGGGGATGTATTTTGCTGACATACCTAATGTTGGAGTGTGATGGATGTGTGGCGCATCACCCATCCTATGGGTGGGGGTGGCAGGGGTGATGGGCAACATAAGCCCTATGAGTGGGGTTGGCAGGGGTGATAGGCAACATAAGCTCTATGAGTGGGGGTGGCAGGGGTGATGGGCAACAGGTCCCCTATGTGTGGGGGTGGCAGTGGTGATGGGGAACAAGTCCCCTATGAGTGGGGGTGGCAGGGGTGATGGGCAACATAAGCCCTATGGGTAGGGGTGGCAGTAGTGATGGGCAACAGGTCCCCTATGAGTGGGAGTTGCAGGGGTGATGGGCAACATAAGCCCTATGTGTGGGGGTGGCAGTTGTGATGGGTAACATAAGCCCTATGAGTGGGGGTGGCAGGGGTGATAGGCAACATAAGCCCTATGGGTGGGGGTGGCAGTAGTGATGGGCAACAGGTCCCCTATGAGTGGGGGTGGCAGGGGTGATGGGCAACATAAGCCCTATGTGTGGGGGTGGCAGTAGTGATGGGTAACATAAGCCCTATGAGTGGGGGTGGCAGGAGTGATGGGCAACATGAGCTCTATGAGTGGGGGTGGCAGGGGTGATGGGCAACATAAGCCCTATGGGTGGGGGTGGCAGTAGTGATGGGCAACAGGTCCCCTATGAGTGGGGGTGGCAGGGGTGATGGGCAACATAAGCCATATGAGTGGGGGTGGCTGGGGTGATGGGCAACAGGTCCCCTATGTGTGGGGGTGGCAGGGGTGATGTGCAACAGGTCCCCTATGAGTGGGGGTGGCAGGGGTGATGGGCAACATAAGCCCTATGGGTGGGGGTGGCAGTAGTGATGGGCAACAGGTCCCCTATGAGTAGGGGTGGCAGGGGTGATGGGCAACATAAGCCCTATGTGTGGGGGTGGCAGTAGTGATGGGCAACATAAGCCCTATGAGTGGGGGTGGCAGGGGAGATGGGCAGCAGGTCCCCTATGAGTGGGGGGGGGCAGGGGTGATGGGCAACATAAGCCCTATCAGTGGGGGTGGCAGTGGTGATGGGCAACAGGTCCCCTATGTGTGGGGGTGGCAGGGGTGATGGGCAACAGGTCCCCTATGAGTGGGGGTGGCAGGGTCGATGGGCAACATAAGCCCTATGGGTGGCAGTAGTGATGGGCAACAGATCCCCTATAGGTGGGGGGGTAGTGGTGCTGGACATACAACCCCTATGGAGGCCTGTTGTTAGTGACCAGGATGTGGATCCCCTGTGTGTGTGTGCCATTTTGCGGGTACGTGTCGTTTGTTTGTGTGGTAGGTGTCTGACTTACCGTCTGCACCGTCCGTGTCTGTTCCTGATCTGTTCATAGATGTAGAGTACTGGTATGACCTGCACGATGGGATTCATGATGTGTTCGTCTCGTACATGCTGCTTGTTGCTCCGTCTCATACCCGTTGCAAGCTGGTCCGTCTTGTAGCCGTGGATTGAGTTGTGGCGCGAATCATAGCTGATATGCCTCTTTTCCGGATGCTGTGATGTGCCGTACATGGCGACCCGTCCGGCGCGTAGGAAGTCGCATCGTACTTGTCAGGACGGAAACTGCTATGGATACTGCTTCCGGGCGACTCGGTTCAGCGTTCGGAGTTACAACTCAGACGGAGAATGAAGCTTGAATCACAGCCTACGTGTCGGTCAGGTTTTTGGCAGCTATGCGCATCGTACTTCATCAACAGGATGGACCGACAATGGGTACGTGTCGGTCGCACGGTAAGGCTACGGACAGCTCTCGGAGGCTTGTCCGACCAGGATTGGAATCGACCCCTTTGTGTGTGACTGTGTATTCTTTTAAAATTTCGATTTCTGCAAAAGTTTAAGGGGTGGGTGGTGTTTGAGCAGTAGATCTTTTAGTTCGGGCTATTAGGCGTTTTAGAGTTGGTATGGAAAGTAATTGTCCTGTTACATGTTCAGGAACCCTAGTTAGTATGTTTTTTAATATTTGGGTACTGGTTTGTGGGTAGCTGGTGCTTGCTTTTTTGATAGCTTCTAAAGCTTCTCTCACCTCAATTTCTTTGACCATGGAGGGGTATGGTTGTGCTCCCTAACATCATTAACATTTGTTTCTATTGTTGTTGCTCTCCAATAGCAAGAATTGGAGTAGTATTTTCTACATTTCCAATGGGTTTTATTTTCTGTTATTTTTTCTTGTGTATCAGTATAGCCCATGTAGCACAGAAGCAGTTTTCTTTTTTGTGAGGAGATGATCTATGCCCCTACTGTCATTTTCTATGTATATCTGTGAATGTTTTTTTATATATGTATTTATTAATGATTAATTATTGAAGAGTCAGCATGTTCATATCATTATTAAGTTTCAAAATAAACTTACATATATCTTGTTTTGCTTTTCTTGTTGGATACCTTTTCAATGTTTGGAGTTTATTCCCTGGTTTCTTTTTTTCTATTGGTTAAAAAGAAAAATGTTATTTTTATTGAAGTGTTACATTTAGGGGCATATTCTCAAGGACCTATCGCCGAGTTACCGGCACTTTATTGTAGCCAAAGTGGCGATAAATTCAACACACTATTCACAAGCTGGTGCTAGCAGTCGTTTTCACCAGTTTTCCGGCTATAGCAGCTGCAAAAAACATCGCCACTGATGACACCAGCATCTAACGCTAATGAGATGCAGAGTAGGCGTTCCCATGCAAAAAGCCGAGACAACACCACTTCGCAACATTCTCAATGACCAGCCAGATCGGCGATAAGTTCACAAAACATACGATAAGTAGCATTAGCAGCAGGGATTTTAACACCTGCTCCGACCTGGTTTTAAGTCGGACGACACACTGTACCATAAAGGGAGCCCAGCCCAGAGCCACGCCTGAAGAACAACAGATGCCATGGAGCTACTCATCATGCAGCTCAGAACCCCAAAAGGGCCACAACACTCACCGCCACCACCCCCAGGCCTGCCACTCCCCCCCGGATCCCCCGCCGCTCCCAGACCACCACAGAGGCAGCGCAGACAAAGACAGCGAACCTTCAGAAAACGCACCAGCCTCACAGATTTAACACCAGAGGATGTCATTGCCCACTACAGGCTCAAAAGGACAACCATCCTATGCATCCAAACCATCATTGCCCACAGACTGATGGTACCAACACAGCGGACAACCAACATCCCTCCGGAGACAAAGCTGCTGGCTGTGCTGCACATGTTGGCCTCTGGGACCTTCCAACCAACAACTGCCAGAGTCGGAGGAGTCTCACAGCCAGCCATATGCAAGTTCCTCACACCTGTCTTGGATGTCATCATCCGCTTGGTACCCCAGTACCTTCACTTCCCACACACTGCGCAGGAACAGCTGGAAACCAAGCAAGGCTTCTACACCATAGCTGCCTTCCTGTACATGTTGGGGGTAATCAACTCTACTCATGTACTCCTCATGCCCCTTGCCGCCACTGCACACAATTACCACAACAGGCAGCACACACATTCCATCAATGTGCAGGTAATAGTGGACCACCGTGGACTCTTCACCAATGTCGGCCCCAACTACCCAGGCAGTGTGCATGATTCCTTCATCTTCCGACAGTCCATCATCAACCAGCACTTTGAGGCTGGCACCTAGGGGAATGCAGTGCTCGTTGGTAAGTACCAAATGAACACACCTCAACTCCTCAATCATGCAACTCACATCTCTGGGAATGCACACATTACAAACTCACACACAACATGCCAAACAACATGCCCACCTACAAGACACGACAGCACAACTTACTGTGGTGACCGGGGCAAGCCATGTATACAAACAATCAATGGCATGGCACTTCAGCTACACAATAACAGAATGTGGGGAGAGGTGGGAACCATGCATGTGCAAAGGAGGCAAATGACCCATGAATGAGAATGTACACAATGCCAAGTGTGGCGTGGATGCGCTGGCCAGACTGCAGTATGCAGACCACAGACATGCTCATGTAAACATATACTGCTGGTGTTTGGAGTGTAGTGAACAGTGGATGCAACCATGTTACCCCAGGCAGTGGGGAAGACCTTGTACATGTAGCTCTGTCGTCCCCCTTCACACGTAAGAGGAGTGAACTGGGTGGGCATACGCAAGTCCAGTGTAGGGGTGTGAATAATTTTCCCGGGGCTCTGGGCGTGGTTCAGTACTGAAAATGTGCAAATGTGTGCGGCTATGTCGCAGTGTGTGTGTCCGTTGGTAAGTGTAAGTGGTCCCTGATGGGAATTAGACACCCACGTATGTAATCAAGTCCGGCTGCCATGAGTTCGAACCCCACCCACATCTGTTTAGGCACCTCCTTCTGGCAGTCTAACACCTGGCCATGGAATGCGATGTGTGCTTCTGTGAGGTGCTGGGAGCCATCCGTGGTGGTGTGTGTTTCCTGCTGTGTGGTCTGTGCAGGGGGTGGGGTCTCCTGGATGCAGCTGGGCTGCCCTACTTCTGGAGGTGGGTTGCCTAAGATGTCCATGAGCTATTGTAGGGCGTCGGTGTCGAAGGTGTGGAGGTCCTCTTCATCATCACTGATGAGTTGTCTGGTCTGCTCTGCAGGAGGTGTTGATTGTCCCTCTGCTATGTGAAGGGGAGATGCGTTTTAACATTGTGTTGACATGTATGTTGACTCATTGTTCATGTTTACCTCGGGACTGCATGACAATGTACATTGTGACTGTTTGGGAGGAGCTGAGTATTTGATGCGGGACAGTGGACATTTGCACTACATCACGGATGTGAGGTTGTACACGTACATTTTAATCTCACAGTTTCCTGCTATGCCAGATGTGATTGGCCAGTTTCCAAGCACAGGCGGAACCAGTTGTGTCCTCTGTTCTGTTGTGGGAGTGTTGCATTTTGTACCATATTGTCGTCAATGTTGATGTGCTGTTATTGCTATATGTGTGTGCTGCATTGTGGGTGAGTCGTCCCTGCTGCTCAGATTTGGCTGCCCCTTATCCCTTTCAGGCAGTGTGCCTTTGACTTCTAGTCTTCGACAGTGCTGGGATGTTTCGGACTTGGGTATATTGGGCTCTTGGTCGAGTTGTGACTCTTGGGCATGGTTTGTCCGCAGATGTTTTTTTGCGTCAGGGGTGGTTTGTGCACATGGATGTGTCGGAGTGTGGCCTGCTCCTTTCCGGATGTGGTCCACACTCAGTCACCTCAGTGTCGTGGCATGCACAATGTCCTGATGATTGGACTGCAGCCATTCTAATCGTCATGTAGTGTCACTTGGATTGTCGGTGTGGCTCATAAATACGATTCTTTGCTGGGTTTCACACGTGTGCATGTGTTGGTAGTGATATTGGTGATGTGCGGGATGGGAGCCCTTTGGGGACATTGTGGACAGGACCCTACTTGGTGTTTGTATGGGTGCCACGGGTGTCAGGGTCATGATCCAGAGTCATTGTGGGTGTGCAGTGTGCTCTGCTTAATTGTGCATGTGTGCCATTGTGCCCATCTCCCTCATCCCCCCAGTCCCTGGTTGGTACTCACCCTGTTGATGTTGTGTCAGGTCATGTTGAGCAGTGCCCGGTGCCACAACTCCTGGCACCGTATCCCGACTGCTGACTGTGGCCACTATTTTCTCCATGTCATCCAGCTCCTGGTGTGCCGCTGGACCCCCACCTCCAATCTGTGTTCCTGTTGGCATCGAGTTTCTTCTTGGTTTTGGCCTTCACGTCCTTCCAGCGCCTCTTGACCTCTTCCATTGTCCTCCTCAATGCTGCATCTGCATTTACGTGGTCTAAGATAGTCTGCCATTTTTGTGTCTTTGTTGCCAATGACATTTTGGATGTGACGAACAGTTGTTGGTAGTGTTCTATCACCTCCGTGACAATGATCCTGTTTTCCTGCGGACTGAACCGCGTCTTCCTCTTCTACTTGGCCTTCCCCTACCCCGGAGTTTCTTGCTGGTCATCTGTGGGGCTTGTGGGGTTCGCATTGTCCTCTGCACTTGGTCCGGGTGCATCCATGGTGCTACACAGTTTATTTTTTTGGCCTTTTTTCTTTTATAGTGCATTTTTCTGCATGACGCGTGGGAATTGCAGACCTGTTGCTGGTTATCGCTGATTTTTGTAGCGCAATTGGCCAAATTTCATGTTCGTGTTTCGCGTTTTTTCTGCATCGCGTTAGTTTTAACGCGGTCATTTGGCACGTTATCGTGAGACTATCGCATGGTGCCGTCGAGTTGAAAATATAACGTTAACACTGTGTAATTTTGCGATAATTAACACACGTTCTTGAGAATATCCCCCTTAGTTTGTTAGTTTCATTTATTTAGTTTCTATCTTTATTTAGTTGTTTAAAAAAAATACTTACTATTTTTAGTTGATGTAGTTTATTTTGTTGATGTTGTTGTTTTGTTGAAGTCTGTAGAAGCAATTAAAATAAAAGTATTTGTGAGTCCTGTTTTGCTTTTTTAATAGATTTTTTAGTTTTAATCAGTTAACTCTATTAGTTTGTTAAGTTATATACTTACTTTGTTTTATATTTTTTGTTCATGCTGATTTAGTAGTTGTTTTGGAGTAAATCATTGTTTTGAATTTCCTAGGTGGAGTTTTAGTTAAGATTAGTCAGTGAAATATAAAGCAAACATATTATATTTTTAGTTAATTTGTTTATTTTTTTAAGCGAATTTTATTTATTTATTTAAAAAGTTTTGTTCTTACCTTTATCGAGAGTTTTTCTGTTTAATTGTTTGTGTGGATGTTTTTTGTTCTGTTTTTGTCTCGCAAAGTTTCGTCCTTCTGCAGTGTTTGTTCGTTTCACGGTAAATTTTGTGTTAATTATTTGATTGTTTTTATGGTGTTTATTTCATTAGTTAGAGTTTTCTATTGGTTTGTGTTGGTGTAGTTTAAATTTATTGGTTGAGATAGCTTTTTCTGAATTTTTTGGCAGTTTGAATTTTTTAATTTGTTTAATGTTAATTATGTTCATTTTATGTTGGTTTTTATTTTGTTTAGTAATTTAATTAAAATGTATGTGTTAATAAATGTTATATATTTTTTATATATGAAATATATATGTCTGTTTATTTTTGATAGTAGTGATGTTTTTTTATGTTGTAGTGTTTATTTATTTGTTTTTGATTTTAAAGTGTATTTGTTTGTGTCTTCGTTTTATTAATTTTGTAATGTTTTTAGTGTTTATTTTTAATGTTTGATTTATGTTATTTTTGTATTATTGAAAATTGTTTATTTTTATGTTTAAATGTTATTGTTTGTATAGTTTATATGTATTTTATCGATATTTGTGTTGTCGATATTATACATATCGATGTTTTGTTGTAATATACGTTATTTAAATTTTATCAATATTTTTTTACGATTTTTTTTAATCGATGTCTGTGTTATTTAAGTTTTGTGTAGTGGGTGTCAATATTTTTGGATACAATATTAGTGACTCGATTGTTTTGTAGGTCGATATTATAGGAGTCGATGTTGTGTCAGTGATCCAGGTCTCGATTACGTATGTCTGATGCTTAAACACCTGTTTGAGAAGGGATCACAATTACAAATGGAGCAGTGTTTATGACATCCGGATGTTTCTGGGTACCTTTAAGACTGCTACTTCCGATTTTCCTTTGATGAATTGTCAAACCTAGTAAGATTTAACAAAGGCCCAGTAAATAATGGGAAATGCATCCTCATGTTATGCCCCATTCAAGAGGCCTCAACTAGTACTAGGTGTTGTTTATCCAACCTGTTAAATTCTGAACCCCTGGTGAGCAGTGTTTAGGAAGTGTGATGAACAACACTTCGCTCAACAGCATACTAGTATTTGAGGCAGCATCTGTGTGGGCTTGCCCCTGGGATCAGTAGCCCTCATAGTGGAGTCATTTGTCTCCCTGAACTGGTGAAGAGTGCATTCAGACCAACCCCTTGTTCACCCCACCCCCAACCCCCACCACATGGATAGAAGGAGTAAATAAACACCTTAAGTAGAATGCACTGAAATCTGAAGGTCGGATCAATGCAGAAGAGTCTCTCACACTTCAGTTTTTTCAGAGGGTGATAGCAATGGCATAGCAAGGGTGCCATTGGTCCTAATGCAACCATAGAAAATGGGTATCTTTCCCCAGCTGGGTACTAAAAGAAACCATCATTGGTATACTGTGGGCATCTCACATCCCTGGCCCCTGTGCCAATGTACTAAAGACAGGTATGATCTCTAATGGACGGAATGGGAGATCAGGACAGCAACATTTGACATCCTTCCGTGTATTTTTATTTTCAAGGGTAAATTAGAAAATAAACAAGGGGTTCAGATGGACGGTTTGCCAGTGCAGTGAGTGGCGGAGGCCAAGCCTCTGTCGATATGGCGTCAATCTACCTGCCATATCTGCTGTGGCAGACCATTTTTGTTGCTAGCTGTTCTCCCAGTGTCATGTCATGGCAATCAGATGCACATTTTTTTTGTTTTACAGAACAAATTCAGGACAGACCCAACCCCAAAACAAAAAGGTGCTCAGAATTTGCTCCCAGTCTATCAGTGACATTATTGCTTATTTGATGCTCATGACTGCTATTGCTGACATGGAGGTCGCGTACATTAAAAATATGAATTGGTTGGTCTCCCGTAAATCAAGTGGGCCTTCTGATGAGATGTTACAGGCAGTCCTTTCATGGATGCGCCAAAGGCTAAAATCTAATGGCCAAGGCTCTTCCATGGCAAACAAAGCAGTTCTCCCATCTCTAAATGATGCAGAGGAACTGTTCTGATTGGTGAATGGGACCTTTGTGAATTTGCTGCTGATGTCCCACATTAGAGGGTTGCGACTGGTGTGGTTGCACTGGGAGCTGACCTGGATGGGGGCACTGACCTCAAGAGAATGGGAGGAGTGGTGTGTTTAGCAATCACTTACAATTTAAAAACACCCGAAGCAGAGTTCCATGTGCGTCCAGCTGCCAGGCAACAATAAAAATGTCAAAATAACTCTTGCGATTAATATTCCTGTCAAAGAGAGAGATCAGAGTTTTGTCCTGTGGCAGTTTTGACTCGTCATAAAGTAGCGCAGAGGGTTAATATGCATGCTGCAAAGAACAAATCTGTATGTTATGCGGATAGCTGAGTGGATTAGTCATGTTAGGTGGGTGTGCCAACTAGTGAACCCCTTCTGGGAGGACGTAGTACAAGAGATACAGAGAGTGACGGGAGTAACAATGGACCGATCAGTGCGTCATTATTTAGTTAAACTGCTGCCGCTTCCAAAACATGCATTGGCAATGCAACCATTTTGCCTATGTAATAAATAAAAAACAGTTTTCATATATCATGGTCCGGCAGAAGGAAAGAGCTCCCTGACATAACATGGGAGTTGAGCAGATGTGATGCAGCAGCCAGTGCTGCTGACTCAAGTGCTGGGGATCCCGGTTCGAGTCTTGGGGCGCGCAACATCCTGTGATTCTATGCAAATCACTTAACCTTTTCCGGTGATAAATTGTTATATAAATATGCTGCAGTGGTCAAAGGCAAAACTTTATGAAAATATAGTTCCACCAAAGTGAATGTTAACAGTATTTCGGTGGCTGGAAACTGATAAGAGAAGCAGACTAGGAAAAAGCATTGGTAAATGCAGGAAAATATGCTACAGCCAATAGAAATGGAGGAAAGGTAAGTGACATGCACAGGAACCAATAAGAAGCCAAAGCCAAAAGTTTGTATTAAAAACAATAGATTTTACAAGCATAGCGCAAGCGCTGTTCAGGTGAAACCTAAAAAGGAGGCAAAATGAAATGCTGACTTTCCCAGTTGGGACTGGTTCTCGCTAGACGCAAAATTGCGATCCACAGGGCTTGCCAAGTGCCTCCGGCATTTAGTAAGTGAAGGGCGGTTCTATTGGAATGCACAGTAGTGGAGGAGTGTCAGATTAGGAGGGTCAGACTAGAGTAAAATGCAGAGAAGGACCTGGAGATCTGGGGTGCACTGATAGACAAGCTGGGATGGCAGAATGAGTTAGGGGAGGGAGGTTCATCCTGGGGCTTAACGGAGCTGGCACCAGGGTCTGCTGACATGGAATTCGGATGACTAATCAATTACCCCGGCGGGACTGTGGCCGATTACCAAGGTATGGGTGAGTAGACCATGCGGCATTTGAGGGAGTGTACTCTGTGTGGGTAGGATGATAGCTAGCCTATCCTGATTATAGGGTGGGTGTACAGTTCGAGCCCCCCTCGCCCCAGCTTTATCCACATTCTCCTTATAGATCAAATATGGGCAA
This sequence comes from Triturus cristatus, assembly GCF_964204655.1. NCBI lineage: Eukaryota > Metazoa > Chordata > Amphibia > Caudata > Salamandridae > Triturus > Triturus cristatus. The sequence continues at coordinate 790,706,146 of NC_140584.1, read as the reverse complement.
TTTTAGGGAATCACAAAGTACGAATGGATGTCCCTTGTTCGCTCCCCTGCTGCTCCCCTTACACACCCTCACTTTCTTGCTGCAAATTTTACCTTGGTTAGTTATTTTAAGGTTCAGGGAATGTCCTGGAGGTTTAACTCTGTAGCAATGATTGTTTTTATGTTCCACTAACAATGCTAATAAAGACTTCTTTTTTTTTAAAGCTAACCTTTACCAGCGCTTTTAAACAAATGGAATGTATGCGTGAGAGGGGCTTTGGAGAGATGAGGGCCATCTGAGAAGGAGGTCATGGGGGGTGCCAAAAAAGATTGTCGCACCAGAGCTAAAGCCGGCCCTGCTCATATCCGTTAACATCTAAATAACACCCTTGAACTCATCCATTTACACAGCTGTTTACATTTTACAACGCTCCCTTTTTATCAAGGCAAGCCCCACTTGCAGCTATATATTTGACAAAGCTGTATGTATTTGTAATTTTATCTCTGTTTTTCTGTCACAAAATCTAATTTGTCCGCTGTTGAAATACATTTCATTTTCCATGGGATCCTGAATTCTACCTCTCAATCTGAATATCTCTAAATACCATAATTTCAACACATTTCTGATAACTGTAATTCTGTTTTCAACTGAACCTAGCTTACAGAATGAAATTTGCGCACACTACTGCAGTTTTGAGATGTGCAACGTGGCATAATAATGCGTATTACTGACCCTCTGAGTTGGCCTCAAACAATATCAATATCTAGCGTAAAAAATAACTTTAAAGTCCCTCTATCTCATTTGCAAGCACTCCCACAGAGCAGGTACATTAGCCTACCGAGCTATTTTGACATTGAAACCGGTTACATGCCGATTACTACTAATAATAATACTATTTTTGGGGGGTAATAACTGAGAAGACTAAAACTACATATAATTGATGTGCATGTCTGCATTTATTATAAAAAGTGGTAATCTGTCAATAATCATATTTTAAATGTATAAAACGTTTAAATTATTCGTAGACATGGATTCACTAGGTACATCTCAATAAGATCTCATAAAACATTTTTAACACCAAAGTATGAATGAGAAAGTGTTATGAGAATATAGATCGTTAGGAGGCAAACCTTATACATTTTGGGTCTCCTCCATCACATGACAAATATGTAGTTACTGTGAACAGAAAAAATATATTGTAGCCGGCTTACAGGCTAATCCCCCGATCAACCCCAATTGCATTAATTACCAAGATTGCTTCAAAAACTGATAAATGGACATAATAACAAAAAAGCACTAGCAAAGACTGTAGGTCTGTTGTTGGCTGCCAGCCTTTTGACTTTGGCTAAAGGCAAACACGTTTTTGATCTAAGAAAAAAAAACACATTACCATAATAGTCATTGGCACTGAAGAGAACTACCTTGTGTGTGGACATGCTCTTTGTGAAAGGGAAGCAAGCCATAACTGATGGTAAAGTCAGGCAATGGCTGAAGTGGGCTGACCTATTGGCCCTTGATGCATGCTGTTGTAGGAGGTAGAAGAATTTGAATGACAAAACAATAGACTAATAGATGACATTTGGCTGAAAACCCTCATAACTATGTTATGCACATAATGTTAGTAAAATTAAAAGGTCTGGCAGAAAAAATTAAGTCATCTGGCATTGCCTGTAAGACTCTTGTCTTTACTAATGATTTTTCTGTAATGTTTTTGTAAATCTTTATTACAAATATATAGAGAGGTGTGCGCAAACAATAGAGAGTCTTGCAAAGATAGATAGAGAGGCTTGTACAGACAGATAATTAGAAAGGCTTGCAACGATAGATAGAGAGAGTTATGTAGATAGTGCTGCATAGACAGACAGATAGAGAGGCAGACATGTAGATGGACGGAAGAATGGACAGACACAGATAGATAGATAGATAGACAGACAGACAGACAGACAGACAGACAGACAGACAGACAGACAGACAGACAGACAGACAGACAGACAGACAGACAGATAGATAGATAGATAGATAGATAGATAGATAGATAGATAGATAGATAGATAGATAGATAGATAGATAGATAGATAGATAGATCATTTGAATCAACAGCACAGCTGCAACTAATAATATGTTAAATGTCTATACAAGCATAGGCACTGAACGCAAACTAAAAGCCATACAAGTAGGACATGCAGACTGAATTGGTTTACAATTATAACTGCAATCCTCAATTAAAATACATACCAGGATGAGATACAGAAGTGCAGTTAAAATTCACTTACTTGCATGCATACTAAAATAACTTTATAAAGAACAATTTCAATGGGAATTTTCAATTTCAGGGTAGAGGAGTTGGCCTAATGGCTAGGGCAGTCGACATCAAATCTGGGGAACCAGGTTCGAGTCTCCACAAGGACATGCAACATCCTGTGATTCTGGGTAAATCACTTAATCTCCCCGTACCTAACAAAAATGAATGTGTCCTCATGTAACGCAACTAGTGCTCCTGCAAAGCACTCTGATACCCGATACATTCGGGTCAAGTTTGCGCTATATAAAACGCCGTAAAAAAAAAGATGGATTCTCAATGCCTTCTAATGACACTCTTTGTAAATGTTCTCCATAAAGATAACCTTGAAAATTCAATGATTTATGGGGACTGTATCATTATTGTTGGGATGGAAAAGTTCTCTACGTGGTAAGCAACGAGTACCTCTGTCCTGAGTATCCAACTGTATGGTTGTCTGGATACCTAATGCTGATTTTTTGTCGTAGGCAAACACGGATCATGCTTATGTGCCATGACATAGGCCTATTTCATGGATTGCAGTCTTGTTGGACTGGAAGGGGCATCTGAAGAGCTACCCTTATAATGGTGGAAGGCTACCACATTCACCATGAGATAAGCAGCACAAGCACAGTGGTGGCAGCATATCTAGTGCAGTGGCAGAAAACAAAATTATTGCCCAGTGCAGAATTTGATGATGGACCGCGGCATCTCAGAGTTTGCACACATATACATTGGTCTTGAGATCAAAGGGGGCCCCTGAACAGTTCTCCCTCACACCCTCACCCCATGTTGCAGGTGCCTGCTCTGGAAAGCATAATGAATTTCCAGAGCGTTTAACTATTTCTTATTACATGCCATTGCACGCATTTTGCAAGGAATGCAATGGTATGGCTTAGAGGGTGAGGTGGCCCACTCCAAAACAAGGAACCCTATATGCCCCCGTGCACTGCAGGGGCCTCTGTTACACCCCTCGTCTAGTGATCAGTAGTAGTGAACAGGTCCCTTTTTGCCCTGTCTCACTGGACTGAGGCCTACAAGCTCACTCACCTTTTTAAACGTTCTGTTACTGTGTGCTTAACTCACCTTTGGCCTACATCAAATAGATGTGCAGTGCTGCACAGTGCAGGAGTAGTAGCTGTGTTGATTGTATGTGTGCCCAGGAAGAGTACCATACAAGAATGGAACAGTACTGTGCCATGCATGTGTGATTAGCACATGTACTGGGTGTATGCATGACAGAGATATACATTACATAAAAGATGTAGTTTGATGCAGTGCATGTGTGGATACAACTTGCTGGGTGTATGTGTGCTTCTGTGAAGTGCAATACATGAAGGGTGAAGAGTTGTGGAGTGCCCACATAGTGAGTATGTGTGCTGGCAGTGTGTGTGTTTAGATAACTCACCCTGGTTAAAGAAAGAAAGCCTCAGTGCTTAACAGTTTTTATAGACTGGGGAGTCGCGTGCACCGAGCCTCTGTGTCCAATTTCGGCATTCCTAACGTTGTTTTTCAGCGCTTCTTTGATGTATTCCTGAAGTGGAATACCAACGCTGTGGTAGGCTGTGGTAGGCTGCTTTTCTAAATGTCTGCATCCTGAAAATTCTCTCAGGTGACTCTCTGGGGCTTTGCGGCCGCCATTTTTCTTTTTTTTTTCCTCACATGCATTGTTTTTACCTCAGCTTTTTAATGTTATGCATCCTGGACTGTACTTTGCTTCTCAATATTTCTCCAATTTTTGGTGATTTTTCCTGAGCAGTTTTCCTTCACCTGAAGATCTCATTCAATATTTCATCATTCAGACTCTGCTTTTAAGCTTGCATCACTTATTTTCTCCTGCGCTACATCCTGTTTCTTGATCTGTGACTGCGCTGCTTCATGGGTAGGAGCAAGAAGTTACTTCATTCCTCTAAAAAGCTTAACCCCAGCGACACAGTACTTTCTTCCATCTCCACAACATCTTGTATTTTTTCTTTGCAATCTTCTGAGGCATTTCCTCTAACAACGTCTTCAAGTCCTTCAGCTTCTCTGAATATGGTTTCCAAAACTCAAATATCATCCTCTACTGTCAAACGTCTTAAACAGGATCCTCCCTCTCCTCCCAAACCTTCCTCTCCTTTTTTGCTGGATATCGTCCTGGAGGAAATTCGAGCTCTCAGACCATTTATTGAAGATACTAACTGTCGTTTGCAAGCGATGGATAATAAATGGTCAGCTATGGATTCCCGCCTCACCCTGGTGGAACAACAAATCAGCAACGTACAGGATTCATCCTCCAGAATTTCAAGTTTGGAGAGGGAGGTCCTGTAACTAAGAAGAGCTTCTGAAGATCTTGAAAATAGAAATCGCCCTAACAACCTTCGCCTGTATGGTATTCCTGAGGGTCTTGAGGGTGATGATCCGGTATCGAACTTCACCTCTTTTCTTCCACAACTATTGAATCTTCCTGCTACTACCAAATTGAAAATCCAATGAGCTCATAGACTGGGTCCACGTTTATCCTCTTCTTCTGCTCCATCTTAACCCCGTGGAGTGATTCTCCTATTTCTACAATTCACGGATCTTCTACAGGTTCTCAACGCTGCTAAAGCCATGAAGCAATTGAACTGTTTGGGCACCAAACTCTTTATCTCTCAGGATGTCTCCTCGTCCACTGCCAAGCAACACAAAGAATTCCTGGATCTTCGCCCCACTCTTCGGACCTTGGGTGAACGATATGGCTTATTTCACCCATGCTTGTTTAAAGTCACCTTCATGAATAAAACTTCTACATTTGAAGACCCTGCTGACCTTAGGAAATTTACCCATTCTCATTCATCTTCTTTGATGGAGATTGCTGGTCCTTCCCAGAATACTTGACTCTATTTGTATTTTTGGATTCTTTACTTATTGTTACATGCTGTTAAGTTCTATGACACGTTGTTTGTGTAACCTTTTGATTCTTATTGCAGGTTCCTTCGACTCCTTGCTGTTCCTGCCTCCCCTCCCACTCCTAAGTATGTTTCCTTGATGCTCTGGTGTGGTGCGTTGCCTCTACTGGGTGTGCCATCCCTGTTGTCTGTTGCCGCCTCTCACCTTTTTTTTGTGTTCCCCTACATTGGTATGTATCACAGTCGTCTTATTTACATGTACTGTCTTTTCTTACTCTTCTCTTTTTTCCCTTTTTCCTCTTTATTCCTTGGTATATTCCTTTACTTTTTCATTTCTCTTACTCTTTTTCTCTTGGTGTCACTTCACTCTCTTCTCTCTAAGATTTTTCCTTTATATGACTCCTTGATGTCTTCTATTCCTTCCCCCTTTTTCCTTTTTGTGACATCACTCCAGCGCATTATTTTCTTTTACTCTTGCTTTTCCTACTGTTTTCACTATTACCTTATTATTGAACGCTTTGCTATGTATATATTGTTGAATTTGTTTCATTCAGAGTTATTTCATGAAATGTGAAAGCTTTGATTAATCCAATCAAACGACAGAGAATTTTATCTCATCTTGCCTCTTACAATCCTGACAGTGTTTCTACAAGAAACCCATCTCACTGACTCCGAAGCCATAAAATTGAAAAAGGGATGGGTTGGTTCTGTTTTAGTCTCTCCCTCTTCATCTTTAAAAAATGGTGTCATCATTTTATGTCATAAAAAACTGAAATGTAAAATCTTATCTCAAGAAACAGATACAGAGGGGAGATGGTTGTTAGCTAAATTACTTATTAATATTCCTTTTGGCCTACCATCACACAAAAATGTATACAATTTTGAGATGATCTCTTTATACTTGGAGGCGATTGCAATCAAATTGTTGACCCCTTTATGACAGAAAATCCCAGGTCCGCTTCATCCCTCATAAATCCCATAAGCAATTCCTCAATTCTATCTCGCAAGCACATCTTGTTGACGCATGGAATCGGTCTCATCCTGATACTATTGACTTTTCCTTTTTCTCCCCTCCTCACAACTCTCTTTCCTGCTTAGACTATATAGTTCTCTCACAATCTCTTTCTCAAAACCTTATTTCTTTTTCAATTGAACCTATTGTTATCATTGACCATTCTCCGGTTGTCACTGACTTTGATTTGCTCCCCACTCACCCTAGGTCTTCCCGCTGGCGTTTTAATATTTCCCTCTTATTAGACCTTCTTTTCTCTTCTGCATTTACCTCCTTTGCTGATGAATTCTTTACATTAAACAATAATCCCGATACTCCATATTGTACAATCTGGGACTCTTTTAAAGTTACTGCTCGAGGCTTCATCATAGATTTCGTCTCCCAAAACAAGATATTTTTCCTCCAAAAACACAAATCTACCCTTGCGGATATCAAAGCCTTTGAACACAAATTTTATACTTCTCCATCTGATTCTGTCATCCAAGATCTTGTCCGAGATAAATTTAAATGTAATAAAGCCACCACCGACAACACTTCATCTATACTTCTTCGAAGTAGTGCTCGCTATTATGGCGGACATAATAAAATGGACTAACTGTTGGCTAATTATCTTAAATTCTGGAAGGATCGTACTTTAATTGACTCCATTTGCTCTTTGGATGGGAGGCTTCTTCATAAAGATAAAGACATCCTTGATCAATTCATGTTATTTTATACAGATTTATATACTCCAGAATCTTCCTCTTCCATTACCCTTATCCAATCCTACCTTGATAAGTTACCTGCCCCATCTAATCATTCTCCCAATTTCTCTTAACTTAACTTGGACCTCTCTCTTGAAGATATCTCTAGTGCCCTATCAATCCTAATGAAAGGTAAAACCCCTGGCCCTGATGGTTTTATAGTTGAGTTCTACTTACATTTCTCTACTTTACTACTTTCTAAACTTCTCCACCTATTTCATTCATTTTCTCTTTCCGGTAATGCAAGTGGCACCTTCCAAGAAGCTACGATTTGTTTAATCCACAAAGAGGGTTGTGATCCTATGCTTTGTAAATATTATTATCCTATATCCCTGGTTAATGTTGCTTATAAAATATTTGCTAAACTGATTGCTTTAAGACTGGAACCCCTCATGCCCCACTTAATTAGTAAGGAGCAATGCGTATTTTTTAAGGGCAGGCTTACTGCAGATAATGCTCGGTTATTCCTTAATGTATTAAATAACATTTCTTCTCTTCCCAACTCCCTAGCAGCTATTTCCGTTGATGCTGAAAAAGCTTTTGACAGGGTAGATTGGTCCTTTTTGTTTCAGACTCTTAATTGGCATGGTTTCGGATCCAAAATAATCTCTCTATTTTCTTTACTATATTGCACCCCTAGAAGTTCGGTATTAGTTAATGGTTGCACATCCTCCTATTTTAATTTACAGCGTGGAGTCTGTCAAGGTTGTCCTCTTTCCCCTCTTCTTTTCATTCTAGCTCTTGAACCCTTTTTAGCCTCTATTTGCAACAATGATTCTATAACCGTTTTTTTCCTATGGTGATCACCATTTAAAACTCTCAGCTTATGCTGATGACATTTTACTTTTTATTTCCAACCCCGAAACTTTTATCCCTGCTTTATTGCAGGAATTCTCTTCATTGTCCTCAGTCTCAGGTTATAAGATTAACTCTGACAAAACTAAAATTCTCCCTCTCACAAAATTTAGCACTCAGCACTCCTCTTCAACTAGAGTCTTGTGGACTAGAACTAAAATTAAGTACTTAGGAATATGGTTCTCTAATTCCATTTCTTCTTTAGTTAAACTTAATATGGCAGATGTTCTGTCTCGCATTGATACAGCGGCGTCACTATGGGTGTGCGGGGGGGGCGGACCGCACCAGGTGACACCCTCACATGGGGTGACATCAACAGGGCCGGTGTGTGCAGAGCAACCTCACCTTTCAGGAGGAGGAGGTGCCTGTGCGCAGTGCACACTGTCTCCTCCTCCGCCGCGTCTGCGCTCCTCTCTAGGCCCGGGTGCAGGTGGCTGATGTCATTCCCGCATGCGCATTGGGCCCTAAAAGTGCGTGTGACTGGCCTGCAGCAGCATCACGATTGACGAGGAGCAGAGGCACTGTCTTGACCACCGGTTTCTGGGCCGCCCGCCAACATAGCCCCCCCCCCTGTCTGCCACCAACACAGCAAGTGAGTCTCTCCGGCACCAATTGATTAATGATCGTGGGTGGTCAAGCGGTTATGCTGCCTGTGCTGTGCGAGTTATGAGTGAGTGACTTCTTGTGCAGGGCGCACGGCGGAGGCAGTGCAGAGCGAGGTTGCCTGCATCTGATCACCGAGTTGTGGGCCCATCTTTTGAGCTGTCAGGAGGCCTGCGAAGATGACTGTCAGGCACAGCAGCTCTGTGTACATGCTGAGGCCTCTCGCCTGCTAGCCCGACAGTTCTTCTCTTACTGAAAACAGTGACTGCAAGACTGGGTTCTCACTCTCTTTCCTCTCCTTTCTTTTATTTGCTTCCCTGTGAAATGGATCCAAAAAAGAAAATCACTTTTGCTGGAAAATCAATGTCGTATTTTTCTGACATTTAATTCCAAAGTGCCGCATCGGGAATAAAAGTTTAAAAATATGAAAAAGAAATAACTAAATAAAGTAAGACAGAGTGGTAGCAAACTGGCCAGATTGATTTTATTCACACCCAAATACATTAGCTCCACTTTTACAGAGTTTGCCAGTGAAGAGCTATTTCTGTTGTCTTGGCTTTGTTTTCCCTGGGCTTGGAACTAGTGCACCAATTCTGGAGGTACTGCACTGTGAGGATTGAAAAATAAATTTTGTACTGCTGCTCTGCATCTAGGGATGTTGTCTTTTTTTACCATACTGCTTACGTTTTGTAAGGATAAAAGCAATGGCCATTGGAATGGGTCCATTCAGGGCCCTGTTGTCATGTTCTTGACTTTTCACGTAAAAGCACTCACTGATTTCTGAACAGTGAGTGTAAAAGCATTAAGGTAACCATGTTGTTCATGCTTACATTTCACATGGTTTGCAAAATTTTGCATTCCCTATGATTGTTTGCTTTTTCCAGGATGCTGTCACTTTTTCTTGTAGGCCACATATTGCTCTTGCCCAGTGCGTAATTTAAATTGAGCCACATCCAGGTGTTTATAGCTGGCAACAATTGGGTTGTAGTTGAAGGCATTCTGAGTTTTTCTTAGTGGGGCTGTATGGTGTTCAGTGGGGGAGAGGATGTGGCACTATGGCCAGAGCTGCTTAATTTGGAACTGGGGAACCAGGTTCAGCCTTAATAACCAGTCCACCAGACCCCACTCTCCTGAGAGAGCACTATCTCATGCTAGACCTTAGAAGGCTTCGCAAGACATTAGAAGCCCCGGTGTCGTAGCACCAGCAGGTGGACCCTAGCATGACAAGTGTAGGTTAACCTTCAAGGCTTGTCCACCACTATTCATACTGAAGTTCACCTCCAGTCTTGCGGGCACCCTAGAACAACAGTGACCCTGTCACTGAGATCACAAGACTCTTGAGAAGGGCCAGCTCTAGGGCGGTGCAACCGGTGTGACCGCACCAGGTGCTGACTTTAGGTGGAGGCATCATTTTTGCAAGTATATTATGGTTTTAAAAGCGCTTTCTGCCTCCTTCCTGGCATCCAGCAATTTTCGGTAACAATAAAAAGGTCATGATGACTTTTGTGATTAATGTTCTTCCTAGAGAGAGATCGGAATTTTGTCTAATGGAAGATTTGACTCATGGAAAGGGAGCTCAGAGGGTTAATGTACCTGCTGCAAAGAACATGTGCCATTCAGATCACAAAGTGCACATAATGTAAATAGGCCAGAGGGCTACTGCTTTAGTCAGAGAGATCCTTTTGTTACTTGCAGTTTATAAGTTAAAATCCTAACATAGAACGGTGAGCTATTAACTGTCATCTACTCCGCAGCAACACAAGTCCCATTTTTTATTAACTTTTGATACGTTTGAGCTACAAACAATTTATTAGTTTAAATGGTCAGATCATGCTGCAGATCTTGCATTATGAGGCAAATATGGCAGAACCATTATTATTTAGAAAACATTTGCAAACTAGGATTTTTAGCCATTCATGTTTGAACTGCTGTTTTGGAAAAGGGAGAAGTGCTGATGACAGAAACTCCATGGCTTGTGCTTCCACATTTTATCGTATTTGGGGACATTCTGTGATTAGAAGCATATCCCACTTTGTGAATACATTTTACTGTCAATAACTCCTTATAACCTTAAATAATCATGTGTATCCATTGGTTGATAAAACTGAGCAGTGAAACCAAACAAATACAAAAAATTGGGATGTTTGTGCATTCTGGCCACACCTCTGGCTTCGCCCACTGATCCAATCCTTGGGTTATTCCCGCCCTCTGATTCTCCGCCCACAGTTCCCCTACTTTTTCCCCCCACTTCGACCACTGATAAATCGTGTTGCTGGATAGTGGGAACACCACACCAGTACAAAGTACCATACCTATGATATTATGAATTCCAATAAACTGTTGACTAGCAGGTAGCCCACTGTACAACCTGATTAATGAGTCATTATCACACTGTTGTTAACAGGCACATTTTGTAAATATAGGACCTACATTTACAAACATTACTAAGGATTCTGTATGGTCCCGTTATTTGCCACCTGCGTCCACTGGCGGACTCGGAGCGGAGGAGGTCCATGCGGTAAGTCGTGAGGGGGTGACACCATGAGTTACCCGCACCAGGTGACACCAACCCTAGTGACGCCACTGCATTGATAAACAAATTTCTTCTTGTAATCCTCTTTTCCTCTCATGGTGGGGTCGACTTGATTCCATCAAAATGATGATTACCCCTATCTTACTTTATATATTTTCTATGCTTCCTATTTCCATTCCTTCTTGCTATTTTAAGAAAATAGATTCACTTCTCTCCAAATTTCTTTGGAAAGGTAACAAATCTAGGATATCCTTATCATTGCTTTGGTGGACAAAATCCAATGGTGGGGTCAACTTCCCTGATTTCAGAAATTATCATAAATCCTTGAGTCTTTGCCAAGCCTCCAAATGGCTTATCTCAGACTCCTCTCCCTTAACACCTTTATGGCTTACTATTGAACGTTCCTTACTTTCACCCTTTTCTATGAAGGAGATGTTGGCTTTCTCTGCAAAAACCCCTCAAACCTCTCTTCCTTTATTTAAACATACTTGCTCCCTATTAAAACCACTTACTTAATCAGTGATTAACTCAAAGGAGTCCTTCCTATGCTCATCCATATGGCATAACCACCATATTACTATTAATAATCAAACTTTATTTTGGAAATCTTGGAGACTTCGTGGTATAATTTGGGTCAATGACTTATTTGATGGTACATCCCCTTGTTCTTTTCCTCAATTCCAATCCGCTTTCAGGTGTCCCCGTTCCTTTTGGCATAGATTTTCTACCCTAATGGCAATTGTACTTGATATATATTTATTTCTTCCTTCCATCCCTCAATTCTCAGAGGAAAATTCTCTTCTTAGGATTCTTATTACTCTTCCTAAAGCTTCTCTGATATACAAGCACATTTTATCCCCTGACCCTTCCCGCCCTAAGAGTAAGTTGGAATTAGCCTGGGAATCTGATCTGGGATGTGATTGGAGCATTTCCTTTTGGGGCAAAATCTGGAGCTGTTCTCTCAAAATCTCTAGATCTGTATCTGTCACTCAATCTATGTTTTTCTTATATCATAGATTATATTTTACTCCCACTGCTATTGCTACTTTCTCTCATTCTTCTAACACAAATTGTTGGACATGTAATTCTCCATCTGCTGATCTAATGCATCTTCTATTTCTGTGCCCTAATGTTATTGCTTTTTGGAAGAAAATATGGTACTATATTTCTCTTATCTTTAAAATACACCTCCCCCTCTCTAATGTCACACTTTTCCTAGGACGCTTGTTTGATCCTCTTGAACTCACTTCCCACAAGCGTGGCCTTTTTGATCTTACACTGGCCCTAGCTTTTCAGAAAATGACACTCAATTGGAATAACTCCGCCAAATTAGCTGTTCAACACTGGTGGAATAATTTATGTCATTACCACTGACTTGACATTGCTTTTCCCTCCTCCTGTAAACCATTTGTTAATAGAGATCTTTTCTGGTTGCCACTGTCATCCTATTTAGATAACAATATAAAAAGTTCTTGTATTCGTGCTGAAAATTTCAAACCTCCTTAATTGTCTTTATTTTCTCTGTTCTCCTTTTCATTAAATTCCTGTGGTCACATTGTTGTTTTAATTAGCATAGACATGTGTTTGTAATCAGTTAATATTATGCAACATAACACGTTCTTTATTTAAAAGAGTATGTCCTTTTCTCTCCCTTCCTTCCCCTTTTCTTTATTTTTCCTTATACTTCTTTCCTTCTTTCTGTTAAAAATTATAAATAGCTCTCCCTTTTATTCTTTAGGCTGCTTTTACTTTGTATTGTATTATTAATTGCTTTATGTATATCCCTCATATTTTTTAAAAAAGCTTTTCAAACATAAAATAAAAAATCAGTGTTAATAAACTGAGGGGCAGATTTACAAGCCCCTTGCGCCACTTTTGCGTCACTTTTAACATGTGAAAAGTGACGCAAAAGTGGCGCAAGGGGCTTGTAAAACTGCCCCTGAGTGTTTGTGCTGGATGCATGAGTTCATTTAAGGGTACAATGCATAGAGGTCTTAGTGCTGAACAGTAAGCCTGCGGAGAATATTCACTGAGTAAATGTGCGTGCAGGTTTACATGATATGGAGAACCCTAGGTTCCATTTTGGGAAGCCTAGGCCTGCCTGATGAAGACATGAGGAACCCCCCCAGACAGATTTGTGGATTTCTGCATTCCTTTGTGCTGAGTGGAAACACACACTAGAGGGAACGAAGAGACTTCCCTTACATCTCAAAAGACTGCTCTTTGATTCAGTAACAGATCACAGGGAAGTGCTTTTGTCACATCTTGGCTTACTTTCAGCTATGAACTCTGGTCACACCCATGAAATATGTTGTGGAAAATCAGCTTTGTAGTCTTGCCTGCGATTACAGACACCTTTCATGAAGGAAGATGAAAAAGAGAAGTGCCCACTTTAAAATAAGCAGAACCCCAACATAAAACTTCAAAGATCCAGACTCCAAATTGCATTTGGTGTCTAGAAAAGGATTATAAGAAGGGGAAGTTGAGTTCACAAAAATTTGTCATCTGTCAATTGGCCAGACTGGCTGTGTGGAAAGGGGAAGTTCTGCAAGACGTCTGCCTGTGACCAGGACTGGGGGGCAAAGACCTGCTAGTCATCTGCTCGGTGAGGGAATATCACTCAGGACACCAAGATCACCTGCCCTGGAGCCTGGAGGACCATTGCCTGCCTGCTTGCCAAGACCAGTGTGCCTAGTGAGGGAGAGGAGAACGTTGGAGGGAGTGACGTCCAGTGGGGAGCCTTGCACGAGCATTCCCTGAGCAAGGTGTGAGGATTGGGCCATTGCCTGTGTGTAGTCTTGGCTCTATGATCCTAGTTGGCGAGAGGGCTGCGTTGCCCTGAAGTATATCGGAAGCTCTGTGCAGGAAGCACCAAGCAGCACCATTTCCCCGCCATTACCCCATATGCCAGAGGAGGGTCACTGATGAACTAAGTGTGTGCCAGACGTCCAGGGCCAGTGATTGCCAAGATCGGCAACCCCCTATGCCAAGAAGAGCCACCATAGGGAAATTGATCGCCTAAGGAGAGTCCGCTCTCTGATCATAAGTACCATGGCAACCTCGTATGTGGCCGAGAGGCACTGCTGTGACTAGCAGGTCATCCCTGTACGCCGTGATCTGTTCCTGATGAAGTCCCCGAGGTTCGCTGAAACACCGCCAAGGATGTCACTCCCTCATTGGAGCTTTAGTTGGGAGCGGAAGGATCACACCAGCATCTCCCACCCATACTAGGTGGGAGGAGCAACTTACCTTCTTTTTTTTCCCACCGAGAGGGAGCAGCTCTGATCACTTGAAACCGACCAACAGCGAAGCTCAACAGGAAGACCCTGCACCGAAGGGTGCTGCAGTGTCCATCATGAACTGCCTGACTTTGCCATACAATATCCGTACTTTGGAGCACCTGAGTAGAGGGCTCTCACTGCACCGCTGAATACTACCATACTGCTGGATAGGGTAAGACAGAAACCTGGCTTTTGGGGCTCAGTAGGACTTGCTGCTAATGGTGCTGCAGCACCCTAGATACTTCTGACTAAGATCCTAAAAAGTCAGAAGGGAGAACTCTTAAGTACAGACCAATAGTTTGTATTACTTATTGGGGTCACCAGTGAATGGGGAATATACCTGGACGAGTCACAAAAAGGATGTGGGATGGGGATTTTTGTCTGACAACTACTAGAGCCCCGAACTCAAAGGGGGTTGTGTCATTGCTTCTGAATGTCATATTCCTTGGCATGTGTGGAATTAGAAATTAAATTCAAAGTAGGTCAGGCCCAGGACATCAGGAGTAAAAGGCCTCAACCACCATGGGTGGGCCCAGTAGCCCCTGCTTGCCTCGTGACCCTCTGAAAGGAGTTCTGACAATTATCTATTTTGTTATTTATTTGTCAATCACAAGCACATGATACTTGCTGATGTAGGTATGTATTTAATGTTATGTGTGGTATTTGTGTAGAGGAACCTTAGTCAAAAGGCACCAGAGCTCTGTACAAGGGTCAAAGACAAAGATATAGTAAAGTAATCAGGAAAATTGGCGATATCCGTGAGGGATTATAAATAAGAGCAGCATCATTTGTGCATGTGGGATATTATCAAATAATTACTTCAGGTTGACAAAGCTATAAATCCAACGACTTCTGGAGTTGAACCTATTTCACAATAATGAGATTCAATCTCAATGCCTGAATAATTGTACTAATTACTTTCTGAACACTAGCTTGGAAAAGTGAAATAACAGCACAATCAATGCCAAGCAGTTTCTGAGAATGGAAAACCAAGCTGCTCACACAATCATTTTCAGGGGAGCAGCGTGTAAATTTCTTGCTCATAGATGTAAATTCAGCACCAAACCACAAAACTGCAGGATTTTCTCCAGAAAGGATAACTTTCATTAGCAGTAGAAAATAAAGGCTCCAGATCTCCTCCATTATGAACAAACCAACATAAGTACAATTACTGTAACTCTGGGAATATAAGCAATTCTTGGAGGGGTTGGATGGAGTTCTTTTGTCAACTGTCTCCCAAAGGGTGGGCATAAGGATTTGAAAAGTGGGAGAATAATGAACTGCTGGGTATACGAACCCCTGGGCTTGCTGCAAGATAATCAGTCTCAGGATACACTATCTAAAAGAATGATGTGTCATCACAGAACTTCTTGCCCTCTGGATTATCTTTGTGTAGATAATATACAGTCTTAGGGTTTCTGAGCTATACTGCTTTAAAGCAAGGATAATCTTTATAAAACCCAACAAGAGGACTTTTTCCAGGTAATCTTAAAGAGTTGGGTTTAGTTTTAAAAGACCTTATGATTTCAGCAATTTGTGATAGGCATTAAAATTAAACATCTGTATTTCTTGTTAATATTGAAGAAATCCTCCGCAATGACAGCTGTCTGGCAAATACATTTGAGTGCCAAAAAAAAAGAAGAAAAAGGTCAACATTATTGTTAGGCATGATTATGCCACAGGAAGGCTGCTCCAAAATGCAAAAGATGCCCAGAATACTGCAAAAGAAGCCACCATTTTAGGCACTTCAACCAATTTGTAATGGAATGACTAGTTACTCAAAAAATTGGAAGGACAGCTAGCATGAAGCTAGGACTGTTCATCACCATTCCACAATATGGCAGAATGTCCACCATCATGCCAAATGGGACAGCAAATCATGCCAAAGATTGCCACAGTAAACTCTTGGGCATCAGAGGACGTTGGTGACCTAATATTCTTTAAAGCAAGAGCAACTCCGCTGCATGGTAGCTGGCTTTTTGGGGGCAGTCGTGCAGCTCTCTGAGAGCGAGAGAGATAAAGCCACAGCTTCAGCCCCAGATATCTGTAATTAACCCTTTGTGCACACACCCCCACAAAACAGAATCACGGAAACTGCTCATAGATAATGTGTTGATTGGTCCATCACAGTTGGATAGTATGAATTAGACATTTGCTCCCACTCTAAGACTTTGGAGGTGTGAACATCCACACACTGCAATATGAAGAAGGTGTCATTTCACCACCACATGACAACATTTTTGGTGGGGCACTGCCTAAACGCACATAGATGCAGCTGCCTCATGCTGCACTTATATTTGTTTCTTTGTGCATCCACTGAGATTCTCAGCCTTTTCATTCCCTTTTACTTGCAACGTAAGACCGTTCAAGAATCTTTCATGGTTAATTACATGATTAGTGAATGTTTTAGAAAAGCCAAGGCCCCGTGTTCAATGCTCTCTATCATAGGTGCTATCATTAAACCAATCTAGCGGCCAATAGCTAAATGATTCGAAGTTCCGGCGCACCCTTAAGCAACTTAGACCACAATGGGTGCCAGCCACGAATGGTCTTCCAAACTCCTTGTTCAAACATGACCACCAATCCTGGGCTGTGTATCTCACCCCACTGTTTAATCATGCCTCCCTCACCAACTCCATACTGGTATCCTGCACCCCATATTTAAATCAGGTTCACAGACCTATCCAGTAAACTACAGATTGATCACTCTTATTGATGTTGAAGCAAAGATCGTCATCTCCAATCTTTTAGCTGAGCTGGAAGTCTGGGTCTCTTCAGCAAACATCATACTGAAAAGGCAGGTGGGCTTTAGGACAGGCATGAATACAATGAACAGCCTCCTTGCAGTTAACCTCCTCGTTGAAAAGGCCAAGGCAAAAAACTCAAAACTCAACATCTCCTTCAAGGATCTGAAAGCAGTATTTGACAGGATACCAAGGGATCATCCCTGGGCTAATATGGCCAGCTGGGGAGTACCACCAAAATTACTGGAGGCTGTGATCAGTTTGTACTCAGACACCTGGGACCAAGTTCAAATCGGTAACGGCCACAGAACCACCCGCAAGATTGCCACCCACACTGGCCTAAAGTAGGGGTGCATGCTAGCCCACTGAGTATTTAATATTTACATGGCCGATCTTGACAATCAACTATCAGAAGTGGTATGCAACCCTCCTAAATAAGCAGATGAACCACTTAGATTTCTTCAATTTGCGGATGACACAGTTTTCTTAAGCCAAACCCTGATTGACCTCCAGCGCTTAATCGCCCACCTGGTACAATACACCCTAATGTTAGGGCTGGAACTAAATCACAACAAAACAAAAGTGATATGCTTTTCAGCTAATTCCAGGTGAAACCATTCTTGTTTTAACTCGAAAGACACCGGAAAACCCGTAGACCTGGTTAAAAAATACAAATACCCAGGTGTCGTAATGGATGCCAGATTATTGTTTAGGGAGCACCTAAATCAAAGGAGAGCCCTTTCTAGCAAACTACTGTTTGCATTTAAATGACTACAAAAACCAAGAATTTGCAATGCAATAGGTCTCGCATTATCCGAGACCTATTGCATTGCAAATGGTAGGCATTACGGACCATTGGTGGGAGGGCGGACGGAGAAGGCACGGACAACGGGCTGGCGGGCGGAAGAAGGCATGAACAATGGGGGTTTGAGAAGGCACGGAGAAAGGGAGGGCAGGGGGAGAAGGCACGGACAAAGGGAGGGAGGGCGAGGGGCGGGGGAAGAATGCACGACAATGGGAGTGGGGGGAGTAAAGAAGGCACCAAAGCATGTCATGCCTGCAGTGGAAGAACCTCATTAAAGAAAATAGTGCTCACACTAAATAACACGTACAGTGTAACAACTGAAGTAAAGGGCACAGTCACCACGGGAGGTGACAAATGAAGAGGAGGCGCTACTAAGGAGGGACTAACAAGCCAGCATTTAGGATGGACAATGACACATGCCAATGGCAAATATGTCCGGAGAGTGGGCGGGGCTTCTATATCCTACTCCTCTACAATAAGTCTTGCAGAGCAGCGCATGCGCGCTGGCTTTAGGCCCAGCCTAAAGATAAGTAGTACATCACAGTACTACCTGCTACAGGTAATTTGTTAAAGGGGAATGATGCAACAACACTAAATCAGCTTCAATTAACCCTTTTTAAATACATCTTCCGGCTTCCACAATACATAACTCATTCACAAGTGGGACTGGAGTTTGGCCTGTTCCATCAAATCTCGGTCAGGAGGGGTGCTGTTATTAGATGGATTGGAAGCATAGAACAGCCCCACAAGCTTCACTGGCTGCCTTGGGTTGGTCAGAAATGAGGAGGCAGTCCAACCACCAAGATTTGTGGCCAATGGCCCTTCAACAGGCTTTAAGCAACCTAAACCTAGATAATGTCTGGAAATCAAAACAGGACTACATCGCCTATAAAGAAGATTGCCAACAAGGCTGCAAAACTACAATCTTAGAACATTGATAAGGCAGAGTTTGCCCAGAAAAGACATGCATGGACAGTTCTGCACTCCTACCCTGCTCGGAGACAGCAACCATATTTGATAGCCAATATTGCAGAGTCCACTCAACACTCACTACTAATATTTCGTATGAGCGCTTTTCCATCAAAAGATCTCGTTCCCACTTAGAAGCAGTCCAGGCTTGATCTTCAATGCTGTCTATGTGGCCACAGCCAAGAAAGCCCACTTCCTTTTTTGTGTGTCTGACCAACTGTCTTACACCTTAGAAGGAAACTGTTACATCCAGCCTTGAGGGCCCTTCAGATTAGGTCCTGCTGCCCTGCAGTGATGGCTCTCCTGAACGGTCACAATATTCAGCTTTCTTGCAGGGCCACTAGGTTTCTGCTCCACAGCAAGCCCCGGTCCTTAAACAAAAGTGATGACTGTTCCCTGTGAGTAGCAGCCTCATTCACCTTACAAGTATCACAAACACTATAAAGCACAGTTTAAATGTAACAAATTGATTTTAAACCTTATCCGCAGCCACTCATATTGCTGTATTTTTTCATAAATGCTTTAATGAAGTTACAGTCGCCATTTCATCCTAGGCCAACTGGTATATTTTATATTGTTGTACTTTTGGAAAACATTTCAAAGAAGTGACTGTCGTTCTTTTATTTTATGCCATATTGAAAATGTTATCCTTGTATGTATATGTTGCGAGGATTTTTTTATTAATCAGCATTAAAGAATTTACTTACGTACTTACATAATTTGTGGTCATTCTATCTCATTGCTGGGTCTTTAAATAAAAGCAGGTCAATTTATTTTATCACTGAATCACCATAAACTGCTTATTATATATGCCACTTGTTAGAAATGGGGGTCTCTAGTTGGCAGAGGTAGGTACCTTTGTCCAAATAGGGACTGTTAGACCTGGCATTTCTTGGCGTGATTACCCCTGATTTTTTGCCTCTACCTCCTCTATTTTTGATGCTGCAATAGATGCTTTGGACACTTTGCCACTGCTAAACAGTGTCAAAGTGCAAGTGCTCCCTGTGTAAAGTATAATGATAATTGGATGTGCATGATTGGTATGTTTGCCTTACTAGTAAAGTCCCTAGCAAAGTGCACTATGTGTGCCAGGGCTGGTAATGCAAATGCTACTTGTGGGCCTGCAGCCCTAATTGTGCCACCCACACTGCCATATGGTTCTGACAAGTGCACCTACTTGCCAGACTTTACCCTTCCCGTTCTATGCACATCAGGCACCTCTATGGTAGGTCAGGGTACTGCCTGGGCAGGGTGCAGTGCATGTGAAAGGTAGGACATGTACTAAGGTGTGTACCATGACCTGACAGTGAAATGATCTCCATTTCGTTTTTCACTGTTGAAAGGCCATCTTGCCCATAGCATAGAATGGGAAGGCTGTGTAATATGTTTTCCAGCCTATCTTCCCAAAGGCTTAAGATGGAGAGTATGCCTGAACTCACAATATAATAACACATCTTTTTATGAAGGTGGTTTTTGCATTGTGTGTTTAGAAGCCACTCTTTTAGAAGTGGTTGGGTTTTTGTGCTCTAAACATTTCTGCGTGTCTCTGCCTGGTTATCGATTGACTGTCTGAATTGAAAGCGATAGGATCTGGGGAATGCCTTGACCCAGGGAAGGAGCTGAGACAGCAACAGGCTGACCTACATCTGGAGTGTAGGGGGAGGAGTAGCCCTTAAAGGTGAAGAGGCCTGGGTTGCAGCTATAAAACAATTGTCCCATCTCCTGCTGAGTGATTGAGAATCAAGACCCCCACTAATCAAAGGAAGAAGGTGTCACCGGCAGGGAGGCACCCAGAACTGTTTTGAACAGGGGTCAGTGCCCCCTGAAACACAAATACTTCAAAGCCATTGAGGGGTATAACTGTGAGAGCTGAAGCCCCTGAACTTTGGAAAATGGCTTGATCAAGATTGAAAAAGACTGGAGCTACTTCGTGGTCAAGAGAAACCTTTGTGAAGGAAGAAACAACTGAAGATACTGTAGGAAAGGACTGACCTTTGCTGTGTGTTCTGGGGCTGGCCTACAGTTTGCTGTTTTAACCAAGGCAAGGCTAAAGGGACTTCTCTGTGTGCTGTGTCCCCCTGCTTGAAAGGACTTTGCTGTGTTGTGTCCTGAAGTAACTTATACCCAAGGGCCCGAAGTGAGCTGGCTCCCAGTTGCGGAAACACAGGAACACAAAAGTTTCCAAGAGAGTCTCCGTGATGCTGTGTGTGTGTGTGCTTTGTGCAGCCTAAGACCCTCGTAAGAACTGCCCTGTGATCATGGGTGCCTGGAGTCCAAGTAAGTCTCACCAACGTTGTGTGCGTGTGCTTTGTGAAGCCTGAGACCTTCATGAGGATTGGCCTGTGATCGTGGGCACCTGAAGTCTAAGCAAGGATCAGCTATGCTGTGTGCATGTGCTTTTTGCAGTCTGGACCTTTTGTGAGGATTGACCAGTTATCGTGTGCACTGGAATCCAAGTGAGTCTCATCCACGCTGTGTGCGTTGGCTGTGTGCACCGTGAGACCTTCGTGAGGATTGCTTTGTCATCGTGCACACCCAGAATCCAAGTGAGTCTCATCGACGCTGTGTGCGTGTGCTGTGTGCACCGTGAGACCCTCATGAGGATTGCCTTGTCATCGTGCACCCGGAGTCCAAGTGAGTCTCATCGACGCTTTGTCCGTGTGCTTTGTGCAGAGTAAGACCTTACAGAGGATTGCCTTGTTATCGTGCACCTGGAGTTAAATTGAGTCTCAGCGGAGCTGTGCACGTGATCTTCATGCAGACTGAGACTTTCGTGTGGAGTACCTGGTGATCGTGCATCCTGAAGCTTAAGGAAGTCTCAGCGAAGCGGTGTGCGTGTGCCCTGTGGCAGCCTGAGACCTTCATAGCAGCAGTGGCCCCGACCGGCAGCCCCGGAGGAGCTGAGCCGCTGGCCCGAGCTCGCCGTTGCCCATTCACCAAGATTACATCAGAGGCCCAAACCGCTGGTCAAGAAGACCGCCCCCCAGGTAACATGTGATGACTCCTGGGGCGGGGCGCGGGCTCGGAGGGACACGCTCTCGGCCTCTCTCTCATTCTGGCAGCACGAGCCTCAGCTTCGGCTTGTATCGTGGCCGGTATTGCCAAAGGTGTGGCAGTACCGGGGCCGGAGTGCGGAGCTGCAGTTCTTGTTACACCATACCCGTGTTGGGGGCAACTGTTGACAGAGGCTGACTGCGAGTAGAAGAAGTGGCGGAGATGTCGCCAAAGGCACTGTGATCGGTGCCGGAGTGTATTACGCATTACTGGGTCTAACAGGGACCCTTGCTTCTAGTCAGGATAAGGGGGATACACTCCTAAAATTATCCCTGCTCACCCTCTTGGTAGTTTGGCATGAGCAGACAGGCTTATCTCAGAGGCAGTGTGTAAAGCATTTGTGAACACAAACAGTAATACAGTGAAAACAATACAAATGGACACCACACCAGTTTGAAAAATAAGTAATCTTTATTTAAACCAAAACAAGACCAAACAACAAAAATCCACAATACAGTAATAACAATATGACTTTCAGATGGTAGAAATAGTTCAGTTCAAAGCAAATTGTAGATGCAACACTTTTCTCACAAAGTACCTTGAATGCGTCACGCAAACAAGCAAAATGGCCCACAGAGAAGGTGATGCGTCGGTTCCTTACACTCAGGGAAGGTGATGTGTTGGTTTCTTGCTCTGGGGGAGTTGATGTGTTGGTTCCTTACTGCAGCGCAGGGGAGGTGATGCGTTAGTTCTTTACCGGAGAGGAGGTGATGCATCGGTTTCTTACTTCGTGGGGAGGTGATGCGTAGGTTTCTTACTGCGTCCCCCAACGGTCGATGCAACAAACCGGGACGATGCGTGGACTCTGGCAGCTGCACAGCAGGCCTTGCGTCGAACTCGGTGCGATGATCTCGGACTTCGGAGATCGGTGCACTCAATTCGGCGTGTGGCGATTTCTCGAGCTGCGGCAGGCGCTGCGACGATTTCTTCGGCAAAATGCGTCAGAAACGGGTCAGATGCGTCTCGCTTCTTTGACGTTTCGGTACTTTTCCAGCTCCCAGTGGAAAACAGTCTCTAGAGGTCCAAAACAGCAGCAGGTACCTTTTTCCGGATCATAACTCCCAGCAAGGCAGTTCAGGGGAGATAGTGGTGAAGTCTTTGTGTCCATGAGACTTCAGAACAGGAGGCAAGCTCAGTTTCAAGCCCTTGGAGATCTTCTTCAAGCAGGGGACACAGAAAACAGCAGTCCTTTTCTCCTTTCCTTGGTAGCAAGTAACCACTGCAGGCCAACCCCAGACAGCAACCAGCACAGGGGCAATATTCCTCCTCAGCTTCTCCGGCTCCTCTCCTTGGCAAAGGTTGCCCTTGATTCCCAGAAATGATCTAAAGATCTGGGGTCTGGACTTCAATATTTATATCATAAAATCCTTTGTTCGCTAGCGGCAGAGAAGGTCTATTCAGCCCAGCCCTGACTCATCAGACTCTCTGGGGACACTGCTCCTCCCAGCCCCTGTCATCCAAAAGCCAGACATGCAATACACAAACCTAGCAGAGGCATCCTGGATGGCTAAAGAAGAAAATACCTACTTTCTAAAAGTGGTATTTTCAAACAAAGAATGTAAAAATCACCCTCACTAAAAGATGCATTTTAACATTCTGAGTTCTGGCATACTAAACTGTATTTCCCTACTTTGTTCCAAGGGGTAGTTATGTTTATAAGACGTTATAAACAAACTCCCAATTCTATCCTATGGGAACAGCTAGCCTTGTAAGAGAGAAAAACGAAATGGGCAATAATTCACTATCAGGACATGCCACACACACCAAGGCATGTCCTACCTTTCACATACTCTGCACCCTGCCCACAGGGGTATCTTGGGCCTACCTTAGGGGTGACTGACATGTAAGAAAAGGGAAGGTTAGGGTCTGGCAAGTGGGTGCACTTGCCAAATTGACATGGCAGTACCAGACTGCACACAGGCTCTGCAATGGCAGGCCAGAGTTACCTTTACAGGCTGCTTATGTGGGTGGCACAATCAGTCCGGCAGCCGACTAGCAGCATTTAATTTCCAGGCCCTAGGCACACACAGTGCACTGTACTAGGGATTGACTACTAAATCAAATGACCCAATCATGGAAACACCAATCCATAACAACAACTTACAAAGGGAGCACTTGCACTTTGGCACTGAACAGTAGTAGCAAAGTGCCCAAAGCATCTAGACCAGCAAAACGGAGTCCAACACACAGTAAAAACACAGGAGGCAAAGGCAAAATATACAGGTGAGAGCCACGCCAATGGGGCCAGGTCCAACACCACTCATATCCAAAGATTAGTGATGGAACTGTTTCTTGTCCTTGGTGCATGAGCATTTTCTCTGGCCTTAAGTGGCTTTCACTTTAAAAGTGGTAGGATATCAAGTTGGACTTGAATGTTCTGTCTTTCGAGCCCCAACCATACCTCTCTGCCTACTGCTTTCCTTCTCTTCTGTGTACCCAGCAAGCAGGTGGCGATCTTTGAAAGTGATGAGACACAAAAAAACAGCCCAATTTGCACCCATCAAGGGAAAGAAAATATAAGTATCGTGAAGAGTTTGGGGGGACTTGCCACAGGGACAGCTTTGAAAAAATCAAGGCATGTATTTTACACCGTAAGTTTAATAACTCATTGGTTCTAAAAGAGCACTCATGAAATATTCCAGTTTTTGAAAGTTGCTAAGCAAGCCCGAATAGTCCCAGAAATATTGCAGGTGCATCTCCTCAAGAACATATTGACAAAATGGTCAAAAACTGGTGCATTTTCGGTGCAGTTTTATCTAAAACGATGGAGGTGCTACAGAAATTTCAGAAAATGCTATTTGATTTGATCTATCACTTTTAACAGCATGTATTTATTCTTCTACCTTTCACATTTTTATATGTTTTCTGTCCTGCTTCTTTCGAAGTAGATCCTCTATCATATGTGAATAGCAAGTTCCTTCGAAGGAGGAAGGTAGAAAAGTAAAATAATTACTCAAATCTTAGGCAGTATTCAGCAAAGCAAGCTTTCAGTGGCTCATAAAGCAGTTATTCCAGAGATTATAGATACTTCACAGGTCAAGGCAGCAGATATATTACACAAATGTTACTGATTTGTCAGATTTAGATGTAAATTTTGAAATACAATGATTTTGTAACCAAACAGCTTTTCAGTTTATAAAAAAAAATGTACACATTTTGCTATCAAATGCGAGATATTTGCTTTGGAAGAAAAAAACTCACTATTCCAAAACAAAAAAAACATAATTTTCATGAAAAACAACACACTGTTAAAATACCAGATATGCATTTTTAGTAATTACATGTTTTGTGCCAACACACCGTTTGGCGATTTTCATCAAGCACTCACATGAACCTCTGCCAGATACAGATAGCTTCCACTTTGGATGCAAACAGGGTCAGACTGGCTGTAGCAGGCACCAGGTGTTTTCCCGATGGGACGGAAGGTTGGCGGCCGGTTTTGGACTGGTGGGGGTCATTTTAGTTACTGGAAGCAGGTTTTGCAAAAGTGCTGCAATATCAGATCCCTGTAACAAAAGCACAGCAGCAGTGTTTCCCACCAGTTTTTGTTACTGGGGGCCGATTTTGCAGCTGTGCTGTAATATTGCCCCCCTTTAACGAAAGCACAGCTGGTCCATTGTAAATGTCAAGGCTGGTTTGCGTTCCCAGTCCGGCCCTGAACACCAGTGTATCACCACTCCATGCCAAATTTTCCAAAATATGCTTAGAATTATAGGTAGAATGCAAGGAGCAGAATTATACCAAGAATGGGTATCATCATGCCATAGATTCCCCCAAAATGTACTCATGCTATGGCACAAAAGGCTAGTAGGCAAACTCACAGCAACAGCATTGAAGAACTTTTTATTAAATACTTTGCTTTCTGTAGCGGCTCTCCTGCCTGTATCTGCTCATGCCTTCCAGGGAAGTGGTATGGCAGGATCTCCTCAGTAGTTCTCACAAAACAGCAAACTGTCTTATTTAACAAAGGCACATTTGTACAGACATATAGCACCAATTCTTTGGAGCTGGAAGTAGCATTGTTCAAATTTATGAGAACTCTGCTATTACGTCATTTTTTCACAAACATCATGGCAACGAAAGAACAGGTGGAAATCCCAGAATACAAAGAATTAAAACTCAAAGCACCTTCATTCCGCCAGTCTCTCACAAAATGTTAGCTATTTTGGAAGGATTAACTAAAAAAGATTTCACATCCTTAAAATTCAAGTCTACTCCACGTTCCAACCTGTCCAAAACAAAATATAGGACCTTACAGAATTTAGCTCAGAATGAACAACTTGTGTTTCAACCCACAGACAAGGACATCATGGACAAGAGTTTTTACCTCAAAAAAGTCAGAGAGCACGTCATGGATGGCTCTACATTTTTACCTTTGGACAAAGATCCGACAGAAGAAATCTCAACAACACTATCAAACATCCTGCAAAATGCCACAGAAAGGGAATGGATAATGTCCAGCACAAGATCTTTCCTTTCTGTGAAGCTTCCACGACGTACACGTCTGCACCTGCTTCCAAAAGTGAACAAAAGCGTTTATGATCCACCCTTTAGACCTATAGTCTCAGGATGTGATTCATTATTTAAACATTGGGGGCAATATCTAGATTACTTCTTACAACCGTTTGGGCAGTCATGGAGCTCATATATTCAAGATGCAACAGACTTCCTGAAACGCTTGGCAACCTTGCAATGTGACAATAGTGACCAGTGGATACTGTGTGCTATTGGTGTAACTTCCCTGTACACTTCTATTCCTTTACAAGAAGGAATAGAGGCAGTTGAATGGGCATTACTACAGCAATCACAGGTTCAAGCAAATAAATATTTTCTGCTTGAAATTCTACAATTGTGTCTCCAACACAGCTACTTCACTTGGCAAGCTCAATACTTTCTTAAAAGGAGTGGAACATCAATGGGTTTTGCAGGGGCACCTGCTTATGCAAATACATTTATGTCCAAATTTGAACAAGGACACATTTTTTAAGACCATGAATGGCATGAAAATCTGCTTTTCCACTGTCGATTCATTGTTTTGATCTAGAGCAACGCTCAAACTAAAATCACTGAGCTCAATACTAAAAATGCCTGAATCAAAGACACTCACAACATCAATGATAGTGGCCTCGCCTTTCTAGATGTGTGGGTAAAGAAGTCAAACTCAACGATCGAGACAAGCGTATATAGGAAAAACACAGATCAGAATAATCTGCTGTTATTTCAGACTTTTCACCCAACTAACCTTATTGCCAATTTACCATTCTCACAAATGTTGAGGCTTAAAAGAATATCATCCAACACAGAAGCACTATCTACATCACTTGAAGAACAAGGACAGAAATTTAGAGCAAGAGGCACCCTCAAAGCATTTTAGCATCTACAGAAAAGAGATTGATATCAATTAATTGCAAAGATTTGTTCACAAACAAACCTAAGGCTCAACAGGATCGACTAGTCTTTGTGTCTAAATTTTTGACCAAATATGTCCCTATCAAAAAAATCATTAATAAGATCTGGGAACTTTTATAGAATGAAACTGATTTTAAAGGGTTATTTGATTTAAAAAAAAACTCTTTTTGCCTACACAACATCTAAAAACATGAAGGAACTATTAAGTTCACCGAAACTTAAAAAAACATTACTGGCAACCTAAATTGTCACAATTGCATATACTACAATAACGTTATTACAGGCAACACTATTGCACATCCCAGAACTGGAGAACTAGTGAGACTTAGACATGCAGCAAATGGCAATGTATCTCATGTCATTTATTGCACCAAATGCGCTTGTGGCTTACTGCATATTGGCAAGACTGAACGTAAATTCAAAGTAAGGCTTACAGAACATGAAAGCATGAAAAGAAATAAAAACACTAATTCCAATTTAGTGGTGCACTGGCTAGACAGCAAACACAACATCACATAACTGAGATTCTTAGTTTTAGAGACATTGTCAAATAGCAATGAGAGAGACAACTCTAAATTACTATCTCAGAGAAAGGTTTATTGGATTAGAAAATTGAATACAATGAAGCCATTTGGCATGAATGAATCACTTTGTAAATAGGGCACAACGTGGCACATTTTTCACGCCGCCGCTGCGCCAAAAAAAGCGATGCAACGGCAGTGCAAAAGTGACATAGGGGCTCATAAATAAGCCACGTTGCGCCCTATTTACAAAGTGACACATCTAAGCAAATGCGTCACTTTGTAAAGCCCTGCGCTACATTATACCTGCATCAAGTATAATGTATGCAGGGTGGGCGTTCCCCTGTAAAAAGCCTCATAGAAGTGGTGCAGTAAAATCTATGAGGTTTCACTGCGCCACTTCTAGGACGCTACTGCGTTAATATCTTACACCTGCCTCACAGCAGGCAAAATACTGACACAGGCCATTTCACATGGGGCTTGCCCCATGTGAAAAGACACATTGTGCCAGCACTGCATTGCTGATGGAGAAGGCGTAGACTCCTTCCATTCCCTCTTTTGTACAAAATGCAGAGTTAGGAGGGTGGAATTTATCGCATTTATAAAACTACAATTCTGTTCCCAGCTTCCTCTAAATGAAGGTCTGAGGGGAACTACAAATTTGAAACAAGTGGAAAGCCAGTAGCCATTTTGTGTAAAGCACAGCTACTGCAGGCTTTTCATAAAGAGATGGTGATGTCTGATAGTTTTTCAGGGTGAATTAATGTAATTGCATCCATTTCAGGGTCGTCTATTGTCACAGTGATTTTTAACCTGCCGGGGAGAGTCACTGAAAGCCAGGGAGAGCAGGTCTGCGTGAAACGGTGCAGTGGTTGTGCCGAGGGCCACATTGCCAGTGGACCACATGCTTGCGTGTGCTTTCTCCTTTCCCTTGAAGAAACCTGGGCGCTTCTGCTAAAAATAAATTAAAAAAATAAATCCCACAAGCATCGTTGCTGCTTGCTGCCCACTTTCCATTCACGTACAATCTGTGACCTCGTTTATTATTAATTCATGAACGTGTCCCTGCATTGACTGGTTTCTCTCTGGAGTCGGTGTGTGTTTTACACGCACTCACGTTCGCCGGGAGGCCCTAGTAAGTCCAGGAACGGACTTACTGTAACAAGAAGGAAATCAAGCCTGAAGATCATCTTTTGTTTACTTTTATCTTTTCTTTTCTCGCTGTAGTCCTCAACTTTGAAATCTCGGTTCCAGTCTGTAAATATAAGCAAAAAAAAATATCTCGTAATATTACACTAGCAATATTATTTAATCTTTTAACATGTAATAATTCACTATCTAGTCAATCTGTGGACGTCCTTTGACTAGTGTCTTTTCTAACCGCAGGACTGGGTGCTCTCTCGTGTAAAGTTAATTCAGTGCCCTTTGCAATGAATTACACTGTGGCTAAAAACATAGACTGTGTATGTAACGCAGTTGTTCCAGCTTTCGTTTGTGCGAGTGTGTTCTTTGAGTGCTACTATGTAGAAAAATATTTTCAGCAATGTGTTTAAAGGTTTACGAGCTGAGCTGTTGATATAGTTTTGCTGGGCAGAGGATTAGGAAGGTGGGCAGACCAAAGCTATCGGCTAGCAACTGGCACCCTTGACGAACTTTGTAATCTTCGCCTTCAAATGTATGTTTCATTTTATGTTTGGGTTTGATGTTTTCCTTTAGGTGCAGGACCCCCAGGTTGTCCCTGCCCCACCCTCATAAATCCCACAAATCAATGATTTGCTATCAAGCGTTGTGGGTGAAAGGAGGCCATGTTTATTACAAATCATCATCAATAAACATGACAACACATATCTTAGCAAGATCAAAATTCCGACATGAAATTGACAATAAAACCACTTTATCAAAATAATATTGACAGGTAAGTTCTTCCTAGTATCATAATCCAAAAAACATAAGAAATGGCAGAATCCAATTTTATATAAAGAAGACATGTTAACTATCACCCCAGCACCAAGGAGCCTTCTGGCTCACGCCCCCAAATGAGAACCACGCAGGTGCAACTCTCCTGCGTCCTTGAGAGGTGAGCTCCTGCCATCTGCTCCTTGTCCGCAATCCTAGGGGCCCACCCCTCCATCACCGGGCTGTCCCAAGGGGGGCTCGTAAGGTATAACCAGGGACAGCAGCCCCATGTCCTGGCTTGTATCCTGGTGCCCTTGCCCCCAGCTGGTGTACCCATTCTCTCTGAGGTAAGCTTACTGTCTCTCCCCCTCAGTGCTGGCCTAGGACGTATGCAGGAGGACTCCCCTTAACAATGTAAGGCAATCTATGTGCCCTCCTTACCGCCACAAGGGCGATCAAGGCCAACCGAACCTTCGCCCTCCCCAACACAAAACAAATTCTGAACAAATGACCAAATGTCATCAATGCATAAGTCCGTGCCAATGTCCGACAAGTGCACTCCGTTGCGATGAAACATGTGATCACCCCTGAGCAACTTGTGTAGTATGTGACACAGGCTGCACTGTCCAGTACACAGCTTGGCCAATTCCACATTCAGGCGCCTCACTGAAACGTTCAAGGCCCTTGACCTCACCTCGGGCCCCCATTTGCTCCGCGGGATCATGTAAGACCATGCGATCCGAGCCCAGGGGAAGATTCTCCCCAACCATGCAAATTCTGCCAGCAAAGCCTCTCTGACAGCCCAACGACCCCGCTTCGCCATGTTGTTCCCGCCCAATTGAAGGATGATTAAGTCAGGGGACTGGAGTCGCTCGTGCTCCCTCGTTTCCTCCACCAACTGCTGTAGCTGCCGGAATCGGAGGCCCGCAACGCCTCACCAATGGAACAACATTCCATCCAAACACGCCGGTTTCGTCTTACGCTGCTGTTGCAAGCGGTAAGCGGCCCGCCGCACAAAAGAGTGTTCCAACACCCATATCACCTTACAGGGCATACTATGGTAGAAAAGAAGAGACAAATATAAGAATGACAACACACAAACTCATTGGAGAAAAATTTACAACAACTTAGGATGCACATAGCGCTTGAAACATGAAGAGGACCACCGACCCACGCACTTGACCTTCAACAGTGAGGCCTGCTCCCGCTGCCAAGGTTGCTGCCCCAATCCGAAATGAATGGGAAGAATAGCCAGCGAGATCCACACCCAGACTTCGCTGGGTGCTCCTGAAAACTGCAGTTAACTGATATTTTGATAGGCACTCCCCGTTTTCATGGATAAACAGGGAGCGAGCTAACCTTTGCAGGTGAACCACCAAATAAGCTCCCATCTGTGCCACTTGGCACACTACAGCTCCTGTGGCTGGCCTAAGCCAAATCGTGGTCCCCCTACCCAAGGGGTCTGTTTTAGATCTACGCAATGTGATGGAAAGCCCTTCCTGCAACAATTTTACATCCTGCAATTTTAATCCACCGGCAGTCTCCAATTTTGAGGTCCCCACTGATTCGCCCAATCTGAACGCCCCATAGAATGCAAATGTGAAAGCGGCCACAAATACGGTTGTCTCATAATCGAATGTGCACACCGTCTGGAGGGCAGATAACATGTCCCCCAGCGTCCGCAGATTAAGCGGCCTTCTGCAGTCCTTTTTTGTACCCTCTAATCTAGCGCATTCCGTCAAGGCCTTCCTGACTAAGAATGAATTACCTGCATCCTGAACCCCATTTTAGTTTAGCATAAAAACCAATTGCCGCTAAGTGAGCCCTCGTGTATGATACTGGTCTGCCCTGTAGCCTCAATGCCTGCAGAAAACAACATAAGACTTCAGATGAGAACAACCCAACAATCCACTGCTGCTGCATTAAGATCCTGTAAGCCTTAAAGTGATGTTGATATGCCCTCTGGGTGTGCTCGCTCAGCGAGGCCCCCACGAGACACGCTAGGGCGGCGCTCCAATCTTCCACAGAGATCTCGGGAAAACTGTCATCTGGTCCGCTGCTTGTGGGTGGAACTTCCAGAACTCCTGTAACTTGGAGTGAGACAAAGCCTCAGCTGCCTGATTAGAAACACCTGGGATATGAGCAGCTCTAAATACTACATTCAACTTTAAACACAAGACCAGATGTTTCAAAAGTCTTAGAACCTGGCTACAGGAAGAACCCTGTCTGTTAATGGCTTCTACCACAGATATCTTATCTGACCAAAAGACTACTGACTTGCCACAGAAGACATCAGACCATACTGTGATTGCCACAACAATAGGTAACAGTTCCAAGAAGGTAATGTTTCTCGTCAGCACACTTGCGTGCCACGCCTCTGGCCAATCGCACCGGCACCAGTGTGGTCCCAAAATTGCTCCAAAGCCATTACTACCTACAGCATCTGTGAATAGCCCCAAGGCCTCACTGGTGACCGGCGGCGTTAGCCAAACCACTTTCCCAATAAAGTCCCGTAGAAACTCGTGCCATATACTTAAATCATCCCTCACTTCTGCCCACAGCCTGGTATGGTGATGTTTCTTCATCAGACCAGTCATTGCTCTCGCAATCGATCTGGAGAAGGGGCGGCCCATGGGAATGATATGCAAAGCAAACTTTAACTGGCCAACCAGCACTTGGAGCTGGTGCAAAGTCACCTTAGGCCGCGTCAGAACCTATTCAATTGCCTGAGATAATGCCTGCACCTTGTCCAGTGGCAACCTACACTCACCCGCAACCGTGTTGATCTCTATCCCTAAGAATGCCATGCAGGTGGCCGGGTCCACTGTCTTTCCTGGTGCCAAAGGTACCCCATGCTCCTCAAACATTGACACTAGATCTTCCAAAGCCCGCCCACAGACTCCTGAAGTCGACGGGCCCATCACCATGAAGTCATCTATGTAATGTACAATAACAGTGTGAGCTGTTCTGAAGGTGAACAACCAATGTAGCATAGAGCTAAAAAACTCAAACTACTTGCAAGATACTGCACATCCCATCGGCATACACCTGTCATAAATATATTGGCCCTCAATTGGAAACCAAGCTGATGATAATCATCCGGGTGTACTGGCAGGAGCCGGAAGGCTAACTCAGTGTCGGTCTTTGCTATGAAGGCGTTTGGGCCAAGATTGCGCAATTTTTCTAATGGTGCATCAAATGAGGAATAGGTCATGGAGCAAAGACCAGGTTCGATAGCGTCACTAACTTGGGGACCCTTAGGTGCAGGTAAATTGTGTATCATTCGGAACTGGCCTGGCTCTTTCTTAGGCACCACCCCTAGTGGTGAGCAAACATAGTCATGCAATGGAGGAGTCATGAAAGGGCCCGCTATCCTACCTTGTGCACCCTCCTTTTCCAACTTTTGAGCTACCACAGTGGAATGGGTGCGTGCAGACAGCAAGTTCTCACAATGCAAAACTGGGGTACACCTTGTACAGGTATACGAAAGCCTATAGAAAAACCTTTGTAAAGCAATTGGGCTGCATTCTTTTTGGGATACTGATTCAGCCAAAACACCAGTCTCTCAATTGCTACCGGGTTGGGCAAAGTCCTATTGGGTTGATGACTTGGGGTCCTTTCCTTTATCCTTGGATTTTTTTTATACATTTGAATACAGGATGGGAAGGGTGGCCGGAGAAAGAACAGGCGTGTTCGAATTTACACGATCCAACAGGTCGTGTACAGATTTTCCTATTAAATGCCCAGCAAGACCCCTTTTTCTCACCTGATCCCCATTGCGTGCGAAAGGACTGCTTAATTGGTGTTTTGTTATTCGCACTTTCTAACCACACATTGACCTCCGTCTGGCCCCAACCAATCTCAGGGTCCTCAACCTTTGCCCATCTGAAATTCCTGTCATAGTCTAACCAGGCCATCCCGCCATACATGGCATGTGCTTTCAAAATCTTATTGGAATAACATATCATTGGCGCAGCCAACTCAGGCCTCTTTTCTAGCATTACAGTTGCGAATACATTAATACCAAACAGCCAATTTGTGATCGACTCCTCTACTTTCGGCTTTTTCTCTTTGGAAGAGCTGTCTTTCCCCACCTTCTCTTTGGCCTCCACATCCCTTCTTTTTGGCCTTATAAGCGAGAATATGTCAATGAACTTGCCTTTCCAAATTTTTTCTTTTACATCCGCTGGAACATGAGAAGCTAATTTTCCAGGTTTGAAGAGAAACCTATCCTGGCCCCCTAGGGCCTTCCCCCACTACTGAGATTCTTATCCGCAGACCCTGACCCCTTACCTGTTGGGGCAACTGTGGCTGCATTGTGTTGAGCAGGGGCTTCCTGACCCGCTGACCGAGGAGCTGCGCTTGTGCCTTCATTCTCCTGTGCCCTAGCCATGAGTTCAACCTGCTTCTGCAATTCGCTGACCGTATTCCCCAAATTTGGCGAGGGCGCCCACGGCGCCACTGATGCACCACTAACCTGGCTCCCAGTCACTGGAGCTGCCAACTGAGCAAATAGGGATGCTACTGAGGTCAGTATGCCTGTTGTTATACCCTGGGACACACCAGTCAACCCCCATCCATCGCTGACGATAGCGCAGGTACTGACCCTGCGGGTACACTCTGTGTAGCCCCCCAACCCACAGACTGGGAACTCACTGCAGGCACCTGCACTGCAGCAACCCACAGTTCGGGAGCCTGGCCCCCCTGTTCCCCAGTCGAGGTGACCTGTTTCGGGGGTGCAAGCATCTGTAGCGCGCTGCGAGTATCCGCCAACACTGAACCCACATTTGCAGACCCGGGTACCACCTGCTGCGTCGTGGCCAGAGGCATAGGCGTAGCCGTATTGCTGAACAGACCCTGAGTACCCTCACCTGAGGAAGACTGGCCTGCCTGGCCCCACATGTCAGCTCAACCCCTTCGCCCCCTTTAGTACCGACTTTTTCTTTGCTTGGGCATGTCCTAGCCCTCTTTTGAACTGGTGGGAGCGCCGCCTGAGGGGGCACATTGGCCCAGAGGGGGCGGTCGTCCCCCACCGATGTTGACTTGGGATCATGCAGTAGACTGGCTGTTTGTTATCGACCTCCTTCCTATTGCCTAATTTAGCCAGCACTAATTTTAATAATTGGGACAACTCTGGATCACTGTCCTTTCTTTTCCCTGATAAAACAGGCAAAAGTAGGAAGGGTATGAACTCTAAAGGTGCAGGTTGTACACTGCTTTCAGTATGGAGCCGAGCCTTTGAATTAAATATATATGCAACTAATTGCACACAGTCCTTCTGCCCAAATGACCGCTAGTATTAACTAATCCTTTGCAGTACCCTCAGGAACAAGTTGTGGAGACTAGTCCTAAGAATGTGCCCCAAGACGAGCGGGTTGCACTGATTCAGTCTGGAGCGGAGCCTTGAATTAAATATATCACAACAAATTGCGATCAGTCCTGCTAATCTTAGCTAAGCCCCGCATTATCTAAAGAACGCATTGGGTAGAGGGCAGGAAACCATTCCTGCGCACAACCACGAGTGTGTGCTTAGGATGCCTGCATTGTACAGCACGGGGGTGGGTAACACCGTAATATTCAAAGAACTGCCAACATATTACTCATCAAATTATTTAACAATGCTGGGCCAATCCCACAATTCCTCCAATAACCCCACAACACAAGAAACCAAGGCACCTCCCCTTACCCCTGTGTGCCGAGAGTACACCTCCACAAACTCCTGCCTGAAGGGGAAGCGCACCGCTATGCCACGCTACCTGTTCTTGTCTAATGGACACCAAAACCACCATCAGGGCCTAGCCTAGGCTGGGCGAGTATTCACGAGCGGTTCTTGCTCTGGCAGCGCATCTCCAAGTGATGCGATGCTATGTGCGCCGTCTGCCATCCCAGGATCTTCTTCGTCGATAGGAGTCCTCAACCTGCAAGGGGAGACAAAAAAGACAAAGAGGGCTGCTCCAACCAGAATTGCAGATGCTCCACTGGACACGGGAGCCGGCCCCGAAGAAAAGAGGATGAGGGCCTGAGCAGGGCGCCCTAAATAGGAGCCACCCATCCCCCTGCATCGGCACCAACACCGGCGGAAGTGGCGCTGCATTTCCCCAGGAAGGAATCCTTCGCAAGGCGCCAAAGCATTCCGGTTGCTAAGAGTCACGGGGCGTGGCCGGGACCCGGAGTTCCATATCCTAATAGCGCACTTCCCAAAAGTATGCACTTCTACAAAGTTTTGCAGCCCACTTAGCTTGGCTCCATTGGCGACCACTTAATTCTCCTGTATGGCTGTACCATCCCAAGGCCAGTAAGGTACAAAAACAAAAGTATACCAATTAGTTTTTAAAAAAAACTCCTAATACATTTACTCTTTGTCAATTAGAGGATTTAAGATGCAAGCAGTGAAAAAAACACTTCACAGTGGATTATGGTGAAACAGGTGCTCACCTGTAGTGAAGTGTCTGCTCTGCTGATCGGTGCACAGAAAACACACCATTGCGTTGACTCTCATTACAAAGGCTTAGAGTTTCTTCCTGGAAAATTTGGTAAAATGATCACCATGCACATAGGTTACCTATTAGCTAGCTTTCTCCCCTTTTTTTCTATACGTTGTCTAGCACGACGAACGACTTCTTTTTCTTCCCTCCGCTCCTATTGGATTTCCCTTATCCAATCAGTAACGGAGCTGGAGCATTCTATCCAATCAGGTAGAAGCTCTCTCAGCGAGCCCAACCTGGGACGCGTCGAGTGTTCTTTATACGCACCTCCGGCCCCGGATCACTACCATCCGGACCCGGCAGCAAGAGGCTGTGTAGGTTTTCCGCGGGTGCTGAGCAGCAAGGGCGTAAGTAACACATACCGCTCCTCGCCCGAGAAGGTAAGCGAGTTCTCGCTGTCTCCTCCATTCGTGGTAATGACCCGGACTCCCCTCTCTTTTTATCTTTCCCTGATGCAGGGTGTGCCAATTTGCTCCCACCCCCCTCCCGGGATCCATGAGGCAATTAACGGATTGGCCTCTCTGTAAGATCTTACCCTAATATGTGTATACTGAGCATCGTGGGCAGTTGAAATAGTCCCTAGCCCTCCCTTTTCTCCGCATTTTGAGTGGCACGCCAATACATTCCACGTGCGTTCCGAGATTTGACTATTAGTCACTATCGATATGATAACGATCTGTTATCTTACACCGATATTTGAGTATACTTAGGTGCACATTTCTTCACATTTTGGCACCTGAGATAGAGCTAGTGGCACTCATTTGTCCTTCGAGCACAACAGTTCTTAACTCCTGAGTTGTAGAGCACGATTTTGCGACAAACATTGATATTTCTTTTTATGTTCTGTCTTTCTGTTTGTTTGTCTCTTTGTAATGTCAGAGTAAACTCGTTCCTCTCCCCTTAACAATTAACATTAACTGGCGGAGTTTTCACTATTAAGTTTTTTGATTTTCACATAAGTAGCCCACGGTAGGGTGGACCTTAGAGTGTTCACACCACCGGGGCTCCGCACCTCCACTCTGGTCCTGAAGAATGCCCGATTAACACTCATAGAGGCAGAAACATGTTGACCGCCGCGGAGTGAACCAGGTCTTTTATTTTTTTGACCCTCACTCCCTTTTATTCTTTTCCAATTAAGCAAAATTATTAAAGTTTTATTTTTTGACTCAATTGGAGATTTTAAATTCACTATCCTCACACAAAAAACCCCGCTCCGCAGTAACCTGGCGTTGCAGCATACTGGGATGACATTCGGTCGTCCCAGTGGAAGCCCGATGATGAAGCATGTCACCAACCAGGTTGGCGAGTGAGGGATTTTAAA
Organism: Triturus cristatus; assembly: GCF_964204655.1. Taxonomy (NCBI): domain Eukaryota; kingdom Metazoa; phylum Chordata; class Amphibia; order Caudata; family Salamandridae; genus Triturus; species Triturus cristatus. Next base: position 790,668,788 of record NC_140584.1, on the reverse strand, counting down.
ACCAACTGGGTTTTGTTCCATAGAGGTCTACTTTCTTTCCGTGAACATACCGGTTTGTATGGAAATTGTGGACCTGTGCTCTTTTGACTACAGTGCTGTTTTGACTACAGTGCCCTTTGTTTTGATTCACTGTACACTGGCTTTGTTGATTTTGGATAATCCACTGAGGGGACTAGCCGTGTAGATCCCTTCCTCTCTTGTTGATTTTTGATAGTTCAGCAGCGCACAGCTGTGAGAGACCGTTTGTTTACCTTTCCCCCCTTACCTTAGGCGGTGGTTCTTTCTATTTTCCCGGGATTTCATCATCCCTTCTTTACCCAGACAGTATGGCCTCCCTTGGTCTTACTTTTTCAGACTCTGAGGTGGATGCTATCCTAGCACGCCCCTCACTATTTGCGGACCCTTCCATATCGCAAACAGTAACATATGCTAGCGAATGGGAACAACTCTCTGAGTTGAAGAAAAATCGGATTCGCACGATTCTTCATGGCACTATCCTAACGGAGTACCTACGGACTAATACAGCCCCAAGGGGCCTACTAGTAACCAACGCTCCACGTATCTTTCTGGAGGATGCCACCTTCAGAAAAGACTGGGCAATGATAGCATGGCATTGCACTCGAGACTGGTTAGTCCTAATCATAAAAACAGCCGTCCGACTGTCCGAGGCAATTATGATTGAGATTACCCAGACAGAGACACAATTTAAAACCACACTCACTGGTTTTAAAAAAACGACTTGATGAACTGAATAAAGACATCAACGAGTATAAAGAAAATCTCACACAGAGCAAGGTGAATCAATTTCAGAAAGATCTGAAAAAATTTGAATTTAATAAAATCTACCCTTATGCTGACCCTGCCTTTGTGGCCATACGTAGAACTGAAACCAACTCCTACGGGACAGATGATGACTCCTCTAACAGTAGTGGTTCTAGTAATAACAGTTTCAGACAAACCAGAAGAGGCAGACAAAGAGGAAGAACACGCCCCCTTCCTAGTCAAGCACCTTGGGCAAACTTTCCCCCACAACAAGGTGCTATGGGCCCACATCCCATGCAATTCCATTATCCGTTCGGCCCACAATTGGGTTGGAACCCTGGATATGCGTCCCCAATGTACCCTCCTAATCCCTTTTCACAGCCCCCTTTTTTAGAGAGAGGCCAAAGGGGAAAAGGTCGGCGGAGAGGGCCCAATCAAAGAGTACACTGGGTACAAGACGACCCAGTGGGCAACCACACCCGGAGCAAACAAGCTCAGGAACAGTTGGCCTCGGGACCGAGCACTTCAACAGCCTGATCGTCAATCTGTCGAACAAAACACTGACAGACCAAGAGAGATCTGTTTTGGAAAAGGGACTGGGTTTTGTTCCATCAGCCCGCCCCGACAAATTCCGCCTTCACTGCGAACTTGCAGCATTTTTCAGGAAGTTGAAACTAAAAGCTTTCTTTGAAGGCCGTATCACAGATGAAGCTGACATGGACGTAGGGGACACCCCCCTACGCCCACCATCGACTTTTAACCCCCCTCCACATTAGGCCTGGGCCAAAATTCCGTTCCGTTCGCGGAAATTGCGATATTTTGGCATTCTCGCGTTCCGCGGAAAGCGCGAAAATGTCAAAATTTCCGCATTCCGCAGCTTAGCGATAATTTTTTTCTTGCTCGCGCTGTAAAACAATACATTCTCGCGCGCGCGCGATCGCCTTACCTGAATCCCTGCGTTCTCCGACAAGTTTTCTTGACCCGGTCGCGTTCTCCACGAGATGTTGGATTTTGGTAGCCATTTTGCGCTGTCTCGCGAGAGTTCGCGGCCGCATTCAAGTCATTTTTCACGCGATCACGTCATTTGTCGCGCGATCACGTCTTTCTTCTCGCGATCATGCACCGCGCGAGTATGAGAAGATTGAGATCTCGAACATGTCATTCTACATCGCGAGCCAGAGAATGAGGACGCGGGCACATGAAATCGAACGCGAACAGGAGAAAGAGACCGCGAACACGTCATATCCAACGCGACAGGGACAAAGAAGAGAACGCGATCATATCGTTTTCGACACGCCGGCGGAAGTAATGTGAAGCTGGAGAACTCAACAACGTAAAATTTACAATTTGGAGAGGAATATCGGCTCTAGCAGCATGAAACCATCTGCAAATACTGATTTTGGATGAAAAGAACTCCTTACATTCACATTTGGCTTTCCTTTTTTGTGCAAGGAGTCATTTTTTTTTTACAAGGTGGAGAGAGGGAGGAAGTGACACAGATTCTCCAACTTCCTGTTCCTGTCCAGCAGGCTCCTCCCAGTGCTTTGTCCATCTCCTGCTCATTCTGCCTTTGGATTTGGAGCTGGAAAGATCACTCTTTTTGTCTGCTGCATCATTGCAATTGGATTTCAGGATTTTTGGAATAGGATATTTTACAAGTAAGTGGTTGTTGTGTTTGATTGTGGGCATTGCAGTTGTTGTGTAACTACAATTTATTTTTGATAATTAATTATCATCATTCCTTTTTTTTTTTTTAATTTATTTTAATTTTGTGGGTTGTAGTAGTAGGCCCGAGCTAGCCATGGGCATGGCCTCATGGGTGTGTGTGTGCATGATGAAGCAACTGTTCCTTTTGTTTTTTGAATATATTTCATTTTCAATCACATTTAGGGCATGGATGGCATTGGATTGAGTTGGGGAAGTGTGTTTTTTGGGGTGGCCTTGCTGATGTTGTTGGGCCTGGACATGTGGCTGGTGGCCATTTTGAGGCCTAGGCCTGCAAGCTTGCCTGGCCTTGTCTGCCAGCAGGCCTGCTTTCATCCACTGCTACCAGAGCAGGTAGCCACAGCTTTAGTAATCTACTGTTTTCTGTGTGCTCTGTTGAATTTAGACATCATTTAGGGCATGGATGGCATTGGATTGAGTTGGGGAAGAGTGTATTTTGGGGTGGCCTTGCTGATGTTGTTGGGGCTCGCCATGTGGCTGGTGGCCATTTTGAGGCCTAGGCCTGCAAGCTTGCCTGGCCTTGTCTGCCAACAGGCCTGCTTTCATCCACTGCTACCAGAGCAGGTAGCCACAGCTTTAGTAATCTACTGTTTTCTGTGTGCTCTGTTGAATTTAGACATCATTTTGGGCATGGATGGCATTGGATTGAGTTGGGGAAGTGTGTTTTTTGGGGTGGCCTTGCTGATGTTGTTGGGCCTGGCCATGTGGCTGGTGGCCATTTTGAGGCCTAGGCCTGCAAGCTTGCCTGGCCTTGTCTGCCAGCAGGCCTGCTTTCATCCACTGCTACCAGAGCAGGTAGCCACAGCTTTAGTAATCTACTGTTTTCTGTGTGCTCTGTTGAATTTAGACATCATTTAGGGCATGGATGGCATTGGATTGAGTTGGGGAAGTGTGTTTTTTGGGGTGGCCTTGCTGATGTTGTTGGGGCTCGCCATGTGGCTGGTGGCCATTTTGAGGCCTAGGCCTGCAAGCTTGCCTGGCCTTGTCTGCCAACAGGCCTGCTTTCATCCACTGCTACCAGAGCAGGTAGCCACAGCTTTAGTAATCTACTGTTTTCTGTGTGCTCTGTTGAATTTAGACATCATTTTGGGCATGGATGGTATTGGATTGAGTTGGGGAAGTGTGTTTTTTGGGGTGGCCTTGCTGATGTTGTTGGGCCTGGCCATGTGGCTGGTGGCCATTTTGAGGCCTAGGCCTGCAAGCTTGCCTGGCCTTGTCTGCCAGCAGGCCTGCTTTCATCCACTGCTACCAGAGCAGGTAGCCACAGCTTTAGTAATCTACTGTTTTCTGTGTGCTCTGTTGAATTTAGACATCATTTAGGGCATGGATGGCATTGGATTGAGTTGGGGAAGTGTGTTTTTTGGGGTGGCCTTGCTGATGTTGTTGGGGCTCGCCATGTGGCTGGTGGCCATTTTGAGGCCTAGGCCTGCAAGCTTGCCTGGCCTTGTCTGCCAACAGGCCTGCTTTCATCCACTGCTACCAGAGCAGGTAGCCACAGCTTTAGTAATCTACTGTTTTCTGTGTGCTCTGTTGAATTTAGACATCATTTTGGGCATGGATGGCATTGGATTGAGTTGGGGAAGTGTGTTTTTTGGGGTGGCCTTGCTGATGTTGTTGGGCCTGGCCATGTGGCTGGTGGCCATTTTGAGGCCTAGGCCTGCAAGCTTGCCTGGCCTTGTCTGCCAGCAGGCCTGCTTTCATCCACTGCTACCAGAGCAGGTAGCCACAGCTTTAGTAATCTACTGTTTTCTGTGTGCTCTGTTGAATTTAGACATCATTTAGGGCATGGATGGCATTGGATTGAGTTGGGGAAGTGTGTTTTTTGGGGTGGCCTTGCTGATGTTGTTGGGGCTCGCCATGTGGCTGGTGGCCATTTTGAGGCCTAGGCCTGCAAGCTTGCCTGGCCTTGTCTGCCAACAGGCCTGCTTTCATCCACTGCTACCAGAGCAGGTAGCCACAGCTTTAGTAATCTACTGTTTTCTGTTTGCTCTGTTGAATTTAGACATCATTTAGGGCATGGATGGCATTGGATTGAGTTGGGGAAGTGTGTTTTTTGGGGTGGCCTTGCTGATGTTGTTGGGCCTGGCCATGTGGCTGGTGGCCATTTTGAGGCCTAGGCCTGCAAGCTTGCCTGGCCTTGTCTGCCAGCAGGCCTGCTTTCATCCACTGCTACCAGAGCAGGTAGCCACAGCTTTAGTAATCTACTGTTTTCTGTGTGCTCTGTTGAATTTAGACATCATTTAGGGCATGGATGGCATTGGATTGAGTTGGGGAAGTGTGTTTTTTTGGGGTGGCCTTGCTGATGTTGTTGGGCCTGGCCATGTGGCTGGTGGCCATTTTGAGGCCTAGGCCTGCAAGCTTGCCTGGCCTTGTCTGCCAGCAGGCCTGCTTTCATCCACTGCTACCAGAGCAGGTAGCCACAGCTTTAGTAATCTACTGTTTTCTGTGTGCTCTGTTGAATTTAGACATCATTTAGGGCATGGATGGCATTGGATTGAGTTGGGGAAGTGTGTTTTTTGGGGTGGCCTTGCTGATGTTGTTGGGGCTCGCCATGTGGCTGGTGGCCATTTTGAGGCCTAGGCCTGCAAGCTTGCCTGGCCTTGTCTGCCAGCAGGCCTGCTTTCATCCACTGCTACCAGAGCAGGTAGCCACAGCTTTATTGATCAAGTGTTTTCTATGTGATCTGTTGAATTTTTAGACATCACCTTCCTGAGAGTGTAGTGTGGCTGTACACAGTACTAGTAGTATAACATAGCTCTAGTTAAAAAAAATTCATAAATGGCTAGACTATCTTTTGTTTGCACTAGTACAGTACTAAGTAACTGAACCACAAAAACAAATGCAACATTTCACTGATGTTCTTCTCCTGTCTTCTTTGCTTTTAGGTGCACAAAAGACAGAGTAGGAGGTGTCATCGGCATCACCTGGCTACCCGTTGTACTGCCAGCCAGACAGAAGTCCTGCTGCGCATCACGCCCACGTGTGACCAGAACTTGTTGTGCATCTGCCTCCTGCCTGACGTCGGAATAAGATGGCCCCAAAGAAAGGTACCAGGTCCAGTACCAAGAAAGTTGCTGGTGAGAAGAAGGAACAGAAAAAGGAAGTGCCATTAACCACGACTGGTGGTGTGCCGGCCAAGGTTTTTTTTGGCACCAAAGCGTTGTCCGGGAACCAAGCTGGGAGCAGCACAGCGGTCCAGCAACCCCACCAACCTAGGCCCAAGGGCTTTACTGTCGCAGAGGTAGCCAGTCTACTAACGGGCAGCGATGTTGAAGAAATGTCATTACCGCAAAGTAGTACACAATCAAGTTCAACGCAGGCGCAAACTCAGCAGATCAGTGTGCAGCCGCCGCAACAAGAACAGCAGCAGCAGCCGCCGCAACAAGAACAGCAGCAGCAGCCGCCGCAACAAGAACAGCAGCAGCAGCCGCCGCAACAAGAACAGCAGCAGCAGCCGCCGCAACCAGAACAGCAGCAGCAGCCGCCGCAACCAGAACAGCAGCAGCAGCCGCCGCAACCAGAACAGCAGCAGCAGCCGCCGCAACCAGAACAGCAGCAGCAGCAGCCGCCGCAACCAGAACAGCAGCAGCAGCAGCCGCCGCAACCAGAACAGCAGCAGCCGCCGCAACCAGAACAGCAGCAGCCGCCACAACAGCCCACCATAGTAGTTGTTGCTCCTGACGTAGGGGCATTTCAGGAAATCGAGCTTCCTGCAGACAAAGCGGAGCGAAGTCAAACCACTGTTTCAGAACATCTATTGTCTTCCAGACCACCAGCAAGGAAAAGGAGGCTTAGTCCATCATCTTCTTCTTCAAGCCCCGCTTCTGATGATCGTGATGACACTTGGGTCCCACCAGCTCGGTCTGAGAGTGAAGTACGCCACAAGACATTGCTTCTGAAAAGGAAGGTCCCAGAAAAACTTAGAGTTATGGAGGTAGATGTAGAAGAGGGGGGTGATGATGTTGATGAAGACGAGCCAGTCATCACGCACATTACTCCCACCCCAAAGGGATTGGAGACCGACATTCTAACCCTATCCAGAAAGGCTGCTACTGAGCGGGATGTAGCACGGATCTCACCAACACAGGTTACACCACCACTACCTCCAGCTGCCATATTTTCCAAGGCCCGGCAGGGACCTACATCCAGCTCAACCACCTCAGTAGGAAGTGGTAGTAAAAGTCACAGTGTAGGTGGACAGGGTCACATATTTTCAAGCACCCCCTCAAGTTCATCTGGTGTTGAAAGTGGCACATCCAGCAGTGCCAGAAAGTTCTCCTCCCCAGTTTGGGACTTCTTTTCTGTTAGCGCCAAGGAGGAGAACGTTGCTATATGCGCAATTTGTCGGCAAGGTGTTCGGCGTGGTAAGCTTGGTACAAACTATGGTACCGGAGGACAAGCAAGTCATCTCAGAATACACCACACTATTGTGTGGGAGGATCACCTACTTAAGTTAAAAGAAAGTAGGAAAACTAAACCCTTTGAAGTTGGTCAGGAATCAGGGAGCGATATTATTGTGGTGGCAGGTGAAGAACAGGGAGGCATTTCTAGCCTTGTCTCCAGTAGTGCAGTCACTGCAGTGGTAACGCCCACATCCTCCTCAGTAACATCAGAGTGGCACCGCAGTAAGAGCCATACTCAGAGTGTGGGTGAGACACCAAGGCGACCGGCGAGTACCTCAATGAGACAATCTGTGTCGTTGAGCCTTAGTGGGTTAATGGCACCACTAAGGAAAGTAAGCCAGCCTACCATTGACAGCATGTTTAGGTTGGAGGGGCAGTTCCAACGCAACCACCCAACGGCACGATTGTACAATGCGAAGCTGGCTAAAATGTTAGCGCTGGACCTTCTTCCTTTTTCATTTGTGGAAGGGGTGGGTTTCCTTGAATTTGTGTCTGCCATCTGCCCGAAATGGAAAGTTCCAAGCCGGTCCTATTTCGCAAGAATTGCTGTTCCGGCACTACATCATGATGTGCTGGAATTGGTTGGACAAGCTTTGCAGAAGAGTGCTGTGCACAATATCCACCTGACAACAGACATGTGGACCAGTTGCCAAGCCACAGATTACATGTGTATCACTGCACACTGGATCTCTTTTGTGGGGGTTAAAGATCAACTATCTGCACGAGGTGTTGTTGACACAGCTGCGATTTTTGAAGGTACTCGGAAACATGCAACTGTAGCCATGTTCGCCATGGAGAAATCTCATACGGCTGAAAACATTTTAGAAGAGTTTCGCACCAAGGTTTTGGAATGGCTGCAGCCCAGAGGGCTTGGTATTGGTTTTGTTGCCACAGACAATGGCAGTAATGTACTTAAGGCCATGGAACTTGGTTCCTATTTCAGGGTTCCGTGTTTGGCACACTGCATAAACATTATAGTGCAAGACTTTCTGAAAAAAGAACCCATAGTAAGCAATTTACTGTCCATCTGCCGAAGAATATGCACTCATTTCAGCCATTCTTTTAAAGCTCGGAAGCAGCTGAGGATCATCCAACGTGACCGTAGGATGCCAGTCAAGGCACTCATCCAGGAGGTGGCAACACGTTGGAACTCAACGTATTACATGCTTGATCGTCTGTACGAACAGCACAGGTCACTCAATGATTATGTCTGGTACAGAAGCAGTGATGCTAGTGTTAAAGGCATGACCCTTCAGAGGGAGCAATGGACCCTAATTCAATGCCTCACTGAGATGCTGTCTCCTTTTGAGGTCTTCACACGTGAAGTCAGCAAGGAGGACTGTACAATGGGCCAAGCTATCCCATTGTTGCAAATGCTAGAGCATGAGCTGAATAATGTGTCTGAATCCTACAAAGGTGTAGAGGACAGAAGGCAAGCCCATGACTTGGTGGAGAGCTTATCCAGGCGCTTATCAGAAAATGTAAGGATACAAAATAAAATTTTGTCACAAGAACATTACATTTGTGCCACAATTCTGGATCCACGTGCAAAATTAGGACTATTCCGTTCTTTTTCCGACACTGATGTTGCCCGCTACAAAAGTTGTATAGCTGAAGCAGCCATCAAGTTTGAAAACGAAGGGCTGCTAATTAAAAGCCTGCCACATCAACCCACAACAAGTACTGATACTGAAGCAGGCCATGCAGAATCAAGTGCAACTTCGTCGGCTGAGGGCAGTGCGGTTGGCTCACAATCGCAACACTCACCATCACCATCGACTACAAAAACAATAACTGGATCATTCGGCCGAGTACAATCATTATCAGATTGGTATGTAAAGATGGGCCTTAAGCACAGTGCTGATGCACAGAAAAAACAGCACAAAAGCTTACCAGCAGCAACCCTGAACATTGAGCGGATGGTCCAGGCCTATCTGGACGACCCAACAGAGGTGTACGTTGATCAAAACCCAGTGCAGTATTGGCATAGGAAAAGGTCTGAATGGCCACAGCTCAGCAGGCTGGCGATAAGCTATCTGGCTTGCCCTGTCGCAAGTGTCTCTTCCGAACGTGTTTTCAGTGCTGCAGGTTCCATTGTAACCTTGAGAAGGACCAGTCTATCTCCCAAAAACGTGGAGAGGTTAACAATGATCAAAATGAATCAGCACTTCATACCACCGAATTACACAATGCATGAATCAACAGAGGAAGATGAGGACAGCGGCTCAGGTGACGGAAGTATTGTGTCAGATGATTACCTACTACTGGAAGATCCCCCAGAGTTTGAGGACGAGCTATACTTCCCTGACAATTAGGCTCGCACTTACTGTCTTCCTCCCTTTTTTCCCCCTTTGTTTGTGTCTGTTGTTCCGGTTATAAACTTGTGAATCGCAACCAATGCATTATCACCGTCTTCTAATCTTCTAATTTAAGATACAAGTTTCAGGTGTCTGCCATTTGACACTACAGTCCTCAGAATCCAGCTCCTCCGCTCGATCATACTGCATCTCCTGGTCAATTCCATTTCCCTCATGAATGATGATTGGATGATGGTAACAACAAATTCAAACTTTCCTCGTCCTTCCAAAACAAGTGGACCATGAATCTGATGACTTCTATAGCTATCCTCCTTCAGAGCCGAGAGAGACTGGCCATTAACTGAAAATAAGATGCAACAGGTAATGATTGATGCCATGCATTGTCCGCAGAAAAGCAGACTGAGTGATGTAGATTTTGTTGTGTGTGTTGCGCATGAATGAATTGATGTAATTGTGCACTGCCACTAATCAACATTCTACAGAACACACTAATTTTCCTCTTCTGGCAAACAAGAAATGTGTACTTCTCCTGCATCTTGGTGATACATTGCTTTTAATTCAATACAGGAAGGGGACTCACTCAATCTGCGCAATGCAAATGACTGTGACTCAACAGCACCGTCCATCATGATGATGGCGAAAGAGACGGCCTGCAGCGTTAACGAGATGAGATGCAACATGTAATGATTGATGCCATGCATTGGCCGCAGAATAGCAGACTGAATGATGTAGATTTTGTGGTGTGTTGCGCATGAATTGATGTAATTGTGCACTGCCACTAATCAACTTTCTACAGAACACACTAGTAATTACTAATTTTCCTCTTCTGGCAAACAAGAAATGTGTACTTCTCCTGCATCTTGGTGATACATTGCTTTTAATTCAATACAGGAAGGGGACTCACTCAATCTGCGCAATGCAAATGACTGTGACTTAACAGCACCGTCCGTCATGATGATGGCGAAAGAGACGGCCCATTAACTTAAGATGAGAAGTAACAGGTAATAAATGATGATAATTAATGGCATGCATTGGACACCTGACTCTGAGCTATTGGTCTTTGTGTTTGCGTTGTTTGTTGTGCACAAAGTGATGTCAAAGTGTACTAGTGTTAATCTATCTTTCTGTACACAATAAAGAATGACTCAAGTCAGTAATATTTATATTTCTACTCTTGTTGTGTTATAAAAATTACACTTGTACTGCAGGCCGATCTTCAGTCAGTAGAAGTATCAGAGCTGATGATGAAGTCAGGAGGATGTTTCATGAGTGGCATAAAACGGAAAAGCCTAAAGGTAAACACGTGAACCACAACCACAGCACACCCAAATGTCTGTGTAGAAGTTGAATAGAGTGTAGCGGTGGGATGACTGCAGTGCATTGATTTTACTAACTTTAAATGTAAAATGCTATGTCTGGAATGGATAATGTGCTTTGCGTTTGTCCAACTCTTTGAGAGAAAAAAAAAAAGGACTCTAAAGTGTTAACGTAGGATGTGCTAATGGTAAGCACTGTGGGCCTGATCTCTCCTGTTACTGTTGAAGGTCTATGCTGGAAACAGACTACAGTAGAGATGATGCATATGCATACATGCCACCTCGGAAAGTGTTCTTGTTGCACTACACCATCACTTGTGCATTTGTTTTCACTTTCTTTCTGAATATCCCCTTTGGTTTTCAATCTAAAATTACAGGCCGGGCCTTGTCCAAAACTTTGTAAAACATTACAATGCATATTAATTACCTTACCAATCAATCACCTTTTTATTCCAGCTGGGCAGTGGCGAGTGGTGAGGCGACACACCCAAGATTGATGGACGAGAGGAGCAAGAGGAATGCCGAGATGCAAAAAACCAGTCCACATTTTTGACCAGGATAAGACAGTAACAGTATCCACTTTTCACTTCTTTTAAATAATTTGATTAATATCTTGTATACATTCTTTACAACAGTGTGTTCTTGGAGTTGTTATTATCAATCATCATTACGTTTGCTCTGTGTTTACGATTCTTCACTACCAATATTTTAAATTTCTATTTGCTATCTGTTAAAGTATTAAGGCCGGAACAGAACAAGAAATAGAAGTGTATGTAATCCGGGTCTCATCATGCATGCATTTCCTTTTTTATACCTTAACATATGGAATGGATATGGTATGGTAGTCTTCAATGATTGTCGTTTGTTTGTCTATGTATGCATACTGTTTTTCTATGTCAAACCTTTCCCAAAATCCCCCTTCCCATCCAATCAACGGACCCTAACCCTCTTCCCCCGGGCTGTGTGACTTATTGTCGAGGTGTAACTAAATTAAATGTACACCAATACTTAATCACACACTTGCTGGGGCGGATGTGGTGAAAGCAACACTACTTCAATTTCAATGCAGAGTGATGATCTTCTTATTTCACAGGTTATTTTATTTAACAAAGGAACATATACCTCAGCATGAATTGCCGGCATTGATTGGATTTGTTTGTTGTCATTCCTCATATACAGCACTAACTGTTAGACTGTAGGCATAGCCAAGTCGACAAAACTATAGTTTGTAACTCTGTCTAGTAGGCTATCCTCATAATAACCAGCATTCAGTTTTTTTGTCAAATATTTGAGCATATAATTGTTGCTCGGTAAATTCTGTGATGTACTTCATTCAACTACTCCTCTAACAGTCTCTCAAAGGCGATTGACTATCTCCTTTTCTTTTTTTGGAAATGCTGCCACCCTGCCAGTGTATACTACTACTACTATACTACCACCACCACCCCAATCATGGCATGTATGAAAAAGGAAACCATCTTCACCATGCAGCCAGTGCTGTGCTACAGTTGGACATAAACATCAAGCACCGGTAAGAGAGAAGTTTGGGGGAGGCAGAATCAATAATGGACATGTTGTCAATGATGTCAGTTTCAAACACCACTCCAAAGAATGCATAGTAGGACCAGTCAATGAGTGAGGTGTGTCGCATCTATCTGTTTGTGTCTTATACAGTCAGCAAATTATTGAAATCAAACACACGCTATGGGCGGCCATGCACCAGCAAAGAAACAGTGTGATGTAAAACAGTTACCCCACCTACAAAACATTAACAACATTGCATGTAACATAGAAAAATATATTTAATTGACCCTAACAAATAAACTAAACCCACAAAAGCTAACCCACCCACCTCCCTAACCCCAACGACTGTCCATAGAAATAGAGAACGCCCAAACGAGTGAAGAACGAACAGGAATTAAAAAAGGGGCAGTGACAGGGACTAACTGGTGGGGCGGGACTGGAGGAGGACACGAATCTGGTCCTCTAAATGGGCGACGCGGCGTCTAAGGCCGCGGCAGTTGCAGCCACAGTGGGGGGGGGCACCGGAGATGGCACGGTGGCGGCGGGCAGCCGCCAGACGGTGGCGCCGTACCGCTGGAGGGCGGTGGCTGGGGCCCGGGGCACTGGAGGAGGCTTGAATTGCTGCTGCAGTCTCCTCCTCCTCCTCGGCTAGGACCACCAGCCGCCGGTATTCATGCTGGATTGCCTCCAGCTTCCGGCGCCGTGCCTTGGCGGCCAACTCCTTCCGGTTGATTTTCGGAGTAGCTGTGTATCAAAAAGAAAAAAAAAAGACAATTGTAAAATATAGTCTTAATAAAACAGTAGGACAAGGTAATTATTTACACACATAGTGGCATGGTAGAGTAGCACTATAAAATAAAGCACAGTAGTACATAACATTTTAAATGTCGCCCGTCCTTCTTCCTTCCACCTGTCTTACACTTTTTAGTTGAACAGTGCACCAGGTGCTCTTCTCCATAAAACTTTCAAAGCGGAGTTGAAATCAGATAGATGAGGCCATTGGTTACTCAATACTCTGGCTCCTAGTCCTATACCAATTAAAGGGAATTCTAGTCTTCTAGTTCACTCTTCAAACGTCCCCAAGAACTCATACTTACTTATGACATCGGATAGCAGGCGGACTTTGTCCGCCCGCCATCCGACTGCTAAAAAAGGGTGGGGGTCCCGTGGGGACAATTAATTAGGATGATGCGCCCGGCACAGTGGCGGGCGCACCCTGTTATTTTAAATTTAAATTCTGGTTGGCTTTGCTGAAAGCAATGCTAAAATGTTGTGCTGCTTTTCCAAGCACAACATGACGGGCCTCGCACGGAGCCTGTCACGTTTTGCTTTGAAAGTCGGGGGGGTACCATAGCATCGGTAGGTACCCTCCATGGGGGCCCCCAAGCATACTCTGCAATGTGTGCATGCCTTTCCGTGGCGGACGGTAATGCCGCCACGCAAAGGCATTCCAAAATGCAGATTATATGGCTGCCGGTGTGGTGAGAGAGACACCACCGCCATATTGAACCCTTTTCCGCCTAGACATGTCTGAATATTTTCTACAGGGATGGCGGGAGGTTTGCCCCTGCTGTGACGGCAGTGAATTCCAGCCAGCCCGGCGGGGGCAATACGCCCACCATCCTAATGGGGCCCTAATTCACAACTTTACAGTATACATATACATACAGTACACCTTTGCAGTGAGTGTGCTGTCAAGTTCAACAATAGTTAAAGATTATGAATCTAACTTACCACCGCCTGCCACTAGTGCTGCCACTCCCCCTCCGTTGCTATCTGCAACTGCCGCATCCTCGCCCTCTGCGTCGCCTTCGCTGGCCCCAGCAATGGTGGTCGGTAGTGCGCCTAGAAAACATTACACATTTATTAGGCAACATATACACCTCCCCCCTATTGATCAGTAGCAAGGTTGAAAAATGAGTTAATACTAACATAAATCACTAGTACAAATCAGGTAGTAGTAGAGTAGACACTAAGTTATATGATCATTGTAGCATTTGCTTGATTAGCCCTAGCCATGCACATGTGACGTTACCTTTACCTTGCAGCTTCTTAAGACACCTTTGAGCCCACATGACCTGCCTCACACTGCTACTGTCTAGTCTACGCGCTGCGTACAGGCGGTCAACAAACATTAACAAGCCACTTTTTTAGGAAGAACTGGTGTACTACTGTTACTGTTAGTCCATATTGCTTATCCATAGATGCTACACTTTTTGGCACGGCTGAGAAATGCTTGCAAGTTGCAATAAACTAACGCACACCATTTCTTTTTTCGCATTACAGACGCAAGATTCGCTTCTACGAACCAGAGCTTCTGAACGATGCACCAACTACCAGTACTAGGTTCTTCTGAGGTGAGGGGTCCCTTCACTCACATCTTCATTTATAAATGTATATAAACTAAATTGCTATGGGATGGTGGTGCTGCCTTCCACCACTTCAGTTATCATGATTTAATTTCCAACTGTATAAGTGTAACAATGTATATTGTTTTAATGTTATTGATTTGCCGGTTGGTGCTGCTAAGAAAACAGTGTACAGACCTTCTCAAATCGAAATAAAAATTTTAAACTTACATAGACTTTGTGGTATTTGGTGTGGAGTGGACTAACTTACACGATTGAGCAAATTAAAGTAAGGGTGTGCATGTGAATTGCTTCCACGACAGAGGTTGGGTGTGTTAATGTTCTGGGTTGTCTACTTGTTGGTTATCTTGGGGGGAGGGTTCCGAGACCTAATAGGTATGACAAGACAGTACTATAGTCAAGCAGTGGAATTGTGGTGGGTGCGGAATTTCTGATTGAGGTGTGCAAGGAAGGTCCAACCTTCCATCACCAACATCCTATTTTCTGGTGCAAATGTATGTGCAAGATCCCTACAACAGTTGTATGTCCTATAGGGTATCATATCAAAATATTAAGAAATCTGGTAGGGCTGTTGCTGTGAATTTTCAAAGCCTAAACATCAACAAGAGTAAAAAGTAGTACAAGACAACGACCCAACGGATTGTATGAGCTACTGGTGAATATGAGTTTTATATTACAACCTTTCACAAAGAGTGGCACTGGCCAACTGGGCAAGACTAGCTACTACAGTACAGACAGACAGACTGATAGTATGTAGTAGTACTCAGTCATCATAGCGGAGGCAGGGATAAGCTTTTTGAAACCGTACAGATCGAAGGATAATTGGTGGTAAAAAAATAGCATTTGGAAACACACTATAGTTCGGGAGAAATGGGGCAGTAAAAGTTATGGAATAAGAAATATTATTAAAAACAAGAAGACTTACTGGGGCCAGCAGAGGAGCCCTCAGCGGTGTCCTCCTCGTGGTGTTCCTGTCCCGCCGACTGCCCAGTCCCTGCCCGTCTGCCCCTGGGTGCTGATGAACAGGAAAGATATAAGAAAGAGACAAACATTGATGGATGGTGTCAACTTAAGCAAATACAATATTTTTCAACAACGGTCAAAAAACACTTATGTAAACAATTGCAATAACTACATTGACCGATCTCATCTGGTCAACATGTACTATCGGGGGATTCGCAGTTCGACTACTTAAGTTACTATTTATCAACAGTAATCCATTCTTCCATTCTGATTCCAGAAAACTAAGTTACAAGTAAGCCTAAGTATTAGTACAACGTACCACCCAACCTAGCCCACCTATTCCAGGCATGCCAATTGTACATTAAGTATGCATTTCGACTGTATTCCTCAACAATGTGTATGATCCAATCATGGAGGACACATGAACATGACTAAATTTTTTGTATACACCAAATTTTGGTTTGATTGATGCTGATCTGCTACTGCTAAGTAACTGCAAAGCCTACCTCCACTCATTGAACAAACTAGAAAGGTTCTAAAGACTGGCGTACTAGCAGCACGTCACGTAACTGAGTGAGGGGGGCATCACGCATACCACTAACCAATTAGAAGCTCATACAAAGTACCTAAACCTATGTATCAATCCGCCCCTATCTATTAGTGACAGGACAAAGTAAGGAGTGGACGTGAGTCACTGTAGCATTACGTAACTTAATTTCTCTAAAATAAACTCGTAAAGAATCACGCTAAGCAAGCGCAAACGCAAAGCTGCAAACAAGTAAGATTAGTAGTAGCGCAGAAGAGCACCTGTGTCATAATCACAGAAGACTTTTAAACGTTATTAACCTGGAATGTATTGCAAGCAGCAACATTCTAGCTGGTTGGAAGGAAAAAAAGATAGTCGCAATATATAACATAGAGCAGAAGAACAGACACAAAGTTGTAATAATTAAATAGGTACTCACCAAGCCCCGGGACCTCCACTCCTAGCAGGTCCAGCAGGTCCTGCTCACGGTCCAGGATGTCGGACCACCGGTGCGTCAGCTGTGCCTGGGTGCGCCGGACCCCAGAGATGCGCGACACTGCCCGGCGCACCTTCCCCCACCGCTGCCGACGCTCCCGGAGGCCGTACCCGGACCCAGGCCTGCCACCTGCTGCCAGGGTTGAGGGGAGGTGGCGCTGCACAAAGAAAATTAGTGCAGCCAACTCCGCCTCCCCAAATAAGGCCCGTGCATGCACCCCTTGTGGGCGCCGCCTTCCGCAAGGAAGGCGGTCGCGGCTCTGGCTGCGCCGGCGAACAGCCCTGCCCTTGGACATGGTTCTGGGGACGGGGCGGGAAAGAAAAGGTAAAATAAATAAAGGAGTAAAGGAAATAAATAGCGGGCAATACAAAGAGAAAAAGTAGCTAAAAAACAAAAAAAAAGTACACAAAAACCAAAAATATAGAGGCAGGAAAATAGTTAGAGAAATAATAAGTAATAAAGATCCAAAAAAAGTGGCTATAAACAAAGGATTGAAAAGATTTAGGGAGGATTGAAAATCAGGCCCCAGAACCATGCAATAGAGTGGAAAACAAGATGGCCGCGCCCGTTGCGACCACCTGCGCAAGTTTGCGCGATATTTTCTCCCTGAGCAAGCAACGCGATCAAGTAAAAGCGATCGCCAACAGGAAATATCGACCGCGAACATGCATTGCGCGACCCGGAACAGGAAGTAAACAACGCCAGAGGGCGGGACAAGTGAAAACAAGATGGCCGCGCCCATGAGCGACCGCATGGGTAAGTTGGCGACCCGCGAACACGCAAAAAATACCGCGAACAGGCGGCAAAAAACTTCCGCATCTTCGCGATATTTCCGGCGTGTTTGCGGAGATTTTCTGCATTCTCGCGATAATTTGCGGAGGTTAATTCCGCAAATTCCGCCCACCCCTACTCCACATACCATCCCTGTGGAAATTACGACCTTTGAACGAGCAGTGTTTGCCGAAATTGAACATATAGTCATCCCCACTACTTTTAAGAACTTGAGGGCAGATGAATACAGAGCCATCACCTCTCTCCGTGCGGACCCCAATCTCACCATAAAACCTGCAGATAAGGGGGGCGCAGTCGTACTACTGAATACTACCGACTACGACCAAGAGTGTCTCCGATTGTTAAACGATCGTCGGAACTATACACCACTCCTCAATGATCCATCTGATGAGCTTAAGGGTGAGATCCTGAGTGTGGTTGAAGATGCACAGACACAAGGTGTCATCACCAGGGCTGAAGCACGTTTCCTCACTGAAGGCCCGGGGAATATCCCATATTTCTACACACTTCCTAAAATCCATAAAGAGAGAGTCCCTCCCCCTGGACGTCCCATAGTCTCGGGGATCGGCTCTCTCTTGGAACCCCTATCACGGTTCTGTGACCACTTCCTGAAACCCTTGGTCCAAAAATCCACCACTTACCTTAAGGATACTAAGGACCTTCTAAAACTACTCAATAACACCACGTGCTCAGAACACACCATACTGGCGACATTAGACATAGAAAGCTTGTATACGAGCATTCCCCAGGACGAAACCATCAGGGTCCTGGAAGAGTCACTTGACTCCACTCCCTGGGAGTACAGAACCACAAAAGAGTTTATAATTCAATGTGCTTCCTTGGCCTTGAAGAAGGACTTTTTTGAATACCAGGGACAACTGTATCTCCAAACCACAGGTACTTCCATGGGGAGTACCTTCGCTCCCAGTGTAGCTGGACTGTACGTCTATGCTTTTGAACAAAAGTTCATCCTCCCTACTTCAAACCCATATCGCTCTTCCATAGTCTTATGGAAGCGATATATAGACGATGTGCTTCTGATCTGGCAAGGTAATAACAACACCCTCCAGTCTTTCCTCACATGGATCAACACTCTGAATCCGCACCTGAATTTTACACACACACATGACGAGTCTGAAGTTGTATTCCTTGATGTAGTGATCACTAAGATACTAGGGTCCTTTCAAACCAGGACCTATTACAAGCCTACTTCGAGGAACAATCTCCTCGAGTTTACTAGTTTCCACCCACGCACCCTGAGGGAGAACTTACCCTATGGGCAGTTTCTCCGCCTACGACGAAATTGCACCACCCTGAGCGATTTCAAGGCCCAATCTCACGATCTAACAACCAAATTGAGAGTTAGAGGGTACCCTTCCCCTCTCCTTTCCAGAAGCTACAAACGTGCGAGGAACCAACCAAGGGATGTACTCCTAACTGACTATGCAAAAGATACTGCTCCAATCCCACTTACATGCGTTACCACCTATTGTACCCTTTCCAACCAACTGAAAAAAACTATCAACAAACATTGGGGTATAATCAACAGCATTAATCGTAACTGGGAAAAACCGCTCTTTTCGTTCAAACGCGCTCAGAGCCTCCGCAATAATCTTGTACATACACGCCCTCTGATGTTACTTGAGACCCCACAAAGAACCATAACCGAAGCATGGGGCCTCCCCAAGATCACTGGACATTTTCCTTGCTCTGACTGTAGCGTATGCCATCTGACCTCACATACTAAAACCCTTAACCTTGAACCTAACAAGGTCTGGACCCAAAGAGGCCATACGAACTGTAATACTCCTAATGTGGTTTACCTCATTACATGCCCCTGCGGTCTACGATATGTGGGGATGACGACGAGGAAGGTCAAACTCCGGATATGCGAACACCGGAGCAACGTCAGGTGTAAACGCGCTACTACAAAAATGAGTGAACACTTTCTATCCGTCAACCACACCACCAATGACCTAAAATGGACCGTGATCGAAGAGATTTCAAAAGGCAGAAACATCCCTAAAGTACTTTTTGAAAGGGAGCAGAGATGGGTCTATCGCCTGGGGACTAACCTCCATGGGTTAAATGATAATGTTCCTTGGACTAATATTCTTTAACACACTCTCAGTCCACAGGAAGAGTATTTTCTCAATCTTTATTCATTAGGAACTCCTGAGACCTCAGCTGCTATGACTCAATTTTGTCATTTGGTGTTTTTCACTTACCCAGCCATTACGTTACATGTTTTTTATACATGTTTTTATCTCAGACAGTAGGGGATGAATTACCTGCCCTATACCCCCTGTGCACATCTAGTCACTATCTAGTACGCGAGTCTGCCGATTGGTCCCTCCGAGCAGAACTGTTCTCAGCGTATACATAATACTCTCTTTTCACCTACTTGGGGCCGGGTCTTATCATCAGGCCCCGTTACACACTTCACGTGTGCCCTGTGTTAGTTTGCTATGTGTTCCCCTAAGGAACCTGCCATTAAAGTTTTGTGCTTTCCTTTCTCCCCTTTTTTTCTATACGTTGTCTAGCACGACGAACGACTTCTTTTTCTTCCCTCCGCTCCTATTGGATTTCCCTTATCCAATCAGTAACGGAGCTGGAGCATTCTATCCAATCAGGTAGAAGCTCTCTCAGCGAGCCCAACCTGGGACGCGTCGAGTGTTCTTTATACGCACCTCCGGCCCCGGATCACTACCATCCGGACCCGGCAGCAAGAGGCTGTGTAGGTTTTCCGCGGGTGCTGAGCAGCAAGGGCGTAAGTAACACATACCGCTCCTCGCCCGAGAAGGTAAGCGAGTTCTCGCTGTCTCCTCCGTTCGTGGTAATGACCCGGACTCCCCTCTCTTTTTATCTTTCCCTGATGCAGGGTGTGCCAATTTGCTCCCACCCCCCTCCCGGGATCCATGAGGCAATTAACGGATTGGCCTCTCTGTAAGATCTTACCCTAATATGTGCATACTGAGCATCGTGGGCAGTTGAAATAGTCCCTAGCCCTCCCTTTTCTCCGCATTTTGAGTGGCACGCCAATACATTCCACGTGCGTTCCGAGATTTGACTATTAGTCACTATCGATATGATAACGATCTGTTATCTTACACCGATATTTGAGTATACTTAGGTGCACATTTCTTCACATTTTGGCACCTGAGGTAGAGCTAGTGGCACTCATTTGTCCTTCGAGCACAACAGTTCTTAACTCCTGAGTTGTAGAGCACGATTTTGCGACAAACATTGATATTTCTTTTTATGTTTTGTCTTTCTGTTTGTTTGTCTCTTTGTAATGTCAGAGTAAACTCGTTCCTCTCCCCTTAACAATTAACATTAACTGGCGGAGTTTTCACTATTAAGTTTTTTGATTTTCACATAAGTAGCCCACGGTAGGGTGGACCTTAGAGTGTTCACACCACCGGGGCTCCGCACCTCCACTCTGGTCCTGAAGAATGCCCGATTAACACTCATAGAGGCAGAAACATGTTGACCGCCGCGGAGTGAACCAGGTCTTTTATTTTTTTGACCCTCACTCCCTTTTATTCTTTTCCAATTAAGCAAAATTATTAAAGTTTTATTTTTTGACTCAATTGGAGATTTTAAATTCACTATCCTCACACAAAAAACCCCGCTCCGCAGTAACCTGGCGTTGCAGCACACTGGGATGACATTCGGTCGTCCCAGTGGAAGCCCGATGATGAAGCATGTCACCAACCAGGTTGGCGAGTGAGGGCTTTTAAAACCAACTGGGTTTTGTTCCATAGAGGTCTACTTTCTTTCCGTGAACATACCGGTTTGTATGGAAATTGTGGACCTGTGCTCTTTTGACTACAGTGCTGTTTTGACTACAGTGCCCTTTGTTTTGATTCACTGTACACTGGCTTTGTTGATTTTGGATAATCCACTGAGGGGACTAGCCGTGTAGATCCCTTCCTCTCTTGTTGATTTTTGATAGTTCAGCAGCGCACAGCTGTGAGAGACCGTTTGTTTCCCTTTCCCCCCCTTACCTTAGGCGGTGGTTCTTTCTATTTTCCCGGGATTTCATCATCCCTTCTTTACCCAGACAGTATGGCCTCCCTTGGTCTTACTTTTTCAGACTCTGAGGTGGATGCTATCCTAGCACGCCCCTCACTATTTGCGGACCCTTCCATATCGCAAACAGTAACATATGCTAGCGAATGGGAACAACTCTCTGAGTTGAAGAAAAATCGGATTCGCACGATTCTTCATGGCACTATCCTAACGGAGTACCTACGGACTAATACAGCCCCAAGGGGCCTACTAGTAACCAACGCTCCACGTATCTTTCTGGAGGATGCCACCTTCAGAAAAGACTGGGCAATGATAGCATGGCATTGCACTCGAGACTGGTTAGTCCTAATCATAAAAACAGCCGTCCGACTGTCCGAGGCAATTATGATTGAGATTACCCAGACAGAGACACAATTTAAAACCACACTCACTGGTTTTAAAAAACGACTTGATGAACTGAATAAAGACATCAACGAGTATAAAGAAAATCTCACACAGAGCAAGGTGAATCAATTTCAGAAAGATCTGAAAAAATTTGAATTTAATAAAATCTACCCTTATGCTGACCCTGCCTTTGTGGCCATACGTAGAACTGAAACCAACTCCTACGGGACAGATGATGACTCCTCTAACAGTAGTGGTTCTAGTAATAACAGTTTCAGACAAACCAGAAGAGGCAGACAAAGAGGAAGAACACGCCCCCTTCCTAGTCAAGCACCTTGGGCAAACTTTCCCCCACAACAAGGTGCTATGGGCCCACATCCCATGCAATTCCATTATCCGTTCGGCCCACAATTGGGTTGGAACCCTGGATATGCGTCCCCAATGTACCCTCCTAATCCCTTTTCACAGCCCCCTTTTTTAGAGAGAGGCCAAAGGGGAAAAGGTCGGCGGAGAGGGCCCAATCAAAGAGTACACTGGGTACAAGACGACCCAGTGGGCAACCACACCCGGAGCAAACAAGCTCAGGAACAGTTGGCCTCGGGACCGAGCACTTCAACAGCCTGATCGTCAATCTGTCGAACAAAACACTGACAGACCAAGAGAGATCTGTTTTGGAAAAGGGACTGGGTTTTGTTCCATCAGCCCGCCCCGACAAATTCCGCCTTCACTGCGAACTTGCAGCATTTTTCAGGAAGTTGAAACTAAAAGCTTTCTTTGAAGGCCGTATCACAGATGAAGCTGACATGGACGTAGGGGACACCCCCCTACGCCCACCATCGACTTTTAACCCCCCTCCACATACCATCCCTGTGGAAATTACGACCTTTGAACGAGCAGTGTTTGCCGAAATTGAACATACAGTCATCCCCACTACTTTTAAGAACTTGAGGGCAGATGAATACAGAGCCATCACCTCTCTCCGTGCGGACCCCAATCTCACTATAAAACCTGCAGATAAGGGGGGCGCAGTCGTACTACTGAATACTACCG
Source organism: Triturus cristatus (assembly GCF_964204655.1). Taxonomy (NCBI): domain Eukaryota; kingdom Metazoa; phylum Chordata; class Amphibia; order Caudata; family Salamandridae; genus Triturus; species Triturus cristatus. The sequence continues at coordinate 790,646,125 of NC_140584.1, read as the reverse complement.
ACTACGACCAAGAGTGTCTCCGATTGTTAAACGATCGTCGGAACTATACACCACTCCTCAATGATCCATCTGATGAGCTTAAGGGTGAGATCCTGAGTGTGGTTGAAGATGCACAGACACAAGGTGTCATCACCAGGGCTGAAGCACGTTTCCTCACTGAAGGCCCGGGGAATATCCCATATTTCTACACACTTCCTAAAATCCATAAAGAGAGAGTCCCTCCCCCTGGACGTCCCATAGTCTCGGGGATCGGCTCTCTCTTGGAACCCCTATCACGGTTCTGTGACCACTTCCTGAAACCCTTGGTCCAAAAATCCACCACTTACCTTAAGGATACTAAGGACCTTCTAAAACTACTCAATAACACCACGTGCTCAGAACACACCATACTGGCGACATTAGACATAGAAAGCTTGTATACGAGCATTCCCCAGGACGAAACCATCAGGGTCCTGGAAGAGTCACTTGACTCCACTCCCTGGGAGTACAGAACCACAAAAGAGTTTATAATTCAATGTGCTTCCTTGGCCTTGAAGAAGGACTTTTTTGAATACCAGGGACAACTGTATCTCCAAACCACAGGTACTTCCATGGGGAGTACCTTCGCTCCCAGTGTAGCTGGACTGTACGTCTATGCTTTTGAACAAAAGTTCATCCTCCCTACTTCAAACCCATATCGCTCTTCCATAGTCTTATGGAAGCGATATATAGACGATGTGCTTCTGATCTGGCAAGGTAATAACAACACCCTCCAGTCTTTCCTCACATGGATCAACACTCTTAATCCGCACCTGAATTTTACACACACACATGACGAGTCTGAAGTTGTATTCCTTGATGTAGTGATCACTAAGATACTAGGGTCCTTTCAAACCAGGACCTATTACAAGCCTACTTCGAGGAACAATCTCCTCGAGTTTACTAGTTTCCACCCACGCACCCTGAGGGAGAACTTACCCTATGGGCAGTTTCTCCGCCTACGACGAAATTGCACCACCCTGAGCGATTTCAAGGCCCAATCTCACGATCTAACAACCAAATTGAGAGTTAGAGGGTACCCTTCCCCTCTCCTTTCTAGAAGCTACAAACGTGCGAGGAACCAACCAAGGGATGTACTCCTAACTGACTATGCAAAAGATACTGCTCCAATCCCACTTACATGCGTTACCACCTATTGTACCCTTTCCAACCAACTGAAAAAAACTATCAACAAACATTGGGGTATAATCAACAGCATTAATCGTAACTGGGAAAAACCGCTCTTTTCGTTCAAACGCGCTCAGAGCCTCCGCAATAATCTTGTACATACACTCCCTCTGATGTTACTTGAGACCCCACAAAGAACCATAACCGAAGCATGGGGCCTCCCCAAGATCACTGGACATTTTCCTTGCTCTGACTGTAGCGTATGCCATCTGACCTCACATACTAAAACCCTTAACCTTGAACCTAACAAGGTCTGGACCCAAAGAGGCCATACGAACTGTAATACTCCTAATGTGGTTTACCTCATTACATGCCCCTGCGGTCTACGATATGTGGGGATGACGACGAGGAAGGTCAAACTCCGGATATGCGAACACCGGAGCAACGTCAGGTGTAAACGCGCTACTACAAAAATGAGTGAACACTTTCTATCCGTCAACCACACCACCAATGACCTAAAATGGACCGTGATCGAAGAGATTTCAAAAGGCAGAAACATCCCTAAAGTACTTTTTGAAAGGGAGCAGAGATGGGTCTATCGCCTGGGGACTAACCTCCATGGGTTAAATGATAATGTTCCTTGGACTAATATTCTTTAACACACTCTCAGTCCACAGGAAGAGTATTTTCTCAATCTTTATTCATTAGGAACTCCTGAGACCTCAGCTGCTATGACTCAATTTTGTCATTTGGTGTTTTTCACTTACCCAGCCATTACGTTACATGTTTTTTATACATGTTTTTATCTCAGACAGTAGGGGATGAATTACCTGCCCTATACCCCCTGTGCACATCTAGTCACTATCTAGTACGCGAGTCTGCCGATTGGTCCCTCCGAGCAGAACTGTTCTCAGCGTATACATAATACTCTCTTTTCACCTACTTGGGGCCGGGTCTTATCATCAGGCCCCGTTACACACTTCACGTGTGCCCTGTGTTAGTTTGCTATGTGTTCCCCTAAGGAACCTGCCATTAAAGTTTTGTGCTTTCCTTTCTCCCCTTTTTTTCTATACGTTGTCTAGCACGACGAACGACTTCTTTTTCTTCCCTCCGCTCCTATTGGATTTCCCTTATCCAATCAGTAACGGAGCTGGAGCATTCTATCCAATCAGGTAGAAGCTCTCTCAGCGAGCCCAACCTGGGACGCGTCGAGTGTTCTTTATACGCACCTCCGGCCCCGGATCACTACCATCCGGACCCGGCAGCAAGAGGCTGTGTAGGTTTTCCGCGGGTGCTGAGCAGCAAGGGCGTAAGTAACACATACCGCTCCTCGCCCGAGAAGGTAAGCGAGTTCTCGCTGTCTCCTCCGTTCGTGGTAATGACCCGGACTCCCCTCTCTTTTTATCTTTCCCTGATGCAGGGTGTGCCAATTTGCTCCCACCCCCCTCCCGGGATCCATGAGGCAATTAACGGATTGGCCTCTCTGTAAGATCTTACCCTAATATGTGCATACTGAGCATCGTGGGCAGTTGAAATAGTCCCTAGACCTCCCTTTTCTCCGCATTTTGAGTGGCACGCCAATACATTCCACGTGCGTTCCGAGATTTGACTATTAGTCACTATCGATATGATAACGATCTGTTATCTTACACCGATATTTGAGTATACTTAGGTGCACATTTCTTCACATTTTGGCACCTGAGGTAGAGCTAGTGGCACTCATTTGTCCTTCGAGGACAACAGTTCTTAACTCCTGAGTTGTAGAGCACGATTTTGCGACAAACATTGATATTTCTTTTTATGTTTTGTCTTTCTGTTTGTTTGTCTCTTTGTAATGTCAGAGTAAACTCGTTCCTCTCCCCTTAACAATTAACATTAACTGGCGGAGTTTTCACTATTAAGTTTTTTGATTTTCACATAAGTAGCCCACGGTAGGGTGGACCTTAGAGTGTTCACACCACCGGGGCTCCGCACCTCCACTCTGGTCCTGAAGAATGCTTGATTAACACTCATAGAGGCAGAAACATGTTGACCGCCGCGGAGTGAACCAAGTCTTTTATTTTTTTGACCCTCACTCCCTTTTATTCTTTTCCAATTAAGCAAAATTATTAAAGTTTTATTTTTTGACTCAATTGGAGATTTTAAATTCACTATCTTCACACAAAAAACCCCGCTCCGCAGTAACCTGGCGTTGCAGCAAACTGGGATGACATTCGGTCGTCCCAGTGGAAGCCCGATGATGAAGCATGTCACCAACCAGGTTGGCGAGTGAGGGCTTTTAAAACCAACTGGGTTTTGTTCCATAGAGGTCTACTTTCTTTCCGTGAACATACCGGTTTGTATGGAAATTGTGGACCTGTGCTCTTTTGACTACAGTGCTGTTTTGACTACAGTGCCCTTTGTTTTGATTCACTGTACACTGGCTTTGTTGATTTTGGATAATCCACTGAGGGGACTAGCCGTGTAGATCCCTTCCTCTCTTGTTGATTTTTGATAATGGACACCAAAACCACCATCAGGGCCTAGCCTAGGCTGGGCGAGTATTCACGAGCGGTTCTTGCTCTGGCAGCGCATCTCCAAGTGATGCGATGCTATGTGCGCCGTCTGCCATCCCAGGATCTTCTTCGTCGATAGGAGTCCTCAACCTGCAAGAGGAGACAAAAAAGACAAAGAGGGCTGCTCCAACCAGAATTGCAGATGCTCCACTGGACACGGGAGCCGGCCCCGAAGAAAAGAGGATGAGGGCCTGAGCAGGGCGCCCTAAATAGGAGCCACCCATCCCCCTGCATCGGCACCAACACCGGCGGAAGTGGCGCTGCATTTCCCCAGGAAGGAATCCTTCGCAAGGCGCCAAAGCATTCCGGTTGCTAAGAGTCACGGGGCGTGGCCGGGACCCGGAGTTCCATATCCTAATAGCGCACTTCCCAAAAGTATGCACTTCTACAAAGTTTTGCAGCCCACTTAGCTTGGCTCCATTGGCGACCACTTAATTCTCCTGTATGGCTGTACCATCCCAAGGCCAGTAAGGTACAAAAACAAAAGTATACCAATTCGTTTTTTAAAAAAACTCCTAATACATTTACTCTTTGTCAATTAGAGGATTTAAGATGCAAGCAGTGAAAAAAACACTTCACAGTGGATTATGGTGAAACAGGTGCTCACCTGTAGTGAAGTGTCTGCTCTGCTGATCGGTGCACAGAAAACACACCATTGCGTTGACTCTCATTACAAAGGCTTAGAGTTTCTTCCTGGAAAATTTGGTAAAATGATCACCATGCACATAGGTTACCTATTAGCTAGCTGTAGTGGATGCCATTGTTACAAGCCTGCTAGTATATCAGTTAGCTTCCAAGGAGGGAACAAAATGCTGCAAGTAGGATGAGAGCTGCATTGCGTGGATGAGGTAAACTAGCTATAGTCTATTTCCATCTATTGTCTACCAGCTCCGAGCAGAGCCTAGTTTAAAATCCAGTGCTGAGTCCCTTATAGACAGGCAACAAACATTTGCAAACGAAAAGTAAGCAACGTGTATCTTAGAGAAAGCTAAGATCTCTAGAACGGGGGCAGTTGACAGTCCTTATCAATCTTGCTTAGGTATGGCTAGATAGAGCTTTGCTTGTCTGAGTGACCTCATGTCATACATTCTTCAAAAACGTACATTAAGAAGTAAAGAAAGAAAGAGTGGGCCTTGTGAAAGCCATTTTCAACCATCGGCATTCATGTGTTTTTCATAGTACGCCATTGATTGAATGGGTTTTCCCTCAAGGCTGTGACATTTTGTGAATGAATACATTATTCCTCTTGTGTTTCTATTTGGTTTTGGCGATGGGGAACCATGTTAATCCTTCTGTTAAACTGCAGATGCAACGTGAGAGGTAGCTTAACGTGTAGCTTGCAAGGGAAGGTCAGTGTGTGGGTAGTGTCTGTTATAAAGACACAGTTGTTTTCACTAAACACCTTTGTGTGTTCATGTATTTGATTATGTTGTCATGATAAATCTTTTTGGAGTCTGGGTTTTTTTGTTCACAGGTAAAGAATATGTTCACAAACAGGGTTTCTTAACGAGGCAAGAAAGCCTCTTAACTTTTGTGTATGTTCCACACTAGTGCCATTTGACACTGCAGCCTTTTATAGTAGTAGGACTTGTTTGTATTTTCAGTTATTAGCCAGACCGGTTGACTTTAAAAGGTGCATCTAGTCTGAGGGGCAGGAGAGTCACTCTTTCTGTGACCTCATGATGCGGCCATATACAATAAGGAGCTTAGGGGTAGAAAACAGGTCGTCCCCCACTCTTATAGTCATACACAACAAGGGACCTGTTCATACGGTGATACTAATGCTCAAATCCCTTCAAGTCCGTTATGATTCTTCAAAAAATCTGTTGGACCAGCGGTTAAACCTATACCGTCTGTGCTACTAGGACCTGGATCACCATTTTTAGACAATTAAACAGACTCTTTTGTATTAGTTCTGACTAGTGTCTCCCACGGTCAAACTCATCCTCTCATATGGTGCGACCAGCTCAATTAAGCAAAAGAAAATGTGGAAAAGAAAAAAGTGTGAGGGAGGATTGGCGGTGCCTCATGGAAGTAACACCAAGGGAGTGAGCAGGATGGTACTCGCCTGCTTCCTCAGGTTCTCATCATCAGCAACCTCCAACATATTTCATTGCCAAGGGGAAACTCACGGCAATTTCTTCACGGCGTGGGTCGATCACTCCACCCTGCACCAATGCTTCTCTATTTTAATGTTCCTGCGGGAGACACAAATGAGAATGCAACTGCAACATAATCAAATGGCACATGATCACACAATCTGAAATGTCCTCATTATGGAAGCCCCCCTCCATATTGTCACAATAGTTACCGGGATACTGCCCCGCTTGGGCATACCTGTACCCTTATGCACTTGTGAGTGTGTGCACGTTCACTATCTCACTGGCTCTCGCAGTCACTGCCCACCGTCACTCTGCAAGACATAGTAAAGTGTGGTAAAACTCAACTTAAAAAAGGGCATTTCAATATCGTGAATTCCATCTTATGTTTAACTAATGGTTATACACCCAATAGTATCAATCCGAGGGTGTGCTTATGTCCTTACTGCATCTAACCCCCATTTCAGTAGTCAAATTCGGCTAATCGCATTAGTTCTAAAAACAAAGCCCATCGTTATCAGCAGCAAATTCTACTAAACATCACGAGTACTGCTGTCTTCCTGCCCTACTTCTAGCCTCTTCAAATCCCGCTTACCGTGACCGCGTCGGTGTCTGGCATTAACTCAGCACCACGTTGGTCCGGTCCGCGCTGGAAGTTTTTGATAAGCCGGCCGCGCCACGTCATCTCATGCGCCACCGGCCCCTCCTTCAAGCTTCTAATCAATACGTACCACTGGCAAGGGAAAAACCGGCGCCATATTGTAAATGTAAATGTAAATGTGTTGTACTTGTATAGCGCACTGTTACCCTAGGGTGTCCTGGCGCTGTACTCATACTGCTGTGGAACCCTTCCTGGCTTTTCCCTGTGAAATGTCCACTCCTGGGCACCCCCAAGGTGAAGCCAAGCATCCCAGCACTGTTGGGGCCGTTGTGGAGATTAAGCAAGCTATTGCCCAGAGTTGCAGAGTGGGACCCATGATTAGAATAGGCACCGAGGCGAGAATTAACAGGTCCGAGGAAATTGAGCCCAAGACCCGCCGAGGCGGGAATTGAACCCTGGTCCTGGACCAGATCTCTGCATCAGGGTCTGCCGCTCTAACCATTGAGCCACACTTTTCCACTTGAAATGGAGGCTGCTTCACTATTCTCCCGTTTGATTTAATACTGCGTGGTATACTCCCTCCATATATGCATAGGTCATACAAGTAATTGCTACCATCACACTCTAAGTTTGATTTTCATTGTGTTTCATCTCTAATATTTATATATGTTTTAATGTATTTTATGTTGTAATCGTGTATATCGCTACACATCATGATTCAATTCACTGCGTTATTCAATACATGTGCACAACTTACGCACATGTTCAGGCTGTGTTGAATGGAATAAGGTCAGCGTGTAACTAAGGAATCATCCTCTGAGTCTCTGATATCCCCTAGTTGCTCCAGCACATGCATTCCATTGCTGTAGAAAAACACCCAAGGCTCCCATTTAATGGCACCCTACCCACACAACAGTAGGTTTCATTTTGTTAATTAAATATCTGCTGAACACCCCTCCTGATTATAGGGACAGGTAGGAACACATTCAGCCTGCGTATACATGGCGGTTGCTGCCACAATATATTATCTTAGGAGTACTGGCAATGCTCTATATGTTTCATTTGTGTTTAATAAAGTTATCAAAAACATATATATATATCATTTTTCTTGCTCGCTATACCCTGGTTCATAACACAGCCTGAACATATGCGTAAGTTGTACACATGTATTGAATAACGCAGTAAATTGAATCATGATGTGTAGCGATATACACGATTACAACATAAAATACATTAAAACATATAAATATTAGAGATGAAACACAATGAAAATCAAACTTAGAGTGTGATGGTAGCAATTACTTGTATGACCTATGCATATATGGAGGGAGTATACCACGCAGTATTAAATCGAACAGGAGAATAGTGAAGCAGCCTCCATTTCAATATGGTGCCGGTTTTTCCCTTACCGGTGGTACGTATTGATTAGAAGCTTGAAGGAGGGGCCGGTGGCGCATGAGATGACGTGGCGCGGCCGGCTTATCAAAAACTTCCAGCACGGACCGGACCAACGTGGTGAGAGTTAATGCCAGACACCGACGCGGTCATGATAAGTGGGATTTGAAGAGGCTAGAAGTAGAGCAGGAAGAGAGCAGTACTCATGATGTTTTGTGGAATTTGCTGCTGATAACGATGGGCTTTGTTTTTAGAACGAATGCGATTAGCCGAATTTGACTACTGAAATGGGGGTTAGATGCAGTAAGGACATAAGCACACCCTCGGATTGATAATATTGGATGTATAACCATTGGTTAAACATAAGATGGAATACACAATATTGAAATGCTCTTTTTTAAGTTGAGTTTTAGCACACTTTACTATGTCTTGCAGAGTGACGGTGGGCAGTGACTGCGAGAGCCAGTGAGATAGTAAACATGCACACACTCACAAGTGTATAAGGGTACAGGTATGCCCAAGCGGGGCAGTATCCCGGTAATTATTGTGACAATATGGAGGGGGGCTTCCATTATGAGGAAATTTCAGATTGTGTGATCATGTGCCATTTGATTATGTTGCGGTTGCGTTCTTATTTGTGTCTTCCGCAGGAACATTAAAATAGAGAAGCATTGGTGCAGGGTGGAGTGATCGACCCACGCCCTGAAGAAATTGCCGTGAGTTTCCCCTTGGCAATAAAACATTTTGGCTTTTACATGTGCAGACACACAGCACTGAATAAAATTAAATAGCCAGTGTGATCTATCTCGGTTTTAATTTGGGACGAGTGGAGCAACAGCATTGACCCCGCAGTTCCAATTTTTTGGGGTTGACTCTGCCGCACACTGAGATAAATCACCTGGTGCAGAGGCAGTAATTGACACCACACCCCAGCACCTTGTTCACATTTTTCTTTCACTTTATCACAGTTTTGTTAGGGATTGGCGGTTGCTGATGATGAGAACCTGAGGAAGCAGGCGAATTCCATCCTGCTCACTCCCTTGGTGTTACTTCCGTGAGGCACCGCCAATTCTCCCTCACACTTTTTTCTTTTCCACATTTTCTTTTGCTCAATTGAACTGGTGGCACCATATGAGAGGATGAGTTTGACCGTGGGCGACACTAGTCAGAACTAACACAACAGAGACTTTTTAATTGTCTAAAAATGGTGATCCAGGTCCCAGTAGCACAGACGGTATAGGTTTAACCGCTGGTCCAACAGATTTTTTGAAGAATCATAACGGACTTGAAGGGATTTGAGCATTAGAATCACCGTGTGAACAGGTCCCTTGTTGTGTATGACCTCATGATGCGGAACAGCTTGACAGCCACATGAGAGAAGCTGAATCACAATTCTGTACACCTGGCTGTTTTAATACATAAAAATCAATACCAAAAGGGGGAGTAGAGAGGTAACTGGATAGAACCTACCTCCTGTATAGATATTAATAAACAATGTGATTCTACCCTATCTAGATGTAAGAATATAATCTTTATTTATTATTTTAAGTGATATCCACGGAGCAACACGGAGGTATATAGAAGCGAGGAAAGATCCTGCAATATTGCTTAATCCAGGCACCCTCCCCTCCAGTGCGCGCTCATGAAGCCTGAATATTACGCCTAAATAATGTATGTACACAGTGGATTCACGCTTAAATGTTGTTGGGCACTAATAATAACGGCCTTAACTTAACAAATCTTCACAACTGAGTTAGAGTTGATGGATGGATGATTGATTTACTATATTAACAAAATCAAAGTATCCTGTCTGTGAAGAAGCACACCTGTTATTAAATTAAAAACAGATGCAATTTTCTTATTTTTTTATTTCAGGCATAAGCCCCCCACATTTAGGTAACAGTATTTTTTCTTTTTTGAATGTCTTCATTTTAATGTTGTGACTTGTGCCTATAAAGTAACTATCCCACTTGCCTGCTATTGCCAGACCTATTGACTTGCCCAGTGCTTGTTTACTAATGTCTTAGGTGCTATGATCACGCTTATGTTTCTGGTTTTTGTGTACTTGTCATCTCTACATATTAGGACTAGTGTTGCGTTCATGCTGTAATGAGGTGCCTTGAAACAATTCACTTCATAACTTTTATGATTTACAAGCAAAATAAAGAAACCCAAATAATTTTAATGAATAGATTTGCCTGGGCATGGTATTGCTAAAAGTGCACCTTGACTTTTAGGTCTGGCGTTAGCCAAGACCTTTTGATATTACTAAAATTAAATGTATAAAATACTTATCTATTTGGGCTTCAGCCAGCCCTCTTCATCCATTGGTCTGATAATATGCCATTCATATTTTTCTCATGCCCCCTATTTTCTTTGCCCCACTACAGCATGGGGCAATTGGTCATCCCACTTCAGCCATTTGCTCAATTCACTGCGAGTGATGGCATTCTGCCATTTCATTAGGAACACATCCATGTACACAGTAGTTCCCTTCAGTGCCAGAAACTATTATGTCAATGTGTGCTTTTTGATACAAAAAATATTTTTGTTTTTATATATTTTTTACATTGGCGACGGCCCAGCAGCTCCCCCAGCAATAACGTCTTGCAAAAATCAACACAAAAAAACACAAGTACTTACAAAACCAAAAGGCCGTCAGCCAACACCAGACCTTTGCTAAAGCTTGATAATCTTAAAAGGCGCCAATTTCGTTTTCACACAAACACACTCTCTCTCATCATCATTACAAAGTGAACATGACAACAAGATTTCCCCCTGCATTTTGCTTTCTGCCAGGCCATTCGCTCTTGAAGAGACACTGTATCATTGAATTTCTATCTCCTACCCTATCCCTATCCCACTCCCTACTTCACTGCTCTCTGATCCCATCGTGGGCAATTAACAAAAGCATTTATGAATATGGGAATCGTACTACAAGAGTACATTTTTATGTATTTCTACATGCCTTTGTGAATTGACCCAAAACATCCAATAAGAGCGGATGAAGTTCAACTGTATGAAGCTAAACACAGACAAGACAGCAGTAGTAACATTTGCTCACAGCACCTCATCTTGGGACTCCAGCTGGTAGGAGTCTGCACTGGGTCCCACACCCTCACGCAGCACCCATGCTAGGAACCTTAGGGACATCAGAGACAATAAACTGGACATAAAGACTCAAGTCATCGCCATCACAGCATATTGTTTCCATACTGCACACATCCCATGCATACACAGGAACAAAGCTGGAGGCCTCGCCCTCTAGTACAGTGCTCCTAAGCCATGGAATGACCTACCGCCTCACATCAGAGCATTCTTCTCACTTCTTGAGTTTGAAAAGAGGCTGAAGACTTGGTTCTTTGAATAAACCCCTTGTCTGGGCATACTAGGTTCCAGCATCTGCATGGCGCCAGGATACCCTCATGGGTGATAGTGTGTTCTACAAATATACATAAAATAACTTCCAAAATGTGCAAAGAGGGCAAAGTCCTTTCTATTTGTATTAGCTATATATGAATAGGTATGCAGACTTTGGCTTGAGATAATTATGCCAGCGGACATGTCACCTCCTGACCTGCAGTGCTTAATTAAAACAGCGCTGCATTGTAGGTGGCAAAATGCCTGTGGGCAGAGTGGGGAGGGCAGCAGGCCTACGGGGGCGTACCCCATAAAAAATAAACATAACAATCACCGTAGGGCAAACACCGCCACCCAGAGTGTGTTGGCGTTTGTTCTGTAGTGAAATGTCCGCAAATCATTTGAATATTGCCTGATTATTCCAATTTTACTATGAATTTTAGATATTTGGGGCCAGTTTATAAAGGCATGTTAGAGTGTGTAAAAGATTACTATGGGAGTGCTACTTTACATGCTCCAAAATACCTTTGTGAATAGGGCCCATAGTTGCTGTGACCGCCCAACCATGTCTATCATGTACTGTAGCGCCGAGATACCCGTTGGGTGATCGTTGCGCTTACAAATACCGCATACATACATACATACATTTTGTTTGTACATTCCTGTCCAGCCAACCAGACACGTGAGTTTGGCTGCTCCCTGGTGTGGTATGAGTGTTTTGGTGCAGTTCATTCTACTCACAAGGGTCATCATTTTTCCCAGACCACCCAGGTCTTTGCAATTTTCGAAATCACACATTTACTGCAAAATCTGCTGCTGTAGGCAATACCTGCAATTTCAAGTACCAGAGCCACAAAATGAAAAAAAGTCTCCTCCAGCATTGCTTTGAGTCTAGCCATTGGCTCTGTATAAGCATGTGACGCAAAGACAGCAGAACTGCATCTCTTTTTGATGCCTGCCTACCTGAAAACATCTCTCCGAACCATTTTAGTATTGTAACGTTTATTGTCTCCCTCCCCTGCGTCTCTTCCATCTCAATGTTTTTTAATTTTTCGCAGGGGAAGTTGTGCCCTATGTATGTTTTTCTTTCAAAATTGCAGCGTCCTGAATACCAGAACCATATTGTCGGTTTTTCAAGTTCAGGTAACTGCATATAAATTAGCACACTCAACTGAAAAATATACACAAATTAGTCTAATAGGTGGGAAATGCACTCTTTTACATTATGAAACCACAGTTGGTTAATGCCATCTCTGCAGATGTCTTTGCATGTAACCAAGGCCATTGGAATTATGCATCAGTGGAGCACCATAATAAGCAACACCGTTGACTAAATTATGCTCTGAGAAAGGGCAAATTATGCAGTTTAATGTGGCACATTTTGTGTTAGTAATTCCTCATTCTTTTGGCATTTTTCCATGTTTATATTTTCTGGACAAAAGTTTCAATTCATAAGTACCACATTGACATCCACATACAGAAATAAGCAACAGAAAGTTGACCAGTCAGCCTCTTTGAAGGACCTTCCACTGCGCGGCACTAGTATAATACTTTATTGCGTGATTAAAAAAACCATTGCAAGTACAAAATTAAAATATCAAAAGTTCATTTAAAATGATTGCGCGGCACTATGTGTTGTCCCATTCTACATTTAACTTTTGATCTGTTTGATTATTTTTTTAATTTGCTGGAATCTGCAGATTATGCAGCAGATGATGGAATATGTGGCAAGTGAGGCAAATCCATAATTATGTGGAAAAAGCTTCAGCCACAAAATCACTTAATTTTGGCCCTGACAAACATTTTCCTGCATGTAAGCTGAGAGTTACATAATTGGTACCTTGTTGGCCCAGTGGGGGACCTTGCATTGTGAAATTTATAGTGCTAGGAGGGGCCAGCTTGTGTTAGAAAGTACTGAGAGCGCGCAAGCCATATTTTACAAATTGTACTGCACACAGCATAGGATATGCTGCTGCAAAATATGTAAAAGGTGTAGGGCCTGATTCACAAAGGTAAACTTACACTTTTGTGCAAGTTTATGAATGTTTGCTATTCACAAAGGATTTTACGAGCTTTATTTTTACAAGTGCAGAGTAAAAGGTACTAGTAAAGATACTACTCGTAAATCACTTTGGGAATAGCAAACAATCGTAAACTTACAACAAAGTGTAAGTTTACCTAGTGAATTAGGCCCTTCGTGTTTGAGATAAGTAAGGTGTTTTCAAAATATGTATTTAGTAATATGCAATGTGAGCATACTTAGTACCGCCCTTGTTTATAAGTCTCCATTAGAAAGACGCACCCAAGAACTCGGTTGGTAAGACACGTACTCTTCTTCTGAAAAAAAGAAACCTTTGACACCATGAAGCCTCAAATGATTCCACCAATTAAAGCCCTGCGCTGGTTCCCAAACAGACTTTACATTTGCTTATTAACAATTGCACATATTTACGTTCCTTTCAGATGGCAGGCACCCTGGCAAGAGGGGTTGTTACCTATATCTTTCTGTTTACCAAAGATTATCATTGGAAGAGCCTGTTGGTGAGGAACAATGGAAGCATTATCTTCTATAGTCCACCATCATTCTAAGATGTAACCAGCAGATGACGCATCTGCCCACTCCACCGCCCCTTTTTTAGGTCTCGCCTAGGCAGCGCTTGCGCTGTCTCGTTGAGACATGCAGTATATACTTTAGTGAGTGGAAGACCGCCTCTTTTTAAATATTTGTTTTCATTTGGTCTCCAGTGTGCCTTTCAAACCTTCTGTAATTGGTATTGGTTAATTGTGTTTTTAAGTCCCTCCTTTTGGGCTCTTAGCCACGCCCATGGCTATTGGCCCCTTTACTTGTATTAGGGGCGTTGTTTTGGTTGTTGGACTTTTTTCTTTGAAGCACGTGATGTTTCTTCCTGTCTCGGCCCCCCCACCCGCTCTCCCGTTGGTGCCTTTCACAACTGCTGCTCATGTAAAGCGCCACCCCCCTCCCGCGCTCTCCCGTTCGTCTTGCCTTCTTCAAAAGCGCCGCCCCCTCCCGCCTCTCTCGTTCGTCTTGCCTTCTTCAAAAGCGCCGCCCCCTCCCGCCTCTCTCGTTCGTCTTGCCTTCTTCAAAAGCGCCGCCCCCTCCCGCCTCTCTCGTTCGTCTTGCCTTCTTCAAAAGTGCCGCCCCCTCCTGCCTCTCCCGTTCGTGCCTTCTTCATGCTGCTGCTGCTCATGTCAAGCGCTGCAGTGCCCGCTAGTTTTTTTCATATTAACGGCCGCACAATCTTACTCCGAGTGACGGGCCGGTATCCCGGCGCAGGTTCCCAGTGGTGCACGGGGGCGGGTGATTCCAAGGGTGGCCGCTCCTACTTTCTTGTCTGTGGATGCAGGTAGCAAGGGTTGCAGTGCCAGACGGGGCGCGGATGTGTGTGTGAGGGGGAGGAGGTAAAATGGCTGCCCGATCCGATTGTTTTTGTTTCAGTGACCGGGGCCGCCCTGCGGAGCGGATTACATGTAAATGATCTGTCTTTGCTGCCGGGGTCTACCTAAGGTCCGGGTGGTGATCGCTCATTGATGGCGACATTGTTTGGCTCCAAAGTCACCAGTGTTGTTCACTCTGCACACTCCTGAATCCTGATCTCCAATTCGATCAGCAAAGTGACTTTTCTGCCTTCAAGATGCATGGCTTGGTCCTGCGAGCGTGAGTGTTATATGAATGATAGGCAGGGGTAAAGCGGCATGTGTGCGAGTGAGCAGATACGAAGTAAAGACGTATTTGAGGTTGAACTTGGAACAACCTACATTCTGGAAGCCTACGTAATCTTCTGTCTTCTATTGACTGAGTACAGTGCAGTCACAGCCTGAAACGGCCACCGAATGCCCCCTCATTAAGTGTAACACCTTTACCCATTGTTTGCATCTTATCCAAAAGCGCGTTGTATTTTGGGACCTGTAGTTTCGTTTTAGTGTTTAATGATGGGCACATACACCGCAGTTTATAAACTGCTCAAAAGTAAAGACCAGGGAGGAGGAGCCTAGCGCGCAACCAAGATGGCCGCGTAGGTGCGAGGCTCCCGAGGACCTCCGCGACCTCCTGCATAAATCCTGACCATATCCTGTCCTAGACGAGGGGACTGTGTTCGTGAGACCGAGCTGAGGTGCCACCCGTTTTCCGTCTCCAAATCGGACCTCGGACACCGGCGGGAGCATCGATTGAGGTTTGCGGCCTTCTCCACGCTGGCCCCCCGGATTGGAGTTGTGGGGCGATCCGGACACAAAGTGAACAACAGCGGCGGGCGAGGCTGGGCGATTCGCGTACCCCGCACTTTCACTTTCGCGCCCTCCTTGCTGCCAAGCGAGGTAGGGTCGCGAGGCGGCGTGCGGTGGTGTGGCTTCATCGGGGTGCCCTGCCTGCCCGCCAGCTGTGATCCGCCCTTCGGAGCTGTGGTCGCCCTCCCCCGGAGCCCGTGAACTGGTTTGTCAGCCCCTTCCAAGGAGATTGGCACGATTTGGGGACTGGAGCCATGTCCACGAAACAAGATGGCGACCGGGCAAAGGTGAAATCGACCCACCGTGGCGCAGCCCCTCAGTCTAACAGCATGGACCGCTACACCCTCCAGAAGGGATCTCCAGAGGCGCCGCGTAGGTCCCCTGTTGGCCCGACTGATGCTCCTGCTCTGCCCGCGGATCTGACCCTCCGGGACGTCATGGGCGCCATCGCCGAGATGAAGGCCTCAGTGGACCAGCGCTTTGACACTCTGGCGCAAAAGATTGACTCGGTCCTCGTGGATGTGGGCCTGGTGAGGGCCGATCTGTCCAAGACGAATGACCGGGTCGACTCTTTGGCCCACACCACCTCGGGCCTCACAACGGACGTGGCGGCCCTCCAAAAGGAGGTGCGCCGACTGGGCCAGGCGAGCGCCCTGATGGATCGTCGACTGGAAGATTCCGAGGGTCGGGCCCGGAGGAACAATGTTCGCATTGTCGGGGTGCCGGAGGGACGTGAGGAGGAGGCGGCGGATCTGTTTGTGGAGGACCTGATCCTCACCCGTCTTCAGCCCCGGGGGCTGAGTAAACTCTTCGCAGTGGAACGTGCCCACAGGGTCCCCGGAGGGAGACCTAAGATCGGAGCCCCTCCGAGGCCTCTCATTGCCCGGATCTTCAACTTTCGGGACAGAGATGCTATCCTGCAGACTTCTAGGCAACAAGGACCGGTCAGACTAGACAATATGGACGTAAACTTCTATCCTGATTTTACTCCGGCGGTCCAGAAGCAGAGACTGAGTTTTCTCGGAGTCAAACGTCGCCTACGGGACCTGAACCTCAAGTATGCGATGCTTTTTCCAGCGAAGTTGAGGGTAGAGGTGGATGGCCGCACGCACTTTTTCGATCGTCCCGAGGCGGCCGGGGACTGGTTGGACACTTTGCCCGGGGATCGGGGCCGGGGGGGTGGGGGGGGCGCGGTTGGTGGGGAGGGCTTGCCGGATCAGGACTGAGGGACTAATAGTAGGCCTTGCTCTGGACAATATTATTGTCATCATTGACTGATTGTGTAAGTTCCCCTCCCGTGGAGGTCGTACGGGGTCTCTTGGGGGCTTTCCCTCCTCCTCTGGGGGACTAGTTAGTGTTTTCATCTATGGGGCGACAGGCACACTGCACTTTGGGGGGGCTGTTTGGGCTCATGCAGGGGTGCAGGGAGGGGGGAGTTATGTTGGGACGGGTGGGTTGGGGTGGGGTGTTGTTCGTTTTTACCGCAAGGCAAACCCTTTACTGTATTGGTGTTTTTGAGGTGCTCTCGGGGGGACGAATGATGGCTTCTGTATGTGATGGGGGGTAGGGACTTGACTTTATTGTCTTGGAACGTTAATGGACTGGGGGATAGGATTAAGCGAGGTGTGGTCCTGCAGTATCTGAAACGAATTTCGCCAGATGTGGTCTATCTGCAGGAGACACACCTTATTGGTAATTCCTTTTGTGCCATGAATCGGCGTGGCTATCGTTTGGTGGCCCACTCGGGCTTCACGTCTGGCTCGCGGGGGGTGGGCATCATGGTTAAGAACTCGCTCCCGCTGGAAATAGATGAGGTGCGCCATGATGAGAGGGGACGCTACACTGCCTTGGTGGGGAGAATGGAGGGCAAAGTGGTTGTCTTCGTTTCAGTGTATGTCCCACCGGGGCTACAGTCTACCACTTTTGCGGACCTGGGGCGCCTCCTCCTTGACCTTCCGGGGGGGCTTCTGGTGGTTGGGGGGGATTTCAATGCGGTGGTTTCTGGGACTATGGATCGTCACCCCCCTAGGGACCTCCCCCGGGCGCAGGCGTGGCTGTCCGGCCTCTTAGATACATTGGGATTGGTGGACTGCTGGCGCTTAAAACATCCCACGCAGCTGCAATACACCTTCCATTCGGGTGCCCATGGTAGCCTCACGCGGCTTGATCATATCCTTGTCCCTGCGGCCTATGCTGGGAGGGTGGGAGAGGTGCGCCATCTGGCGCGGGGTATTTCAGATCACTCCCCGCTCCTGTTGCACTTTGGTGTCCTCCCGAGGGGGGAGGGCAGGGTAGCTCCAATCAATGCCTGGTACCTGCGCGACCCCACTATTCGTGCTGACCTGATTAAATCCTTGCAGCGGTATTTTGAGGAGAATGTGGGGTCTGTCCCTTCGGCTATCTCCCTTTGGGAGGCCTTCAAGACAGTTATTAGGGGGGAGGCCCTCTCCTTCATATCCCATGCCCGGAGGCGCGAGCAGGAGGAGGTGACCCGAGTGGAGGCCGAAATTACTGAACTAGAGGGTGATTTGGGGAGTGGGGTGACGGATGCTGCACTGCATGTTCTACACCTTAAGCAAGCGGCCTATAGGGCCCTCGTCACGGAGGCAGCCAGGGGCCTCAGTAGAGAGCAACAGGGGCGACTGTATGATGTGGGTGATAAGGCTGGTAAATTGATTGCGTGGTTGGATAAAAAGGAGAGAGCGAGTCGTGTGGTTCCGCTGATTGAGAGGATGGATGGTGTGCGTGTCACCGAGCCAGAAGACATTGTCTCTTGCTTCGCGGATTATTTCCGCGAGGTGTATTCCCCGGTCTCTCCCTGCTCGGAGGCGGATTCCCATGCTCTGCTTCGAGATATCGCGCTGCCCTCCCTTTCGGTGGAGGACAGGGAGTCGTTGGATGCTGCTCCTACCTCGGACGAAATTGCCCTCGCTATACGCTCGGTCGCATCTGGCAAGGCCATGGGCCCGAACGGCATCCCTATCGAGTTGTATAAGCTGCGACCGGACGTACTGGCACCCCACCTCCGCGCGATGTTCCTGGCGGCCCACTCGCGGGGCTCCCTCCCGCCGGACCAACGTCTGGCTACAATCGTGGTGATCCACAAGGAGGGGAAACCCCGAGACCGGGTTACCTCCTATCGGCCTATCTCGCTCTTGAATGCGGAGCCCAAAATCCTTGCCAAGGTGCTCGCCAACCGGCTGGTCGGCGTGGTAGGCGACTTGGTCCACCAAGACCAGTCTGGCTTTATCCCCCATCGCAACACGGCCCTCAATCTGCGGCGCTTGCACGGGTGCTCGCGCGTGTTCCGTTTGTGCGGGAGCCGGCCATCTTGGCGTCCTTAGACGCCACCATGGCGTTTGACACGCTCGAATGGCCATACATTTGGGCGATGCTGGCGAAATTTGGATTTGGACCGAGATTCATCAGCTGGGTCAAATTGTTGTACTCGGGCCCGTTAGCGCAGGTGGTAGTGAATGGGCGAGTCTCGGCCCCGTTCGCGCTGGGACGGGGCACGCGACAGGGTTGCCCCTTGTCGCCGCTCCTGTTTGCATTGGCCTTGGAACCCCTGGCGGAGTGGCTGCGGTGGCACCCTTCCATCCGTGGTCTCCGTTGGACCCCCGAGTATGAGGACCGCGTGTCCCTCTACGCTGACGATATCCTTTTGTACCTAGCCTCCCCGCGCAAATCACTGATTGTCCTGGTTGATGTCCTGCGCTCCTTTGGCCGTAACTCAGGCCTTGTCATCAACTGGGCTAAATCATGTGTCTATGTGCTTTCCGGGGAGGCTCCCGTCCTCCCGCGGGGATGTCCGATCCAGATTGCCTCGCAGGGGTTTCGGTACCTGGGTGTCTATATCACGCTGGACCCGGAGGCCCGCTACGAGCGAAACTTGCTTCCCCCCCTCCAGCGCTTGAAGGAGGACGTCGCGCGCTGGCGGCGCCTGCCGCTTTCGCCGCTCGGCCGGGCGGCATTGTTTAAGATGATGTCGTTGCCGCGCTTCCTGTACGCTCTCCAGAACACTATGGACCTAGTCCCGGCGCGCTACTTCCGTGAGGTGGAGAGTCTACAGCGCCGCCTGTTCTGGGACGGGAGGCCGCGTATAGCCCTGGCGAAGTTGACGCTCCCGTGGTATGACGGGGGGATTGCCCTCCCGGACATTAAGCGGTATTACTGGGCCTCCCAGCTAGCTGCAATTAATCACGGCCTCTATGGGCCCGCCTTGAACCCGGCATTTGAAATGGACAAGATGCTCCTGCCCGGTGGCGACTACAATCGAGCACTCTACTCTGGCGCGCCGGATCCCCGCTTGTCGGGGCCCACGCGTGTCATGGTGCGGGTGTGGCACGCGGCCAATGCAGCTATGGGGTGGAAGGACCGTTTGACCCGGGCCTCGCCGTTGTATGCGCCTCAGCGGTTGGGCTCCCTGTGGACCTCGAAGGGCTTCGAGAAGTGGGACACGATTGGCATCAGTAAAGTGGGGGACCTCTGGACGAGAGGGGGATTTAAAACATTCGAGACGCTGCAGACGGAGTTTCAGCTGCAGGGTAGTGAATACTTTCGGTACTTGCAGGTCCGTCATGCGCTGGGCTCCGTCTTCCCAGACGTCGCCTCCATCCCGGAGTCTTCCCCCCTGGAGGATAGAGTGCTGGATGGCCACGTTCCGGATAGCACGATCTCCCTCATTTACAAAAAATTGATTAATGACCGCTCGGGCCTGTTGA
This sequence comes from Triturus cristatus, assembly GCF_964204655.1. NCBI lineage: Eukaryota > Metazoa > Chordata > Amphibia > Caudata > Salamandridae > Triturus > Triturus cristatus. The sequence goes on along the minus strand of NC_140584.1, from coordinate 790,626,000 downwards.
CCGGCCTCCGTGAGGCTTGGGTTGCCGACGGGCTGGAGTTGGACGACGAAGACTGGATTTCCGCGGTGGCCTCTCCGAAGGAGGTGGCCATACCGGCTCGCCTTCGCTTCGTCCAGCTTAAGATACTCCACCGGGTTTACATGACGGGACCAAGGCTTCTGCGTATGGGTTATGCTGAGGATGGGTTGTGTAAGCGTGAGTGTGGTGCTTTGGCGACTTTTTTGCATATTTTGTGGGAATGCCCGAAGGTGGAGCGATTCTGGCGTGGTGTGCATGAGGTCCTGCGTCTGGTTACGCATGTCGCGCTGTTGCCTGAAGCGAGGAGATGCCTGCTGAATGTGTGGGAACCAACTGATTACTCGGTTCCGCAGACGCGATGGGTGACTCTGGGATATATGATAGCTAAGCGTGACATCGCTCAACTGTGGGGATCCCAGCGGCCCCCGGCGGTGTCGGCCTGGAAAGAACATATGGATTGGTGCATGTTCCGAGAAAAGGTGGTGTATGTGGCGAGGGGCAAGCCTGGGGCGTGGGTGAAAATATGGGGCCCCTGGAACGCCTACCGCGGGGGTATTTGCGAGCCACCACTGCTGCCTGCTGCCTCATCGGCTCCGTCCCCCTAGTTGACCCCCTCCACCAGCCCCGGGCACAGAGTTCCCCCAGTCCTGGACTTGTTTCCCTTCCCCCTCTTTAGATTCCTGTGGATGGTCGGGGTCCCTCATTTGAGGAGCACGTGTGGTTACCTTCGATTGCGGGTTACCTTCGATTGCGGGTTGCCTTGCGGGTGTGGTTTTTCTATGTTGTTGTGTTTGTATAAAATGAAACCGTATTGTGGGCTTAGAGTCATGTGGCCCACGTCGTTGATGCCTCCTGATTTACTTCCCTGCAACGCCAAGTGCCCTTTTGTAAGTTTGTCAGGTGCTCCTGTCACTCTAGCGGCCGGCCGGAAGGTTGTAGGCCCATACTTGTATATACTTGAGATTGCAATAAACGGCTCCAAAAAAAAAAAAAAAAAAAAAGTAAAGACCAGCTTAAGGTGTCACCCCTTGCGCGGGAGCACTTGGTAGCAGTATTGAAACTAGAATTCTCTCTCTGGGTGTCTGGTGTAGTTACTGGAGTCTAGAATCCTAGCTTCCGTATTTGTTAGGACGCAACACTCGGCAGTGCTTGGAAGGGCTGAAAAGAGTGGTCTTTTTTAGAGGGGGATGGTGGGGAGAAAAAGACGGCTCTTAAGGGGGGGCAAAGAAACGTGTACGTAAAAGGAACTCCAAGCATAGCTAGTTTATAGGCTCTTGCCACTCGAATTGATGTCATGGCTTCTGAGGACCTATGATTGAAATCTCACCACATCCAAACTGCGAGTGTTTGCTCATCATTGTTTTCTAACACATATGCTTCATTAATACATACTGCCCCATAAGTGTTTAAGCCAGGTTACTCCTCAGATGGTTATAGGTAACGTTTGCTCCAACAAATACAAACATATTTTTTTGTTTGTATTTCCATGCAAGTTGCTGTTTTGCTGAGAGTCACTGAAGTATGCCGGCGCAGATGACATTTGCAGCGGAAGTCGTTGCGGCCACGAGTCGGCCCATACTGAATTGCCGCTGTTCTCACAAAGTGAGTAAGTGCCTGCTGTTCAAGTAATTCAAGAATAAGAGTGTAATTTCTTGGAATAGGGAAACGCCGCCCTTCAGATGTACACCAAAGAGCAGGGATGGCAAAGAGGGGCACTTGACCCGTAGTATGCATATGGGCTCATGGGGCACCGGTTCATAACCGCAGCAACAAATGCAGTGCACTGCACAGGGCCGCGCATTTAAACAACCCTAGCCCCCAGTCCAAATTACGTATTTGGAGCAATGTTTGATAAAGATAGCAGCAGGTTTGAGTACCGACGTTTTGACACATGATATGACCAGTGTGCACAGCTGTTCCGTGCTCACCCGATTGCTTCATTTGACTTGACAGAGTTTCATCCAAGTCTTTGCAGACTTATCCCCGCAGGCCATTCGGGACTTCTCTTGGATCGGTCGTAATTTACCCACCTCCTCCTGCACATTTACTGGCCTTGTTAAAAAATCCCAACTATTTCCCACCCTATATTTCCCATTACCTTTGGCCCCATTAACTTCCTAGGGAGAGGCTGTGTGTGTGTGTGTTTGGGGGCGGGGTGGGTGTTGAGAGAGAGAGAATGAAGAATGTGTTTTTTTTTTGTTTTAAATATAGAATAGCCTATAGAAATCGAATTTACCGTGTCCATTTCTACATGTTTTTTCCTCTATATTTCACACAGAGCCTTTGCCTTCTTGAAGTAGATGTATTCTCTGGGTAGAATACCACTTCGTAGCATATGTCCCCTGAACTCGCCGTTTCTGCATGTCCACTAATATCTTTATTGAAGGGCGTAGTGGGTACTACACTTCTGGGGGGGGCGGGGGGGTCAGTCCTGGGGGGGGAGCCGGAGCAAGGATCTGGATTGGATCTTAGAGCAGAGTACGAGCCGAGCCATATGCAAATCAGCAACAAATGTTTTGAAAACAAATGACAACGACTTTACAATGGAAACTTTTTAAAAAATATTTCAGTGTTTTGATTAAGTACGTACGAATATATCACCGAATTCAGTATCATTTATTGAAAGAAATATATTTTAAATATGAAACATTCACAAATACCCCCAGGCCGATGATGCCAGAGTTACTGAAAATGTCAGTTTAGATTCATTATTTATATCGATAAAGTGTATAAAATGTTAAGCAAGGTTATTTTGTTAACTTTATATAAATTAGGTTTCTGCAAAACAGATACTGTACTGAATTACTTCAGTGTGCTCTCAGACTCGACTTTAAAGAAAATGTTACACATTGTAGTAAAGATATTTGCTTCGGATCACACAGTTTGGTCAAGCAGGGATGACTCGATTTGAATCCAGGATTGCATATGGTGGATTCAGAGACTCTAGTGTTACATCATTCATTCCAGTTAGCACCAAAGGTCAGGCAAGTTCTATGTGTTCAGTTATTCAATTATTGTTATTTAATTAGTTTTAGTATATGGAGTACAATAAATCCACCTATCACACCGTAAATATAACTGACAATTTGCACAAATATGAAACAATGTAAAGGTGTGCTTTTCTGTTTGAAAGGTTTCCACAGACAATGAAGTTCAAACACAGTGATGGAACGTGTATGCTTAAAATCATGCTGCAGGAGCAAACTCCGTGAGTGCTCTGAGATCTTTGTTTTTCGCTAAGCACTTAATTGTGCTGATTGCGGTGTTGAGCACCCCGTAAAATTGTTCTGTTTAGGTTGAGCCCGGGCAACGCATGCGCTGCTCTGCGGCATGCTGAATTGGAGTATGCATTTGAAGCCCTGCCCACTCCTGCACATATTTGTCATTGGCTTATGTCATTGCTCTTCATAAATGCAGGCCTCTCATTCATACATAGGCTTGTTAGTCCAGCCTTAGTACCGCCTTGTCTTCACTTGTAACCTCCCATGAGGACTGGCCCTTTTACTTCGCTTGTTACACGGGCTGCTTTATATGTTGGTGAGCACTATTTTCTTGAAATGCTCTTCCCCTATTCCACCCAGGACACTCCCACGCTTTTATTTTAATAGTAATGTATTTTTATTCCAATTACACCGCGGTCCACTTCATAGCAGTTGCACTTATTTAATTATTTTTTACACTGCACGGTCCGCTTTTACTTTAGTGGCTGCGCCTATTTAATTATTTAATTACCAGCGCGGCCCGCTTTCACTTTCGTGACCACACTTATTTAATTATTTAATTACCAGCGTGGGCCGCTTTCACTTTAGTGACCACACTTATTTAATTATTTAATTACCAGCGTGGGCCACTTTCACTTTAGCGGCCACGCTACAGAACCTTTTAAATGTACTTACTTTTTTAAAACTTTGGGTGAAAGCACCATACGCGCTTTAACTTTAATGTTGGCCGTGTCACCTTGCTCATGGAAACCTGAATATTGGAGAGGCGTCTAAAAAAAGGGCATGTCCACCATTACAGTGGTCTTGCATTTGCACGAGTTCGAGCTCCTGGCATTAAAAACAAAAATTCCTTTTATATATGTGTTCCTTTTATAAACGCATAAATAAAGGGCATTGTCATTTTCAATGCCAATAGCTTAAAGGCTCACAAATGCGAGACCTATTGCATAGCACCATAGCAAACCCCAGCACCCTACCCTCTCCGTGAACTAGGCAGCTGTGCTTATCTGAAATAAATCTACACCGTCTGAATGGCTATAGTGTTTAAAGTAAACAGTTTGGGGCGACTGCAGCTGGAGCTGAATATAGCCGCAGGAGAGGGCGAGCTCTCGCGCCACATTTTATACTTGTGTAAAAGTTACGTAAATGGTTTGATCTTTTCCTTGACACATTACCTTAAGTGTATTACCAGTGCACATCTGTCTCCAACAAGAAGACATGGCGGACTTCATGCCATCAATCGGGCAGAGTGAGGGTTGCATGTGCTAGCAGTGGCTGGTGATCAGTACCCCTTGCATCACCCTTGCTTCTCCTGGTCCTATGGGTTGGGAAGAAGGTGGCCGGACCTGAAAGTAATATCCTAAGAGCCTGTTTATTTCCTGTACTTTCCGCTGTTTGTCTTCCCATAGCCCTTCCTCAACAAATAGGAGGCTGTTAAGGGGTGAGGTTAAGCTACAGAGTCATTTCTGCCACTCCACACATTTTGTGAATTTTGTGTACGTTAAACCCACAACATTTGTTTTTGAAAAAGATTTCACAATGACATCCATCATATCCAGTTTGTCACAATGTGTTCTAACCAGATCAGTTCTTTTCTGATCACGGCCCGATACATTTATCACCCATAGTCTGCTTCCAAGATAGAAATACAGGCGGAGCTTGTTTTCAATTGTTCCCGAAATATCACGGCACTCGTTGAACTCCATTGTCCATTGCTGCGTTTGTGATGATGTGTGTGTGACATCCCTTGCCCATATGAACGAACGGTCCCAAGTGCCTGTAACAGTAGATGTTTCAGCGCCCAGGCTAATGTGCTGCATTGCTAAATGCATATAACGTCCCAAAGGCGAGACCGATGCATTGCAAATGCTTGTTATTAACAGGTGAACACCAGCTGCACCAGACGCAACCTTCACCATCAATCACAAAGTTCATAGAACTATTAGATTTCTCTAACATATTTTGCAGCAAAAAAGCCACATTGTGCCTCATATTTTCCTTTTCTTTGCGCCGAAAATTGTCCTCATCCCTGCCTGAATATCCTCAGGGTTTGATTTCCTCTAGCCTGACTCCTAATCAACATAAGATTAAAATAACATAAACTAATAAAGCATAACAAACACTTGTCATTTACAGGACTATAAAAAATGCAAAGAGATGGGTACAGGGGCTAAAAAAAATCTGTTTAGCATCATCCAGAAATACACCTTCCTACAACCGCACATATCACAACGCAGCTACCAAGACTACAGCAGGGATGTCATTTACAAAGGAAATACCCGGCTCCTTCAGACGTCAGTGACGTCATGCGTGACACCTTCCGTAGATCCTGCTTCTAAATCAAGCGTACTTCACATTCTAGGGAGCATACTCTCTGCCTACCATAGATGAGGGTCTCCACTCTAGAGCAAGGAGGGCCACTTAATAACTTTATAAGGCAGGTCGTGTCATTATTTCTCGCCTATCAGCTAAATAGAAATTATATTTTTTTCTAGATTTTGTTTGAGGTTTGAGTACCTCATCTTGTCATGTAGTTCGTTGTATGGTGACAATTGTAGTTTTGCATTTCAAAACATGTGACTACAATTACTGGGCTCTAGAGGGAATGAAATATCAAAGAAATAAAAGCAACACCGTCAGCGAGGGATAAAACAAACGGTCGCCCCGCAGATCACAGCCAATTTATACCGCAGCAGCACCTGTGCATTGAAGATATGGCGCCCATTCACGCCTGCACAAACAGGAGCCCTTGTTCATCTCTGTCACCCATTGTTGGTAAATGGTGGTCCTCCCCCGCTCCTTATGGCCTTTGTTAGGGCAGATGATCTGCTAGGCACTGACAAATTAGGTGAACAAAGAACGCCAACGGCCCTTATTTATTTATTTTTTTGCCAAGTCAGCTAGTGCGTATACCACACCGAAGACGCTAGAAGCAGGCTTTTTGGAGCTTCAATTCTCTGCTATTTTTGCTCCGAAGCACGCAATTCTGGGCCATAGTAAACACTCTGACCTCACTTGACCCCACTTCAGATGAGCATAGACTCTTCGCCCTCCTACTACCTAGAGGTCAGACAGCAATGAGCGGGTAAGTGACCATTTTGCTGTCCGAATTAGGCAGGTCTGAGGGTCAGCTGAGGGGATTCCATTCAGACCAATGGATTGGGAGGGAAAATGTTGGCGCGTGCCTGAAAGAGCCCGACGGTGACAGGCTCTGTCATCCACTCCAGTTTTCAGAAGTCCTGACCTGTGGGAACTGATTTTCAGGTCAGAGCCCCCACCTCTTCTTGCTGAAGGGAGGAGAAAGAAATTGACGGGCTCTTCCTCATCTAAGGAGTTATCAATAGAATGTGTAAATTGGGTCTGCATGCAGTAACATGCCAGGGTTGGATTGGGATAAAACATCGTCCCAGGCACACCAAAAAAGTGGCCCACATTTGCGTATTGCCTTTTCGCAAAACACTGCTTCAGCAAAGTTTTATGAAAAGAAAGTGGGTGGGGGGCATGTTTTATTTACTTCACTTAGATTTTTAAAAAATGCATAGATTAGTTCACAGCGCTGAGCCACACATGAATGCAATTGAGACCACTTCTGCTCAGAACCCTCTTGCCCCGCTCAATCAGCATATATTAATGGGCCGGCCCGACGAGAGATAGGGAGTGATACCTCCACCCAACTGCCTCTAGAAAGGCCACTCAGGCACCCACTGGGCAGGGGTGGCTCTAGGCTCATGGTGGCCCTGTGCAGGGAGCGCAGGTAGGGGGCCCCGGAAGAGGGGGTCCGGGCGGGGCGGAGCTCAGGAAGGTGTTTAAAAAAAACGTCCAGAAAAGGCGTTAGATGACCAGTAACATGGTAACAGAAAAACGACGTGTACTTTTTGAGTGCTCATCACTTGGATACTTTGTTTTAGAATCTGGGTCTCTGGAGGGACCCCTTTCAACAAGAAAAACACGTTGCGCGTCCGTAAGAGAGTTCGGACACAAAGTAGGATCCCTCCAATCACATAAATCATATTCAGAACACGGGTCTGTAACATGGTCTTGCTCTTTGGCTTCCTTTTCAATACCAGCATCATCAGTCTGTAAACTCTGAACCTCCTTCAGAATGCCAGATGTTGATGGACCGATGAATGATGTTTCTCTGTCTGAGGGTCTTTTGTAATAATCCTCCTCCTGAGTTGGTAATTGCTGCATGTTTGTATCAATTTCAGAGTCACCTTGTTCATTTTCATTGGTCTGCTCATGAGTATCATTCTGCTCATGGATATCATAATTTTTTTTGTTCTTCTTTATGGTCGTCAGCGCCTGTTTTACCTAGTGCATCAGCAGTACTCTGGCCAGAGGATTCTCCATCTTTAGGTTTCCCTTGGGTGATAAAGTTCAGGATTGCTCCTTCCTGTGACACTACGAAAGCCTGCTGAGCCACCTTTCTCTTTCGTTTCGAATAACCAGATTTGTGTACTCGAATTCTCTTCATTTTGCTTGCAATGCAGCGGGCGAGGCTAGCAGTGGGTAGGGAAAAAAAGAAGACAATCAGCAGTGGCGGCTGCTGAAAGATTTTGATGTGTCATTTTTATTTACTTGCATAAACAACAGTTGATGGACAGAATGCAGAACAATGTCATACATTCACCCCAGTACAGAGATCTGGGCCTAAATCCATCGTTTTTTTGCTCACTCCACCACCCCAGTTCAGACATGGCCATATGCAAATCAGCCTTGACCCTGTGCCTCATGGGAACAGTCCAGCCCGAACTGCCAAGCCATGTCTTCCCTGGACTACACAATGAAGGACCAGCATACCTTAATGAACGAGTGAATTTCCACCAACCTACCAGGAAAATATGTTCCAGAACCATCTCCCTAGCAGCCACCCAATGCAGCCGCTGATAAAATAGTGGAGGCCGCTACTTCTCCCACCTGGCAGTGAAGAACTGAAATCCCTCCCCCTGTACCTCCGAGCCCCACCATCGCTCCAGCAGTTCTTGAAGGACCACAAGACCTCGCTGTTCAACCAACAAGCAGCATGATCCAGCAGCATGAATCCCACACCGCCTTGAGACCCTTATGTGTGAAACAGCTGAGCTTTACAAACCCTGACTGATTGATAGTAATTACCCTTCCCACTACATGTATGACACATTATGAGGACTAGCCACATATGGAAGGTTTATTTGAAGAGTGTTATAAAACTATAGGGTAGATCATGTGACTTTGCATACAAGGTCTGTTTTCTCAGTCCACTGAGAACAGTAGAGCCTGGAGAATAGTTCATGATCTATTTGGGAAGTGACCTTAGCAGGAAGAGAGTAAGCTACCTTGAAATCATGGCACACAGAGACCTGTCTCAGTACGTCACTAACTGATCCTGAAGACAGCCTACAGGTAACCAAAGACTCGTCCACTTTACCACATTGTCAAAAGACAAAATACAATATATTTAATTAAGGTTTCTTGTATAGTGCCATATTACAGCAACCAGTTCTGCTCGCTTTCAGAGCACCTATTAAACAAGGATTAATTACAGTGAGTCCTAAGGCTATGAAAAGGCACAAGAGGTTCACTGAAGCAAAATTAATGTGCAAGGAACATCCAGTCAGGAGACAACTTTCAAGCAGACGTACGAATCACTAGCACAGCGTACCAACGACCCCATGGGCCGTGGCATAAGCAAGGAAAATGGCCCCTTTGGCTGCTGCTCAGGAAGTAAAATATAGCAATTATCAGGGTTCAATGGGCCCCTGAGGATTTTGGGTCTCAGTACCACTGTACTTGCTGAACCAATGGTAACTATGCCCCTAGTATGGACAGAGAAGGCTGCTTCACCAATTTCAAACTGAGGACTAGTTAAACTAGTTTTCTCTGCTAGTCACATGACAAGCACTGGAATGTAATTAAAGAAATGATCAAGAAGCCAGTCTCCTACAAAGGTCTCTGCAAAAGGCCATTAGATTGAGTTAGCATGGGTAGGCACTGCCATCCTATTCCAGGCGTCCATCCATAGGTGCTTGCATTTCATGTCTGCCTCAACACCATATCAACAGACATAACCAAATGCCAAGTACATTCGAACACTCGATGTTTTAAAAGATTTGTGCAGGCAGATCCACTCATTAGATCAGCTTCATACTCTGTTTTCATGATTGTTGATAAGTAATTGTAATCATTTTAATGAATCCTTAACATTACGTCTAACACCTCGTACCCTGCTCTCCTCTTCCCCCCAATACGACCGTGCCTCCCAAGTTACACCTCCAAAAGTCACCATGCCTCCCCTCAGCCACAAGTAAACACCGCCCCTGCACTCCTGACTCACTCTTCCCTCAACATACAGCGCCGATCTGTACCACTCCCTACCCCTGGCGCACGGTGACCACCTCTCCGACCCGCGCCCTCTCAGAGATGAATCGTGAGAGAGAGGCTCTCTCTCACGATTCATCATGCCCTCCCTTCCCATGACCACCAGAATACCTCCAGCTCGCCACCTCACTTGGCTTACCTCCACCCAGACCCAAAGCACATACCATCTACAATAACATCCTCACCCAACCTTCCCCACGCCCCCGGCTCCTCACCCCCACGGGCTGGGATACATTCCTACGCCTCATCAGCCCTCCTCCCCAGGGCTCCCCACACCCTTGTCCAATGGCTCACCTTCCCTTGGGTTCACTCTGCAGTGGCACACGCTGACCTCCTCACTCCCCCTCCCCATGCCCTGACCCTCGGGCTGCTCACCTCGCAGCTGGCACCAAAGGTTGCACACTGGCATGCTATCCTCTGCAAGGCGACCTTTCTTGCCCAGGGTCTCTAGGCGCGCCGGTGCATGTCCTCGGCCGGTCTCGGTGCTGCTCGCTGCACGCCGGGCACGGGTGCTGCCACCCCTCCTGCCGCCAGTGATGCGTGGTGCTTCTGTAACCCCTTCGCTGCAGGACTCGCGGGCACTGCGCATGCGAGCGCATGCGAGCCTCCGGAGGTGCCAGATCTGGACTATTAAAACAAGCTCGATTCTCCTGGAAAAAAAGTTCTAAACAAGCACAAGACCTACCAGAAGAGCCCAAAACAAGGCCGACCCCACACAAAGACGAGACTGGGTTAGAAAGGAAAAGAGTACAAGAACAACCATTCAGCGTGCATCACATTGGATTTAGCACGCCTCAGTCGTTCATGCGCCAAATCCCTGCCAGGGGCCGCCACGAATATGTATTGTATCCGATTCCTCGTGGTGGCCCCTGGGGTTTGGTGGCCCTGTGCAGGTGCACAGCTTGCACATGCCTAAGGCCGCCCCTGCACTGGGCCACTGGCAGCATCCTAACAGCACAGACAGCCCCCAGGCTGCCCAAAAAAGCAGCCCACAGCTGGAACTCAGCTACCGGCACTTCGGCCATTTCCCGAGTGCCCGCATTACCAATCCGACCCTCGTAACATGGCACAGGTAGCAAGATGCCTCATGTCACAAGGATAACTCATTTACAATACTGGGATTTTTTTTAATACATCATTAAACCAATTCTGGCCGACCCGTTGCTTCACTTGAGACAAAGCATTACATACCACACCTATGTGTAAACCGTTGTTGTGTTTTACATGTTCAGAGGAGTGGGTGGACGCAATAGAAATTAAAAAAATTATGCTACAAGAGAAAAAGGCATGGAAATGTGTGCTTTACAAGCTGGGTAATGTTCAGTTGAAAAGGGCTTCGCAAATAGGAGTCTGCGAAGCAGCAAATTCTCTTGACTCGTAATTTCACAAAATGAAAAAAAGAACCGAGTGGGTGTCTACTGAAATGCAAAACAGTTGGCACGAAGGTCTTTGTGCGGACTGGTGCTCCCCAGGATCTGTCTAGCACACCACTGAAAAAGTAACAACAGTCTCTCTCTCTCTCAGTGGCGGCTTCAACAAAACTCAAGTGGGGGAACAGGGTATTAGGGAAATTATAATAATTTTTTTTTTAATGTAGCTGCCCTGTCACTGATGCTGCTGGCCGCCTCAGTGTTCCTCTTCTTTCCTGCTCCTGATGGTGTCCCAGCAGTCCATGGGACACTAGCACAGGCTCCCCATCCAATCCCAGTGCTGCTTTCAATAGAATGAGAGCAGCTCCAGGATTGGTCTGAGCGGCCTGGTTTGCTACTCAGACAGTGCCTGGGAGTCTGTGCTGTTTCTCCAACCCGACTGTGCAACACAGTTGGGTTGGAGAAACCTAAGTACACATGTCTATTTGGCCGGCCTAAGACAGCCGGCCAAACCAACATGCTCACTTTACAGTGCACCTACACCTCCTCAATGCCATGCACAAGGCCCCCCCACCCTGCCCAAGACTCCCTGGCTCAGTCAGTCAGTGGAAAAACAAAATGATAATATTGTTTTATTATCTGCTGACTAACTCAGTGGGGCGATGCTCTTCTGTCAATACAGAGGAGCCGCCCCTGGTATCTCTTACTACATCTCCCCACTGTCCCATTCCCCTTAATCCTGACAAATGTGAACCCATCTTAGCCCTTCTATCTCCACCATTTGCTTTGTGAAGCCCCGGCTCCCACTCACACCATCCAAGCATTCCCACTTGTACCGTCCTGCATCTTCCCCAATCCCAGACTCCCCACCATTGATTACCTTCCTGTCTGTCACCTTGTGCCTGCATTTAGGCACTGGGAGGGTGCGCGCTCAAAAGCAGTGTGACTGAGTGCTCCTAGATGCCCTAGTCTGCAGCAACACATGAATGCTTCTGTCCAGACAGGGTGAAACTTCTTTTTTTGTGAAACCGAAGTCTGAAAAAGTGTCTTCCGACTTTGTCATAAGCGAACATGTGGTTTACATTTTGTGGGGCAATGTTAGTAATTGCACTTTATTTTGTGCTGTACATACTGGGGCGAGGGAACAATATTGATACTGGCAACATGGAAGCGTATGTTTTTTGATGGATAATTTTTCTCTCTGGGACAGAGCCTGCAAAATATACTTTTACACAGTCCCTGTCACCCTGAATGTCAATCCTGCAAACCTGAAGCTCTGAGCAAAGTACAATAACAGAGTATAGTGAGAAGACCAGTGTAACTATGAGCAACTATGGGGTATTTTCCCTCAGATGCTGGAACATTGGGCACAATTTTGGCCACATTAGAACAAACTTGCACACTGATAGTGTGCGCACAACATGCCAACCGCTAACTGCAGCCAGCAACACCACGCAGCTCACCCCATGCCATAATAAGAAAGAAGAGGCAAACACACAGATTAGTGTTCTATAATGATGTAGCTATTTAATCTATTCAAATTCAATAAAGGAATGAGAGGCAGTTACACACATCAGTGTTAGATCTGTCAGCCAAAGGGTGGTCTTCCCCGAAACCTTTTACCTTTACCAACCACTTTTTGCAGAAAATTGCATTTTGTTGGCTCTAGGACTCTAGGTGCTAAAGTTCTTGGGCTCTCTCCTATAAACATTGTAAAACACCTGAATGGCATATTTAATTTACAAATAAGTCCCTTGTAGAGTGGTTTACCATATACCCAGGACCTGTAAATTGAATGCCACTAGCGGGCCTAAAGTAATTGTTGTGCCACTCACTTAAGCAGCCCCTTAAAACATGTCTGAGGCCTGCTTTTGCAGACTGAAAACAGTTTTAAACTGCCAATTCGACTTGGCAATATAACCCCCTTGCCAAGCCTTAAACTCCCATTACATTGCATATGTCACCCCTAAGGTATCGCTAGGTAGCCTGCTGGTCAGGGTGCATTGAAAGTAAAAGCTTAGACAGACACTCTTAAGTTTAACATGTTCCTGCTCTATTTGGTACCTGTGTCATGTCTTAGGCCTCATGACTGGGTTTAGTTGGAAGTTAGACTTTGTTTATTCCTCCCAGACAGCCACACAATAGAGGGATTAGGTGTCCCTGGATGGGCCATTAACTGGCAGAATGGTGAGTGGCGGAGCTGATCACAGCCCCACTAACAACTGAATAGGCTGTGCTCACCCTCACACAAAGGACTTGTCATCCCTACATTGTTCATGCAGGTAGCTTGGCACCCTGGCAGGGGCATCAGGAAATTTCAAGCTCTTCAAAGGGAAGTCTTTAGAAAATTCTCATACTTCAAAATGGCACCAGGAATAAAAATAGGACCCTCAGACCCACTCTTCAATTCACTTTCTAGACCTGCGAAGAACTCTCACAGGACTACCTGCTGCTGTAGCCTGCTGTGTACTCCACAAGACTGCTTGGCAGCACCTGGAAGGACTACTTTGCTGCCTGGAGCCTGCTTTGTACCCTCAGAGGCCTGCCCTGCTGCTTTACTCCTGCTTCATTACTTGAACCCATGACTACCAGAGTGACTGCAAATGGTGCTGCACTAGTCCTGGACCCTTGATGGCGATGATAAAGGAGAACAGATAGCGAAAAGCCAAAACTTAAGGCTCAGAAATGTTTTGGCTATAAGCTGCTCTGAGAACCAAGGGAAGACCGGGACCAACCTTGTTGTCAATCCGCCCAAGGTGCATCGCTGTTTGGCTGACTTCATGGTAGCTCCCGCTACTGTCAACTGGGTAGTGGCATCAGGTGAAGGAGTCAAGAATTAAAAAGAACATGTTATTTGATCTGTATTTCATCTGCTGCACTTGATACATTTGGCAATTGAGACTTTATTGCCTCATTGACTTTATTACATGGTGTTGATCAGACGAATTGATATATTTGGCTACTGGAAAATTGTTGGCTTTATTGCCCTGCGTCGACCAGACCATTCTTAAAAGTAATGTAACAGTTCATAACTGTGGAGCCAGTGGGACTGTTTTTTTTTCCGTAAACCTCTGCAAGTCTGGTTGTTAGGAAGCCCAGGAAAGAGATGGTGAGGGGTAAAACAGCAAGAGAAAGTGTTGTGATGAAAGGGAGACAGTCAGAGTACGTAACTCAAATTCGAGCTTGAAAGTGTCCAATGCTGTTCCCATGCACTTGTTGGGAGGTGGAATGGTGGGAAGTAAACCAATACTAGTAGTAGCACTCAACAGACTACTTTATCAGATTCAGGTGAGTCCATACCCGGTGCCTCTTCTAGTTCAACAATGAACACAACTAAGGCTAGTAATCTGAAGCGTAATCAGGGTGTGGTTGCAACTAGATTATTAGAACCCTCAGATATTGCTATATCAATCAATACAGGTGATAAAGGTAGTATTCATCTAATACCAAGTAAAGACACTAACGGACAAGGAAAAGGGTACCAACTGCTCAATACCCAATATTTAATTCACATAGTCCACAGGATTCAAAGGATATCTCTGTAGCATGTTTCTGATTTTCATGAGTTGGTTCCATTAAAGTCGGCCCAGTCATCACCATTGCCTCAGCTACAAAATATATCACTGGGGATTGAATAGGCTAAATTACAATCAGATGAAACACCCACCGTTCAGTTGGTTTATGTAATACTTAAAACGGTGGCGACTGATGTTACGCAATCAAAGAGATCCCAATCAGTTATTGCCTCTAAAATGAAAGCTAAATTGGAAATTATAGATGGAAAATCTCAGCTGTTAAATGAAAAATGTGAGGAGCTGGAGGCATGTGTGTTAACTATAGAAGATACTTTGAGCATACAGCAGAACTCAATATTGCAGCTACAAAAAGATTCAAAGTTTAGTAAGGCTAAAATCAAAGATTTGAAAAACCAATCACAAAGAGCAAACCTGAGATTGATTGGTATACCAGAGACCTTTTGTGAGCAGGGTGAGCTATCGGACGCTATTACCAAATTGATTTGCAAGCATGTCCTTAAAGAACCTCAGTCAGATCTCTCAATTACAAGGGCACACAGAAGTCCCTATTCTAAACCGAAAGGAGATACTCGGCCACAAAGTATTGTGGCATATTTCCAAGATTCTAGGATCAAGGAAAGAATTTTGGAAAATGCAAAACAATTGAATTCTGTAAAAACTTAGAATTTCTCATTTCTGATTTCCCCAGATTTTTCTTTGAACTTCTCGGCGGAGGTGGGAGTTCAAGCATCCTGTGGGGAAGTTTAATTGTCTAGGTGTAGAGACTAAACGTTTTGTGGGCAGGAAGGATCTACACATTTCTCAGAGCTCTTTGAAGCTGAGTCTTTCTTGACCACTATTCAGGATTCATGAAACAAACAAGTATGAGGCTGTATTTTATTCTAAAGATAAAGTTCCAGGGCTGTTACAGTTGCAGTTCGATTGCACCAGAGATGCTATGGCGTCACTTGGTTGTTTGTAGCTCTAGGGGCTAGGCAAACTGAAGAGAGGGTTGAGATATGTGGTTTGGTATTATTCAAGGAGACGGGTTGGGTTCAGTGGAGAGGTGTGGTATGGGGAGGGGAAAATATGGTTGTGTTGGTAGTTATTTCTTTATGTTTTGGCTCCATCTTTCTCCTTTTTTTCTTCAGGATAATGGGGCGCATTAAAATTATATTTTGCAATGTAAATAGTATCATTAGCAGGAGGAAATATTGCACTATTCTAAACTAGATGAATACCCATAAACTGGATGTTTTGCCAGTTATTCCTAAATCGGTATCCCATGCTGTGCTTGCATCTGCTAGCACGGCACATGGGAGGGTAGCAATCTTTTTTAACCATACAATAAACTGGGAAATGATCAGTACCCATGCAGATCCATTGGGCCAGTGTATATGGGCTTCGCTGTCCAATAATGCGAAACATTTGTATTTATTGTGGGCTAATTGAGGATGAAACTCGTGCATTGCAGGAAATTTATAAAATGGCGATGGACTGTAATGGGCCTATAATTATGGGGGAGGTAGGGTAATTTAATACAGGCTCCATATTTATATGCCTCTAGGTGGGCTAAGAAGCAAACCAAGTATAGAACAACATGGCTAAGATCCTAGCGACTAGGCTCCACACGGTAATCACCGCCCTGGATCATCCAGATCAGTCGGGCTTCATGCCCCACAGAAGCACCTGATTGAACTTGCGGCCCTGTACGGAGTGCTAACTATGACCTGTTCTAAAAGGATGGGATCATCTGCCCTCTTGGCTTTAGACACCAAAATGGCATTCAATAACATTGAGTGGAATTTCATGTACACAGTACTGTCCAGGATGGGCACTGGACCTAAGTTTTGCGGATGGATTTGCCTTCTTTATAGCTCCTCATTGGCACGGATCTGGGTGAATGGAGTGAAAACGAGGGATTTTGCCTTAATCAAAGGTGCAAGCCAGGGGTGACCACTCTCACCTCTGCTATTTGCACTAGCGCTAGAGCCGCTTGCAGAATGGGTTCAGAGGCACTCGCAAATAAAAGGAATAAGGGCGCCGGGATGATGTGTGGAGCATATTTCACTTTACGCAGATGAGATACTGCTTTATGTTTTGCAACCCTATAGCTCAGTCAGCAGGATATTGCAAGTATTTCAGGTGTTCAGATCCTTTTCTGATTATAGCATAAATTGGTCCAAGTTGGTGGTCTATCCATTATCGGGGGGGGGGGGGACCTCGGCTCCTCTCCGGCTGTGCAGGTGAAGTAGAGTTACACGGCTTCAAATAGGTGGGAATACATGTAACCAGAGACCCACAGGACTTCTTAAGGTTGAAATTGACCCCGCAACTAGCTAGGTTTAGAGAGGATGTAGCCCACTGGAGCTCCCTGTCTATCTTGCTGATGGGCAGGGCTGCCATTTTTAAAATGATGACACTCCCTAGATTCCTTTATGTGTTCCAGAACACCCCATTTAGGATCCCACCGGATACATTCCGGAGAGTACATAGGGAGGTCTCCTCACTATTGTGGCAGGGTTCGACTTCAAGAATAGCACTTAGAAAACTCCAAAGGGGGGTTCTGAGGGAGGGCTGGGAGTCCCAGACATCAGGCTATATTACTGGGCCTCACAATTGCAGGTGGTTAATGATTGGGCCTTTGCTGACCAGGGGGAGCCGGCCTATAATATGGATAGATGGGCAATGGTCAGGGTAGATACAAAGGGCCAGATTCACAATGGTAATCTGAGACGAAAGTCCAACTTTACAACTTTCGATATTCACAAAGGGCATTTACAAGTAGTAAAGTTAGACTTTTATCTCAGTTAAACTTAAGTTTTGGTCTTAAGTTTAACTCAGGCCAAAACTGAGACAAAAGTCTAACTTTACTACTCGTAAATGCCCTTTGTGAATACCAAAAGTCGTAAAGTTAGACTTTTATCTCAGTTTACCTTTGTGAATCGGCCCAGAGAGTTCCTGTATATAAAAGAAACAATGTATAATCTGCCGACATATCCTCACAGAGTGACACAGGCCTCGAGGGAGGCGACACATTTCCTGGGATGGACCGATAAGATAACATCCCAAACTGCGCTATGGCATGGCGATGCGCTTAGTGAGGTGGGAAGCTTGAAGGGATTCACTAGCTGGAAAATGATCTGCATAGAACATATGGGGGATGTATGGAGAGGCCAGTCCTAAAGGTCTTTGGCAGACTTTCGTTTTGCATGGCTGAAACGGAACACTTTAAGTGTCTACAATTGGGGCAAGCCCTCTGAAAACACATAATAGAAGGGGAATAAATACCTGAGGCGGCCCCATTAGAAGGTCGCCTACTGCTGGATCCCATGACCAAAAAGAGTATTTCCCTGATCTCTAAGAAATTGCTAAACAACTCCTTGGACCCCCTGGACCCCCTTGAGAAACTACGAGTGACATTGGGAACTGACCTAGGTGGGTTAGAGGATGATGAGTGGATTGAGGCAATACAAAGTCCATGAGAGCTCGTCATTAGATCTCGCTTTCGTCTGGTACAGCAGTGCATTCTGCACAGATCTTACTACTCCAGGACGGTCTTGTGCAGGATGGGGAGGGAGGGGACATTACAGTGTGTGCGTGGGTGTAACCAATAAGGTTCTTTCTTTCATATTCTCTGCGCAGGTCCACTGGATGCCAAGAAGCTCCTCCTAAATATCAGTGGGGAGAACCCATGGCCTAAATACCAAAATATTTGACTAACGCTGGCAACAGTGATGGTGAAGAGGAATATAGCGAGAGCCTGGGGCCGGGCAGATCTCCCAACTAGGGAGGAGTGGGAATCAGATATGGACTGGTATCAGGCACCAGAATGAGTGGTGTACCAGAGCAGGGGGTGATATGGAAAGTGAGAGAAGATTTGGGGGAATGACGGGTATACAGGGGTCTTTGAGTTTGAGAGTATCCGAAAATACTGGGAAATAGACAGTAGCAAAAAGGCCTTCTGAGCATCGATATGGGTCCACCCGCCCCTCACATCTCTCATTCTCAGGCTTAACCATTCAATTAACAATTTGGCCATGAAAGCGCCACCAATGAGATGCATGTCTAAAGTTTGGATATTTGATGTTTGTAACACACAATATCGGTTGAATACTAATTGATGTTAAAACTTCAGTATATGTATTATGAAGCAAATGTAAATAAAAAGAAGTTTAAAAAAAGTATAGAACAACAGCCAATATTGCAAGTCTTAGCACAGACTTCGGTTCTATGGACCCTCGGAGAAAGGAGTTTTTAAATGTTAAGGAATATACATGCATTTCAGAGAGATTAACTCTGATTCTAGGATAGATTTTTTCATGACATCATAGGGATTAGTTAGAAAGGGTTCTTCAATAGTAGCAAATACTGTCTCTGAACATGCACCTATCTCTATGGAGTTTAAGATAGAATTTAACCTTCCCCCTGAAACTTTTTATTTTTTTTAATAAGACCCTGTTGCAGGTTGTGGAGTGACTATCTTAGACTCAGATTTTTATAAAGGAGTTTTTATATAATTTGCCTAGGGACTGATTCACGGTCAGTGGTCTGGGATGCATTTAAGGATTATTTTAGGAGTCATGTTATTGCATATTATGCTAAATTATCTAGGGATAAGAAAGACATATGCACCTTTCTTCAACAAGCAGTGGAGAATGCAGCTGTAAAAGTTTGATTTTCTAGCTCCCCAAAAGATATATATCATTTGGAAAAGGCAAAGCAAGAATTAAGGGATTATTGCAATGTAGTGGAGGTGTTGGATAATAGACACATTGAGCAGAAGTGTTATGATAACAATGAGCATATTGGGAAGCTGCTGTCGTGGGCTATGAAATCCAGGGCAAATAAGTATTTTATCAGAGAAGTTATTGACTTTGAAACTAATTTAGTATCTTGTGATCAAAATTTGATCCAACTGATTTTTTGGAACATTACAAGAAGATCTATTAAAGCTAGGATGAACTTCAAGTTGACTTAATAGTGCAGTATTTAAGCAGAATGTATGTTCCTAAGCTCATGTAAGAGCAGAGAGCAAAAGTGGTTAAACCTATTTCCTCAGAAGAGGTTAAAGCTGCATTGGATAGCTAAGCTAATGCCAAAGCTACAGGGAGCAATGGAATTCCTATGAAGGTTTTAAAAACATTTTACTCTAATCTAGAGCAGTTAGAAGTGATACTTTTTAAAATATTCTTCAGGGAAAAATAGTTCTTGTATTGTTTTTTGTCAAGGGACTGTAGTTCATATCATCCAATCAGTTTATTAAATGCAGATTCTAAGCGTTTTAGCTGGCAAACTGTATTAGAGATACGCTTTGTTCGGAAGGGTTTTCTATCCAATAGGTCTATCTTAGCTAATAGAAATTATCTTATCCAAGCTATTGATTACTTTTCCCAAAATGAAATCACTGCAGCAATAATTGTGTTTACTCTGAGAAAGCTTTGGACCTAGCTAATTGTGAAGCATTGTTTCAAATTAATGAACCTAATTATTTTCCAGCTGAGATAATAAGGGTTTTAAAGAATCAGCAACAATTATATTTAATTCTGTGGAAGTAGGCAGAGTTAAAGTGTGCAGATGGACTTGCCAAAAATGCCCCATGTCTCACACGCTATTTACTTTATTTATAGAGCCCATCCCGATTGAAATATGTATCTATTCCACCCCTAAACCTGATATAGCTAAATTTAAACTTTATGCGGATGATCTAATATTACACTTGAAAGCTGAAGAAATTAATCTGCAAAAATTAGTGGAGGAAATTGAGGCTTTTTTGCAGGTTGAATGTTATTAAATCAATCAGGAAAAATCAGAGGTTTTGCTTTTTAATGCCTCCCCTAATATTCTTCCTGCAGGCCTTAGAAACAGATATAAGCCCAGGTCAGCAATTAGATATTTAGGAGTTAATATCTCTGCTGACTATTCAGCTCTGTTTAAATGTTATAATAACGCAGAAAGTAAAGAGCCTCTTGAGCAGATGGAAGCTCGCGCCTCTCTCTACAGTGGGAAGAGTACAGTGAACATATCAATTCCGTCTCTTTTTATTTTATCATTCAGTAAGGTTCCAATTATAATTCCCGAAACGTTTTCAGTTAGGTGGATACCTAATTGGTGATTTTGTCTGTAATAATCAACTTCCATGGTTGAAGCTTAGTTGTCTTCAGCTAAATAAAGAATTGGTGGGATGGCTTTACCGCATATAAGAGTACACTATCAGGCAGCTTTGATGCATACAATATTCAGATTAGAGACCTATTTCTGATAACTTTATTTTCGTAAAATAGTTTTAGATTTGGGACAACATTTACCTTCATTTACCTTCATTTATTAGGAGTTTTAGGCTGAAATAATTACCCATTACAAAGTATTGTATGATTTTGCTTTTTGAGGTCATTAATTATTTAATGAGTATGATACACCTGAATGTCATGATCATCAGACTCTTGAGGATAGTAAAGGTTTGAATTGGACTCCTTCAAAGGCAGAGATTAGGGAATGGGAAAGTTTGGTGTATAGTTTGGTGGCAGATGTTAGTTTAATTCCGTTTGGAAGAGATGGGATCAGTTGGGGATCCCACAGGGTGTTTCAAGTCAAAACCACTTTATTCGATTTGTTAAAATCATAAAAGTATGCTAAAACAAGTACATATAAAAATTCTCATAACACGGTTTATACATTTTTTTAAAAAATTTCCATAAAATTTCATCATCGACCATAATCATCTTGGTTACTTAAAGCAGAAACAGTTTCCTAATAATAGATGAGATCCACGTCTTGTGATAGTTTTAGTCTAGCCCTTCTATCTCTAACAGCGGCTACTAAAAAACTAGCAACACAAAACATAGTTAATGGACATTCAAGCAGGCTTAAAAACAGTAAAGCAGGCTTATACTGAGTAAAATTCCTACTTTTTAATAAAGGAATGATAAACTTTTTCCTTGCAGATTTAAAAAACGGGCAAAAAAGCATGAAGTGCGTAGTGTCTTGTGGCGAAAGATCGTCACACTTACAAGGGGCAACTTCTTCTAGTCTATGCCAACCAACCACATCCCAGAGAACTAAATGTAGCTGTTTAAACCGCAATTTGGTCAACAGCCATCTATGAAACGGGATGGATACTATTGAGAGATATGATGTCAACCCTGAAGACTGGGATAACAGGACGTGTTCCCTTACTGAGGATTTATGAAGTTCATCTTCCTCGCGCTTTGCCTCCCTGAGATTGAAAAAATTGATTTTTACCCACTCTAGATCTGCCTTACATAGAGATTCAGGGTCTAGAAAGATTTCTGGTCTCCCAATGTAGGCAGATAACGACTCTATATTAGACAACCAAGGAATTTTGTGCATGTTGTCAAGTCGAGTACAGTCCTTTAGGATTTTTCGATTTAGGGTAAGGTTTGGGTTTAGCCATATTTTTATCCATAGCAGCAGAGGGGCTAATTTAATCATGTCTGCTATATAGCCAATCCCAAGTTCCAAATGGACTGAGTAAGAAGCGGTAGATTGGGGGAGGCCAAGAAGGGAGCGCAAGAATTTATTTTCCTCCGTTTGGATCGCGTCCTGCTTAATATAACCCCAGATTGACGCCCCGTACCTTGCAATAGAAATAGTTTTGGCTTTATAGATAGTTATTATTGCCTCAATCGGCTTTCCTCCCAGCCTTTTAGCAAAGCCAAGTATTGCCGCAGAAGAATTTCTCACGGAGTTTACCTTAGTGGAGAGCTGAGGGGCCCATGAGCCTTTATCATCAAAGACGACTCCCAAGTAAGTGAACACCTTCACTCTTGAGATTACCGCTCCCCTGCAGAAAAAAGGCTTTACTTTATTTTTAGCTTGTCCTAACGACATAACATGGGATTTGCCGTTATTAACCACCAAGTCCAAGCTATGCATGAAATCTCCAAATGAGTCCAACAATCGTTGCAAAGCCAGGGGGGTCCTGGCCAACAAGACGGCGTCATCCGCGTAAAGGAGGACCGGTAACGGGGTACCTCCCATACGCGGGACATCCTGTGTTGCTGTCAGCAAGTCTTGCTCCAGGGCATTAATGTATAGGGAGAACAGCATGGGAGCTAAGATACATCCCTGTCGTACCCCTCTACTAGACTTAAAGCTGGACGTACACTTTCCTTCGGTCGTCATCCTTATCGAGGCATTCAGATCCTTGTGGAGCTCTGAAAGAAAATACACGAGGGGTGGGTCAAGTCCCATCTCTAGGAGCATTGACCACAGCTTTGACCTGTTTACAAGATCAAATGCCGTGGACAAATCCATAAATCCCAGATAGATGGACCCCCCGGACGCCCCGGTGTATTTAGCTATTGTTAAAAGGAGGTTCAAACATTGATCCTCCGTGCTCCGACCGGCTCTAAACCCATATTGTACGTCTGACAGAATATTATTATCAGAAGCCCAGTTCGTAATCCGAGCTAGTACAACCTTCCCCAAGATTTTAACAGAGGAATCTATCAGGGATATGGGCCTGTAGCATCTTGGGTCGGCTCGTTGACCTTTCTTGAATACCGGGATTATAATAGAGCGAGACCAGGATTTTGGAAAACCCACGCATGCCGAGGTGTTAAATACGTTAGTCAATATGTTGGCCCAGAACACCGAATTGGCCTTGTACATGTCGGTGGGAACTCCGTCAGGGCCAGGAGCCTTCTTTCCAGCTGAGTCATCAATAGCTTTGATAACCTCTCCTATGTGGAACTTAACTGGAGGCAGGGAGGATACCAGGGCTTGCCCAGGAAAAAGTTCTAGATCGAGGTGACTACCATATATGTTTTTAAAATGACTCAACCAGTCCTCCTCTGCAATATTAGTTTCCAACACATTGTTATTAACGTTGGAAAAGAGAGGAGTGTTAATGATTGACCAGAATTTCGCACTGTCTTTTAAGGTTGCTTTGTCCATAAGATCGGCCCAGGCATTTTGTTTAATTTCTTTTTTCCGGGCCAGCAGTGCTTTTTTGTAGTTAGTTCTTAACTGTGATACCAGGATTTTATTCCTAGGATAGGCAAGAAGTGCCTTTTTAAGATTATTGTGGGCTTTACTACAATTATGGTCAAACCAGCCAGTGGGTACATTCTTAAAAGCTGGTCTACTTTTGGTAGTCAGGACCTTAGCCACTGTGGTACAAACAGCTTCAAACGAGGAGATAACATCCTTCCCCGTGGAAAGTTGGTCGCCACAAATTCCCAGGTCCAGGTCCGCCTTTAGCCTAATTAATTCAAAAAACTCCTCCGGAATTACCTTGGACCAGTTTAGCCTCCTCCCCTGATCCTTCGCCTTAACTTCAATGTCTATCATAGGTTGGGTAGAGGTGTTTAGGAAGGAGAAACCATCCAGCAATTCAATTACCACCGGATTATGGTCGCTAAATAAGGAATCTATAGCATTATAAAAACATACATATTTTAAAAGACCAGAAGAAAGAAATATGTAGTCGATTATTGTGTTACTGTCCCTTCCTGTAAATGTGGGAACCCGTGAGTTTAGATCAAAAAAGCTTGGATCGTACAAATGATTTTCGGACAACAGTTGTTCCAGTGCTTCCCCCTTGCTAGAGTGCTCAAAATGTTGGGGGGATGTTAGATCTGGACCATCAATATCAGTTAAGCAACAGTCCTGACTACATAAATGTACATTAAAATCACCTAACAATATAAAATAACAAAAAGTGGTTTGCTTCAAATTATAGGTTTTTAAAAAGTCCCCCAGCCAAGACAAATGAACATTCGGCGAATCACATTGCTGAGAATTATAACAATTTACCATTAGTAGTTTCGTATTATTGGCGAGTTTAAATTCCAAGATTAGGAAATTATTACTTGGGCAGGTTATCCTGTTAACTATTCCATTCAGTTTCACCGAGAGCAAAATCATTAACCCCCCTATAGCCCTTCCAGATGGTGCTTTTAGAGCTGGCACAAAAAAGGACTTATAACCATCTAGCCAAAAGTCACAATCAATTTCCCAAGTCTCTTGGAAAGCCAGAATGTCATAATTTTTCAGGAAAGTTAACCATATTGTATTGTCTCTCTTGGAGCGTAAGCCGGCAATGTTCCACGTTAACATTTTAATAGAAACCCCCTTGCATTTATCAACAATCGAGTGATTTACATTAGTCCATTCAGGAGGATCTAAAGTTTGTTTAACCTTATTAGAGTCCTGAGCGGGGGATAACACAGCCCCCCCACAACTACCCACCTCCTGTCAATCACAGGTATCCAATTGCGAGAGTGCCTCAAATCGATTGCGCGTAGGGATGTGGAACCCACCCCTGGGCTGATGATCAACACCTGCACTCTGTAGGGGAAACGGAGCCATTTCAGTCGCTCGAAAGTGGTTTCTTCGGTGTATCAAGTGAAAGCTATCTCTAGATGGGGAGGGGGGGTAAAAGTAGCCCAGCGGACGTGCCTGAATATTATTTACGTCATGTGGCAAAGATGCAGCCCTCAATAGGACAGTAGCCACATGTTGAGTGTGTCTAAAATTAACTATGACACACTCACCGATGGATGTTTTTGTAGAAGGCCCGATCCAATTAACTCTTCGGGTACTTAAGATGTCTTTTGCAAAATTAAGGGGGAACCCACACTTCCTGTGTAGCCACGAGACTGCTTTTTGCTTAAGGGAGTCATGCGATTCCGTTTGCAGGGGGGCTAAAAGCCTGTCCTGGGGTGGTACATTGGTTAAAATCACGACATAAGGGGAGCATGCCGGAGGTAGATTTATAAATCTTCTTTTCACTTCCACCTCATCTTTATGCACCAATACCGACTCCTTAACTACGGGGATTACTGGTTCTGGAGCTAGAGTGGTCTCTGGAAGAGTTGCCGTAAATATGTCCTTGGTATTCAAGGGCTGAGATGGTGACTGTTGAAATTCAACTCTAACAGGGTTCTTTTGTCCAGCTATACTCAGGGCCTTCCTTTTATTGAAGTCTACCCAGTTAGAATGATTTGTTAATAAACCACCCAACCTCTTAACCTCATCAGCCACCTTGTCTAGTTTCTGGATTAGAGGTTGCATCAGTAATTCCAATTTAGTATCAAGTAAAACCTCAAAGGAGCTGAGTAATAGTGAGAGTTGGTCAGAGGGTAAGAAGGTCTTTGTAGTGCGGCTACTGTTTAGGGGCTCATCTAGATCGATCTGAACGTTTTCCTGGGTATCGACCCTTTTTTTATCCTTTGTGTAAGCCCCCCCCTTTTTACAATGTTGCTTTCTACAATTCCTGACGGGTCTTGGAGCAGGAAAAACCTCATCAATATGATCGCCCTCCATATTTGAATCTGAGGCCAAATGGTCCATGTGAACCTGCACGGAGGCCTTGACCGTTGCAGTGGCAGAAGGAGGGGTGACACAAGGACCTTCGACCACCGAACCCATCGCTACGGTAGAGGGGTTTAGGAGACTATCTTGAGGGCTATCCATCCCCAAAGATGCCCTTCTATCGCTATTGATTTTATTAATCTTTTTCACAAGGTAATTATCAAGAGGTCCAATCCCCGTCACACTTGGTTCCTTCTGGTTTGTGGGCATTTTTAGTAGCGATCACGAAATTGCAACTCTCAATACCAACGGGTTAAACACTTGTTTGGTAGCAGTACGAAGCACAATACCAGCGGTACAATTTACCTATGTTGGTGGCTTCGAAGGCCCTACTGATCCCGGTCACGGTTGAAGGGGGTATGGCCCAGCCCAGCCTCAGACTGTCCCGGACTGTCACAGACTGTCCGCCCTTAGTCCGGGCTTCGTCCGGCGACGTCCGCGCGCGTCCGCTGCGCGTAAGCGGCGAGGCGCTTTATCGGCGCCGGCAGGAACGCCAAGTGACACCAGGTGCGGGCGATGGCAGTAGGCCCCCTGGGAGGTGTAGTCCGCCCAAGATCCACGAATGCAGGTTGGCGATGCGGCTCCCGCGCCAGCGGGAGCGGCGAGGCGCTTTATCGGCGCCGGCAGGAACGCCAAGTGACACCAGGTGCGGGCGATGGCAGTAGGCCCCCTGGGAGGTGTAGTCCGCCCAAGATCCACGAATGCAGGTAGGCGATGCGGCTCCCGCGCCAGCGGGAGCGGCGAGGCGCTTTATCGGCGCCGGCAGGAACGCCAAGTGACACCAGGTGCGGGCGATGGCAGTAGGCCCCCTGGGAGGTGTAGTCCGCCCAAGATCCACGAATGCAGGTAGGCGATGCGGCTCCCGCGCCAGCGGGAGCGGCGAGGCGCTTTATCGGCGCCGGCAGGAACGCCAAGTGACACCAGGTGCGGGCGATGGCAGTAGGCCCCCTGGGAGGTGTAGTCCGCCCAAGATCCACGAATGCAGGTAGGCGATGCGGCTCCCGCGCCAGCGGGAGCGGCGAGGCGCTTTATCGGCGCCGGCAGGAACGCCAAGTGACACCAGGTGCGGGCGATGGCAGTAGGCCCCCTGGGAGGTGTAGTCCGCCCAAGATCCACGAATGCAGGTAGGCGATGCGGCTCCCGCGCCAGCGGGAGCGGCGAGGCGCTTTATCGGCGCCGGCAGGAACGCCAAGTGACACCAGGTGCGGGCGATGGCAGTAGGCCCCCTGGGAGGTGTAGTCCGCCCAAGATCCACGAATGCAGGTAGGCGATGCGGCTCCCGCGCCAGCGGGAGCGGCGAGGCGCTTTATCGGCGCCGGCAGGAACGCCAAGTGACACCAGGTGCGGGCGATGGCAGTAGGCCCCCTGGGAGGTGTAGTCCGCCCAAGATCCACGAATGCAGGTAGGCGATGCGGCTGTTTATGGTAGGAGGTTGTAGTTCCTTTTCCCAAAAATTAGAAGTATTCCCTATCACTATTAGCCTAAGTTTAATGAGCTCCCGGAGGTGATTTTGAGAGTTCTTTTCAGGCAGAAGATTAGGGGAATAGGGGTTTGCTATAGAATTATTGGTTACAATAAACAAGCTCTTCTCCTTCCTCTACAGCTGAGTAAAATTGAAACTTGGCCTTGAATTAATGGGGTTAGATTTTACAATTTATCTATTTGTTGCTTAGAGCAGAAAATCTGAGAATGATGGAATTTTATTTTTGATGGCTGCTCTATTACACCGCTAAAATGGTCGATAAATGTTACCCCTCTTTGCCAAATAAATGTTTCAGGTGCCAGCAAGAAGGGACTGGTGGCTGACAGCATGTAATTGTCACCTGTCCAAATCTGGGATATGCCCTTTTCATTTTTAAGTAGTAAAGTGGGTATTCTTCTCTGCCCTGAGGTTACGTAGGCGTGCACAGAACACAGGTCAGCTATACGCACTCAAAAAATTCAAGCCCCTTTGGTCCGCCACTATATGGAAGCTAATCACACTGCAGACCAAATACGTTGGCTTATCTTGGAAAAAATCAGGACGAATTCGGGCACAGCAAGTATTAATATACGTAAAAGTAGAGAAGTCTATTGGATTTTTCTTCTGAATACTTATCAAAATGGCATGAACAATTAAATCCCTTGGGATCAAGCCATAAAATACAACTGTGGCTAATACCCAATTGGTATTTGGTGTAATCCTGCATTTTCAGAAAAGTTTCTAACTTTTAACCATTATATTTTTTTCATTGTTTATACAATATATCATTTCAGATCTTATAGCTACACAGTCACGTGTGGATTTAATCTACATTCCATACAGATTATGTATATTTACAATATTACATTTCATTTCAATCCTTATCAACTATCCAATCTAAGATGGCCGGTTCATTTTCTATTTTCTCTTACACAAACACACAAGGTAGTCCATGTTTCTATGTCAGTGAATTTGGAATCCTCATTTCCGTTTGGCTCCGCGCGTAAACAATATTGCTATTTAAACATAGCTCTACTCCACGCGCTCACCCTTTTTGTTTTGGGTTCGAGGAGAACGCTATGCGGTAATTTACCAGGACGAATCCGAAAGAAACCAGACATCGTGATCTACGGCGGGTCTTCCCTTTTAAGTAAGCAGACCTTGTAACAATTTATCGCTGCTATGCGATCAATCACATCATCGAGTTAGAATTTATACCTAATTTATCACCGTATTCACCTTGTTACTCTCTTCTTTTTCATAGACACATTTTGAAAAAGTATCTCGGAGAGTGCCAACACCCCCGTCTTAAAATACAGAGGCTTCGTTTCCTTATTATAAGGGTAAGCCCACTTTTACTTATTGCCTCGAGTTTTCGCCACAGCTACAGTTATGAAACAGAGTCATTTTTACCACAGAGTCTGTTTTTGAAGCAACTTGCCTCTATTCACAGATCTGATCTCCAGATAAATGTATAATTGCCGTAGCTGAACTCTCATCGTCGTGATTCTTCGCACCACGCTGACATCACCTCAGTTTCAAGCTACGACCATTTTTAAAACAAGGTCGGTCTTACTTTAACTTTAACTTTAATTATATGTAGGTATTTTTGGAAACATAAAAGTTATATAGTATTTTTACGCAAGTTCATTTAGTACTTGCGTCGAACTAACCTGCCCATAAGCTTTCTACAAACATCCTCCCTAAACTGGTATATTTTATATGTCTACATATACATAGTTGCAGACTATACAGAAACCTGGAATACTGAACAATTATCTGATCAAGATTCCTCTGAATC
Organism: Triturus cristatus; assembly: GCF_964204655.1. Taxonomy (NCBI): domain Eukaryota; kingdom Metazoa; phylum Chordata; class Amphibia; order Caudata; family Salamandridae; genus Triturus; species Triturus cristatus. The sequence continues at coordinate 790,596,916 of NC_140584.1, read as the reverse complement.
ATCGACTTGTAGCGCATCTTGTAATTTTCATACAGGTATTTGAATATTCGTGACAGATCAGCGATTAAGCAATACATTCATCTTTCCGCTTGTTTTTTCCCCCCTTGTGTATCCTATCTGTTGTTATCCCTTATAAGAAGCCATCCACATCTCTGGATTTACCAACTCTTTTTCAAACTCTTCTTCTGTTCTATATTCCGCTATCTCTTTTCTTTTGTCTCTTTTTTCTGTAAAAGTTGACAATATCAATGAAGTTCTAGGTTGTAACATTAATGTTTATCGTTTCCAAAGTCACGATCGGTGAAGGGAATTTTTAAGGTGTTAGATCATAAAGTTCACCTTTTTCTTTTTGTATTGACTAATGGATTTGTAGACTAGTGATTTTAAGTGTTTTTATTATAAGATGCCACATACTTTGTGTTTTGTATGGGCCTGTAATTTTTGATTAAGACTGTTGAACAACATGGCATGTTCTTGATAGTTATCTGTATCCTATCCAGGCATTGATGAACCAATTCTATGGCCCCCTGAAGAAGGCAATCAGCCGAAACGCGCGTAGGATTCTGGAAATATCCTAAGGCCGTACTATTGGCACACTTGGTGGATTGTGTAAAATTTCCCAAACTCCATTATCACTGTGTCATTACTATATTGCCTATGCTTTGTGATCATTCATGCAATTTATGATTTAAAATCAATTTAGTCACAGCAATGAAACAATATTAACCATTTTCCTTCCTATATGTATGATTTAAAACTTATTCCTTTTTTCATATTTATTATATATAAAAAATTAATTAAAGAATTGTTATATAAACAACAATACTTTGAACATTTTCATTGTTTTCAAGATACACGCTCTCTTGTTGTCTAGGTCCATTTTAAACACATCATTGTTCCTAAATCTATGTTTTTTCACACATGTTTACTTGCCCTGATTTAGGATTATCAATTAGGGGTGCCCCCTTTTCTTTCAAACATTGTCTCCACAGCTTGTCTGTGTGGGGTTTTCTCATTTTTTAAATATTTCTGCTCACTAGTCTCATCTTTCCATTCTCTATCATTAGTCTAATTAATTCTTTCTATCAACGGGACCTCCCTTTCCTGTTTTTCTTTCTCACTCTGATCTTCCTCACATACAGTTACCATTTTAAACATCTATTCTAGAGATTATTCTGCAGAGTTTACACCTTTTTGAATTTATTATGGATAAATTACTCACATTCGGATTCACGGATGAAGACTTTGCGGCTCTAATTGGTGAATCTGCCTCCAATAATACCACTGCCACAACTACCTCTTCATGGCAAAGTAATACAGAAAGTCAAAAACTTTTAGCCCTCAAGAAAAAAACAAAAAGAATAGAACTCCATGGACAGTTCATGTTGGAGTACCTCAAGGCAGGAGTAATTCCTCAAGGGCTTAGAGTACGAAATATCCCTGGCCTGTTTGTACAGATCCGTCAGTTTTTGGAACGATGGTCTTTAATTTCAAATAGATGCTCACGTGATCACATGATTTCGATTATTGAGACTGCCAAAGAGTTAGTTCAAGCACTTCTCTTGGAAATTTCAGAACTAGAATCTAAACTTAAGAGCTGCCACGCTGTTGAAGAAGCTCAAATCAAATTAGCGGAGATAGAAAAGGAAATGACTTCCTATAATGATTATTTACAGAAAAGAAAGACTGACAAACTCAATAAAGACATTAGATTCTTCAGTCAAGAAAAAGTATGCCCCTATCTAGCGGAACACTTCTATCAATCAGAAGCTAGTGGAGAAACATCTGATCAGTATACCACCAGTAAATCCAACAAGAAGGTCATTACCTTTTCAGATACCTTTGACTCAGATAATGAAGGACCTAATCAATATCAAGCACAAGGCCCCAGAGCAAACATGAGTGGTAACACCAGAGGTATGCGTACCTCTTCTTCTTTTTTATCCAGGCGAGGCAATTCACAGCCACGCTGGAGAACGAGATACCAACCGAGATTCAGGGGCAACTTTCAACAATTACAGAATCAACAGTATGCCTCCCCTCAGAACTACCAACAAGCACCCAACACGTACTCCAATCAGAATCAATTTCTAGTGACGAGAAATGCACAATATTGGCGCGACTAAAAGAGATCCCTATCTTTAATTTGAGCAACCACCCACTTGACCATCCAACAGAAACTTTACTTACAAAAGGTCTTTCCTTCGTACCACATAGCAGACTCAAGCAATTTGAGCTTTTTAAAGACCTCATGGTCTTCTTTAGAAAAATCAGGCTCCAAAGTTTTTTTGAAGGCAACCAAGATAACACCGTAGTGGATAATAAATCAGGTCTCAAACCAGTTTCCACTTTTCTTCCTACCCTTGAACAAGTGGCCCCTGAAATATCTGTGTTTGAACATGTAGTTTTTAATAAGCTCACAGCGGCCACCAAACACATTCCTCCTCCTAAATACAACATATCACGCGAAGAACATCCAGCACTTGAATCATTGAAACAAAATAATCATTTAATTATCAAGTGTTGTGACAAAGGTGGAGGCATTGCTGTATTAGATAAACTACAATATATTCAAAAGATGGAAGAAATGTTGAGGGACCAGCATCACTATATACCCATAAAGAAAGATCCCACTAAAAGAGTTCAAACCAATATATTTCAGCTTACCACTCAAGCTTTAAGACAAGAACTGATTTGTGATAAGGAATGGCAATTCCTCAATATTCAAGAGCCTAAAATGGCTGCAATATATGGAATCCCCAAAATTCACAAGGACAGCACTAACCCCCCTTACAGACCAATAGTCACCACGATAGGGTCTGTGACGGAGCCTTTATCCAAATATGTAGACACCATTTTAAGACCTTTTGTCTCATGGATCCCTTCATATATATGTGATACTAGAGACATCATCAATAAGGTAGAGAATTTACCATTCAATGCCAACTCCGAATTGATGGTTACCATGGACATCACGGCCCTATATTCCAATATTCCACAAGCTGGAGCTTTGGAAGCAGTGGCCTGGTTCATGGACACTTTTGATATTGATTGCCCGAGATCTTTCATTCTAGACTGTCTCTCTTTGATACGTACTGAAAACACTTTTGAATTCAACGGCTCACTTTTTAAACAAACTAAAGGAGTCAGTATAGGGGCATCTTGTGCCCCCACAGTGGCAAATATCTACATGGCCCTCTATGAATCTCGATTTATATACAACGAGATTGCTCCGTTGAGTAAATCTGTAACATCATGGTCCAGATACATAGACGATGTCTTTTCATTTGGATAGCCGATCCAGATTATCTACCCACTTTTATATCTTGGCTCAACTTATGTGATGATAATATCTTTTTCACAGCCAACTTTAATAACAACAAAGTGGAGTTTTTGGACATTCTTATCCAAAACAACGTAGATCACCTTGAAGTAGACCTATACATTAAGCCAACAGCACGTAATACTCTACTTCATTTTGAAAGTTATCATCCCCAAACACAGAAGACTAGTATTCCTTTCAGCCAGTTCTTGCGACTCCGCAGGAACTGTACCAATGTTCAAGACTATGATATAAGATCTGAAGAGATGAAACAGAAATTCCTTGTACGAGGATACCCTAAACGTCTCATATGAGATTCATATAAACGAGCCAGATACTTTGACAGACAACATCTACTAACACCGCATCCGAAACCCACCAATTCTAGATTAGTTTTCGTATCTAGACATTCCACGATGAATGAAAAATTGCGTTATATCATCAATTCAAATTGGCACATATTGAATGCCACTAAACCTAAAAGCCATGCACTTCCTAAACCCCTATATGCGTATAGGAAAAATAAAAATCTGAAGGATCTTATAGTAAGATCACGCATGGCAACCTAATCTGTTTCCACACAAATCCAGTCGTCTATCACTGGTTTACCCAATGTAACAGGCAATTTTAGATGCCTTTCCTGTAAAGCTTGCGAATTTGCCATTGAAACAAAACAATTCTTTTTTAACAAGCTTAATCTACAACTCACAAGCTTGACAAATTGTAAAACAACCAATGTCATTTATTTGCTTCTCTGCCCATGTAACCAAGGTTACATAGGCGAGACAGCACGCATGCTGTCTACCAGACTAACAGAACACAGGTCAGCTATACGCACTCAAAAAATTCAAGCCCCTTTGGTCCGCCACTATATGGAAGCTAATCACACTGCAGACCAAATACGTTGGCTTATCTTGGAAAAAATCAGGACGAATTCGGGCACAGCAAGTATTAATATACGTAAAAGTAGAGAAGTCTATTGGATTTTTCTTCTGAATACTTATCAAAATGGCATGAACAATGAAATCCCTTGGGATCAAGCCATGAAATACAACTGTGGCTAATACCCAATTGGTATTTGGTGTAATCCTGCATTTTCAGAAAAGTTTTTAACTTTTAACCATTGTATTTTTTTCATTGTTTATACAATATATCATTTCAGATCTTATAGCTACACAGTCACGTGTGGATTTAATCTACATTCCATACAGATTATGTATATTTACAATATTACATTTCATTTCAATCCTTATCAACTATCCAATCTAAGATGGCCGGTTCATTTTCTATTTTCTCTTACACAAACACACAAGGTAGTCCATGTTTCTATGTGAGTGAATTTGGAATCCTCATTTCCGTTTGGCTCCGCGCATAAACAATATTGCTATTTAAACATAGCTCTACTCCACGCGCTCACCCTTTCTGTTTTGGGTTCGAGGAGAACGCTATGCGGTAATTTACCAGGACGAATCCGAAACAAACCAGACATCGTGATCTACGGCGGATCTTCCCTTTTAAGTAAGCAGACCTTGTAACAATTTATCGCTGCTATGTGATCAATCACATCATCGAGTTAGAATTTATACCTAATTTATCACCGTATTCGCCATGTTACTCTCTTCTTTTTCATAGACACATTTTGAAAAAGTATCTCGGAGAGTGCCAACACCCCCGTTTTAAAATACCGAGGCTTCGTTTCCTTATTATAAGGGTAAGCCCACTTTTACTTATTGCCTCGAGTTTTCGCCACAGCTACAGTTATGAAACAGAGTCATTGTTACCACAGAGTCTGTTTTTGAAGCAACTTGCCTCTATTCACAGATCTGATCTCCAGATAAATGTATAATTGCCGTAGCTGAACTCTCATTGTCGTGATTCTTCGCACCACGCTGACATCACCTCAGTTTCAAGCTACGACCATTTTTAAAACAAGGTCGGTCTTACTTTAACTTTAACTTTAATTATATGTAGGTATTTTTAGAAACATAAAAGTTATATAGTATTTTTACGCAAGTTCATTTAGTACTTGCGTCGAACTAACCTGCCCATAAGCTTTCTACAAACATCCTCCCTAAGCTGGTATATTTTATTTATCTACATATACATAGTTGCAGACTATACAGAAACCTGGAATACTGAACAATTATCTGATCAAGATTCCTCTGAATCATCGACTTGCAGCGCATCTTGTAATTTTCATACAGGTATTTGAATGTTCGTGACAGATCAGCGATTAAGCAATACATTCATCTTTCCCCTTGTTTTTTCCCCCCTTGTGTATCCTATCTGTTGTTATCCCTTATAAGAAGCCATCCACATCTCTGGATTTACCAACTCTTTTTCAAACTCTTCTTCTTTTCTATATTCCGCTATCTCTTTTCTTTTGTCTCTTTTTTCTGTAAAAGTTGACAATATCAATGAAGTTCTAGGTTGTAACATTAATGTTTATCGTTTCCAAAGTCACGATCGGTGAAGGGAATTTTTAAGGTGTTAGATCATAAAGTTCACCTTTTTCTTTTTGTATTGACTAATGGATTTGTAGACTAGTGATTTTAAGTGTTTTTATTATAGGATGCCACATACTTTGTGTTTTGTATGGGCCTGTAATTTTTGATTAAGACTGTTGAACAACATTGCATGTTCTTGATAGTTATCTGTATCCTATCCAGGCATTGATGAACCAATTCTATGGCCCCCTGAAGAAGGCAATCAGCCAAAACGCGCGTAGGATTCTGGAAATATCCTAAGGCCGTACTATTGGCACACTGGGTGGATTGTGTAAAATTTCCCAAACTCCATTATCACTGTGTCATTACTATATTGCCTATGCTTTGTGATCATTCATGCAATTTATGATTTAAAATCAATTTAGTCACAGCAATGAAACAATATTAACCATTTTCCTTCCTATATGTATGATTTAAAACTTATTCCTTTTTTCATATTTATTATATATAAAAAATTAATTAAAGAATTGTTATATAAACAACAATACTTTGAAATTTTTTATTGTTTTCAAGATACATGCTCTCTTGTTGTCTAGGTCCATTGTAAACACATCATTGTTCCTAAATCTATGTTTTTACACACATGTAAAATTGAAACTTGGCCTTGAATTAATGGGGTTAGATTTTACAATTTATCTATTTGTTGCTTAGAGCAGAAAATCTGAGAATGATGGAATTTTATTTTTGACGGCTGCTCTATTACACTGCTAAAGTGGTCGATAAATGTTACCCCTCTTTGCCAAATAAATGTTTCAGGTGCCAGCAAGAAGGGACTGGTGGCTGACAGCATGTAATTGTCACCTGTCCAAATCTGGGATATGCTCTTTTCATTTTTAAGTAGTAAAGTGGGTATTCTTCTCTGCCCTGAGTTCGGGTCATCTTGTTTGGTGACATTATGAATGAACCAACCCTTTTAGGTTCAGAGCGTAGATATATTTGCATTTGAATGCCCATTGATCGCTCATTGATTTTGCAAAGATGGAGGTCGATAGATACCCCTCGGCTGGATAATTGAAGGAAAAAATAAAAAGCTAGTGGCCTATTTCGAATTAGTATATACTAAAACAAATAATCAGTTGGATAAATATCAAGCTATATGGCATCATTTGGATTAGTAAATAAATTGGAATATGCAGTCTCTTTTTGATACATTGGTAGAGAGTAAGCAAGAGCTATATAGATACGCTTTTTGAATTGATAAGATCATTGATATAAACTTTGTGAGCATTAGCACTTAGTTATTTTATTGGATATTGCATGTGTTTCTTTCTATTATTGCACTGAAAACCATTATCTAGTAGAAGCAGGGGCAGCTCCTCTATATTAGTGTAGGAGCACCACCCCACTGCTCAGAGCCAGCTGATGATAAACAAAATGATAATAAAACAACGGTATTATCATTTTATTTATCATTGTCTGACTGAGCCGAACGATGAAACCTAGGGCAGGTCGGTGCCGGGCCATGGCAGGGAGGAGGAGTGGTGGGCACTGTAAGTGCGCATAATGGTTTGGCCGGCTGTCTTAGGATGGCCAAACCGACATGCGCACTTATGTTTCTTCCACCCAGCTGTGTTGCACAGTCGGGTGGAGAAAAGGCACAGGTTCCCATTGCCTGAGCAAGCATCAGACCAGCTCACTCAGGCCAATCCAGGTACTTCTCTCATGCTAGGTATAGCTAGGTATAGCATGAGAGCAGCATCTGGATTGGGTGGGGGAGCCTGGGCTTGTGCCCCATGGGATTTGGGGAGCACCGAGGTTGCCAGCAGAGTCAGCCCGAGCTGCAGGTAAGTCTTTTTATTTAATTGTTATTCCACAACACTGTTTACTATTGCACTCAGCCACTTTATAGGTATTATATAGACGTCTCAGAAAAGTTTAATTAGTAAATGCTCTACTATGCTTAGCTATATAATTGGGTTTGCAGCAATTTACAGCAGTAGGACACTTTATTCTATATACTGCATGGGGCTATTTCAAGAGTTTGGTCTGGGGAAATGTTTCTTGGATTATTGGTTTAGCAAAGGTACTATTGTACTTAAATGTTGTGCTTTTTTTCAAAATGTGAATGATTTTGAAATGTATAAACTTATTAAGGAAGTTGGAATTAACTGTGTAAGTTACAAATGATTTATGGTATCTCTATGGAGGTTTTCATACATTAATTACAGGCTCTATGATTAAACAAGTGGATTATATTTAAAGGTTTTTCAATACACTTTGAAAAAAGATAAAGTGCTAGCCAAAATTATACACTCCATTCCCCTAAATGCAAAATATACATCTAAATGTATCTAAAATGAAGTAATAGATCCTTTAACTGTCAGGATTCTTTCACAAGTCAAAAGGCAGTACATAAGTTGTGTTCGAAGAGTTTTTGTGTTAAAAATCGATTGCAACCATGATGAATGCAAGATTGAAAACCTGTCACTCATAGTGCATTTTGTGAGCCAAGCCAAATCTGAGAAGCATTTAATTGATCTTTTGGAACAATTAGATGCTGAATATATAGCTGATCAGATTTTAAGCCACTCGGTTGTCTGCGATTTCAAATCAGAAGACATTTGAAGTCAGTGCTATGATGGAGCATCAGTGAGGTATGGATGCAATGGGGGTGATCAGGCTGTGCTACAGAGAAGGATAAATAAATATATTCCTTACATATTCTGTTACAATCATCAGCTTCATCTTGTTGACATACATACCATCCAGAATGAACAAACGGCAATCTGATTCTTTGACCTTTGCCATATGCTGTACAATTTCTTTTTTTGTCATTATGTGAGTCAACGATATCATGGACCGGCTCTCAAACATCTTCTTGAAATTCAAGGGACTAGTCATTATGAGGTTACAAAATGTGTGGTTGAAAACATTGACACAATTTCTAATCTATATCTCATTAAGCATTAACATTGGTTATAGCTTCAGGTCACTACTCATAGTCTTTAGAATGTTTTCACTGATGAGATCTGATTGACTGTCCTCTTTCTTTCTAGATTCCTGAAGTCTTACAATTCTATTGATGGCTTTTTGGGTGTGGTTGTTTAAGTTTGGCCCACTGGTTAGCTGCATATCTGGGATTCTCTGGTAGTTTGAATTCAAATGACATCATCTTAACCCGCTTTTACAATTGCTAAACCCTTCCCTCTGACTATTCCCCCCTCCATCTCCCCCGTTACTTATCTCAAACATCATCCTACTGCCATGATCTAAAAAAAACAAAAAACATTTTAGATCCTTCTCTCTTCTAATCCTCCACTATCCTTTTCAATCCAAATTAACAGACTCAAATGTTTACTGCTCAAATTGATTTTCATATTTCCCTATACTAATTCACCAATAATCCTCTTTGGGTTCCAGAGTTGAGGGCTACTCGCCAAAAAGCGCTTTGATGCCTCGTCAGGGGTAGTAAGCACTATATAAATACAATTACAATTACAATTACAATTACCCAATTACCTGAAGCACGTTCCACGCCTCACTTTCCTCCGCATCCTGTTCCGCAAGGGAGGATAAAACCAAACAAAAATAAAACTGCTTCTGCTGCCTGCAGCAGTTGACACATCCTCTAAATGCCTCACACTTAACAAGGAAATGTCTCCTACAACTCCGACTCAAGCCCAAAAGGATTCAGAAATCCATCAGCGCAATCCGGCTTGAGCCCAGCAGAAGTCAGCACTGCATTTCGACTCATGCCTGGCAGGAGTCGAACCTCTTCAATGACCATCTCTACGAGACAGAAAAAAGAACAAGAGGAATGCTGGGTATGTACTTCCTATATAGGCTCTTGTCTTTTGGGTTGGAGCAATTTTATTAGAATTTCTCTTCTTTCCCTGTCTCCTGAGGTAGAATCCACCTCATTGGTGATGAAGAGGACAAAGACAAGAGGGCATGGGGGTAATGCAATATAATGAATTTTGTTCCGATGTATAATGAAATAGTTCATTACTTTTGCGCTGCTCAATAAAAAAATAATAATAAAGAGAACACATACTCAATTGTACATTTGTCTAATCCATAGCCATTTCTACCGATTTGTTAGTGTCAGCACAAGGAGCATTAATTGAATTAAGCCCCACAGCATTATATACGTTCTGAAATGTTCTTTTTTCAAATAATTGTTTTCATCAACATTGACAAAATTGACTGTATTTTTTTAACGTTCTGCACTTGATAAATAGATTCCACATATAAAAAAAAATCTTACTCTCTTTATATATGTATGAATGTCTCTTGTAATGGTTTTTATTAACTATGCTGTAAAGATCATTCATTTTGCTGTTTGAATTCTTTCACAATTTGTTAAAGCTCCGTGGGAAACGACTCTGTAAAATATCTTTTGCAGGCAATTGGAACATATCGAACCATATAGTATCTGTTTGTTAATGGGTCCATTAAATGATTGCAATCACCTCCCAAAACAACATTTTCATTAGAGTAAAGCAACATCTTGGCAGAAACTGCTTTCCAGAACTAAACATTCAAACTATTAGGATCATAATCATTTAAAATACAAATTGGGACACCATCATTATTTAAACTGATCAAACCCCATCTACCCTCAGAATAATTTTAAAATGTGACCAATTCGAGGCATATTGATTTAGAACTGTGAACAAAAATCTCAATTTTGTTACTGGCTGCTGGTGAGTTGTATGATGCAATTTATTCATACATTTATATTGTCTTAATTTATTTATATCCTTATCAGACAGGTGGGGTTTCTTGTAAGATGGTGATATGACATATCAATTTAGAAAAATATGTAAGAACCTGCTGTGTTGTAAATGCATTTGGTAAACTCTTAACATTCCATTTAGCTGATCTTAAATACATACAATTTATCCGCATACAACAGAATGATAGGAGCTAACTTGGAAATAAACACTAGAATGGTGAGAATCAGCGTAAGAATCGAAAAAGCAGAATAAGAAATAAACATAAACATAAAAATGGTAGACAGAGTCCCATATTAATAATATACAGAGTATGGTCAGAGATTATTGAGGCCACAACTGTAAACAGCGGTTTGGACAAACAAACTGAAAAGGGGATTTCCAAGAAACCAAAGATGAAAGAAAACCTCTAGCAGCCCGACCTTTTCAAATTTAATTTGTCATCTGAAATGGCAACCTAGAAACGTATGAAATATAATAACCATAAATCAATCATTATTAAACAATGAGCACATTAATATGAAGGAAATAAAGAGGCATATCCGACCCAATAAATAATATACTATATGGCAAAAAGAACTAAAAAAAACACAGCAAGATTTGCCTATTAAAGAAAGAGGACATTTTGTAAAAGATGACAAATTATCCTAAACTCTAACAAAACCACGAAAAAATACTATTATAAAATACGAAAACGAAATTGGCTTACCATTAAATCATAAAATGCTTAGAAAAAAGGATTATATAAACAAAATAACATCATAATCGCCCTTTAGACCGTCAGCTACTCTCTTGAAGACAAACAAACTCCTTTAAAGTTGCTGGATCTTCAAACTTTTACATTTTTTCTGTGTATGTTACTTTGAAAATGCTTGGGTGAAGCCAAATCTAGCATTAATAGAGTGCAAAAGAATGGCATCAAGCTAATATATGGTGAAGAAAAGCAATTACGTAATTGACATGTCCTAAAATTTAAATCCACATTTTTTTCACCTAGATCACACTTTTATAATGATAAAAGAAGCAGACAAGCACTGCGGGAAATATAACTTTCACACACTCTCCATGCACCACACGTTCTTCAGCCTGCATGGGTTTCATCAAAATGGCATGAGCAATCAAGCAGGCTAAAGAATGGAAAGACACTATGAAAAAGTAGATGTTGAGACCACAAGCTTCTAAAAAAGACACACATTAACCAGCCACTCCAACAACCCCCTCCACCTTCCCAAATCAACATCAATGTACGAAGCTGGCACCATCCATCAAGGAGTAAAAAACTGGGGAGTGTCAAAGGTGAGCGGTAATCTTATGACATTTACCCAAATAAATAAAAAATTTGTGTGGTAAAATGCACTGTTTAGAATATTTTTGTCTATAATTGTCTGGGGAGGGGAGAACCTCCAAAACTTCCCCATTTCCTCTGAAAAGAGTCTCACTGGCTAGAACAATACAGTGTGTGGCTCGTATGCATTATTTTGTTGGTAATTCCATTGGTTCCCTATTAATTCCTGTAAAATCACAAAGGGGTTACAGATTCAAGGTGGAGATGCAGAGTCTAGGCCATGGAGACTAAGGGCCAAATTTATAATCTGGCGGACGGCCCATTTCTCTGCCAGGATGATGGTGTAAATTACTCCATCGCCCTGACTGAGGGACGATCCACGGTTAAAAATAACAGCCAAGCAGGCATTTCTTTAAGCGTTGCCAGGAACTGGCAGCAAGGCGGTTCTTGTCAATGCTTTTTGTAGTTTGTCCCGGGGCTCCGTGAACATGATGGAACCCTGCACCAATTTCTGTCCAAATGAAAATGCTCCTCACCATGGGAGTCCTCTCTCATAGCAAGGGGAGCATTTAGCAGTTTTCACTGCCCCTTACCACCAGGGTGTCTCCAATGGCACTTACTTCACAGGGCCATCAAATGGGTTTAATCATGGCAGAGACGGGGTGGTCTCCACCGTGATCAAACCAAAGGTCCACCCACATATTAATTTGACTGGCAGATGATTATGTTAGGTGTATGGATATTATGTCACCGTTGCGACGAAGCATGCTTACTGCCAACATATAAATCAGTCCCTAAGTCTCAAACATCAAGAATATCAGCAAATGAAGGCACTAGCACCACCTAAACAACTCCCTCCTCTGAAAGCCCGAAACACCAAAAGAAGACCAAGATGAAATTTTAGATTTGTGGGTGAAATTTGTGAACTTTCCCAAAATTTCACTATAGATAACTTAGCGTGATTTTCAAATGTGGGTACTGTTTAAAGCAGAAAATTTTTGCCAAGAGATGTCTTCTGCTCGAACCAGTCTTCTGTTGGTATCATGCATGAAATTTATTGGTGTGAGTAATGTCTTGTTTAAAAAGTGATGTGATGCAAGGTACCATTAAACCTAATTTCTACCTTTCATGTAATTTCACATATTTCACAAAATGTTCATGAAATTATGCAAGTTTACAGACCTTTAAAAGAGGCCACACCATTAGCACATGTACCATTTTACAAATACCATTTGTTGGTGTGGAAATTAAAAAGCAAGTAATTGTTTGTGCATATGATTGTGGCTACGTAAATGACCTGTTCTCCAATCCTTCTTGTATAGTTTATTTTGCAATATTCCCAGTCATCTATAGACTGCTCTGCACTTCAGCAACCCTGAAAAAAACAAAGGTGACAGTGAAGAATGTGGCCCTGCATCCTGACTATGAGGGATTTTGTGCTCTTCTTGGAAAATGCAAGTCCTACTAAGCATATATTATGTGGTGAACTCACATCACGGATCCTTCTTCTCTAGGGACAATTATGTAGCCTTTTCATTTTACCTTTATGCAACCATACTTTACAATTGCCCCATGTCTTGTGGGTCAACCTGTACCAGCTCGATCACAGCAGCCCAAATTCTCAGGTTTGAATTCACATACATTTAAGGGGAAACGTGAAACTACTAGCAACACAGAGGGACTTGGTGTGCTGTCTGCAGGGAAGTAGTTGTGCAATGTTTTATAAGTGCTATCCCAATGACTGTTCAGTTGTTTAATAAATACAGGATTAGTGGTAGCTGAAGTATTTTTATTTTTCATTCAGAAAAGAAGAGAAAAGACTCCTTATTTATTTGAGTATTTCTATTTTGATTTTACCTTCAACAGAAACCAGGCCAACTTATAATAAGAACAAGGCAAGCAATGAAAAAAATAAGATCAAAGAAGAGAAAGGTGCACAATATTAACCAGAACATGCCAATAGTGTGAGAACCATATAACAGTTTGCGGTCTATAGTGACTTAAGTAAAATCATATCCATGAGAAAAAGTACCTATGCCTTCTACACCATGTGCGAATCGGTACCTAGGTCATTTTTCCACATGAAAGAGTCGACGGCCATTGGAATCTCACTCGTGAAGGGAAAGATAAGCAATCATAAAAAGATGAGGAATCACAAGAAGTAGTGAATAAAGAGTGAACAAGTGAAAATGGAACAACAGAAAATTATAGGAGCAGATAACGCTGAAAATATCTGGCCCAATGATAATCCAAAAGTGTTAAAGTTTAGAAGTGTGCATTCAGCAAGAATAAATACAATACCTATTAAAAGTTTACATTCGAATTTCAAGAAATGTACACTTTTTGTGTGAATTCATACCAATCAAATAAACATTAATATAGAGGCAATCTACAGGCGGGAAAATCAGATAGACAATCAACAATTGAATAAATCAACTTCCTATTTTCATCGACACTTATAAAAAAAAGTTGAACAATGACAACGATACTTACAACCTATTCCGTTCACATTGTTAAAGTAGTCATAGGCTGATATATGTTCAACTAGATCAATCATTCTCTGTAAATTCACAACTGAAAAGATAAATAGAAATATAACTCTGGGGTTGGGAAAGGATTTGGTACAAACATTCCAATATAATACCTTGTGCAAATCAATCACACACCTAAACAAACTACAATAACTTATAGAAACTCCAATCCTGGATGTTACGTTAATCCCAACTTCATTACCGGCAAAAGAGGATACACTGTCTGTTACCATGCGATTGACAACCTCTTCGAAGGGTTGTGCCAAAGACTTCACCAACCCCAGAGTTATATTTCTATTTATTTATCTTTTCAGTTGTGAATTTAAGAATTCAAAAGTTTAAGAACCAGTGGCCGCTTGTGTGTGAAAATGCATTATTTGCCATTGATTTACACAAACATTCTTAGGGAGAGATCTACCACAGCTCCTGTGAAATTGTATTTAAAATATAGTTCATGTTTACTTATGAAATTGGCCTAACATTATTCAGAACTCACCATTTACAGAAAAATCCCCAGAAATATCTAGGAGCCAACCTGAAGCCTATTTAAATTTTCATTCGAGTTTTATTATTTTAATGTTGTTTATGCTAATCAATGTCATCTTAAGGAGATTTGGAATCCTAGCAAGACATATCTTGGGACCCACTGTTGGCAACAACATTTTATTTATTGCTCAATTTATGCTAAGTATAGCCCGCATGCTGTCAATTTATATTCAATTATACATTAAACTATAGGAAAAGATGGCACACAGGAACAGCCAAAAGCTGAAGCTGCCATCATTCCACTGGCCAAGTAGAAACAAAAGAAAGCTTGAAAAAGCATTTATGAAGCCATGCAAGGAAGATCGATGGTTAGAAGCAAGGATGTAGAGGTAGGCACAGATAGTGGTAAAGAGGGATGTGAGGTCATGAGAGACGTAGAGAGGAGTAGAATCTGAGAGCAGTGAGGTAGACAGAATTGTTATAGAGAGAGGGTGCAGGTACATAGATGTGTAGAGATTGGTAGGGAAAAAGAGGTTGAGTACAAGGAGTGAGCGAAAGTAAGAAGAGAGATATGAGAAAGGAAGGTAAGTTCACTTACAAAATCTCTTTCCCAAAGAACGAGAAATTGTATTGTTTTTATTACGATTAGTATTAGCAGTAGGTGTCGTAATAGTAGTGATAGAAATTATAGCAACAAGAATGAAAATAATAATAAAAAAACATAATTAGGTATTTATTTAGCTTTATTATAACTAATAACGGTGACATATCAATAATAAAGACATAGGAGGAGGAGCCTAGCGCGCAACCAAGATGGCCGCGTAGGTGCGAGGCACCCGAGGACCTCCGCGACCTCCTACATTTATCCTGTCTTCATCCTGATTCGGTTGAGGGGACTGTGTTGGTGAACCTGAGCCGAGGTGGTACCCGTTTTCCGTATTACAATCGGACCCCGTGTGCCGTGCTGGGCATCGATTGAAGTTTGCGGCCTGCCCCTCTCCTGACCCCGGACTAGAGTTGGGAGGTGATCCAGTGGTGAAGTGAACAACAACGGCGGGACGAGCCTGGCGAGTCGCGTACCCCACACTTTCACTTTCGCTTTTGAGCCCTCTTGCCATTGTCGCGAGTGGGATCACGGCCTTTCTGTGTGTGGTGGTTGCCTCGCTGGGGGACCCTGCCTGCCCTGCGGGGACCTGCTCCGCCTTTCTGAGGCGACCTCTGGGGTCCTTGGCCTCGACTGTTCGCTCTCCGCGGTAGGACTCGTGGGTGTACGGGATACAGGACGATGGCGACGAAGCAGGATGGCGAGAGGCCAAAGGCCAAATCGACATGGCGTGGCGCTGCAACTCAAGCCAACATCATGGATCGCTAAACCCTGCCGAAGGGTTCTCCCGGTGGGTCGCATAAGTCCCCTGAGTGCCCCACAGATGCCCCGGATTTGCCGACGGATCTGACTTTGCAGGACATCATGGGCGCCATCGCGGAGATGAAGACCTCGGTGGGTCAACAATTTGATACCCTGGCGCACAAACTCGACGCGGTTCTCATCGATGTTAACCTTGTCAGGGCAGATCTTTCCAAGACAAATGACAGGGTGGATTCTTTGGCTCACACCGCGTCGGGCCTCACGACTGAGGTGGCGGCCCTCCAGACGGAGGTACGTCGGCTCCGGCAGGCCAGTGCGCTCACGGATCGGCGACTGGAGGATTCCGAGAGTCGGGCCCGGAGGAACAACGTTCGCATTATCGGGGTGCCAGAGGGATTGGAGGGTTCGGCGGCGGATCTCTTTGTGGAGGATCTGATTTCTAATCGTCTGCAGCCTCGAGGTTTGAGTAAATTCTTTGCGGTGGAGAGGGCCCATAGAGTTCCTGGTGGCAAGCTGAAGGTCGGAGCTCCCCCGCGGCCTCTTATTGCCCGTATCTTCAACTTTCGGGACAGGGACGCGATCTTACAAGCTTCTAGAGTGCAGGGGCCGCTTAAGCTGGAGAACGTGGAGGTGAACTTCTATCCTGACTTCACTCAAGCGGTCCAGAAGCAGAGGCTGGGTTTCATGGGCGTTAAGCGGCGGCTCCGAGATATGAACTTGAAATACGCCATGCTTTTCCCGGCCAGACTGCGCGTGGAGTCCGAGGGTCGCTCTCATTTCTTTGACCGTCCGGAGACGGCCGGGGACTGGTTGGACACTTTGCCTAGGGGACATGATCGAGAGGGTTTGGGGGCCGCGGGAGGAGAGTGCCCACTGGACCGGGCCAGCGGTATTGATACTGGGGCTAATTCCTGATGATGCCACCTTTCGGCTGTGCTCAGGGTTTCTTGACTGTCGTGCTTTGCTCCCCCTCCCGTGGAGGTTGTGGTGTGTCTCGAGGGGGTTCTCTTTCCTCCTCTAGGGGGTCTTTGTAGTCTAGTTCATGCAGGGGCGACAGGCACACTGCAAGTTGGGGGGGCTGTTTGGGCTCATGCAGGGGTGCAGGGAGGGGGGAGTTTTGTTTGGAATGTTGGGTTGGGGTTGGGTATTGTTTGTTTGTACCACAAGGCAGACATATTGTTGTGTTCTATTCAAGGTGCTCTCTGGGAGGGGACAGATTGGTTTTGGCTGTGATGGGGGGTAGGGGACTGAGACTTCTTTCCTGGAATGTTAACGGACTGGGGGACAGGATAAAACGGGGGGTGGTCCTGCAGTTCTTAAAACGGATTTCACCTGATATTGTGTTCTTGCAAGAAACACACCTTATTGGTAACTCCTTCTGTGCTATGAATAGGCGGGGCTATCGCCTTGTGGCCCATTCGGGCTTCACCTCAGGTTCGAGGGGTGTGGGCATTATGGTTAAAACCTCGCTCCCGTTGGAGGTTGACGAGGTGCTCCATGATGACAGGGGGCGATATACGGCTCTGGTGGGTAGATGGGAGGGTAAAGTAGTTGTTTTGGTTTCTGTTTATGTCCCGACGGGGTTGCAGACGACTACTTTTGCTGATTTGGGGCGCCTTCTTCTTGGGCTGCCGGAGGGTATCTTAGTGGTTGGTGGGGATTTTAATGCTGTGGTCTCCGGAACTGAGGATCGTCACCCACCCAGGGATCTCCCCCGGGCCCAAACTTGGTTGTCTGGCCTCTTAGATACCCTGGGTCTGGTGGATTGTTGGCGGCTAAAACATCCTGCGCAAGTACAATACACCTTTCATTCCGGGGCTCATGGTAGTCTTTCGAGACTTGACTATGTTCTGATGCCAGCGGCACAGGCGGGGAGGGTCGGGGAGGTGCGGCATCTTGCTCGGAGTGTTTCAGACCACTCCCCTCTCTTGTTGCACTTTGATATTGTCCTGGGGATGGAGGGGAGGGTGGTCCCGATCAACCCCTGGTACCTGCGTAATCCCGCGATTCGCGCAGATTTGATTAAATCCCTTGAGCAATATTTTGGAGATAATGTGGGATCAGTGTCGTCTGCTGTTTCTCTGTGGGAGGCGTTCAAAACGGTACTCCGGGGGGAGGCCCTGTCCCTCATTTCACACTCCAAGAGGTGTGAGCGGGAGGGGGTGACCCGTATCGAGTCTGAGATAACTGAGTTGGAGGGTGACCTGGATTGTGGTGTCACAGACGACAAACTGCATGCTCTCAGGATCAAACAAGCGGACTACAAGGCCCTAGTCACCGAGGCGGCCAGGGGCCTGAGTAGGGAGCAGCAGGGGCGACTGTATGATATGGGTGATAAAGCTGGAAAACTGATCGCGTGGCTGGATAAAAAGGAGAGAGCGAGTCGAGTTGTTCCGCTGGTTGAGAGAGTGCAGGGTGTGTATGTTACTGATCCGTGTGAAATTGTTGATTGCTTCGCAGAGTATTTTCGCGGGGTGTATTCCCCGGTATCTTCTCGCTCGGAGGAGGATTCCCGCGACCTGCTTAAAGATATTGCGTTGCCTTCCCTTTCGGAGGAGGATAAATCGTTGATGGACGCGACTCCGACGTCTGAGGAGATCGCTCTGGCCATACGTTCAGTCGCCTCTGGCAAGGCCATGGGTCCTAATGGCCTTCCCATTGAATTGTACAAATTGCGGCCGGATACATTGGCGCCGCATCTTCGTGGTATGTTCCTCGCGGCCCGGGCGGCGGGTTCCCTCCAGCTGGACCAGCGTCTAGCCACTATCGTGGTTATTCACAAGGAGGGGAGGCCGCGTGATCGGGTCACTTCTTACAGGCCCATTTCGCTTTTGAATGCGGTACCCAAAATTCTGGCCAAGGTGCTGGCTAATCGGCTGGTCAGCGTGGTGTGCGACCTGATCCATCAGGACCAGTCCGGTTTTATCCCTCATCGCAACACCACGCTTAACCTGCGGCGTCTGCATGGGGTGCTCTCGAGGGTTCCGTTCATACGTGAGCCAGCCATTTTGGCGTCTCTGGACGCCACTATGGCATTCGACACGCTTGAGTGGCCATATATCTGGGCGACGCTGGAGAAGTTTGGGTTTGGCCCGGGATTCATTGGCTGGGTGAAATTGTTGTATTCCGGACCGCTAGCCCAGGTGGTGGTGAATGGTAGAGTGTCGGCTCCTTTTGAATTGGGTAGGGGCACGCGACAGGGATGCCCGCTGTCGCCTCTCCTCTTTGCGCTCGCCTTGGAGCCCCTGGCGGAGTGGCTGTGGTGGCACCCTTCGATTCGTGGTCTCCGATGGACTCCTGAGTATGAGGATCGAGTCTCTCTCTACGCGGACGATATTCTTTTGTATCTTGCTTCCCCGCGTGAATCGTTGATTGTGTTAGTGGATGTGCTGAATTCCTTTGGCCGTAACTCAGGCCTAGTCATCAACTGGTCTAAATCCTGTGTATATGTCCTCTCAGGGGAGGCCCCTATCCTCCCGCGGGGTTGTCCTATCCAGGATGCTCAACAGGGATTTAAGTATCTGGGTATTTTTAGTACCCTGGACTCTGCGGCCCGAGACACACAGAACCTACTCCCCCCCCTCCAACGTTTGAGGGCGGATTTGGCGCGTTAGAGGCGCTTGCCGCTCTCGCCGCTCGGCCGGGCGGCGCTGTTTAAGATGATGTCGTTGCCACGGTTTTTATATGCCTTGCAAAACACGATGGATGTCGTTCCGGCTAGTTACTTTCGGGAGGTGGAGGGTCTGCAACGCCAACTGTTTTGGGATGGGAGGCCGCGGATCGCCCTCGCGAAGCTGACGCTCCCGTGGTACGATGGGGGGGTCGCCCTCCCCGACATCAAACGTTATTACTGGGCCTCCCAGCTGGCTGCGATAAACCACGGGCTTTATGGGCCCGCCCTTAATCCGGCTTTTGAAATGGACAAATTGTTGTTGCCGGGTGGCGACTACAATCGTGCGCTCTACTCTAGATCGCTCGACGCACGTTTGACTGGTCCGACACGGGTCGCGGTACGGGTGTGGCATGCGGCAAACTCGGCGATGGGGTGGAAAGATCGGTTGACCCGGGCGACGCCACTGTTTGCCTCTGAACGACTGGGTTGTTTGTGGACGACGAAAGGCTTCGAGAAGTGGGACACGATCGGCATTAGCAGGGTGGGCGATCTTTGGACGAAGGGGGGATTTAAAACGTTTGATGTGCTGAAAGCGGAATACCAGTTGCATGACAGGGAATACTTTCGGTATGTACAGGTTCGCCACGCGTTGTCTTCCGTGTTCCCGGAGGTCGGGTCCATCCCGGAGTGCTCCCCCTTGGAGGATAGAGTGCTAGATGGGCATGTACCGGATGGCACTATCTCATTGATCTATAAAAAGCTCATCAACGATCGCTCGGGACTGCTTGCCACCCTCCGTGAGGCATGGGTCGCTGATGGATTGGAGCTGGACGACGAGGATTGGGTATCTGCGGTTGCCTCCCCGAAAGAGGTGGCCATACCGGCCCGCCTTCGTTTCGTCCAGCTCAAAATACTCCACAGGGTTTACGTTACGGGACCGGGCCTGATGCGCATGGGATACGCGGTGGATGGGATGTGTAAGCGTGGGTGTGGCATGTTAGGGACCCTCCTCCACATTTTGTGGGAATGTCTGGAGGTGTCTCGATTCTGGCGTGGTGTGCATGAGGTGTTGCAAGCGGTCACGCATGTTGCGCTGCTCCCCGAGGCTAGGAGGTGTCTGCTGAATGTGTGGGAGCCGACTGATTATACAGTGACGCAAACGTGGTGGGTGACATTGGGATATATGGTGGCCAAGCGTGACATAGCACAATTGTGGGGCTCCCAGAGGTCTCCCACGATTTCGGTATGGAAGGAAAATATGGATTGGTGTATGTTCCGAGAAAAGGTTGTGTATGTGGCGAGAGGTAAGCCTGGGAAATGGGTAAAGGTGTGGGGCCCCTGGAACTCCTACTGCGGTGAGATCTGTACCCCGCCACTGACGCCCGACCTGGCGGCGGCCCTGTCTCCCTAGTCTGCACATTCTTTTGATTCTGTGTTACCGTAACCACTTTGTTTCTGCCCCTGCCCTTCCCCCCCTCTTATTCTTGTAGGTTGGTAGAGCCCTCCCGATGGGAGCACATACTGTTGCCTAGATTTTTGCCGCCTTGTGGGTTTGTTTCTCGTTTTTTCATTTAAAATGAAACCGCCATTTGGGATGGTTGGGCAATGTGGCTGCAAATGATTTTTGATCTGTGGGACTTTTTACTGCTTGCTGCTAGTGTTTATGAATATGTTTCATGGTCTCACTGTCTACTAGCGGCCGGCCTGAAGGTTGTAGGCCCATACTTGTATATCTCTTGAAATCTGTAATAAAGGTTTCCAAAAAAAATAAATAATAATAAAGACATAAATAACAAAATACAACTACCCAAGGTGCTAATGTTAATATGGCAATTTTTAATATTATTTTTAATGCTGGCAGAAATAATAGTGAATTTGGACTGTGCTGGTGGACTAATTTTAGGCAAAAAGAACAGAAGAGTGCAGGGCAAACACAGTTGGTGAATTGAAAAGTAAGAAAAAAGAGAAAGAAAATGTGAAATCACTCTTGTGAGTAAAAAGAACCCTCACTCACCAACCTGGTTGGTGACATGCTTCATCATTGGGTTCCCACCAGAGAGGCCGAATGCCTCCCTGGTGGGCTACAACGCCTGGTTACAGCGGAGCGGGTTTTGATGTCATCCAAGTGTGATAAAACAGAAAAGGTGATTTAAAAAGTACTTGGTTTAAACCAAAAAAAACGTTATTCATGGTAAACCGAGCACTATTAAAATGGTAGTTGGATGTCAAAGTAGTCTAGCCAAAATTAACCAGACTCATCTGTGTAAGTGAATAAAATCATGGTCAACATGTTTCTGCCTCATTTTTGCTAAATTTGGCGAGGCTTTTGTCAGGACCAAAGGAGGAAACACACCACAGCGGTATGCACACACTAAGGTGCACCCTAACCTGTGATGTTTGTGAAGAATTGATTCAAGACTTACAATTCGTAGTCAGGCCTCCCACTTTTCTGAAAGTCATATGTATCTGTGAACAAACAAGAAAAACGCACAGACACATAGTCGTACAGACAAGCATATTATCTTAGTTGTCCTCGAAGTAAGGTAAATACAGGCGTGATTTGAGCTGGCACTTTATCATGATTAATGGTGCTCATAACCAAGTCGCTTCATTTATGCAGTGTTGTTAGTAACAACGCTTCCTTCAGAGGTCGAATTAAACAAAAATACCATATCCTTCTTAAATATTTAGTCCGGTGCCTTGTTTTCAAAGAAACCCTTAATTTTTAAAGGAACAGAGCGTCTATATTGTGCACTCTATATTAGTCAATGCTAATTTATATTGAAAAAAACACACACACGCCTATTTAGTCAGACTGAACCAAAAGTACCATGGTTAAAATGAACGTTATAGGTATTAAATGTTCACCAAAGTGATCCGCTTACTTGTAAGGAACAGGGAAATTTCCCCATGGGTCCGGATGGGTGGCGCATACTTATAGTCACACTCTGTTGTTAAAAAAGAGCAAGGTATAGCCAGTTACCAATGAGGTGAAACTAGGTACGACTCACCCGTCTTACAGAGAAATTCGTTGTCAGCAACTTTCTACTCCAAAGTCCGATGCCCGCAGCTGACCTAATTCTGCCCAGTGACAGGACCCCGGCAATGTTGGCGGGTACGCGCGAAGGGTCTTAAATAATACTGCCTATACAGCGTTCTCGTTCCGACACGCACACGTGGTGATGTCACAACGTCATAGCGCTTGTGGCGTGGAACAACTAGACCCGTTAGTTTAGAATGACAGGGCCATGTTATTGAAAGGCAAGCAAGCTTTAATCACACTCGCTGACAAAAGGGAAACAGGAGAAAAACCCCAAATAATTTAGGGAATTAGCATCTAATCCATATTTTCACACAAATGATTGAATATACAGGGGGACTGCAACACGTAGGGAAAAGGACACTAATAAAACATACACTGGTGGTGACTATGTTTAAAGAGGCCCTATATGCCCGCCTTGCGAAAGTTAAAAGACAGCTTGATCATATCTTTTAATTGGCACAGAGTGGGCAGGGCTCAGAGCTTGCATTAAGTAACTTGATGAGTAGAAGTCAATGCCCACAAAATTCTGGAAAAAATATTGCCGGTAAAGCGTACTAGTTCCAATGCACACACGCAGTGACGTCACAGCGCGTCATAGCGCGTGTGGCATGGAACAACTAGTCCAGTTGTTTGGGCATTAAAGGGCAGTGCTATTAAGAAGGGTGAAAACTTTGATCACACTTACTAATAAAAGGAAAAAACCTAAATATTAATAGGAATTAGCGTCCAAACCATACTCTCCCAGGTAAGAAGAAAGAATGGACACAGCGTTCTTTCGCAAAGTATGGACAGAGCTCTCATAGAAAAGACCTGATGAAAAGAGTCATTGCCCACAAGGTTCTAAGGACAGAAGTTCAAAAAAGGTTAAAAAAATACTTTTTAATCCATGAACATTTCGCAATGTATGTAATAACCTGGCTTAGTATATCTCAATGTGGTCATTCTGATGTCTGCAATTTGTGAGACATAGCACGGCTACCGTGAAAGGATCGTGCCCCATGGGATATTATCATTAAGACCTGAGATGTGGGTTGCCAAATAGTACACCCACCATTGTTCTTTCTCAAAAAGACGTTGTGTTTGGTTTCCCCTGAGAAGATCTGTTCTATTATTGTCCATTGCAAATCGTTGGTTGTGTGATTCATCTGGAGGAAATGATCCGTCATACAGGTGGCACTTCTTTTACAACGGATATTGCTATGATGTTTACACATGCGTTGTTTGATTTTGCGTGTGGTCATGCCCACATACCTCATGCCACAAGGGCAAGTGATCAAATAGACCACATTTGATGAATTGCAATTGGTATGTGAGCGTTGTGTCCAGATGGTTCCATTTTCCAAATTCAGAGTTTTTGTATGAGTAGTGAGGTGACAAACACCACCATTTCCACAAGGGAAATGACTCTGTATTTGAGGCAAGCCCCAAGCGTTCAAAACAGTAGAAGTAACATCCTTCACAATTTGTCTTGGGCGTGTATGAAGAAGGGCATCCCTGATACTCCTTGCTTTTTTGTATGAAAAGAGCGGTTTTGTCCACTTTCTGTTGTTACTCTCCAGAATTTTCCAATGTCGATTGATTGATTTAGAAATTGCATTTGAGGCCACGTTGTATGTTGTTACACAAGTCAATAGGGCATCCTCTGGGTTTTTTTATGGACTTCAAGCGACGCTTCTCTTGGCTGATTCCTAGCTCGTTTTCGTCCCTTGTTGAGAATCCAATCAGGGTACCCTAGTTTCTGGAGTTTTTTTGTAAAGTCGGTAGCCTGAATACGGAAATCATTGATACTACTACAGTTTCGTCTGATTCTATGGTACTGAACATATAAATTCTCTCTTAAGGGCCTAGGATGAAAACTTGAAAATAGAGTAGGTTATTCTTAGCCGTTGGTTTGCAGTGAGTTCAGGTAGTCAGTCTACCCTCTGATTTTGTTATCACCAAGTCTAAAAAGATGATTTCTTTCTTATGCATGGTGTGTGTAAACTTAAGATAAGGGTCCAAGGTGTTTATCCATTCTACGAACTAAAGCGGAGTTTCAGGACCTTGCCAGATGATCAAAATATCATCGATATATCTCTTCCAGAAAGAGATTCCGGCAAGGTTGGGGATGTATTTACATTCAAAATTATGAACATACGAACCCGCTACACTAGGGGCGAATGTACTGCCCATAGAAGTACCGGTGGTTTATAGGAAAAGGTCCTTCTTGTATTGGAAAAAGTTTTGTTTTAAAGCAAGGGTTGCACACTCAATGATAAATTCTCTCGGGGTCTGGTAATCCCATTCGCCTTCACCGAGAGCCTCAGTCAAGACTTGGATTGTGTCATCCTGTGGGATGCTTGTATAGAGGCTTTCAATATCAAGAGAGACCAAAATGGTCAATTCTTCCTCAACCTCAAAATTTTATAATATTCCCAATAGACTCTTAGAGGTCCATTAGGATAACGGGCGGATCACCACCGCCCGTATGGCGGTGGCGATCCGCCCACCAAAACCCTCCAACCACTGCATATTTCCCCCGCCACATTACCATGGCAGGGGGGACCCTGGCGGACGGGAAGACCGTCTGCCGGTTTTCCGCTGATAGGCAATCCGCCCGATACCGGGATACCGGGCGGAAAAGCAGTTTATATGGTGGCGGTGTCTGGTAGACACCGCCATCCATAATACTATGCAGGCGGGGTGTCGTTGCTGCCACAGAAAGGCAGGCGGTCTTTGCCATCGATTTGCCAGGGATTCTGGGGGGTGCACATTGGGCTTTTCAATGAACAATGTGGCAGGCACCGTGCGGTGCCTGTCATGTTGTGCATTGAAATGCACTACCTGCCTTTGTGGCATTGCGGGGGTGGTGCTCTCGGCACCGCCCGCCGCAATGTTGCAGATGCGCCATGCGCCCGCCAGCGCATACTAATCGTGAGTGCGGGACCGCCGCACCCTCAGCAGGTGGTCCCATTTTCCGAGGGTATGGTGGGCGGTCAAAGTCCGCCCCTATACTAATGGGGCCAGTAGTATTTTTAGGGTAAGTTGAAGTCTGTTGCACAAGTGTCTTAAGAAAAAAGTCACAAAATTGTGACAATGGTTCCAGAAGGGAACCAATCCCAGACACAATTGGGCGACCTGGAGGTGGGAATTTATTTTTATGTGTCTTCGGGAGAGTGTAAAAATACGGGATTGTTCCTTGGCCAATTGTTAGAAACTCGGCTTCATGTTTTGGTGATGTAGCCATTTACCTCAGCATTATTCACCAGGGTACTAATCTCGGTCTTGAGTTGTAAAGATGGACCAGTACCCAGAAGGGTATAATTCCTGGGGTCACTGAGAAGACGTCTACACTCCTTATCATAGTCTTCTGCATCCTGAATCACCAGACCTCCACCTTTGTCTGCTGGTTTAATAACAATTGCGACGTTAGACTGTAAGGACTGCACTGCTTGGTATTCGGCCGCATATAGATTCTTAAAGATTTGTGGCTCGACGTAGGCTTCCACATCATTGAATACTGCTTGTTCGAAAGCTAGTATTTCAGGTGGAACCATATGTGGCGGTGGATGGAATGTCGATTTGAGCCTGAGACCAGTGTCACCCTTTGGATTATTTGTCTCAGAAGGCTCTCATTTTTCAAAAAAGGCCTTAAGTTTCAACTTCCCAAAAATTCTGAGAGTTAGCAGTGCAGTCAGAATTTATCCAAGCGTGCCGTGGGAACAAAACCTAATCCCCGTTCAAAGACTGCAAGTTCTGAGGTAGATACATTTGTTAAGGAGAGGTTAGTAACTAGGCTCTCTCGTTGCTCGGTCCCACTTGTTGGTCCCGTTGTTTGCTGCGTGTGTGATTGCCTGCTGCATGTTCCTGCTCCCACGTGGACTTGCCCCGTACCTCTTCTTTTCCCTCTTCCTCTCCGGCCCCTCTCTAAAAAAGGGGGGCGGAAGGTGTTTTGTAAGTAAGGGGGGGCTGCAAAAAGAATTAGGTCGGCTGCGGGCGTCGGACTTTGAAGTAGTAAGTTGCTGACAACTAATTTCTCTGTAAGACGGGTGAGTCGTACCTAGTTTCACCTCATTGGTAACTGGCTATACCTTGCTATCTTTTAACAACAGAGTGGGACTATAAGTACGCGCCCCCCCCGTACGGACCCATGGGGTAATTCCCCTGTTGCTTACAAGTAAGCGGATCACTTTGTTGAACAGTTACCACCTATAATGTTCATTTTAACCATGGTACTTTTGGTTCAGTCTGACTCAATAGGTGTGTGTGTGTTTTTTTCAATATAAATTAGCATTGACTAATATAGAGTGCACAATATAGACACTCTGTTCCCTTATTACTAATAAAATTAAGGGTTTCTTTGAAAAAAAGGCACCGGACTAAATATTCAAGTGGGATATGGTGTTTTTGTTAAATTCGACCTCTGAAGGAAGCGTTGTTACTAACAACACTGCATAAATGAGGCGACTTGGTTATGAGCACCATTAATCATGATAAAGTGCCAGCTCAAATCACTCCTGTATTTACCTTACTTCGAGGACAACTAAGATAATATGTTTGTCTGTACGACTATGTGTCTGTGTGTTTTTCTTGTTTGTTCACAGATACATATGGCTTTCAGAAAAGTGGGAGGCCTGACTACGAATTGTAAGTCTTGAATCAATTCTTCACAAACATCACAGGTTAGGGTGCACCTTAGTGTGTGCATACCGCCGTGGTGTGTTTCTTCCTGAGGCAGAAACATGCTGACCATGATTTTATTTACTTACACTATGGATCAGTCTGGTTAATTTGGCTAGACTACTTTGACATCCAACCACCATTTTAATAGTGCTCGGTTTACCGTGAATAACTTTTTTTTTGGTTTAAACCAAGTACTTTTTAAATCACCTTTTCTGTTTCATCACACTTGGATGACATCAAAACCCGCTCTGCTGTAACCAGGCGTTGTAGCACACCAGGGAGGCATTCGGCCTCTCTGGTGGGAACCCAATGATGAAGCATGTCACCAACCAGGTTGGTGAGCGAGGGTTCTTTTTACTCATAAGAGTGATTTCACCTTTTTTTCTCTTTTTTCTTACTTTTCAATTCACCAAATGTGTTTGTCCTGCACTCTTCTGTTGTTTTTGCCTAAAATTAGTCCACCAGCACAGTCCAAATTCACTATTATTTCTGCCGGCATTAAAAATTATATTAAAAATTGCCATATTAACATTAGCACCTTGGGTAGTTGTATTTTGTTATTTATGATATGTCACCGTTATTAGTTATAATAAAACTAAATAAATACCTAATTATGTTTTTTTATTATTATTGTCATTCTTGTTGCTATTATTTCTACCACTACTATTACGACACCTACTGCTAATACTAATAGTAATAAAAACAATACAATTTCTCGTTCTTTGGGAAAGAGATTTTGTAAGTGACCTTACCTTTCTTTCTCATATCTCTCTTCTTACTTTCGCTCACTCCTTATACTCCACCTCTTTTTCCCTGCCAATCTCTACACATCTATGTACCTGCACCCTCTCTCTATAACAAATCTATCTACCTCACCGCTCTCAGATTCTACTCCTCTCTACGTATCTAATGACCTCACTTCTCTCTTTACCACTCTCTGTGCCTACCTCTAAATCCTTGCATCTAACCATCGATCTTCCTTGCATGGCTTCATAAATGCTTTTTCAAGCTTACTTTTGTTTCTACTTGGCCAGTGGAATGATGGCAGCTTCAGCTTTTGGCTGTTTCTGTGTGCCAGCTTTTCCTATAGTTTAATGTATAAGTGAATATAAATTGACATCACGCAGGCTATACTTAGCAGATATTGGGCAATAAATAAAAGGTTGTTGCCAACAGTGGGTCCCAAGATATGTCTTGCTAGGATTCCAAATATCCTTAAGATGACATTGATTAGCATAAACAACATTAAAATAATAAAACTCGACTGAAAATTAAAATAGGCTTCAGGTTGGCTCCTAGATGTTTCTGGGGATTTTTCTGTAAATGGTGAGTTCTGAATAATGTTAGGCCAGTTACATAAGTAAACATGAACTATATTTTGGATGCAATTTCACAGGAGCTGTGGGGGATCTCTCCCTAAGAATGTTTGTGTAAATTAATGGCAAATAAGGCCTTTTTACACACACTCGGCCACTGGTTCTTAAACTTTTGAATTCTTAAATTCACAACTGAAAAGATAAATAAATAGAAATATAACTCTGGGGTTGGTGAAGTCTTTGGCACAACCCTTCGAAGAGCTTTTCAATCGCATGGTAACTGACAGTGTATCCTCTTTTGTCGGTAATGAAGTTGGGATTAAAGTAACCTCCAGGATTGGAGTTTCTATAAGTTATTGTAGTTTGTTTAGGTGCGTGATTGATTTGCACCATCTATTATATTGGAATGTTTGTACCAAACCCTTTCCCAACCGCAGAGTTATATTTCTATTTATCTTTTCAGTTGTGAATTTACAGAGAATGATTGATCTAGTTGAACATATATCAGCCTATGACTACTTAAACAATATGAATGGAATAGGTTGTAAGTATCGTTGTAATTGTTCAACTTTTTTTATAAGCGTCGATGACAATAGGAAGTTGATTTATTCAATTACTCACAAGAGTGAGTTCACCTTTTCTTTCTCTTTTTTCATACTTTTCAATTCACCAACTGTGTTTGCCCTGCACTCTTCGGTTGTTTTTGCTTAGACTTATTAGGGGATATAAGAGTGTCTTAGTTTTTCCCTCTCTCTCTCTCGTTGTTGAGATATATGGACTAATTTTAGGGCCAGTGGATTGTCAATCAGGCCTTTGGGGGCATTGATGGGCCCACACACGGTACATTTGTACCATGCTATTTACTATTGGTACCCTTGAAATCATCCCAAGCCACATAGGAAGGCAAACAGATCCTTGGAGCAGAATTGTGGAAAAGAATTCCGTTAGATTTACAGTGGGCAAAAAAACACACTCTGTCTTTCAGGCCAGGCTAAAAGCCTTCTTGTAACATGCCTAATTCATTATTTATTGAGATTACACAGGGCTCTGTCAGCATTTCATGGGCCTTTTATCTTGCATGTGAAAACTGTATTGGCTTAATGTGCTATTTAGTTGTATATTTTGTGTTGTGATTGTTTTCAAGGTGGTCTTCACAGTATCTGCAGCACTTAGAAACAAGACGTCATTGTCTAGTAAGCGTTTTCTGAATAATAAAGATAATAAAATGATTAATTAATGTAGCTAGTTTGGAGCATGAGTAGTGTACCAGAATGCTATTACTCAACAGCATTTCACACTCTTCCCTAATGTAGGACCACATTTAATATTGTGTGCCAAAGGTTGTAGCATACTGCAAAGTGGCAAGAGAAGCATCTAACAACATTCCAGTGCAGAAGAGATTCTGCTCAGAGAGTAGCACTAAAATGTTTATCACAGTTGAAAATCCCCGGTAATGAATGCAAAGGGAATGTTTCAAGGTGGCGATAAATCAAACACCCATCACCCATTTTTACCACCAATACGAACGCATATCTACGAAAATGACACAAAGTAGAGCGAATGAGCATGGGCAGATTGCGTTAAAAAGTAGCAAAAAATAAATGCAGGGGTATGCCTTACACACGATTTTTTAAACAATATCAAAGACCTTCAGAAAGCAACGTTTCACTCAGTGTAGGAAAGTGATCAAACAAACAAAAGTAAGGGCTAAGCAGGGGCGTAATAGTACTGCTTCTTGATCAAACTACATACTTGAACTAACAAGTATTTCAATTGTAATATCAGCTCATGCTAAATTGCTTGTACTGGCACATGTGCAGAATTTGATGTGATCTCACAAAGTTCACATTCTCCATTCCTGCCATTTGTGTTTGGGGCAATCCTGTCCGGTGTGATACCAATAAGTCTACAGCTTTATATTGGGATTCATTGTATTGCAGATATTATATGAAGGTACGTTTTCCTACCTATACATCAGGTGTCTTTTATATCTAACATAAGTAAAAAAATTGATTCTTAAATGTATCTAAACATACATATATGTATATTACATACACCTCCTGAATGGAAGCTATGAGCACCTTATGGGTAACCGTCACACTCAAACCCCAACCATCCACAGGGAAATTGAGGAGTGGGCATGGGAATAATGATCAAATATTTTTATTGACAATATTTTAGAAAAGGGTGACACATTTTGGCTTTCTCCTTCTTCAAACCCATGCCATTTCCAACCACAAGTGCTTTTTAACAGTTCAGTAATAGTAAGTGAAAACAGTCTTATGTATCTGCCCAAACATTCATAAACATAGAAACAAAGTTGTTAGAAAGTCATCCTTTTGTCCTGTTCACCCCCATTTTGTTTGCTGAATGATACTGGTGGTAACTGACATTGACTTACATTGGGCTCTGCTAAGCAGGCCCAGTGCTAGTGCTATGTTTAAAAAAAGTACATGTAATAGGGTACACAAACAATTGGTAATGACAAACCCTAGAAGTCCCTAGTAGATAATAGGCTATGGGGTGCAATCTACCGATAAGTCCCCAGTATATAATAGGGCTTGGAGGTTTAGAGGCCCAGCAGATTTCCCGCACTTGCATGTGGTGCTGCTGTCCTTTGTAAAGGCAGTCCTGCCTTGCAGCCTGTCTTTAAATGTAAATTCTCACAATTGGTATTGACAGACCCTATTAGTCCCTAATATATAATAAGCATAGGGAGTTCAAACTACCTATAAGTCCCTAGTTTGGGATAGGGCATGGAAGTTTAGAGGCCCAGCAGATTTCCTGCACTTGCATGTGTGCTCCGCTGAGTGCCTACTGTCATGTGTGTGTCCTTTGCCATTTTGAAGGCAGCCTGGCTTTGCAGACTGTCTTTAAAAGTAAATTGTGTTCAAATTCGACTTTGGTGGTATAGGCACTTTAAAAGTGCCAATCTACCTTATCTTTATATAGGCACTCCCAAGGTCTCTGCTAGGTGTCCCAGGGTTCGGGGACGATGTAACTATAAGCAGATGTTTTATATGTCCTGGTGAGGGGAAAACTGCCCGTTTCATTTTTCCCCATTGTAGATACTTAGCTCTATAGGTTAACTTTGCAATATTTTCTTTAGGTATAACTATTGCTAGGAAAGGAGTAAATATCATTCAAGGACTTAAACGAGTGGTATTGATAAATCCAACAAGTTGCCACTGTTGAATTTATTGTAACTAGTACAGAAGAGAAGTTTCTCTTCTGTAAGCCAAAATTCTGCCTTCAAGTGGTCTCTGCTTATTGGTCAGCCTTAATAGGCTTAGCCAGTCTGCTTTGATTAGGTGATAAGGGGCAAGGCTGGAGCAGAGGCTATCTGATGGAGAGGGCTATGCATCTGTGGAGGTTAGATTCTAGGGAGGGGGCTGGGAAAATTAAACTAAGTTCAAAGAGAGAGCAGATCAGTAAGGAATGCCAGGCATACCTACCCCACATCCTGTGCCCCAGCCAGATGGCAGCCTTAGGAGAGGAACTTGCAGAGGTCAGGGGATGGAGAGCTAATAGAAATGTGCCCCACTGTGGGTTGGTTTTGCTAGCTCTTACTTCTCTGGAGAGAAATCATCCATGTTGGATTTTGGAAGTGCACTGTTTTGTGGGACAAGAAGATGCCATACTTTGGAGGAAGCTGTCATGCTATTGAGTGACACCTAGTATCTCATTGGACAGAGGCACCCCCAGCCTGTCACCCCCAGAACACTGAATAAATATGCGAGAGCTGCATAGTCTCTCAGATCTGCTACCTGAAACTACTAGGCAAAGAAGGACTGTCCTGCTGGAATCTGGATCAGCCCCCAAGGCCTGTACTCTGAATGACTGTGCCTGCTGCACAATCTGTTACTACAGCCCTGGTGACTGTCCCTTGCTTCAAGAATTAAGGAGTGGACTCCCTGCAAACTACAGGTTAACAGAGCCTATCTGCATCATTTCCACCAAGAGTGCACATCCTGGAGTGCGTCCAGTGGACGTTTGAGGATGTGCTCAGCTGCATTGTGGAGACTGTATCATAAGTAAGTGTCCTGAGTAAAAATCCTGTGCATGAGGACAAAATCTGTATATTTTACTTAATACTTAGGAACAACTACTTCATTCAGGTGTTGTGTAATATCAAACACTCAACTAGATAGGTATAGCAGCATCCATATCTTTTTCGTGCCACTGAAACAGAAAACAGAGAAAAATAAATGTTAGTGTAAAATTAGACCAAAATAGTTGGACCAAAAAAGTAAATAAACCTCTCGGGGGAAGCAGAATTATGTACAATGTATATGTTCGTCTCTCCTCCCAAATATTATCTCCACATAATTTCTAAAACAAGAGTGTTACTTTACCAAATGAACTGCTAATTCTTCAAACCTCCCCAGTCTCCAGGCTGTTGAGTTCCATTATATATCTTGATCCAAGATTACAAAGAGCCAGATCTATACTTCTCCATCTTATATTATTTGGTAGTATGTGGTCAATAGCCAAATACTGCAATATCAGTGTATCACCATCTCATTGTTTGTGAAAGAGTCTTGCCACTGTATAACTCATGTTTTTGGTTCCTTATAGATCTAGGGCCAGATGTAGGTGGCTAAATACCGGTCGGCAGAATTTCAGTGTTACTGACCGGTATGTAGCCATGTGCAATGTAGGTAACACCGAACGCCATCGCAAATAAGGAATCTGTAAAAATAAGGGAAACCAGTTACCGATTCCTTAATTTGAGAATAGCAGACACCAAAACCCCTAAATACCGTATCGGTAAATAAGAAATCCTTAAATAATTGCAAATCCGATGTACCAGAAATCGGTAATACCGAATTTTTGATTTTTCAGTATTTAGGAGTCGCTAATTACCACTGACTCAAAGCAGGTGGTAATCAGGTGCACTGCATTTAGAAATGCAACAGTGTGAACACAATAGCGGCCCTCTACGTAATTGCAAGGTGGCTACATTTGCAAGCAGCAGGACTGAGGATCTGGAGACGGGAGGAGCGTGTGTATATAGACTGCGCGTTACACTCTTCCAACTGACTGAGGCTGAAATCTATGAGAGGTACAGGCTACACTCCTAAACCATCCTAGACCTGATACGGGACCTGCACCCACTCCTGGAGCATCAGACACCAAGGGCGCACGCTATACCAACACATGTGCAGGTGCTCTGTAGCCTGCACCTACTTGCATCAGGAAGTTACTAGGGGGTGATATCTGTGGCAGGTGGTGTGTCACAGAGTTGCCTGTCCCGTTTCTTCAACTCTTTCTTGGATGCCATGATGCAAAGAATGCATCACTACATACACTTCCCCAGCACACAGGCGGAGCTGCAGAATACAAAGCTGGATTCTTACCAAAAGGCACAGTTCCCACATGTAATAGGGTGCATTGATGGGACACACATACCAATCTGCCCACCTGCAGCCACAGAGTATATATACCGGAACAGCAAATCTATGCATTCCATCAAGGTGCAGGTGATATGCGATGCGGACCACATCATCACTGACATTGTGGCCAAATTTCCAGGGAGTACCCATGACTCTTACATATTCAGGAACAGTGGAATCTACACACGTCTGGCTGGGGGTGAATTTGGAGAAGGATACCTGCTAGGTAAATCAATGTGACACACCATGATGTATACCTTGGATGAATGTGTTGGTGACTCATATTAATGGCACTTCCTTTCTCACTTAGGTGACAGCGCATATGCCGTACGATCATTTATCCTGACTTCATACCTCAACCCATCCACACCAAGTGAGAGAAGATACAATGTGGCACATAAAAGCATGCGCAACGTTGTGAAGCGCACCTTCGGACTCTTAAAAAGCAGGTTCCGCTGCCTCCACAAAAGTAGAGGTGCATGTCAGTACCGCCCCATCATCTGCTGTAAAATAATAGCAACATGTGCCATGCTTCATAACCTTGCCACAAAGAAAGGAACAGCAGTGGAACTAACTGACTCTGAGGACGAGGATGAGGACTGTCCACAGCCAGCGCACAGCGCAGCAGGTGTGGCAGCAGCACCAGATGGGAGACACAGACGGGCAGAGATAACACGCAACTATTTCTGAGTAAGTAAGGAGACACAGCCAGTTACTGTAAGTGAGTGACGGTGTTTAATTGTCGTAGCACACCACCACAACATGAAGGGCTTCACATGCCAGGCCTAGTTTGAATGCATATTACAAAACCAAAAAGGGTTACATCACCCATTTTGGTAAACCATGTGATGGCTGGCTTTACTTTCTGCGCCCACGTGTAGCACTGCTGCGTTCCTTGGGCACACTGTCCTCACTGGCAGTCTGTCCTGTGGCAGCGCTGTGACGTTCGCTGCGCCTCCTGGACTCCGTTGTAGGGGGCGTGATGCTACTGCGGCTAGTAGCCTCTTCACTATCCCCCCATCACCTGTAGTGGCAACCTGGTTTGTCTGTAGCACTTCTTGTGCACTGGTCACTGTGACCAGCCCCCTTGCCACATCACGGCTGCAGTGGGCCATCTCCTCCTGCATGGCCACCGAGCGCCTGCAGAGCAGAGAGGTGGCAGTGGAGAGGCAGTTCACCGCCTTGGTGTAGTTGTCAAGTTTTTGCCTCTCCCTGCGCCTGGCCAAACGGTCCTCATCCAATTGCTGCACAGCAGCCTCACTGCCTGGGACATGTCCCTCATGCCCTC
Organism: Triturus cristatus; assembly: GCF_964204655.1. Classification (NCBI taxonomy): domain Eukaryota; kingdom Metazoa; phylum Chordata; class Amphibia; order Caudata; family Salamandridae; genus Triturus; species Triturus cristatus. The sequence goes on along the minus strand of NC_140584.1, from coordinate 790,561,425 downwards.
AGCCACAGTATTGTTCATGCTACTGATGCTTTTCTCGATTCCCAGCATGTGCCCATTCATTTGTACCATCTGCCGCTGGACTGACCTTATCGCTTTGCCTTGCAGGCGCTGCACCTTGAGCATGTTCCCCTCAAGACGGACAAACACACTCTGATCCTCGCCCTGTGAAGCTGGACTGACTGCCCTTGCCCTGCGGCGTCTGGCACCTGTGTGGTGTGGAGGCGCTCGGTGGGTGACTGTGAGCCTGCACCGTTGGCATCCTCAGCCACCGTGGACTGTTGGCCTCCCATGCTGTCCTCCTCGGACACCTCCATCTGCTGGAGGCTGGCCACTGCATGCCTCTTGGCTCTCAGTGCTGGTGGCGTTGATGGCGGCGGTGGTGATGCTGGTGATGGTGGTGGTGGTGGTGATGGTGGTGGTGGTGGGGTGGTGTGCCCTGCAGGCGACAGGACCTCCTCCTCCTGTGTCCTCTCTCTCCTGGGTGCCTTTCCTGTGCTCCCCTCTGCAGCCCTGAGCGATGGCTCACCTGTGGAGACAGAATGTACATTTGCTCACTTATCCAGAAGCATTTGCGTGATAATAAATTTCATGCCTGGCAATCGAACTGATTGTCCTTTGCTTGCTAATTGCTGATGTGTGTCACATGCCTTTGGGTTCAGTGGACTGACTGTTCTGACGTGTTACTTCTGACTACATCTCCCATAATGCATTGCTGGTTTTTAGTAACAATGCCTCATTGGGGATTGGGGTTAGGGAGTGGGGGGCACAGCATGTTTGTTGCCAGCTCTGGCTGAGCTGTTTGCATCCCCAATCCCACTCACACTCTCCGGCTGGAGGGTGGACTCGACCAGGAGATCCAGCACAGTTGGTGCAGGTGCATGCTTCCTCAGGTCATACCAGTGTTTTTTGAGTTCCTCAATGGAGCGCTGGGTTACTCCAATGGCATTGATCTTTTCTTGGATGACCAGCCATATCTGCTTCTTCTGGGATTCAGGCACGTGCAGAGACTGTTTCCCAAAAAGTTTGTCGGGGTCCTTTGTGACATCCTCAATAAGGACCTCCTGCTCCCTCTCACTGAATTTATGTTTTCTCTTGCATTCAGCTGCCTCCTTCTCCCTCTCCTGGTTGTCCATATTTGCTCAGTCATGTCAGTAAAAAGTTGGAAGAGTTGCTCCTGGCTTGTTTGCTGTGCTCCCTGCCTCTCAAACAGCTTCACCATCAGTGCAGCATGGGTGTGGTCACTTCCTGGTTGTGAGGTAATGAGGAAGCACAGGACTGGCTGTTTCGACAATTACCGATTTTTTAAATTACCGATTTGCTAATTACCGAATCGGTATTAAGGAATCGGTGATACCGATTCGGTAATGGGGAATCGGTAATTATTTTTACCGATTCATTCCGAATCGCAAATTGTTACCGATTATTACCGAATCGCAAATTTTTACTGATTTTTTACATACATCCGAAAAACAGAGTTCTTAATAGCGAATCGGTAAAATTCGCTATTAAGGACTCGGTATTTCAGAATTACCTACATCTGGCCCATAATGTGCTCTAAAATACAGTTTCCTGTCAGAAAGATAGTACTTCCCACATATTTTTTGGGTCAAGGACAACTCAAAACATAAACTGCATAACTAAATTTTGCAGGAAAGACATAATGATTTCCCTTTCTTTCCTCGTAAGTGGTTTACACTTTTTTTACTTGCTTTACACGATATTACGATTTTACTGGATTAAACTACTGGCATCTAGAGAAACCCGGAGATTGTACCAGCCAAGTAACTTTATTCTTTGTAGAAATATCACAAACTGTTAACTTGTCAATTAATGATGGAAGCCTTTGGTCAGTGACAGTAGGTTTATTGATCAGCATCGATCCTATTACTGGGTATAATCATAATAATTTCCAGTGCTCTGTAAGGAACCTACATATTTCATTGTGTTTTTTAGAAAACATCATAATAAAACATATAGTGCTACCTTTTTCTGATTTGGTGTTTTTATCAAATAATAAATCATCCCTATTTTCCACTCACAACGTAATTCACAGTCTGCTTTAATGTTTTGTCATCATATTCCCTGGCATTAAAACTAATGAACATCACCTCCTGCTCCTACTCAATTGCCTCAACAATACTGCAGTTGTGTTTGGTTCTCATAAGTTACGCGGGGTATACTTTTCTTCAGTGCTATACGGCATGCACTACTATAATGCAGTTTCTTATTCCCTGCTGTTTCTTTTTTTTTATAAAGTTGTCTCTATAACATCATTAGATATAGATAACTTAGCATCCAGGCAACCCACCGAATTCTCATTGATCTTACCTGTAAGGATAATATTGAGATCATTTTCATTCAGAACCCTAAATAATTGCCTCAACAGTTCCTCTGAAAACAGTTTATCAATATATCTTAGCCTCCAGATCAATGGTCTGGTGCACCATGTAAGAGGCTCACTCCAGACACCTGCTCCTCCCATCAGACCATAAACTAAATTGCATAGCTGGGGTGAAGCAGGTGTCAATTGCAGTTCCCGGTAGTTGTCTGTAAAGGTGGGCATCAAATAGAAAAATATGTTCTTTCAGGCACCAGTCTACCATTACTAAGAACATATTTACATGGTGCAAAACATTAATGGGTCTAGATTGTAAAAATGCTTACGGACTCTCAGCCTATCCTCATGTTTTATCCATGTATATAATGCTGGTACATCAAGTACATTAAATTGGAAACCATTTTCCCACTTGATATCATACACCTCCCCCCTCCCCCCCCCAAAAAAACACCTTAGTATCCGTCACAAAAAAGGGCAGAGTTTGTACTTCTGGCTTTAAAAGTAATCAACATAAAAGGAGCTCTTTTCAATAGGCTATTCTGTGCAGATATTATTGGTTTACCTCATGGGTCTACTTTATTTTTGTGGGATTGAGTAGTAAATTCTAGGATATCATTCTCTAAATAAGCATATCCATCTCTCTCTAATAGTCCCTTTCAGACCTAACAGTCCTAACAGATCTTTCAGACCAATCACATAACTTTTCAAGTTTTATTTTTAAAATGTGTGTAATATACTTTGGCAGTCATTTCAGGACAAATTTCATAATTGTATAACAAATTACATCATTCAATTGTCTTTCAGCCTCTAAGATACAATTTTATTATGAACAAAGAACAGCATTACCTCCCAGATTGCATAATTGTAGAGTGCAGGCTCTTGAGCTCCACTGTTACCAGCTAGTGGAAGATGTCTATGTTGTCAGAGGGCATTTGGGAAAGAAATATTGTTTTTGGTTTTAAGGGACTGTGGCTTTGATCATTGAGCACTAGCCCCTCTTTCTCATCAAAAGTTATATTCTAGTCATTATATTCTAAGGAGAGCACTCCCTATAATAATAATAATAGTACTGAAGCCTATAGATTGTCAATGTCAGATATATTAACAATAGAGAAAACCACATTATTTACAGGTACTTAGATTCTTGTGTAATGTATAGAACTTTAAAAGCTTTTTTTTTTTGTTAAGTAATTTTATGGATGCAAAATAAAGTACCAAAATTACAGAGCAGCATAAGATGGAACAATAGAGTAATAAAAGGTATAGCATCAAAAAATATTATAATAAGGAACAATCTAAGTGAAAGAATATAAGGAGAGGGGAAGGAAATCGTCTTATGGATGAGAAATGAATAAGAAGAATAAGGGTACATATTAAAACAGGTGATAGTAGAATAAAAGTTTTAAAGATAAGGAATAGTAAGGGAGAGAAATAGGGGAAAATAAAGATAAAACAAGTAGAGAGAAAGGAGAGGAGAGGGAAAAGGGGGAAAGATTAGATAAATAATTAAGGTATAGAAGGGTGAGAAGATAGGAAAGTAGTAAAGGGAATCCAAAATAAGTCAGATTTGATTTTCTAAGATAGCGTTGATGATGAGACAGTAGAGATTCTATGTTCATTGCAAATAAGGTTCCACCACATTAACGTACATACCTTAGAATTATCCTTCCAACAAGTTAAAATAACTTTGAATGTAAGGGAAATGAAAAGGTCAAACAGTTTCAAATTTGGTGTAACATCGGAGAAATCATCAGACATAAATCCAAGAAATAAATTTTGAATGATAATGATATATTACAATGAAATATCTTGGAGGACATAGACCAAATGGATTTCCAAAAACTTTGGGAGTGGAGTCGGAAATAATGGTGGCCAAAGGGGTCAAGGGTGTAAAGGGTGTAGATGAAGTGGTGTCATCAGTAGAAAATTTTGATATCAAGAATGGTTGTAGGGCATTAAATATTTGTGAATATTGGGAAGAGTTGGCTAGAGGTAAGTTATAGCGTTGTTGTAATGTAGTGAATGGTGTGACAGAGTTATGAGATACAAATTGATAAACATAAAAATACCCTTTTCTTTCCAATGTTTAAAGTAGAATGATTTGTGTCGGAATTTAATGAATTTATTATACCAAATGGAATGTGCAAGGAACTCTTGGTGAAAGGTGGCACCCTCTGTGAAGAGTGAATGTATCAAATGTTGGGAGTATTTTAAGATGGCATAATGAGAAATAAAGGTACAGTAAGATATAGAACAGGTGTCGGAAAAGGAGAATTCATGTAGCAAGGCGCGCTCAAAGTCAATCCATCTGGGCATTGGTGAATCATGATTCTGCTTATTTAAAGCATAGAATTGTCTAAGAAAAAAGCAGTATGGTATAATTTGAAATGAGGAAATCTCACACCTTCTTCAATGTTTGGTTTAATTAATTTAGATAAGGCAATACGAGAGGGCTTATTATTAAGTTAAGTTGTTTAAAATAATAATTGGGGTTTTTGAATGGTAACATGGAAAGTAAGAAAAGAATGAGGGGAACAATCATCATTTTAATAATTTCCAATCTACCCCACCAAGATATAAAAAGAGGGGACCAAGAATTAAATGATTTTTGATTTTTGATTTTTAGTGCGTTAAAATGGTGTCAAAGAGTATGAGGGATGTTAGAGGAGAACCATACACCCAGGTATATAATTTTAGAGGGACAACATTTGAAATTGGTGTCGGAAAACATGTATTGATAACAGGTGGAGTTTAAGGGTAATACCTCTGTTTTGGAAATATTTAGTTTGTAGCCAGAAACGTTAGAATATAAATCAATTTCCTGTAGGAAAGGAGGTAGAGAGGGAGGGGGGGTTTGAGAGATAGATCAAGATATCCTCTGCATAAGCAGATAATTTGATTTCATGGGATTTATGTTGAAAACCAGTTATTAAGGGGTTATGTCGGATGCATTCAAGGAAAGGTTCAAGACATAAAAGAAATAAAAGAGGAGAAAGTGGACAACCTTGTCTGGTACCTCTTTGCAAGTTAAAATAAGGGGATAGAAGACCGTTAACAGAAATAGATGCACAGGGTTCAGGATACAACAACTTAATAAATGAAATAAATTTGGGACCGAAGCCAAACCAGTGAAGAGTTATGAACATGAATGGCCAATTTACACGATCAAATGCTTTTTCCACATCAAGGGATAATGCAGCTAGAGGATCAGGATATCTCTTCCCCAATGCAAGAACATTAGATAACATCCTAGCGTTACCAGAGGTAAGTCGACCTCTAATAAAACCGGATTGGTCAGGTTTGATTAGAAGGGGTATAACGGTATCCAGTCTAGAAGCAAGAATTTTCGCAAAAATTTTACTATCATAATTAATTAATGAGATTGGGTGATAATTTTGGCAAAGGGTATGATCTTTATCTGGTTTAGGGATGATTACAATGAGGGCATCTAAAAAGGATCCCTCAGGTTTTGTTTCAGAGATGAAGGAATTAAACAGTTCAAGTAGATGAGGAGCAAAAATAGAGGAGAAAGAAGAGATTAGTTCAATGGAAAAACCGTCTGGACCAGGATTCTTGGTCCTCCTCAAAGATTTAATAGCATCAAGGATCTCTTGGAGAGATATATCTTTTTCAAGGAGGGACATAGCGTCAGGCACAGACGGGGGAGAGGGAAGATCATCAAAGAAAGATTGAGTATCACTAGCAGAAGGAGATGTATCATCCATACATACAGAGTGATAATAAGATTGGAAAGCACTAACAATATCAGATTCAGAGTGACGTAATTTATTAGTAGTAGTGTTACGAATCGGGCCGATGGTTTTGTTTTCCGTTTTGATTTTTCAATAATTAGCCAACATTTTACCTGCTTTATTTTGACCCCAGTGAAATTTGGACTTTATTTTAAGTAAAATATTGCATGTATCAATTGTAGCTAATTTATTTAGGTCAGATTTCGCCTTAATTAGGTCACAGAGGTGTGAAGGAAATTAGATGTAAAGAAAAAGAGTGTTCAAGAGATTTAATGTGTTTAAGAGCAGAGAGATACTGGGAATTTAGTTATTTCTTCTTTTTGGCCGTGTATGTAATGGTGAAAGCCCTAAAGGATACCTTAAAGGCGTCCCAATTATTATGAATAGAAGTATAACTAGCTTTGTGAAACAGAAAAAATTCATTTATGAAAGAGGTAGCCTCAGATATATAGGATTGGTCAGACAGAAGAAAGTTGTTAAATCTCCATCGGGCATGTTTGGAGTTGGTAGGGGATAGATCAAATAACAAGGAAACAGGGATAAAAATGGATCCAATTTCTTAGGATTGAACAGAGGGTAATAGGGATTTTGAAACCAAAATATAATCAATACGTGAAATTGTATGGTGAACATTTTAGAAGAAAGTAAATTCATATTGGTCCGGATTGCAAGTTTTCCATACATCAAAAAGTGGACGAGAGGCAATAGCATATTGAAATGATTTATGAGACTGGTCAGGTTTAAATTTGCATTTTGATTTTCTGTCGGAAAAGAGATCAAGCCAATTGTTAAAGTCTCCAGCAACAATAATATTGCGATTGGAAATGGAAGATAATTTTAATTTAATCATGTTCCAAAAATCAGGGTCAGGATGAACTGGTCCATAAATATTAAAGAAAGTGATTGTTTTATTATGGACCTTGGCCGGAAGTATTGCCCAACATCCACTTGTATCATTTTCAGTAGACAAAATGTGAATTTGTCAAGATTTATGGCAGAGAATTGCAACCCCACCCTTGCGGTTGACCGCAGGTGAAAAAACAACCTGGCCCACCCACTGGCATTTAAGCTTAAGAGATTCAACATCATTACAGTGGGTTTCCTGTAAAAACGCAATTTGACAATTTAACTTTGATAAATGAGAGAGTACCTTCTGACGCTTGACAGGGTGACCCAGACCACGGACGTTCCACGACACAACATTAAGCATATATCACTTTAAAGACAAGGGTACAAGAACAATGATGACACACTGCAGAGACAACAAGGGGAGGAAAACGATACTGTTTGTCAATAATGAGGCAAGAAATAAGAAATAGAAAGATCATGAGTTGATTAACAATGAAGACATAAATACACCATTTATCAATAGTAAATGACACAAAGAAATAGCAAAGAATAATAGATGATAAAGAACCGTACAGAATGAGGAGGTTTACACAGAAGCACAAAAAAGAAATATTCATATACATATAAGAAAAGTTAAGGGAAGATAAGCAAAGATAGGAAAAATTAGGAAGGGGGAACAAAACAAGGAGGAAAGTAGAGTTAGAAGGGGAAAAAGTAAGGAATGACAGATCAAAGACAAAAAGCCAGATCTGTACGAAACAGAATAAGAAATGGAAACTGGGCATGTCTGCACTCAATGGCAAGACAGACAACACAGACAAGGGCAAGACAGACAACACAGAGATGCGGAGGGGAAGAGGATAAGAAAAAGTATTGAGAAGATGATATAAGATATAGTATAAGTAAAATAATAGAAAACCAAATATTTGTCAAGACCGCTGAGGATCACAATAAATGAGGAACATTAAGAGCTAGACGAGAGGTAACAGTAACAATTGCAAAACATTAGCAATTAACATTTTAACAATATTAGAGGATAAAAAGTTCAAGAACGTTGAGCAGATGTAGCCATAGGCAGTCAAGCAATGGAATGTAAAAATTGTTTTAGCTGGAGAGGATCTTCAAAGGTACGGGAAACAACTTCATGTGTGATTTTGCAAAAACAAGGATGCAGGATGCCATAATAAATATTCATAGATCTCATTTGAGGCCGAAGGGCCAGAAATTCTTTACACCTGGTGTTGGTAGCATTGGAGAGGTCTTGTGAAATGAAGCTGTTATGGCTTGACCAAACAAGACGACGTTTCTCTCTAGCAATTTTGAGAACATGCATCAAGTCAGTAAATTCAAGAAACAGCATAATTATGCCTCGTGGTTTGGTAGAGTGAGGATGAAGATGACCAAGCTCGTTGGATGTTGAGGGGAGCTGAAGACTGAAGATTGAGGAGGCTAGCATAGAATATCTTCAGAAAGGAAAGGAGATCCGGACCTTCGATATTTTCCAGTAAACCATACAGGTTAAGATTGTTCCTTCTGTTGTGATTTTCCAAATCCTCGGTGTGGAGTTTGAGCTTATGAATTTCTTGCTCTAACAAGGAATTTTTATAGTCGCGTCTTGCAGGTTACTTATTCACTGCTCCATTTTAGACATTTTACCTTCTATATTGATCCATCTATCTTCAATCAATTGTAATTTTTCTTTAGTGGCGGTCATGAATGGCCTTAAAGTGTGAATTTCCTCCAAGACAGAATCTAAAACCGGATTAGAAGAAGATGACCTCGCGGAAGAAGTGGATTCGTTGGCCATCTTAACGAAGTAAATTTGATGACAGGAAGTAGGATGATTTTTAAAAGTAGAGATCCTTCCCATATACAAGAGACACAGAATTATGAAAGGCAACCAGGGTGAGGAGCTATCTCATACACAATATGATGAACCAGACATGACCCTCCAGAAGGCAACTCACTGATGAGAGAAATTTGAGGTCAAGTAACAGCAAGCAAAAGCAAATAGTGAAAGGGAAGATAACCTGTAGATATGATTAATGACACCAATCCTGAGAGGTTACTACATCACCAAATGCTTGTTACGTCAAGTAGGGTGTCGACAGCTTAACCTTTGTATGGCATGGTAATAGATAGACATACCTGTATATGAAAGCGTGAACAATAAAGGCAGTCACAGGCATGCAAGAGCAATAGAGATGAAGAAAGAGGCAAGTGGCAGTGGAGAGAAGCGGCTCTGAATGAAAAAGGATGCCAGCAAATAGTCAATAATGTCCATTCAGCAGAAAACTCATCCTCTCCTACACAAGCGTTATGCAGTAGCCCAAGAAGATGTTAAAAAAAAAAAAATGGTATATAAATACCAAAGTGGTATGCCTACAGCATCCCTGGAGACCACTCGTGAAGATCCCCTCAGACGCGACGGTCGCCGTGCATACAAAATGGTGGCTGTCAGCGTTCGTGAGGTAAAGAGGAGATACAGTTGAATTAGGGCAGATACAGGCCCTCCGCACTCATAAAGCAGAACAGATAAGAGCCGCCATAATGCGGGAGACATCCACTACCATCCGGCACTTGGATAGGTTACCATAGCGGTCGAAATCCTCTTCCTTAGTCAGCGTCACAGCGGAGCTCAGAAGGGAGCTGCCATCATGCGCGGCGCAGTAGCCATGCCCCAACTTCAAAAGCTTTGATCTCCTAATGCAACGGAAAAGGCCTTTCCTTGTTTGTTTGTCAAAAGATATTTCTGAACAGTGTGACTGTCTTAGAGTTAATATCTGGATTTCAGTTTCCTCTATTTTTCTAGTAGTCAAATTAAATACTGTATTAGCCTCCATTAACACTTATTTAATTCTTTGCTGCTCTTTTTGTTTTATGTTGCCACCATCTTTGGGTGTTCTCTGCCCTTGTCCTCTTTGTCTTGGTTTCCTGCTTTTTTCTGTGTCTCTGGTTTGCATCTTTTTGCGATCTGCCCCTTGGCTGCAGTTGAGTGTTTTTCTGCTCAGTATCAGCATCATGAATTCCACCAAAAAGGCAAACTCTTTGGATGTATGTGCAGTGACGGCTGGTGACATTTGAAAGTGGTGCGGCGTAAAATTTGAGTCGAAGTGCAGAATGGCGAGCGAGCGTAGCGAGCAAGCCCTAACAACCTAAGAAGGGGGGTCAGAGGGTTCTCACCACAAGACATTTTTGAAAAAAGATTGGGCAAATGGTGAACTTTCAAGCCAATTTTAGAAAGCAAAGTTGTACTGTGCGCCCTTCCTGCCAGTATGACTGTCTATGCATTTTGGGCAAACATTGAAGTGAGCACAAATCCATTTCTCCTACTCCCATTGTTATTGTTCATTTACTGCTCTTTCAGACCATATTCAAGACTCCTGAGTCTTGAATCTCCCCCGATGTTTTAAACACCCTGAGGACATATCTAGTCTAGTAAAACATATAGATAGAAATAGCGGCCATTGGCATAAATTGTAAATTAATACTTGTATAGCGCACTACTCACCCGCAAGGGTCTCAAGGCGCTTGTACGAATACCGCTGTGGAACCCCCAAGGTGGAGGCCAGGCATCCTTAGCGTTGTGGGGGCCGTTGTGGAGACTAAGCAAGCTATTGCCCAGAGTTGCAGAGTGGGACTCCATGATTGGAATCGGTACCGAGGCGAGAATTGTCAGGTCCTTGGAATTTTTGAGCCCAAGACCCACGAGGCAGGGAATTGAACCCTGGTCCCGGGCCAGACCTCTGCATCAGGGTCTGCTGCTCTAACCATTGAGCCACACTTCTCCACTGTCATAGTTCTATGAAAACAAGTTCTGTTTCAAACAAGTTGCTCTTCCTGAAACATATAGCTAGTCCACTTTCACATAAACACTTTAATACTGTGTTTCACAGAACAAACTGAAAGGTACATGCATCGGAGTTGCTATTCAGCAGTGCTGACTGAAGATGAGGGCATTCCCTTGTCGTTAATGCCTTGGTGGGCCTTTGGACCTCCCTGGGTATTAACAAATGATAAATGCCTGACCATGAGTACAGGTATTCATACTGCACCCATATGAAAATGAGCATGATCAAAAGTGTTTTTCTGATACTTCATCTTTAAATGACTGAGTGACAGCATCATTTTGTATTCAAATGGAATGAATGAGTCTAATACTATTTAATTTCAGAAGAAGTCACAGAATAACATTGCGAAGCTTCCTATAAGTGGTAGGGCAGAAACCATTACGTTGAATATAAAGTGCAAGCAAAGCGAAAATTAATCATATATGAACAATCTTTTCTCCCCTGTTTTCCCAGCATACATCGAACGGGCATCCAACCGACGCCTTCAGTGCATTAGTTAATTAATTCCATGGCAATTAATCAAAGGTCAAGCAATACATACAAATTCCAAAAATGAAACCATCAAATATTACATGCAATATGCAGATAAAACAGATAAAATTCATAACGGTCAGCACAGGCTGGAAGAAATTCCTACTGCAATATAAAATTGTCCTTGGCACCCTCCTAATGGCTACAATCAAAAATTTAACAATTTTACGTAAATTTCCAGTATTATCACAGGAGAAAAAAAAGCTTGCTGCAGAAAAATATGGCTAACCAGAATCGTCTTCCTTCTAGAAGGGCTTTACAAGTGCACACAGTGTGCAGGGTTGCTTCATTCTTAGAAGAGCAAAGCCTGCAGAGATCAGAAGCCTCCTTGGAAAAAGTGTCCTGACTCAGTTCTGAAAAGGGGATAGGCATGCATATAAATTGATCACGTTTTTATCTAGTTTTCACTGAAGTGGAATACATTGTGCGTGCGTTTAAAACAGTGCATTCCTTGAATGTCTGTACCTTTCAAAATATGTACTAAAACATGGGCACCTGTGCTTGCGTTGTTTGGGCCGGCCTGAAGTTGTCGAGTTTCTAGAGGCCACCTTTTCATGTAGTATGAACCTTTTACATCCAGTAACCAGTGTACACCTCTTTGGACCTCGTAAAACACACAAAAAGTTGTTGTGTCTGCATACGTTAATTTCCGCCAACAAACTTTCCAGTGTAAGTTTTAAAATGTATGTTCTAAACGTACCAGCAAAAATAAATAACCTATAACTTAAGGTGTCTTGAACGCTTCCCAGACTTCGATAGATTGTGTGTTAGCCTGGTGGTTCATTATCAGACTTACATAACTGATCTTTTTGATAACTTAGCGTTTTTGTTATCTATTTCTTTGCGGTGGTTGTATAGCAAGGGCATAGTCATGGAGGGTCCTAAAAAGCGTAAGTTAAACTGTATAAATTAATATTGCACTATCTTGAAATGTATATTTAGTTCAAGTTAAGCGTGCAATACAAAACCTGAAAATACCCGCAGTTCGCTATTTTATAGTAAGAATGTAATCTTTGCGCCCACCATGCATGCTGTATAAATTTACGTTACTTCGAATACAACCATTTACAACACCTGCGATATCACTATTATTGAAGCATGGACGGGCTCACACTTTGAAGGGAAAAAGCTGTAAAACACTACCGTACAGCATGAAAACTAAACTCATACAGTGCCATGTAATCACCCCTTCATGCTGCTGCAGACATTAGATGGCGGTACCAACCCTGCTATTTGTTAGTGTGAAACAGCTGAGTCCCAGCTGTGGAAAGCCGTGAGATTCCAGACAAAAAGACCCTACATTTAAAATGTTCAATTCATTTTCAAACAATGTTGTATTTTTATTATCCATTTTATGTGCTGTGCACATTGCATTACAAAAAGTGTGCTTTTTAAATCTTCACTGCTGCTAGACCTAGTTGGTCACTGCATTTGTGTTTCCGAGGCTATTGATGATGTCCCTTTCATTCATCTCTTCACATAAAACCTGCTCACAATGCTGGCACGGTGAGCAGCAGCATGTGGATTATGAAAGCATGTGGCTTTTGTGATGTGGGTTATGTCGTAATAGTTCACATCTCAAAACGTCACACGGGGGTCGCAGAAAGACCTGCATATGTAATGAATTATACATTCAATTGGAGTTTGTGATCCTGTAGTGGAGGAAACAGCCAGCTTTCGGTAATTTTCCTAACTTTTGTACTGGTCGAGACAACACCTCCTCCACAACACACTGAACTCTGCCCGAGTAGGTGGGGGCCAGGTAAAGCTTAGCGCTGCTGCAGCACCATGGAATCTAAATGTGGGTTCAGGGGTGGCTAGTGAGTGACGTGCCTGTATGAATGTACGGTCAGTTGTTTAACTGTGTGAGTGCGGGTGAGTGGTGTGCATGTATGAATTCAGGGTGAGTAATGGTAAGACTGAGTGTAGAGTGAAGGGTGTGCCTTTGTGAGTGTTATGAATGGTGTGCCTGTGTGAGCCCAGAGTACGTTGTATGAGTACCCGCGGCCTCGATCCCCCCGTCCACCAGTAGCTCTCCACACTTGACGCGTGAGGCTCTACTCCGCCTTAGAGACTTCGCTCATGAAGGACAATTGTCCTTCCAAGACACCGCCTATCCTCTGCACGATTTTGCGCGCAAAGGCTTATTCACTGGTGGCTTGCTGAATGTCAGGTCCCTGCCAAAACACGCTCACGAAATCGCCCAGCTCATAGATAATCATCATCTTGATGCTTTATTCCTGACGGAAACATGGACCCACTCTGACTGCAATATAGAACTGGACTGGGCTTGCCCACAAGACTTTAAAATCTTGCATCTCCCACGACTGAAGGGGCGGGGCGGTGGTGTCGGGGTAATCTATAGAGCGTCCTGGTCAGCAAAAACTATTGCTATGGACCCAGTGGTCGGGACCGAAATACTTGGCCTTTCCATCGACTGTCACCTTGGTATTACCTTTACGGCGGTGATTTGCTACCGCCCGCCGGGAGCTTTTAATTCTACTCCGCAGCAGTCGCTCCTCACCACCCTCACTAATATGGCTACCTCTCACAACAACCTGATTGTTTTGGGCGATTTCAACCTTTGGCCCAATGGCAGCCTAGATTTTGCACTCAACAATCTCCTACTCTCCTGTGAAGGAATGGGACTTTCCCAGCTAGTGAACAAACCCACACACGCAGCAGGGCACCAGCTCGATTTAATCTTCTCCTCCCCCCAGCTAGCACTTCTGAGCGATATTCTGCCAATGTGCTGGACTGACCATGCACTCATCAAATTTCACATAGTAGGTAGCAGGTCTTGCAGACAGGCATTCCACGGCCATGTACCCCCGTACAGAGACTGGAAGGCTCTGGATAAACTCAGACTGAATGGCCCAGTATTTGAAGTGGAAGACAGTTTCTCCATTACTCAACCAGTTGAGGCCAATTATCTATCCCTTTGTACAAGGATTTCCAGCACCTCGGAACGCCTCGTCCCTCTGAAAAAGGGCAAACCTCAGAGACGAGCGCCGGCCCCATGGTTTGATGACTCCTTAAGAGCTCTCAAACTAGCATGCAGACAAGCAGAGAGAAAGTGGAGGCAGGGTTACTCTGACACTCACAAAACCCTCTGGAAAGAAAACCTCCGGGAGTATAAAACTGCCATCACCCAAAATAAGGCTAAACATTATTGCTCCATCATCACCAACGCTACGAACAGCTCAAAAAGTATTTTTCAAATACTCAAAAACCTAACCAATCCGGACTGTGTCACCTCTACACAGCCTCCTACCCAAGCCTTCTGCGACAACCTTGCAGTGTTTTTCATTAATAAAATAAACACCATTATTCATAACCTGAAAACACCTCCCTCTTCAGAAACTTCTAACACGCAGAGACCAGTCACCAGCTCGTGAAACTTGTCGTCTCCAGGCTCTGTCCTCTTGGCTAGACTGTGGGAATTTCCTCCAGTCCCGGCCTTCGAGTTTGAAAGACTTGCGCTTGGTATCACCTCGGGTTCTCCACTCGACCCCCTACCTCCAAAAGTCTGGAAAATTTTTGGTAATGAACTTTTTGACACCATGCGCCTAATTTGCAACCAGTCTTTGCACAGTGGCTTTGTCCCAACCCCTTGGAAACAGGCACTAATCACCCCTCTCTTGAAGAAACCCTCCCTGAGCCCAGACTGTCTTTCCAACTACCGACCCATCTCTCTGCTGCCTTTCCCAGCGAAGGTTGCCGAACGATGGGTCAGTTCGTGCCTGTCCGCCCACCTAGAACAAAACAACCTCCTAGACGATCACCAGTTCGGGTTCCGTCCTGCCCACGGCACCGAAACAGCAGTCTTAACTGCCATGGAGGATCTTCGCATGCGTGCAGACAGGGGCCAGCCAGTGGCATTGATACTGTTGGACCTGTCTGCCGCATTCGACACGGTCAACCATGGTAGGCTGCTGCAGAGACTTGGTGAAGTGGGAGTGGAAGGCACTGCATTGCTCTGGTTTCACTCCTTCCTCCGGGACAGAAGACAGGCTGTCTCCCTTCCCCCTTTTCAATCCGCCTTTGCACCAGTACCCCAGGGAGTTCCTCAGGGCTCCTCCATCAGCCCTATCCTTTTTAATGTGTACCTCATCCCGCTAATCAAACTGATCCAATCCTTTGGGGTCAAAACAATAAATTACGCGGATGACACACAGCTCATCCTCTCGTGGGAAGGTGAAGATGCCATTCCTTTTTCCACCTTCCACGACTGCCTAAGAGAGACGGCTGGATGGCTACACAGAAACTCCCTCCAGTTCAACTCCGCTAAAACGGAGATCCTGTTTTGCTCAGGCACTAAGATACCTCGTCAGTTTCCGAATGAATTTTGGCCCCCGGAGTTTAGAGACAAACCTCTGCCAGTTCCCTCGGTACGCAACCTGGGAGTCATGCTGAACAACAAATTAAGTATGGAAACCCAGGTGATGAAAACTGTGGGGATCTGCACAGCCCTGCTTCGATCACTGCGGAAAATCATGCCTCTTCTCCCGGCACAAGCCAGGGCGTCGATAGTCAGGTGTACGATACTCAGTCGCCTGGACTATTGCAACGCCCTGCTCCTGGAGTCTCCAGTCACGATGATGGACCGACTACAGCGAATTCAGTCTGCCGCCGCCAAGCTGGCTCTTGGATGGACGAGGAGGGCCTCGGCCACAGCGGCTCTGGCTGAGCTACACTGGCTACCCTTAAAACAACGAGTGGCCTTCAAGTCCCTCTGCATTGTCTTTAAAGCTCTGCACGGACTTGGACCCAAACCTCTGCAAGCCCTGTTTCTGTGGTACACTCCTGCCAGAGACCTACGTTCATCCTCTGCCTATCTGGTAAAGGTGCCCAGATTCAACAGAACCAGAACAGGGGCAGATCCTTCAGTGTTGCAGCGGCCAAGCTGTGGAATAGCCTGCCCACTGACATACGGCAGATATCACAGCTTCTTCCATTCAGGAAACGTATCAAGACCTGGCTCTTCCCCAAATTAATTGTCCGTCGAACTGTTCTCCCGGTTATCCGTTAACAGAGTAATTTCCAGCGCCAGGAAGCCTGCAAGGTGTCAGCTGCGCTTTACAAATTCTCAAAATAAATAATAAATAAATACACTGGATGAGTGATGTGCTGTCATGAGTGTGGCATGAACGGTGTGAATGCACTGAGTGAGTGATGTGCCCTTGTGAGTGGCGTATGAGTGGTATGCTTGGTGAGTGCTGAGTGAGTGAAGCAGTGTGAGTCTGGAAGTGCAAGGTGAGCGGAACAACGAGTTTGTGTGAGTACAAGTTGAGTGATGTATCTGAGTGAGTGCAGGGAGACACGTGTCTCTTTGTGAACCCATTCGAACCTTTAAAAAAAAAAAATGGTAGCAGATTTTCTTGAAAGATATGCTGAAAATGCATCATTCCCACCCATTTTTTTTCTCAAATTTTCTTGTGGGTGAAGAAATCCCTTCCCTGCGCTGCCCACCCATATATGATTCATTTTCGCTTTGCTTGCACTTTATATTCAATGTAAAGATTTCTGCCCTACCACTTATAGGAAGCTTCCCAATGTTATTCTGTGACTTCTTCTGAAATGAAATAGTATTAGACTCATTCATTCCATTTCCATACGGCATTTTGTTTTTTGAATTGGCATTTACTGGGGCTAATGGCAACAACCCTATTCTGAGCCATAGCTTTGAATACAAAATGATGCTGTCACTCAGTCATTTAAAGATGAAGTATCAGAAAAACACTTTTGATCATGCTCATTTTCATATGGGTGCAGTAAGAATACCTGTACTCTTGGTCAGGCATTTATCATTTGTTAATACCCAGGGAGGTCCAACGGCCACCAAGGCATTAACGACAAGGGAATGCCCTCGTCTTCAGTCAGCACTGCTGAATAGCAACTCCGATGCATGTACCTTTCAGTTGGTTCTATGAGACACAGTATTAAAGTGGTTATGTGAAAGTGGACTAGATATATTTTTCAGGAAGAGCAACTTGTTTGAAACAGAACTTGTTTTCATAAAACTATGCCAATGGCCGCTATTTCTCTTTATATGTTTTACTAGACTATATATGTCCTTAGGGTGTATAATACATCGGGTGAGTGGTGACTCAGGAGTGGTGAAAATGTTCTGAAAGAGCAGTAAATTAACAATAAAAATGGGAGTAGGAGAACACGATTTGTGCTCACTTCAATGTTTGCCCAAAATGCATAGACATTCATACTGGCAGGAAGGGCGCACAGTACAACTTTGCTTTCTAAAATTGGCTTGAAAGTGCACCATTTGCCCACTCTTTTTTCAAAAATGTCTCGTTGTGAGAACCCTCAAACCCCCCCCCCCTTAGGTTGTTAGGGCTCGCTCGCCACTGTGCACTTCAACTAAAATTTTACGCCGCACCACTTTCAAATGTCACCAGCCGCCACTGCCTGAGTATTGTGCTGAAGGGGCCCCCCGCAGCTCAAGGGCCCCCCCACACCGCAGCGGCGGTTGGCCTGTGTTTCGACCTTGTGTTAGCGGCTGTGACTATTGGTGGTATATATTTCTCAATCCTGTCTTGGCGGTCACAAGTTGCTTGGTTCACTGCAACTCCAGTCTCCAACAGCCACTGCCCCGCCCTCCCGATTGCCTTGGCCCAATCTCCTCTTTTTCAAATAACGTAGTTCAAATGTGGTTATTGTACTCCAGTCCCAATAAAGGGTGTTTCCTGCTAGCTCCTCACAGTCCTCCATCAGGCACTTCCGAGTCTCCCTTTTAGTAAATATATAAAACACTGCCCTCAGGTTTTTTCTCCCCTCAGAACATATTCATCAATCTGAGGGTCTGTTATCTAAACATTAAACTCTCCTCCTACCGGCAAGCTACAATGAGCATCTTCCGGTGCACTCCACATGGGTAACTGTCACACACACAATAAATACTAACCATCCACAGTGAAACCAAAGAGGAGTAATAAGCAAATATTTTCACTGTAAGAACTACAAGGAGATGGATGGAATGCTTGAATCTTAGCTACTCGCAATTGCTCAGGTCTACATTCCAGTCAATCGTTTTTTTGTCCGCCATGTCACTCTAGATGAAAGACCTGTCTTATGCAAATCAGTATGGACCCTTATCCTCATGGGAACAGTCTGTCCTGAACTGCCAGGCTCGGCCCCCTTCGGGAGGGACCACAAGCAACTCTAGACCGTTTCTGCACTACTTGTGGTTCATTAATAGAGTGTACCTTCAGTCCTGTGGTACATTGAGCACAGGACCACCTCTGGGCATACTTGTTACATTTAGGGCATAAACTGCAACAACACAAAGGTTATAGATATAATGCATGAATGAATTTCAGCCACTGGCAATCACTCAAGCTCAATCGACACCCTATTGATGAACCCCAAATAGTGCTTTCTAAACAGTGCACCATATAACTTTCAACATGCATAATCACCCTTGTCTCCAAGGCTTATGATATTTACATGTTATGGACCCACATGTAACTCCACTCTGAATATGACTAAGTTGTTATCAGTGATGTCGTCTAGTATGTAATTTTAGATATCATTGGTGATGTCATCACCAGTGTCATGCAGTGTATGGTGGGGCGCAAGTTATAGTTAGCTCAGCAAATTATAACTGGTGAATTTCAGAGTTTGTTTTTGTTTTGTAAACGTTAGTTTTTACCTTATTTCCACAACCAACCTGACTATGACCTAATTAACCTTACTAAAGAAGTACATGAAAATAACATTTCATGAAATTACACAATAAAGCAACTTTAAATGAATTTAAAACAAACATGCATATTAATAAATATATATTAAACAAACGTATCTTCAATGGTGCAAAGTAGAAACATTTCAAATGTAAAGACTGATAACCACAATCTAACAACTCCTGATTTATTGGAATGCAAAGATACAACTGAGATTCTTCCTGTCCATCACACCACAAAACCCTTGGTTCCCAAACAACGTGCTAACTGGAAAGTAGTGTAGTATACTTCTATGAGATAACAAATTTCCCACATCATGGATGCCCCTGATGTTATGCATATGGTACTCATATACAGAAACCGCAAATGCACACACTCATTAAACATACAGAAGACCTGTAATGCCAAATACTTCTTCAGTAATGCTGTTACCAAGTACCCAGACAGAAGTCATGACTCATACATTCTGAAGCACTGCACCATCAACCAATGGTATGAAAGTGGTCTGTATGGATAAGGGCAACTAAAAGAAACGTATGACACACATGGCCATCAAAATCCAGAAAGAAAATGGAAGGTCAACAGCAATATGTGCAATCTTTTTTTATTTTTTATTGGAAGAGTTCACATAAATACATCAGAGATCCGTAGAAAGGGCAAACATTTAATTAAAATACAATAAATAGATAAGAAGAACGACTCAATCACCCCCTTACGTCCTATATAAACCCACAAATCCAGTGATTTCTCATATCAACGAAATGTATATGCTTATAGCCCTCCAAAAGCCTTGAGATATTTGGTGTAGGAGCCTGACCACAGTGTATATCAGTGTTGTAAACCCTTTATCTTCAACATTTTAGCAAGCGAATGATCAAAAGTGGGCAGGGCCTCAGACTTCCAATTTTATAAAATTATGGATCTAGCTATCAAAGTAACCAAGAACAGCTTTTTTTTTATCTGACTTATCATGACTTTGTCCACCCACCACTGTCCTGGGAAACGGGACCGCCCACCATTGTGGCGGCGATCCCGCCAGTGGCATTGGTGGGCACATTCTGCATTTTTTACATTGCGGCGGGCAGTGCTGCAAGCAGCACCCGCCGCAATGTGAAAAATGCATGTTGTGCCTTTGAATTCACAATGTGACAGGCACAGCGTGGTGCCTGCCACCTTGTGCACATGGTACCCCCTCCCCGAGTACACCCCCCACCCCCTGAACATCCTGGGGGCCCGCAGCGGGCCCCGTAAGGCAGAAACCGCATGCCTTTCCATGGCGGCACACGTCTCCGCATTCATCCTAATATGGATGGCGGTGTCTTGCAGACACCGCCACCATATTGGAGCCCTTTTTCCCCCATCGCTGTCCGACCGGCGGAAAAATCATAATATGGCGGGTGGGAAATGGTAGGCGGGCGGTGGGAATTGGCGGGCGAATCACCACCGCCATCCGGGCGATGGCGATCCGCCCGCTATGATAATGACTCCCTTTGTTGGTTGACCACATCTGGTTTTAAATAAAATGCCCCATCATTGGCATATGAAGTGGTTGTTGACATTCCTTCCAACGGGGTTGTGTACACTAATCTTTTCTAACAGTAATTGATAAAGGTTCTATAAACATTGCAAACAAGAAGGGTGTAGCAGGATAC
The DNA here is from genome assembly GCF_964204655.1 of Triturus cristatus. Classification (NCBI taxonomy): domain Eukaryota; kingdom Metazoa; phylum Chordata; class Amphibia; order Caudata; family Salamandridae; genus Triturus; species Triturus cristatus. Next base: position 790,540,752 of record NC_140584.1, on the reverse strand, counting down.
CCCTGTCTGACTTTCGGGTACAGAAGTAGATGAAGATCCCAGGGATAGATGAAAAAGTTCCGACAGCAGAGCTGGATCATCCACAATAGGGGCATAAATTGTGGCGACTGAGATTCTGACATCATTTATTATTTCACTCACCAATGCCCACCTCCCCTTTTTATCTGTATGGACAGTGATTATGCGATATTTAAGAACTTTTTTAATATATATAGCCATCCTCCCTGTGGGCTGCTCTGGCATTTGATAAACATACAAATCTAGCCCAACTTCTAAACATCGCAGAGTATGGCTCCCCCCACTCAATGAAATGGGTCTCCTGGAGCAAAATGATGTCAGGGGAGTTACTTTTTATCCAGCCCTCAACTGACTTGCTCTTTTGTTTGTTGCTTAAGCCATTGGCATTGCTCAAAATGATTTTTTAAAGCATCGTATTGTATTCTCATTTATTTACATTTTCATTTCACACAGTGTCGGGGACAATGGAGGATATATCATTAATATATCACAAACCAGTGTGACTCCTTTTCCCATAGTGGCCACTAAATCAAAATATTCCACTACTAAAGTCCAAAGTCCTTGCTGCCATTTTAAAAATCCTTGGTTCATCTGAGCTGTCTCCACTATGGCATTGCCAGAGATGTGCTTCACTCAGGAAGCGCATACTGCTAACTTCATTTCTCTATATAATTGCTCTTTCAACATCTGGTAAAGTGTCATTCAACAAAGTGCCATTTGGAAAAGTGCTTCAGTATTTAACGTGCTTGGAAGGTCATTCACCCAAGCCGGACCAACAGAAGGATCTTGGTTATACACCTCAACACATGTGCTTTCCAAGAAACTCTCCAGCAGCATTATACACCTATTCATGCTCAATTAGATTTTTCATCATGCACCTCCTCTTTCAGCAAGAGGTAAGGTGCCATTAGACAAAGTGCAATGTGCCAAAGTGATTAAAAGGCTATTTGCCCACACCTGCCAGTCAGATGGTCCTTGGGTATACATAGCTGCACATAAACTTTCCCGCATGACTCTCCAACAAAGAAATATAACCAGAAATGCTCGACCCTTGGTTTCCTCATCATGCAAACTCTTACCATTTTGTAAACTTCGGACCCCACATCGTGTGCCCTCCCTCACTCTGGAGCCCACCCCAATATGACTCCTGAGTTCCAATCTTCCTCAATCTGGCACCATGGTTCGCAAAGGCCAGAACCTCTGCCACCCTTGCCAGGATGGTGTGTAGGCAGTCCCCATAGTATGCTGCACACAGCTTCTCTCACCCCATCCCCTCACCGACTACAAATGCGAGACACAGCTGCCATGCAGCAATCCAAAAGCAAGCCATGACCCATGAATTCAACAGCCTGGTGGAAGATCGGAGGACTGCGGCTACAGCGTGTTTCGGTGTGCAGTTTTTGGGAAAATTGCCATTCATGACGGAAGGCGCGAGGCTCTGGCTCAGCGCACCAGGATAATTAGCGAGCTTGGATGTATGGACCTCGGGCACTTGAAGCAGCCTATCTTCTACTTGCCAATGGTGGCTCACTTTCGGAATCAAAGCACACTGACCAGCTCCTTTCCCACAGGAGTGGAGCAAGAGTGGACTCTCAATTTGCTGGAATTTGTAGAATGCCCAGAAAGTAAGCAAAGTGTGCAAGTGGTGGGGATTGGGCTCGCCTGTACCTGCTATTTTTGAAGGAAAATTGATAGTTGATTATGCCGTTAAAATCACTTAAAAGAGGTACCAAGGCAAATAGGGTGACCCCAGTGGGAAACATATATGATTTACGGGAGGTTGCTTGACGTATTCCAGTGTCAATTGGCTAAATAACGCCAAAGGAAAACTCTACTTGCTACCAGCAAGTTGGTTCGGGCCAGAGACAGTGGTCTCCAAGCTGCCAATATGGGACTCTGCCTTTCAGCCACCAGAGGTCATGGGACTCCCTAAGGTTGTGCCAGATACCGGTAAGATCAGCGGCCATCTGCCTGGGACAGGCTCAAAAGCAGGAGGAACGGGGAGGAGCAGCTTTCTGTCATCAGAGGAATGGTGGATATGGTGGCTAAAATGGAGATACTGGTTTAGCACCCTACAAGACAGGAGAGGGACATGAAGGTTCCTCATGTCATGGTAGTGATAAGAGCTCAGCGGAGCCAGCTGGGATGCTAACTCAAATGGAGGCATTTTTTAACAGCAGTGCTTCAGTTTTTCCTGCTCTTTCAGAGAAAACTGAGTACCCTGAGCAGCACAAACATGCTGGGCTTCGGTTCCAGTTTGGAGTCAACTCCCCTCCCCCCTGGATCTCCAATAGGCCATCAGGGCGAGCACAGTTCTATGGACAATACCCTAATGGAGATCAGAACTTGATAACAACAGAGGGTCCAGTAATCCAAGCCTTGGGCAGAAGAGCACACCAGTTGAATCATCAAAAGCGACTCAATTTTCTGGCGCCTTACAAGTGGTCCTATGTGAGATTTTGGAAGAAATAAAATCAATGAAGGCTACGCCACAATTAATTGTCAGGCATTTGGAAAACCCCATGGCTAGTCTAGAGGGGAAAATTTCACAAGCTCTTGATAAAATGGAAGCAATGGAGCAATGCATCTCAGACTGTGAGGATAAGCTGACGTTGGCCTCTGGGACTAAGCTGCATATTAAAAAACAACTAGCAGCACTAAGGATTAAGCAGGAAGAATTGGAAAATCATTCCTGTATGTCTAATCTTAGAAGTACAGGCATTCCGGAACTTTACGGAGGACGCGGAAAGTCCAATTGGTTATGTGAACAATTTGCTTAAGTAACTGGACTATCCGTAGGATTTAGCAATTGTGGATGTGCATCGTGTAACTGCCCAAGGTGCGCCAATTTCAAATACCCTCGCATGTTGCTGGTAAATTTTGTTGATTTTTTAGTTAAAGAGAATGTCTTAAGAAAGGCAATTAAGGAGAAAGCATTTGAGGTGGATAATGAATATTCAATGTAAATTTTTTCAGATATGATGGTGGAATCCGCTCGGAGAAGAAAAGACTTTAAAGCATTACTCCTAGCGTTTCATCAATCGGGGTTGTAAACTACTTTCATCTATCCTGCCAAGATGAAAATTCTACAGAAAGGCTAATTTAATCTCTGCTCCACGGAGGATGAAGCACAAAAGTTCTTGTAGAAGATCACAGCGAATGCATACATTAGGCAGACTATGGACTAAACTGAAATCCTAAACGTTATATTTCTTTTTCAGGAGGTGGCGGTGTGTGAGGCGAGGGGGGGAAGATGCATGGCACAATATGTGTAATCTGAACTCATTTACCTACCAAATGTGACAACAGTTAGGTCTTGAGAACAAGGTTGATGACACCCTTTGCAATTACAGAGACCCAGGGGATGCCAGCAACACAGCACACACGAGGAGATGTTGCATCATTGACGGGTGTTTTAGGATACTCCAATCCAAATTTCCTTTCCTGCACCTGTCTGGGTATAAACTTCTTTACTGTCTCAAGACTGTCTGTGATGGGAAACAGCATTTTACAACGAGGTTTTTACCTCATTGTACCTTTACCATGCATTTTGTAGCACGCATATTTTTACCGCGAACATGCAGTTACAATGCATGCCAATACCACGCATTTAAGGTAAGTTGGGGGGTCTCCTCCCACAAATACATTGTTTTTAAATCTAAAAACAATGCGTGGCATTGGCATGTGTTGTAAATGCATATTCAGGGTAAATAAATGCATGCTAAAAAATACGTGGCAAAGGCATACGATGTATTTACCTGTGGTGTACCGTCGTACAGCCATCTGTGTTATGACCATAGTGTGTAGCTCATTACACGCTGCAGCTGTGTGAGGTGGAATCCCGCTTAAGGAATATCCAGACAGCAATTGCGAATCTCAGGAAGGCACAACCAAAACAGATATCAAAATTTGCACAGACTCGCTGGATGGACTGATGAAGAGACAGGAAATGTGTCCTAAACGTAGGTACTTGGGGGCACATGCATCAAGCATTTTTGCCTTCGCAAACGGGCCAATTCACTGAATTGGCCCATTTGCGAATGCCAAAAATGCTTTTCAGATGCAGCAAACCCCAATTAACAATTTGGTAACCTGTTCCCGAATCGCAAAATGGGTTTGCAATTCCGTATTTGGAATGGGTGTTTTTAGGGCGTCCCTACCAAAACTCGAATCTCAACGGTATGCTTGAATGTTTTGTGACCGTGAATCCTGTTACAAAACATTTGCATATTACCACCTACTTCAAGTAGGTGGTAACCCATACGCAAATGAGAATGAGTCCCAAGGGACCCCTTCCCCTTTGTGAATAGTTGTAAACGCATTTTTAAAAGCAGGCTGTGGTCCCACAGACCACTGCCTGATCTTAAAAAATTAAAAGAAAACTTTTCATTTTGCTTTTTGTAAAGCATCTCGTTCTCCTTTAAGGAAAACGGACTGCTTTACAAAAAAAAATTGTTATTTTAAAGCAATCACGGACATGGGGGTCTGCTGACCTCAGCACCCCACCATCTCTGTGGTTTTTGCTATCCTAGGGGATCATAAATTGCGATCTACATCATTAATAATAATGAGGTAGAGCGATTTGCAACCCCCTAGGAATCGGAATATGAAACTCTTTGAGTTTCATGCATTGTAAATTGCGATTCTCAGGAATTCGCAGTTAGCTATTTGCAATTTACAATTTTAATGCATGGGGCCCTTAGATACCTATTTCATTGCTGCTATGCTGCTTACTCATTTCTGCTATTAAGTTACTTGCTGCTGTCCACTCAAATGTTGTTATTATGTTACTTTTGCAAGTTTAGAACTGCCACTATTACGTTTCTTCCACTTGTTTTGACCATGTAGTTTTAAAACATGCTATTTTAAACATTTAGCACTTGCACTTTTATTAGATTTTATCCAGCTATTACCCTAGGCTTAAATTAGGTTTAATAAATGTGTCTTGGGTGGCAGTGGTGTGTATTTCTTTGACTATAGGTATATTGGGGCTTGTTCTGTGAAATGAATTGGTGAGTGCTTTTATGTTATTTGATCTAGCCACAATCTTGGCGAAGTTGTGCATAGTGGTCTAGTCCTCAGGTCACGTGCCACCCAGCCTATTTAAACGACGCAGCAGCACAGACGCACTCGTAGGTACCAGCTCCATTGCTACTCTGCTGTCGAATTCAGTGCTGATATGAAGTTATTTGATGCTGCAAGCTCAACACTGTAACTAATTGGTAGATGCTATTTTTTTTAACTTGTATTTTTTAAACCAACTATTGTAAATAGTTTGCATTCGCCCTTTTATTATATTTTTACCCAGTTCTTAAATTGGGCTTAAATACAGTTGTAAAATTTGATTTGTGAGCGACTTGGGGTATATTTCTAAATATGGCTATCAGTACGTTGGGGCTTGTTCTGTGAAATTAATTCATGATTTCTTCTATGTTCTTTGATCCAATTGCCATGTTAGCGGAGTTCTGAATAGCCGCCTAGTCAACGGCATGATCCATCTGGCCTATTTAAACAAGGCTGAAGCTTTGACGTGCAGTGGGAATGCTTAGGGCAAGCTTGTCTGCACATGCCTATGAGCTAACATGCCCAATGCCCAGACATGATGCTTCTTTCTCCTGAGGTGGGTTATTTTTGGTTTTCTCATAAGAGTAACTGTTAGCCCTCACTAACCCTAAAATCTTTCTTGATAGAGCTACCCAACAGATATTAAAGGAACAAATCTGTGTTTCCCTGTCTCCATAACACCACAGCCGCCTATCCGAACCTCTCTCACCCAAGGCACATAAACCTTCGACAAGAAGTTCTCTGCTGTGTAATGCTCACTTATCAATTGCTCACAGACACAACATCAATGATACACAACATATTTCAACCCTGATCTTCTTTTTATAACCGATACCTGGTTTACCGCTCGCATTGAACACCCACCAAAGAATATAAAATGTTATGCTAAAACTGCATCTCTGAACGGGGAGGCAGAGTTGTGGTGATTCATTGCGCAGACCACAGCATAAAAATGTACTCTGTTTTCCCTCTGACCACTTACTTGGGAGATGCATGCAAAAGTTCCAAAAGTGGTTAGAATGTTCTCGTAATCTACTGACTTCCCAGTATAACTACTTCGAGCTTCAACACTCAACCTGTGGCTATCCTCAGGCCCAGCACTCTAGTTTGAGAATTTGCTTGAAATGTTTAACTTAAAGCGAAGCTCAAACCAAGCTACTCATGTTAAGGGACACCTTTTGGAGCCCATATTCGTTCATTGGAACAATATACAATGTAGGGAAATTATGTCGCTTGCATGGTCTCACCACTACTTAGCATGTATCCGTCTCAGACTTTCTTCAGCGAGTTCCAGTTCACCTAACATTCCTTCCCAGCTACAAAGATCTGGAAAACCACTGCACCTGAATTGTCAGTCACTTAAAACCTGAGTCACTCAAATTCAGATTTTAAATATCAATGACTCTTTAATTTCATTTTCATACAACCTGCTTAATAGCTTAGCGTTCGTTTCCTCCATAGGACGTAGGAAAACCGTCTAAACCAAATAAGAATCTATGATTTTCTCCTGATTTATCAAAATTAAAACTTGGCAAGCAGAAAGACATTGGAGGAATTCAGGCTGAAAGCTAATGAACACAAAACAAAAGATCACAAAAGCAAAGTTACAATACTAAAACTGCCGCATAATTTAAGCACCTAATCCCTCAAATAAGCAGATTCTTGTAATTAAGGAGCTACTATTGCCCACAGCTGCAATGAATGGCATTCTGCTTTCTAATGTTCTTTGCAAAAAAAATGAAGACTTTCTTTACTGACATTTTAAACATTGTACATTTTATAATATAGGAAAATATATTTTGTGACCTGACTGAATGTGAAGATGATGACTGGCCCTACCAGCCCAATCCAAACGTTTTCCTCTACAGCAAAAGAAGAACTGGCCACAATAATTAAACAGAGTCATCCGTGAAGAACCCCATTAAATCTTTGTCCCCCACACTGGCTCGGGAACCACAGCTTGCTTTTAGAAAGTGACCTGGCAACTCTTTTTGAACTCCTCATTAAACTTGTTTCCAAATAGTTGGAAAATTACAATGACAAAACTACTGTTAATAAAACAGAACCTAGACCATACATAACTTCATACCAGTAACCCTCCTCTCCTACAGGTCCAAACTACTAGAGAAATTGTTTTTTAAGAGTCGCAGGACTTTGCCGCCTCCTGAATCTCCACCACACGGCCTCTTGGATCCCCACCAAGCTAGCTTCTGAGCTGGCAGGAGTGCTGAACTGGTGGTCTTTTCAGTGGTCGGTGATATACATAGATTGGCAGACACCGGCAAGGCTGCAGGCTTCAGCTTTTTGGACCTATTGGCCGCATTTACTACTATTGTTAACTCAATTTTAATCACCATCCTTCATGAAATTGGAATCCATGGTAAAGTCTTGGTTTGGCTGTTCTCTTATTTAACCAATCGTTACTAAGTGGTTACCTTACCTCCTTGTGTATCGAAAGTCACAGCTTTCAGCTGCGATGTGCTTCATGGGTCCACACATTCACCCCTTATGTTCAACCTCTACATGTTAAACTCTTAACTAAGGAGGGTGCAAGTTTTTACTGATGACACACAGCTGACCTTTGGGTTTAAACAAAACGCTCCCCCTGCTCCAGCCCTACCAAACACCTTACACTTGGTACATTCATGGATGTCTCAGAACTATCGTAAGTTGCATCCAGCCAAGAATGAACTTTTGATTTACCCCCGGACAGAGTAGTTACACCTGACACTATGTCCTCGTCCCCTGTAATAAATCTGTGCCCATCTGCTGCCACCTCCAGCAAGATCCAACAAGCTACTTTTGCTAAATATTTCTAGAACAAGAACATCTTCATTTGGCAACATGCCTTCTCAGTTGCCACTGCAAAAATATGGAATATACTACCTCTTTCTATCGAAAATCTTCTATGATACGCTTCGGACAGCAACTGAAAAACTTCCTGTTTTCATCATAATGCTGCAGCTCTAATCGCAGCATTAATATGTATCTTGGTGCCAAGAAGCCTCAAAGCATGAGCACTTTACAAATACCTATAACATTCCAGTACATAAAACAAACTTCCTTCATTCGAAGACTTACAATAAAAGTGACACATTACCATTGGGCATCATTATGTATCAATAGTACTGGCACACACTGCCATATGTACCTATGTCCAAAAGCATCATGAACAAGTAAGTTAAAAGACCACTCTGTCACATTGTATGCCATGTGATCAGTCTCTGTCCCTTTTAAGGCGTCTGGAGATCACACGAGGGAACTTCATCTGGTTCTTCAACTCTTGCCTGCATTGCTGAGTGGATAAGGAGCCGGAAGATGTACACAGTTGTGCCACACATTCAGTGGGGAATAGGTTGGAGGAGTGCATTGCATCCATTACATTGTAATCCCGTTAAGGGATGGTGCTCTTAGGACTTGCCATCCATGTGGTGATGGCTGAATTGATGCACTTGGATTGTTCTCATCAATGCTGATCCTGACACCTACTGCCCCTAAGGTTTTTCACACATCGGTCAAGAGTTCCTGAGTGACATTCTAGATAGAATTTTTGTTGGACTTGGCTCTTTCTGCTGGGTCACCCCCAAACATTTTGCTTCTCCCGTCCTGTTTTGCTGAATTCATTTTTGTTGGCCTGCATTTTCTCACTGCTAACCAGTGCTAACGTGCCTGTGCACACTCCCTAACACATTTTAAAATTGGTTTGCACCTGATTGGCATATTTAATTTACCTGTAAGTCTTTAGGAAAGTGATATACCATATACCCAGGGACTGTAAATTAAATGCAACTAGTGTGATTGCCACAGTTATTCTGCCACCTACTTGAGTAGCCCTTAAAACATGTCTAAGGTCTACCATTGTGACTGTATGCAGTTTTAAACTGCCAATTCTACTTGCCAAAATAAAACCTTGTCTGGCTTAAAACACCCTTTTTAATGCATATGTTACCCCTAAGCTAGGCTCTAAACAGTCCATAGAGCAGAGTATTTAAAAAGTGAGGCATGTATGTTTAAGTTTTACATGTCCAAGTAGTGAAAAACTGTCAAATTAGTTTTTTACTCCTGTGAGGCTTACCAATCCCATGGGATATCATTGGGTTACCTTATTATATTTAATAAGTGATACATTTAATTTGTGAGCAAGTAGAAATTTCATGTTTGGCGCATAAGGAATTGGATTTCAAATCCTCTTTAAGGGTAAAGTCATATTTACAGTCACAATTCTGAGAATGCTACTTTTGAAAAGTTGGCATTTTTTTGTTCTAACCATTGGGTGCCTGTGGACTGTATCCTGGATCACATTGCTAGGTGTAGATGGCAGTTGGCCTTTATGCCTTTATGCCTTTGTGTATTCCTCTAAGACAGCAAGTCAATGGAGGGACTTGGTGTTGGCAGGATGGGCCATCCAAGCAGGATGGGGGTAGGGGCTGTCCCAACCCAACTTTCACTTCAAAGACACTGCCTCAGCACACACACAAATAACGTCACACTAGCTTTTCATGCCCCCAGACAGCTTGACTTCAGGGCAAGGAGGCAGGAAATTCCAGTCACTTCTGTGGGGGGAAGACTCCAGAAGTTTCTTCCACTTCAAAGCTTGCACCAGGTATACAATTAGGATCCTCAGACATCCTCTTCAATTGATTTTTGGTACTGCAGAAGGACCCTCAGAGGATTGCCATGCTATCTGTGGCCTACTATGTACTTCACAGGACTGCCTTTCTGTACCTTGAGGACTGCCCTACTGCCTGAAGCCTTCCCTGTCCTTTCAGAGAACTGCCTTGCTGCTTGAGACCTGCTTCACTGCTGGAACCTAGAACTTACAGAGTGACTCCAAGGGCTAGTTGGCTGGCCTCCTGATCAGAGCCTCAGGGACAGAAAAGGCTCAAACCATCTTGAACTTGCACCTGGACCCAGCGTGAGTGTGTCCCGACCCTCCAAGTGTTGCCCCTCCAGTCCTGGACTATTGGAAGTGGTGCTAAAAGTGCACAGATAGCCCAAATCAAAAACTTGGTTCTTGAAAACTTTACAGTCAAAAAGTGCTGTGAGAACCGAGAGGAAACCGGAATCTACCTGCTCGTCGATCTGCCCAAACTCAATCGCCAGTCTGCTTGAAATTGAGGTAGCTCCCACTGCATTCTTTTCCGCATCAGCAAATCCTGTTTAGCAGCTCCTCGCAGAAGGGGTATCCAGCCCCGTGGAACCATCGAAATCCTGCAGCTTTGTCTCACTGCAGTTCTTTGACTTCCAATAAAGAGACTACGTCCGAACAAAGAAACCTTCACTGTGACTTCGTCTCCCCGATGACGATGCCTCTGCCTCGGACATCACTGACTCGCTACCCTCTCAGCCATTTTTTCTCAAACATTCTTCTAAGTCTGAAGGTAAGCGGAGACTGGGCCTAATTCACTTCATGTATCTGAACTGAGCTCCATTATAGTTGGCCATAACTTTTGGCTTTGCCCAGTCTTGAACGACTAAAAGTCCGCTGTGGGTGCTTTGAACCTTTGTGCACTATTTTACACTTTAATTAAAAAAAATTCATAACTCCAGGTCTACTGATTGGATTTTTGTCATTTTGTTGTCAAATAATTTCTTTAAATGTATTCTGTATTTCTAAATTAGTGTGGGATTTTGTAAGTGTTGTGTTTTTACTTTACACTTTACTTAAAATGTAGCAATGCTGTTCTTTCGGCCGCAACCTCTCGGAGAGCATTGCTGCAGTGTAACTTCAAAGAGCCAAAGGAGTGATTAATTCACAGATGGTTCCTGTAACTTTGGCACTTAGAGATTGAATCGGACTGCCGGCAAGGTCACGGCTGATAAGAATCATTGCTACATTGTAGCTCACAAGAGCTGATGGTTTAATTTTTATTTTTTTATTTTATTTATTACATTGTACAATATTACATATCATAGCATGCTGTATCATGGCAAAGTTCCCATTATAACTGTTGTGCACATAACAAAAACTTTACATATGCACAAAACAAAACCCACTGGGAAAGATAAAACCATCGTCGTATTGGACATGTTACTAAATCATATGCATTACCATCATCTTACTTAACAAAAACAGAGCGAATTTTATCCACCGTGTCCGAGCAGAGCACCTAGCAGACTGATAGAGCTTACAGGGGTCAAGGTGTTCAGGTCATAATTGATAGCATTTTTCTCATTTTGAACAAATACCAATCTAAGCGGGGGAGCATTAACCTAGTGGTGGTTAGTTTCTTCCTCTCTGCCTTCCGTTTCTCCCGTCTCTTTTCCAATCAAATATTGCTGGTATAACCCTGAGTAACCTTTAGGCCAACTCTCCGGTGGGAGGAGCTCATTATATGTATCAGATTGTGTGCTGCAATAAAGCCTATCTGTACTCCAGTCAGTGATTAGTGGAGTGGGGCCTTTTGCCCACCCCATGGCTACTCTGCGTTTGGCCAGTAGCAAGCCCATTGTCACCAGTTTCCTGTTGCCAACTGCTATCTTCTTGTCATACCCCAACAGCGCAACTAGCGAGCTGGGCGTCAACTGCTGTCCCAGAGCCTCACTAAATATTGAGAATACTTTCTCCCAGAATGTTACCATTCTGGGGCAGTGCCATGCCACATGGAGAAACCCTGTCTCCTGTTCCACACATCTATCGCACTTTGCTGATTCCCGCAGCCCATAGCAAAACAATCTGTTGGGAGTGTAATACACCCTGTTGAAATACTTAAAGTGTATCAGGCGATGCCTGCCATAAAAGGACATACTCCTCGTCACTTCGCAGCGCTATGACCAGCACTTGTCGTCAATTATCGTGTCCAAGTCCCTCTGCCATTCTTGTCTAGCTCTGTGTAGCTGTGTTTTCCTGGGTTACTGAGTCAGGGAGTATAACACTGTGATTATTTTTGCTGGGGAGTTTGCTTTAATAACATTCGAAAGCACGGGAAGTGTACTTGGTTCCTGCATATCCTCTCCCAGAAGCTCCTGCCATGCATGTCTTGCCCTGCAGTATTGAAATCTGTCCAAAGGTGTGAACCCTGTGTTCCCTCGGTTAAGTCCTCCCAGGTATGCACTACCCCCTCTAGAAAGAAGTCTCTCAATGTGTGTATACCCAGGCACTTCAATGTGCAGAGCACATCCCTCTCCCTACCTGGTACACCAATCCAGCAGTATTAGCGGGGAGTATATGAGCGCACCTGTCTGGGCGTCTAGCAGTCTGTACCAAGCATGCACTGTAAAATTGAGGGAGTCCAGGACACCATGTCGTCGGGACGGGGACTTACGAAGGGTCTGCGGTAGTGTAAGGGAGCCTGCAGCGTCTCGCTCAATGGACAGGTGTGGCAAGTCTGGGGGGTCGTGTATCCATGTTTATGCATGGGTGGCCTGAGCTACCATGTAGTATAAATCTGGTGCCCAAAGCCCCCCGGCAGAGTAAGGTAGTGTCAGTGTATCCCATCCCACTCTCGGTTGCTTTATGGCCCAAGCGAGTGCGGTCAAGAGTTTACGCAAGTTGGCAAACACTGAGTGGGACAGCAGTATGGGGATGTTAACAAACAGAAATAAAAAACGGGGTAAGACCACCATCTTCCTTAAAGAAATGCGCCCTATCAGCGAAAGGGGGAGCCTTATCCACCTGTTGATGGCATTCTCTAATCATGAAATAGCCTTCCCGTAGTTCTATGCAATCACCACAGTCCAGTCAGTGTGGATCTGTATTCCTGGGTAACGGATCGTTTCTGAAGTCCATTGCATAGGAAAGTCTCTCTGCATGGGGGTTGTCACTAAAGTTAACGGAAAAATTAACGATTTCGTCCAGTTAATCTTAAGTCTGTAAAGCCTTCCAAACTGTATCACCTCAGACAATACTGGGTTAAGATTGGTCTCAGGGTCTCAGACATACAACAAAGTATCATCCACATACGCTAAGATTATTAGATGATTTTCTGGGAACTTTAGCCCTCTGTGATATTCCCGCAGCGCACACGCTAATGGTTCAGCCACCAGTGCATAAAAGAGAGGGGACAACGGGCAGCCCTGACGAGTCCCTCTGGAAATGGCTATTGGAGCTGTGACATCCTTGCCCAGTCTTATCCTAGCCGTAGGCAGGGTGTAAAGCGGCATAACAAATTGAATAAAAATATCACCCACCCCAATTCTCCTTAATACTCCCCTCATGAACGCCCACTCTAATGAATTAAACGCCTTCTTGGCATCCAAGAAGAGAGCAGCAGCCCTGTCTCCTGGATCTATTCTTTGAATTGTGCCAAAAATGGTACTCAGATTCAAGGTGAGGTTACGCCCGGGCACAAACCCCGCCTTGTGTGGTCGCACCACGAGAGGCACTAATGGGGCTAAGCTGTTAGTCAATAATTTGGCGTATATCTTGGTGTCCACATTTAACAATGATAGGGGTCTGTAGGATGCACAGGCTTCAGGTGACTTCCCTGGTTTAAGTTGCATGATTATCAGCGTCTCTCTCATGGAGGGTGGCATTATACCTGCCTGTGCCATGTGTTCAAGTAGCGTCATTAGGTGTGGAATTAGTTGGTCCTGAAAAGCCCTATAGAATGAGACTGTTAGCCGTCCATGCCCGGAGCGCTACTGGTTCACATGGACTTAATCGCTGCTCTGACCTCACCCGGGGTGTGCATGCAGAGACATAAGGTACTCTGTGCATGTTTGTTAGCCATGTCATCTGTATGTGCTCCAGACAGTCCTGAATAGCCTCATCTTCGGGATGGGATTGGGAGGTGTAAAGTTGGGAATAGAACCAATGAAATCTATTCGCTATATCTTTTTGGTCATGCAACGGAAGGCCCTTTTCATCTAGTATCTCTGTGATGGTGTCCTCTTCGCACCCAGGCCGCATTAAGGCCGCTAAGGTAGCTCCTGGGCATTCCCTCTCGCCATAAACCCTAGCCGAGGCATGTTTGCCAAGATGTTTTACTTCCCTGTCTGCTCTGTCCTGAAATTCCTCAATCGCAGCTTCAATATCCCCCAGAATGTTAGCATCCACTCTCATATGGAAGGTTTGTTCGAGCGCTAGAATATCCTTCTCCAACTGAGCAAGTTGGGTCCTTAGTGACCGGAGCACTCCATGGTGTTTAGAAATACCTATACCACCGATGTAAACTTTGAAGGCCTCCCAGATAGTGGCAAAACTGTCTACTAACCCTAAATTATGTTTGAAGTACACCTCTATCGCTGTTGCTATTTCTGCAGTGAGGGTCCATTAATGAATGTGGGGGGGAATCTCCAAAGAAACACCGGGGCCTGTTTGAGGGGGCATTTTAAATCCAATTGCACTGGAGCATGATCTGAATAAGTGCTAGGGTGTAGGTTACGCATTTGCACATGCGCAAATAAGGTCTTGGATGCAAGCCAGTAATCAATCCTCGTGTGCGAGTCATGTGGAGTGGAATAGTGTGTGAATCCAGCAGAATCAGGGAAACGCTGCCTCCACACGTCCACCAGCTCTAATTTCTCCATGAAGTCTAGGACAGCCCCCGTCGCACCCTAGCGGCAGCGAGCAGGTCCCTTGGACCGGTCTTTGGGCGGATCTAGAATACAATTGAAATTCCCACCTCTCAACAGTGGGATATCCCTGTCATGCAGCAAGACAGCACCAAGATTGTGGTAGAAGTGTGGGTCATCATAGTTGGGCACATACACGTTAACTATCTTTACTGATAACCCTTCCTTCTGACAGCGCACAGTGACATATCTGCCATTTGGATCTGCCTCGGTTGAGTGTACTGAAAATCTCGACTTTTGGTTCACCCAGATTAGAACACCTCTGGCGGCCCATTTAATAGAAATTTATGATTGGGGTCACGCACCTGGAGACCAGCCTACATACGCCCTAGAAAGGATCCAATTCCAAACCCACTCATATATATACTATCTTTATGGTAAGAAAAGTGGGAAGAAGCTACTGTCCGCAATCCAGTTGACTATAGACGCCTGGAAAGGAGCGGAAAGGTGGATGAAGTGGGACATGCAAGTCACCTGAGATACCCTCCTATGGGTGGGAACACACCTGAAGGAGTTCAAAAAGTTGCAGGGGTTCAAGACTTGGAACATCCTTGGGATTTCTAAACTGGGTACAGCATTGAGGGTGGTGCATTGCTCCCCTTTAACTCTCTCCAAAGAGACTATCAATTCACACAACACAACATTACAAATACCTCCAGCTTCATCATGCCAGGACAGCTGAAGGACTCGATATTGAAAAAATGCCGGAATATGCACAACTAGAGGGAAGCTTGCTCTTGGGTGAAATTGCAGAGAAGGCAGTGTTGTGGACATATAAAACAATCACCAATAACAGGCCCACTCCCTGATAAAATTAAGGGCACATTGGGAAAATGAAGTGGGAGATCTTGAGGATCTAGATTGGGATGCAGCCCTAATGCACCCCAGGGAAGTTGCAATTAAATCCATACTTATTAGAAAAAGGTCCTGTGCACTTGTATAGGAGTAAAAGTTAAAGGTGTACCCAGCGGGTAATTACACAGAAATCAAGGAATTTTCTTGTTCTCGAAATCATGAAGATCCACATCAGATATGTCATATGCAAGTATCTTTTATATGTATTTTCATCAAGATCAATACAGTGTGCAACAGAACCAGCCGACACGTGTTTCGTCACAACGTGTTACACTTTGTGACTCTTCAGGGCTGGGAGGGACAACAAAAATACATGAGAGGGAGAAAAAACAAAACAGCTGAATTCGGATGCTACCATGTGGTGTGACATGAGAGTGTGGAGCACACAGGAATATAGTGGAGACCCTATATATGTGGAAAGTACAAGTAATCTGTGACTTTTAATGTAAATAGAAAAAAAACCCTATTGGTGAAGTAACCGTGTAGACAGAGAGTTAAGAAACAAAAGGAAGGAGAGCGCAGAAGATGTAGGAATGGGTCATATTCAGACAAGTATTATAAAACCATAAGAGTCATTACAATATTTCAACTCAGAAAAATATATATGTATATACATACACACAAAATCCGACCAAAATATGAGAGGGTATTGGAGATGAAGATTCTAAGAAAAATATTAATGCAGAAAGCGGTGGTGACTTGTGAGAAATGTGAGCACAAAAGTGACATAATGGATAACTTTCTAAGCCTGTAATACAGAAAAGATGAGATCAGTAGGACTGATCGAAGCATATTTAGGCATGACGGTAAAGCACAAATAGGAGGTGGAAAATTAATCGAAACATACGCCACATGTCGTACTTGAAACAAAAGATGCCAAAATAAACATCTTAGGAACACGCATTAAGAGACATCCTCCAGAGAAATGGACGCCAAATCGCGTCAATTCACTCACTACCGAGTTACCTGGAAAATAATGGAGTAGACACTAAACAAAACGCCCACTGTAATAATGTACTATATACAGGTGCTGCGTACCAGTATCAGAAGCGTACAAAGGTAATGGTGCCACCCTATGGCAAATATCATATTAGCAAAAGTTATGGTCACAAAACCAAGTAATGTATTGCAAGGTGCATGATGAACACAGGGCGCTCATGAAACACCCTACACCAAGGTAAGCAAAATCGCAATCAATTAGGAAGTAACGCTTTTCAAATGGTGGTAAAGATAGATCGAAAAGACATGAAAACAAGTGACCAAAGAAAAGGTAAAAGCACCCAAAATGAGAGAAGGAAGCAATTTAAGTGAGACAAAGGGTTCGAAAGTACCTGTAAGTGAAACAAAGCTGTATTGTGTTCTGTAATGACGGGCAAGGTAATAGAAAGAAAATGAAAGGAGAGTTAATAATGTGCCGAGCACAGGGTATAAATGCCTATAGTACACATATCTGTGTTTCTGCACTCACCGAGACGTCGGTGAAAAAGGTGTAACCGAGTCCAGGTAGGGTAAAGTTACGGAAAGAGGGCGGGATGAAAGAGGGAGTCACCTCCTAAGATCCCCGTGTCTTTAAGTAAGTTATGGAATGAAAGCATAAAAAGGGAAAATGTAAATGTCGCAGGCCAGTGGTGCCAAAGCCAGGTGCTGGATACGTGGAAAGTATGGCACGGAGGGGTCAGTGCTGAGATTACCTCAAGATAAAGCACTTGTGTGAGAGAGGTGGGGTCTTCCGGTAGGGAAACGAGCACAATGAATTCCGGAAGTTATATCGGAATGGTCACGTGTTTAATGGGACGTGCAAGTAGAGCGTGAAAAGGTTCAAAAGTCAGGAAAGCGGAAGTGAGGGCAAAAGATAACGGAAGTATAACGAATGAGCCAGGTGTCACACTGAACCGCAACTAGAATGTGTAAAAACTATAAACGGAAGTGAGGGCAGATATGTAAGCGAAAAAGGAAAAGTGTGCAAGGTAAGATATGTATACAGGAAGAAATTAGTATAGACTCAGATGAAAAACAAGGGTGGAGATTAGAAGACAGGAGTATCAAGGAAAGACAGTACTGGAATATTAACCAGAATGGAACTGACAGAGATATAAATAAAGACAGCAAGTAAAAATTACCGAAGCATAAGTAATAAAGCGCATTAAATGACTAAAAGAATTGACAAATAAGCCTGCGATACATGTTATCAAAATCTCTTGATAGCAGGAAAAATTGCACAGAACAGCATATTCTGAGAGTCCAGAAATAGGGAAGAGCATGGATGCGGAGAATGCTACATGTAAAATGACAAATGGAGATAAAGTCTAAGTAGGGAGATAAACACGAGAGTAAGAGAACCAATCGGCCACCACTGGGGCATAGAGAGGAGCAATAGAGGATCATCAAACTAACACCGTAAATGATAAGCCTATAGACAGTGGATAGAAAAACAGTGATACAGTATAATGCATGTACTGGAACATTAAAGGATCATCAAAACAAAAACTGTAAACAGGTAGCCTGCAGATGGATACACAAGGATGCAGTACAGTGCAGCAATAGTCTACGGACACATCTAGGACCCCAAAAAGTACTGTAGCTCATGGTCGATGTTGAGACCATGTTTCACAGATTGTAGACGCATAATCCAAGAAGCTTTTTGTCTTCTCAGTCTCAATTCACGGTTGCCACCTCTGACATTGTTTTTGGCAATGTCTATTCCAAAGAAGGATAAACTTTTGCGAAGTCCCTGCGTGCTACATGAGGCTATGTGGGAGGCAACTGGATATCTAGCATCTTCATTATGCATCGCTCTGATGTGTTCACTGATGCGTTCTTTGAGATACCTGATTTGACTCCCTACATATTGTTGTTTGCATGTGCATTGGAGGATGTACACAACAATGGTGGAATTACAGTTGATGTTGCAAGTGATGTTGTACTTTTTAGTACCATTCCAACTCTGGAATTCTTTCGCTCCATTCATCGCCCATTTGCAGACACCGCAGCACCCACATTTGTAGAAACCAACAGTGTGTGGTGTTAGCCAAGACGTGACAGATATAGAACGTGGTACCGTTGGGCAGAGTCTGTTCCTTAGAGTTCTTCCTCTTCTGAAGGTGATCTTGGGTCGTATAGTTATATTGTCTTTCAATGACTTATCAGCTAGTAATGTTCCCCAATGTTTGTTGAAACTTTTGCGCATGATGACACTGATTTCATTGCAATCCGTGATGAGTCTCACAGGAGGTTTTACTGTTTTGATGTTGTTTTTAGGCTGGAGAGTGATTTCTCTTTTCCTATGGGTTATTCTGTTGTTAGCTTTTTTGATGCTCTGTGGTTTGTAGCCATGTTTAGTGAATCTATGTTTCATGTTGTCTATGCAGCTTTCAAATTCTGTATCTTCACTGCAATTCCTCCTAGCCCTGGTGAATTCTCCGTAGGGAATTGTTTGTATTTGATGCAGCGGATGTGCGCTGTCAGCATGGAGAATTGCATTGCATTAAGTTTTTTTACGAAATAGCTTGCTGTGTAGGGAGTTATCCTTGACATAGAGTTCAATGTCCAGGAAAGAGACACAGGACGTGCTAGATTCACATGTGAACTTCATATCCATGTCACTGGAGTTCAAGTATTCACAAAATGCGTCCAGACTGTCTTGTGAACCTGTCCAGAAAAGTAGTCAGTCGTCGATGTACCGTCCCCAGTAGATGATGTAGTCCGTCCATTGAGCTACTTTCCTACCCCATAGCCATTCTGATTCGAGGGCGCCCATGTAAAGATTGGCAAAAGATGGTGAGAACTTAGAACCCATGGCCACACCCTTTATTTGTCTATACCATTGGTGGTCATACATGAAGTAGTTATTGTTCAGTATGATATCCATCATACTGGTCACCATATTGGTGTGTTCCCATAGGGATGCTGATATGTGTTGTAGAGATTTAGTTACCACCTCCATACCTAGGCCAGGTTTGATGGACGTATATATAGAGAGACCACATCAAGGGTGGCCATAATCATATTGGGTTGCCACTGTATGTCTGCTAGAATACCTAGTATGTGTTTGGTATCCTGTATGTAGGATGGCAGATTTTTAACCATAGGATTAAGAAAAAGGTCTACGTACTGTGCTAGTCTCTCTGTGGGACCCCCTATGCCTGAGATTATGGGGCGTCCCGGGGGCAAGGGTGTTTGTTTGTGTATTTTGCGGTACAAAAGGGGGTGGTGATGTACGGAGCATCAGAACCAATCAAACACTCACACCCAGTCAACAGATCTGGGTTTGATCCATCGCCGTTCTTTAGCCCACTCTGCCACCCCAGTTCAGACATGGCCATATGCAAATCAGTCTGACCCTGTGCCTCATGGGAACAGTCCAGCCCGAACTGCCAAGCCATGCCTTCCCTGGACCGGAAACAAGTTTCCTAGGACCGGTTTCTGGCATTTCAGCCGTCTTCAGCCAGGCTTGCTTGAATCCAGTGGCAAAGTGAGCAAGGGACTCACGACTGAGCATACCCTGCCAACTTATGGTGAACAAAGCGGTACAAAAGGGGGTGGTGATGGACGGAGCATCAGAACCAATCAAACACTCACACCCAGTCAACAGATCTGGGTTTGATCCATCTGAAGACGGCTGAAATGCCAGAAACCGGTCCTAGGACGCTTGTTTCCGGTCCAGGGAAGGCATGGCTTGGCAGTTCGGGCTGGACTGTTCCCATGAGGCACAGGGTCAGACTGATTTGCATATGGCCATGTCTGAACTGGGTTGGCAGAGTGGGCTAAAGAACGGTGATAGATCAAACCCAGATCTGTTGACTGGGTGTGAGTGTTTGATTGGTTCTGATGCTCCGTCCATCACCACCCCCTTTTGTACCTGTTTGTGTATGTTGGGCAAGGTGTAAAGCCAAGGAGAAGTGGGTTTGGTGACTCTGAGGTATAAGGCCTCGTCCTCTTCAATGAGACCTACAGTTTGCCAGTTCTGGAGTTTTTTGTTATTTAGACCAGTTAATGGACCAATGGGGTTATAACTGAGATGTTCATAACAGGTCTCATCTTTCAATTGGCCCATTATCTCATTGTGATAGTCCAGATGGTTCATGACAATCACATTCCCCCCTTTGTCCGCCTCTCTTATAATGATGTTGTGATCATTACTGAGTGTTTTGAGAGCCATTCTTTCGCCTCTGGTCAGATTGTCTTTGATTCTATGTGTTTTGGTCATGGATTTCTTCTCATATCTATCCAGGTCTACCAATATCTGGTTGTGAAAGACATCAATGGCATTTCCACCAGGAAGGGTCGGTGTACATTTGAACTTGGTTTTTAGGCCACTCGGAATGGTCTCACATGGATCAATGTCTAGATCTTGAAGCAGTAATTCTAAACTGCAAGGTGGATCATCAGTCTCAGTGATTTACAAGAGTAAGTGTGTATCTTTTACATCTTTGATGGTTTGAGAATCAATGGAGTTGATGCTGTGAGTGTGTTTGCCTTTGCTAGTAAGAGGAGGCATGAGTTCAAAATGTTTCTTCAGTTTTAGGCCTCTGGTGAATTTGAACAGGTCTATTTTAGATCTGCATAAGTCTCCTGTTTCATGGGGATTGAAGCTTAGACCTTTGTTGAGGAGAGAAATCATGTCGTTGTTAAGTGGCAAAGAGGAGAGATTAATAACTTTTACGTCTGTATCTTCTACTGTTGCTTCCTTCCGTCCCCGGACCTCAGTTTCTTTTTGTATTGGTCTTTTTCCAGATTTTTACCTCTGCAGGTTTTTTGTCTCCTGTAGCCTGTCTTTGCTGCGTTTTGGTCTCGCGTCTGATTGTCTGTACTTCTCGTAAAAAACTCGATGTAGTTGCTGTGGGAATGGACTGTCCTGGATTATCTGATTCGCTGTCGCTTGTCAGTACCGTGTTAAGGGATGAGGTACTTGAGGAGACAGAGATTGTCCCTGATCTGGGAGTGCAGTCGGTTTTAGAAGGATTCTGAAATAGTTGATCGTATTTGCGAGCAAAGGTGAACACTCTGCCTTCGTTATAATCCGCTTCGTCTCTTTTAAGTTGTCTGGTCTTCCTTTCTTTTATGTCATTTTGGTGTTTGGTCAGGATTTCGTTCAGAATGACATAATTCTTTTCTGTTGCGTCTTTGAGGTTAAGTTCCTCTATCTCTTTTTCCAGGTTTGTGATTTCAATCTGTAGTTTAGTTACTTTCCGTTCTGCGTTCTCTATTAGGATGTGGATTAATGTCTTAGAGTTATTGGTCAAGGTTTCTTCCCATTTTCGCAGTAGGTCATCATCGAGGTCTTCAAATGTGGGAAATATTTGTGAACGTAATCCCCTTGGGACTCTATTAAGTCTTAAATACTGTTTCAAAGTGGCGCTGTCCCACCACCGGGAGTTCTCTGTCTTTTTCAATCTTTCTAATTTGATGAATTTGTCTTTGAGTCCCTTTAGACTGATCCAATTTAAAATCCTCCATAGGGTTTATTATGACAGGGTCTGCTTGCATAGCTTCGACTGGGCTGATTCCGCCAGTTGCCTCTGCTGTGAGGTAGAGAGAGGGTCATTAATACACACATTATGGGAGTACCCCAGCATTTAGCATTGCCCAACCTGGATCAGTACAATAGAAAAACTCAACAGGGTGCTGGGAGAAAGGTTACTAATAGACTCTAAATACATCCTGTTGGGTATCCCTACGGAGGTAAACATTCATAGAGTCAAACTTCTATTTAGTAGTGGCAAAGCAAGATGTAGCCAAACACTGGGGCACACCAGATCCTCCCATATTGATAAAGACCTCTCAATGGAACACCAGGTATCCATCACTGCCATGCTTCTTTCAGGCAAATTAAAGTTTTGAGGAAAATTCTGACCTAAATTGACTTACAATATCATATGCCCGAAGTGAGTGCCATAGTGTAATCTTGGCTTAGCAATTTAATCAATATGCATGTATGGAATAAGGCTACAAATGATGCAAAATGCTGCAGCCACACGTGTTACTGGTTCCAGATGCCGCTGCACATCTCGGTCATCTTAAAAACCCTACATGGCCTCCAATCAAGCAATGAATATTTTTAGAAATTGTGTTACTGGTTGAGGTGGGGTGAAACCTTACTCAAGCAGCAATTACAATCTCTGTCAGGGTGAAACATAAACAAACCCCAAATTAACCTGTGCTTAAATCTCTGGTAAATTGGCACAAAAACATTCAGGCTCAACTTAGAGGCAAAGTATAAATTATTTATGCAGCACTTCAAACGGTATTAAAGTGGAAGCACAACACAAGAAAATTCCCACACCAATTTTGAAAAATAGAGTAAAACGGAAGAAATTATTTTGGGAACAAAACAACAAAAATCCCATCAGTAGAACCAGAGAAATGCAATTTTAAAGCTTTAAGGAAAAATGGTGCTTAGAAGCTCAAAGCGCCAACAGTGGTTATCTCATCATGCAGAACCGGGACAAAGTCACAAGTTCAGGCTGACCACAATGGGATGCGGGCCGGAGGCAGTGACTAAGTTAGGCCTGCTGAACAAAGTACCATAAATCCTGGTTGCGGAGTGTTGCAAGATCCTGCGTTGAGGATGCGTTGCGCAGCGGTGGTTCAGAGGAGGTGCGAAGTGCTTTGTCGCTGTCAAGGATGCCGTTGACATAGAGCATGCGTTATGAGATCCTGCTCCACAGATGTGTCGTGTACCAGCCATTCCGAAGATGCTGCGGTGCTGAAATGCGGAGTCCTGCAGCATCATCAAGGATGCTGTTGAAGAGGGACTTGCGATGAGATGTCCTGCTTCGTGGATGCATCACAAAGCAGTGGTTCTGAAGTGGAGCTGGAAAGTGATCCCTCACCTGCGTTGATGTTTCCAACAAGACTACAGATGGGCTGATAGAGCACCTTCAGGCCCACTTCCAAGGGTTCAGGACAGGAAAGGGGGGGTAGGACTCACAAAAGATAGAGTCCAGGTGCAAGGTACAAGGTGATTGGCACCTTTTCGGTCCCTGAGGGTCTGATCAGGAGGCCAGTTAAGTATCCCTTGAAGCAGGGCCGGCTCTAGGGCGGTGCGAATGGTACCTCCGCACCGGGCACTGACTTGGGGTGGGCAAAGCAAAACCAAAGGAAATGATGGACGGAGTGTTGAACATTGCAAGCACTCACCCCCAGTCAACTGATCTGGGTTTAATCCATCACCGTTCTTTAGCCCACTCTGCCACCCCAGTTCAGACATGGCCATATGCAAATCAGTCTGACCCTGTGCCTCATGGGAACAGTCCAGTCCGAACTGCCAAGCCATGTCTTCCCTGGACCGGAAACAAGCTTCCTAGGACCGGTTTCTGGCATTTCAGCCGTCTTCAGCCAGGCTTGCTTGAATCCAGTGGCAAAGTGAGCAAGGGACTCACGTCTGAGCATACCCTGCCAACTTATGGCAAACAAAGCAAAACCAAAGGAAATGATGGACGGAGTGTTGAACATTGCAAGCACTCACCCCCAGTCAACTGATCTGGGTTTAATCCATCACCGTTCTTTAGCCCACTCTGCCACCCCAGTTCAGACATGGCCATATGCAAATCAGTCTGACCCTGTGCCTCATGGGAACAGTCCAGCCCGAACTGCCAAGCCATGTCTTCCCTGGACCGGAAACAAGCTTCCTAGGACCGGTTTCTGGCATTTCAGCCGTCTTCAGCCAGGCTTGCTTGAATCCAGTGGCAAAGTGAGCAAGGGACTCACGTCTGAGCATACCCTGCCAACTTATGGCGAACAAAGCAAAACCAAAGGAAATGATGGACGGAGTGTTGAACATTGCAAGCACTCACCTTGGCTTGGCAGTTCGGGCTGGACTGTTCCCATGAGGCACAGGGTCAGACTGATTTGCATATGGCCATGTCTGAACTGGGGTGGCAGAGTGGGCTAAGGAACGGTGATGGATCAAACCCAGATCTGTTGACTGGGTGTGAGTGTTTGATTGGGTCTGATGCTCCGTCCATCACCACCCCCTTTTTTACCGATTTGTTCGCCATAAGTTGGCAGGGTATGCTCAGACGTGAGTCCCTTGCTCACTTTGCCACTGGATTCAAGCAAGCCTGGGTGAAGACGGCTGAAATGCCAGAAACCGGTCCTAGAAAGCTTGTGTCCGGTCCAGGGAAGGCATGGCTTGGCAGTTCGGGCTGGACTGCTCCCATGAGGCACAGGGTCAGACTGATTTGCATATGGCCATGTCTGAACTGGGGTGGCAGAGTGGGCTAAAGAACGGTGATGGATCAAACCCAGATCTGTTGACTGGGTGTGAGTGTTTGATTGGGTCTGATGCTCCGTCCATCACCACCCCCTTTTTTACCGATTTGTTCGCCATAAGTTGGCAGGGTATGCTCAGACGTGAGTCCCTTGCTCACTTTGCCACTGGATTCAAGAAAGCCTGGCTGAAGACAGCTGAAATGCCAGAAACTGGTCCTAGAAAGCTTGTGTCCGGTCCAGGGAAGGCATGGCTTGGCAGTTCGGGCTGGACTGTTCCCATGAGGCACAGGGTCAGACTGATTTGCATATGGCCATGGCTGAACTGGGGTGGCAGAGTGGGCTAAAGAACGGTGATGGATCAAACCCAGATCTGTTGACTGGGTGTGAGTGTTTGATTGGGTCTGATGCTCCGTCCATCACCACCCCCTTTTTTACCGATTTGTTCGCCATAAGTTGGCAGGGTATGCTCAGACGTGAGTCCCTTGCTCACTTTGCCACTGGATTCAAGCAAGCCTGGCTGAAGACGGCTGAAATGCCAGAAACCGGTCCTAGAAAGCTTGTGTCCGGTCCAGGGAAGGCATGGCTTGGCGGCAGTTCGGGCTGGACTGTTCCCATGAGGCACAGGGTCAGACTGATTTGCATATGGCCATGTCTGAACTGGGGTGGCAGAGTGGGCTAAAGAACGGTGATGGATCAAACCCAGATCTGTTGACTGGGTGTGAGTGTTTGATTGGGTCTGATGCTCCGTCCATCACCACCCCCTTTTTTACCGATTTGTTCGCCATAAGTTGGCAGGGTATGCTCAGACGTGAGTCCCTTGCTCACTTTGCCACTGGATTCAAGCAAACCTGGCTGAAGACGGCTGAAATACCAGAAACCGGTCCTAGAAAGCTTGTGTCCGGTCCAGGGAAGGCATGGCTTGGCAGTTCGGGCTGGACTGTTCCCATGAGGCACAGGGTCAGACTGATTTGCATATGGCCATGTCTGAACTGGGGTGGCAGAGTGGGCTAAAGAACGGTGATGGATCAAACCCAGATCTGTTGACTGGGTGTGAGTGTTTGATTGGGTCTGATGCTCCGTCCATCACCACCCCCTTTTTTACCGATTTGTTCGCCATAAGTTGGCAGGGTATGCTCAGACGTGAGTCCCTTGCTCACTTTGCCACTGGATTCAAGCAAGCCTGGCTGAAGACGGCTGAAATGCCAGAAACCAGTCCTAGAAAGCTTGTGTCCGGTCCAGGGAAGGCATGGCTTGGCAGTTCGGGCTGGACTGTTCCCATGAGGCACAGGGTCAGACTGATTTGCATATGGCCATGTCTGAACTGGGGTGGCAGAGTGGGCTAAAGAACGGTGATGGATCAAACCCAGATCTGTTGACTGGGTGTGAGTGTTTGATTGGGTCTGATGCTCCGTCCATCACCGCCCCCTTTTTTACCGATTTGTTCGCCATAAGTTGGCAGGGTATGCTCAGACGTGAGTCCCTTGCTCACTTTGCCACTGGATTCAAGCAAGCCTGGCTGAAGACGGCTGAAATGCCAGAAACCGGTCCTAGAAAGCTTGTGTCCGGTCCAGGGAAGGCATGGCTTGGCAGTTCGGGCTGGACTGTTCCCAGGAGGCACAGGGTCAGACTGATTTGCATATGGCCATGTCTGAACTGGGGTGGCAGAGTGGGCTAAAGAACGGTGATGGATCAAACCCAGATCTGTTGACTGGGTGTGAGTGTTTGATTGGGTCTGATGCTCCGTCCATCACCACCCCCTTTTTTTACCGATTTGTTCGCCATAAGTTGGCAGGGTATGCTCAGACGTGAGTCCCTTGCTCACTTTGCCACTGGATTCAAGCAAGCCTGGCTGAAGACGGCTGAAATGCCAGAAACCGGTCCTAGAAAGCTTGTGTCCGGTCCAAGGAAGGCATGGCTTGGCAGTTCGGGCTGGACTGTTCCCATGAGGTACAGGGTCAGACTGATTTGCATATGGCCATGTCTGAACTGGGGTGGCAGAGTGGGCTAAAGAACGGTGATGGATCAAACCCAGATCTGTTGACTGGGTGTGAGTGTTTGATTGGGTCTGATGCTCCGTCCATCACCACCCCCTTTTTTACCGACTTGGGGTGGGGGCGCCATGTTTATTGTTTTAAAAGCTCCAGATGCCACGTTCCTTGTCTGAGCAATTTTCAAGCATCATTAAAAATGTCACGATAGATAACTCCAGTGATTAATGTTGTTCCTGGTGAGAGACCCTAGCTTTGTCTGGGGAAACTTTTAACTCATCATAGCCAAGAAGGTTAATATGCCTGCTGCAAAGAACTTGTCCCATTCTGCATACACTATAAATAGGTCAAGGGGTTATCGCTTTTGTCAGCAAGATCCTTTTGTTGCTTGCAGTTTAAAAGTTAAAATCCTAATATAGAGCAGTGAGCTATTAACTGCCATCAAAGAGCTCATGCAAACTGCAAGAAATATATTAGAGCTACATGTGTTTTTTGCCCAGTCTTTCCTTATCCTAGTATTGCAAAAATGTTTCATTTGGGTAGAAACCAACTCTTTTAAGTTCAATGAAATTTTATTAAGGAATGAGAAAGGAATAATCAATACACAATATCAGCTATAAAAGGGAAGGAGGAAAGAGGAGGGGAAGAGAAGGGGGGGAGGGTTAACATAATCAAAATGTAAGAGATAAGAAAACTACAATGAAACAGTAATCATGGGCATTAGATAAGAATCATAAAAGGCATAACCGTTATAAATTAAACAGCAAATTTTAGAAGAATAAAAACAAAACAATATGCTAGAAATACGTAAAATGTGAAAAGGGTATCATGGAGGTTTAGAAACTTCTTGTTGAACAGGCATAGGACTGAAAGAACGAGTAGCACAGTTATTTAAATACAGCGTAATGGGAAGCCATAAGTCTGCACGTTTAGCTGCTAAGTGAACAGGAAAAACAAAGGCGTTATCAAGTCTGTGATTGTGGCAGACGTTATACCACCACGCTTTGAGGGAAACATTAGATGCATTTTTCCAGTTAACAGTAATTTGTTGAAAAGCTACAGCCAATAATAAATCAACAATGCGGACATGCATATCTACATCATCCCAGCAAGGAGATAAGCTACCTAAAAAGAAATGAGAGAGAGAAAAAGGAATACAAGTATGAAAAATAACATTCATTTGAGCCCACACCTGTAACCAAA
This sequence comes from Triturus cristatus, assembly GCF_964204655.1. Classification (NCBI taxonomy): domain Eukaryota; kingdom Metazoa; phylum Chordata; class Amphibia; order Caudata; family Salamandridae; genus Triturus; species Triturus cristatus. The sequence continues at coordinate 790,512,895 of NC_140584.1, read as the reverse complement.
AGTCGTGCACATGTTTACAGAGAAATAGCATGTGGAGTAAGGTAGCATTAGGGGTACCACACGACCAGCATACATCTGGGGTGTTTGAAAAACGCTTATTTAGTGTAGAAGGCGTAAGGAGCAATCTGTTATAGATAAAAAATAAGGATTGTGTCAGGGAAGCCGCTCTGGAGGTTTTACGGAGTTTTGCCCAAATCTTATCCCATATAGATATCGGCCAGCTTATTCCGAGATCAGATTCCCATTGATGTTCAACCTTGGATTTAGGTCTAGGCAACTCATGCGTGTGTAGGTATTTATAGATGAGAGATGCCTTGGGGGTGCTACGTAGGAGAGAGTGGAGTTGAGGGGTAGGGGTAGGGAGGGGTGAAGCAAGGGGAGGCGGAGAGTTCAGGATCCGCTCATAAGTCTCAAGAACAGCAGCTTTGAGTAAAAGATACTTGGGGAGAAAGGATAAGGGTAGACCAAAGGAAGAGCAGAGATCAGAGAAAGAAAGAAAGGTGGGACCAGAGAAAAGTTGCGCGATCCAAATCAAACCTCGAGTTCTCCAAGATTTCCAGTAGAAGGGCTTACGACTAATTAAGAGATACTTATTATGCCAGATGGTGGAGGAGAGGAAATCATCAATGGTCAGAGGGGGATTAGGGGCAGCAGACAATAAGAGCCTGAGAGTGTACTTGTGGATAAGAGTGGGAAGTGAAGAGGGTTTACGGGAGAAAGCAAGATATTCTGCAAAAGAAAATGGAGATAAGAGATTGCGTTCAACCTTAACCCACAAAGGACAGGGAGAGGTGGGATCTTGCAGCCAGAGGGAAGCTTGACGTAACAAAAAGGCCTTCTGATATGCAGGAAAGTCAGGAAAATTGACACCCCCTTCAGAAGCAGGGCGAATCAATCTGGCAAGAGACATTCTGGATTTTTTTGAGTTCCATAAAAAAGAGGATAATATTGAGTTAAACTTTTTAAAGAATCGCGATGGGATTGATACTGGAATGTTGGACAATGTATAAAGAATAATGGGGGAAATCATCATTTTAATAGTCTCCAAGCGACCCCACCAGGACAGGTATAAAGGATGCCACCTTGCAGTGAGGTCCGCAATCTTTTGTGCGCATTTGGACATGCATAAAGAGATAGTGTCTGGAATGGAAGAAGTGATATATAACCCCAGATATTTAATATGGGAGGGACACCAAGTAAACTGGGAGACGCTAAAATCTTGTTTGAAAGTGAATTTAGTCAAGGGTAGGATCTCACATTTATTATGATTAAGCTTATATCCGGAAATGGAGGAGTAGTTTCGGACTTCGTCTAGAAAAGCGGGGATGGATTCTGCAGGATTGGAAAGAAAAAGTAAAATATCATCTGCATAAGCAGCGAGCTTAATTTGAGAATCTGCAATCTGGAATCCATGGATAGCGGGATTCTGACGTAGTTTGGACAGAAAAGGTTCTAAAGCAAGGTTGAAAAGAAAGGGGGAAAGGGGGCAACCCTGACGGACGCCCCTGCCTAAACCAAAATAAGAAGAGATTTGACCATTTGCAAATACTGCAGCTCTGGGGTATGAGTACAGCAGGGAGACTAAAGAAATAAATCTAGGTCCAAAGCCAAACCAAGTGAGGGTGTGAAAAAGATAGCGCCATTCGACCCGATCAAACGCCTTTTCGGCGTTAAGGGCTACTGCTGCAAGGGAGTGCTGACAGCGGGAGGACTTTGACAATATATTGAATAGGAGTCTGGTGTTGTCCGTAATATGTCGACCTTTGACAAATCCGGACTGCTCTTCACCCATGTTAGATCTGGGGGTCTCTAGTTGGCAGGGTAGGTACCGCTGTCCAAGTAGGGACCCTTGCTTCTAGTCAGGGAAAGGGGGATACACTGTTAAGATAACCCCTGCTCACCCTCTAGGTAGCTTGGCCTGAGCAGTCTAGGCTATCAAAGGCAATGTGTAAAGTATTTGTACCAACACTCACAGTAACACAGTGAAAACACCACAGATTTACTCCACACCAGTTTTAGAAAAATAAGGTATCTTTACTAAAAACTTCACAAGACCAAATATTACAGACAAACCAACATATAATTCAAAAAGGTTACTTTAAAGATAGTTCAAGAGTTTGCAGAAAGTACTCCAGGATGTCAAAGTCAGTGTCCTGCACAATGCGACTCTCAATGCACAAAATGCGACACTCTCGTGCCCAACAGTACCTGTAGTTGCGATAAGGTTCCCAAAAGCTATAACAAGGAAGATGGCAAAGGCGATGCGATGCTCCTGAGATCCTGGGGAGGCTTTGCAGCAGCCCTGCTTCACGCAGCAGAGGTGGATGCGCCGGCTCCGATCTGTAGGGGGAGGATGCGATACCTTTGGCTTTCGTTGCGTAGGTTTCTTAGGGGGAAGCTTCACGCACAGGTTCGATGCGACACTCTTCGATGTGGTGCGATGCGTGGCGCAGCGTTGCCTTCCGGCGCCGCAACTCTCGATGCGCCACGGAACGGGACTCTGCGTCGACGCACGCAGCGATTGGAGACTTTCCACGCACCGGCAGTGGTGCGGCCCGCAAACTGGTTCTGCGACGACCCTCGCAATGGCAGGAAGCTTCACGCTTCGGGACGATGCTCGACGCACTCGGCGATGCGGAGACCCTGCGTGCTGCGATGGTGCCGCGATGAAATTTTCCACGCACTCTCGTCTTGCGACACGCAATCGGATGATGCGCTGGGTACCAGTCACTCTTGTTCACGCTTCTGCTTCCCAGCTCCCTCAACACAGCAAAACGACCTCCTGAAGCCCCAAGACTGGGCAAGCACTCCAAGGCAGGTCAGAACTCTCTCAGCAGAGTTCCAGGGGAGCTGGTGGTGAAGTCCTTTTGTTCCTGGGACTTCTTAACAGGGAGCCAGCTCTTCTCAGGCCCTTGGAGATCAGAATCAAAAGAAGGGGACACAGCAAAGTCCCTCCCCTCTCCTTGGCAGCAAAGCAAAACAGCAAGCAGGCAGTCTTCTCCTCTTCAGTTTCTTCCAGCTTTCTCCTTGGCAGAGGTTTCTTCTTAGTTCCAAAGTGATCTAAAGTTTAGGTGTCTGGGGTCCTCTTCTTATACCCCTCCAAGTCTTTGTCTCTCTTTGTTCCAGTGGGGGGATTCCCCTGCTCAAACCGGTTCCTGGGTGTGCTCTGCTCTGGAGCACCTGGTTCCTTTCAGAGTGAGGGGCAGGGTCGTTAGACGCTCAGCAGGAGGTGGAGCCTTCTTTGTGCCAGCAGAGGCAGAGTCCTCAGCCTGGCCAGCAGGGGGTGGAGCCAGCTTTGTGTTTGTCAGGGGCAGCCCTATTCAGACCCAGGGACTACTCCTCCCACCCATCTAAAGCAGATCTCCCTATTCACCCTGCTGCTGACTCATCCAGGCTCCTGGAGCCACCTAGCACATCACCTGACACCAGTCAGCCAACCAGCACACAGGCACACAGGAAGGTTAAACAGGAGAATAGCTACTTTCTAAAAAGTGCTATTCTCACACAGTGAATTTAAAAACCATCTTGCTAAAAAGATGTATAATTAAATTCTGAACGCAGAGATACCAAACTTGGATTTTCTATCTTGCCCTTATGGGAAGATAGGCATGTAAACAGCCTTCCCCATTCTATCCTATGGGCAAGATAGCCTCTCAGCAGTGAAAAACGAAAATGGCTGTAATTCACTACCAGGGCGTGTTACACACCTCAGTACATGCCCTACCTTTCAGATACACTGCACCCAGCCCAGGGGGGTACCTAGGGCCACCATAGGGATGCCTGACATGTACAGAAAGGGAAGGATAAGGCCTGGTCAGTGGGTGCACTGGCCAGGTCGACCTGGCAGTCCTGGACTGCACATAGGCACTGCAAGCAGGCCTAAGACATCATTTTAGCGCTACTCCTGTGGGTGGCACAATCAGTGCTGCAGCCCACTAGTAGCATTTGAATCACCAGCCCTGGCACACGCAGTGCACTTTACTAGGGGCTAACAGGTGAAACAAATATCCCAATCATGGATAACCAATCAACACAATAATTTACCAAGGGAGCACTTGCACTTTGACACTGATCAGCAGTGGCAAAGTGCCCAAAGCATCTAAACCAGCAAAAACGAAATCCAGCATAGCATCAAAAATACAGGAGGTAGAGGCAAAAAGTCAGGGGTAACCACGCCAAAGATGCCAGGTCTAACACGTGTCCCCTCCAGCTGAAAGTGGGGAGAACTACCCACCCTCTTGGGAGTTCTCATCGCTAAGGCGGAAAAACCTGGACAGACCATCAGCGTTGGCGTGTTCTGTACCGGGGCGGTGTTCCACCGTAAAGTCCATCCCCTGTAGGGAAATGGACCACCTCAACAGCTTAGGATTCTCACCCCTCATCTGCATCAACCATCTGAGGGGCCTGTGGTCCGTCTGAACCCGGAAGTGAGTCCCAAACAAGTAGGGCCTCAGCTTCTTCAGCGCCCAGACCACAGCAAAAGCTTCCCTTTCAATCGCACTCCACCTCTGTTCCCTGGGAAGTAGCCTCCTACTAATGAAAGCTACAGGTTGGTCCAAGTCCTCATCATTTAGTTGTGAGAGCACCGCTCCCACTCCATGCTCAGAAGCGTCTGTCTGCACTATGAACTCCTTGGAGAAGTCAGGCGCCTTGAGTACAGGTGCTGTACACATGGCCTCCTTCAGGGCATCAAAAGCTTCTTGGCAGGCACTGGTCCAAATCACTTTCTTCGGTAACTTCTTGGAAGTTAGTTCTGTCAAGGGAGCCACAATGGTGCCATACCCCTTGACAAAACGGCGATAGTACCCGGTGAGTCCTAAGAAGGCTCTCACCGCTGTCTGGGTTTTGGGGGGTTCCCAAGCCCGGATGGTATCTATCTTGGCTTGTAGGGGCGCCACCTGGCCGCTTCCTACCTGGTGTCCCAAATACACCACCGAACCCTGCCCTATCTGGCACTTACTGGCCTTGATAGTGAGGCCTGCACTATGCAGAGCCTTCAACACTGCGCAGAGGTGTTGCAAGTGTTCTTCCCAAGTGGAGCTGAACACAGCGATGTCATCCAGATATGCGGCGCTGAATTGCTCCAGCCCGGACAGTACCTGGTTGACCAGTCTCTGGAATGTGGCAGGGGCGTTCTTCAACCCAAAGGGCATGACACGGAACTGGAAGTGCCCCTCTGGCGTTGAAAACGCAGACCTCTCCTTGGCCCCATCAGTTAAGGCAATCTGCCAGTACCCAGAAGTTAAGTCAAACGTACTGAGGTAGTTGGCAGCTCCCAACCGATCCACGAGCTCATCAGCTCTGGGGATGGGGTGTGCATCAGTCTTCGTGACAGCATTGAGCCCACGGTAGTCCACACAAAACCTAAGTTCTGGAGTGGCACCTGGCGCAGCAGCTTTCGGTACGAGTACCACTGGGCTAACCCAGGGGCTGCTGGAGGGCTCAATCACCCCTAGCTCCAACATCTTAGAAACCTCCTTCTTGATGCTGGCCCTGACCTTGTCAGCCACCCGGTAAAACTTCTGTTTCACAGGCATGCTATCTCCCGTGTCCACGTTATGGACACACCAGTTGGTGATACCGGGGGTCAGGGAGAACAGAGATGCAAACTGACCCAACACATGGCGACAGTCCCTCTGCTGTTCTGGGGTCAGGGTGGGCGAGAGGACCACTCCATCCACTGACCCATCTTGCTCCTTAGCTGCCAGGAGGTCAGGAAGAGGATCGCTATCCTCCTCCATCCCTGCATCTGTAGCCAGTAGCATTGTTATTTCAGACCTCTCAAAATGGGGTTTGAGGCGGTTCACGTGTAGGACCCTCATGGGGTTCCTGGGAGATCGCAAGTTGACCAGGTAGGTCACCTCACTCTTGCGCTCCACCACCTCATATGGCCCAGTCCACTTGTCCTGGAGCGCGCAAGGCTCCACTGGCGCCATCACCCACACCATCTGCCCAGGTTGAAATTCCATCAGAGTGGTATGCTGGTCATACCACCTCTTCATCTCATCCTGGCTGGCTTCCAGGTTCGCCTGAGCGAGGGCCCGGAAGCGCTGTGTCTGGTTGCGGATGGCCAGCACATAGCTGAACACATCCTGAGGGGTTTTCCCCGGGGATTTCTCCCAACCCTCCTTCACCAGACTGAGAGGTCCTCTAACAGGGTGCCCGTACAAAAGCTCAAAGGGACTGAACCCTAGAGACTTTTGTGGTACCTCCCTGTAGGCAAATAATAGGCATGGCAAAAAGACGTCCCACTTCCGTCTCATGGGCTCTGTCAGCCCCATGATCATGCCTTTCAGGGTCCGGTTGAACCTTTCAACCAACCCATTTCCTTGAGGGTGGTAAGGAGTGGTGAACTTATAAGTTACCCCACACTCCTCCCACAGAGACTTCATATACCTGGAGATGAAGTTGGTACCCCGGTCAGATACCACCTCTTTGGGGAAACCCACACGGGAAAAGATCCCCATCAACGCACGGCCCACCACCGGGGCTGTGGTTGTCCTGAGAGGGATAGCCTCCGGGTACCGGGTGGCATGATCCACCAGGACCAGGATGAACCTGTTGCCTAAGGCGGTCCTGGGGTCCAGTGGCCCCACAATATCTATTCCCACCCGCTCGAAAGGGGTGCTCACTACCGGAAAAGGCTGGAGAGGGCCTTTGCATTTTCCTCCAGCCTTGCCACTTGCCTGGCAAGTCTGGCATGATTTACAAAAGGAAGCGACGTCCGTCTTCATCCCGGGCCAGTAAAAGTGGGTGGCAAGCCTTTGTCGGGTCTTGTCCTGCCCGAGATGTCCTGCAAGCGGCACGTCGTGAGCCAGACCCAGTAGGAAGTCTCTGAACCCTGCGGGTACCACCAGGGTATGTGATCCACTCGGCTCAGCAAACCTAGGCTCACTGTACAACAAGTCATTCTCCCAGTAGAGAAAAAAGTTCTTTGGATCAGCACCTGCTGCCTGGTCTGCAGCCTGGTGCCGCAGACCTTCAAGAGTAGGGCATGTCTTCTGCGCACGGCAGAACTCCTCTCTGGAGGGACCACCCTCTTGCTGCCAATGGGTCAGCTCAGGTATGTCTCCCAGCTCAGCGACCTGTTCCCCTGTAGGCTCCAGGGCATCCCCCGTAGGTTCTGCTCCTTCCTGGACCGTGGGAACAGCGGGGGTGGACGCACCACGCCCCCTGCCCTTCCTCTTTCTGGCAGGGACCTGGGCCACTGTTTCAGGCTCCAGGTCTGCTTCACAACCCTGTCTGGCTGCCATGGACCGGGTGGTCACACAGACCCACTCAGGCAAACCCAACATCTCCAAATGAGCCTGGCGTTCCACCTCCTTCCACGGGGAACTCTCCAGGTCATTACCTAGCAGACAGTCTACTGGCATGGATGGACTCACAACAACTTTGAGAGGACCTGAGACCCCCCCCCACTCAAAGGGAACATGTGCTACCTTGCAAAGGCGCACAGAGTTGTCAGCTGACACTACTGGGTGAAGTACGTCTGGAATGACCAGCTCCTCAGGGACCCACTGACACCTGACCGTAGTCACACTGGCTCCAGTGTCCCTGAGAGCCTCCACCCTCCTCCCATTGATGGTCACCCACTGCCTGTACTTCTTAGTGTTATCAGGGACAGGGGTTTCCTGGACCATCTCTGTGTCTCCTAAAGAGACAAGGGACATAACTGCTAAACCCTCCAAATCACTAGAAATTAAATCCCCCCCAAAAGCTACACTAGCTATACCCGGTGTTGGAGCACCAGTGGGTGCCTGGGATTTCTGGGGACACACAGGAGACTTGTGACCCAATTCCTGACAGTGATAACACTTAATGGGACCCTTGTTATCCGACCTGCCCTTAGGGGGCCAGGTTGGTTTGGGTTTGGACTTGGGGGGCTGGGACTGGTTACCCTGGGAACTATTTTGGGGCCCTTGTGAGAACTCCTTTTGGTTACCCTTGTCCCCCCCACTCTTCTGCTGGGGACCCTGCCCACCTTTGGCAACGGTACCCACAATTCCTCTGTGGACCCTGGTACTGGTCCAGCGGTCCGCCTCCTTAGCAAGCTCAATGGGGTCCGTCAACTTGCTATCTAAAAGATGCTGGCGCAGCTCTGGAACACACAGACTACTCAAGTGCTCCCAACTAATTAAATGTAACAACCCCTTATAATCAGTTACCTTGCTGCCCTTCATCCAACCTTCCAGTGCCCGCGAGTACAGATTCACACACTCCATCCAAGTCTCAGACTCTTTCTTCTTGGAATTTCTAAACTGCAGTCTATACTGCTCTGGAGTAAGTCCATACCTGAGACATAGGGCCTCCTTCATATTGGGATAGGTCATGGCACCTGCTAATTCTAAGGGCTCTAGAGCACTCCTCCCAGAAGCCTCAAAATGTTTCCACAGGCCCGCCCCCCAATGCTGTTCAGGCACACCGTTCATTCTTAATGCTATCTCATACGATGTAAACCAGGCATAGATATCTTCACTCCTATTGTAATTCTGTACTAAATCTTTGGGGATATATACTTTACCCCCCTGCACTGGCTGTGCGCTGCCACCATTTGAACCGGACTCCACCTGCTTGGCCTTGATGTCCAGTTCTCTCATGCTCACTTCATGAGCCAGAAGCAATTTCTTCTCCTCCAAGGCACGGGCATTCTTGCTCTCCTCCGCCGCCTTGTCTACTTCTGATTGCTTCATCTTCATTTTCATAATTTCCAATTCATGGTTTCTCACCCTTTGATTCTCCTCCAACTCCTCTGGAGTGAGCCCCCTACTGGAATGGGAGCTGCTAGCCCTTGAGACTGGTCTGCTCACAGGCAGATCTTGGGGAACAAAACCATCCTCTTCATTTGCATCACTTTCCTCTTGGGCCTCCCACCAGGCCTTCAGGACTCTTTGTAGCACATCCTTTCTAGCTCCGCTTTTAAAAGAGCAACCACGGTCTTTGCAGAATTGCTTGAGATCTTCAACTTTGTATGAATATAAATCCGCAATGGAAAACTCCAATTCTGCCTTCTCGCTTGTTGCCACCTGAGACATGATGCTCTTGAAGAGTTACTCAAAAATAGAATCAAAAATATAGTATGTGGTTGTCTATTGGTCTGCACTTAAACTAGTGATGTACACCAATTACTGTGGGTCAAGTACAAATACAAGTTCAATCCTCACCGCTGACCACCAATGTTAGATCTGGGGGTCTCTAGTTGGCAGGGTAGGTACCGCTGTCCAAGTAGGGACCCTTGCTTCTAGTCAGGGAAAGGGGGATACACTGTTAAGATAACCCCTGCTCACCCTCTAGGTAGCTTGGCCTGAGCAGTCTAGGCTATCAAAGGCAATGTGTAAAGTATTTGTACCAACACTCACAGTGAAAACACCACAGATTTACTCCACACCAGTTTTAGAAAAATAAGGTATCTTTACTAAAAACTTCACAAGACCAAATATTACAGACAAACCAACATATAATTCAAAAAGGTTACTTTAAAGATAGTTCAAGAGTTTGCAGAAAGTACTCCAGGATGTCAAAGTCAGTGTCCTGCACAATGCGACTCTCAATGCACAAAATGCGACACTCTCGTGCCCAACAGTACCTGTAGTTGCGATAAGGTTCCCAAAAGCTATAACAAGGAAGATGGCAAAGGCGATGCGATGCTCCTGAGATCCTGGGGAGGCTTTGCAGCAGCCCTGCTTCACGCAGCAGAGGTGGATGCGCCGGCTCCGATCTGTAGGGGGAGGATGCGATACCTTTGGCTTTCGTTGCGTAGGTTTCTTAGGGGGAAGCTTCACGCACAGGTTCGATGCGACACTCTTCGATGTGGTGCGATGCGTGGCGCAGCGTTGCCTTCCGGCGCCGCAACTCTCGATGCGCCACGGAACGGGACTCTGCGTCGACGCACGCAGCGATTGGAGACTTTCCACGCACCGGCAGTGGTGCGGCCCGCAAACTGGTTCTGCGACGACCCTCGCAATGGCAGGAAGCTTCACGCTTCGGGACGATGCTCGACGCACTCGGCGATGCGGAGACCCTGCGTGCTGCGATGGTGCCGCGATGAAATTTTCCACGCACTCTCGTCTTGCGACACGCAATCGGATGATGCGCTGGGTACCAGTCACTCTTGTTCACGCTTCTGCTTCCCAGCTCCCTCAACACAGCAAAACGACCTCCTGAAGCCCCAAGACTGGGCAAGCACTCCAAGGCAGGTCAGAACTCTCTCAGCAGAGTTCCAGGGGAGCTGGTGGTGAAGTCCTTTTGTTCCTGGGACTTCTTAACAGGGAGCCAGCTCTTCTCAGGCCCTTGGAGATCAGAATCAAAAGAAGGGGACACAGCAAAGTCCCTCCCCTCTCCTTGGCAGCAAAGCAAAACAGCAAGCAGGCAGTCTTCTCCTCTTCAGTTTCTTCCAGCTTTCTCCTTGGCAGAGGTTTCTTCTTAGTTCCAAAGTGATCTAAAGTTTAGGTGTCTGGGGTCCTCTTCTTATACCCCTCCAAGTCTTTGTCTCTCTTTGTTCCAGTGGGGGGATTCCCCTGCTCAAACCGGTTCCTGGGTGTGCTCTGCTCTGGAGCGCCTGGTTCCTTTCAGAGTGAGGGGCAGGGTCGTTAGACGCTCAGCAGGAGGTGGAGCCTTCTTTGTGCCAGCAGAGGCAGAGTCCTCAGCCTGGCCAGCAGGGGGTGGAGCCAGCTTTGTGTTTGTCAGGGGCAGCCCTATTCAGACCCAGGGACTACTCCTCCCACCCATCTAAAGCAGATCTCCCTATTCACCCTGCTGCTGACTCATCCAGGCTCCTGGAGCCACCTAGCACATCACCTGACACCAGTCAGCCAACCAGCACACAGGCACACAGGAAGGTTAAACAGGAGAATAGCTACTTTCTAAAAAGTGCTATTCTCACACAGTGAATTTAAAAACCATCTTGCTAAAAAGATGTATAATTAAATTCTGAACGCAGAGATACCAAACTTGGATTTTCTATCTTGCCCTTATGGGAAGATAGGCATGTAAACAGCCTTCCCCATTCTATCCTATGGGCAAGATAGCCTCTCAGCAGTGAAAAACGAAAATGGCTGTAATTCACTACCAGGGCGTGTTACACACCTCAGTACATGCCCTACCTTTCAGATACACTGCACCCAGCCCAGGGGGGTACCTAGGGCCACCATAGGGATGCCTGACATGTACAGAAAGGGAAGGATAAGGCCTGGTCAGTGGGTGCACTGGCCAGGTCGACCTGGCAGTCCTGGACTGCACATAGGCACTGCAAGCAGGCCTAAGACATCATTTTAGCGCTACTCCTGTGGGTGGCACAATCAGTGCTGCAGCCCACTAGTAGCATTTGAATCACCAGCCCTGGCACACGCAGTGCACTTTACTAGGGGCTAACAGGTGAAACAAATATCCCAATCATGGATAACCAATCAACACAATAATTTACCAAGGGAGCACTTGCACTTTGACACTGATCAGCAGTGGCAAAGTGCCCAAAGCATCTAAACCAGCAAAAACGAAATCCAGCATAGCATCAAAAATACAGGAGGTAGAGGCAAAAAGTCAGGGGTAACCACGCCAAAGATGCCAGGTCTAACAACCCAGAAGATCGGGAAGAAGGTGGTCTAGTCGAATCGCCAATGCTTTAGCGAAGAGCTTGTAGTCAATATTGACTAAGGATATAGGCCTGTAATTTTTGCAATACTTAACGTCCTTCCCAGGCTTGGTTATCAAACAAATATGAGCATCTGAAAACGTCCCTGAGGAAGCGCCTTGGGCAGTGAAAGTATGAAGAAGGGAATGCAATCGTGGGATCAACAACTTAGAAAAGTGAAGGTAAACTTCAACGGTAAACCCGTCTGGACCAGGAGCCTTGTTGAGTTTGAGAAGTTGCAGAGCAGTGAGCAATTCTTTTTGTGTAACGTCAGATTCTAAGGAAGAAAGGTCAAGGGGGAAATTGGCTGGTGTGTGGATGGTGGAGAAAAAGCGGGCAAGGGAACTGGGAGAGGGTTGAGTCCCAGGTGTGTACAAAGTCTCATAGAAACGAGAAAATTCTGCAAGAATGTCAGCATCTACATGTTTCAAATTATCATCAGAGTCAAAAATAGATTCAATATTTAACTTATTATGCTTAATCTTCAAATAGTTAGCTAAAAGCTTCCCTGCTTTGTTCCTACCCCCATAAAATTTAGCAGTCGACTTCAACAGGTACAGGGAGGCATCTTCTGTAGATTTCTCATTAAATTTCATTTTTGCTGCAACAAGGGCCGTCAAGCTATCAGCAGAGTGGGATGTGAAATAGGCATGTTCCAATCTCTTAATATCTGAAAGGAGGCTTTTGGTGGACCATCGAGCAGTTTTACGTTTGTTTGCGACGTAACTAATGATAAAGTCACGTGCCGCTGCTTTAAAGGCATCCCAAATAGTATGCTCCGGGAGGGCGGCGGTATCGTTAATCGAGAAAAAATCAGCAAAAAAGGAAGTGAAGGTAGCTGTAAACTTGGAATCGGCAAGGAGGGAGTTATTAAAACGCCATCTTCTGGGGCCAACAATTTTAGGGAATACATCGACACATGTGAGAACAGGAGCATGTTCCGAAAGCAGTATCGGGCCAATCTCGGAGTGTAAAAGTGATTGGGAGAGATTATGGGAAACAAAAATGTAATCTAATCGTGACTGGGAGCGGTGACAAGGAGAATAAAAAGTGTATTCCCGTAATTTTGGGTTACATAGGCGCCAAGAATCTACTAACTTATGTTGCGAAATAGCATGGCTAAACAGCTTGTGGGGTTTGTTGGGAATATAAGGGGTCTTAGATGTCCTATCAATAAAGGGATCTAGCGGTTGGTTACAATCTCCCGCCAGAATAAAATTGTGGTCCATAAATTTAGTTAGAAGTCTCCACTTCTAACTAAATTTATGGAAAGTGGCCCAAAAAGAGGGTTCACCCGTGGTTGGGCCATAAACGTTAAGAAGAGAGATTGGAACACCCCTAAGTGATAGCTTGGCATAGACCCATCTACCAGAAGCGTCAGATTCTTGGCTGAGGACCTGAAAGGGGAGAGATTTACGGCAGAGAACTGCCACACCATTGCGTTTACCGTCACCCTGTGAATAAAAGAGTTCGCCCACCCATCCACGTTTGAGTTTAACAGATTCTGTATCAGTTAGATGCGTTTCTTGAAGGAATGCAATGTCAACGTTCAACTTGGCTAGGTGTGACAAAATCCTTTGACGCTTAATCGGAGAGTTAATACCCTTCACATTCCATGACAATACATTTAATGACATAAGAATAATAATTCCACAAAAAATGTGATAAACTTGAGTAGTGAATAAAAAACCCATGAAAAGAAGAAAAGATATAAAGAAAGAGGAGAAAATAACGTGAAAATGTTGAAAAAAAGGAAGAAAAGAGTGCAAATAAGAGCATACTTGCTGTCAAGAAAGGACAAGTGTAAGGGAGGAGTACAAAAATTTAAGCAGAAAGTCATAAGTAAGAAAACAGCGGAGAAACAAATGTGTGCAAGGAAACAAGGGATACATCTCTTACACAATCTAAAAGTTCCGATCAGAGGTAAGAAGACAAGATGGACACAAATGGACAAAAATGAGAACAAGGGAAGAGAGAATAGGAAGAGACAAAAGGAAAGAACAATGGATGCACGGGGAAAACAATTGAGGGAATAATGGAAGAACGTACCTACAGAGGAAGGGTGCGAGAAAGGGTGGGGGAGGGGAGGAACCACATGGGTGAGGCAGCACATCCTGAGCAACGAAGCATGGACCGGGAGACACCATTGAACACGAAAAAATTCCTGTAAAGCGAAAAAGAAGAACAAGGAATTAAATCATGCTAGGGGATTATGACGAGATCATGACTAACAAATAGAACAGGGAACAGCATCATACATATACAGTAGAACATCGACAAAGTGGATATTTAAATAAACAGAAGAACTTAGGGTAACTGCAATCCAACAAGGGACCTTAAACAAAAACAAGATAGGGAGAGCCTTCAAATAGTCACATAAGCACTAGTCAACCAGGAGCAGAGGATGATGGTCCGGAGACATCCATGGTAGATGATTTGTGCGCATTAATGAAGCTTTGTAAACGCACAGGATCTTCATAGGTTGTAGTCTTGTTATTATAAGTAACTTTGAAAAAACATGGGTGATAAAGGCCATATCGTGCCCCCATCGCGCGTAGATCTTCTCTTAGGCTCAGAAACACCTTGCGACGATTGGCGGTGGCCTTAGCATAGTCCTGTGCAAAGAATAGGGATGAGCCAGACCAAGACAAATTCGGAGAAGATTTGGCCGCTGTCAAAACCATCAAGAGATCTAAGTATTCCAAAAAGTAGATGATGACCCCTCTGGGTCTCTGTGAGGGAGAAGCAGAGGAAGGTGGCCGACCCAGTCTGTGGGCCCGCTGAATATTGAGGGCCTTGTCTTGTGGCAGATGCAAGAGCTTGGGAAGGAACGTCTTGAAGAAAGTAATTGGGTCAGACCCTTCGAGTCCTTCAACTAGGCCGTAAATACGAAGATTGTTGCGTCTGTTTCTATTTTCCAACTGCTCTACTTGTTGTTGGAGGTCTGAAACTTGAGATTTCAGGTTGGAGACAACAGAGGATGTTTCTTGGAACGACTGGACAGATTTTTCGACTGATGTAACCCTCGTCTCCATTTGCGACCAATTGTCCGTGAGAACCTGGAGCTTACTGTTTGTCTCTTCCATGAAAGGACGCAAGGATCTTATTTCTTCTAACAATAATTCCATGGACACTGGATTAGAGTGCTTTGGAGGCGAGAGGGAGTCCGACTTAAGCCTCTTCGTGTTGGATTTAGAGTTATCCGGCGAGTGCCTGGAGGGATGCATTGGCGTAACAGAGCCCGACAAATTAAGAGAATCTTCCAGTCGTGAAAGAGCAGAAAAAACCTTTGAATTGTTCAGAATCTGAGGTTTGAGCGGGCGAGACGAATGCGACATTGACTTGAGTCTACCCATATGACAGAGCCGTGGAATGGTTGGCTCGTTGAAGGTCACAAAAAGCTAGATCAAAGAGAGCTCAGGAGAAGACACAGCAGGCGTACGAGGGTGGTAAGTACGTCAGGCATAGAAAGCAACCATCTCCATATACTCAGACGCAATCAGTTGCCAGGGCTCATGGGAAGAAACAGAAGAACCAATTGTGATGGTATCAGGATGCTATTAGTATGGCATTGTTTTGCAGAATGTCAGCATCATCACTTTTCGCAGTGCAAGGTGTTCTGAAGCAAATCGACGAGATATGAAGCGAGATGGCTTCCCAAGCGCCTCACAGAAACCTACAACAACTAATAACATTAATGATATAGAAACAGCCAGGCGCGCATCTGTGGTAAAGGCATGAGAAGATCCCAGTATGGCGTTGATAATGTCACAACTTGAAAAAGAGCTCAGCGGTAAATATGGGTGAGAAGGGCGCTTTGTGAAGGAACATTGTTCAAATACAATATACGTGACTAGTGCTCCGAATAGAAGACAGGCATTGCAAAAATCAGTGTAGAGATGAAAAAAATAGTCAAAAAAAAAGTGAATTCAGGGCCATAAGGAGTGTGTAATATCAAGCGCTCACAGCGCTGGGCTGGCGAAGCAGTTACCTCAGGATAACACGCATTAGACTGCAGAGCTAAGATGGCCGCCGCAATGAGATAATCCTGAGGGAGCGTTCAAGCGGCAATTCCATCGTCGCGAAGGCACGAAAGGGCTTCATTCGTCGTCGAGTGCGATCAGGACACAATCCGACGCATTCTCATCTGTTCGTCCCCAGGAATACGAAGCAGGAACCGGCTGGTCTCACGGTGCTGCTCCGGAGCGTTACTCGGGCGCCGCCATCACTCGCGGGCGCCTAGAAACCAACTCTTATTATTAAAGAAAACCCCTAACAATGATGTTACATTTAAAATTCTTAATTTGTGCTTTTCCAGACCAAGGACTTTTAAAATGATACTGCCTACCAGTATGAAGGACATGTGACTCCTACACATTGTAGTCCTCTGTCTTAGGAGACATTTCCTATACACTGATTTACACACGCATGATTGTCTACGTGCAACGTATGTGTGATGTAAAGTGTTCTGAGACCCTAAACTGGTATGAGGGGTGGTAGAAAACTAAATGAATCTAAGAGACAGTGGTTATGGTGACTTGGGGGGCATTGTCAAATGGTGGTAGTGGTTGAATCCGTGGTGAGGGGGTCATGGGGGGCGGCAACAAATATTGTCGCACAAGTCACCACCAGTACTAAAGCCGGCCCTGCCTTGGAGTCGCTCTGGTGGTTCACAGTTCACGATGCAGCCAGTGCTGCAGGCCCACTAGTAGCATTTAATTTACAGGCCCCGGGTACATGTAGTATCACTTTCCCAGGGAGTTACAAGCCAATTAAATGTTCCTTTTGGGTGTAAGGCAATATTACCATGTTTAAAGGTGAGAGTACAATCACTTTAGCATTCGTTAGTAGTGGTAAAGTGTGCAGCGTCCTAAAAGAAAAAAAAAACGGATTCAGAAAATACAAGGGTGAATATAAAGAGTGTGTGGATGACTCTGCAGAAGGGCCCATGTCCAACAAATATACTCCAAGATCTTATCAGCAGTACATCACATAATTTATACAACGTCTCCTCCTTTCTAGGCCACCACTTTTCAGCTATCGCTTTAGAATGCACCTTGCACTCTTCAGTTCAGTACCTGCTGGATTTACTGAGTCCTACTCTGTTTCTTGTGGTGGCTTGGTCTTTCCCATTGCCCCAGCCAAACACTGGAACAACCTCACTGCTGAGATTTTCTTCCTCTCCCCCATGTATGCTTTATGGAATAAAAAATAAAACTTTGCTTTTTGCCAATAAATGTAATTTGAGATTATTTGGCCATTCATTTTACGTGCTCTGCTTATCTTTTATCTATAGCCCCAAGAAACGTCTGTACACACAAATTAATAACATGATATAACGTAGCATTTCAAAGAGATTTGATGTTGCACTCATTTTTAAAGGATGACACTCGTGCCAGTCCAAAAATGCATGTGCACTAAGGAACAGACCTAGATATACTGATTGCTGGGATGTTAAGCAGCAAAATGCTGAGGATTGCTTTCTTATTACGCTAAAATAGAAAGTGGCAGAACTCATTGATTTAATTTCTTTGTATTGTGGCGCACTATACAGCTGTGTCATCCTGCTTCTCTGTGACAAAATTTACAATGATTTTTACTGCACAAGGGTGTTGTTTTGGTGTTCCTTGCAAGGACATAGACAAGGCTATAATTTATCTGGATTTTTTCTTTTTCACCATATGTGATACATTATATACATTTGCCATAGGTTAGTAAATCTTGGCTTTGGCGTGAAACCGATGTCTATATTGTCATGGTTCATCATTCTAGACCGCTTTTGCCCTCCTTCCCTACTTCATTAAAACCTTGCAACGTTTTCAGGGAAGAAAGCAACATTCAGTTTTATGAAATGTAATGGTTTATAACTATTTGCATACATGATAATAACATGGAAGTGCCAATTATCGTTTAAATTGTAGTTTTATCAGTTTAGTTATTTTTCCATACTTATTACACCTTATTGTATGCACTACACAAATGGCCAAACATTTTGCAATAAGTCTATTTTTAAGAACATATAATAATAGATAGACATTAGGGAAAAAACACCAAAGATGGTACTCAGTACAAGTGCAGGTGTAACACATGCTAAACCTGCTATTCCTGATTTCCCATTCCTTGGTGATCACAAAGATGCCGCTGCTCTGAATCTACAGGAGACAAGCACTGGTAAAGCTAACAGGTCTCTCGTTTGTTTAACATGTAATGGCAAAGCCAATAGGTCAGGCTTTTTGTTAGGGGAATTGTTTGGGAATAGTAGAGCGACTTTAAGTGTGTTGCTCCTAATGCTCTGGACGGCTTTCTAGTCTACGTGTTGCTCCCAGCTGTCCTAAAAAGAAAATACCATAATGAATCAATCTCTTGGGCTACATCAACACGGACCATGGAAGTAATGCCCAGTTGAACAGACTGCATAGCAGAGTTAGACTGCACAATCAAAGAAGAGTGTTATAAAAAGGAGGCAGAAGGCAATGTTTGGATTGGAAATGGTAAACTTAAAGGACATCAAGGATGGCATTGTGGATACAATGGGGCAGTATTTGTGAAGCAGCGTTTGTGTGTGTACATGTCTTTTCTTTCTGAACAAAACACTGTAAGCCAACAACATGTTATCAAGACAGCAAAGTAAAACCCTGAACTTGAAACAAGCCAGCAGACCACGCACGCAACCTGGGCTTCATCCTGGACTCCTCCCTCTCGATGACCAGACAAGTCAACGCCGTATCCTCATCATGCTTTCACACCCTTCGCATGCTTCGCAAGATCTTCCGATGGATCCCGACTGAAACCAGGAAGACGGTCACCCAGGCCCTCGTCACCAGCCGACTGGACTATGGAAACACCCTCTACGCCGGAACCACAGCCAAGCTACAGAAAAGACTCCAACGCATCCAGAACGCCTCCGCCCGACTCATTCTGGACATCCCCCGACGCAGCCACATCTCCGGCCACCTGAGGGACCTGCACTGGCTCCCCGTTGACAAGAGGATCACGTTCAGGCTCCTCACCCACGCACACAAGTCTCTCCACGACCTGGGCCCCAAGTACCTCAACGACCGCCTGACCTTCTACACGCCCACCCGCCAGCTACGGTCTACCAGCCTCGCCCTTGCAACCGTACCACGCATCCGAAGAGCCACCGCCGGAGGCAGATCCTTCTCCTACCTGGCGGCCAAGACATGGAACTCCCTCCCCATCCACCTCGCCTTCAGGAGACAACTCAAGACCTGGCTGTTCGAGCAGTAGCGGACCCCTTCCCCCAAGCGCCTTGAGACCCTTCCGGGTGAGTAGCGCGCTATACAAATGCTATGATTGATTGATTGATTAGTGAAAAGCTTTAGCCTGTCATGAAGAGACAAACATAATGTGCTTTCTAAACAAAAAATCAATTAGCCAGCAATTAAAATGGCATACATCTAAAATATATAATGCTTCTGCTGTCACACAAAGGGACTACTTGAGCACCATAGCCAATCGGAAAGCAGATGGGACAATTTAACAGTCAATGCAATACTACTGCCTTGATGGACAGCCCATTTAAGCCATCGTAAACCATGAATGCCAATGGCATAAACTCTCTCTCTCTCTCTCTCTCTCTCTCTCTCTCTCTCTCTCTATCTATCTCTCTCCCTCCTTCTCCCTCTCCCTCTCCCACTGCTCTCTTTACCTCTCTCTCTCTCTGTCTCTTTCCCTTTTTCTCTCTCTCTCTCTGTCTCTCTTTCTCTCTTTCTCTTTCTCTCTCTCTCTGTCTCTCTGTCTCTCTTCCCATGTACTTTTTAAACGATATTGATAACAGGAAGTCTGCCAGACAACTGTCTGTAGTTAGACATAAAAGGGAGTTATTGATTCACTAAGAAACTAGAAGTGATGCATTCCAAGCAGGGTAGGACGGCTTGCATTTCAAAACATACACTAGGAGCATGTGAAAACATAAGACTACAAATAAACATATTTACAATGCGTTCATATCTCTCTGACCAAGAAGGACAATATATTGATGCAAACTAAACAATTCACACTGCCCCAAAATGTCCAACGTTGAATATTTACATGGGGGTTTAATCAAGCAAAAGCTTTGCTTTTGACAAAAGAAACCATATTTAAGTTTGTCTGAAAACATGAAATGCAAAAAAAAAAAAAACGATTTTCACTACATCATCAAAATAAAATGAGATATGAAAACAAAGTTGCCCTTTTAGTCTGCAACATTTAACGGGGTAAAAAGCTGTGTGTTGTATAATGTGCCTTATTCCTCCTGCTGAGCCCCCTTATGATGTGTATTTAATCTTGTGCTCATCATATCTTAAGGTTTAGCATTTATTTTATAATTGCAGTTTGCTATTTCATTTATATTCATTTACAGCATAACACTTTTTCTATAGCTTGATAGTGAGTGTGTAACTCCTTTGTTAAATATTAATTTATGTATTCATGAAGTAGTACACTTAGAAAAAAGTTGAATACTTTTATATGAATGTGCAAGGAAATTGCGATTCTCATATTACCATGACTAGAGAATCTGGATTTCATTAAAGACACGGAGGCTGACATTATGCATCATTCCTTTAATGCAGTCCAAGCAGCCGCTTACATCACAATATTAAAAAGTTCCAGAATAGAACAATAGCAACACATGGAAGGCATGAGCCATCAACAATCTGCCTCTTTTAAATGTGGAGGAAAATAAGTTCATGAAGCTTGAAACATCAAAACGATCTTCTGATGAGCAGGAAGAAAGAGAATGAAGAACGAAGGTAAAACCAAAGGCCAGAATACACACAGTTAAGGAGCGTTACCTGAAAAGAGAAAGAAGTAAATATCTCTTGAATGTAAAAAATAGTGTCAAGCTTATCTAGCTAAAAGGAACAATAGATGAAATAAGTACTGTTAATAAAAAGTACAGTAATAAACTGTAACAAAAACAGCATTAAATCATTGTAAGACCACCAAGGGATGGGATGGAAAGGATAATGTCAGCCTCCGTGTCTTTAATGAAATCCAGATTCTCTAGTCATGGTAATATGAGAATCGCAATTTCATTACAAGAACGGAGGCTACATTATGCATGTTGATAGCTTTGTAAAACAACATCAGACAAATGGTCAATAGGCTTGCAATAATGACGTGCAAAGGTGCTAGCATTTGACCAGTCAGCAGCTTTGAGAATGTCATCGAACTTACCTCCAGACCAGAGAGATTGACTGGCCATAGCACCCCTCTAAGGGAGTGAGTTTGAAATTTCTTTAAGTCAATACCTCCTAAACTCATAACAGTCTTAACCCATCTAGCAATAAAGGTCAAGGTTATGCCTTTGTGGGGTTTAACAAAGGATATAAGTAATTGGTTAACATCCTGAGGGCGAAGAGCAAACATTCTGCGATCATACTCTCTCATGCAGTCCACAATCCAAAGTTTTGGACATAAATCAAATCGTAGGTAAAAGATTGAATCAGACATAGTCTTTGTTCTTCCATAAATCTCAAATTTGATTCCGAACATGTTATAAGATCTATTCGTAATCTCCAGGGCTTTGACATCAGAGACCCTTCTGCATGAGATTAGGCATAGTAGAGTAGCCACCTTAATGGAAAGGTTTTTTTTCCTATTGGCGAGAGTATTAACAGGCCAGTTATTGAAAAGGTCAAGGATTAGTTTGACATCCCAAAGACTTTCATATTTAGGTTTAGGAGGTCTTCTTAAACTAATGCTTTTCATCACTCTACAAACAATGACATTTTTACCTACCGTTTTACCATTGACAATGACATGACCAGCAGAAATAGCCGATATATAGCAATTGATAGTTCTATAGCTGAGGCCTTTATCAAATTGTTTAACAAGGAAGTTAACTATGTCAACAATAGGTGCTTCCAAGGAATCCAGGTTCCCTTCCAGGCACCAACGTACCCAGATTTTCCATTTGTTGGTATATCTGTTGTGAGTGCCTGGGGCCCAAGACTCTCTGAGGAGAGTTGCAGCTGTCGCCGAAAGTCCTGAGATTTCATTGGATCTCCTCACACTCTCCAAGCAAGAAGGGTTAAACTCCTGTTCTGAATTAGGGGATGAACTCCTCCGTCTACGTCTGCAAGAAGATTCACTAGGGTAGGAATTAAGAAGGGGAGGTTGCAAGCTAGTTCTAGAGTGGTGGGGAACCATGCTTGGGATGGCCAAAAGGGAGTTATTAGGACAAGGAAGCACTGAATCTGTCTCACTATCTGAAGAACTCTCTGAATCATGGCAAAGAGAGGGAATGCATACACCTTGGCTCCTTTCCAAGATTGTAGTAAGGCGTTGACTGCTAGAGCACCCGGGTCGGGCATCCAGCTGAAGTTGTTCTCCAGTTGAAAGGTTAGTCTGCTCGCAAATAAGTCTATCTCTAGAGGGCCCCAGATCTTGTTTAGGGTACTGAACACGGAAACATTCCATTTCCAATTGCTGTGATCTAACAGGAATCTTGAGTTCCAGTCTGCAGAGATGTTCAATTTCCCCGGAATGTATTCCCCTTTGAGAGCGATCTTGTGTCCCAGACAGAACATCCAAAGTTTCTTTTCTATATTTGAGAGGTCCGCAGATTTGTGCCTCCCAGATGATTTATATAGGCTACCGCTGACATGTTGTCCATCTTTAGAATGACGGACCTCCCCTGGAGAGAGTGTTTGAAGCTCATGAGGGCCTAAAGCCCAGCTGTTAGTTCTAAATAATTTATGTGGTGAGATGATTCCTCTTGTGACCAGATGCCACCAGTGTTCTGATTGAGACGGCAAGCTCCCCAGCCATGAAGGCTCGCATCTGATTCTAAAACAAACTCTGGTTTTGAACCAAAGATTGCTTTTCTGTTCCACGTTTCTAGGTTCTCGAGCCACTAGGCTAGTTCCGATTTGGCTTCTTGATCCAGACATATCCGATCTCCGTACCATAGGCCAGATCTTATGGCTCTCGCCTTTACCCTTTGGAGGGCCCGATAGTTGAGGGGACCGGGAAAGATGGCTTGGATGGAAGAGGAGAGGAGACCCAGAAGTCTGACTAGCTCTCTCAGAGATAAGTCTTGCTGTTTCAGGACGTGTCGTATTTCCTTCCTGATTTTGGTAATCTTTTTGAAAGGTAGTAAAAGGAGACATTTCAATGGGTCTACTGTGAAACCTAGGAAATCCAGAGATCTGGAAGGGGACAGAATTGATTTTTCTTTGTTCATGATGAATCCTAAACTTTCTAGGATATCCTTCACAGTCTTCAGGTCTTTGGCTAGTTGTGAAGAAACGTGAGACATTATAAGAATGTCGTCTAAGTAAATGATTAAACCAATGCCCCTTATTCTTAGAGATGAGGCAACAGCTCTCATGACCTTGGTGAAGCACCAAGGGGCAGAGGAGAGTCCGAAGGGGAGAGCCTGAAATTGGTAAAGGTGATTTTTCCAAACAAATTGAAGAAAGGGTTGGTGGGATTCAGCCATAGGAATGGTGAAGTAAGCATCCTTTAGGTCCAGTTAGGCTAGCCAGTCTCCCTCTAGAAGTAAATCCCCCAAGAAATGGATGCCCTCCATCTTGAAGTGTCTGTAAACCAAATATTTGTTTAGTTCTCTTAAGTTTATGACAGGTCTCCAACCATTGTCTTTCTTTTTTACAAGAAAGAGTGTGCTTATAAATCTTAAAGTTTCTAATGGGACCTCTATTATGGCTCCTTTCTGAAGCATAGAGGAGATCTCCTCCTCTATTATTTTTTGTTGCTCTGGAGAGAGAGGCATGTCTCTCGGGAAAGACGTTTATAAAGGTATGTGAGTCAAATCTATCATAAACCCTTTGACAGTGTTTTAGAACCAAGGATCTTGAGTGATCAATCTCCAATTGTGAAGGAAGTATTTGAGTCTGCCACCCACTTTTTGGGGGAAAGAAGGAGAAGGGAGAGGGGAGAGAGTTCTCATTTGCAGGGTTGTTTGAGATGAAGGTTCCACTGGATCTAAATCCTCTGATGCGTTGGCCTCTAATTCTCTGGGGGTAAAAATGAGGCACGTTGTACTGCTGATACCCTCTTCCAAAACCACAGAATCTTGGAAATGGCCTTTGATTGAAGCGGCCAGAAGAGAGGTCCCATCTTCTGGCCCGCCCAAAAAGGTTAGGATTGAAAACTCTGCACATATTTTTCTGTACCTTGTCCAGGGCGGTGAAAGTGGAGACTTATTTCCCCAAGGATTTAATGAGGTCTTCTCCAAAGAGTAAACCTTTTGGGTTTTGCAAGGGTTCTTTATCCGCCATGTCAGTTAGTTTGGGATTTATTTTAGTCAAAATGACTCTTTGTCTTTCTGCATTAATGCTAGCGTTGGCATTACCCAGTAGAATGAATGCTCTCTGGCTCCATCCCCTGATGAGATTGGTGTTGAGAGGGGTGCCATTGATGTGGCTGTCTTCTGCGGAATCTAGGATTCTGGCTAATGGTCCCAGTACGTCGAGAAGACGGTCTTGGCACCCTTTCAGGGATTTTTCCATCTCTTTTCTTGGATCACTTCCAAGTTTTAATAGGAATTTAATGAGTTCAGGGTCCAAATTGGGGGTATAGCAGCTTTTATCCTCAGTAGAAGGTCTAGAGCATTCAGCTCTAAGGATGTTAGGAGTGTCCCTTTCTAAGAGGTTTCTTATCCATTTTTTAATGAATTTTGCAACTTTTTCCTGAGGGAACCACTCCGAACTTCTTGGGTGTTTCATATTTAATGGGGAAAACATTTCTTCACCTAAGGGGACAAGGATAATGTCCTTAGAGGATGATGGGAGTTCCTCTTATGGATTGTAAAATTCTTGATCATCTTCATCAAGATCAAGGACATACTCATCAGGTGTGTCTGAGGATTCTATATCATTAGATTTGTTATCTCCCATATTGTAAAGAGCATTATGAGTGTCGCTAGGGACACCCAGATGTTTTGTGCCGCCAAGGACACCCAGATAAGTCGTGCCGCTAGGGACACCTTGGGGGTGCGAGGACCTCCATTAGAAGTTGAGGTGCTAAGACCTCCCTGAATTGATGAGGTGCTTGGACCTCCTATATTGCTCTTATCAATGTTTTTACTTTTCTTAAGTCTTTTACCCCTTAATTCAGTGATCTTGTCAGAGTAGGGGTTTGGAATTTCTGAGATTTCGTCCTCATCAGGGAGTGACCTTTTAGAGAGCATGATCTGACTTAAGGTCTCAAACATGCAGGATCTCAATTCCTTATGAATGATTTTTTGCAGGGCTTCTTTGTCTATGTTAGGAGTAGGGGCAGAAGCCTTGTCTGAGTCAGACATGGTACATAGGAAATGTTCACTTGTAAAAAGTGGTAAAGCCCTTTAATGAAAGATAATTAGGGAGGATTTCCCTTAATAATAGTGACAAGGTTTATAGATGAAGGAATGTCAAGAGAATAATATTATTAATTTTGTTATAGAATGTTGAAAAGGCCAGTTAAATGAGGATTTCCTGGTAAAACCCCTTTTCTTTTTTTTTTGGAATAAGTTTGTAAAATAATAACTACTTGCGGATGAAATCCGAAATAATAAAAGGTAGGTAGCGATGCACAGCCATGTTGGAATGCGCGGCCTGCATCGATGGAAAGAGGTGAAAAACTGGAGTTAAGTGAAGACATTAGGTAAGCTCATTATGGCATGAGGAAGTAGAACAAGGATGGAATTGAAGAATAATCGTTTACACACAAAACAAAATATTAAGGTTCGATTAAACATCTAAAAATCTTTAAATATATTCAAACATTAGAAATAGTACATAAGCTGAAAGAAAAGGCAGGTTAATCTGGTCAGTCACGCAAGGATGGGACTAGGGAAGGGGGTGCAGGGAGATCTCCGTAAATTGGAGATCGGTATAGAGGCAGTAGGAAGGGGGGTGGGGTTAAGCCACACACAAGGGAACTTCAAAATAGAGATAAAAATGAATAATGGTAATGAAGGAAAATGAACTTACCTGCTTGGAGACGCATTTAAAAGAGGCAGATTGTTGATGGCTCATGCCTTCCATGTGTTGCTATTGTTCTATTCTGGAACCTTTTAATATTGTGATGTAAGCGGCTGCTTGGACTGCATTAAAGGAATAATGCATAATGTAGCCTCCGTTCTTGCAATGAAATTCCTACACTTCTGTTCACACCCTATTACATCACAGGATTAAATGTTCTCAAAATAATGTTGGAAAATGTTCTTATAGCCTGTTTGAGAGCTGTTGAACAAGTGGAGAGTTTGAGACATTCTAGGAGGAGAATCTACAAAATCAGTCGGCGTCAAGGTCACAATCAAGTTGGTCTCCTTGAGAATATCAACAAAACAGAAACAAAGATTGGCCATGGCTACAGGCAGGCAGAAAACTGGAGAAAAGAAATAGGATGAACAGGTATACATCTGTGCCGTTCGCAAAGGTCCTATTTTTGGCAAGATTCATTGATAATGTGGACATTAGCTAGACCTAGGGAAGAAGGAAAATTATTCCATCACAGAGTACATCTAAGATCTTCATCAATAATTTTTGCCAATTTTCATATAATTTACATGTATTACATTCACTCTGCTCACCATAATGTTTATATCTTCAGTTATGATTGTTCTTGCATTCGGTACAAAAATTGGAGATTAATTTAATAATAAAGCCTATTTAAATTACAGTGGCGATATTTTGTGTGTGTGTGTGTGTGTGTGTGTATCCTTCGGGTAAAGGTGCTCAGTAACCCATTAAAAAAAATGTATTGCTGACAGTTTCTGGGATGATCTGATAATAGCACAATAGGCATTATCTTCAGGTAAGTTGGGGAAAAGTGTGGGTCACAGCCTGTCTATTTGTCCGACTAACATAAACTATGCTTGCCTGAGGACCTGGGAGAATCTACTCACCTGTTATTACCAGAAGACTTTTAAAATATGTATCATGCACAGAATAATACAACAGAGGTGTAAGACGTGTACTAAAAAGATGCATAGACTAAAATTAAAATAGTCTGTCTCCTTTGTTTGTACATGAGTATGCATGGTGTACACTAAAACTAAGGATAATCCCCTCAAATGTCAAATCAGCTGAAATGTTGGAAATACATACACCCTAGCCATATATACTAAGTACAAGCATAAACAAATGGTACTCTTAGCCAGTCATTTCTGCAGCAACAGTTGTGCTCTCCTGAGTTAGAAACACAAGGAGAAAGGGGAGTTGACGAGCATCATACTGGGCAATCATTGAGCCATGTTTTGCAAATTTATGCTGGGGAGACTAAAGCTGGTGGATCTACTGGAACACTATTTCTGATCTTAATTACAAATGGTTTATTTTATTTTAGGGAAATTTCAGATC
This sequence comes from Triturus cristatus, assembly GCF_964204655.1. NCBI lineage: Eukaryota > Metazoa > Chordata > Amphibia > Caudata > Salamandridae > Triturus > Triturus cristatus. Next base: position 790,485,952 of record NC_140584.1, on the reverse strand, counting down.
AATATCATAATTTGGGAAGCATGCTTGCCGATCAGGGAGAACCTTTTGAGTTTTGTGGGAAGGAAGTTTCTAAGAGGCATGTAATCACAAATAGTTAAACCTCTTATATATTTTATTGACTCTTCCTGGGCATCTCATTTGTTCCTAAAATCCTTAAATCTTTAACCTTGACTTGTCTTCTAAAGAAACTTCTGCTAGCCTTGGCAGCTTCCATCTCATAGTTCTGCTCCTGTGTGGTAAATGTAATTAAGAACAGTCGCACTCTTTTGTACTGGTCACAGCACTAAAACTGTCATTTTGGGTGATGCTTGTCATGGTGCTAACATAAACCACAACACAGAGTGAGTAGTAGGATCCTGGGGCCACCAATGTAAGTTATGAACTCAGCACACCATTCCTGGACAGCAGGGAAGAAATTGGAGGCAGTGGACAAAACAGGGTTTTGCAGGACCAGAGCAATGGAAAGTTTACATGGTGAGAGACTAGCTCTACTGCCACACAAAACAGATGTAGCACTGTGGATACTCAGTACTTGTGCCTTTATATTCCTTATTCCGGACAATACACTACTCCTGTTATTACAAAAATGTCCCTGATGTCAATAAACAAAGAATTTTTGGAATATTCTTAAAACTCTACGGGATGATCTACACCCCTCTAGTGCTCCCCCCTCAGATGTCATGCCTCATCATCAGTGTTGCAAAGTAATCCTTGTGACCTGGGCACATACACTTACAATACAGTGAAAACACCTACATACACTAGGGTACAATATGGGTTAGGGTACCCCTATGATTGGCATGGCATGGCCTCCACTATAAGACCCTAGTACATAATAGAGCAGGGGGATTAAAACTACCTATAAGACCCTAGCATATAATAGGGCATGGCGGTTTAAAGGCCAGCAGCTTTTCTGCACTTGCATGGGTGCACTTCTGGAGTCTGAGGTCAGTTTAAAAGCTGCACTGTATTGCAGGACTGCTTATAAAATGCAAATTGTGCCCAAATTGGACTTTGGTGTTTGGAGCACTTACAAATTATTACACTTCAATGTTTGGGCATATTAGGTACCCCCAGCGGCTCCCCTATGTGTCACAGGAATGGGGGTCGGGTATTTATAAGGAGGACCCTTATAAAATGAGTTTTATACGCCCTGGGTGTAGTGAAACTGCACATTACACCCCGCACACTGGAGTAAACTGCTTCCCAAAATTGGCTTTTGTGCGAGGAGCCATATGGAGTGAGGATCTGCAATATTTGTACATGTTCAGGACCCCTAAAGTCTCCCCTAGGTGTGCTGGGGGAGGGATCCTGTAGATATAGGCAGGATCCTTATAAAAGATGTTTTATTAGTCCTGGTTGTGGACAAATTGCCCAGTTCATTTTCTTCATTGTAGATCCCCAGCCACATAGGTTAACATGGCAAGAGTTTGATTAATAACTAAAGATAGGGATGTCATAAAAATATCATAGGACTCAGTATAATGGTATTGATAAATCAACAATATGCTATTGTTGAATTTATCCTAAAAGGTATAGACAAGAAATTAAAGACTTTCGTGTCTATAAGCCAAAATTCAGCCTTCTAGTTCTCTGACCTGATTGGCCAGAGTTAAGTGGATTAGCCAGGCTGCTTTGAAGAGGTCATAAATGACTCCTGTGTTAGGGACCCCTTCTGGGTGGAGAAGGTGCTTGGCATAGGAATGCCAGAGCCAGGGGGAGGTGTAGTAAATAATATTCTTCAAACGGAGGGAACAGGCTGGAGAAACCAGTTTCACTTACGCCTCTATGCTCAAGGAAGGAATTTGCAGTTCCAAAAGGGAGGGAGAATATGCAGACGAGCAATGCTGTAGGCTGGTTTAGTTAGCTCTCTCTCCCTGCTGGGAAATTAGCCATATTGAATTTTAGAGAAATGGTGCTCTGTGGCAGAATATAGTTCCACACTTTGGAGGATGAGATCATACCCTGGTGTGTTGTCCTGCACCTCATTTGTTATGCCTGGGCAGAGTTTGCAGAGTTATACTCCGCGGAACTCCGCGAAGTGCCAGAAAAACTCCTGTTAAAAGTCTGTTAAGTCGTGCTACTTGCACTGATTTTTAGCACCAGGACTTTGTCCCGTGATGTAAAATCAGTGCGAACTGCACTACGCTTCGTGTCAGAGGGCGCTGCTGCTTTCTGCCGCTCAAGTAGACATTCTACTCGAGCGGCAGCTTCCTCAACACTAATGGCAGATTTCTAAACGCGAGCAGTCGTGACCTGCCGTGACCATCCGCAATAAAAAATGTCGCCAGGAGGATGTCTAGCGTGTTATTTTTTCTCGCAAGCGATCGCCCACTTATCATTGGCGAGCCACTCAAGAAAAAAACATGCGCTCCACGTCACTTCATGAAGTTTTTGGGAACACCGCATGGAGAACAGAGTGGGCAAAACTCCATGAACTCCGCCAGCGGAACAGAATTCTCCACCGACTCATGCTCATTGGACAGGAGCGCCCTCCTGTTTGGCCCAGATAACTTGGAATAAGTATCTGAGAGCGGCAGAGCCTCTCAGCCCTGCTGCTTGAAACTGAGAGAAGAGGAAGGATTTCCAACCTGGAACCTTAATTTGCACCATCAGGCCCTGCACTCTGAAAAGACTGCACCTGCTGCATTATCTGGAACTACAGCACTTTGGGCGTACCTTGCTTCAAGGGGAATAAAGAGGGGATGCCAAACTAGAAACTTGATGCACACCCTCAGGCCCTGCTTTCTGATAGACTGTGCCTGCTGCATTATCCAGAACGTCAAAAATCCAGTAAGTAGAAGTCAAGATAAATTTTTAAAGATTAAATGCAGGGTTAGTCAGAAACACACTGTAAATTAACTTGTGCTCACCCTCTGGTAGCTTGGCACAGAACAAGCCGGCTTAACTTAAGAGGTAATGTGTAAAGTATTTGTGCAACACTTCAGACAGTAACAGAGTGAAAAAAACACAAAAAGACTCAACACCAGTTTAGAAAAATAGATTATGATTTTATACATAAAAAAGACCAGAAAGACAAAAATCCAATAAGTAGAAGTCGAGATATGAATTTTTAAAAAATACATGCAAAAATAGGACATAGAAGCAAATAGGTCTCGAAGAGTTAATCTTCGTGTTGGAACGGGGCATATGTCAAGAGTTTAGGCTGCCCACGATGGAGCACAGTCTGGCTACAGGACCCACGCCCGCTGAGCAAAAGTACCTTAATCCTTGTTGCACTTGCAGCACAAGATGCATCGATGATCCCCATGAAGTTGGGGTATTGCGCTGGAGTTCACCACACAACTGGGGCAATGCATCAGTTCAGTTGAGTGAAGTGCCAGTTCTGAGTGCGGCTGTTCCGAAGGCGATGTGCCGAATTACTCCACGCTGGAGGGGAGATGGGTCGACCTTCTCCACGTAGTGGTGGCAATGTGTTGGCTCCGAAGCGGTGGTTTCGGAAGCAATGCGGCGGTTCAGAGTGCAATGCGCTGAATCTGTTCCCGCAACAGCAATAATGCTTCGGTTCTGCTTTCCGCAGACAGGAGATGCGTCGGTTCGACTTGAGTAATGTTGGATCTGGCCCTTTTTGCAGGGTTATTCCCAAACCTTTTGCCTTCATCCTCCTATTTTTCTGACTTTCATTTTGTTGATTTTAGGATTCTGGGCACTTTATCACTGCTAATCAGTCCTAAAGTGCATGTGCTCTCTCCTTTAAACATGGTATGATTGGTTTACACCTGTTTGACATATTTATTTTACTTGTGAGTTCTTTGTACAGTGGCATGCCAGATACCCAGGGTCTGTAAATTAAATGTTACTAGTGGGCCTACAGCACTGCTTGTGTAACCCACAGACGCATCCTTTCAAACCTGTCTCCGGCCTGAAACTGCAGAGCCTGTGTGCGCAATTCACTGACACTTTAACTTGGCAGTTACAACTACTTGTCAAGCCTTAAACTCACCTTTTGCTACATATAGGTCACCCCTAAGGTCTGTCCTAGGTAGGCAGTCCTATGGGCCAGGTGCTGTGTAGGTACAAGGTAGGACATGTGACTTTATTGTGTGGCATGTCCTGGTAGTGACAAATAGCTTATTTTGTTTCTCACTACTGTGAGTCCTCCTCCTCTCATAGACCAGCATTGGGAGTTCTCTTATATGTGAATAAGTGGAAATTCCTGATCTGAAAGGAGTAGCGTTTCCATGTTTGGTATGTTTAAAATAGTGGTGATAAATCATACTTACGGGTTTAGTTAGATTTTACATTACTATTTTGGAAATGCCATTTTTAGAAAGTGGCCATTTCTCTTTGCTTATAACTCCAATGTTTTGCAACCTGATTCCAATCCCCCATCAAGAGCCGAGTGACAGTTGCACTGTGTGCATACTTTCCAGACACCCACAACACAGGAAGAAAGGGCTGATTGTGACATGAGAGGCATCTGCATCCATCTGCATATTGATAGTCTTCCTCAGCTGGAAGAGAGGAAGGCGGGCGCACTGTCAGTTGTACAGTCTATGTTTGGAGCCAGGGCTGGGTTGAAAGGGGTTTGTGTTACACTTAAAAGGTTTTCTTTGATGTTGCCCCTTGAAACAAAGACATTTTAGAGAATAAGTACAGGGGCTCTGACTCCATGATTTCAGAGCACTTTTGGAACTGAGACTGAACCTCTGTCAGAAGGACTGCTGCACTGCTCAAAGGACTCATCTGGACTGCTCTTCGGCTGTTGCCCTGCTGCTTGCTACTTGCTGGGTGGCCAACGGACTCACTAGATTGCTTTTCTGCTTGTTGGCCTGCTGCTCCCTGACTTTGGTTTCCTTAGGCACTGCTGGACTGCCAGGAGGAACCACCATATAACAAAACCAAAGGGGATGATGCACGGAGTGTTGAACATTGCAAGCACTCACCCCCAGTCAACTGATCTGGGTTTAATCCATCATCATTCTTTAGCTCACTCCGCCACCCCAGTTCAGACATGGCCATATGCAAATCAGTCTGACCCTGTGCCTCATGGGAACAGTCCAGCCCGAACTGCCAAGCCATGTCTTCCCTGGACCAGAAACAAGCATCCTGGGACCGGTTTCAGGTTCATAACCCTCATCAGCCAGGCTATCTTAAATCCAGTGGCAAAGTGAGCAAGGGACCCACGTCCGGGCATACCCTGCCAACTTAGGGCGAACAAAGCAAAACCAAAGTGGATGATGGATGGAGTGTTGAACATTGCAAACACTCACCCCCAGTCAACTGATCTGGGTTTAATCCATCATCATTCTTTAGCTCACTCCACCACCCCAGTTCAGACATGGCCATATGCAAATCAGTCTGACCCTGTGCCTCATGGGAACAGTCCAGCCCGAACTGCCAAGCCATGTCTTCCCTGGACCGGAAACAAGCATCCTGGGACCGGTTTCGGGTTCATAACCCTCATCAGCCAGGCTATCTTGAATCCAGTGGCAACGTGAGCAAGGGACCCACGTCTGGGAATACCCTGCCAACTAAGGGCGAACAAAGCAAAACCAAAGGGCATGATGGACGGAGTGTTGAACATTGCAAGTACTCACTCCCAGTCAACCACCATATAGCCTACTTGCTTCATTGTGCTGGCCTGCCTACCCCTTCATGCCACCCAAGTGTCCTCTCAAGAGCCCCAGCACGGGGTAAACATTGTTGCTGCTTCTGGCATCTGTTCTGGACCGGTTTCGGGGTATCACACCTCATTAGCCAGGCTAGCTTGAATCCAGTGGCACAGCGAGCAAGGGACACATGTCTGGGCATACCCTTGGATAATTAGGGTGAACATAGCAAACACAACAAGATGATGGACAGAGTGCTGACATTTTTCAACTACTCACCCCCAGTCATGAGATCTGGTTTGAATCCATCATTCTTTACTCACTGTGCCACCCCAGTTTGTACCCAGGAATATGCAAATCAGTCTTAACCCTGCTCCTCATGGGAACAGTTCAGCCTGAACTGCCAAGCCAGGTGCTCTCTGGACCAGAAATAAGCATCCTGGGACCAGTTTCTGGGTATCATACTTCATCAGCCAGGATAGCTTGCAAGATGCTGTTCCATTTGCAGAGAGAAGTGGAAGTAGAAATACAAGACCTACTAGATGTAGACATCATTGAGGGATCAAAGAGACCAACTCCTTGTGTGTCCGTTAGTTGTGGTACCCAAATAAAATGCTGAGGGCAAGGTGAGGCTCTGCCTTGACATGAGAGAACTGAACATGTCATTCAACACTGCAGTACAAAGTTCCTAATCTAGGATAAACACCTGCTCATCTCCCAAACCATCTGCCCACAACATCTCCCACTCACGTCTTGACTCTGCTGCTTTAGTGTGAGCTCCCAGCTTAAAGCCATCACTAAAAGTGGATTTTTTACTCTTTACTAACTAAAACTCTTTATAATTTTTACCCCATATATCCACTCTCTGTGATTGGCCCTCGCTCAGTTCTAGATAGGCATATTTATGGTTGCTTTATGACCAATTGTTGCACAAGTGCATTGCTTCTGTGTGAATGCACACTTTTTTAGTTTGCCTGAATACCAATTTAATGCTAACAAAGTGTCCCAAATTCAGCTAGAATGAACACATCTGTCCTTTTCCAATAAACTTACAATGGATCCCATTAAGAGCTGGGATAAAGCTAAAGATCATTTGCTTGGTCCCCTAAAAATGTTTTTTGTAAGATGTGGCTTAGCAGCTAGAACTGCCAACCTTAAAATCTTGAGACCAAGGGGCATATGTACAAGCCCCTATCGCCACGGGAACACTCATTTTTGTGACGTTCCCTTTCTGATAGGGGCCTTTCCTTATGTACAAGGCAGCGTTAAGCCACAATGTGGCTGAGTAAGCCACATAATGTGGCTTAACGCAGCCTTGTACATAAGGCACCCTTTCACGCTATGGTTAGCATGAAAGGGGCGTGCAGTGGGTATTGTGGTGGGCGTTCCACCGCAACACCTATTGTATTTGACGCTGGCCCCTATGTACAAAGGTGGCATACAAATGAGGCAGCGCCAAAATTAAGACCAGGAAAACTCTGTTCTTAAGTTGGCGAAACGAGTAGAAATACATAATTTCTCCTCGTTTTGGCTTTTTCCATGTGTGCTGCCTCGTGCAACGCACATGTAAAAAGCAAAATGCCATGGTTTGTTTATGTACAAACCTTTTTTAAAAAAATGGAATTCTGTCACTTTCATGTGTCCATAAAGCAGCACACATGAAAGTGACAGAATTGCATTTTAGGATTGTTTATGTGCCAGAAGGGACACCTTCCTACACATAACCAATCCTCCCCTGCACACAGACACCCTTGCACTCTGGTGCAAGGGTGCCTGCATTGGCGTTAAGTTTTTAAACTTAGCGCCATTGCAGGGGGAAACGCAAGGCTGCACCACATTCTTATAAATATGGTGCAGCCTTGCGTTTCCGAAGTGGCATAGCATGTCGTTAAGCCAAGGAGGCTAACGACACACTCGCCACTTCACTGTACATATCCCCCCTAGTTTCGAATCTTGGCCTTGGAGCTTGGCACAAAATTAGTGTTAATCTGGGCAAATCACTCAAGTCCCCTGTTCCTAAAAAATCGTGTAATTAGCACTTGATGCACACATTATTCCCAATACCACATATAATTTACTGTGCCTGGTTGCTTCCTTGCCAGGATCACGCTCCATAAACGTTCTTGTGTATCTTCAAGGAAAAAAAGAGTCGAGCAGTGCTGAAAAGTAGAGGGATCGCAACGGATCACGGTTCTGGCAGCTATTCCTAGTCGATCTGGGATCCGGTCTGCCAAGGCAAACATGCTTAATTTGTCTTGGTGTCATTTTCTGACACCGGGCCACAGGTCAGCCACACCCGCACGTTTGTCTGCAATCCATTCAGAGCAGCAAGGTGCAGGCGGCAAGGGGCCTTTCTTATTTACACTTCCAACTGAGCCTAAAACAAAAGATTTAAAGGACTGTCAGCCTTCCTTTTGTTTGTGTATAATACTGGAAGTGAGCTATATAGAGCCTAACACCTAGACACGAGAGCAATGGAACAAAACAAAGGCGCCCAGCGTGTTATTACTTTACAAGTACTTAATAGAAAATATGATTGGAGGCAGGTTTTCAACTTTTTTCAACTACCTATATCATAAAAGTGCTTGCACTGTAAGACTGCAAGATGTACCTGTCTGTGAGAGTAAATACACAAATATTGATGTTAAAGGCACCTACATTTTGTTTTATTTGTTTCTCTTAAAGGACTTCTCCTTCCAGCATAGGGGTCAGAGTGCTTTACATCACACACAGAGGCACAATAAATCATATTCACATACAGTATGCTATTCCTATCCAATCCCAGGGTGACACCACTTGAGCACCTTGGTGGTTATGCGGTCAGTGAGAGTGTTTTACGTTTCGCAGCAAGAGCCCTCACCCACCCAAAAGAGTGGGAATGTGTCATCATTGGAATATATAATACTTTATTGTTTATGCTTAATCCAAACCTTCACAATCTAAAACAGCAAGTGAGTTTCTTAAAACAAAATAATTTAAGCTGAGAAAAGTTCACACGTTACAACAACAATATTAAATCACATTGGTTGGCTGCATATGCATAGCAGCTAATTATGCATCAATTTAAGCAGTACAACCTTGATTAAGGCGCAAATGCATTTGGAGGGCCATTTTTACATTAATAATGTGACGGATTAGAAACAACTAGTGGAATCACGTCAAATGCACAATCAATTAAGTTGTCCACTGTCTTTTTTGGGCTGCCTGTGTTTTACTGAAAAAAACTGTGAGTCTTTTAATGGATGTTTGCACCTCATGACGGTGGCCTCAGCTGCGAATGTTCCGTGGCCTGTATGCAAAGCCAAATGCATGAGTGCTAAATGCACGATTTTAAAGGAGACTTACTGCAATAGTGTGCATGTTTATAAAAACATTTTGATAACCTCTGAAACATGCCTTGATTTGAGTCCTTTCTTCACGTGCTACTACAGCAAATGGTGGCTTTCATAAATATTTTAGTTGGGTTGAGATGCTCTTGCAGCCATAGTGCAAAGGGCTGTGATCGGTTTGCCTTGAGTGCCAAAGCAATATGCACAAAATGCCATATAAGGTTCTCCTCTGTACAAAGCATCATAAACAAATGGCAAATCTTCTACCACATCAGACACAGGGTCTCTATTAGTGTTTCCAACTCCTTGGCTGGCTGCCAGGGTCAAATAATTCAAAGCCGTGCATGCTGACTGAACCGGGGACCCTCCTAATAGCTTAATCGCGGCCGGCTGACATGATCTTATTTGCCACTGTCTGAGAGATGGATGTAGTAGTTTCTTCCTAAGTTATAATAGTGCAGGGTAAATGCACAATAGGTGGAGTAATGTTTCACTACTGTGTCCGCAGAGTCTACACTCCAGGGTGGACCAGGACTGTTTCCATGCTGGGGTTAAGCCTTTTGATGAAAAGTGTCCCAGCCTAATTAGCATTAAGTCATGCTTCTCTGCCTCAGAGAAGTGTGCCAACAGGTATGCTTGGGGTTTCAAAACTTTGTATGTAGGCAAGACCGTCCACACTTGTCTTTTGTTCACCAAGGCTGCTTTGTCTGTTAAAAGTGATTGACGTTCATTCATTGGAATAGCTCCTCATTGGACTGGCGCTGCACAACGGTCCCCTAAACAGGGGCTCTTTGCCCAAGATCTTTTTTCGTTCAATTTGCCATAAATTAGTTAAATAAACTTGTTGTAATTCAGGAACTAATCGCCAGCTGAGTAAGTAGACTGGCTGAGCTGAGGTTAAAATTAACTGTGGTACCCCTCCAAAGGTACTTTATTTTAGGGTTCCCTGTTGCAGGATAAAAACAACTGGGGATATATTAGAAAATAATGTTCCTTTCTATCCTCCTAATTGGTCAACATGTTTCTAGCCCTTTTTAGTCTTCACAGATCTGTGGCAATTGATCAGGAGAACATAAACCTAATCTACATGCAGTGGGATCCTAATTCAATTCATAATGTGCACACAAAACAATGAATAACAAATGTGTATTCACACAAGTACTCACTTACACCGCGTTATTTGTTAATAGAGATTTCCAAACACTAAACCCGACCCAATCCCCATTGGAATCAGGCCCCTTAGGACATTAAAGGCCAGAGCGGGCCTTTAATAGCCGGTAGCGCCCACTACAGAGGGCTCTAAGGCTGTTAGAACATTCTGCCCCTACAGGGCAGAATGTTCTAATTTGTAAAACAAAGACCTCATGGAGCCCGAGGGGGTTGAAATCCCCTTGGGCTCCTTAAGGCCTTTGTTAAACATTGGAATGTTGACGCTCAGGGCTTCTACCTGCCATTAGAAGCCCGGAGTACTCCATTGCCTTCTATGGAGCTCCTAACATTCCAATATTCTAATATACATTACACTTCAGGGAGTTGTGCAAGTAAATTCACAGCTTTGCATTGGAGATGTTATTTGCCGATTAAATTACGGGCTCTGAGCATAAAGACCTACATTGTAATCCTGCTTTTCCTGTCACCCACATTGTGTATCCTGGATAAATCATTTAATTTTCCTACGCCTGGATTTGGGAAACAGTCTTTACCGCGAAGGCTTTTCTACGCGTTACGTTTACAACGGTACACTTACCTCGTAAACGTCTTTACAATGCGTATTGCTTCCACGACCTTCTTTACCACGCAAGCAACGTCTTCACGGAACGTCTTCTTCCTCATCCGATTCAGTCCTTTTTTAGAGTCGGCGAAGACGTGAGAAAAAGGCAAAAAAAGAAAAAAGGGGGCTTGGGGGGGGGGTCTCCCCCCCCCCAAAAAAAGGCGTGGTAAAGGAATAATCGAGGTAAAGGATATGCGTAGAAAAATCATTCCGTTGTAACGCATGCGTGGTAAAGGCATGCGTTGCAACGGAATGCGTAGTAACGACATATATTCCTGGATTTACATGACTGAGAACAACTGACTCTTTTAGAAGGGACTTAATGTCAGTTGAAATGCCAGGTAAACACATGGACACTTCCAATAACATCAAGAAACAAAGATACTCTCCTCCAGTCGTGGCCTCATTTCCTATTCTCAAAACAACACTCGTTTAGTGGAGTTTGGCTGACCCTGCAAGGACAAACCTCCGGGGACGTCCTGAAACAGATAAATCATTCATGGAACTCATCTTCGCATTTCCCGGGCACCCTCCCCTTAATGCACAATTGTAGTAAATCAGATCTCTCCAGAGAACATCCGGATGAATCGCAGCCGGAGCACGCTTCTTCCTGAAAGAGGTAAACCATTAAAGACTCAGTGGAAGAATGTGAAAAGGACCTCTTCGGAAAGTGCTACACGTGAAATATCGCTGCCCACATTCATGACGCGAAAACAACACGTTCACAAAAGCCAGAGGGGATTTTGTTTATCATTGGCACCGACATTCCGAGTGCTGCTCCCAGGCGGAAGTTGCGTGGCTGGGTGGGCGCTAGAATACAAAGAAAACAAAAGAGACGGCGGCCAGTCTCATAAGTGTTCTCAAAGGGAATAAAATCAAATCGGTAGAGCCCTACACATATCTTGGGGTGTTCTTTGATAGAAAGGACTATCTTTCATCTCTATAAACAAAGGCCTGCTCACTCATATACATGCCTTAACAACCGTAAATAGAAACATGTTCGTCATTTGAACCACTTTTAAAGTTAGTAACAGCAAAATTAATACCCCCAATATCATACAGAACTTCGCTCGGGAAAGAAGGTATAACACTGGACATAATACAAGCCAATGCATACAGAAATAGATTCGAGCTTCGCAAAAACTAGATCGCAGGTGCAAATTCATCTAGAATGCGGCCTGAATAAAGGGCAACCCGCCCGCTCCGGGCATTCATCAAACTCTATGAAAAACTAACAGATGCCCAAAAACACACGCAGTAATGTCATTTGGCATGAAATAACAAGATCAAAGTCAAACAATACATGGTGCAATCATTTAAAAGCAGCGGGATACGCTTAAATTACGTAATTTACATCAACTACAAAGGCAGGACACGAGTGAATAGAAAATAAAACAGTAAAATGAACATCGCACTTACAAGACAAAAATGAATTTGCTAAAAACCATACGCCTGGAAGGTGATAAATAGATACAACCAGAATACTCAGCAAGCTTACTTAAGAGCTCATTGTTCAAAATATTTCTAACTGTTTTTTTTTCTGACTAATGGGAACAGTCTTGGTCAATCAAACCCTATAGACTCCGTGGCTCTGCAAATGAAATAATATATCACATTCTATGTACCTGTCAGGAGCTACTTGAAGTACACAAATCGCTGTTCTGCTCATACCTAAACATATTGTAGGTAGGTGCCTGCAGACATGCATTAATGCTGAGTCTGAACGGCCAACAAACCCAGTTGAACAGCATGTTTGTAATGTTCATCTGCATAGCATGGACTAAACTTGGATCAATAGCCTAATCATTACTTGATAGCGGGCCTTTAATTGATAGCCATACTACTGCAGACAATAATGTTATGCTTGAATTGCCCGTCTATTTGGCTGGAGACAAACTTGGAATATTCAAATTAATTGTTTAAAACAAGATTTACTGTTCTCTTTCCCTACTTTGCTGGGATGTTTTTTCTTTCTTTCTTAATTATAACTAATTTTATATATTTTTTACGTTGTAAATATGTTGTTAACTTGTAATGATTTTAATTAATTGAACAATAAATTGCTTACTTTAAAAAAATAAATACATACCAATTAGGTTTCATCCATCAAAGCAGGACCTAGTCAGCATCAACACAGGTTATTGAAGATGCTCTCCCTATGCCAAACCCTCGGCAGACAGCTAAAACTGACCCTCATATTATGACCTTCTGCATGGTCTCCTCAATTAAGTCCTCAACTTGTCCTAATCCTTCCTCACAGGCAGACAATAAAACATTCAAATGCTCTCTGCCAAATCCTCTCCCAGTTAAACAGCTGGCCCAGAAGTCCATTCTCAGACTCGTGGCATTACTCTCTACAATGAGTCCCTTGGGTCCTCTTGGTTAATTATCACACTGCATTACATTGCACTTAAGTGTATGTCAAGGACTTATCTGTTTCCAGTATCCATCCTGTAAAGCTTCACACAGACACCATTCAACACTAGATGTCCTTCTAAAGCTCCTGCCTCAAAACTGAGTTTATCTTCGTAGATGGAGACAAGCTTGAGCCCAGATAGTGGACAGTCTCAATCCTACTCATCAAGTGGTCGGCTTTTTACAGTTTTAAAATATTAGAACATTGGGATCTCCACTGAAGACAGCAGAGTGGCAGAAGGCCAATAGTGGCTCATGTAGACCTTCTGCTCTGTCATTTCAAGGCTAGTCTCTGGGCTATGGTTCAATACAAGTCTAGGTAAGGTGACAAACTAAATCCTCCGCAGCCTGGTTACCTCTATTTTGGATTCAGTAAACAGTATGCAGTGGGTACTGTACTATTATAGTCTGCTGTTGAGTGCTACCCTGATCTTTAAACTCGGTCTACAAAACTTACTGGCCCGATCCTCTGTTAAGAGCCTCTACAGATGTACCCAAGTCAGAAGGGCTATAATTGTACTGGCTGAGGGTAAAATGTTCTAAATGTAGTAATATAGTTCCGTACATCAGTGTTAAAGCTATGCCAGCTTTCCTGTACCTGACGCTGCTCCTTAGGGCTGTTCCTTGTGACCCCATGCAGTTTAACATCTGTTTAGTGTTTGAGCTGCAGTCCACCAGGAGACTAGAAATGGCTTCAGATTTTTTTTTTTACTATAACCAGGTTGGATGCCATGGTAGTTCAGTGCACTGTCTGACCTCTAGTTTTCCAATCCACATACCCTTGGCCATTTTTAGGTCGAGCCAGGGCAGCGCATGAGCTGCTTTGTGAGGCATGCTGTATTCAGGTATGGATTTGAAGCTTCGCCCACTCTCCGCCCTTATTTGTCATTGACTTGTGTTATTGTCCTTTGTAAACTGTGACTTTTCATTGATCAATAGGCTTAATAGTCATTCCCTAGTAACGCTTTGTCTCATCTTATAACCTCTCATAAGGACTGGCCCTCTTACGTGTGTTGTTACTTGGTCGGCTTTAATAACAGCCTCCGAGCACTATTTTGATCAATTGCTTTTGCCTGCCTGCTATTGCAGGCAAGACACTCTATCTCCTAATGCTTTTTTTTTTATTGCAAGGCACACCAGTGGCAGCCGCGCCTTTGTTTTATGTGCTGTGCCGAGCGTGGCCACATGTTTTTTTTCTATTTATTCACTTTTATTTTGTTGTTGTTTATGGGTGCCCCATGCCTTGCTTTCACATTAATGGAAGCCGCGCCCCTTTCCTTAGACGAGCCACGTCTAAAGAAAGTTCTGCAGCGCTATTAAAGTGAAACTGCAGCATGGGGCACTTTGACTTACAAAAAAAATAATTTGTATGTCAACTGGAACAACAAATGCCTTTTTTGTAAAAGTGTCCCATATTGTTCTTTTATTTTAATGGTGGCTGCACCCCTTTCTTTAGACGCGGCTCGTCTAAATAAAGGGGCGCAGCCACCATTAACATGAAAGAGCTGCATGAGGCGCTTTTACAAAACTAAATATTTGCAATGGAATAGGTCTTGCATTTGCGATACTTTAGACTATTGTCATTTACAATGCCATTAGCTCAAACTCTCGTAAATGCGAGACGTATTGCATTTCAAATGCTTGGTTTTGCTGCCCTCCCTCATCTGTATTATAAGTCTATGAAAAGTCATCAGAAAGGGCTCTCTGCCCTGAGCAGCTGGGGATATAAAATGTGAAGGTGCTATACCTTTTGATTAGGTATTTGATCCCTATCATGGACCTCAGTTTACACCCTCTGTAGGAGGATACTAGAACCAAGACACTCCATGAAGTAGTTTCACTGGAATCTAGAAAGAAACTTGATGTGACCTAATACATGGTCAGAAACAAAGTAAAATCATGGTCATCTATAGATTAGTGTGTATAAACTATGAATAACCATGGATTGTCTGTAAATATGCAAATAAATCAGGATTAAGGAGAAGCCCTCCTGCTGCATATAATGCACTAATCACCCAAATGGGTACTCAGGCGCTTGGGCAAGTGTCCAGGTTTGTGGTCCCCAACATGCTTATACTAAGAGCCAGGTCTTCTGCTTCCTGCGGAACTCAAGAAGTGAGGAGGAGACTCCGATGTGTTGAGGAAAGTCGTTCCAAGTCTTGGGTGCGATGTAGGAGAATGAGCGACCTCCAGTTTTGCGTTTGTGGATGCAAGGAATATGTGCAAGTGAGAGTGATGCAGAGCGTAGTTGTCTGATGGGTTAGTGAAAGTGCATGCAGCTGTTCAGGTATTCTGGTCTCGTTTTGTGTGGGGCTTTGTATGTGTGCAGGAGAAGTTTGAATTGGCTGTGCTTGTGAATGGGGAGCCAGTGTGGATTCCTGAGGTGTGGTGTGAATTTGGTGTGGCATGGGAGGTCGAGTATTAGTCTTGCAGCGGTGTTCTGGATGGTTTGGAGTCTGTGTAGGGGTTGTTTGGAAATTCCAGCATAGAGCGCGTTGCCATAGTCTCGCGTGCTGGTGATGAGTGCTTACATGACGATCCGTCTGGTGTTCTGAGGCAACCACTTAAATATTTCAACTGATTGGAGATGAAAGACGCTTTCTGAGCATAAGGGTTAACACAAGGGCGTAGCTATTGGAGGGAATTTTGGGGGGTTTCCCCCCCTAATAAATAGTTTCTCTGGTAAATAGTTGGGGACAGGTCCTTTTAGTCGGGTATGGTGTGGTGTCTGTCGGAATTCACCAGGAATTTTTATACACCACAGACAAAAGCGCACACACGCACTCCCTTTCTCTGTTTTGAAAGTTCACAAAAACGCTGGTAAGTTTACAAAATACTGTGTTTTCTGTCATTTGGTACCCCTACTAATCTGCATTCCTCTCCCTGTCCACTACCCCTTAAGCCCATCTCATGCTCCTTGCCCAGGTATAATTTATTTTTACATTATATACCAGCGTGAATGTTAGAAAATCAGAAGCTCACACCCCCAATCCTACTGGCCAAGCTCTGCCCCTGGGTAAACACATGGTCCAGATGACAAAACCTGCATTGAGGATAATGCCATCAGTGAGTCTGCCCAAAGAGCCATGAGGATCTGCAACTAGCAGTCCTAGAATGAACCTGAGAAGCTAGAGCTCCACCTGCAAGGGCATGTTGGGGATAGTGTACAATTGTGCATGCTGGTGAGCCCACACCTCCTGCGCCAGGTCAGTAGTGTGTACCAGCCCGCTGATAATGATGATACAGATTTGTAAAGTGCAAAACAGTTACCATAAATGCATCCCAGCACCATTGGACAGGGCATAGATAAGGGCCAACCAGAAAAGTTCAAAAGTTGAGAAAGAGGCATGTTGTCAACTTCTTTTGGAATAAAAGAAAGAATTCTCTGAACGAAGCTGTAGATGGAGGCGATTCCGCATGGTGGGACGTTAATGTAGTTTAAGGGCAAGAGCAGTCGATTTGGAAACTGAAGAACCAGGTTCGAGTCTGGCGGGAGGCCCAAACATCCTGTGATTCTGGGCTAATCACTTAATCTCCCGGTGTCTAAAAAAATGAATGTGTCTGTCTGTAATACAACTGGTGCTCATGCAACTGAAGGTCGAGTTCGCGCTGTATAAAACTGTAAAACAACAAAAAAGGATAGAAAAAGATCTTCCTCCCCATCTAGAGTGCTTAAGGTGAGGGCTATGATGAGAGCCGGCAGATGGAGAGCACGGGAAGGGCATATTATATTAACCTGGATTGAATAAACACAGGCACTTTCTCATAGTAGGCACGAGGACAGAGATATAGTACCTTGAAATGAATGTGTTTGGCAGCTAGCGCAACTTTTTTTTTAACTGAGGAGAAATGAAAATGAGAAGTAAGGTTGCACAAAACTCAACAAAAATATATTTTGGTTCTGTTGAGTACACTGGAGGCACTGGAGTACAATGCATTAGGGAGACCAATAAACAGTGCATTGCAATAATCATTGCACTCTAAGATACCAGCACAAGCCAGAGCTTTATGTGCAGATTCAGATAGAGGTGAACTTTTCTGCAATGCTTTGAAAGAGTAAAACCAGGCAAAGTGAATATAATTAATCTGATGGGAGACATAGAGAGACACATCCATCTTTTACCATCTCTGTAGGCTCTAGGTCCTCCGCCCACCTCTGAGGAGACCGTGTCACTGAGGACCCACCCAGCCAAAGCACTTCCTATTTAGCTGCATTAAGCTTAAGAGAGTGGCAGCTCATCCAATCACTCATCCAATCAGCTACAGCTGACATACAGCTGAAGAAGCAATGTCTGGGTGTATTAGGCCTCCAGAGTAGGAGACTAATGCTTGAGTGTCATCAGTGTATGATATCACCTCAAACCCAAAGCTGCAGATAAGAGCTGTCAGAAGTGGTAAATAAATGATCTAATGGAGTGTGTCCTCAAGGTCACAAATTTCCCCTTTAAATGAGCCTGTATCAGCCCCCTTAATGAAAGGAACATTATGGAGTTTGTAGCCTTTCACCATTCACACCTTTGGTGTGTTTTCTTGGCTATACCTTGCCACAGAGAGCACTGACCCATTGAAAACATCCTTCTACGACTTACCGTTTTAGAGGTGTAATGGTTTAAAGGTTCAATAGCACTTTAACCCAAAACTGCCATGCAGTTTTGTTCTTGATGGACAACCATGGGGTCCTATAGCCTTTCCCATAATCCACATGGCACACTGGATTAGCTCAAAGACCAGTTTGACACCCTACTGGTCCTCTGATCTGTGTATGGAATTCCTTCCACTCCCCAATGCTGGGCTCAAATACCGGACATGGTATTTACTAGAGGCACTATGTCAACCAGTACCCCCCTCGTCGGTTTGTGTTAGAATCCGAGTTCTCCTTCGGGTGGTGGCTTAGTTGATGTTATATGTTTCTCACTCGTGCTTGCAGGCACGAGCTAGTATGTTGTTGTGTTATGAACTCTTGGTTCTTGGCACGATCGGGGTGTTCTGTTTTAGAACACCTGATCGTTCCCAAGAATCAAGAGTGGTCAGTTGAGAGGAGCCAGCCGGAGCTTGAAGACTTGTAACCGCTGGTGCTTCCTGTATTTCTCTACTGGAATTAAATCTACTTTCAAGATTATCCACCTCGAGTACCTGTTTATTACTTAACAGTTGAGTTTGGCAAGAACACGACATTTTTAGCTCGAGCCTATTGAATTTGCTTAATACCCGGGCCCTGGAGAAACTAGGACATAACGCATATTGATCATAGCCAATATAAATATTTATAACATTCTGGCTAACATCCCACTGTGTGAAGCATAGACCTCATGTCTGCTAACAACATTTTCAGACTAGATGGAATCCATAGGATACAAAGGCAAGGTCGAACTCTCTTCATAAGCTATCAGAGCCCACAAACCCCCAAGTTAAATTTATTTTAGGACTAAGACTTTTAGTACTTTTTTCACACGCATCTTAGTAACAAAGACTACTGCTTATGAAAACATATACTTCTGACCAAACAGTGGCCTTTATTAAGTGATAGTAACCCTGCCACTCCCTGTATTTACATGTAAATGGTCAAACTCTGCTCTGCGTGAGTGCCCAGCTTGTAATTGGGAGGAAGAGTCGGAGCTTCATGTCTTTTTCTTCTGTCCTGGCTGTAAACCAGCAAGGAAGCGCTGGCTTCTCCAAATCTGTAGCAACCTAGGATTTGTACACTGTGCAGAGGCATTCAGAGTTCTGAAGTCTGATACTCGCAAGCCCATTGTTTTTGCTGTTACACGATTTTTGATTTCAATGTGCCGTAGGTGCTGGACCTTTGTAAAATCGTTAGCCCAGCCGTAAGCAGCATATTTTCCCTAATTTCTCTAGGGCTTCAATTTTGTTTTATTCTTTTAACCTCAAGATGAAACTAGTTTTTATTCTTTTAATAAATGAATACATTTTTTATTAATTTGTGGTTTACGATGCAATTGTAACCCAATCACCAATGTATGAGTATTCATAAGATTTCTAATGCTGCACAAAACTAATTAACTGTTTTTGTATTGACTTTATTGAAACTTCCTACTTAGTGTTTGTATCTATTAGCTATTGCCTTCTGCACAGTATACATTTTGCACATGCACTTTACTGAGCCTATTGGATTTGGATTTGTGACAGTATTGCATTTCAGGGCTGGATGTCACTTTACCTTTTTATTCTCTTATTCTAATGAATTGCATGTTGCCTATTTTGTATACTTTTATGGTCGCAAAAGACCGAAATAAAGTTTTTCTGACTGACTGATATTACTTTTTGTAGCAGTTCAGCAGAGTTTCAAACATTCATCACCTGCAAAAGTGAGTCTTCATTGTCGACCACTCAATACCTTGACAAGGCAAGACCTCTGTACAAAAACATGGCATCAAATGAGCAAGGCAGTGGTATCCGTGGCACTCATCCCCTAAAGGAAAACAACAGGCATTCACCAGAGAACTTCAGAATAACTACTGCCCTCAACTGAGGCTGAAGAAAAGAGCTTGCTACAGTGTAAGCAGGACTCTAACAGCCCTCTTTTTTAATACTGAACCTTGTTCTTACAAGTATTAAAAGTAGTGTTAGCTGTAGTAATTTAGGGAGTCGTTTCAGTAGTAAACTGTTAGATCTGACAGCCTTAGAGTGGTCTTCCTCTAACTTTTTGCCTGCCTCCCTCCATTTTCTGACATAGTTGTTGCTGGCTTTAGGACTCTGTGTACCTTACCACTGCTTACCAGTGCTAAAGTGTTTGTACTCTCTCCCCTAAACATGGCCATATTGGCTTAACCCTAATGGGCATATTTCAATTACTTATATTTCTCCAGTAAATTACACTACATGTGCCCAGGGCCTGTAAATTAAATGCTAATAGTGGGCCTGCAGCACTGATTGTCCCACCCGCTTAAGTAGCCCTTTAATCATGGCTCAAGGCCACCATTGCAGAGCCTGTCTGGGCAGTTGTACACTGACACTTTCACCTGGTAAGATAAACCTCTTGCCTGACCTAAACTCTCCCTTTCTATACTTACACCCACCCCTAAGGTAGGCCCTCTATGACCCACAAGGGAGGGTGCAATGTATTCAAAAGGCAGGACATGTTGCCCTAAAAATGACGACTCTGCTGAGAATATTATGTGTGTTTTTGACCCTCCCTCTTTGGCCCCTACCAGGAGCACTTTGAGACTTGCAGAGGGCTTTTCACTCTTTCGTATGGGCAAAAAAAAGGCCCTGCATGCAAAGAGAGCTAAGCATACGAGATCCAAGAGAATGAGGCTTAGGAGTACCATTCATAACAAACTATTTCCAAGTGGCCCAACTCAGATTCATGGTGGAATGGTCCCGCTCGGAGTTGGAACAAATGTGGTTATTCATGGACAGGGAGCTGGCATTCTCCCCAATGTGAAAGATCCGTTTCTTAGAAAAGAACAGTTGTGCCAGCCTCTACCTATCAGCAATTACTGCCCCTACACGTAGGGTCTGGGACTCATTGGGAACTAGGAGGGGCCATAAATCATTCCCGTCCCCTTTGACCCATGCCGGAAATGACCCGCAAGGAGTTCAAGGTTTGGCAAAAACCAAGGTGCAGATCAATAGGTCATCTATTTGATAAAAAAAGGTCCCATTGCATTTAATTCCCTGAGGGCAGATGGCGTGCTCCCCGAGAAGAAAGATTTAATTACACACAAATTAGACACTGGGTGATAAACCAAGAGACTAGAGAATCTGCACAGAGATGTTTAACCACCTTCCATAAATGGCTCCACAGCAGAACCAAAAACAAACAACTAGTCACTGATTTATGTAAAATCCTAATGGGCCCCGAGGTAGAGACGAAATCTGCAGCTCAACAACGCTGGGAGCGGGAGCTGGGGAGGGAACTGACCCAGAGTGGAGAGAAATTCACTTCAGGGCTAGACTGCAGCCCCCAATACATCCAGAACCGCAACGGCAGTGAAGATAGCCTCTTACTGGTATCCGACCCCAGCCCGTCTACACAAAATTAACTCCACCGAGACAACAAGTGTTGGAGGTGCAACACATTAACAGGGACACTAACACACATACTCTGGAACTGCCCAAAACTGGTACACTTTTGAGAGGAAATCCTAACCGAGAGAGATACACATTTCACGACCCAGCTCCCCAGATTCCCTTCATAAATAATTCTAGGCCTCCCAATCCACTCACTTACCCACTGACATCAAGAAGAGGTAGATATATAACCCTAGCACTTATAGCAGCACATCAAGCTATACTAACGCTATGGGTCACTGATAGAATCCTGACAAGACTCATCTGGCTACACCAGATATGAGGCCTACTGAGTATGGAGCACCTCTCCTCAACTCTCACGTCAGAGAGAGACTTACCGGGAGATTTGACACCCATTTATAACACTCTTATCACAAGAATTCACCGAGCTTACCTGACCCTGCTATCTTAGACTATTAAGACTAACAGAAGTCCCCCACCCAATAGACACACCGAAAGACCAATGAGGCAATGAAGGTTAACAAGAAAGATTAAGAACAGAGGATATGCAGGCACCCGAGGGTGGAGGGCTAGGGAGGGAAGGGAGCTGGGGACTTTTGTTACATCTTACTGTAATAAATGTTGTATCATAGCCGACCAGGCCGAATGTTGACGCCGAGTCGTACAATACAAAGCCTTGCTATACTACCATGGCAATAATAAAACGAATTCAAAAATAAAAGGCAGGACATGTACTTTTAAGTTTTACATGTCTTGCTAGTGAAAAACTCCCATAGGACAAAATTGGCATTACCTTATTACATCTTTTAAGTGTAATTCCCAATTGTGAGGAGATAGACTTTTCACATTTGGTGTCAATGGACTCACAATTTAAAATCACAACTTATGATGAATTTGTATTTTGAGCTACAGTTTATCAAATGCTGCATTTAGAAAGTTGGCAATTACTTACTTTAGCAATTTTGTGCATGCTTTCTATCTCTGTTCAGTCTGGGCTGGAGGACACCTGGGCTTTTGTGTATTCCCTCTAGACAGCAACACACAAAGGAAGCTTAGGTGTGTCTGATGGGCCACTCTGGGTAATGAAAGGGAGGAGCTGGGCAGAGCCTCACACTTATACCTGAATAGGCTGTGTTCTGTCCACACACAAAGGGCAGCATACCCTGCTGGAGTGAGTCTGAGCCAGGGCAGGAAGGGAGGACCTCTGCACACTTCAAAGCTTTCTTTGATGTCTCCCCGATTCTAAGGCACAACTGGGTATAAGTACTGGACCTCTGACACCATGACTTCAGAACACTTCTGGATCTGTGAAGACTCTGCCAGGAAGAAGAACTGCTATGCTGCTAAAGGACTACCACTCTGGGGGACTGCTGCTTTGTGGGACTCTTGTCTTGCTGAGCTGCCCTGCTGCCTGTTGTTTTCCTGCCTGGGTGAGCAGGACTGGACCTGCATCACTTGAATCTAGAGAGACTCCAAGTGCTTGCTGGCTTGCCTCCTGTCCTAAGTCTTAGGAACATCAAAGACTTCAACGTATCCTGCTACAGCACCTCGACTTTCCTTGCTGCAAGTCTTACCCTGCCAACTGGTAGCAGCCCTGGACCCTTGGAAGTGGGTTCAACCAGAACATCATCAGAACTGGCACATCTTAACCTTTGCATGGGTTGGAACTGGTGCATCCTTGTTGAAGCGTGGAACGGTGCAGGCTCATGGCACTTGGAACCAGTACACCGCCTTTGGAATCGACTCATCACCTGCTGCGGTAGCAGCAGCCGTGCCTCGCCTTCGGAAATGTGCTTCACACTTAGAACGGACACACTGCCACCATGGCGTGGAGAATCCTGACTCATCTTGCCCACTATGTGGCCCGACACTGACGCATCACTTCCGCAGCACCTCACAACTTCTTCGATGTCGACGCAAGCCCAGATCGAGGTACTGCTATTTCGAGGTGCTAAGTGGGTCCTGTATCTGGCCCGCACTCTTTCACAGTCAGCCTGAACGTTCGACTTTCCCCTGGGATCAGATAACTCATTTTAAGCGCTTATTACTTCTAAGCACGTATTCATTTCAAATTCATATCTTGACTTCTACTTGATTGGATTTTTGTAATTTTGGTCTTGTTTTGTTTATAAAATTAAGCTCTATTTCTCTAATCTGGTGTGGAATCTTGTTGTTGTGTTTTCACAGGGTTATTGTTTGAAGTGTTGCACAAATACTTTACACATTGCCTCTTACATTAAGCCTGACTGCTCTGTGCCAAGCTACCAGTGAGTGAGCACAGGATAATTTAGGGTGTGTTGTGACTTACCCTAACTAGGAATGTGGTTTCTGCTTGGACAGGGTGCATACCTCTGCCTACCAGAAACCCCATTTCTACCATAAACCTAAGAGTTATTTTGCACATTTGGGACTGCATGACTCTTCCCATACACCCACCCTCCATAACACTAATTACTGGTGCCACTTAATATTCTGGAAACCAAAACTGACCACAAAATGTTACATGTAGTCTTATTAATGATCTATAGTTAAGGTTCTTACTGCTCTATTTAAGCATGCAATGCCTCTTAATAAAACATGGTAATGCATTTTATTTTTCTGCTAAATCATGTTGCCAATTATATTCTCCCCTGCCAGGAAATTCTGGTTCCTTAAAGGAGAACACTTCATGATGCATATTGGTATTCTGGTTCTTGAGTGGTGAAGTCAAAATCTTCAATATTTTCGCCTTTGATTATATGTGTTATGTATCACAAGCTTGACTAAATGTGGAGCCAGCCCAGCTATTCATCCTTCTGATGCTGATAAATTATTATGAAATTAGGGCATCATAACACCTGTTATTTACAGCTTCAAAGACTTTGGTGTGGAAAAAAGTCTGTTTTGCCCTAAAAAGTGAACTTTGCTACAATCTCCTCCCTCCAGGTAAATATGGAAACCATTTCCAATCCTGAACTTTTGTGTGATAGCCCAAAGCTTTCTGGGTGTTGTAGACTGTCTTATTTGGCTTACACCGAATTATACTAACACCTGAAATCAAGGATTTGGATGTTAAAAGTTCAGGACTGGAGGTAGTGTCTAATTACCTGGAGTGAGGTGTCTCCTAACGTTGGCAGTCCATGCTATAAACGCAACAGGCTGTGTGGTCTATGTCTTTTCAAGCATGTTTGCAGTGCTCCTTCACAGGTCAAACACTTGTTCGCCCAGGTAATGATGGCCAGCTCTCTGGATATACACCTGTCCAGCGTCATGAGGATGTCTGATGAACCTATCATAGTGTTCACAGGAAGACAATGCTTGTGCCGGGAGGACAGGGAAAAAGTAATTAGGTTTTCAAATTAGCCTAAGAATGTTGCAGCACTGGTGGTGTTATTTATTACTATTTAACCATTTTTATAATCGCATTTACCAAGTCTTAGGGCTCTTTACATGTATGTTTCTGATACCCAGTTTGACAGCAAAGTTAAACTTTAAGAGGAAATGTTGCATCATGAGAGGCGTTGCTTTGTGTTCCCCTGGAACATAAGATTCAGTCTATGAGTATGTTCTTACCTGATACATGAAGCCAAGATTATCCAAGGTGTCTGAATTAAGGGTGCACTGATTACCAGCAGGATGCTAAATTCCTATAGGAATACCGGTATTTACTGGGTATGTTAATACCTCACCCAATTCCAACATTCTTGTATTCAGTGCCTTAGAAGGGTAACCCACCTGAATGGATGTGTTTTGGAGTAAACATGATCAGTCTGACTGGTGCAGGTGGTGCTTCCCAAAATCAAGGAAGTCACAAGGGAAGGCCTACTCTACGCTACTGCACTCTATGGCACTCTAAATACACCATTGCACTCTACAATAGTCTACTCTGCAAAGCTGCACTCTCTGCCACTGAACTCTATGAACTTTGTGCCACTGCACTCTACACCATGTCACTCTACGCCAATGCACTCTACACCACTCTACTCTACACCAGTGCATTCTACAACACTCTACTTTGCAACACTGCACTCTCTGCCACTGAAATCTATGCCGCTCCACTCTGTGCCACTCTACTATGTACCACTGCACTATATGCCACTGCACTCAACTATGCACCACTCTACTCTACACCACTCTCTGCCAATGTACTTTGTGCTACTGCACTCTACGCCAACACACTTTACACCAATCCACTCTACGCCACTCTAATCTACTGTGCACCTCTGCACTCTATGACACTGCACTCTACATCCCCTCACTATACGCCTCTATACTCTGCGCTACTCTACTCTATGCCAATGCACTCTATCCAGTCCACTATGCTCCATTGCACTCTTCACCACTGCACTCTACAACACTCCAGTCTAGACCACTCGACTCTACTCTGCACCACTCCACTCTACCTTAATGCACTCTATGCGACAGCTCTATGCCACTGCATTCTACCTCTGTGCCACGCTACTCTGAAACAATCTACTCTATGCCATCGCACGCTATGTCACTGTACACTATGCCACTGCATTCTACCCTGCACTAGTCTGCTCCACCATGCACACTATACTCTATGCCACTTCACTCTACTCTGAAACAATGTTCTCTACACCATTGCACTCTGCATCACTCCACTCTACACCACTGCATCTACTCCACTACATTGCAACACTCCACCATGTGCCATTCTACTCCACTCTGCACCACTCAACCCTATGCCACTGCACTCTACTCTAACCACTATACTCTATGCCATTGCACTCTACACCACTTTACTAAAAACCAATGTACTCTATACCACTGCACTCTATGCCACTATACTCTACTCTGCAACACTCTATGCCACTGAACTCTACACCACTGCACTCCATGCCAATGCTCTCTATGCCACTCTACTCTGCACCACTCTACACCACTGCACTCTTCACCAATGCACTCTACGCCACTCTACTATACAGCACTTCACTCTACGACAGTCTACTCTGCAACACTGCACTCTCTGCCACTGACCTCTATGCCACTCTACTCTATACCACTGCACTCTATGCGACTGGACTCTACGTCACTGCACTCTACAGCACTCTACTCTATGCCAATGCACTCTATGCTACTACACTCTATGCCACTTTACTCTGCATCACTCTACTCTATGCAACTGCATTCTACCCTGGACCATTCCACTCTACTCTGCGCCACTCTATGCAAAACCCTCTATGCAAATCCACTCTGCTCTACGTCACTCTACAACACTCTACTCCCTCAATGACATTTCACAGCACTCTATGCCACTCAAGTCTACACCACTCTATGCCACTCCACGGCTCTCAAGCAGATAGGAACCCGCACTAGGAGGCAAGCGGTGCTTGCATGTTTCGATCTGGGGGACATACAACTGAATTGCAAAGTGGTCAAATTCCTCACACTGGCGGAACAAAACATTCATAATACCACAACTTACACCAGCAACTTTAGCAATAGGCGGATGAAGAAGAACTCGACTCGCCAACCGGATGCTGTCTTTTTAAACTTAATCGCTATAACTCAAAAACGAGCGTTTACCTTACAAACACTAGGAGCCTCCTCCTCCTGACATATATGTACTTTTTGCACTTCGCCATGTGGCTGCCCGGTCTATTGGCATATACAAATGGTGTACACTGTGGGCTACATTAACCAATATCATTATAGCCACATAGTTCTTTATTGCACATTTTCAGGACTCCTGAATTTACTATATCAATGGTACATATTGAATGTTTTTATCAGTCATTTTGTAGCTATGTAAGCACTACACTGCAGTTTTATCATGTGTACCAATGGTCTTATTGGTGAATAACAATGACTTTTTATCATGATAGTTTTGTAACATTGCAATGGTTTTTAGTACTATGCAAAATAAAATACACTTGAAACTCCACAACTCTCTACCCCATCCCATAACACTCCACTCTCCTCCACAACACTGGTGTACAACATGGCTAAAACATATTGGCAAACCCAATAGCTCTGCATAAGCGTGGCCTATTGGCTTTGCCAATGCTTGTTTTTGCAGATAGGGCCTGTTCTTTCTATGCCTGTGTACCAGTGGCAGCATGAAGGACATACTTCTGCTCTAGAGCCAGCCATAGCTAAAGTCACATTTTAAAAGGCAGCTTTGCCGTTTTTGAACGCTATCTAAATGTGTCCAACAGTACAAAATGTAACACAAATAACTCTCTTGGAGGAAACTAATACAAACAAATCTCCATAGAACAAAAATGTGTAAACAGTTTTATTTTTATAATGCATCTTCATACAAGTGTGCACTCTTGTTCTGTGTGATTACATTTTTGGATAGGTAAGGCAATTGGGCATAGGGGGGTAATGGGTTTTTCCCAGCTTCACTCAATTTTAGTAAAGGGTCAAAGCTAGGGTAACAAATCAAGTTGTTTGATTCAATCAATCAATCAGGAAATTGTAAGCGAGCTACTCACCCGTGAACTGGGTGTCGTCAGCGTAGGATACGATGTTGAGGCCGTGTTGTTGGACGATGGCTGCGAGGGGGGCCATGTAGATGTTGAAGAGGGTGGGGCTCAGGAATGAACCCTGTGGGACTCCACAGGTGATTTTCGTGGCGTCGGAGAGGAAGCGTGGGAATCTGATCCTTTGGCTTCTTCCAGTGAGGAATGATCGGATACAGTCCAGGGCTGTTCCTTGTATGCCTGTGTCGTGTAGTCTGGCGACTAGTGTGTGGTGGGAGATGGTGTCAAAGGCCGCTGATAGGTCGAGTAGGATGAGGGCTGTGGAGTGGCCTTGGTCCAGGATGGTGTGGAAGTCATCTGTGGCGGCGAGTAGGGCGGTCTCTGCACTGTGGTTGCTTCGGAATCCGGATTGGGCCGTGTCGAGGACAGCATTCTCTTCAATGAATCGTGTCAGTTTCCTGTTGACTGTTTTCTCTAAACTTTGGCTGCGAAGGGGAGAAGCGAGATGGGCCGATAGTTCTTGAGCTCGGTGGGGTCAGCTGTGAGCTTCTTGAGCAGAGACCTGACTTCTGCGCGCTTCCAGTCATTTGGGAAGGTGCCTGATTTGAAGGTGGTGTTGATGTTGTGCTGTAGTTCGGGTGCGATGGCGGCTGCTGGTCTGTTGTAGATGTGAGGGGGGTAGGGGTCGATGGGGGCCCCGAGTGGATAATTTTCATGGTCGAGGCGGTGTCTTGTCTTCGGCTGTGATCGGTGTACAGTTGGAGATAGTGGGCTGACTGGTGTTTCTGGGGGGCGGGGGGCCGTCTGTTGCACCTGGTGGATGGTCGATGAAGTTGTCGTAGAGGTTTTTGATCTTGAGGTGGAAATAGGTTCCAAGCTTGTCGCAGAGGTCTTGGGATGGAGTGATGTCTGTGGCTTCGCTGCGTGGGTTGGTGAATTCTTGAATGACACTGAAAAGTTCCTTGGAGTTGGTCAGGAGTTTGTTGTGGATGAAGTTCCTCTTGTTGGCTCTGATCTGGTTGTGGTAGTCCGTCATGGTGTCCTTGTAGGTAGTGTGGTTTTCGGTTGTCTTGGTGTTTCTCCAGTTCTTCTCCAGGCGTCTGCAGGTGCGTCTGGCTTCTTGGCGAGCTGTAGTGAACCAGGCGGCTTTCTTGGGGCGTTGTCTGTTGGGGTTGTGTAGCGGGGCGAGCTAGTCTGCGCAGTCGTAATCCAGGTGTGGAGTTCTCTGGCTGCGTCATTTGGTTAGGGTGCCCAGGTGTGGTTGTCTCGGGTGAGGGTGTGTTAAATGGTAGCGGCAGTTTCAGTCGATAACCTTTCAAGTATTGCCCGGCGGTAATCGCCTCTTATACCATTCGATGATTAACCAACAAAAGAGGCAGGCGCCGGAGACTGGAAGGCAGGAAACAAAGTTTTATTCCGTCGGAGGTGAACACATCAGATCGGACAGCAAGGTATCATCTCGAGGTGCTCTGCCTGCATCTCTGAGACCTGGTCTCTTATACACACATTTTTTACTTTATTACCGGTTTATTGTACATGGCACATTCTTGAGATTGCTTTGATACATGAAAGAACATCCTCGGAATCCCCGGCTCGGATCCGCTCCCACACATAACTACAGTGGAAGTCCCCACCCACAGTAGGAGATGGCTATCACACAGCTGGACATTCCGCCAATTCCCGGGGGTGTGTGCGACTGGTCGGGTCTCAGGGGGTGGGAGCCTTGATCTACTGTAATCCCTTTGATGTGAGGTGTTTCCCTTACAGTAGGGGCAATAAACTGCATCCGCAGGGCTAGGTGATGGCCTGGGATCGGTTCGGACAATCGGGCGCAGAGGAAGGGGGTTATCAAAAGGATGTATGACCATGTATGGGATGAAAGGAGGTGTTGGTCAGGCGCGGGATGTGGTTCCATGGCAGGGTCGCGCAGAAGGAGAGGGTTTATGGCCCATGTATGACAGAGAGGGTGGGGTGGCCGGCGCGCGGGGGATGTTTGCAGCGCCTGAGGGATGAGCTGGCGATCGGCAATGAGACCATGGTGCCTAAAATGGCCGTCGCGTGTTTTCTGCATGTGGCGCTTGGGGAGAGACAAGATGGCGCAGATAATGTTCAGATACGAACTAAATTTCCACAGGTGGAGTTAAGTTTCTCATCGGTAACCTTGCTCCAGTTCCTTTGTGGTGGGCGTGGGGCTGGTTTGGGTGCCTTGGGTGTGTTGGTGGCGAAGAGTACGCAGTGGTGGTCGGTCCATTGCGGCTGCATTGTGTGGCTGAATTGGATGCTGTTTCCTGCCACGAAGATGGGGTCGAGGGTGTGTCCTGCTCTGTGGGTCAGTGTGTTGACGAGTTGTTTAAGTCCGATGCTGGTGAGGTTCTCACAAAGGATAGTGGAGTTGGGGTTGCTAGGGTTGTCGAGGTGGAAGTTCAGCCCTCCAATGAGTATGTAGTTTGTTGAGGCGATGGCGTGGGGTGCGATGAAGTCAGTAATGGTGGTGGCAAAGGGTGTTCGGGGCTGGAGGGTCTGTAGACAAGGGTTCCTCGGAGTGTGGCTTTGGGGGTGGTCTGGATCTGGAAGTGCAGGTGTTCGGCAGAGGGGAAGGTTTCGCTGGAGGTGGCGAGGTGGAGGGTGCTCTTGTGGGCGATGGTGAGGCCCCCTCCTCGGTGTTCGGGGCGGTCTTTCCTCTGGATCTTGTATACATCTGGGATGGCGGTGCTGATGTCGAGGGCGGAGGATGCGTTGGTCCAGGAAGAAGGCGATGTTGGGCGAGAGAGAGTTGAGTAGGTTCCAGATTTCCATGGCGTGTTTGTGTACGGAGCGTACGTTGAGGAGGGTGCATTTTAGGATGTCTCAGGTGCTGGTGTCGGTGGTGTTGATGGCCGGGGTGGCGGTGAGGGTCTGGTGGCAGTGGAGCACGAGAACTGGCCGTGTGTTGTGTTCGGTGAGGCCTGTTGGCATTCTCTAAGTCTTCCAGGGTTGAGTGCGAGGAGGGTGGTGGTGTCATAGCGATGGGTAGTGGGAGGTCCAGGGTTCCTTGCACTGGCCGCGGTCGGGTCGTGGAAAGGCGCAGACAGGCTTGCCTTTGGTGAGCCTTCGGCGTGCCGTCGGCATGCCTGCAGCGCGCGTCCGCTGCGCGACCGCGCAGCGGCTGCCATTAAGTAGGGGATGTGGGAGTGAGGAGAGGCTGGGAGGTAGGAGCAGGGGAATTCCGGAAGGGAATTCCAGGGGGGGGGGAATTCCAGGGGGAGGGGCCACAGGGGCAGCAGCGGCGAAAGGCAAAAGGAACAGGCAGGCATGAGAAAATTAAAAGAATGGTGAAATTAGAGCAAAACACAGATGGGCACAATAACAGTGGCACAACAGGGAAAAATTCAGAAAAAAATGGCTGAGAAAGGTTACGGTGGTTGCAGGCAGTCTGGTTCCAGTTGGAGCGGGCAGCAGGCGCAGGAGCGGGCAGCAGCCTCGAACCTCCCAAGGGGTAGGTCAGGGTCTGGAGGCCAGAGACGGCACAGCAGAGCTGCAGGGAGAGAGTTGACCTAGACCGAGGGTTGGAGGCCTTACTCTGCAAGGTGAGGTTTGATTCCTCACCTTGCAGTTTTAACAATATATTGATGCAATTACACAAAGTCTCTGGAAATTGTTGCAAATGTCCCAAATCGAAGGCCCATTTTTGGATGCATTAGGTAGGTGGAACAGATTCAGCATATTATATAGCAGCTGCCCTTTAGGATGATTTAGCCAATTTCTAGTATATGGAGTTGAACAGCCTGAGTGTGAATCGTCCCCTAGCCTAAGGGCTTGATCTTCAAGCTGGGGAACTGGGCTCCAGTCTCGGGAGGGACTCTTAGCATCCTGTGATTCTGGCCAAATCACTTAATCTCCCTCTGCCCAACAAAATGAATGAGTTCATCTGTAACACACCTGGGGCCAGATGTACGACCATTTCATTTAGCGCCTTGCAAATTGCGACAAATTGCGAGGCGCTAAATGAAATGTACAAAAGTGATTTTAACACTGTTTGCGATTCCCAATGGGGTCGCAAATTGCGAGTCTCATTAATATGACTGAGCCTCTCGCAATTTGCAAACCCATTGGGAATGCCAGCCCTCCCAGGGAGGGTGGCGTGCTGGGTTCAGCAGATCACCATGTCTGGGACTGCTTTTAAATAAAGGAGTTTTTTAAAAAATGCAACCCGTTTTCCTTAAGGGAAAACAGGATGCATTTAAACAAAAAAAATGAAACATTTTCGTTTCATTTTTTAAGGGCAGGCAGTGGTCCCTAGGGCCACTGCCTGCCCTTAAAAAATAATTTTGCATGCATTTACCAAGGGGAATGGGTCCCTTTGTGAATGTATTACTTGAAGTAGGTGGTAATTGCAAGTGTTTTGCGACTGCAATTGCGGGTGCAAAACATTAGTACATGGTTCTGAGACTCGCTATTTGGAAGGAAACGCCAACAAAATTGTGACTTGCTAAATTGGCTTTGTACATGACCCATTATGCTTTTGCATGCGCAAAATGGTTTGCATACCTGTTTGTACATGCAAAAACGGGTCGTACATCTGGCCCCTGGTGTTCAAGCAGAGCGCTCTGATGGCTTGGGGTCGAGTTTGCGCTATATAAAACTCAAAAAAACGAATGTGTTTAAAGTAGCTATCTGGGGTATAGAAAAACTTAGTTCTCTTTATTCAGCTCTGTCACCGACAATACTCATTCTAGAATGCTGCTTCGTTTCATTATGTATGCTACATTTTGATATGTGCTGGGACATCTTTCATCAGAAAGTCCCTTTAAATCTCAAGAAATGTATTAGTAAGAAAATTCTGCATAACCGTCCCCACAGACTCTATAAACTCGAATGTGTGCTTCCTGCAGAGAAACCAACCCCGAGGGCAGGGCACATTACCTGGACAGGAGAGCACCCACAACATGCGGGATAATGACCCGGATTGCATTTATGAAACGCATTTGGTTTGGCCTGGACCCTTTCAAAGGCAACAGCTAATCGGTGAATGCTCAGTTCGCCCAATAAATCAAATCGAGGCATTTCCAGGCCTTGCTTACTCATCACTCAAAGAGAACTGCAGGAGCCGCATCTGGATTCAAGGGAGGGGGGATGCCTTGGAGTGGGGCACTTACACCAGGGCTTCACGAGCTGGTAAAGCGAAGAAAGATGTGCAATTACCAGACTCAACTGCGAGGAAATGAGCCCTCCACTTAATATCGATTTGGGTTGGTTTTGATCGTTCACCTACATTTTAAGAAACATTTCAACGTCCATTTTTGTCTCGTAAGCGTTTCACTGAAGGCTGACAAGGGTCTCCCTGTCCGCCAGGAAATACCAGAAATGAAGCGCAATGTGTTTGGCATTAGATGTTGGGGGGCCATGCGACTATCTGGGAACCTGCTGAGAGGACTAGAACGACCCAAGTTGCTTCGGATTTGTATTTTTTGCCTTTTGGTTCCTGTTTTCAAGCTTGTCTAGTCGTGCAGCAAGCGGCTGCCGAGCCTGATGCTTCACACTTGCAGCTCACGTGTGTTCATTCTCTCTATGCACACGTGTGAGTACCATGAGACCCACAGCTAGAGGCGTTCTAAGGCATGGGCATAGTGGGCTCTGGCCCAGGGCCCCAGCCTTTCAGGGGGCCCGATAGATCCGGCTCTGTTCTCCAGACAGTCCTGTCCTGATGACCCCGAGTGATTCTTAAAGTTAGGTTGTTTTAAGTAACACTTTCTTTTAGTCTACTTTTAATACGGGTGATGTGTGTGAGTCTTTTGCAGATATTATGCAGAGAAATGTTGTGTTTATGTTTTTCAACACCATGGATGTTGATTCATTAAACAAGTTCCTTTTAGATCGAAACAGAACCCCACATTTAAGAAAGGGCAGAGGCTCACAGAGATTATTTGCAGTAATATTAGTGAGCTGCTGCTATATTACAATATTGAAAACACACATCACTATCCCTGAATATTTCATGGAAACCCGTTTACAATGTGGACTAGCGTGCCTCGCAGTGTCAGGGACTCAGCCACAGACAACGTGAAAAAGCTGAAATTAGATCATAAATTCAAAGCTGTTCCAAACAGGGGCCTCCAAAATACGTTTGGCCCAGGGCCCCCAATTCCTTAAAGATGTCCCTGCCTGCAGCACATTAAATCCTTTTGCTGGGTGCAATCTGCCCGCTGGGTTCTTGGCAGGGAAGATGAAATGTGTGCAACATAAGGGGCACCTACGATGGTGAGACATGTGTCATGTGAGTACTGTACCAGCACCATTCACTCGGTGAGAGCCTTCCCCTGGAGACGGTCCTCCGCTCAATGTCTCTCATGACTTCCAATTACTCCTAGAAGGGATGCCTCCAATGGCAGCCTGCCCTGCAACTGTTACAAATGAAGACCGGCTTCCTGAAGGCTTTGTAATTCTTTGCAACACACGGAATGTGATTTGAAACCCC
Organism: Triturus cristatus; assembly: GCF_964204655.1. Classification (NCBI taxonomy): domain Eukaryota; kingdom Metazoa; phylum Chordata; class Amphibia; order Caudata; family Salamandridae; genus Triturus; species Triturus cristatus. The sequence goes on along the minus strand of NC_140584.1, from coordinate 790,451,984 downwards.
GTATCTGTGTGGGACTCACATGTGCCTTCAAGGACTGAAGAAGTAAGTGCTGTTCAAATATGAATATGGAGAACAGCAAGATGGCAACACTTGCAGACTTGATTTGCAAAGACAATATGTAGCGCATTTTGGCTTTGCCGATTCTTTTTGCAGATTGTCGTCAGCATTGGCAAAAAGAAAAAAAAAACACAGCACGACTACACTTCCCCACACATGCACACATGCGTCGAGACAGTGCTCAGCTCCAGTGTCACCACACATCCGCAAGTGTAGCCATGCATATGTCATTTTGATTTTTCTTTTTTTTCTAATTACCGTTCCAAGATGGCAGACACTCAGCATGGAAGGATAACTTTAAACAAAAACTAGAACGAACAGCTAAGTAGCAGTTTGCAGGAACTGGGTGGCATATTATCAAGGACGACGTTAAAATTATCGCCGGTTTTCTGCCGCTAAAGCGATGATAATGGGCTTGATAATATGCCCTGGAGAATTTCAATAGAAGCCCATGTTCACACTAGAACATGGACTTCTATTGGAATTCTCAAGGGCATATTATCAAGCCCATTATCGTAGATTTAGCGGCAGTTTTCTGCCACTAAACCAGCGATAATTTTTAACGCCGTCTTTGATAATATGCCCTTGGGTGTTCTACTAAGCTTTAAAAAAAAATGTAATACACACACAAGAGGATGTGGTGGAACAGTGATGGGCGAAGTTAGTAAATGCCTGCAGTGGTTGTCAGTAATAAGTTGTAGTAATAATGTAAAAAGTCAAAGCAGGATGGGGATGGAGAAAGCAACAGACGAGCTGGGGGTCGTAGGGAGAACAACATGGAGAGTGCACTGGGGAGCAGTGCATAGGGCAAAGGGGGCAAGAGAAAATGTGGTTTAATTGTCTTGCATTCATAAATGTTGGTCATCACATTATTACTTGCCCTGCCGGCTTTGCTAATGCTGGGAAAAACGTAGTGAAAAACAATTGCTTTCTTATATAATGCAAATAGGAGATAAAGACTTGAGTGTGACCAACAGTATGATTGATGCTTGGGTGTACATTTCAGATGTAAAATAGTCACTCGTGTTTTCCAATGGGAGCACCTCCTGGAACCTGGAAAGAAACACTAAACAGCCAACAGCAGGAGCTGAGAAAGTTATACTCCTCTAGGTGGAGCCAAAGCCTACTCTATCATTATTTGAAAGAATTGATAACAATATGCAAAAAAAAACACAGCCGTGCCATCAAGTCAAACATAAAAAGTAGTTCAGTGAATGTAATCAGTGTAAGTCATTCAGTCAAAAGAGCAGTAAAGAAGGTATGATCCAGGGGAAGTACAAACACAAGCCACTGAATAAGAAGAAAGCAAATGAGATTGACAAGGAAGCCAACCAATGACAAGCAATGGGTCGAATCAAAGCCCACTGTAAGTATTGGTGTTGAAAATGATAGGTTTATTGACATCAAAAAGCAGCCTGTAAGCTTTCAAGAAGTAGATTCCATGCAGAAATGGTGTTGTCACTGGTTTTATTTAAGAAGCTCTGTAATACATGCAACCACTGGCAAGCAGCTCAGCCAGTGACAGTTCAGTTGGAGCATAGAATTTCCAGTCCCAGGGCTCTTATCACGAGGCCCAGTTGTCAGGGTACTCCCTCAAATAATAACAAGTGGACATGCATAAGACATGACATGGAAAAACCTAAAAGATTCAGTCTGAGAAATTTGCAGTTACAATATTACAAAACATGTATTCACGTTCACCCCTGGGTGCAAATTGATGATGAATAACAGATATTTGTTATTAGCCAACTCAATAGTATTCGTTTGATTGATACCAGAAGAGTAAAAAGAGTGAATGGAACTGCCAAGATTTGAACCTGTGACCAACTTTTCAAAACACACATCCCTGGAGTGGATGTATTAGTCTACTGAACCACCAGACCCATCTAATAAAACAGGCAATCTAGTTATTTTACAAGAAATTACAATCTATTTGTGGATAATAGTAAAGACACATTTTGCAGGCATTAAGTATTAACCTTTGTGAGCTTTTTCAGTCTATTCATTTTCAGGAAAAGACTTCTCTACTGAACATCAGTCATAGAATAATAACAAGGAACTTTTTAAAATATGTATACAAGTGTGCTTCCAATTGTGCAGACCTGCATTTTTGTCTCCCTGAAATATACGTAACAGGGGTGCAAAACTGACCTTTATTTATAATTCAAGAAGGATGAGGAGTGGGTACAACTTCTACGTACCCCCAAATAACAATCAGTGGTAGATTTCCTGTCATCACTCTTTGGCAGTACAGAATGCAAAAAAAGATTTTTTGGGTGCGCATTTATTTATGTCTCATGGGAATAAATAATCCTGTGTACATTCCAACGCATACACAAATATATTACACAAGTGGTTCTTAATCTTTTGACTTCTTTGTACCCTCACCTAATCGCTACTGGATCCCGGGGACCTCCAGTGGATCATTATTAGAATGCAGTGATCCTCACTGAGTCGTTATTAGAAGGCAGGGACTCAAGCTAAGCATTTTCGATGATTTGAACCTTAAAAGAAAACACACAAAATACAGACACAAGCACTCATCAAACAAATACACAAATTATGAAATATTTTATTTATTTATAATCAAATATTTAAAAAAAAATCAAAATTGTATTTTTAATGGGAAGGTTGGAGCTCTACTGAATTCAGTTGAGGCCACTTACCATCCATACTGTATTCTGTTTGATGCATTTGAACTGCTCCCGCAAATTAATCTGAGGCTACTAAATTAATTTTTAACCTCCAATTTCAAATTCATTCACATTTACTGAATGCTTTAAATTTGTTATTCTACATTGTGCTTCTTTATTTATATACACATTATAAATCTCTTAATATTATTTAATTTTCTAAGCAGTTGTGGGTCCCCTGAGAAAACTTCATGGACCTCTGGGGGTCCCCGGACCACAGGTTGAGAACCACTGTATTACACAGTCGGCAGCAGCAACAACATTTCCATTGAAAAGCAGTGTTTTGGTTTGATTATAACTTTGAAGTTTTTAGAGGGATCTGCTCAAAACTTCCCAATCAAGTGACTAAGTGTCTGCATGTCAAGTTATGTGCACATTTGTCCATGTAGTGGCAAACAGAACAGGAAGGAGAACAAAGTTGTATTTTCAATGTTAACTCCCATAGGAAGCATTTGTCTAAGCTGCAGCCAAGAATGATGAATCGAATTATACAAAACTTGGCATCAAACTAGAACTTTACTGAGAGGAGTAACTTTGATTTGGCAATAAATAAATTTAAAAAAAAACTGAAATCCTCCACTTATGGTTCGGTTCGCAATACATAACTCAGACACCAGCTAAGCAAGTGTTGCTGGAACAATTTTCAGAGTGGGGGTTCTGCCATCAACATCATATCACTGAAGTCATAGGGATTATGAAAATTCCAAGTGTCCCACAAATAACAAGTGTAGAAAATGAGCTACAGCTTCAGCAGGAGAGTGGTAATGGTGCGTTAAGAAGCTGTGGTGCATTGTTGCAAATAAACATCTAAAGCATGGTGTGTTAGCACACTATCATTTACAGACAGCAAACTTTCCATTGAAATGGTCACTTGATTTGCACAGACATGTACTTTTGCTGATAAAACTATACATAGCACCAATTATGATGTGTGGAAATCAGGTTTCATATTTATCTTTTGCACATCACCAAGGAAAGTGTCTTGATTGGTTTTGATCCTATTGAAATATTTGTATCCATCATGCTTCAGAATTACAAATGAAAGTATTTCAGTTGTACTTTCTCAACTGCTGATGTATTTTGGAGTATTTGTTTGTACAGTTTAAGTTTTCTTCCTTGTGAGAAAAAAATAGCATACTACACCCTTTCCTTTCACACTCAGTAAGATTTGGCTAAATAATCTTTCCAGGCATGGTGGTATACTGTTTGCTATAATCATAGACTTGACACAGCTTTTGTTTCATCCTATCCATCTAGCTATAAAACGTTTGAATTTATGGTCACCAGTTACATCGTTTATTGATGCTAACGCTAATCGCTCTTTTTCCCTAACTCCTATCCAAAAAGAAGTTGAACGACCTCCGTGACATTCCTCATCTTAATATCATATTGTTATATTTCTGTTAATTTCATTTTTACATGACTTGTAAACATGCATTATCTTATTGCTTGTATTGTTATCTTGTGGTTTTCCCATTTCATCACAGCCAGGTTTGCATGATATTCTTTCTTCATGCACTTATTTCCTCCTTTTTTTTCTCTCTTCTCATTTTTGTGTATACATATTGTTCTTCATATCTTATATTTCTATTGTTTGTTCTCCAATAAAATAACGTTTGAACTAAAAGGATTGTCACATAGTTCACATCCTCTCACTTTGTTGTCAGGGAAAGAAAATGTAACACCAGTTACCATGTTAAAAGAATATGAAGCAATCTGTCATAAGACAGAGCCTGACGTGACCTTTGTGACAAGATAAAAACAAAATGTATATGCATTTTAATTGCTCACTCATCTTCTGATCTCCAGCATGGATATTTTGGGGGTGCTGTAGCACCGCCAAACCCTTACTTCCAGTGCTTATGAGCCATGCACACCATAACTTGCACCTCTAGGGCAATGCTTACAATGTTACAAAATGCATACTAATAAGTAAAAGCACCTGTCAGCACAAGATCCTAACACATAACATCACATACCCAGTCAAGGAAACTATACTGTATACATAGTGGTCTCTTTGATACTGTCAATGATAACATTAATTATCATGTCACCCCTAAGATTATTTATGAATTTTTTATGTGATCCGTCAGTCTTTGTTGAGGTCATGATCATAGTATATGATATCAGTTTCACAGTTCCAAGGACGAGTTATGTATTGTAAAGCTAACAATATCTAGGAGAACTTAAGGGAGTTTCTGTTTTAATTCAGAACCACAACTTTACTTCAACTCAGTGGCGTAGCAAAGGCCCCCGCAGTCCCCACGCTGCAGGGGGGCTCCATGGGGCACCTTCAGCACAGTACCCTGGCCTGAGAGCTCCTAAGTGAGTCAGAGAGGGGTGCCTCCATGTATTTTGCAGGGGGGGGGGGGGTCCTTACATTTCGTTACATCACTGCTTCAACAGTGTTTTTTCAGTCAATATGTGTGTATGATTGTATATATATATATATATATTCATATGTATATATTATACACAAACATGCATATAGATATATATATACACACATGTATATTATCTACTGGCGGTCGGCAGTAGATAGTTATAGTTAGGACCGTGTTTCCATAGGAAATCCGCAACATTCTATTTGGAATAACTTTGGCGCCGGTTGACGAATCCTCGCGAAATTTTCAAAATAGGTGGGGCGCTCCGCTCCGCTCCTACCCTGAAAGTCTCGGGGGGATTCGTCAAGCGGGGGCTGAGAAAAAAGGGGGGTCCCAAAACGCGTTTTCCCCATGCAATTTTCCATAGGGACCTTTAGTCCAAGGTACAGCCCGAACGGCTGAACAGAATTACTTGAAATTTGGCAGAGAGGTAGTCCTCAGGTCAGGGATGTGCCTTTTGCAGGTCTGGTGTCAATCTGTTCAGTAGTTCCTGAGAGAATCAAAAGTAAAATCATATATATATGTGGGCGGAGCCTAACCACACATCTCATCCTGAGATCTGATTGGCTGTCAGCACTTCATCCAAGAAGTGTTAGCAGCCATCTTGGGACCAATATACATGATAGCACCTCATTAAAAAGCATTGCAGTTAATAGAAGGTTTTAAGACTTTAGTTACATTATAAATCATTTGTTGATGGTACCATACTCATTTTAGGAATTGTGGTATGTTCTAAGGTGATTTCACCATGTGAGAAAGCCTTCTGCTGGGATATCATGATTGAGAGAAAAATAATTTCTCATGCTTTTCCCACAGAGGTTTGGAAGGTGATCTATAAGCTAAACTGAGAGCTTATTTTCTGTAAATTCAGATTATCTTTCTCAGTCATGTGAGAATGAAGTCTGACATTCTCAGTAAAACATGTACATCCAACAAGGGCAGAGACTGTCAGTTGATTCCTTTGTGTTCTACTGCAGCTTCCCAGAGTGTTCCAAAGAACAACTAGAGCGCTAACAGTCCTACTTATGATAAACGTATGGCACACCTGAAGCCATCTTGCTTGGATTAAAGTGGTAACTCTTAAAACATTTAATTTAAAAAGGAACAAAATGAGGGGGTTCATTTTTCCATAAAAAGTATGATTAGTGCTGCAGAAAGAAAAATTAGGGCACATTTTGAGTGACTTCTCAAATCCTCTTCTATTTCATTAAAAAATTCTGACATGCAGACTGAAACATGCACTTTCAATACCAGCAGCAGTTTTCCCTGGTGAGCAGTAGCTTTACTACAGTGATCTAATGAGCAAAAAGAGTGCTAACATTCTGAATTTATGGCAAATGTGTGACACATCTGAATGCCTTTGGAATCAAAGTAAAAAACTGAAAGTATTTCCTACTGAGGAGACTGCAGTAAATGAGGAAATTAGGAAACTTCATAACAAATAAGTCTGCCAAGATGGCCACCAGAGACAAAAGAGCCCAAATGTAGCCCAAATATCACCCAGATGTAGCCCAAGTATAGCCCAATGACAGAATGTCCCAGAGTGTTCTTAAAAACAACTAGAGCGCTTACTGTCTTCATTATGACAAAAGTATGACACACCTGAAGCCATCTTGATTGGAATAAACTGGTAACACTTAAAACATTTAATTTAAAAAGGAACAAAATGAGGGGGTTCATTTTGCCATAGAAATTATGATTAATGCTGAAGAAAGAAAATGAGGGCACATTTTGAGTGACTTCTCAAATCCTCTTCTATTTCATTAAAAAATTCTGACATGCAGACTGAAACATGCACTTTTAATACCAGGAGCAGACTTCCATGGTGAACAGTAGCTTTACTACAGTGATCTAATGAGCAACTAGAGTGCTAACATTCAGAATTTATGGCAAATGTGTGACATATCTGAATACCTTCATGATGGAATCAAAGTAAAAAACTGAAAGCATTTCCTACTGAGGAGACTGCAGTACATGAGGAAATTAGGAAACTTCATAACAAATAAATCTCCCAAGATGGCCACCGGAGACAAAAGAGCCCAAATGTAGCCCAAAATCACCCTGATGCAGCCCAAATATAGCCCAATGACAGAAGTGTGCAATATCGTACTTTAAAATTTGGGACCGCATAGGAGGCAGGGCCCTACCCCTGTCTATCCCGGTATTAGCGAACCGCGAATGGTCAATGCGGTATGTACAAGTGCTTTGTGTAACGTTTTAGCTATGAATGCACTATGTATACGTTATTATACATTGACTCCGTGGGTTCCATTTTGTAGCGGTGGCCATCTTATGGTTGCCCTCACATAGGCTATATAGCATGAAGCGAAAACGGGCCTTTTAGAGCACATGTGCCTTTCTTTGACTTTTCTGTGACCTGGGCAGCTTGGCTCCGCCACCCCAGGTCAAACTGGTCTCACGAGTTCCCCGTCCTCTGGCCACCTGTGATTAGCATCAGGGCTTGACACACCATAAAGTATTTTCATCCTACACAAGCCTCCCGGCTAATCTCTTTCACACCTGACTGTTCCTGCTTTATGGCTTGTTTCCCGAAACAGGAGATGCTCATGTTTATTGGGGCCTATCGATATCTGATGTGGGATCTGAGCCTTGCTGGGTAAATAATTACGGGCTGGCTTAACTGGAATGTGGGATGGTCATCATGACTCTGCCTTTTCGTTTGCAATGTATACATTTGAATGACCAACTGCAAGGGAAGGGCGGTGTTGCCCAGAGCGTAACATCCTCCATAAAAGAGGAGACTGGTTTCTGTTCTGCAGACTGCCTCATTCAGTTGCTAAGGCTTCTGTGCGACGTAGTCTCACTTATGTGAAGTTTAATAAAGATGTCTTTTCATATTTCAGCTTCTGTTGCCAAGTTCTTTGTTATATTATCAAGATATGCAGAATTCTATAATACCACATCAGGAAGTACTCGAAGTCATAGGGTGCTACCCCTAGCACCTCTGGGGTCTCAAAAATTGGAGTACTTCAGTTGGCGCCCACCAGCGCGGCCTCATCAGAGAAGTGACTTTCTGTGGGAGTGATCTTGTCAGGAGACTGAAATCTACTGAGGAGGACAGAACGGGATTCTACCAAGAAGGTACTCTGTGCACAGGGATTCTGGAGATTCTTTGATTATGTAGCCCGGTATATTTCTGCTCTTCCTGATTTTGATCCTCCACATGATGTCACTCAAAAGGTGAGAAAAATAACCCTTTTGGCGTGAGTATTATAGAAGACGTTTGGTCATGTAGAACTTGACAATTAGAATTTGGATAACCTTTTGATTATTAAGAATAAGAATTAAGTATAAGTGGGTCGCTCCCAGTCCTTTGGTTCTTTGGGTCTTTAGTTTGGTTATCGCAATTACCAAAGCCGAGGGGTTGGTTTCTTGGTTTCTGATTTGGTCATTGCAATTACCAAAACCGAGGGTCTCGCATATTTGCGAGTGTATTGGTAGAGATAACCCCTTGAAGTTTGAAGCTAGATTAGTGAGCTATAAGATGCCTGATCTTAGCAAATTTGGAAATGTAGCTTTTGGTTTGTATAGGTTTGGATATGCGAATTGCAATTTGTGTAGGCAGGTAATGAGGAGATATTTCTCCATTTGGTTTTGATTATAATACTTGCGTTTTCCGCAGTATTTTTGGCATGCCTGTTTGTAAGCTCACATGGAAAAATGTGTTGCTTTTTGTTTTGAAAGGTACCATAGTGTGGGAAATATCTAAATAGGTTAAATTTAAAAACATATTTCTTCCTTGGTGATTTTGTATCCCCAGGGAATTAAAATATGACATAATACAAAACAAGGATCCTTCGTTCTGCGCAGTTTCATGAATGAAGATATGCAGAACGATTTTGTGTGGTGTTCTGCTAGGCAAAGCTAGTGAATTGAGCGCACTCACTACTTCTTGGACATGCATCTGTCTGTGGGGCTGTTTATGCAGCCTTTTGGAACACTATTGAAAAGCGTTGCTTGTAAATATGACCTACAACTAGTATTTGCAAATGGTTTGTTTCAAGTATAGTCTGTGAGCTGTTCTTTCTTTCTGTCATGCGTATTGATTTGTAAGTCAACTGTGTGTTTAAATGTCTGTGTTTTTTTTTTCATTAGTGCAACTTCTGTAAGTAAATTGCGACGGCGCTATTTATGAAAAATGGCTAAAGCGCGCTGTATTGTCTGTTTAACCCCTTTCTGTTTATGTCTGAAATGAGCTCAATATGTGTTTGTGGGTCTTCTGATGTTTCCAGTCTGTTAAGTAAAGTGTTGGTTAATTAATGTTAAGTAGAACTTAGGAAAAATCCAGAAATGAACAATGTGATGTGCTAAAATAGCTATATGGTGCTCTTTAATTTATAGAATGAGCAATTGTGCACATATACAAAACTGCCGTTAAATGCTTAAAGGATAAAATTAGAAACACATTCAATAGGTATAAATCAGGCCCCAAAAACGAAATTATCTATTTTTGCAAAAGTAAATAAATTTACAGCATTTTCCTTAGATGCATTGTATTAGATGTTCACAGGCAAACTTTTCAGCTGCAGTATATTTGATAGAAATGTTCATTCAGCCAGCACCTTCCCAGTTGAACACGGGTGGAATTTTGCAGAACCGTCCTTTTAAATGAAAGTGGCGCAAAAATGTGACGCGTTTCAAATTGGGCTTATGCGCTTAGGCTTGTGAGTTAATGTGTCCAAAATGATAGGGAAGAGATGCAGCTTTCTTTTTATACATGGAATTGTCACAAAGACGAATAATTGGGATTTTTTTTAAAGAAAATTATTAATAATTGAAAAATTATTTTAAAAAAATAAGTGCTTTTCAAAATCGTTTTTTGATATTAATAAAGCTTAATACTCATACTATGACCTCCTAGCATTAAAATTTGATTTGAGTTGTGTTGCATCACTAAAATGGCAAGCATTCGTGTGTACAATTTTCCCTTGGCGCAGGCGCAAACAAGCTCATTTTTATAAAGTATAAGTTGTTATTTCCAATGCCTGACTCATGGGTTATGTAATGGACATTCTGGTAATGCATATTATGCAAGAAAATTGTAGGATACTCATTTTTTAATGCCAAAAAAAATCAAAGTCGAATTTGGGTAAAAGCGCTGTTTTAACTGCATTTTCTTTCATTCAGAGTACTTTTTGGGGTGTCTCAGGCTTCAGTAAATACATACATTTAGGTTTGATATATATTCACAGGTTGTGCCTTCTTATGATTCGATGAGTCAATGTGCCAGTACAAAGGCTTGTTTTAATATCAGGGTTGAAGGTTCTAACTTTAGCTGTGTCTGTCACGATACTACTGAACACGCTATGAAAAACAAGACCTTTTTAAAAACTTGGAGAAATTAAATAAAATATGGTGTCGCAACCCGCAACTATTTGATGTTAATAAAAAACGGCCTTAATGGAGTTAGCACCCACATAGAGAAAGAGAAATGGAGAATTATTTTTTGATGAGGGAAAAAGAGGATGTTTGTGAGCAGGTACGTGATGAAGTCAGTAATGATAGAGGGGTGGAGAAATGTAGAATTACGGTTATAGGAACTAGGTAATGCGTAGGAAGGAGAAGAACAATTGGGAAAATAGAATGCCGTGGAGGGAAGAGAGATGATGAAGGGGAGTAATAAAGACATGAAGAGTAGCGTGAGGAAGGTTATATTGACAAAGGGAATAAAAAGGAATGTGGTATCGGTTTGAGTAAGTGGGAGGGGAAAGATGAGATTGCAAGTTCTAGCAGTAGGGGTGAAAATATTGTAATTACCTAACGGGAGGCACTGAGTTTCATATGCTAATATGAAAACGACGAACAGAGCTTGAATAAAGGCAAGTGACTAAATGATGAAGAAAATATCAAAACTCATTGCGAATGCAATTCGCAGTGCCAGTGGACTGGGGCAGAAAGCGGTCCCAATTGCTGGAGTTCAGTCTAACTTTAGCTGGGCCTACTGAGACGTTCATTGATTTAAGGTTGTTGAAATGTGTACCATTACATAGGATTGTAACAAGGATTTATTCTAAAAAGTGGTATGTGTGTTATTAAGTTTCGTGAATTATTCACAGTAAATGTAGTTCAATAATCTGGGAATAGAGATAATTTTTTTAGCGCCTAAAAAGGAGAAATTATTTTTCAAAATAGAGTGAATTATTGCAAGTTAGGAGGAATTAGGAAGGCCTTCTGGCTTTGACAAATTCAGAGTGGCAGAAGCTGGGAGCTGGGAGAGCTGCAGAGGCTGGCTCGGTCACGCTGCTGAGATGCTATCTTTAGTTTTCCCGTAAACAATGGAGTTGACATTTATGACCTTTTAAATTAGGGCCTTGCCTCTGTGGAATGCAGAATGACCTTGCTACACGGGCCTCTGAAGGTGGGGTTTCTGGTTTCTCCACAAGAGCATCAATAAAACTAAAGAACTCAATTCCAAAGGGAAAATATAGCAAAGGGGTTTTCTTTGAAAGTCCAAACATCATGTTAAATGCTTTGCAGATACATTGGTGCTCTAAAAAAAAAAAATAGAATGATGCCTGCTATAGTTGCTCTTCTTTAACAGAAAACGAAGTGTTGCATTAAGTCTTAGACAGACAAAAAGATTCTAAAATTTTTTTAAGGCTACATGCCTAAATGTGAACGAATTGCTATCATGAATTGTTCTTGCTAGTCCTGTATGTTAGAAGAGAGACGGTATATTTGACAGCAGATTTCCATTGCCTGGTGATCTACTGTCAAAAAGGAGGGTAAGTATTTTAAACCTGACAAATTAAACAGGCCCAAATATTGGGTTTTGGGCTGCAGTTTTCCAGTGCATAAAGTACATGACATGGTGTTTGTGTGTCACCGCTTATTACATATGCTATTGTTTTGTCTATGCTTTTTGTGCTTGATATACAGCAAGTATATCTGATGGCTTGACGTTTTGTGCGTTTTTATTATTTTTTGCATGTTTTCGTTGTTTTTGTTGCTGCTTTTTGATACTATTACAAGTTTACCTGTGTTGTGAGGGGATGGTCATGACGATGCCCATCGCTACGCAACAGTTGGTTGAACTTGTTCTGGTTACTAAATTCCACAGCTAATGATATTTCATGCTGTGAGCATGAGAGACAACACTTCACCAGTGCATGTCTAAATTGGCTATAATGGTATTACAGAAAACTAAAAGAGATCTACAGGATCGAAGTGTGTCACGTTACTGCCCTTCCCTTAAAGGAACAGGCAGCCCTACATTTACGTATCCTTGATTGGACCTAAGGATGAAATTATAGATCTGTGACTCAAGGTGGCCTAATCTCTATATTACATTAGTTAATGATGTTTTGCTTCCTAAGTAGCCTATGGCTTTTGTTCCTTAAAAGAAAACTAGGTTTTCATTTTTCCCTGAAGAAGGAACTGGAACATTACCTAAGATTACCGTATATGGTGTAGTCGCCAGCGGTAGAGTTAAAACGTATGTGACTTTGGCCTTTTGTGTATCACCCGTACTCTTGGTGTTGTCACATGCCTGACTATCACCCAAGTAAATTCTTGTCCTTCCTATAGATTTTTATTTTTTGCTTTTGCTTCTTCCCTGACCGATGTCGCATCATGCTTAGTTATTGGGGATCTTAGTTGTGTCCTAGTTCCAATTCCCTTTTCCGTATTCCTTTCACCAGTCAGCCCATTTATTATTGTAGGTGTATGGTTCAGGTACACACTTCCAGACTGCATGTTTATGTATAATTCCCTTTTGTATGGCCAGACTGATTTCCAAGAATTTTCCTTAGGCCTGCTTCAATGTTTTCCAGCCTGACTGTCAGGGTAGCGATAGACTGGTTAACTGACTCAATATTATAGTAAGACAAGTTTTCCATCACAAAAGGAGATAACTTACGTTTACCTTTTTTGAACATGACGAATTTTCAATGTCTATTTTTTTTAATGTGGTTTTTACCCTTTTTGTTCCTGCTGCTTTAATTTCCGGTGGGATCAGAAGTTTCTAATCATGCAAATATCAGGACCCTCTAGTTCTTGTCTTTTGTTTTCATATCTGACTATTAGCCTGTGTATTGCCTAGTGCACCTGATGTGAAAGGTTTCCACATGCCTATGATAATCTGTACCATGTGATTTCTCTATTGAGATGTCCTAGATAAGGAATTTAGAAACACATATGTAATCATTCAGAAAAAGAATGTGTTTGCCCCGTTAGACAATGCCACCATATGTGAAGACATCCATTTAGATAGACTTCTCGTGTAGTTATCTACCCTTAGATGATGGAGGCTCTCACACGGAAACCCAATTGAAAAGCTTAGAGGCACTGTTTTGCCTACTGCCTTTTTATTTGTATTGCTTCCTGAGAAAGACAGTGTATTCTAGACGAAAATTGTCCCATGGCGTGTGGCCACTCCTTTGAAAATCACAGGCCACCTGTTTACAGTCCCCTTGTTATACAACAAACTGTTTAAAGCATCGCACTTGCTTCATCAGAAGGCGTTCAACATCAGAAAAGAAGGAGGAGCTGGTTTTGCCACAGAACCAGAATTCCAGTGCAAAAGAGCGCCTGTCATGTGCTGGTAACCTCTGACAGTGTGTAGTCCTTTGAGCCCCTTGGCCTGAGTTTTTGGCCACACACCCCCCCTCTTTTCCTTTGCTTCAATGGAAGTGCAGTGCACCGGCGGATCCAAGATTGACAGAAGGCACTACATTCCAGTGCCCATGGAAGAGCAGCCTGAGCGTCCTCTGACACTGAATGACGAGTGTTGGAGTCTGAGAATGGTCCCGAATCTGCACGAGATGACCTGTGCCCTTGATCAATGGAGAGCACACTACCTGTAGTGCCTGCCGCAAAGGAAAAATACTGGCGCACTGCCTTGAGACATTGAGACTTTTTTTTTTCGAGTGAGCTGTGGGTGTTTGCCAGGAGGGCACTCCAACTAAGCAGTACTTTTCTCATGAAAGGCTTGAATGAAGAGGCCCAGGCAAAAGAAAACAACAGAAGAAGATTTGATGGACAATAGAAGCCTGCCAGAGAGGCTTTTTGAACGGACTCTGGGCATAGGTGGTTTCACAAGAGGTTTCCGTGTGATTGTATAGAATAGGTGTTAGGAGACTGATTGTTTTGCTGGGATTGTTTTAAAGTACTATTCTGTTTAGTAAAAACAGAATGAAGTCCATTTTCTGTGGAAAGAGTACCCCCCTTTTCACCTCAGAGCATTGATGAGGGTCACCACTGTTTCACCTGAACATAAAAATTATTATTTCATTTGTAATAGTGGTCACTACTTTCTCCCGTTGTCTATATGTTTTTAATAACGAGTTTTCTAGTGCTTTTTTAAACATGACGTTGTCATTTATGGGTGGGATTGATTTTCTCTACTCAATTGCCTTCTGCACCCTCTTCCCAACCTATGTCTTTCCCTACCACTGTTTCTTTGCACTCTTTTCACCCTTTTCCTGAACATGAGCAGGTTAAAAGATCAGAATTCGAAAGCAATTCTTTTGTACAGCTTCTGCATCGACACTAGTTAGTAGTAAACATCACTAATTGTTGGGGGTGTGATCTTATGCCACCTAGATAGAGGTATTCCTTATTTTGTCCTGCCATATGTGGCCTTTGTGCTACTACATGTGTAAGGAGACGTGTCCCGTGAGAGTCGCTAAGTAATAGGATGATGCTACAGCAACATCTCCATGACTTCATGTCTGTAGACCTGGACTCGGATTGATGAGAGTATAGTTATTGCCTATGTAAGGGCAAAAGGAGGGTCTGTCGTACTTTAAAATTTGGGACCGCATAGGAGGCAGGGCCCTACCCCTGTCTATCCCGGTATTAGAGAACCGCGAATGGTCAATGCGGTATGTACAAGTGCTTTGTGTAACGTTTTAGCTATGAATGCACTATGTATACGTTATTATACATTGACTCCGTGGGTTCTATTTTGTAGCGGTGGCCATCTTATGGTTGCCCTCACATAGGCTATATAGCATGAAGCGAAAACAGGCCTTTTAGAGCACATGTGCCTTTCTTTGACTTTTCTGTGACCTGGGCAGCTTGGCTCCGCCACCCCAGGTCAAACTGGTCTCACGAGTTCCCCGTCCTCTGGCCACCTGTGATTAGCATCAGGGCTTGACACACCATAAAGTCTTTTCATCCTACACAAGCCTCCCGGCTAATCTCTTTCACACCTGACTGTTCCTGCTTTATGGCTTGTTTCCCGAAACAGGAGATGCTCATGTTTATTGGGGCCTATCGATATCTGATGTGGGATCTGAGCCTTGCTGGGTAAATAATTACGGGCTGGCTTAACTGGAATGTGGGATGGTCATCATGACTCTGCCTTTTCGTTTGCAATGTATACATTTGAATGACCAACTGCAAGGGAAGGGCGGTGTTGCCCAGAGCGTAACATCCTCCATAAAAGAGGAGACTGGTTTCTGTTCTGCAGACTGCCTCATTCAGTTGCTAAGGCTTCTGTGCGAGGTAGTCTCACTTATGTGAAGTTTAATAAAGATGTCTTTTCATATTTCAGCTTCTGTTGCCAAGTTCTTTGTTATATTATCAAGATATGCAGAATTCTATAATACCACATCAGGAAGTACTCGAAGTCATAGGGTGCTACCCCTAGCACCTCTGGGGTCTCAAAAATTGGAGTACTTCAGCAAAACACTTATTATTTTGTGTTTTTGCAGTGTTATATAGTGCAGACTTGTCAGGTATTGGAGTGCTTTACATGAGCATTGGTTACATCACACAAGAACAAATTCATTTTGGTTGTAGACATGGGGAGACTAAGTGATTTGACCAGAATCACAGAATGTCGAGCTGAAGCAGAAACTCCAACCTGGTTCCCCAGTTGCAAAGTCTGCAGTTCTGGAAGTAACACCACATGCTCTACCCTAAGTGCAACATTTAATCAAGTGGTCAACTGGATAAAAAAACATAAAGGTAACAAATAATTTAAAAGTGCTTTCTCGCTATTTGAAAACTCAGAAAATATGTCCTTATTTTAGTCTTTTAGAGCACTAACCATAATTTTGATGCCATTAAGACCCTCTCATATATGTAATTTCTAAAGGAAATGCTCTAGGTATTACTGTTTTGATTACATCAAGATGACGTCAGGCGTTCCACACTTTTGTAATAAATATAGAATGTTAGCAATCTAGCTGTTCATTAGGATACTGTTGAGAGGCAGAGGCCAGGGGCACGGACTCTGAAAATTGAAGGCAGGTAGGAGGGTGCAAAGGCAACAATTTAACCACACCGAGCAGGCAGGAAGGGCCGTGGCAGCACAACAGACTATGGAGGGCAGTGGAAAGGGGGGCAGGGGCAACAAACCAACAATACAGGACTTGCAAGAGAGGCTGTGGCAATGTAATAGACCATTGTGGGCAGAAGGAAGAGGCAATGGTAGTACAACCATACATGCCAACAGACCCGATTCAGCCAGGAAACGTCCAATGTTTTTAAGCTCAAATGGGCTTTATTTTATCTGTCTCCTGTCTACAATCTCCTCTTTTTCAATGTAACTCAAAGGGGAAAATCAATACCCCAGTTTTTTTTCAAAATCTCCCTCTTACCAAGTTCAAAATGTTCGCAAGTATGGTACATTGGATCATGGAAGGAAATGGGGTAGGGACATGGACTTGGATAACAGAGGACAGGAGGGACATGGAGAGGTGCACCAAACTGACCCTGCAGGGCAGGCATCAGGGTTTGCAGCAGCACAATACACCACACAGGGCATGCGGGACGGGAGTGCAGCACAACAGTCCATAGAAAGCAAGAGGGAGGGGACAGGACCATGCACATGGACAACAGAGAACAGAGGGGCAAGAGGCAGGACCATAATGGACAGACAGGAGAGAAAGCTGCAGCATAACAGACCATAAAGGGCAGGAGGGATGGATCAGGGGCATTACAATGGAACAGACAAGCCAGGAGGGAGGGAGTAGGGGCCTGCACATGTAAACAGAGGGCTGGGGGCAAGGGGGCAGGGCAGGAGCAGCAAGATAGCCATGGAGGTCAGGCAGGATGGGCACTAGAAGCAAGACACACCATGAAGAGCAACAGTGAGACTGTGATGGCATACACACAGACCATGGAGGGAAGGTGGGAGGGGTTCAGGGGCAGCTAACTGACCACACAGGGAAGGTGGGAGGGGCCATGGCAGCACAGAAGACCATGCATGGCAAGTGGGAGGGTTAGTGGTAGCACAATGGCTATGATGGACAAGAAGGAGGGTGCAGGGGCATGCACAAAGGACGATGGAGGATAGAAGGGAGGGTCAGGACCTGTGCACAAACAAGAAAGTTCAGGGGAAGGGGCCTCACAACAGACCGCACGGGGCAGGCAGGAGGAGCAGTTGCAGCACAACAGACCAGGGAGGGCAGAAGGGTGTGGCAGTACAATGGACCATGTAGGACAGGAGGAAGAGGACAGGGGAATGGCATGTGGACAGGCAGGGTGGAGGTGGCAGGGACAGGTTACAGTCATCTGACAATGCTAGGCAGGTGGGAGGGGAGTGGCAGCTCAACAGAACACTCAGAGTAGATAGGGGTGGCAGGTCCATGGAACATGGTGGGCAAAAAGAATGGAGCAGGGGCATACACAAAGACATCGGAGGGCAGGGGGAAGGAGAATAGGGGCAGCAAGCTAAGCACAGAGTTTAAGCAGGAGGTCAATGATGGGGCAAAGAACTGGGCAATGGAGGGCAGGAGGAGTGGACTGGTACATCATACTAAATTGAGGGCAGTGGCAGCACATCAGACCATGCATGGCAGGAGGGAGGAGGCTAGTCCATGGATTCACACAACAGAGGATAGGGAGGAGGGGGGTGGGGCAGCGAGCTAACTGTTCAGAGAAGGCGGGTATTAGGAACTTTATTGTTTTTAAAACGTGTGTCTGTGCGAACTACTTAAAATATGAACAAGTATGCAGCATAATCTCACTTTTATTCAGGAAGAAAGGACGTTTGTGACTGTGACTCCGGGCTCACTTGGCAGAAACACCCCCTGACCCTCCACCCCCTATCGCAAAATGTAATGCCCGTGAAAAGGGTAGGTGAACACAGTGTTATATAGAACATAGTCCTGAGAGCACGATTGAAAATGAAAACTAGATATAGTGTATGGTATAAACTATGCACCAAAAAGTGTGATATAAGATGAACCGGGCGTGAAATATAATATGCAATACATTGTGCGCAGTGACAGATTCATTGGAGAGCGCGAGATAGCACAGGCACTAGCGCGTGCTATGCGATATGCGCCTTGGAGTGTAATATGCACAGGGCAGTGTTGTGTAACCTAACTAGTCTCTAAAGTTGTAATATAAAATATGTGCTGGGGAGTGTAACGTTGCATATGCACTGTGACAAAGATATGGATCCCAGATTGTAATATGTATGGCATAGCACTGTGCGTTATAACATAGGCATCGAGGAAGGCACGTTAGATGGGGCAATATAACCCGTGCGAAGACAAGTGTGGCATGACATATTCACGGGGTGGTGTTACAGTGCACATGGGCTAGAGAGTGTCATAGCATATGCACTAGCTAGTGGAATACAACACAGAGGTGTGTGGCACTCAGCAGGCAATGGTGGGTGTAACACAGCATTGGGCTCTGCCAGGAGCGCGCTGTGACTCTCAAGTGATGTTCGTCCCCTTTCCAGAGAGTAAAATAAAAAGTATCACACATCCGGCAGTGGATGTGTGTTTTATTAACCGTGAGGGGGGTTTCTTGCATAGTTTTGGTCGAATGTTTGTCGAATCCCCTTTGAATGGCTTGGTGTGCATGTGTATTAAATGTGCCCGTCAATAGCTACCCATGTTTGTATAAATAAACGACAAGGGTGTCTACCGGGATTAGGCACGGTAGGGCATCAGACATGTCAGAGCTTCACTAGTGGTGTAAATACATTCCACGTGGATTCATTGTATGCATAGTCACCTTTTAATGAATATCACGCAAATCGTCATGGTGATAGGTACGTACGGTTTGTCCAGCATGTCCTAGGTGTGTCTATAAATATATATTTTTTAAAAATAATAAAAAACAGTGGCCGGCCCTGGGGATTGGGGTCAAAAAAATATAATTAGGAGACAGACCCTGGGGGATGGGGTCATCAGGGCCAATAAATTAGAATAAGAAGGGGAACCACACAGCCCCCCTTCTTAAAAAATTAAAATAAATAAAAGACTGGCATCGTGCCGGAGGCCACGCCCCCTCCTTGCAGCACTCTGCAAACGTGCCCCCTGGCGAGTTGTAAGTTGGGGAATTAATTCCTCTTCAATACTGAGGGTCCCTGAGGGCCAACTAGCCCAACAGGCATCTCCAGTATGCACCAGGGAGCTGCGCTGCAGACAAGTGTTCTGAGGCCAAGCCCCTTTTTACACCTCTCTGCAACGCAGCTCTGTGGTGCTTACTGGAGGTACCTAGTGGTCTAGTTTGACCCTAGGGACCCTTAGGATTCAAGGGGACTTAATCTCTCAACTTAGAACAGCCACAGGGCGCGTTTACACAGTTGTGAAGGGAGGGGACGGGGCCTGAGGTGACGTGTGCAAACACACACTATGGCACGTTTTAAATTGGGGATATAATTTTCCTTCAATACTGAGGGCCCCTGGGGGCTAACTAGCCCACCAAGTGCTTCCAGTAAGCGCCACTGAGCTGCATTGCAGAGAGGTGGTCCAGGCCGTGCCACTTTTTACACCTCTCTGCAACGCAGCTCTGTGGCACTTACTGGAGGTACCTAGTGGGCTAGTTGGACCCTAGGGACCCTCAGGATTCAAGGGGACTTAATCTCCCAACTTAAAACGACTACAGGGCGTGTTTACACAGTGGGGAAGGGAGGGGACGGGGCCTGAGTTAACATGTAAAAAATCGCCCTGTGGCCTGTTTTAAGAGGTAGTTTTAATCCCCCTGCCCTATTATATACTAGGGGCTTACAGAGGAGGTCATGCTAATCACATGGGGACCCCAACGCATAATGTTCCCTAGTGTATGTAGGTGTTTTCACTGTATTCTAAGTGTCTTTTAACATAGCACTGGCTCTAGGACTGGTTAGTCAGACTCAGTTACCACCAGTATCCGTCTGAAAAAGTTGAGGGTACAGGATGATTTTGCAACAAGGCTTCTTTCTGCTCTTCTTTTTGCTCTTTCTGCACGTTATCCTTCTTCCTGCACTTTTCTTCGTCTTTGAGGACTTCTGTTGCTTCTTTCTGCACTTCTTTTTTTTCTTTCTGTGCATTTTTTCTTCTTTCTTCACATGTCCTATCTCTGTAGGCATAGTTAGAAATTAGCATTTAAAAAACCTTTGAAATTCACAGAAAAAAATGAGGTTTCAGGCACGTTATAGTTAGGAATTAGCATTTAAAAAACCTCTGAAATTCACTGAAAAAACCATAGGTTTCAGGGGTGTTATAGTTAGCTGGACTTTTCACTTGTACAAAACCATTGAAATTCCCCCGTTATAGTTAGTTCAGCTAACTATAACTCGCGCGCCCGCAATGCACTGCTGATGACGTCACATATTACATCACTCATGACATGGTCAGTGACATCACTCATGACATCACTGATGACATCTCAAATGACATCACTGATGACATCACTGATGACATCATCCTTGTGATAGAGTGGCAGACCTCCTCTCACCCTAATATAACCTTTGATACACACATTCAAAAATAGAGACTAAACTTTTCAAAACAATGGACATACCAATACCAGTTACAACAACCTCTTCAGTAATTCTAAGATCCACATACACATCCACTCATTCACCAACAGTCCTATACAGTCACTCATACATGTATTCACTCATCATATGTACTCATACACCTATACATCCTGTTACACAATGCCACTCATCCATAGAGTTACTCACACACATAGTCACTCATGCTAATAAAGAATCAAACATACATTTATTTGCATATACAGTTATACACACACCACCACACGTACTTCTACGGAAACTTACACATACTTAGTCTTTTAAACAATCACTTATAGAAACACATACCTATTCATACAGGAACTCTTTCAATCTCTCACTCTCACATATACTCACTTATATACACCAATAGTCACATATACTAGTTTAAAACATATGTAGTTACTCATAAAGACACTATTGAGACAGTCATTCACTCACTAACACACCCATACACACACTCATCCACCCATACAGTCCTGCACACATGCTGTCTTCAACACATACAAAGAGTGAGTCACTCATTCATGCACCTATGCACTACGTAATACCCCCCACCGAACCATGCAGACACTCAGACTGATACTCAAAAAACCAACTAATAACCTATATAGACACCCATGTAGCTACTCACCAACCCATGCAGCCACTTATACACAAAGTGAGAGACTGATACAGATATTTACATATTTAAACATTACTCACTAAGCCATGTATTCACTATGATACACTTAATCAGTCAGTTACACAATCAATTTTTCAAAAACAAATCATCCATTTAGACACTTATATACCCATTTATTCTTCCATCGACCTTGAGATATACATATATAAAACATATTTAATTTTCAGAAAAACACACATTCACTGGATGATGTCATCAGTGATGTCATTTGAGATGTCATCAGTGATGTCATCAGTGATGTCATGAGTGATGTCACTGACCATGTCATGAGTGATGTAATATGTGACGTCATCAGCAGTGCATTGCGGGCGCGCGAGTTATAGTTAGCTGAACTAACTATAACGGGGGAATTTCAATGGTTTTGTACAAGTGAAAAGTCCAGCTAACTATAACACCCCTGAAACCTATGGTTTTTTCAGTGAATTTCTGAGGTTTTTTAAATGCTAATTCCTAACTATAACATGCCTGAAACCTATGGTTTTTACTGTGAATATATATATATAAATATATATATACACACACACACACACACACGTATATATATATTTACATACACACACATATGTATTTATATATATAGACACACACACATGTATACATACATATTGTTAGACCTAGCATATCTTGGCATGATTAACCCTGATTTTTTTTGCCTTTGCCTCCTTTGCAATTTAGATGCTTGGGGTACTTTGCCACTGCTGATCAGTGTCAAAGTACAAGTGTTCCCTATGTAGAATGTAATGGTTATTGGTTGGCCATGATCGGTATGTAAAATTCCTAGTGATGTGCACTGTGTGTGCCAGGGCTAGTAATGCAAAGGCGCGCAGAGAAGGGAACTCAGGCCTTCAGTGTAGGGCCTGCATGCAGAATGCTAAGTTAGCATGTTGTCCTGACAAGTGCAACCCCTTGTCAGGCCTGACTTTCCCTTTTACATACACATTGGCACCCCTGTGGTAGATCCCAGGTAACCCGTGGGCAGGGTGCAGTGTAGGTAAAAGGCAGAACATATACTGAGGTGTGAGCTATGTTCTGACATTGAAAATCTCTCCATTTCGTTTTTCACAGCTGAAAGGCCATTCTGCCCATGGGACAGAATGGGGGAGGCTGGGTGTTGTGTTTTTTAGCCTAGTTTCCTGTCAGTTTATAATGGAGAGGTGAAGTTTAATATGTATGAACTCAGTGTTATAACACATCTTTCTGTGAAGGTGGTTTTGTCACTGTGTGATCATAAACCCCTCTTTTAGAAAGTGGCTGAGTTTTGTGCTCTGAGCATTTCTGTGTGTCTCTGAAATGTGGATTGTCTGTCTGGAACTGAAAGGTGGGAGGAGCTGGGAGAGGTCTTGACCCAGGGAGGGTTGAGATGGCACCAGGCTGCCCTGCATCTGGAGAGTACGGGGAGGAGAAGCCCGGGAGGTGAAAATGCCTGGGCTGGTGCTATAAACCAATTGACCCATCTCCTGCTGAGTGATTAAGGATCCAGACCCCCAATATCAAAGGGAGAGAGGTGACACTGGGAGGGAGACACCCGGAACTGATTTAGGGAGGGATGAGGGACCCCTGAGCAAATACGAACTTCAAAGACATCAAGGGGTATAACTAGGAAAATTGAAACCCCTGAAAGTCGGAATGAAACAGATATGGATTGAGACTGTAAAGGCTTGGACCCATTCTGTGGTCAAGAGGAACCTCTGCTAAAGAAGGAGCAACTGAAGAGACTGCTGTGGACAGACCAATCCTTGCTTCGTGATCTGGGGCTGGTCTGCAGTTTGCTGTTCTAACTAAGGGAGAGGCTGTTGGGAATGTGCTTGGAGGCACTGGGTCCCCCTGCTTGAAGAAGACTGTGCTTCGTGCTGTGTCTTGTAACACCCAAGGACCCGAGGTGAGCTGGCTCCCTGTTTGGAAATACAGGATCAAAAAGTTTCCGGAGAAGTCCCAAGCAACACAGTGTGCGCGTGCTTTTGCAGCTTGAGACCCTTAGAAGTTATGTCTTGTGATCGTGGGCAAGCAGGAGTAAACCAAGTATCGAACGCGCTGGGTGCATGTCGAAGTGCAGGCCAAGGCGTTGCTGAGGAGCGCCTGGGCCTCATGTGTACCAAAGGAAGAAGTGAGACTCGGACGCCCTGGGTGTGTGTCGGGGTGCAGCCAGGGCATTGGTGAAGAGTGCCTGGGCATCGTGCGCACCAACAGAAGAAGTGAGACTCAGACGCGCAGAGTGCGTGTCGTGGTGCAGCCAGGGCGTTGGTGAGGAGCACCTGGACATCATGTGCACCGGGAGAAGAGGAGAGACTCGGGTGCACAGGGTGCGTGTCGAGGTGCAGCCCGGGTGTTGGTGAAGAGCGCCTGGGCCTCATGTGTACCAAAGGAAGAAGTGAGACTCGGACGCGCTGGGTGTGTGTCAGGGTGCAGCCAGGGCATTGGTGAAGAGCGCCTGGGCATTGTGCACACCAACGGAAGAAGTGAGTCTCGGACGCGCTGGGTGCATGTCGTGGTGCAGTCAGGGCGTTGGTGAGGAGCGCCTGGACATCGTGTGCACCGGGAAGAAGAGGTGAGACTCAGACGCGCAGAGTGCGTGTCGAGGTGCAAGCAGAGGCGCTGGTGAAGAGTGCCGAGTCATTGTGAGCCCCACAGAAGAGGCGAGTCTTGTACGCGCTGTCTGTGTGTCGAGGTGCAACCTAAGGCGCTGGTAAGGAGTGCCTGGGTAGGGTGTGCACCGAATTTGAAGTAAAGTCTCCACAGTGCTGAGGGCGGGTCTCGGTGTTAACTGAGACCGCCGGAAGGAGGGCCAAGTTATTGGGCCCTCGGAATAAGACAGCAGCGGCCCGGACCGGCAGCCCCGGAAGAGCTGAGCTGCTGGCCCGAGTCCACTGCACCCCGTGACAGAGTACTGGATCAAGGCCCAAGTCGCTGACATCGGAGAGGAGAGTGGGGTCGCGCCCCCCCAGGTATCGTGGATCACCACCCGGGGTGGGGTGCGGGCCCGGAGGGACACACTCTCGGCCTCTCGCTTCTATCAGCTGCATGAGCCGTTGCTTCGGCTCGGATCTCGGCCCGTGCTGACCCAAGCAGGGGCAGTACCTGGGCCGGAGTGGGAAGCAATACTTTTGTGTCATCATTTGATCCATAACAGGGGCACTGTTGACGGAGCACATAAAACTGTCATATTACACTTTGCATTATTGCTGCTAACAAACTATCGAACTGTCGTATGATGCCTGACCTCATGTGTGCCAGACGAACTACATGCTTGGTGCGCTACGCACTGCATTATTTTTCCCTTGTATATTACCTGATTGTAATGTGGCGCATTGCATTATTTCTTCAGTTCATAGTATCTGGGTATAACGTAGCGCAGTGTATTATTTCTTCATTGCACCATACAGGATTGTAGCATGACGCATTGCTTTGTTTCTTCCTGGTACAGGGCATGCTGGTGGTGATACGCATTGCATTATTCCTTCAATTGCAAAGTACATGACTGTGGCGCTACGTATGGCATTATTTCTCTGTTGCACAGTATAAGAGAATATCGCTACGCATTGCAGTATTTGTCTCCTTTTGCAACGTGTGTGATTCTAGCAATACGACTGGCCTAACCTTTTAGAAACGGTTAGAAGTGAACTAACTGTTGGTTAGAAGCGGTGGTTGGGATTAGAACCTACCAACCCACCGGAAAGAATACTACCAATTCTTTTATGTTGATTTTGTATTGTGTGGTTGTATCGTATAATTGCTTATATAAAAATTATACTCATTTTATCAAAACTTGTGTGGAGTCTATTTGTGGTGACATCATGGGGTTACTGTCAGCATGGTTGCACTTACTGAACACTCCTGCCTTGGAGATAAGCCTGGCTGCTCGTGCCAAGCTACTAAGGGGGTGAGCATGGTTATCTCAGACGGTGTCCTTACTTAGCCTAACGTTGAAGCGAGGGGCCGGGGACTCCCGCCTCCAGCATTTGGTGGTGGCAGTAAGCGATAAGGACCCCCACCTCCAACACATATGTATATATGTATACACATATAAGTATAAATATGTATACACACATACATCTACACAAACATAATTATATATATACACACACATATATATACATATACACACACATATATATGCATACACATATATTTATTTTACGAAATCTCCCATTCTCCACAATTGTAGAAGATGGTTTGATCAAAACGCGTTGCCAGTAAAATAATTTGGTTGCAGTCACCCTGGAGTGCGAGTATTTCTTTTCTGTACAAGTGAGGAGAACGGGAGATTTTGTAAATATACAGCCGGGATCCGACACCCAGGACTCGCACCGACCCGAGTGGAGTGGAGCCCGTTTTGTGTCGGAGAATTTCCTCTTGCATCCACATATATATATATTCAGTGAAAAAACCATAGGTTTCACACATGTTATAGTTAGCTGGACATTTTACTGATAAAAAACCAATGAAATTCCCCCGTTATAGTTAGTGCAGGCAACTATAACTCACGCGACCGCAATCCTCTGCTGATGCTAATACTATATTTAGACAATTATTTGCCCATGTCTTCTTCCATTAAATTTTAGCTATACATATATTACAAATATTTTTTTTTCATAAAGACACATATGTCATCAGCAGAGGATTACGGTCGCGTGAGTTATAGTTGCCTGCACTAACTATAACGGGGGAATTTCATTGGTTTTTTATCAGTAAAACGTCCAGCTAACTATAACATGTGTGAAACCTATGGTTTTTTCACTGAATTTGCAAGGTTTTTTAAATGCTAATTCCTAACTATAACGTGTGTGAAACCTATGGTTTTTTCAGTGAATTTGTACGGTTTTTTAAATGCTAAGTTACTTTACGCCATTCGTGGCGTGCGCGCCCACTTAACGCAGTTCGTTCCATGCGCGCACGGTGAGCACGCGGTGCGCTTTGCGCACCGCGCGCCCACTTTACGCAGTTAGTGCCGTGGATGGGCCATGTACGCACGATGCGCTTCGCGCACCGTGCGCACATGGAGGACATATTATGCGCTTCGTTGTGAAAGGTAAGCTTTTAATTTTTGAATTATGGGGTGAAATTTGCCATGCACAAATGGTGTCCTTCAGGCACCATTTGTACACGGGGTGGGGAGACTGTGGATAATTTTTTTTTTTTTTTTTTTTTTTACCGTACGCGTAATCGGCGATTTTTCGTAAAAAAATAAAAATGAATTTTTGCCCTTGGGGGTTCTTTGGGGACACATTCATCAAGGCTAGGTGGTTAGGAGCTGTCTAAACAGTCCCTTTACATGTTTTTTGCCTTTGTTTTTCCTCCCCCCCTCAGAGTGCGAGAGAGAAAATGGCGGCCGTCGCTTCCTGGTTTCGACCGATTCGAATGTTTACTAAGATCTAACAGCCAATCAGAATCGCGCTCGCGCACGGCACCATACGCGTACGGTAAGCTGACCCTAAGCGCACGGTAAGCGCACCGTAAGCTGGCTCAGATATATATATTGATTTAAATGCTATTTTCTCAGGAACTACTGAACAGATTTACACCAGACCTACAAAAGGCACTTCCTTGACCTGAGGACTACCTCTCTGCCAAATTTCAAGTAACTCTGTTCAGCCGTTCGGGCTGTAGCCCTGTCTAAAGGTCCTATGGAAAAATGCATGGGAAAAACGCGTTTTGGGACCCCCCTTTTATCTCAGCCCCCGCTTGACGAATCCCCCCGAGACTTTCAGGGTAGGAGCGGAGCGTAGCGCCCCACCTATTTTGAAAATTTCGCGAGGATTCGTCGACCGGCGCCAAAGTTATTCCAAATAGAATGTTGCGGATTTCCTATGGAAACAGGGTCCTAACTATAACTATCTACTGGCGACCGCCAGTAGATAATATATACATATACATATACGTGTATATATACATATAGACATATATATACATATATATATATTCACTGAAAAAAACATAGGTTTTACAGACGTTATAGTTAGGAATTAGCATTTAAAAACCCTTAGAAATTCACTAAAAAAACATCGTTTTCAGGGACGTTATAGTTAGCTGAACATTTGACTCATATAAAACCAGAGAAATTCGCCTGTTATAGTTAGTTGAGCTAACTATAACTTGCGCGCCCGCAATGCACTGCTGATGATGTCACATATTACATCACTCATGACATGGTCAATGACATCACTGATGACATCACTGATGACATCTCAAATGACATCACTGATGACATCACTCATGATATCATCCAGTGCATGTGTGTTTCTATAAACTGTAAATATGTTTTATATATATATATGCCAAGGTGTATTGAAGAATGAATGCATTTACAAGTGCCTAAAGGAATTATTTCGTATGTGTGTGACTGACTGTATAAGTGAGTGATTGAACGTGTCTTACTGAATGCATGGGTTAGTGACTAAACTGTGTAAAAGTCTGTATTAGTCTCTCCATTGGTGTGTTAGCAACTGCATGGGTTGCTGAATACCTACATGAGTGTCTATATAGGTTATTGATTTGTTGTCTGAGTATCTGTATGGGTCCCTGGGTGGGTGGGTGGGTGTATGAGTCTGTGCATAGACGTCTGAGTGGGTGATTCAGTGGTTGTATGGATTAAAAAGTGCATCTGGAAAGGGATGTATGGGTGAGTTAGTGTGTTTATGGTTGTGTTGGTGAGTGAATAAATGTCTCAGTGGTATATCTGTGACTAACTACATATGTTTTAAGCCACTATAAGTGGGTGTTGGAGTATATAAATGAGTATACGAAGTTATTTCAAGAGTGGGTGTATAAATAAGTGTCAGCTTCTATCAGTGATTGTATAAGACAGTAAATATGTGTTAGTATCTGTATAAATCAGTGATGTGGTATGTCTAAAAATAACAAAGCTGGTGTGTATAGCTGTATACATGATTAAATGGGTATGTGATTCATTCCTTGCATTACTGACTAGGCGTGTGAGTAACTCTATGGATGAGTGGCAGCGTGTGACTGCCTGTATAGATGTATGAGTGCATATTATACTCCTCTATTGATGAGTAACTACATGTATAAGTGACTGGGTGTGTGTGTAAACCAAGGAAATAGTGAGTGCTATGTAGTATATGGCACTCTTTTATGTATGGTTTCAAAAATAGTAGTCAGCATTTTAGACTGGGTGTATCAAAGTTTATATTAGAGCATCAGTATGTGCATCAGATTGACACGTGGATGATGTCATGAGTGATGTCATCAGTGATGTCATCAGTGATATCACTGACCATGTCATGAGTGATGTAATATGTGACATCATCAGCAGTGCATTGTGGGCGCACGAGTTATAGTTAGCTCAACTAACTATAACAGGCGAATTTCTCTGGTTTTATATGAGTCAAATGTCCAACTAACTATAATATCCCTGAAACCTATGTTTCTTTCAGTGAATTTCGAAGGTTTTTAAAATGTTAATTTCATATTTTAATGCTTATAAAACCTATATTTTTACTATTATCTATTTAAATATTTTGGAACTCTATTAAACTTCTTGTTTTTAACTTTAAAAAGCATGTAATGTTTTATATCTTCCCCCAAAAATATGTATATATGTTTTTGGGGGGGCAAAAACTGCACTCCCATACCGGTAGCGTACCAAGCTACATCACCACGCAAATCCTATCCGCCATATTGCTAAATTCGCAAATGATGCACATTTCGTATCCGACGAGTTTGTGGCACTGCGTCCCGCGTAACATCATATATGCATGAATTCACCCCAGGTACTACTTTGGTATCCGACGGATATGCAGTACCAAGCCACGTGTTATGTCATGTACGTATGGGGTCACGCCTGCTGCGCATTGCGTATTCTACGAGTACGCCCCGGGTACGCCATTCCCTTTTTTTTGTCTCAAAAGTATACCTTAATAACTTTAAACAGTATATGAGAACACACGAAAATCAAAATTATTTTAAACATTTATATATTTCTAACTGTAATAAACTTATATTATGATAAATATATTTTGTCAAAATCGCGTCGGGTGCGGCCTCCTTGCGCGCTCGGTGCGCGATTGCCATGTGACCTTAAAAAAAAGCATTTGATTGGTTCATAACATTTCCCATTGTAACAGTTGTACAACCCCACCCACTTTACTCATTCTCTCTACAGCGTTTGATGAGAGACACCTCTTCTGCTTAGAAAGTGTTTTCCTGTATACACATATCTTATACTACACACAACATGCAACGATCATCTTGATCAATATTCATCCTCTGTACATTAGCCTTCCACGTGTGATTGCCATGCATCTCAAACGTTCCATCAAAAAACAAATATGTGTTACACGATACCCCTGGTGTGTGTGTGTCTGCACATTATTGTGCTGCCTTTCGGCCTGGGTATTGCTGGCTCCAAGGAGCATCATCAGCCATGGGCAGACAGCACATCCTAGATCACATGCCATCTCATTAACGATAGTTTCTGCCCTCCCGACACATGCTACACTAATCTAAATTGAATACTCTGCTAGGTCAAAAATACAAAAGAAACACACATAAGTACACTTCCTGGCCAGGCAGGAACTGAACAACGCCCAAGCCCCTGGAATATTTATTCACACCCCTACGCTGGCCTGGCGTACGCAAGCTCTGCCCACTTTACGTACGTATAAATAGGATAACCACGGCACCACACATCCCTCTTCTTCCACACTACCTCAAATGATTTGCCGCATCCACCTCACACATCACAATGCGCAATAAAAAACGAAATGGATCCATGAGGTGTACTCCATCCTGGCAATCAACACGGGCTCTAAATTGTGAGCCCTACTGCCCATCGTCTACGAAAGGGATCCATGAGGTGTACACTCTCCTGTAATCAACACTCCATCTGAATTGTGAGCACTGCTGCCCGTAGTGTTTGCTCACACAACAATAACAGCAGGTAAGCAGAGAGGCCTGGGTGTAAAGGGCCTCCAATTGAGTGTGCTGCTGCGAGAGGGGTGGGGTGCTTCAGCCTAGCTGTGCAGGTCCGAACAAACGATATTGACATGTGTTATGATGTGATCTTTGACCTCATTCATTCACATCTCTGTCTCATTTTAAAGACCTGCTGGACTGTACTGTAGGCCTGAGCCAGCGGGCAGCGCTGCCCTACAGACACCTCTTCAGCGCGGTGCTGAGGGAGGGATGGGATGCATCAGCCAGACTGCGCACGTGCGAATAAGCGATATTGCCATGTGTTATGATGTGATCTTTGACCTCATTCAATCACATCTCTGTCTTATTTTAAAGACCTGCTATACCATAAGGTAGGCCTGAACCTACGGGCAGCGCTGCCCTACAGACACCTGTTGAGGGCGGTTCTGCGGGAGGGGTGGGGTGCATCACCCTGAGTGCGCACGTGCGATAAAGCGATGTTGCCGTGCGTAATGATGTGATCTCTGACCTCATTCAGTCACATCAGTCTAATTTTAAGGACCTGCTGGACCGTACTGTAGGACTGAGCCAGCAGGCAGTGCTGCCCTACAGACATGTGGCGTTAGCTTTTAGGACATTGTAGTGAGCTCCTTACTAAGTGTACATGCACACAGGCTCCCGCCACTGCATTACACGCACACATTATGCTTCTAGCATGCGCTCTGTTGCTTTGTATGTGAAGGTTGGCATAACATATTATTATTTAACCTTGTGTATTCTCGTGCACTTCAACTCCTCTTTGAACCATGATTATCACTAACAGTTGGTAGATCGTACTTCAATAACGAAGGATGCACTCAACTCCTATTTTCTATCAAGCTTGAAATAAACTTTCATTAACCTCCAGACGTTTCCACCATTAAATTATTTCTCCCTTTTCAGACATTCAATTGATTGCCACAAGAAGGGCGGAGTGGGAGCTGACCCCGCAATGATGCCCTGGCACTCTGACACCTTCCATCGTGGTATCAAGACACCGTCCCCGACCGGAGACGTGGTCTATCGTACAAACATATCCTGGACTAGGAGCTTGCACCAACACGTCATGGGACACACCAGTGGTGGCAGGTGAGCAGTGAAGCCTTGGTGTGCAAGACCTACAATTGAACACAGTGCGGGGGAAGGGGATGGGGTGCAGCACCCTGGGTGCACAGGTGCATGCAAGCGATTTTCCCGTAGCTAATAATGGAGGACTATATTATCAAACAACGGCGATAACATTATCATCACTTTAGCGACAGGAAACTGCCACTAAAGCGACGATAAGGGGTTGATAATATGCCCTTGTAAATTCCCATAGAAACCCAGGTTCACACCATAATATGGCCCATAATCTCTGGCCTCATGTATTTAATTTTAAGGACTTGCTGAACCACACTCTTTCTCGCAGACCCCAGCGTCCTAGACAAACGGGTGACGGAGGGTAAACACTAAGGGCTCGGTGCAATAGGCCAACGCTCTGTCTCCTCCTCCCTCTCTTCTTTTGACTCTCCCTCCCCTTCTCCCTTCCACCCACTCCCCCTCCCTTCCATTCTCACTATGGTCCTTTCATTTGGACTACCTTTCTTTACCTCTTCCACAAAGCACAAATACTTAAGTTTAATTTTTGTCTGGCAGGTTTCCTACGCTGCTTCCACTGGAGTCCAACTCATGTTTTTTTTTTACTATACTGTTCTATTAAAGTTACTTTTCCATTTATTTCTGTTTTAATAATGGTTACTTATTTTTTCAAATAAATAACTGAGTGTATAGGTCTTCTTTTTCTGACGACACTTGTCTATTGTTTATTGTGAAAATCATCTGTTTATAGGAGATTTTAAGGACAACATTATTTAATATTAGAGTGCACCTACCAAACATAATCTAACTGACTATTAGACAAATGAAGCCTGGGTAATTGTACAGCTGCAAGAGTTCTATGAGTGTATCACTTTATAACACCATAAGTACTGCCCGTGTGATTACAGAACAAATAAGGCTCTGCCTAGGACCACCGAGCCTTCAGGGACTGCCGAGGCCCACCCTGCATATTTAAATAAAGACCCGGAGTGTGGCGATCCCCGGTCTTCAGTTGGCCTCGAACCCTCCCGAACAATTAGTAAACAATACCCGGGAAGGTGGCACTCCCCTAGGCTGCAAAACGTCTCTGTGCCCTTCCACGCCTAATTTACATGTGACATTAAGATCCCCAGTCCTACCCCCAGACCCCGCAATATAATAATTGGATTGGCCACGGAACATTACCCACCCACCAGAGGCCTCATTTAAAAGAACGGGTGAGACCCCGATTTTTGTTTTTGTTTTGTTCTTTTATCTCCATATTTACCATCCACATCCCCTCTATTACAGCCATACTATGTTTTCCTCCTCTCACTTCAAGTAGTCGAACAAGTATTTGCTATCACAGGGTGGAAGCCATGCAATACCCTCTAATAGCAAACACAAACGTCCAGCGAATGCACACCCTGGGACATTGTATGAGCTGCGCCTGAGAGGTCGCCCTCCCTTGTACCATGCATTTGTTAGTATAAACGCATACTAATACTACTTACACACGTGTAGTACAGCGACCAGAATGTAGTGAAGAAGCAGAGGAAGCGCAAAATCTAAAAATATAAATCCTACCTGAAGTCGGATGACAGTTCAATGAGCCGATGACCCTGGCATGAGTAGAAACAGCTACACGAACAAAAAGGGTCTTCAGCACAACGCAAGCAATTTTGAAATATTGCTGAGTGGTGCCTTCTTTTTGCCTTCTCCCACTCGTCAAATTTATGTAGTGAAGAGGCAGACAGCAGTGAATTCAATAAGTAGATTTATTACAAGAAAACAAGACACCTGAAACAACCACCAACAGGAGCAGACAGCAAAGCAACCGTCTAATCCAGCACCGTGTATAAACTCCGCAAGGTTTCCCTCATGACAGCCCTATATTCTAACATTACACACTGAGGGCCATATCAAGGAACGGCGTTACAATTATCGCCGCTTTAGCGGCAGGAAACTGCTGCTAAAACTGCAATAATGAGCTTGATGATATGCCGTAGAGAATTCCAATAGAAGCCCGTGTTCTAGTGTTAACATGGGCTTCTATTGGAATTCTCTACGGCATATTATCAAGCCCATTATCGCCGTTTTAGCGGCAGTTTCCTGCTGCTAAAACGGCAATAATTTTAACGCCGTTCCTTGATAATATGCCCCTTAGATTCTAGTAGAATTACATACTAACATTCTACTATGACTTACAATCGAATACTACACAGAGCACATGACTTTACAGTAATGAGTTCATAGTTTCATCCACGAGTCTTGACACCGGTAGGGGTAAGACTTTCGCTTCCCACTCCCTATATTGTATAAACATAAACTAACACTTTTTCCACAAGTATGCTACAGCGCCCAGAGCACATGACTTTACAGCAATGAGCTCACAATTTAGGCTCACGGTTTAATCCCAGAGTCTTCACACCAGTAGTGATGAGTAGTTTGCTTCCCACTTCCTATATACTATAAATGCATACTAACACTACTTACACACTTATACTACAGTGGCTAGCATCCTACACCGCCCAGAGCCCATCACTTTACAGCAATCAGCTCGGTTTCATGCCCAAGTCTTCACACCGGTAGGCGTCACTGCTTCGCTTCCCGCTTCCGGTATACTATCAACACACAGTAGCGGTCAGTAGTTTGCTTCCCACTCCCTGTATGGTATAAACACCTACTAACACTACCTGTACACGTATGCTACAAACACCAGACCACATCACTTTACAGCAATGACCTCACGGTTTAGACTCTCGGTTTCATACCCGAGTGTAGCACCATATAATATCACCACCATGCCACTCTGAGCAACACCGCACTTTCAGACAGTTAACAGTGATAACTACCTACTGGCGACCGCCAGTAGGTAATCAAGAACAAATTACAATAGTTACTTGATTCTTTTAGCTTTCAAAAATTCTCTCTATTACTGTCTTTCAACTTTTCCATACAAATAGTTTTTTTTAAATATTCAAGTACACATCGAAGTCATAAATGCAACGTATTCTATCAACACACTTTCTAGAACATTCTACAACACGTGGAGGTTAAAAGTTCATCAATTTTTTTAAACCTAACAATATTTTTTTGCAACATTTTCTCGAACATTTAACAGCACATGCAGGTTAAAAGTTCACGATTGTTTTAAGTTCGAACAGTGCCTTCCAAATGCAAGTAGCAGGTATGGTTGAGTTGATCAAATTTTATCCTATAATATGTACGTGCAAACTGCTTTTTCTTAACCAATCACAAACATACTTTTCCACAAAACGAATGTGCACCCTACTTTTAAAAAACAATGCTTTTCATCTCCCAATCAGGTACAGTTTTGTATGCGAAAAGAAACTAGTTCCCCATCTTTAAACATATCTCTTATTCTACGAAGGAACTGCATGAGCTACAGACATCTTTCCATACCTTCCAGCCATACCTTCAAAATGCTAGTTTGGATCGTAGGACATAGCTATGTTTTCTGGTGCAAGAGGTATGCAGAACAGAGACGTATTGACTTAGACCTAGGTTTACAAAATGTGGACATTAAATGGTTTGGACAGAGAGGATTGAAGTGGCACCAATTGTTGCCTTTGGTTAAAACCTGTTTGCTTAATTTCCATAGCCCACAACTTACACACTGGTAGGGGTAAATACTTTGCTTCGCACCCCCTCTAGAGCACACCCTAAATACCCCACAGAGGTTACAGTGCTCCTACCCTCCTATTTCCCAATTTTTTCCCCCTTTTTCCCCCCTTTTTTCACCTTACTCGCTTCAATGGAATCACAAAATGGCGGCCAACACTTCCTAGTTGAAACCGCTCGCACCCCTTGCAGCCAATCAGCAACAAGCTCGTAACGCCTCAGCCAATCAGATGGCAGAATTCCCAAATATCGATATCTGTAAATTTTGATATTTCTCAAAAACTACTGAA
This sequence comes from Triturus cristatus, assembly GCF_964204655.1. NCBI lineage: Eukaryota > Metazoa > Chordata > Amphibia > Caudata > Salamandridae > Triturus > Triturus cristatus. Next base: position 790,416,549 of record NC_140584.1, on the reverse strand, counting down.
CAAATTTACACCAAATAAACAAAAGCGTGCTTTCTAGACCAAGACCCTTCTCCCTGCCAAATTTCGGGTAATTCCGTTCACCCGTTCGACCTGTAACCTTGTCTAAAGTTTCCTATGGAAATTAACATGGAGAAAACACGTTTTGGGACCCCCCTTTTGACTAATCACCCCCAAACGTTAAACATAGGAGCTGATCTCAACAAAGAATTAGTTTTAAACATTTTGCGAAGATTCGTCAATCGGCGCCAAAGTTATTGGGAATAGAATGTTGCCATTTTCCTTTGGTAAGTAGGTCCTAACTATAACTACCTACTGTAGTAGAAGATATATATATATATATATATATATATATTCACTGAAAAAACCATAGGTTTCAGGGGCGTTATAGTTAGCTGGACTTTTCACTCGTACAAAACCATTGAAATTCCCCCATTATAGTTAGTTCAGCTGACTGTAACTCGCGCGCCCGCAATGCACTGCTGATGATGTCACATATTACATCACTCATGACATGGTCAGTGACATCACTGATGACATCATTTATGACATCTCAAATGACATCACTGGGGCAGCTAGCTGCCCCTGACCCCCTCCCTCCTTCCCTCCATGGTCTGTGTGTATGCCATCATAGTCTCACTGTTGCTCTCCATGGTGTGTCTTGTTTCTAGTGTCCATCCTGCCTGCCCTCCATGTTCCTCTTGCTGCTCCTGCCCTGCCCCCTTGCCCCCAGCCCTCTGTTTCCATGTGCAGACTCCTATTCCCTCCCTCCTGGCTTGTCTGTTCCATTGTAATGCCCCTGATCCATCCCTCCTGCCCTTTATGGTCTGTTATGCTGCAGCTTTCTCTCCTCTGTCCATTATGGTCAGCTAGCTACCATTGCCTCTTTCCCCTCTGTTCTCTGTTGTCCATGTGCATGGTCCTGTCCCCGCTCTATTGCTTTCTATGGATTGCTGTGCTACACCCCCGTCCCGCATGCCCTGAGTGATGTATTGTGCTGCTGCAAACGCTAATGCCTGCCCTGTAGGGTCAGTTTGGTGCACCTCTCCATGTCCCTCCTGTCCTCTGTTATCCGAGTCCATGTCCCTACCCCAATTCCTCCTGCCTACCATGATCCAATGTACCATACTTGCGAACATTTTGAACTTGGTAAGAGGGAGTTTTTGAAAAAAAAACTGTGGTATTGATTTTCCCCTTTGAGTTACATTGAAAAAGAGGAGATTGTAGACAGGAGACAGATCAAATAAAGCCCATTTGAGCTTAAAAACATTGGACGTTTCCTGGCTGAAACGGGTCTGTTGGCATGTATGGTTGTACTACCACTGCCTCTTCCTTCTGCCCACAATGGTCTATTATATTGCCACAGCCTCTCTTGCCAATCCTGTATTGTTGGTTTGTTGCCCCTGCCCCCCTTTCCACTGCCCTCCATAGTCTGTTGTGCTGCCACTGCCCTTCCTGCCTGCCCAGTGTGGTCAAATTGTTGCCTCTGCACTCTCCTACCCGCCTTCAATTTTCAGAGTCCGTGCCCCTGGCCTCTGCCTCTCAACAGTATTCCAATGAAGAACTAGATTGCTAACATTCTATATTTATTACAAAAGTGTGGAACGCCTGACGTCATCTTGATGTAATCAAAACTGTAATACCTAGAGCATTTCCTTTAGAAATTACATATATGAGAGGGTCTTATTTGCATCAAAATTATGGTTAGTGCTCTAAAAAACTAAAATGAGGACATATTTTCTGAGTTTTCAAATAGCGACAAAGAACTTTTAAATTATTTGTAATCTTTATGTTTTTTTATCCAGTTGACCACTTGATTAAATGTTGCACCTAGGGGAGAGGATGTGGTATTACTTCCAGAGCTGCAGACTTTGCAACTGGGAAACCAAGTTGGAGTTTCTGCTTCAGCTCAACATTCTGTGATTCTGTTCAAATCACTTAATCTCCCCATGTCTACAACCAAAATGAATTTGATCTTGTGTGATGTAACCAATGCTCATGTAAAGCACTCCAATACCTGACAAGTCTGCACTATATAAATCTGCAAATACACAAAAACAAGTGTTTTGCACACTTCTTTCATTGGGCTACATGTGGGCTACATCTGGGTGATATTTGTGCTGCATTTGGGCTCTTTTGTCTCTGGTGGCCATCTTGGGAGATTTATTTGTTATGAAGTTTCCTAATTTCCTCATTTACTGCAGTCTTCTCAGTAGGAAATGCTTTCAGTTTTTTACTTTGATTCCATCAAGAAGGTATTCAGATATGTCACACATTTGCCATGAATTCTGAATGTTAGCACTCTAGTTGCTCATTAGATCACTATAGTAAAGCTACTGCTCACCACTGAAGTCTGCTACTGGTATTAAGTGCATGTTTCAGTCTGCATATCAGAATTTTTTAATGAAATAGAAGAGGATTTGAGAAGTCACTCAAAATGTGCCCTAATTTTCCTTTCTTCAGCACTAATCCTAATTTCTATGGCAAAATGAACCCCCTCATTTTGTTCCTTTGTAAATTAAATGTTTTTAAGTGTTACCACTTTATTCCAATCAAGATGGCTTCAGGTGTGCCATACTTTTGTCATAAGTAAGACTGTTAGCGCTCTAGTTCTTCATTAGAACACTCTGGGACATTCTGTCATTGGGCTATACTGGGGCTACATCTGGGTGATATTTGGGCTACATTTGGGCTCTTTTGTCTCTGGTGACCATCTTGGGAGATTTATTTGTTATGAAGTTTCCTAATTTCCTCATTTACTGCAGTCTACTCAGTAGGAAATACTTTCAGCTTTTTACTTTGGTTCCATCAAGAAGACATTCAAATGTGTCACACATTTGCCATAAATTCTGAATGTTAGCACTCTCGTTGCTCATTAGATCACTGTAGTAAAGCTACTGCTCACCAGGGAAGTCTGCTGCTGGTATTCAAAGTGCATGTTTTAGTCTGCATGTCAGAAGTTTTTTTATGAAATAGAAGAGGATTTAAGAAGTCAAAATGTGCCCTAATTTTCCTTTCTGCAGCACTAACCCTAATTTTTATGGCAAAATGAACCCCCTCATTTTGTTCCTTTGTAAATTAAATGTTTTAAGTGTTACCACTTTATTCCAATCAAGATGGCTTCAGGTGTGCCATACTTTTGTCATAAGTAAGACTGTTAGCGCTCTAATTGTTCGTTAGAACACTCTGGGACATTCTGTCATTGGACTATACTTGGGCTACATCTGGGTGATATTTGGGCTACATTTGAGCTCTTTTGTCTCTGGTGACCATCTTGGGAGATTTATTTGTTATGAAGTTTCCTAATTTCCTCATTTACTGCAGTCTCCTCAGTAGGAAATACTTTCAGCTTTTTACTTTGGTTCCATCAAGAAGACATTCAGATGTGTCACACATTTGCCATAAATTCTGAATGTTAGCACTCTCGTTGCTCATTAGATCACTGTAGTAAAGCTACTGCTCACCAGGGAAGTCTGCTGCTGGTATTCAAAGTGCATGTTTCAGTCTGCACGTCAGAATTTGTTTATGAAATAGAAGAGGATTTAAGAAGTCAAAATGTGCCCTAATTTTTTCTTTCTGCAGCACTAACCCTAATTTCTATGGCAAAATGAACCCCCTCATTTTGTTCCTTTGTAAATTAAATGTTTTAAGTGTTACCACTTTATTCCAATCAAGATGGCTTCAGGTGTGCCATACTTTTGTCATAAGTAAGACTGTTAGTGCTCTAGTTGTTCGTTAGAACACTCTGGGACTGTCATTGGGCTATACTTGGGCTACATCTGGGTGATAGTTGGGCTACATTTGGGCTCTTTTGTCTCTGGTGGCCATTTTGGGAGACTTATTTGTTATGAAGTTTCCTAATTTCCTCATTTACTACAGTCTCCTCAGTAGGAAATACTTTGAGTTTTTTACTTTGATTCCATCAAGTAGGCATTCAGATGTGTCACACATTTGCCATATATTCAGAATGTTAGCACTCTAGTTGCTTATTAGATCACTGTAGTAAAGCTACTGCTCACCAGGGAAGTCTGCTGCTGGTATTGAATGTGCATGTTTCAGTCTGCATGTCAGAATTGTTTAATGAAATAGAAGAGGATTTGAGAAGTCACTCAAAATGTGCCCTAATTTTTCTTTCTGCAGCACTAATCATACTTTCTATGGCAAAATAAACCCCCACATTGTGTTCCTTTTTAAATTAAATGTTTTAAGAGTTACCACTTTATTCCAATCAAGATGGCTTCAGGTGTGCAATACGTTTGGCATAAGTAGGACTGTTAGCGCTCTAGTTGTTCTTTATAACACTCTGGGAAGCTGCAGTAGAACACAAAGGAATCAACTGACAGTCTCTGCCCTTGTTGGATGTACATGTTTTGCTGCGAATTTCAGACTTCATTCTCACATGACTGAGAAAAATAATGTTAATTTATAGAAAATATGCTCTCAGTTTAGCTTATACATCACCTTCCAAACCTCTGTGGGAAAAGCATGAGAAAATAGTTTTCTCTCAAACATGATTCATGATATCACAGCAGAAGGCTTTTTCACATGGTAAAATCACCTTAGAACACACCACAATTCCTAAAATGAGTATGGTACCATCAACAAATGATTTATAATGTAACTAAAGTCTTAAAACCTTCTATTAACTGCAATGCTTTTTAATGAGGTGCTATCATATATATTGGTCCCAAGATGGCTGCCAACACTTCTTGGATGAAGAACTGACAGCCAATCAGATCTCACGATGAGATGTGTGGTTAGGCTCCGCCCAGATATTTCTATCTTTTTAACTCTAATTTTCTCAGGAACTACTGAACGTATTATATATATATGGTCTGCCCATTATGTAAAGAACTTTCATACGGCGGGGTGTCAGCAGCCCACCTGGGTGTTATAACAGAGACTTCAAGTCCCAGAATGCCTTGCTATTTACTCACCTGAGCGAGATTACAACTATAAATAAAAACAAGGGAAAGTACTGAGAGCCTTGAATGGTGGTCATCTGTATTGCAGTCTACCTATGAGGAAGGGCGTCGGGCCCGAAACGCATCAGGAACGGCTGATGTGTGGTTTACGAGAAGACCTTCCCTGATCTTGATTTGCCTGCCTGCAGGTGCGTCTCGCCTAGGGGCAAACCTTTTGTTCTCATAAATACGGCCAGGCCAGGTCGTGAGATGACACCACCGCGCAATTGAGCGGATCCGCTGCTGTTTGTCGAAACAGCGGGATGCGGAGTAGGAGGAGATTGTGAACACTGTGGAAGGTGACTTTAAGGTGAATCCATATATGTAAAGAACTTTGCCACTGCGGGATGTCAGCAGCCCAACTGGGTGTTATAACAGAGAATTCCAGTCCCAGAATGCCTTCCTATTTACTCACCAGAGCGAGATTACAAATATAAATAAAAATGAGGGAAAATACTGGGAGCCTTGAGTGCTGGTCATCTGTATTGCAGTCTACCTATGAGGAAGGGCATCAGGCCCGAAACGCGTCAGGAATGGCTGAGGTATGGTTTACCGGAAGACCTTCCCTGATCTTTGTTGGACTTGGCCCTTTTTACAGGGTCATCCCTGAACTTTTTGCCTTCCTCCTGTATTCTTTCTGACCTGTTGTTGGCTGTTTTATGACTCTGGGCACTTTACCACTGCTGATCAGTGCTAAAGTGCATATACTCTCCCTACGTTAAATTGATGTATTGATTAGTGACTCCATGATTGGGTTATTTGATTTACTTGTCAGACCCTAGTACAGTGCACCATGTGTGCCCAGGGCTTGTAAATCAAATGCTGCTGGTGGGCTTGCAGCACTGGTTGTGCCACCCACAGAAGCAGCTTGTAAAGTGTGTCTCAGGCCTGCCATTGCAGAGCCTGTGTGCAGTCTGTGACTGCCATGTCGACTTGGTAAGTGCACCCACTTGCCAGTCCCTAAACCTTCCCTTATCTTCATATCAGACACCCCTAAGGTAGGCCCAAGGGCAGGGTGCATTGTAAGTATAAGTTAGGACATGCCCTGGTGTGTGTGGCATGTCCTAATAGTGAATTACAGCCATTTTCATTTTTCACTATTGCAAGGCTACCTGTTCCCCATAGGCCAGAATGCACAGTTTAATTATTACATCCTATAATCCTAAACTGACCCAGGGAACATGGTAGAAATTCGAATTTAGTATGCCTGAACTCAGAATGAGGAAATACATCTTTCAGTGTAGTTGGTTTTAACATTCTGTGTTTGAAAATTCCACTTTTAGAACGTAGGTATTTTCTTGCCTAACTCTCCAAGCCTGCCTCTGCTATGTTGTGTATTGTGTGTCTGGTTTTCTGAGTGACAGGGGCTGGGGGATTCCAGGAGACCGGGTGTGTCAGCACAGGGCTGAATAGAGAGATCTGCATGTAGATGGGTGGGAGGAGCTGCACCAGGGACCTGAATAGGGCTGTGCCTTCCCTCCACAATGCTGGCTCCACCTCCTGTGGTGCGTCTGATGTCCCTGGCCTACACTGTGAAAGGAAAGAAGGAGTCTTGTCAACAAAGTGCTCCAGGACTGACCAGAACTCGTTTGGACTAGGCAAAGGCCTCTCTGCCTTCAGAGAACAAAGAGAATAGTAGTATAAATATGGAGACCCAGACCCCACGACTTTAGATCACTTCTGGAACAACAAGATGAACCTCTGCCAAGGAGAAGAGCCAAAGGAAGCTGTAGGAGTTGTACTGCCCCCCTGCCAGAGTGCTGTGTTGCTGGGTTGGCCTACAGTGGTGTCTTCAGTGCCAGGGAGAGGAGAAGGAACTTTCAAATGACTTTCATCATCTTGCAGAATATTACTCCAAGGGCTTGAACTTGTGCTTGCCTCCTGCTGAAGTCTCAGGGACAAAAGACTTCACCACCAGCTCCCCTCTGAATTTCCTTGCTGGGAATTCTGTCTGCAGAAGCCTGTGTGTCGCTGGAAGTGCGACGCAACAAGAAGAAGGATGTCGCAGTTGCAGCTGTTGCCGTGGCATCACCAGAGAAGCGTGTCGCCGCCGCAAGGGTCACTGCCGCATCAACAGAGAAGCATGTCTTCGTCAAAGCTGTTACCCGACGCATCACTGGAGAACCGTGACGCCGCCGCCGAAGTCGCCGTCACATCACCGGAGAAGCATGTCGGAGGGCCTGTCACGGCTCCCAAGTTACAGAGTCGCCGCACGGCTGTCGGGCGTGCACGCATCGTCTACACATCTTCACATCAAGGGTGCCATCTTATCGCATCGCACCGATTGTCGCATCGCATCGAGGAGCCATCTTGCCACATCGCAACTGGGCCGCAGTACGAGAATCTATGCATCACCTCCTCTCCGGTAAGGATCAAGGCGCATCCCCTACTCTGCGCAAGCATTGAGGCGCGACTCATCCTCTCCCCCGCAGCAAGGAACCGACTCATCTCCAACGCTGCGAGCCTTTTGTTTATTTTGCGTTACGCATCCAGGTACTTTTGTGAGAACTTTGTTGCATTTACCATCAACTTGAACTAAGTTACTTCTACCAGCTTTAAGTCAATTTTGAGTACAGTATCATGGATTTTTGTCGTTTGTGGTCTTGTGTTAGGTCTATATAAAGAATACTTATTTTTATAAAACCTGTGTGGTGTCCATCTGTAGTGTTTTCACTGTATTACTGTCTGTGTTCACAAATGCTTAACACACTGCCTGTATGCTCGTGCCAAGCTACCAAGGGGATGAGCAGGGGTTATCCAGTAGTGTAATCCCCTTTCCCTGACTTAGAAGCAAGGGTCCCTATTTGGTCAAAGGTAGCTACCTCTACCAACTAGAGACCCTCAGTACTAACAATCTTGATTTGCCTGCCTGCGCGTGCGTCTCGCATAGCGTCAAACCTTTTCTTCTCATAAATAGGGCCAGGCCAGGTCGTGAGATGACACCGCCATGCAATTGAGCGGATCTGCTGCCATTTGTCGAAACAGCGGGATGCGTAGTAGGAAGAGATTGTGAAAACTGGGGAAGGTGACTTTAAGGTGAATCCATTTATGTAAAGGACTTTGCCACTGCAGGATGTCGTCAGCCCCCCTGGGTGTTATAACAGAGAATTCCAGTCCCAGAATGCCTTGCTATTTACTCACCTGAGCCAGATTACAAATATAAATTAAAACGAGGGAAAATATTGGGAGCCTTGAGTGCTGGTCATCTGTTTTGCAGTCTACCTATGAGGAAGGGTGTCAGGCTCGAAACGTGTCAGGAACGGCTGAGGTGTGGTTTACCGGAAGACCTTCCCTGATCTTGATTTGCCTGCCTGCGGGTGCATCTCGCCGAGGGGCAAACCTTTTCTTCTCATAAATAGGGCCAGGCCAGGTCGTGAGATGACAATGCTGTGCAATTGAGCGGATCCGCTGATGTTTGTCGTAACAGCGGGATGCGGAGCAGGAGGAGATTGTGAACACTGGGGAAGGTGACTTTAAGGTGAATCAATTTATGTAAAGAACTTTGCCACTGCGGGATGTCAGCAGCCCAACTGGGTGTTATAACAGAGACTTCCAGTCCCAGAATGTCTTGATATTTATTCACCTGAGCGATATTACAAATATAAATTAAAACGAGGGAAAATATTGGGAGCCTTGAGTGCTGGTCATCTGTATTTCAGTCTACCTATGAGGAAGGGTGTCAGGTCCGAAACGTGTCAGGAACGGCTGAGGTGTGGTTTACCGGAAGACCTTCCCTGATCTTGATTTGCCTGCCTGCGGGTGCATCTCGCCTAGGGGCAAACCTTTTCTTCTCATAAATAGGGCCAGGCCAGGTCGTGAGATGACAATGCTGTGCAATTGAGCAGATCCGCTGATGTTTGTCGTAACAGTGGGATGCGGAGCAGGAGGAGATTGTGAACACTGGGGAAGGTGACTTTAAGGTGAATCAATTTATGTAAAGAACTTTGCCACTGCGGGATGTCAGCAGCCCAACTGGGTGTTATAACAGAGACTTCCAGTCCCAGAATGTCTTGATATTTATTCACCTGAGCGATATTACAAATATAAATAAAAACAAGGGAAAATACTGGGAGCCTTGAGTGCTGGTCATCTGTATTGCAGTCTACATATGAGGAAGGGCATCAGGCCCAAAATGCATCAGGAACGGCTGAGGTGTGGTTTACCGGAAGACCTTCCCTGATCTTGATTTGCCAGCCTGCCGGTACATCTTGCCTAGGGGCAAACCATATTCATATACATATACACATATATTCATATACATATATTCATATACACATATATTCATATATATACGTATATTCATATATGTGTACATATACATATGTATACATATATACACATATACATATCTAAACATATATACACACATATATTAACTTATATACACATAGGCATGTATATACATATACATAGATATACACCAACATATATATACATAGCTATAAATATATGCACACATACATATATACCTTCACAATTATATAAAAATATACACACAGATACATGTATATATACACACATATATACATACACATATAGGTATATGCATACACATACATCTATACACACATTTATACATACACATTTATGCACACACATATATATCCACACATCACACATATATATGCATATACATATACACACACATATATATATATATATACATATATAGACACATACACACATACATCTATACATACATAAATATACATCTATACATACATACATATACACATCTATACATACATACATATACACATCTATACATACATATACACATCTATACATACATATACACATCTATACATACATATACACATCTATACACACATATACATATACACATCTATACACACATTACCTACTGGCAGTCGCCAGTAGGTAGTTCTAGTTAGGACCTATTTTCCATAGGAAATCCGCAACATTCTGAATTTATGGCAAATGTGTAACACATCTGAATGCCTTCTTGATGGAATCAAAGTAAAAAACTGAAAGTATTTCCTACTGAGGAGACTGTAGTAAATGAGGAAATTAGGAAACTTCATAACAAATAAGTCTCCACAAAATGGCCACCAGAGACAAAAGAGCCCAAATGTAGCGCAAATATCACCCAGATGTAGCCCAAGTATAGCCTAATGACAGAATGTCCCAGAGTGTTCTAACGAACAACTGGAGCGCTAACAGTCTTACTTATGACAAAAGTATGGCACACCTGAAGCCATCTTGATTGGAATAAAGTGGTAACACTTAAAACATTTAATTTACAAAGGAACAAAATGAGGGGGTTCATTTTGCCATAGAAATTATGATTAGTGCTGCAGAAAGAAAAATTAGGGCACATTTTGACTTCTCAAATCCTCTTCTATTTCATAAAAAAATTCTGACATGCAGACTGAAACATGCACTTTGAATACCAGCAGCAGAATTCCCTGGTGAGCAGTAGCTTTACTACAGTGATCTAATGAGCAACTAGAGTGCTAACATTCAGAATGTATGGCAAATGTGTGACACATCTGAATGCCTTCTTGATGGAACCAAAGTAAAAAACTGAAAGTATTTCCTACTGAGGAGACTGCAGTAAATGAGGAAATTAGGAAACTTCATAACAAATAAATCTCCCAAGATGGCCACAAGAGACAAAAGAGCCCAAATGTAGCCCAAATATCACCCAGATGTAGCCCAATTATAGCCCAATGACAGAATGTCCCAGAGTGTTCTAACGAACAACTAGAGCACTAACAGTCTTACTTATGACAAATGTATGGCACACCTGAAGCCATCTTGATTGGAATAAAGTGGTAACACTTAAAACATTTAATTTACAAATGAACAAAATGAGGGGGTTCATTTTGCCATAGAAATTATGATTAGTACTGCAGAAAGAAAAATTAGGGCACATTTTGACTACTCAAATCCTCTTCTATTTCATAAAAAAATTCTGACATGCAGACTGAAACATGCACTTTGAATACCAGCAGCAGACTTCCCTAGTGAGCACTAGCTTTACTACAGTGATCTAATGAGCAACTAGAGTGCTAACATTCAGAATTTATGGCAAATGTGTGACACATCTGAATGCCTTCTTGATGGAACCAAAATAAAAAACTGAAAGTATTTCCTACTGAGGAGACTGCAGTAAATGAGGAAATTAGGAAACTTCATAACACATAAATCTCCCAAGATGGCCACCAGAGACAAAAGAGCCCAAATGTAGCCCAAATATCACCCAAATGTAGCCCAAGTATAGCCCAATGACAGAATGTCCCAGAGTGTTCTTCAGAACAACTAGAGCGCTTACTGTCTTACTTATAAAAAAAGTATGGCACACCTGAAGCCATCTTGATTGGAATAAACTGGTAACACTTAAAACATTTCATTTAAAAAGGAACACAATGAGGGGGTTCATTTTGCCATAGAAATTATGATTAGTGCTGAAGAAAGAAAAATTAGGGCACATTTTGAGTGACTTCTCAAATCCTCTTCTATTTCATTAAAAAATTCTGATATGCATACTGAAACATGCACTTTTAATACCAGCAGCAGACTTCCGTGGGGAGCAGTAGCTTTACTACAGTGATCTAATGAGAAACTAGAGTGCTAACATTCAGAATGTATGGCAAATGTGTGACACATCTGAATGCTTTCTTGATGGAACCAAAGTAAAAAACTGAAAGCATTTCCTACTGAGGAGACTGCAGTAAATGAGGAAATTAGGAAACTTCATAACAAATAAATCTCCCAAGATGGCCACCAGAGACAAAAGTGCCCAAATGCAGCACAAATATCGACCAGATGTAGCCCACATGTACCCCAATGACAGAAGTGTGCAAAACACTTATTTTTTGTGTAGTTGCAGTTTTATATAGTGCAGACTTGTCAGGTATTGGAGTGCTTTACATGAGCATTGGTTACATCACCTAAGATCAAATTAATTTTGGTTGTAGACATGGGGAGATTAAGTGATTTGACCAGAATCACAGAATGTTGAGCTGAAGCAGAAACTCCAACCTGGTTCCCCAGTTGCAAAGTCTGCAGCTCTGGAAGTAATACCACATCCTCTCCCCTAGGTGCAACATTTAATCAAGTGGTCAACTGGATAAAAAAACATAAAGATTACAAATAATTTAAAAGTTCTTTGTCGCTATTTGAAAACTCAGAAAATATGTCCTCATTTTAGTTTTTTAGAGCGCTAACCATAATTTTGATGCAAATAAGACCCTCTCATATATGTAATTTCTAAAGGAAATGCTCTAGGTATTACAGTTTTGATTGCATAAAGATGACGTCAGGCGTTTCACACTTTTGTAATAAATATAGAATGTTAGCAATCTAGTTGTTCATTGGGATACTGTTGAGAGGCAGAGGCCAGGGGCACGGACTCTGAAAATTGAAGGCAGGTAGGAGAGTGCAGAGGCATCAATTTGACCACACTGGGCAGGCAGGAAGGGCAGTGGCAGCACTAGAGACTATGGAGGTCAGTGGAAAGGGGGGCAGGGGCAACAAACCAACAATTCAGGACTGGCAAGAGAGGCTGTGGCAATATAATAGACCATTGTGGGCAGAAGGAAGAGGCATTGGTAGTACAACCATACATGCCAACAGACCCGTTTCAGCCAGGAAACGTCCAATGTTTTTAAGCTCAAATGGGCTTTATTTGATCTGTCTCCTGTCTACAATCTCCTCTTTTTCAATGTAACTCAAAGGGGAAAATCAATACCCCAGTTCGTTTTCAAAATCTCCCTCTTACCAAGTTCAAAATGTTCGCAAGTATGGTACATTGGATCATGGTAGGCAGGAGGAATTGGGGTAGGGACATGGACTCGGATAACAGAGGACAGGAGGGACATGGAGAGGTGCACCAAACTAACCCTACAGGGCAGGCATCAGGGTTTGCAGCAGCACAATACACCACACAGGGCATGCAGGACGGGGGTGTAGCACAACAATCCATAGAAAGCAATAGAGAGGGGACAGGACCATGCACATGGACAACAGAGAACAGAGGGGAAAGAGGCAATGGTAGCTAGCTGACCATAATGGACAGACAGGAGAGAAAGCTGCAGCATAACAGACCATAAAGGGCAGGAGGGATGGATCAGGGGCATTACAATGGAACAGACAAGCCAGGAGGGAGGGAATAGGGGTCTGCACATGGAAACAGAGGGCTGGGGGCAAGGGGGCAGGGCAGGAGCAGCAAGAGGAACATGGAGGTCAGGCAGGATGGACACTAGAAACAAGACAAACCATGGAGAGCAACAATGAGACTATGATGGCATACACACAGACCATGGAGGGAAGGTGGGAGGGGGTCAGGGGCAGCTAGCTGACCACACAGGGAAGGTGGGAGGAGCCATGGCAGCACAGAAGACCATGCATGGCAAGCGGGAGGGTTAGTGGCAGCACAATGGCTATGATGGGCAAGAAGGAGGGTGCAGGGGCATGCACAAAGGATCATGGAGGATAGAAGGGAGGGTCAGGGCCTGGGCACAGACAGGATAGTTCAGGGGAAGGGGCCTCACAACAGACCGCGCGGGGCAGGCAGGAGGAGCAGTTGCAGCACTACAGACCAGGGAGAGCAGAAGGGTGTGGCAGTAAAATGGACCATGGAGGACAGGAGGAAGGGGATAGGGGCATGGCATGTGGACAGGCAGGGTGGAGGTGGCAGGGACAGGTTACAGTCATCTGACAATGCTAGGCAGGTGGGAGGGGAGTGGCAGCTCAACAGAACACTCAGAGTAGATAGGAGTGGCAGGTCCATGGAACATGGTGGGCAAAAAGGATGGAGCAGGGGCATGCACAAAGACATCGGAGGGTAGGGGGAAGGAGAATAGGGGCAGCAGGCTAAGCACAGAGGCTAAGCAGGAGGTCAATGATGGGCCATAGAATTGGGCAATGGAGGGCAGGAGGAGTGGACTGGTACATCATGCTAAATGGAGGGCAGTGGCAGCACATCAGACCATGCATGGCAGAAGGGAGGAGGCTAGTCTATGGATTCAGATAACAGAGGATAGGGAGGAGGTGGATGGGGCAGCGAGCTAACTGTTCAGAGAAGGTGGGTATTAGGAACTTATTATTTTTAAAATGTGTGTCTGTGCGAACTACTTAGAATATGAACAAGTATGCAGCATAATCTCACTTTCATTCAGGAAGAAGAGGACGTTTGTGACTGTGACTCCGGGTTCACTTGGCAGAAACACCCTCTGACCCTCCACCCCCCATCGCAAAATGTAATGCACGTGAAAAGGGTAGGTGGACGCAGTGTTATATAGAACACAGTCCTGAGAGCACGATCGAAAATGAAAACTAGATATAGTATATGGTATAAACTATGCACCAAAAAGTGTGATATAAGATTAACTGGGGCGTGAAATATAATATGCAATACATTGTGCGCAAAGACAGATTCATTGGAGAGCGCGAGATAGCACAGGCACTAGCGCGTGCTATGCGATATGCGCCTTGGAGTGTAATATGCACAGGGCAGTGTTGTGTATGGATCCCAGATTGTAATATGTATGGCATAGCACTGTGGCATAGGCAAGTGTGGCATGACATATTCACGGCATGGTGTTACAGTGAACATGGGCTAGAGAGTGTCATAGCATACGCACTAGCTGGTGGAATACAACACAGAGGTGTGTGGCACTCGGCGGGCACTGGTGGGTGTAACACAGCATTGGACTCAGCCAGGAGCACGCTGTGACTCTCAAGTGAGGTTCGTCTCCTTTCCAGAGAGTAAAATAAAAAGTATTACACATCCGGCGGTGGATGTGTGTTTTATTAACCGTGAGGGGGGTTTCTTGCATAGTTTGGTCGAATTTTTGTCGAATCCCCTTTGAATGGCTTGGTGTGCGTGTGTATTAAATGTGCCCCAATAGCTACCCATGTTTGTATAAATAAACGACAAGGGTGTCTACTTGGAGAGTACCCACCGGCGGGGGCGCTGGGTACGCTGGGCACGATAGGGCATCAGACACGTCAGAGCTTCACTAGCGGTGTAAATACATTCCACGTGGATTCATTGTATGCATAGTTGCCTTTTAATGAATATCACGCAAATCGTCATGGTGATAGGGACATACGGTTTGTCCAGCATGTCCAAGGTGTTTCTATAAATATATATATTTTTTAAATAATAAAAAACAAAGGCCGGCCCCGGGGGTTGGGTACCCCGGGGACCATAAGTGGCCTGAGGAGGGGGGCAACGCAGGCCCCTCCTAAAGATTTTTGTTTTAAAAAGGCCATGACCCGGGGTTTGGGGTCCCCGGGGCCGATTAAGGCCTTGGGAGGGCCAAATTAATTTTTTTCAACAAAACAAAATTAGGGTGCAGGCTCTGGGGGATGGGGTCCCCTGGGCCAATAAATTAGAAAAAGAAGGGGGGGCCACGCCCCCTCCTTGCAGCACTCTGCAAACGCGCCCCCTGGCCAGTTGTAAGTTGGGGAATTAATTCCCCTTCAATACTGAGGGTCCCTGAGGGCCAACTAGCCCGACAGGCATCTCCAGTATGCGCCAGGGAGCTGTGTTGCAGACAGGTGTTCTGAGGCCACGCCCCTTTTTACACCTCTATGCAACACAGCTCTGTGGCGCTTACTGGAGGTACCTAGTGGGCTAGTTTGACCCTAGGGACCCTTAGGATTCAAGGGGACTTAATCTCTCAACCTAGAACGGCCAGAGGGCGCGTTTACACAGTGGTGAAGGGAGGGGACGGGGCCTGAGGTGACGTGTGCAAACACGCCCTATGGCGCGTTTTAAGTTGGGGAAATAATTCAGTTAGTTGCAGAGAGGTGGTGCAGGCCGTGCCCCTTTTTACACCTCTCTGCAATGGCGCTTACTGGACGTACCTAGTGGGCTATTTTGCCCCTAGGAACCCTCAGGATTCAAGGGGACTTAATCTCTCAACCTAAAAAACGGCCACAGGGCGTATTTACACAGTGGGGTAGGGAGGGGAAGGGGCCTGAGGTGACGTGTGCAAACACGCCCTATGGCGCGTTTTAAGTTGGGGAAATATTTCCCCTTCAATCCTGAGGGCCCCTGGGGGCTAACTAGCCCACCAGGTGCTTCCAGTAAGCGCCACTGAGCTGCCTTGCAGAGAGGTGGTCCAGGCCGTGCCACTTTTTACACCTCTCTGCAACGCAGCTCTGTGGCGCTTAATGGAGGTATCTAGTGGGCTAGTTGGACCCTAGGGACCCTCAGGATTCAAATGAACTTAATCTCCCAACTAAAAACGGCCACAGGGCGTGCTTACACAGTGGTGAAGGGAGGGGACGGGGCCTGAGTAAACGTGTGCAAACAAGCCCTGTGGCGCGTTTTAAGAGATAGTTTTAATCCCCTGCCCTATTATATACTAGGGGCTTACAGAGGAGGTCATGCTAATCACAGGGGGACCCCAACGCATAGTGTTCCCTAGTATATGTAGGTGTTTTCACTGTATTCTGAGTGTCTTTTAACATAGCACTGGCTCTAGGTCTGGTTAGACTCAGTTACCACCAGTATCCATCTGAAAACGTTGAGGGTACAGGATGATTTTGCAACAAGGCTTCTTTCTGCTCTTCTGCTTGTTCTTCCTGCACGTTATCCTTCTTCCTGTACTTTTCTTCGTCTTTGAGGACTTCTTTTGCTTCTTTCTGCATTTCTTTTTTTTCTTTCTGTGCATTTTTTCTTCTTTCTTCACATGTCCTATCTCTGTAGGCATAGTTAGAAATTAGCATTTAAAAAACCTTTGAAATTCACTGAAAAAAGCATAGGTTTTAGGCACGTTATAGTTAGAAATTAGCATTTAAAAAACCTTAGAAATTCACTGAAAAAAACATAGGGTTCAGGGGCGTTATAGTTATCTGGACTTTTCACTCGTACAAAACCATTGAAATTCCCCCGTTATAGTTAGTTCAGCTAACTATAACTCGAGCACCCGCAAGTCACTGCTGATGACGTCACATATTACATCACTCATGACATGGTCAGTCACATCACTCATGACATCACTGATGACATCTCAAATGACATCACTGATGACATCACTGATGACATCATCCTTGTGATAGAGTGGCAGACCTCCTCTTCCCCTAATATAACCTTTGATATACACATTTAAAAATAGATACTACAATTTTCAAAACAATGGACATACCAATACCAGTTACAACAACCTATTCAGTCATTCTAAGATCCACATACACATCCACTCATTCACCAACAGTCCTATACAGCCACTAATACATGTACTCACTCATCATATGTACTCATACACCTATACATCCTGTTACACAACGCCACTCATCCATAGAGTTACTCACACACAGTCACTCATGCTAATAAAGAATCAAACATCCATTCACTTGCTATACAGTTATACACACACCACCACACTTACTTCTACAGAAACTTACACATACGTAGTCTTTTAAACAATCACTTATAGAAACAAATACTTATTCATACAGGAACTCTTTCAGTCTCTCACTCTCACATATACTCACTTATATACACCAATAGTCACATATACTAGTTTAAAACATATGTAGATACTCATAAAGACACTATTGAGACAGTCATTCACTCACTAACACACCCATGCACACACTCATCCACCCATACAGTCCTGCACACATGCTGTCTTCAACACATACAGTGAGTCACTCATTCATGCACCTATGCACTACGTAATACCCCCCACCGAAACATACAGACACTCAGATACTCATACTGATACTAAAAAAAACAACTAATAACCTATATAGACACTCATGTAGCTACTCACCAACCCATGCAGCCACTTATACACAAAGTGAGAGACTGATACAGATATTTACATATTTAAACATGACTCACTAAGCCATGTATTCACTAAGATACACTTAATGAGTCAGTTATTCAATCAATTTCTCAAAAACAAATCATCCATTTAGACACTTATATACCCTTTTATTTTCCATCGACCTTGAGATATCCATATATAAAACATATGTAATTTTCAGAAAAAAACACACATTCACTGGATGATGTCAGCAGTGATGTCATTTGAGATGTCATCAGTGATGTCATCAGTGATGTCACTGACCATGTCATGAGTGATGTAATATGTGACGTCATCAGCAGTGCATTGCGGGCGCGCGAGTTATAGTTAGCTGAACTAACTATAACGGGAGAATTTCAATGGTTTTGTACGAGTGAAAAGTCCATATAACTATAACGCCCCTGAACCCTATGTTTTTTTCAGTGAATTTCTAAGGTTTTTTAAATGCTAATTCCTAACTATAACGTGCCTGAAACCTATGGTTTTTTCAGTGATGTCATCAGTGATGTCACTGACCATGTCATGAGTGATGTAATATGTGACGTCATCAGCAGTGCATTGCGGGCGCGCGAGTTATAGTTAGCTGAACTAACTATAACGGGAGAATTTCAATGGTTTTGTACGAGTGAAAAGTCCATATAACTATAACGCCCCTGAACCCTATGTTTTTTTCAGTGAATTTCTAAGGTTTTTTAAATGCTAATTCCTAACTATAACGTGCCTGAAACCTATGGTTTTTTCAGTGAATATATATATATATAAATATATATATATATATATATATATATATATATATATACACATACATAAATGGACCACAAATGGCCATTCATACGTTTGAATCCAACACCAACAAGCAAGGCTCTAGATGTCTCATATCTCCACAATTATTTGAACTTACCATGCAGACGCCTTTCAGCAGTTATGCCTTTCTCGATGCAGGTAAGCAACAGGGTGTGTTCAATTAGACAGCTTAAGTGCTCAGGGCATGGTTCTCATTGGAAGATTTCCAGGGCCATAGAGAGTGGACTGTTGTTGTCTGTATCAATACAAAATTGTAAAACTTTAGACTCTGTGTACATAAAATTGTCGGCATACCACAATAAATTTGAATACAATGTTCTTGCATGCCGTTTGAAATTCTCCAATTATTTTTATGATAGATGTTAAATCCGGCATGGATTGCACACAAAGTCACTGTTCTCACAACCCTTCATTGATGTTTGGCTGTAAACAATTGTTGCCCTCCCCACTCCACTGACGGGTACTGGTGGTAACTAACTCTGACTAACCAGGCCTAGAGCCAGTACTATGCTAAAAGACACTTAGAATACAGTGAAAACACCTACATACACTAGGGAACACTATGCATTGGGGTACCCCTGTAATTAGCATGGCCTCCTCTGTACTTGTTATGAGTTAATGCCTGAGCCATTGCATGTGTACATGCGTAGTGACTGGATGATTAGAGTGCTGCAAGGAGACTGCATGGTGAATTTATAAGTTGTGGAGTTTTGGCAGAGCGATTAGATAAGTATATGGTGCTGGCAGAGTGATTAGAAGAGTGCACAGGTAGTGACAGAGGGTTTGCTTGAAAGCATGGGTAGTGCTCTGGGGATTGTAGCAGTGCATGTGTTAGTGCCTGGGTCACTGCATCAGTACATGGGTAGTGACTGGATGATTACAGTACTGCAAGGAGTGTACATGGCGAATTTATAAGTGCTTGTGTTTTGGCAGACTGATTGGATAAGTACATTGTGCTGGCTGAGTGATTGGAGGAGTGCATAGGTAGTACCAGGGAGATTACTGGACTGCATAGGTAGTCCTCAAGGGATTGCAGCAGTGCATGTGTTAGTGACTGGGTCATTGCATGAGTACATGGGTAGTGACTGGATGATTAGAGTGCTGCAAGGAGAGTTCATGGTGAATTTATAAGTGCTTGGTTTTTGGCAGAGTCATTGCATAAGTACACATATGTCACATCAGGTCCGCCCCCTCCCTTCACCACTGTGCAAAGGGCCGTCTGGCGTGTTGTAAGTTGGGGGTTTAAGTCCCCTTGAATCCTGGGGGTCCCTTGGGTTCAACTAGCCCACCAGGTACCTCCAGTAAGTGCCACAGAGCTGTGTTGCAGAGAGGTAGAAAAAGGGGCGTGACCTTGGACTACCTCTCTGCAACGCAGCTCTGTGGAGATTACTGGAGGTACCTGGCGGGCTAGATGGCCCCAGGGACCCTCAGGATTCAATGGGAATTAATCCCCCAACTTACAACATGCTCGAGGGCCCGTTTGCACAGTGGTGAAGGAAGGGGGTGGGGCCTGATGTGACAAGTGCAATAAATAAATAAATGCCCCCGGACTTGGTCCACCCGGGTTCTTTGAAAACGAAGCGCGGAAGACCGTGTTTCCTTTTTTGAAAAAGTTCGGACGGATTCGCGCACCGGCACGACCCCACTCGAATTTTTTTTTTTTCATGCTTTTTTGGGGCCTTTGGGTCCCTATGGGGGGTGAGGGTGTTTTTACCCTGCACCCTTTTCTTGTTTTTAGGTCTCGCTTGGCGTTGCAGCGCAAAGCGTTGCTCGCTCAGTGATATATTTTGTAGATGAGGGGTTTTCAGAAAGGGACTCGAAGGCCCGCCTCTCATTTCCATTGGCTTGTGTCACCGTTTATGCTAAACGGTGGCCTGCCATTTGAAATGAGGGTTTTTTGTTGCCGCCCTTTCGCCTCCGATCCAGGCTGGGTCGCCTGCTTTGCTGCTGTCGCAAAGCAATTTCTTATCTATATGGGGGCCAGCCATCTGCTTTCACTCAGCCCTGTGTTTATTTTTGCATCACTCTTTCAGTGAAAGTGAAAGCGCAATGCAAATATAAACAAGCGGCTGAATGAAAACAGATGGCGAGTGCTTGTTTTCAATGGGGGGAGGTGAAATTCATCGTGAACCTCCTTTTTTAGGTCTCGCCTAGCGACACAGTGCATGCGCTGCTCGCTTGGCGAGATCTATTATTGTCGATATTTCTTCCGGATGGGGACAGGAGATGTGCACGCGCACGACGTCTCTTCTCTGGCGATCTCAGCTGCTGCTTGTTGGCAGAGTGGTGAGAGCGTGTGATAGGTGGACTGCTTAAAAACTCTCCTTTTACTGAGAGAGCAGTACATTGGTGAGAGCAATGTGTATAAACATTTTAGAGACAATGATTAAAAAATAGCAGAGTTTAACATGCTGGTGCCAAATTGAAATACAAGTGAAATAAAACGGCGTCTGCTTAGGAATATCTGTGATTGTGGGAGAAGCTCTGGTTGAAATAAAAAACAAAAACCTTCAATTGTGAAACGCGCACTAATACAACGTGTACCATTACAACGCGGGTATTATTACGCGTTGTCAATTACAACGAGATACCATTACAACTCAAACTTTTACAACAACTATGCATTTACTATGCATGCCACAACAATGCAAAAACATGCATGGTAGAGGTATAGTCGTGGTAAACATTTCTAAGGTAAGTGACAGTCCTCTCACTACATATACACTACCCAGCACAACCCCTACACTATCCTAACCCTACACACTACCCTACACAAACACCACTGCACTACCCTAAACCCTAAAACACTACCCCCAGCACGACCCCCTACACTACCCAAACAACACTGCACTACCCTATACCCTAAACCACTACCCCAGTAAGACCCACTGCACTACCCTAAACCACTACCCCCTGTATGACCCCTACACTACACAAACACCACTGCACTAACCTAAACCCTACATCTACCCCCAGCATGACCCCTACACTACACAACCACCACTGCACTAACCTAAACCCTAAAACATGACCCCCTACACTACTGCACTACCCTAAACCATAAAACTACCCCCAGCACGACCCCCTACACTACCCAAATACCACTGTACTACCCTAAACCCTAAAACACTACCACCAGCATGACCCCCTACACTACCCTAACACCACTGCACTACCCTAAACTCTAAAACACTACCCCCAGCACGACCCCTACACTATCCAAACACCACTGCACTACCCTAAACCCTAAAAACAGTACCCCCAGCACGACCCTCTACACTACACAAACACAACTGCACTACCCTAAATCTACCCCCAGCACGACCCCCTACACTACACAAACACTGCTGCACTACCCTAAACCCTAAAACATTACCCCCAGCACGACCCCCTACACTACCCAAACACTGCTACACTACCCTAAACCCTAAAACACTACCCCCAGCACGACCCCCTACACTACCCAAACACTGCTACACTACCCTAAGCCCTAAAACACTACCCCAGCATGACCCCCTACACTACCCAAACACCACTGCCCTACCCTATGCCCTAAAACACAACCCCCAGCACGACCCCTTACACTACCCAAACACCACTGCACTACCCTAAACCCTAGACAAGTATCCCCAGCACGACCCCACTACACTACACAAACACCACTGCACTACCCTAAACCCTAAAACACTACCACAGCACGACCCCCTGCACTACCCAAACACTACTGCACTATCCTAAACCCTAAAACACTACCTTTAGCACCAACCCCTACACAACACAAACACCACTGCACTACCTTAAACGCTAAAACACTACCCCCAGCACGACCCCATACACTACACAAACACCACTGCACTACCCTAAACCCTAAAACACTACCCCAGCACGACCCCCTACACTACCCAAACACCACTGCACTACCTGAAACCTTAGAAAAGTAACCCTCACCCCATGCCCAATCCCCCTTACTTCTCTCTCCTCGTGGTTCCTCTCCTCCTGCTTCCTGCTTCACTTCGTCTCTGAGGGCGGGGTGGGGCGGTGCACGTCATTGTGAGGAAACGGAACAGCCTCTGTTTCCTTATAATGACATGGATCGTCTACATTTTTTTTCAAACGTATGGTCATTTACCATACATACCTTTACAACGAAATTAGTTGTAAAGGCATGCGTGGTAAATGACCATGCGTTCTAAAAAAATAAAAAAAATGCGTAGTAATGACTTCACGATGTACAATGCATGCGTAGTAATGCATGCGTTGTAATGGTATCACCAAGTAAAAAAGTTGTTGTGACGGCCGTTTACCGATCAAAGCTGGCCCCTGTTCTTCAGTGAGTCATTTATTTGATAAATTTGGAGGAAGGAACGTGTTTTTTTTACCAACTGTTGTATTGTGAAAAAGTGTCCGCGTGGCCTGGTTTCGCTTCCGGTGAGAGAGTGGAAGAGTCTGTTTGGATCTAAAGGAGTTGTGTTTTTGGACGAGGCCGGCGCGACACGTCATCAGAAAACACAGCTAATGGAAAGCGTCCTCCCCGAAGTGTGCAGCAGTGCCATGAGAGCTCAACGAGTGTGCGTCCGACCGCAGTATGACCGTACCGTGCTTCACTATCTACAGGAGGACATTTACTGCTGGTGAGTGACCCTTGTGCCGCCTCCAAGGTACGGGAGGCAGAAGTGGCATCCATCGCAGTTCCTCTTGAAGACCGTTGTAGCACTAATTCTACATTTTGGAACTAGGGTTTTTAAACCTCGTTGTTCCTTCCAGATACAAAGAGAAGATCCTGTGTTATTCAGTGCCCTTGTTACCTTTTTTGTGGGTAGTGGTGCTTGTTACTTCGCTGCCCCGCCGGTGCACACGACTGGGCTCCTCCACCTCTTGTGCCATCTGCAGGGCCTCTGCCCTTGGATCACTGGTTTCGGTTTCTGAAGTGGCAACATAAACAGTTGCTCCCAAAGGACTAGCCTGAACACTCAGGTGACGAAAATATTTGAGTGAATCTGTAAGAGGGAGGTGAAGCAAAATTAGACCTCACTCTAGCAATCAATGCAGAATAAATAGAAAGTCCTATATTAATAAATCAATGTATGGCTTATATGTATATGTTATAAAAAATTAATGTAATTAATTATCAGTTATGTTATTGCAGTACTTGAAACAATAGCGATTCAATTGTGTGAGTGTTAATCCACTGTCGCATACTATAATGTCCATAAAGTGGTTGCGGGTGGAGCAAAAGGCAGAGGGTGTCAAAAACAAGCTACACAGTTCCAGTTTTAAAAATCCCACAGATCAGGAAAGTCGGAGAGAGTCACGACCTTGTGGCGGCCAAGACTTTCTCAATGCAATCCGGTATACTTTTGTTCGGATTTAAGCTGGGGACTACCATTTTGCCCACGCATACAGTCCTGAGGTTGGACTTGCTTATCCACTAAATCAGAGCTTGACAAGCTGTACTCTGACATCAGTGTGCTCTTTTGTGGAACAGCCATGGGCGTTACAGATGCTGTTATGCCAACAACTAGGCTCCTCTGAGGGCTCCCTCTCAAGCATGAAGTTCTCTTCCTAGCCCCGGAGACCAGACACACCCTACCTCTTGTGATTTATCAAACTGCCATGTACTACAGAAGCTGAAGGCTATGGACGTCGGAGCGCCTGGGAACCTATAAAAGCAGCTCTTTTTCACCACCAGGGTCGGATTGGGAAGGGGGGCAATCGGGCATTTGCTAAAGCGCTAGTGCCTAAGGGTGATACATGGGTCATATTTTTACAGGGCTACTGCTTCTTTCCTGCCCTGCCAGACCATAGCACTTCAGGCTATGCTGGGCGGGCGAGGGTGGTAACTGGTAAGTGTAATCATCTGCCTTACTGGGGGCCAGGTTTTGCTCCATTTTTTGGGACATTCTTACCTCGGCCCCCGTGGGGACGGCTAAACCCAGAAGCAGCATCTTGCCCCTGACCCCTCCCCTGCCAGGCCATCACATTCAGGCAATGGTGGGCCAGGGAGGATGGGAGGATGCAAGGGCCCTGCTGGGGGTCCGGGATTCTCTGACTAAGGGCCATCTACATCTCAGCCCCCCTTGGAGCAGCAGCAGCTGTGTCCTTTTTCTTGACCCCTCCCATGCAAGGCCCTCGCCCTGAGGCTATGGAGGGATCAGGAGGTCGTGAAGTAAGAGAAGCCTTCCTGGAGGGTCTGTGCATTTGCATAGGCCTCGCTGTGAAGCAACCTTTATAAAGTTTTTATGAAACTAAAAAGGAGGTGGCGTTACAGCCAAACCTGCTGACTTGAAAGTGAGAAACCATCCTGTGATTCTGGGCAAATCACTTAATCTCCCAACACCTGAAGTAACAAGCATTTGCAATGCAATAGGTCTCGCATTTATGCGAGTTTGAGCAATTGACATTGCAAATAATAATGCTTTTTATTTTTGTTTTCATTTTAAAAACATAAATAAAAGGCATTGTCATTTACAATGCCATTAGCTTAAACTCGGGTAACTGCGAGACCTATAGCATTGCAAATGCTTGTTGTTATTTCAATGTCGTAGAAAATCCACACGTTTTCATCTATTCGCGGTGTTTCGTGTCCTTTCGTGATGTTTCACTATCTCGTAGGAAAGGTTATGGAGCGAAAATTCCAAGATAGTTTTTCCTGAGTGAAATTGTTTTATTAACGGGCGGATTTCACGTTTCTCAGACTGTTTCGCTCCGTGCCGATCGTAGCCCTAACCTGGACTACTCTGTGTGAGAATCCTCGAAATCAAGAGGTAGCTGTACTATGACGCGCCGTGAGGCCATACTAGCGGCAAAAGAGTAAAGCAACATAAACATGTCTAATATCACATAGTATGGTAGCTTAATAACATAACACATATCCAAAGCCAGTCATTTTCCATCCCACCCCTCCGCCATGACCCTCACATACCCCCTTCTGCCTCAGCAGAGTCTCCGAGGGGGGCAGACACAGATCATCACAAGCCACTAGGGATCATGGCGGCGGTGAGACAGCCCGCCTTGTCAAGGCCACCCCCAGCAAAGACTGACCCCTCCCCCTCATGGCCGTCAGCAGACGCAGTCCTGATGGAATAAGACACCCGGGCAGCGAGTCATTTCTCTTAGAGTCACTTTCAATCTAACCTCAGACCCCTGCGGTCCCCATAGCTTCACCCCAGTTACGGAATCAGACCCTTTAAGTTTTGATGGCACCAAGAAATTATGCGGAGTGTAGCGTCTCTTGCCACCTAGCCCCCACCTCTACCCTCATTTGCAGTCCGCAAATTGGAGTGAAAAGCACCTTCGCTGAGCAGTTCACTTGCACTGTGTCTGTCAGGAGATGGATGCGTGCAGTGTCATGGGGCTTTTGGGGTTTTTCGTGGAACATACAAATTATATTTTGTTATCACTGCTTTCCCGCAAACCCACAATATATCTGATGACGCGTTTATATTTGTAGCGCTTCATCCCTCACCTGTTCCGTTTCTAAGCTCTGTAAATAAAGTGCATTTACAAAAGAAACTTTTTCAGTGTGCATATTAAGTTACATGTGTAATGTACTCTGCTGCTCTTGTAAAGCGCTCTAATGCCATTGGGTCAAGTTCGTGCTATACAAAAGTGCAAACAAATAGTAAATCAGTAAAGAGGTATTAAAAACGAGGTAGAGTGTATACCGCCAGCTTTGCTGGTGTCCCAGAGATAGCAGTGCATCTCGGGTCAGCGTGTGATGGGGTGGGGGGGCGGGCGAGGGATCATGCTTTACGTCGCCAGCACGTATGGAGGACTCAGAGCGCTCGAACTGTTTTATCTCACTCTAAAACAGCGCTTCCATCTATCTTTGGCCAGCGGTGAAAGAAATCTCCCCACAGTGATACTGTAACCCCTGGTTTTCCGCATCAGTGATTAATGAGGCCCTAATCAGTTTTCTGTTTCCCTGAACCGTCGTGGAGTGCACTGTCCGGGTTGCATCTATCACTGGTGTGCGCGCGCTCCTGTCCCTGCTGTAGGATTCTGCTAGAGGTATCTGAGGTGGGGTGATAAGTAACAGGGCAGCGGAGATATCCTGTGGCTTGATGCACAGAACAAGCGAGTTCCCGGTACTGTCCTGCGCTCCACGGAGTCCCATACAGACATTATCAAGGAACGCCGTCTCATACATGCACAGATGTGCAAAGAGTCCACAGCAGCAGTGCCCGCGTTATGCACGGAAGATGCCAGCCAGCCTCTGGCACTTCATGTATAAAAGAACAATGATACGGAGGAATTAATATCTTTTTTTCTTTCAGTGTAGGGAACATTCAATTACCCTCACTTTAGTCTTTAATTCTTATGAAAATATTACCTGAATTAATGTAAGGTACACATACACAATACGACCGATCTTCAAACAAACAAAATAACAATCAGTTGTACAAAAACCATACTAATGTACATAAAGAAATATATATACAACACAAAACCAAATACGAACAACTTTATGTTGCCAATACCCTGGAATATATTTTCTATAGCTGGTGTCAGCCCACTTATTTTGGGCGGTCTACTCAGAGGTACTCAAACAAATGTGTGCACAGAGGCAAAAAGTGACCTTCCTGTAGCTCTCTTGTGTCACAAACAATATTTTATATATCACTCAATAAATTTAATGAGGACTCCTCCAAAGTGAATGTCGTCGACGCAGATGTGTATCAGCCTTTATGAACTTTTCGGCCTCCTCAGGACAAGGGCAAAGGAACAGTAGTCATCAAATCCTCTAAAGGTCATATATGTACTGGTAATGACCCCGACCAGCGCCTGGAGAGTGCCTAAATGGCGCCAGTATTCAAAGTAACTACCCTTCTCTCAGTCGAAAATGGTTAATCGACCGCTGTGAAACAGTCCAGCTGGTGTTAAACACGGGCTACCGGTCAGTTGCAAAAGCACAAATCGATAAGTGCACTCGGTCCTCCTTCCAAACGAACAGCGTACGCCAGACTCTGGCACTTCGGCATCTAGTCGTAGTTTCTCGTTCTAATGAAGAAAACACTTGTAAAAAAGGAAATAGAACAAAAGTCCACTAACATATAAGGTCCCAAAGGCGAGACCGATGCATTGCAAATGCTTGTTTTATTTTTCCTCATCTTTTCTTTCTCCCTCCGTCCGAGCACAAGATGGCTGCCAAAACTTCCTGTTTGAAGTGCTGGCAGCCAATCAGAGCCAAGCTCGTGCTTGTGTGGTTAGGTCCCACCCAGAAATATATAGCTTTTATTTTTTTAATTTCTCAGGAACTACTGAACGGATTTACACCATTTTTTTTTAAAAAAAGGTCTCTTTCTGAACCAAGGGCTACCTTTTTGCCAAATTGGGTGTAATTCTTTTGTCTAAAGTTTCCTATGGAAAATAACATGGGGGAAAACACGTTTTGGGGCCCCCCTTTTTTCTCGGCCCCCGCTTGGTGAATCACCCCGAAACTTTCAAGACAGGAGCTGAACGGAGCGGGACACTAGTTTTGAAAATTTCGCAAAGATTCGTCAACCGGCGCCAAAGTTATTGGGAAAACAATAAACACTTTTCCTATGGAAGCTAGGTCCTAACTATAACTACCTAGGTTTTTTATATATATATATATATATATATATATATATATATACACACATACACATATATACACATATAAAAATAAGGGGAGTTGTGGTATGCCAGCCTGCTAACAAATCACTGGTGGAGCACGGAAAACAGCGCCAGCACTAGAAATACCCTACAAATCTCCCCAAACTCCTTTACGAGAAAGGGAGCCGGATATGTAGTCAGGTGAATTAAACCTGTTTATTGAGTCAGGTCACCTTGGACATTGGAACGCCAGAGAGACGCGTTTCAGCAGTCATGCTGCCTTTATCAATCTAAAGTGTGCCTTATTGGTGCTCTATTTCAACATTTAAATCAATAGACATAAAAGATGCACTTTTCTTAGCAGCAGCTAAATAAACCCGTGGGAACACAACATATCACAATTCAGCAGTAAAACATTATTATAGTTTCTCAGTGTTGGTTGCAACAAAATTGGAACTCTAAATGCATTCACTCAAAGTAATTTTGATGCCCATGGGCCCAAAAAAAAGAATAAAAAAAAAAAAAAATCAGCAGGATCCGCGGATCCAGACAAAAATGAGATGTAAAAAAAAACCCGAAGCCGCGCTTCGTTATTAACTGGCCCCCGGGTGGGCCAGGACCTGGGGCTTAATATTTTCCCAGGAACCACCACCTCCATTGGCTTTTTTAACAAAGAATGTGGGAGATGCCCATAAGGCTTCCCTCCCCCACTACCCCAGGGACCACCACCTTCCCAGGGCTTATATTTTTATAAAGGAGGGGCCTCTTGGACCCCCCAGCTCCAGTGACCACCACCTCCATGGGCAGCTTTTCTTGAAAATAAAGCAGGAGCTACATGGACCTCCTCGCATCCCCGGGGGCTGCCACCCCCCCGGGGAAAATATAAAGAAAGGAGGGGGCAGTGGCCCCCCTTATAGAGTCCTAGATGGCCCTGAGGACTGCAGGATACGGGGAGCCAGCAGAGACTGCGGGGCCTTGAGGTGCGGGGCCTTGAGGATCCCCCTGCGGTCCCCAACTGAGAGGCTAGGCCCCAAGGGATGGAGTCCCCCTCCCTTTTGTGTTTTAAAAAAATGCACAATAAAAAGGGGCCTGTGGGATGGGGTCCCCAGGGCCAAAATCGACCCGGGAAGAAGTGGGGTCCTTCTTTTTAAGAACAAAAACACAACAAAAAAGGGGCAAACCCTGAGGTAAGGGGGCTTCGGACTCCAATTATTTTTTAATAAAAAATTAAATAAATATAAAGGCGGGGACCCAGGGGTCTGGGTCCCAGGAGCCAATATTGGTGCGAGGAGGAGGCCCCCCCACTAAATTCTAAAAAAATAAAATAAAGAAAAGCCGGGCCCTGGGGGAAGGAGTCCCCAGGGCTGAAATCAGCATGGGGAGGGGCGCTGCACGGCCCCCCTCACCCACTGAAAAGAGGCCTGGCCCTGGGGAATGGGGCATGGGGCTCCAGGATGGAAAATGGCCCAGGGAAGGGGGGGGGCATACAGCCCCCCTCCCTTAAAGAAAGAAAAAAAAGAACAAAAAACCTCTGACAAATCATGGAGGGTACACCCCCTTCACCACCACTCTGCAAACACGCTTCCTGGCACACTGCTGGTTGGGGGATTAAGTCCCCTTGGATGCTGAGGGCCCTTGGGGTCCAGCAACCCCTTCTGTTACCTCCAGTATGTCCCAGACTGTGGGATTGCTGAGAGAACTTGGGGGGGAAAGTCCCCTTTCTCCACCACTCTGCAAACACTCCTCCTGGAGTGCTGCTGGCTGGGGAATGAATTCTACTTTACTCCTGAGGGCCTCAGGACTAAAGTTGACTTTTTCCCTCAACTAGTAATGTGCCAGGAGGCGTGTTTGCAGATTGGTAGAGAAAGGGGACGTGGCCTCCGACAACCTCTTAGCAATCCAGCTGTATGGGACTTACTGGAAGTAACAGGAGAGGTAGTTGGCCTCTGGTTCCAGCAGGCAGAAGCTGTAAAAGTGTTCCCACCTGCTGGAAGTGGAGGTTTCATCACTTTCTCTGCCCGTAGACATGCAGGCAGGTAAAGGGATGAACGTATTGCTCCTGCACGTAGTGAGTTTCAACTTCTGAAGCTCCTTGAATGCAGCAGCAATGCTGGCTCCTGCAGGAGGCGGGTACCTGGCTGGGACCGCAGGGCCTTGAGGCTCCACCCGCAATCCTGGGGAAGGTCAGAAGGGAGCAGAAAGAGGCAGAATTTAGGTCAGAAATGAGCAGAAAGAGGCAAAATAAAGGTGAAAAACGAGCAGAAAGAGGCAGAATAAGGTCCAAAACCAGCAGTAAGAGGCAAGAGAAAGATAATAACGAGCAGGAAGGGGCAAATAAAATGTCAGCCATTAGCAGAAAGAGGCAGAATAAAGGTCAGAAAGAGGTAGATAAAGGTCAGCAATGAGCGGAAAGAGGCAAAATAAAAAGGTCAGACCCGAGCAGAAAGAGGCAGAATAAAGTTCGGCAATGAGCAGAAGGAGGCAAGATAAAGGACAGACACTAGCAGAAAGAGGCAAAATAAAGGGCAGAAACAAGCAGAAAGAGGCAGAATAAAGATGAGAAATGAGCAGAAAGAGGCAGAATAAAGGTCAGAAACAACCGAAAGAGGCAAAATAGAGATCAGAAATGAGCATAAAGAGGCAAAATACAGGTCAGAAACAAGCAGAAAGAGGAAGAATAAAGGTCACAACGAGCACAAACAGGCAAAATAAAGGTACGAAACAAGCAGAAAGTGGCAGGGTAAAGGTGAGAAACAATCAGCAGTAGGCATAACAAAGGTGAGAATGAGCAGAAAGAGGCAGAATAAAGGTCAGAAATAAGCAGAAAAAGGCAAAATAATGGCCAAAAATTAGCAGCAAGAGGCAAAATAAAGATGAGACATGAGCAGAAAGAGGCAGAATAAAGGTCAAACAAGCAGAAAGAGGCAAAATAGAGATCAGAAACAAGTACAAACAGGCAAAATAGAGGTATGAAATGAGCAGAAAGAGGCAGAATAAAGGTTAGATACAAGCAGAAAAAAGGAGAATAATGGTCAGAAGGGAGCAGAAAGAGGAAAAATAGAGGTGAGAAAAGAGTAGAAAGAGGGAGAATAAAGGTCAGGAGCAAGCACAAAGAGGAAAAAAACTGGAAGAACAAGCGCAGGAAGAGGCAACATAGAGGGAGCAGAGAAGAGGCAGAAAAACAAGGAGAAAACGAGCTGAGGAGGCACAAAACCAAAGGCGGCAGAGAGTCGCCAACTGCAGGCAAGCTGGACAAGAGGACCCAAACAGGGGGAGGTGGCACAAGGACCTGCTGCCATGTGCCCCCTACTTTTTCCTGTGCACCACTGAAAGACCCAATCATACACTCAAGTATCCACTCACAGACCCACTCAGAGACACACACCCACTAACAGACACATTCACACACTCACCCACCCAGTCACAGATCCATTAAAGCACTAATTCACCCACTCACAGACCCACTGAGAGACACACAAACACACACACACTCACAGACCCACTCAGCGACTCACTCACCCACTCATGCACTCACTCAGAGACTCATGCACTCACTCACAGATCCACTCAGACACTCATGCATCCACTCTTTGACCCACTCATAGACTCTTGCATGCTCTCACAGACCCACTCAGAAACTCATGTTCTCATTCATAGACCCACTTGGATACTCATGCACCCACTCACAGACTCACGCACCCATCCCATACCCACCTAGACACATACAAACCCACTCACAGACCCACTCTGATACTCACACAACCACTCACAGACCCACGCACACACACACACATTCACCTACCTACAGAGCTACTCACACAGTCATTTTCAAAAGTTACAGGTTACAGTTAGGAAATAAAATGTTAAAAACCGTTGAAATTCACTGACAAAAATTAAGTTTACAGGGATGCTATAGTTAGGAAATAGATTTAAAAGAACCCTAGACATTTACTGACAAAACCAAAGGTTACAGGAATATTATAGCTAGGCTGATATTTTACTCATACAAAACCATTGAAATTCAGCAGCTATAGTTACCTGAGCTAACTATGACTTATGCCCCTGCAATGTGCTGCTTATGACCTCACATATTACATCACTCATGACATGGTCAGTGACATCATTGACCATGTTGATCTCTGATCATCTTAGGTTATTTGTTATATATCACGTAATACTTCAATTATTGTCCCTGCTAAGTGCTGTAAACAATTGATGTTACTGTTACCCATTACATGGTACTCCATTTGTTGACTTTAAAATGAGGAAAGGCCCAGAACTCACTGCTGGGATTCAAACTTATGACTTAAAGGTCATACACAGATGTCATCCATAAGACATTAACTCATTGATTCTTTTGCTGGCTGACTGAGAACACTCCAGGAGACAGCACAAAATGAAGAGATAGTTCACCATCTCTCAGGAGGAGTACCTTACCAATGAATTGGCCAAAAAAGATGTGAATCCCTTCACCACGCACAGAAGTTGCAAATGCGCCATGACATGGCCTCAGCAATCAATTGCATAAATCCAATACCATTTCTGCATGGCAGAATCAATTTGGACCAGGGTAGCCATTTTGACATAATCGTTTGCAAGCAAGGATATGAAGAGATGAAGTTAGAACATTGTATGAAGACTCCTGTTTCTCTTGCACAAACAATTAACTGTTAATAGAAACGCTAGATAAATTCTCAAAAAGGTACTGGGTCCATGGCTCTCAAATATAGAAAAAAATTGGAAACGGAAATTGTGACAGATTGGTCACCTTTGGAACAATAATATTGCTTTATCATTTGACCATTAGAAAATGTGCGTTGCCTGTTTCGATGGTTTGCTAATTCACAAAATTCACGCACACATCTGCAATAGAGCTCAGACCAGGGAGCAACCGTGACCACTGAAATAATCACCTACTTCCCTAGAACTGGACACGGTGACAGGATACGGCGGCTGGGCTGTGTCAGTGGTCAATTTATGAAGAAATGCAAGAGGGAAGGAGAAACAAAGAAAGCCTGGGTGGTAGATCAACTTAGGTTCCCACAGCAAGATAAGACCGAGTGCCTTACATCTATTTCCTACGAGAGACAAAAGGCTTATATTAGAATACCAAGAGCAAAAGGTTTTCTTAGAGAAACATCTGACCATTTAGCAGCAAACCAAAAGATTGGTTCTTACCAGTCTGAGGACCCGGAAGAGCTGAGATGTTCTGGCCACTAGGAGAAAGTCTTCAGATAATCTCGAGGACATGGGAGAGAACTCAACTGGGTGAAGACAATGCATCCATGTAGAGGTCGATGGCAATAATATGATGAAGGGAGAAAAATAACTGTGAGGAGATGAATTGTGGATGATAGACTGTTAGTGAAGATGAGAACCCATCAAATACACTGGGTTACCAGACCAAAACCTCATATGTGCTTCGTCCTGTAATCCTGTTTTGCGCAATTTAGAACAACCCTGCCTGTGATCCAGAAGTGGTCTGTACAGTGGGACACATAGCTGCTGCCTCCCACATGTGAGTGCCCTGCATCCCAGATCCCAATCCAGAGCTGCTGCGCAAGGAACCCACCCTACTGCCGCTAGCACCATCTGATCCTCCCCTTGACTTACGCCAGAGTCCTGACAAATGCACCTCCTTTGCCTAAAGAGGAAGGGGCTCCTTGAAATGTTTTGGGAGACATTTTGAAAGACATTATTGTTTGTCAACTCTTTAACCACTGAGCATTCAAGGAGTGGTAAGAAGACACCAAGATTCTGTTTTCCTGCGCATAGTTCTGTGTAGGTGCAGAATCCCCGCTACAAGACCCATTCAAATCTTTCTGGAGAATTCACAGCTAGGGATAAGCCCCTCAGGGCAGAATCAAAATGGCTGACCACTGAAGTTAACAAAGAGAGCCTGAAAGTCACTACCTTTTCAGAGGGCAGTTGTTGCTCAAGTCAGAGAATCCTTTTCACATTTTGTGGTTACAGCCATCTAAAATAGACTATATTGAATCTGTAACTAGTTTGATACAACTTCTTTACGAAGGAAGGTTAGAATTCGGCTTTTTCATCCAGTGTTGAAGTTTGGGAATCATTTGTCTTTAAGCATAGACTTAGAGAAAAAGACACAACAAAAGACTGTGTGAAGATCGGAGACGACACAGGCAGTCTTATCACAAAGAGGCCTCCGCTGTGTATTTTTTTTTTCCCGCTCACTGACCGGATTCCATGCCTTTCAGCAAGATCACAGATTCTTTCTAAAAGACACATAGCAAACTGTAAATGCCAGATGCGACTGAAGCTTGGGAGGAGACGGGAAGACCAGCCCCAATATCTCACATGGAGGGGATTTCTTTAAGGGGCGTGGCTTAACACGCAACGAGAGCGGACATGCCCGGGTAGAGCTCCCGCCTGAGCCTCCCTACCCCGGGTCTTTTCTCCGTTGAAAACTCCTTTCCGCGGCCCGCCACTGCCGGCGGACCTGTTCCGACACCTGCTGAATGCCCTGGCTGAATTTGGGGCGCATCGGAGGTAGAGTGCAGCACCGGCACCGACGGCGAGCCTGGAGCCGTTTTGGTGAGCCCGCACCTGGAGACGACGCTTACGTGAGCCCGCGGCTCTGGGCGACTCACCAGGCCTTGATCTGCGGCCTACGAGGAGGCCCGCGGCCGTTGCCGAGGAGCCCCCTGCGAGACGGGCATCGTGACCGGGGGCACCTGGAGGCCCCCCCTCCCCCCTGGGGAGCCGTCAGACGACGACGGTGGGCTGGGAACGGCCTGGAGCAGCCACGCGGACGCCATCTGGGACACCCGGCATATGAGTGAGTTGGCGGACGGGGGCCCGGGGGCCGGCGGGGTAGAGCCAGAGAGAAGACGGGACCTGACATACAACTCTTGCTTATAAGCAGCTGCCCCTAGACTACTGCGGGATTGCGATGCCATTGGGGAGGAACAGGAATCCACGGAGGAGATAGGGATCCTTGGAACTGCGACGGGACGCAGGGGATTCGCCTCCCCCTCCCCCCGCTCCGGCCTAGCCGCTGCTGCACTACAGTCCGGCTTCTCTCCTACTGGTTTCCCACCAGCCTTTAGACTCTGAGAGTGCAATTGCCCTGGATGGGGGATGCGACGCTGTTGGACTCAGCTGCACACGCCACCGCTCCTTGAGGACACAGAGCGTGCTACCGGGACACCGGCCTGGATCCCACAAACCAGTGCAGCGCACCACCTGCGGCCCTGTCCGCTGCGACGAAGCTACGCGAACCCAGAGCGGATAGGAGCCACAAGCGCGCCCTGACCCTTTGGGGGGAGCCATCTGCCCTGCGCTGATCGGAGCCTCTAGATCCGCGACGGCCGGGACGCGCTGCGTGCGGCCCGACGGCTTGGAGCGGCGAGACGACGCGGGGCCCGCAACGGCGACCCCGGAGGCGCTGGGGTGACCTACCACGAGCGACGGGCCCCTGCCCCACAACGTCGGGAGCCGCTACCTTGCGCGCGCCACCAGCTCCATGCCTGGAGGGGCGCGAACACGTACTGGATCGGGACCTGCAGCGACAAAGGGGAAGCAAACGAAAGCGGCACTCAGGATGGATACCGATCACGTGGCGGCGAAACTGGACAGCGTCTTGGCGGCCATGGAACGGATGGAAGAATCGCTACAACAGACGCGCACCTCTCTGGAGACCAGAATCGATGGCGTGGCGATAGATCTGACCCACCTCCGAGCTGATCACAAGAAGTTGCAAGATCGCACCAAGACCCTGGAAGATAAGGTGGCGGTGATTGAACCACTGACGGTACAGACGGACAAAAAGGTGCAAGACCTCCTAAACAGAATGGAACTCTTGGAGGGCAGGGCCGAGGATGCGGAGGGACGGGCACGGAGAAACAACATCCGCCTCGTGGGCATCCCGGAGAAATGGGAAGGAGTGGATCCCGCCCGTAAGGCTGAGGACTGGTTGCGAGACCTGCTGCCAGACGGCACGCTTTCCCCCTACTTTGTGGTGGAGAGAGCCCACCGCGTGCCCACGCGACCGCTCCCCCCGGGCTCTAACCCCAGACCATTCCTCCTTCGAGTACTCAACTACCGCGACCGGGACACGATACTGCGCGAAGCCAGGAACCTAGGGGAAGTCACCATAGACAACGCTGCGGTGATGTTCTTCCCGGACTACACTGCAAGAGTGCAGAGACAGAGGCATTCCTTCCTGGCTGTAAAAAGAAGGCTGCGCGAAGCGGACCTCAAGTACTCGCTACTTTTCCCTGCCAAATTACGAGTAGTGGTACGTGACAAAACGCACTTCTTCATGAGCCCTGGGGAGGCTGAGGCCTGGTTGGATGAAGGAATGCCTGACTCGCCGCGAAGGGCGCCGGGAACTACCACGATGGAGAGGTCCAGAGGTTCGGGGAGGCGACGTCGCCCTAGTTCACCAGGAACAACAGGATGCCTTGCGCAAGGTGGCGGCAATCAGCAATTCCCCGGCGCCGTCGCTCCACCCGGGCGCCAGCCCGGCAGCGTCTTCAACGGACGATGAGGCGATTTATGGACTCCCGGACACGCAGAGCTCTGGGGGACCCCCGGAGGTCACGCCACAGACGGTGGATCTCTTTGGTTGACGGAGTTTGGGAACGGACTGATATCTACCGCATGGCGCGAACCCGCCCGGGCTCCTGCCTGGCTGCCCCGCCTAACCCTAGAGCTGCCCCGGGCCTACCGACGCTCACACTGTCGCTGCCCTGGGGGGCTGGAGCACGGAGCTGGCCACTGTAAGTACATTTTCTACTTATCCACATGCGACTCATGCACCTACTTTGCAGAAACAAGGGTGTGCCCCGCTGCGTTTCACTGCCAGCCTGCTGCGACTTGGCCTGGCTGGGGCGGGACTTGCCCCCCCCTGGCACCTTTGTCCGCCCTTGACTGATATCTGAGAGCACAGCTGCCATGGCATGGAACAAGAGACACTGGACGTCCGCTGGCCAGCGGGGGCTTGCACACCACACCCGGGAGAGACACCGGGCACATCCAAGACTGCACTGTTTTGATTACTATTAGAACATAAACCACAAGCACCCCCTTAGACTGTATAGTTTGCGAGCTCACTTGAGTGTTTGGACGGCAACCTGTTGTGCGGCCGACCTTTTGGTATTTTGGACTTTGTTGCCATGTTAAGGCCTTTTGCATTCCCCTTTTTCCCTATCCCACTACCCTGCTGGAGATCATGGTACTGCGTATACGACACTCACGATGGCTGCATGGCAGAAGCGGACTGCTGGGGCTGGGGGGCCCTTAGGCGGGGGGCCGCGCCTTGGGGGGGGGGGAGGCGCACACGCACACATAACTGCTATGGCTAATGTACAAATATGCACCTGGAACGTCAGAGGAATGCACACGCCAGCCAGACGCTATCATATATACTCATACCTAAAGCGACATAAAATCAACATAGCGCTACTCCAAGAAACCCATTTGAACGGAGCCGAGGTGCAGGCATTGCGCCGTAGATGGCGAGGGCAGCTATATGCTACGGAGTATTCCTCCTACGCTCGCGGAACACTGATATGGGTCCGCCCTGGGACTCCTTGGGAAACCACGGAGGTGGTAGTGAACCGGGAGGGCAGATATGCGGCTGCGCAGGGCAGATTAGATGGCCAGCCTCTCACACTGGTATCCCTCTATTCCCCCAATGTAGATCAGGGTAGCTTCCTGGCGCGGCTCTCAACGGTCATGGCACCTTGGCACGCAACATCGTGGATAATAGGGGGCGACTATAATTGCACTCTAGATACGACACTGGACCGCTCCTTCCCGCCCCCAGCTAATGCCTCTACACGGGGAGCCACAAAAGCACTACTGGAATGGGCCGCGCAATGGGACCTACACGATGTTTGGCGACAGCGCAACCCAGGGACGCGGACGTATTCTTACTACTCTGGCGCTCACGACTTACATGTCCGACTGGACCGGTTCATGGCCTCCACTGCCCTCTTACCCCACGTGACGGATACGCAATACATGGGCCGCACGCACTCGGATCACAACCCACACTTCATGTCAATAGCCTGGGCACGCCCGCACCCTCCTGTACCCACTTGGCGCCTGCAGCCTGCGCTGCTACTAGACGCGGCTTTCCGGGATAACTTGCTTACACGCGCCGCGCAATACTTCGAGGATAATGCTGGCACGGCGTCCACTCCACAGACGGAGTGGGACGCCTTCAAGGTGGTGCTTCGGGGACACTGCTTGCATGCGCAGGGACACATGAGGCATCAATTGGAGAGGGACTTAACTAGATTAGAGTCGGACTTACTCCTACGGGAGGAGGGGGCTGTGGCTGGCGACGAGGGCCCGCTACACGAGGCCCGCACGGAACATGCACGCCTTTTAGAGCGACTCCGAAACGTGAATTATGCCGCGCATTCGGCGAGAACGCATCACCTTGGCGACAGACCTGGCAAGCTTTTAGCGTGGCTGATCTCTCAGGAGGCCCGCTCGACCCCGGTAGCGGCTGTGCGGACGGGGGGGGGGGGGGAACTGGTATACACGCAGCTTGGTATCCACGATGCCTTCACGGCTCATTATGACGAGCTGTATCGCTCCCGCTTGGCGGTCCCTCCTCCGGCTATAGCTGACTACCTCTCCCCCCTGCAAATGCCGCAACTGACTATTGCGCAGCAGGACGAGCTGGGTGCCCCACTGGAGCCAGATGAGCTCCGAGAAGCCATCTTTAATTTGTCAAATGGCAAAACACCGGGCCCGGATGGACTGCCGGCGGAGCTGTACAAGGCCGGCTCGGATGTTCTCATTCCGGAGCTGCTGAGGATGTACACCGCGGCAGCGGAAGATGCCGCTTTACCCCAACATTAAATGAGGCCATGCTAGTATCTATTCTTAAACCGGGCAAGGATAGTACACAGGTGGGCTCTTACCGCCCGTTGGCGCTACTAAACACAGATTATAAAATCCTGGCTTCTACTTTGGCCAGAAGACTGGCCCCCCATGTGCCCACCCTAGTGCACCGCGATCAAAATGGGTTTGTCCCCACACGCCACACTTCCTACAACATACGCCGCCTCTTCCGGGTACAGGAATACGCTACGCAGCAATGGCCGAGAGCGGGATGCCTGATATTGGATCTGGAGAAAGCTTTCGATTCAGTGGAGTGGCCGTACCTGCGGGCGGTTACAGAGAAGTATCAACTGGGGGGGGGATACCGGGCCATGATTGATCTGCTTTACGACAGACCGACAGTCCGAGTCCGCACGGGCCGCCTCCTCTCAGCTACCATCCGAGTCCGCAGAGGCACCCGCCAGGGCTGCCCATTGTCGCCATTGCTTTTCTCACTGGCCATGGAGCCACTGGCCACGACTCTCAGAACACACGGGCTGGAGTGGGGAATCCCGTTGGCGGATGGCTTGCACGCAGTGTCACTGTATGCAGACGACTTGCTGCTGTACGTCAGGGACATAACTGCCATCCCCGCCTCCCTTGCTGACATCTTCCGCAACTTTCAGGGAATGTCGGGCCTGAGAGTCAATTGGGCCAAGTCGGGGGCGTACCCCTTTAGCCCAGACGTACCTGAATGTGACATCCGGCTGGGAGGGGACAGACTGCAATGGCATCCCACCACTTTCCAATACCTAGGGATAGGGATATATAGAACACCGGCAGATATCCTGGAAGGGAACCTCTGCCGAGCGATCGCTTCTGTCCGAGCGCAGATTGGCTTCTGGAACACCCTACCCCTTAACGTGCCCAGCCGCGTGGCACTGACCAAAATGATTGTGCTGCCTCGCCTACTCTATTATTTTGCGAATATGCCTCTGTATGTGCCCGTCAAGCTCTTTCGTGACCTAGAGGTGCTGCTGCGTTCCCTCATCTGGAACAGGGGGAGGCCGCGAGTGGCGCTGGCTAAATTATATATGCCCACAGACTCGGGGGGCTTGGCGGTTCCTAACCTGGAATTGTACTATCTTGCGGCACAGATGCAATGGGTGGCGGGATGGCTGAGCGGCAAGCAACTCGAGGACACTGCCACGCATGCGGCTACATGGACACAAACGCAAATTAATGCGCTGTTTCACCCGATAACCCGCACACCCTGCCCTTCCCAGATCTACTTGGCAGTGGCACGCAGATGCTTCCTGAGGAGCCTTCGTCTCACGCGTGCTACTAAGCCTTATGCCCCGAGCATGCCGCTCTTGGGTATGCCTGGCCCGACGGGGCCGCTCACGGAGGCCCACTTGGCTGGCTGGGATCAGGCTGGGGTGGACACACTGAGCGATTTATATGCGGATGGCGAATTGCTCACGTTCGCCAACTTGGCTGAAGACACGATTCTCCCGGCGGGACAGTTCCTCCTACACGCCTCCCTCTTGCACACACTCACTGCTTCCTGGGGCGACATGGCAGTGGAGCCTCCGGTGCATGCCTTCATGCAATACCTACATGTTATGGGCCATGGCGCTCACATCGTACACTGGCTGGCGCAGGCACTACAGGCGCACTCGCAGCCATCCACATTAACGCTGAGAGAGCGCTGGGCGACAGATAGGGGAAGAGACTGGACGGACAAAGAATGGGCACTGATACTGACCGGTCCGACGAACATCCCACGCAATCCCCGCTTTAAAATTATACAGTACTACATACTACAGCGCGCATACCTCACGCCCGAAAAAATTAACAGGTACTTTGCGAGGACAGATGCAACCTGCCCGCGGTGCTTACTACCGGGAGCGGACCTCTTACATATGCTATGGCACTGCCCAGAGGTACAGGCATACTGGGACGCCGTACTGACACTGCTCGCGCGCGGCGCTGATGGACGGCTCCCGCATACATGGGAAGCATGCATACTAGGGCTCTATCGGCGCACAAAAGACAATAAAGTACAGGCACGCTTTTGGGACATGGGTCTTATAACGGCCAAACGCTTGCTCACCAAGCATTGGAAGGCAACCGCCCCCCCACACGTTCGACATTGGAGAGCCTCTTTTGTTAATTGGGCGCAGGCAGAGAGCGCAGTGCTTCTTCGCGAGGAAACTGCAGGGCTCCGGAAGTTCCCCATCGCCCAACTTTGGGATAATCTCCTCGTGACATTCCAGAGGGCTTGCCGGGACAGGGGGATAACCTGAATCCCTGGGGTTTGTCGCTCCCCTGCTGGCGGGGCGGTGGCGGCCCCGGGACTGCTAGGGGGATGGCTCTTGCCCCCCCCTGCTTACCCCTGATTACCCCTGATGCCCCACACTGCCGCCCTGCATGGGACTGCCTCTGGGAGGTACTCGCTACGCAGCTATACCGCACACACGGAGTTCGCTGCTGCCACGGCCTGCGGGGACGTTCGCACTGTCCGGATGGGGGGTCGGACGGGGGGGGGCGTAGCCGATTTGCCCTGCCGGGCCGCTCCTTCTCTGGCGCGGGGGGGCGCCCTACACACAGGGTGGGCGGGTGCGGGCACGGACGCTGGGGAATTCCAGCCTTCTTGAAGGCCCTCTTTCTTTTTCCCCCTCCCCTGGCCCGCGGCTTCCCGCGCACGCTACGCAGTCCCGCTGTGCCCAGCTTGGCGGATGATGACCCTCCTGCTCTACCGCAGAATGATCTCCCCC
This sequence comes from Triturus cristatus, assembly GCF_964204655.1. Classification (NCBI taxonomy): domain Eukaryota; kingdom Metazoa; phylum Chordata; class Amphibia; order Caudata; family Salamandridae; genus Triturus; species Triturus cristatus. Next base: position 790,374,822 of record NC_140584.1, on the reverse strand, counting down.
TCCCTTCTTCCCCCTTCCCCTTGACCCTACTTGAGTTCACGACCCTAACCTTAGCACATACTATTGCCCTACATACACGGGATAGATATGGACTACGACGCTGCATACTAGACTCGCCGGATCTATGCGCTGCGATATAGATCGCTGTAAGCTATACTGCAACATCCTTGCCGCGCTTCGGCCCACACTCTGAGCATGATGCTGGCGCTCGGCTGCCCGGAGGCCTTTACACTTTGGGGTAACAGCGGCGTCCAATAGGTCTCCGGATCGGGGCCTGGGTGACAGCCGGCGCAGCCGTGGAGTGGGCTGGATCACAGCGCCTTCCTCTGTCGCCGATAACATGCACCTGGGACACCACAAAAAATCAAACACGCATAAACAGCGCCACACACCTACTCTCTTCACAACGCACGCACCTCCCTTCTGTACGCATGCTACCCTGTACAACGCCGCCGGACCCCCGGGTTGTCGGCTGAATGGCTGTGTTCTAACATCTGGAAGCGTACGCTTTGCTTAACTGCTTCGCCGCCTGGACGGTGACTGTGCGTTGTAAGATGATGCAACTGTGCACAATAAAGGTTTTTCAACAAAAAAAAAAAAAAAAAAAATGGAGGGGATTTCTTTAAGACTTGCTGAAACTATCAAGTTCTACGTGATGGGCTGAATCGATCCATAGATATGGATTCATCCTGCAAGTTGTTTGGCAGCAGCAGAACCCAACGTGTGTATAGTATCTGGAACACCAATAAAGGGCACATCAGATTATGGAGCGTCTGTGTGCACTCCCTGAATACATATTCATGCAGTACAGTGTGCAGGCTACACCAATGCAGAAGAAACCTATAGATAGACCTGCCTGGTCAGATCTACGAAATAAATACGAATAAAGAGGATGCCATCATGTATTTATTAAAGGTATGTAGATGGTGAAGCTCTGTCATAGGTGCTTAGAGTCACCTGTGTTCCAATGCATCAGAGAGGTCTGGCACCATAACACCAGACACTGAGTAGGGGCCTGGGTAGTGGATAGGCACAATCCGAGGAGAGGAGCAGGCAATGAAAGAGCTGCAGAACAGGCTCCTTTTGTACTGTAGAACTGCTAGCACACAGGAAGAAGGGAGGTAAGGTCCAGGGAAAGCACAGCCTCCATGGTCACGATAAAAGATGGTTCTTTATATGAAAAATGACTTCAGATGTGGGGATCACAAAATGGACTGCATCCCCAAAGTGAGAAATCCTGAATGTCGGCCTTAGAGGCAGGAAGAGAGTAGATTGTTTTCAGCAAAGGGAAATGACAGAGCAAGCTTCACTGATCAAGGGAGGTGACTGCAGATCTGAAGGTCATAAGATGGACCCTGGGATGTATAAATGAGCTTATTAATTTGTAGTGTACCTCTAGATTTCAGACCAGGAACAGATGGTTAGTATTGAGGGTAATCTTGTCCTTTTCATGAGCTTCTAGAATCACAAATAAGCTTCCCTCATGCGTTTTGTGTGTAACAGGCTGCACACACAAGAGCATGGCCATGCTGGAGTTACTACAACAGATAACAAGGACAGATCTTTGCCTCTGCGCCTCAAGTCTTCTGCGGCTTATACTATCATTTTTGCCAAAGTGGATCAGAATGTGGAAGAAATTTAACAGCCTTTGGAATCACCTACTTTTAATGTGTCTCTTCAGTCACCGAAAAGCACTCAGAGGTGACAGACTTGGATGCCACATTGAGTTTAACTTTGTATTAAGCTGTGAAAGTACCCCATCTTGGCGTCAGTGGTAGACATCTTCTGCACTGTGCTTCATAACTCAGTGTATTTAGATCTAAAAACAAGAGTGGGCTTAGGTGTTGAAAGTTTGATGCATTTTATGTACTTACCCAGTAGTAAGTGCTGCACTGGGCCCCAGCTCACAGAGCAGTTTTCAATCTGCAGAATAACCAATCTCTAAAGAACAAATTGCCCAACCATAGCTTCTCCGGAACAAACTTCTAATGGATCCAGTAGACCAGAAACAGAAGATGCTTGGCCAGCGACGACTGGATGGAGCGAACCACAAAGTGCACAATGAGGAGGGGTGAGGTCTTTACAACAAGCACTGCAGCCAAAAGTTGTATGGGCTACCTTCTTGGAAGTGTAAGGGGCATGGATGGCACCTTTTGGAATTAACCATTTTAGGCAGGGGGAATAAAGAAGACAGAGAACAGACTTGGGGATACATAATACAACAAAATGAAATTAATAAATTGCTTGGAAATCCCCCGCTGTGCAGGGAAAATCGCAGACCCCATTCACAGAAGAACTGATTAAAGTACAGAAAGCCAATGAATGTGTGTCATGCTTTTGTACTGGATTTCCCTTCGATATTTTTATGTTCTTTGCAAAATGTCCACCAAGAGTGGAATCATGGAAAATCGATGAAGGAGTATGTAAGAATATTGTTTTGCTGGACATCAGTCACTAAAGAAATATGTCCATGGGTGCATTTCAGAAAATTGGATCTGGGGGCAGTTAATGAGGAAGCCAGAAAGTTGATGAGCAGGATAAACTTCTAGGCTTTCAAAGATAGATTGATAAAAGAAACTCAGAGCGGTGGTGGGATCCCCAGTCTGTGGAAGGGCCAGTTCTAAGCACATGAACTGTTGTTTGTGAGACATTTTGCTAGCTTACAGTGGACTTCAAGCCTCTCCATTGCTTACCATTCGTTGACTTAATTGTCACTCTTATTCACTTGCTTCTCTTTGGTCAGTGAGTGCCAGCTTCACTTCCTCTTCTTGTGTTTGGCCCTTCCCCGCAGCATGGCCCAAGTATTTGTGTCCTTCGACTTCTTGTGCTTTCAGAGCTGCTTTTTTTTTGTTGAAGCATCTATAAGAGTGTATGTGTTTGCAGGCTGACTCCCATATGTGCGTCTGTCTCCCCCCCTCTATGCTACTCTCTCTCATCCATGTTCTTTGGCCCCCCTCTGTGTTGTTGCTTGCTCCCGCCTGCATACGTGTTGTGGCTTGCCCCCACCGCCATCTGTGTTGTTGCTTACCCCCGCCTGCATACGTGTTGTGGCTTGCCCCTACCGCCATCTGTGTTGTTGCTTGACCCCACCTGATGTCCGTGTTGTTGCTTGCCCCCCTGCTGTCCGTCTTTTTTACTCGACCCCGCCTGCTGTCTGTTACGTATCGCGCTATGCATGTGGAGCGCGGCCTAGAGGGTACGCGGCAGGGACACAGAGACCACACGCCAGGATGGTGTCGGCGCGAATGCCGAGAGGGCACGCCCATTTATTATATATACGCGTACGCCACCATCGTGGCGTACGCACAACACAAACCTAATGCGCGCTCTAGCGTGAAACGCTAGCGCGCTAACTGTAACATCCCTATCCAACTTAGATGACGAAACCAGGACTCGAGCACCAACAGTCACTCACTTACTTGGCAGGCAAAGTCTCTGAGACGGCTGCTTGGCGGGGGGTTTCCCCTGAATCCGTACCTGGTGGTCGCTCGGTTATTAGATTCCGCGGGAAGACCACTATTCACTCCGCTGACTCCGGAGTTAGGGCATTCAGCCCCGGGGGCTGACTCGTGCCTGACCTGGGGTTCCGTTGCCGGGACCAGGATATTGTCCATCTCATCTTCTGTGGAATCACAGTGATTTTCGGTGGCTTCTGGGATCTGCTTGAACCATGAGATGTTGCGTGTAGCCGCCTCCGCTCCTCGTCTGGCTGTTATCATTGTCCCATGTCTTTGCTCCACTCTCCAACTCCCGGGCTCATACCGAGGTTTGAATTTCCCGCCGGGTCTCCGGTTCCATATGAGGACATTATCTCCCGGCCCAAGGGCGCGCTCTCGACTACCTCGTGACCGGCTTACTTGTTGATTCCGGTGCGTCCTCCGTTGTAGGGCTTGCTCTTCCTCAAATGGTGGCGGGGCCCACCCTGGGGCCGTGGGGAGGCTATCCTGGCGATTTCCCTTGAGCATGAGGGTCCACGGGGCTTGTTTGGTGGAACAGTGAGGGGTGCTCCGATATTCGCCAAGGAACCGTTGGATCTCTCGCTCTGGGTCCTGGTGTTCAGTGCTCGCTATCCGCAGGACTTTATTTAATGTCCGCATAAAGCGTTCGACCTCTCCGTTGGCTTGGGGCCATTGCGGGGTGATCCGCCGGTGTCGGATGCCCTGGCGCATGAGGAATTCTCGGAACTCATGGTCCTGAAACGGAGGTCCATTGTCGCTTTTCAGTTCTGAGGGGCGCCCGAACATACTGAATATCTTCTCGAGTGCGGGCTCCACGAATACGAACGCTGTGGATGGTAGTGCTTCTACCAGGGGATATTTGGAGAAGTTGTCTATGACTACTAGGGTCACTCGCCCATCAGGGAGACTCCCGAAGTCTACACTGACTTTGTCCCAGGGATGTCTTCCCAGTTCTTCCGTCGCAATGGGTTCTGGCGGTTCGGGCCCGCTCGTCATTTGGCACGCCGGGCAGCCCCTCACCACGGCATCCACTGCGTTGTCCATCCCGGGGAACCACACCTTCCCTCTCATCCGGGCTTTCATCTTCTCGGTCCCCTGGTGCCCTTTATAGGCGAGGAGTGCGGTGTGGTTGCGCAGCGTTGCCGGTATGACGATTCTGGCCCCTCTCAGAATGACTCCCTCTCTGGTGGTGCTTAGCTCGTTCCGCACCCTCCAGATTTGCTGCATGTCTCTCCTCTCATCCTCCGTCCACGTATTGGCTGATTGTAAGAAGTTTGTCCATGACCCCCTTTGAAGAGCTTCTCGTGTCCTTTTCATTACGGTGTCATCTTCAGCTGCCCGCATGATTTCCTGAATTGTCAACACTTGGGGGCATGTCAGTGCAGCTATGAAATCGAGGTGTGCCTCGGCGTCGTCCTCTTCCCTCTCTGCACGGTTGTGTTCCTCTTTGTCGGGGTGTCTAGACAGGAAGTCGGCCGGGTTTTTGGCACCTGGGCGGTAAGTTATGTCCATGTGGTATTGTTGTAGTCCGATGGCCCATCGCTCGATTCGTGGTGGGGGGTGCGGTGCTGTCCCTTTGAAGAGGGGCACTAGCGGCTGGTGGTCCGTCACGACGGTGAACGGGTGTCCACATATGTATAGGTGGAAGTGTCTGCAACCCCACTTTATGGCCAGTGCTTCCCTCTCAATCTGGGAGTATCTTTGCTCGGTGGCTGTGAGCGCTTTGCTTGCATAGGCCAGTGTCGCCCATCGCCCTGGTTCTTGTTCCTGGGTGAGAACAGCCCCGAGCCCTACTGGGCTGGCGTCAACTAGCAGCTCAGTCTTTTTGGCTGGGTCGAAATAGACGAGCGTGGTCTGGTCGAGGAGCGCAGTTTTGATGGCTTGAAACGCTTGGTCCTCACGCGATCCCCACTGCCACGGGACGTCGCTCTTTGTGAGGTGCCTGAGCGGTTCGGCGATCGTTGCCAAGTTCGGGATCAATCGCCCACAGTAGGTAGCCATCCCTAGGAAGCTGCGCACCTCAGAGGCGGAGGCTGGTGCGGGGGCGTTCTTGATGGACTGGGATTTCCTTGGATCTACCTGAATGCCATCGTTGGTGAATGTATAGCCGAAAAATTCAATGCGCTGCTGGAAAAGTTGGCATTTATCCTTGTGGAGTGTGACCCCATACTCCTTGAGTCGGGTCAGCGTGGCTCGGACTCGCCTGTAGTGCTCGTCCACTGTTGTTGAATGGATCAATATGTCATCACTGACATTCATGACTCCGGGCAGGCCTTGTAAGATGTCACGGATGGTGTTCTGGAATATCTCTGCCGCGGATGAGATCCCAAAGTTGAGTCTCCGATATCTTCGCAAACCCAGATGCGTACTGAAGGTAGTGATGTACCTGCTCTCTTTTGCTAGTGTCAGCTGGTGATAGCCCGCATTTAAGTCCAATTTAGAAAACCACCGGGCCCCGTTGAGGTCAGCAATGATGTCGTCCATGGTGGGCGTAATGTGCCTCTCCCTCTTGATGGCTTTATTGGGCAGTCTCATGTCAATGCACACCCGAATTTTGCCAGGTTGGCGGGGTTTTTCGGCGATTACCATGGGGGACACCCATGGGGTTGGACCAGTGACTGTCTCTATGACTCCTTGTTCTTCCAGGTTTTTGAGCTCTTCTTCCACTAGTGGACGTAAATGGAAGGGAATCCGCCTGTGTTTCAGCGCTGTGGGTGCAACAGAATGATCAATGTGGAGTTTGACTGGTGGGCGTTTGATGTTCCCAAGACCGTTGAACAGCTCTGGAAATTGGTCCAGCAGGTTGGCCGTTTGGGTGTCCTGTACTTTCCGGACAAAAAGGTTGTAGCCCCAGGTCTTCAGCGGCATGACCGCTTAGGAGCGTGTCCACTTCTTGGTTGATGATATGTATGTCAATAGTCACCTCCGCCTCTCCTGTGCTCACTGGCACTTTCATCTTCCCCACGAGGGTTAGGGGTACGTCACTCCCGTAGGCATAGATTCGGGCTTTCGATGTTTTGAGTTCCGGCTTTGGCCTGAGGCGGTTGTACTGCTGTATTCCCATGACGGCGACTGACGCGCCTGTGTCGATTACCGCGTCCACTCTTGACCATGCCACCATGATGTCACACCGAGGTTGTGGCCTCCTCGTGCTCTTGAGGGCTCTGGTGAATGAGACAAGGTAGGTTTCCCCTTCGTCATCTGACTCTGAGTCGTCTCTATGCAGAGCTTGTGTCTGCCTGTGTCCAGCATCGGCGTGGGATGACAGGGACAGCTGAGATAGCTGTCTCACCATAGTTCTTGCCGGCTTTTTCCCTCTATGGTCTCTTCTCGTGGAGCGCTTCCTGCAGACCGAGGCAAAGTGGTTCTGGATGCCACAGTTCGTGCACGCCTTTCCCTTCGCTGGGCAGGTCCTTCCTGGATGTTCCTCGTACCCACAGTATCCGCATCGTGCTTGCGGTGACCGCCTGACTGACTGTCGAGGTGCGTTCTCGTGCGTCCGCACTGCGTCTGCCCGTTCCACCTTTATAGGTACACCTGGCCTTGTGCTGTGAGTGAGAGCCTGTTCCATTTCTTCAGCACGTGCGTCGGACAGATCATGGGATCGTGCAAGTACCAGTATGTCCGCCAGTGGAATGTTCGGTTGTCGGAGGATGAGGCTCCGCAGTTTCTTGCTTCGAATGCCGCATATTAGCTGCGCCCTGATCTCCTCCTTTGCTCTGTCACCGGCGAGATGTGTGTCCGCTAACACCCTCAGCCTGGCGTGGAAGGCATCCACTGATTCCCCCTTTTTCTGCCTTGCTTGTCGCAGTTTAAAATGTTCGAAATCTGGATTTGTCTGGGGGTCAAAATGTGCGTTGAGGGCTGCGACCGCTGCATCATAGTTGTCAGCATTCCCTGTGTTAGGAAGATGTTTGAAGAGCATGTAGACCTCTTCCCCCGCATAGTGAAGCAGGAGCGATCGTTTCACTGTGCCATCCGTTTCACGGGACCCAGCGAAGTAATTGTTGAGGCGACCAATCCATGTCTGCCAGCGTGGGGCGGCTGTGGCGGGGTCAGCAGTCTCGCTGAACGGCGGCAGGACGCCGGTTGGCGGGTGAAACGGGACAGCAGGCGCCGGGCGGGCATCATCACCCATGGTGCTATGGGGGTGAGGTGGAGCTGTGAGTCAGGTAGTGATAGCTGAGGATCGTGAGCCGGGCCACGTGGGGCACATGCAGGCTTGGCAGGGCAGAGCAGGAAACCAAAGTCTATTGGCCACGCCGGTTGAAGGCGAGGTGAGGCAGACGCACGGTCACAGAAACGGGTATTTTCATCCGTTGAATAGAGGCCTTGTGGTTGGTGCATACGTGGGCTCACCGTGGGGCAGGACAGCTCGCGAAGACTCTGTCGCAGGAGACAGCAGGCACCACTGGACTGGAGGCTGTGTGGGGGCCGTTAGGTCGTTTTCACGGGTCTGCCGCGATCGGGCCGAATCAGTGCAGCAGCTGCAGCTTCACGCGGTGGGTCAGACCGCCATCGTCACCATTGTTACGTATCGCGCTATGCATGTGGAGCGCGGCCTAGCGGGTACGCGGCAGGGACACAGAGACCACACGCCAGGATGGTGTCGGCGCGAATGCCGAGAGGGCACGCCCATTTATTATATATACGCATACGCCACCGTCGTGGCGTACGCACAACACAAACCTAATGCGCGCTCTAGCGTGAAACGCTAGAGCGCTAACTGTAACACTGTCTTTCTTGGTGCTTGTCCCCATTTTGGTTGTTTGCCTCACCCACCCCCTGTGTTGTTGCTTTCCTCCAGCTACCAAAAATAGCTAGAAACAAGCATTGGCAAAGCCAATAGGTCTCGCCGATGTGAGAGCTATTGGCTTGGTCTTTGCCCTTTAGCCATGTAGTGCTGGGTGCATTTCATAGCGCTATAAAGCAGCCCAGTGCTAGTTTTAAATAACTTTCAGCCATGCAATGGGGCTACAAGTTATGGGGAAAGTGCTATGACGGAAGGGTTGGAGGGAGTAAAATACCATGAAAAGGAGGGTCGTAGGGTGTAAAGCCCTTCAAGTCATTTATTATAGATGTCAGTAGCGTGAATCATTACTGTGCCAAATGCCAGTTATGTTGTGTGAGCTGCAGAACTTAATAATTCCAGCAGAAATTACAAAAAATGTTTGTTCCGTTCATCTGTCATCACAGCCCAATCTGATAATTAACCTTGTCTCCCCAAAACTCACTCCTCTTCTATTGTTGCACCGCCCATGTTTTGGGACTCCAGTCTTAACATTTTATTAGAGAGTCCTTTCTGAATAATTCCAGCAGATGGCGATGTTACCTTTCTTAGGAACCTTGTTGCCTACAGGTCCTAAATCGACATTCAACAGCGCAGTCGATCGTTTAGTAAATCAGAATTCTGTGGAAATCACTGTCGCGGGCTTTAGGAACAATACGTTACTTATGAAAACATACTGTAAAATGAAGCTCCACATACATACGTTTACGTTGGGACAGTGAGCCTTCGCACACTATAAATTGAAGTTGGATATACACGCAGTGGTGGCTGGTGATGTTTGAAATTGGGAAGTGTAAAGGTTTGTGGTGAGTCCCGACGCCGGTGGCGAGCGAGTCCGACCGTCAAAAGGTGGGTTGGGTTGGGGGAGAGGGGGGGTGGAGGAGGGGGGGGGAGTACAGGGGGGTGTGGGGGGGGGGGGGTGTTTCTTCCCCCGAGAAAGTTTTGAAAAAAGAGTGGGCAAATGGTGCATTTCCAAGCAATTTTGAGAGAGCCAGGTTAATAAAGCAATTGTGAGGTTGTTGTTATGACATCAATAATGAGATTTCATATGATAATTATATAGGTAGACAAATGGGAAAGCTTAAGCTAATAGGAACAGATAGGAACAGACTTGTAGAGCAATTTTGCAGTATTATCGACAGTGAGGCTGGGACCTTTGGTCCATCTTCCTTTCAGTAGTTTCACAACCACTGCCTCATCCAGCATCCATTTTACTGGTTCTTTAAATATTCTGGAAAACTTAAAGCCTATATTGAGCTTTCTGTCCAGCCAGGGGACACAGGAAAGGTTACTACTCATTTTTTAGAGCTAGGTGCACAGTATGCGACAAATTAACAACAGATTTGACAATAGGGCAGATCTTCAAAGAAGTCACACAAACGCTGAATTAAATCAGAAAGTCGGTAACCACCAAGAGGTGCTATCAAGTGCGGCATTTCAAACAATATTAGTTTATTGCCAATCACAATGCCAGGTACCTAGATCAGAGGGTAGGGGGGGGGGGCAGATACCTGCACCTTCATTACTTGACAGGTGTTCAGCTATGTTGCCCAGGCCAGAGGAGGTAACTGACCCCTTGAGGTCTATGTTTTTCCATCTCTAAGATAAGAGATTGTTTCACAGGTTTGTCCTTTACAACACGTGAGAACCTCTGGTACGAAGGTGTCATCTATTTAGTAAACAAGGAAGTGTGATTAGGTATTGGGTGCCCTTTATAACTACAGTTTTATGCCAGATGCTGATATATAGGCCTGTTTCCATACAGGACCTAGTGGACGCTCATTAACTTAGTAGGGTGGCATAACCCTCCTTCCCACACTTAAGCAGAGTAATCGGCAGGGTGCCTCTGGGAAGTGTGTAAGATAAAAAACCTTTCACATGTTGTTTATGATTTCAGTGACTTTGATGGAAGGCCATCATAAATAGCACTGCAAGAGAATGGTATAATGAAACTGTGGATTAGGGGAACAAATGCAACAGGACAACACAAAAGGGAGAAAAGGTGGAGCAAAGGATGGAAGGAGAGAAAGATGGATGGACCAGAAGTTCTGACCAGGAGAAAGATGGATGGGTGAATGGAACAAAGGAAGAGAGATTGTTGGAGAGATGGGTGGATGGATTGAGAAATTAATGGATTTAAGAAGAATCATTAAATGGGGGTAGAGAAGGATGGATAGGAAGTGAGGAAAGGTGGCTGGGGAGTAGGAAGAATGGAGATGGATAGGTGGATGACCAAATTCACTGAGAATGTAGGTGCAAAATATACCATGTAGTTTATTTCTATGGCTACTCTATTGAATCTTTGCGCTTTGGCAGAGGCGCTCACTGGAAGTAAGGTTGCAGGGGTGCTACACCATGCCCAAAATAACAATGCTGCAGTTTAGAAGATGAAGGAGCAATAAAGATGCCTTCAAATTTTGTTTTTATCCTTTCACATTTTCTGTGCACAAAGAGGTCAAATGTCAGACTCAGTCATTTGACAAATTGCTGCCTATTGTTTTAAAAGGGAGATTGGTATTTAATTTTCTTTCTCTGATTGCAGTGAGAGAATTTTGTAAAGTGAACTAAGACGATTTTGCTGGGTACAAAAAAGAAAAGGTTGTAGGATGTCATTTTTTTGTCACAAAATCAGAATTCAAAATCCTGCTGCGAATGAACTGTACAAACATTCCAGAATGCACAAGCTGCTAGGAAAGCACAAATGTAAGCACATCTCCATAATTCTGAAATGCAAAGGAAGCAGAAACTCAAAACAAATAAAGTCATTTTACTTTATGATGCACAGATTAAATATTCACTGAATCCCCATTTCCAGACATTATCATTTGTGTGTTGCATAGTCCCATCAGCACACCTGTACCCTAGACCCTGACTTCAGGTCAGGCCGCTCCCCGACCACACTAGCTCACCCTGCTAGCGCCGTGTCATCAGCTGCTACTGCCGTGAGTTCGAGGCCCTCCTCCACCCGCAGGCTCCCGCCTGCGCCTCATCCCTGGTGGCCCAGTGGTGGGCGCGTAAGTATCCTTCTCTGCCCCTGACTGGTGTTTACTCTGCTGTGTGCGTTTTTCATTTACTTAGGCTTCGTTTATTTCACTTTTTTATCTGTCTTACTGTACCCCCTCTGCTGCCCTCTGTGCCCCCTTTTTTGCTCTGTTTAGCCCGTTTTCCGGCCCTCTGTGCCCCGTCCGCTGGTTTCCATCGGCTCCCTCCCTCCTGCATCTGCCTCCCGTGCGGCCCGCCTCCCCTGTGTCCCGATTCGTCCTGCTCCCTCCTCCCAGCTGCTCCTCCCTCCCTCCCTCGTCCCCCCTCATAATGCAGGCCGCTGCGGAGAAGGATCAAACCCAGATCTGTTGACTGGGTGTGAGTGTTTGATTGGTTCTGATGCTCCATCCATCACCACCCCTTTTTGTACCGCTTGTGCGCCAGAGGCGCGCCAGGTGCAAGCCCGTCTGCGCCCGTCCGCACCTGGCCCGCGCCCAGCGCCAGAACCCCTGGACCCCACAAACGCCACCTCGCCAGACTCCGCTACGACGCTGACGCCGTCCACGCACTCAACACCAGCCGTTCAGCCACCTGCTACCGAGCCACCCCGAAGTGCACGCACGGACCTTTCTCCTGCCGCAGCTGCAATTTCACCTGCAACAGAGCCAGCAAACCTCCAAAGACCAGACCCAACCACCTCCGCTGCATACTCCTCAACACCCGCTCCGCACGCAGACACGCCATCGAGCTCTGGGACCTGCTCGACACCGACGCCCCTGACGTGGCCTTCCTGACCGAGACCTGGTGGAACGACTCCTCAGCGCCCGACATCGCCATAGCCATCCCTAGTGGCTACAAGATCACCCGCAGAGACCGCACCAACGGAATCGGAGGAGGAATAGCCATCGTCCACCCTCAAGGTCTCCACCCTCAAGACTGCCGAACACCTGCACTTCCAAATCCACACCGACCCCAACACCACCCTCAGAGGAACGCTCATCTACAGACCCCCGGGACCCAGGGCGCCTTTCAGCGACTCCATCTGAGGTTCCGTGGGAATCTGACTGACATTTTGGGTATGTTCGAATATGGACGAGTTTGGTATCTACGAACCGCAAATGACGAGTTTAGTGGGTGTACGCGTTTTTCGCTACGCTACTATGTACGGGTCGTCTCATTCCTGGGTATGCCCATCTGAACCCTTGGGTTCCATTTTAGATACGGCGTCCATTTTGTCTCTTGCCCTCAAGTAGCCAGCGAACGGACACTGTCCGCTTCGTGACCCTGGGATTCCCAAGCTTTCGTGGAGGACACATGTTCCTTTGAAGGTGTCTTTATGATGAGGGGGATGACACGGCAAGGGCAGATGGCTCCGCTCGAGGCTCATCTTGCCGTGCTAGTTTAATGTTTCAGTCGTGCATACATTAGGCACGGGTTCTTTGATCCTGCAATCAAGTTCCCGATATTGCTCTCTACACTGTTTTCTAAACTGTCGTGCATCCTTGTTTTCCTTTTTCCCTTTTCATTTGTTCCTTCCTCTAATTCGTTACGGTCAGAATGGAATGTGCTTAATGTAGGGATAATGTGCTTTTACAGTTGGGAACCGGCAATGTTGCTGTAATTATGTTTCGGGTTTATGAAAACATGAATGCGACCCTTTTTGAAGTTTATTGTGGGAACTGAGTTGTAACCTTTTGTTCGCCATGCTGTTCAATGACGAAAATGTGTATAAAAGGAGCGATCCACTTTTGCAATTTGAAGCAGTCTCTCAGAACCTACACGTTGTGTACTTCTTGCGATTTCTGTATCCCTGCAGTAAATAAATGCTGATCTTTGACGCCCCAGGAAGTGTCCCGTGTCTCTGTGTTTTGTACGCCGGAACAGGTAACCCACGAAGGTTTCAGGTGTTGTCCCCTGGCACCGCTGGGCCTTAGAATAGCCCAGTCCTTCAGTTGGCGCCCAACGGGGGGCGACATCAGCGGTACCGGTCCAAAGCCCGACGATCGTGAGGAACTTCGTGTGAAATCTCCGAGGGAAGGTGCACCCCGCTTCATCGATCCAGTTGTCGAAATAAGTGGCCCGAAGACTTTTCCCGCAAAGATTGCCGCCTCCTGACGGCTGCGACGGACTGATGCCCTGACTGTCGACCTGTTTTGGCGCCTGGCGTAGTCCTTTGTACGGCGAGACGATAGACGGGCCTTCCTGGTGACGCCATTGCTCTTTCAGTTAAGTATTTGTGGGTCGCTCCTAGAGTAGACCTGGTTGTTTGCATGGTTCCATTTCATTTGTGGTTCTTACTTGTTGGTTCTTAGTTGTTGGGTTTTATTTGACAATTGCAATTGCCAAAAACCGAGGGTCTTGCATTTTTTTGCGAGGACATCGTAATTCGATAGCCCTTGAAGTTTGTAAACTCGGTTAGTGTGCACGATGCCTGGCCGTAGTACTTTGTTTGGTTTCCTTAAATGTTGCAGCACGGATTCCCGACTGGAGGATTCATGTCCGATACCTCCAGTTGGAACTCCAATTTATGAGCTCTATAGTCGCCACGGAGTAGGTCCTATCGTATATAATGAATATTGGATTTGTTATACTAAAAAGGATGGTGTTCTTAGTTGGCCACCACATGGTAGTTTCGAAACTGCAATATTGGATAATCTTGAAACTAAATTGTTTAAAAAGAAGGCTAGGCCGGCCATGTTTGATTCCTTTCGGTTATGGCGTAAAGAGGCCAAGCAGAAAGAAATCAAACAGTCTAAGAAAAATAAGAGAGAAGGTGTTATTGCGGTAATGCGAAATGCAGAACAGTATCAGCGAGACAAGGATGAGAAGGAGCAGGAAGTTTTTGCTAGACTGCATCATATGGCGGTGGATAAATGTTACCCGGTTTTACCGTCTAGTCCTGATAAGACGGGAGAAGAAGTGGTCGAGGATCCATTATTGTCTTATCTATTGAAATCACCACCTCCCTATGCACCAGACACTGTGGGTCCTGTGATCCCTCCTGTTCTTCAACCTGTTGTCTTGGCGGCTGCTGGACAGCCTGTCGTTCCTCCTGTTCTTCCGAATCCCCTTGTGCCGCAAATTGTTCATCCTCCGCTACCAGCTCTTTTCCCTATTGCTCCTTCGCCTGTACCTCTTCAGTCTATTGTTCCTACTACTCCTGCTATCTCGACTACTTCTACTATTTCTACGGTTACCCCTAATGTTGTTGCTCCTGTACTCCCTTCTTCTTCCCCTTCTGTTCGTAGTCGTATATTTAATGCTGTCGCTAATCTCTATTCTCCACTTTTTGGGCCGATACTTGGGTCCGATCTTTCTGATGTCTCTCAGAGGCGCAGTCAAATTCCTGACGGTAGAGAACGCGAGTCGTTAGTGAAACTGGCGCGTAAATGGATTAGTCATCCTGCGAAGTACACTTCGCGTATAGTTTTCGAGACGTTTTCTCAGTTTAATGAGCCCACACAAAGATTTGTGTACGAGGAAATGTGTAAATTTTGAGAGAAGAGTGGGATAATGATGCGGTAGACAATGTACCGCCCGAGATCACTGAACTTCAGAATCAATTTTCGAGTGGTATGATTGTGGGTAATAATGTTCGACGTGCTTTAGAGCGTCTGTTATCTTTTCGATCTACGGTATCACCTCGAGCATTGTTTGAGGGTGAAGCTGAGGAGCGGACGGCACAATCTGGTCAGTACCCTATGCGGGAAGTTCCCCCAGTGTGGATGCCAGGTGATCCTGCTGCTAACCCTGCTATTCCACCACACTTTCAGAGAGTTTGGATACACCTCCCCTGGAAGCGATCGGAAGTTTTGCAGGTGAAGCAAACTTTGCCTGACCCCCGCAAGAATCCGGCAGGTTATTATAAGGAGTTATCCCAATTAGTGGATGCTACTATTATGAACCTTGCCGATATCGACATGTTGTTCGGTAATGTAGTACCTCAACCGATTTGGGCGAAAATCCGCCAAGAGAATCACGCAGCTGAGTTAGGCGGTGATTGGGCTGCACTTGCGGCGGCTGACGCACGGCAAGTTGGTAGGGCTAAACCTGAACAGCTCATTGAGAATCTGCCCCAGAGGATAATTACACTTATGAAGACGCTTATGCCAGCAATAAGAGTTAACTGGGACAAACTGTCTGCGTGCAAACAAAAGAAGGATGAGAGTGTCTCCGATTTCTTTACGAAATTTGAGGAGGCATTCATCGATCACAGTGGTCAGGATATGAGCACTGAGGGAGGTCAGCGACTGTTTGTTGATAAATTCGTATCGAATCTGTTGCCTGAACTAAGCAACAAATTGAAGAATTCTGAAAGTTCGTAGGCTGTTTCTACCACTGCGCAAATTTTAGCTACGGCCCAATACTACGAAAATAGAGAGAAAGAAGAGAGCGAACGTGCAGATAAGAAAACGAAGGATCTTAAAACTAAGGTCTTATTGCAGCAAGCGTATCCCCCGCGCGCGATTCCAAATGACTCGCAACAGCAAAATCGATTACAGTCACAGTTTCCTAGGTCACAGCCGCGTACTGGCTCCTCTACACCACGAACTATGCTGGGGTATAATCAATGCGCGTATTGTAGGGGTGAGGGCCATCTGAAGTTTAATTGTCCAGTCTTGCGTGACCGCAACAATGGTGTTTCGGCTCGAGGAGGTCGTAGTGGTCCTCAACAAGCCTCACGTGGTAGAGGTCGCGGTGTTACCCACTTCAGCAGACTCGCAAAATTGCTTTGATCGGCGCGATTTTTCGACTGGTAGATCTGCACAGTATCATGTGGACGACTATTATGTCGAGCATGATGTTGCTGCTGACGGTAATTATTAGGACAGCAATAGACAAAGAAAAGGAGTGGTATCGGTCCCGGTTGATCAGAGAGGGCCTTATGTCGCAGTTGCCACATTGGGCGTCGTTGAACCTTTTCTGTTGGATACTGGTGCAGCGAAAAGCTCCATCATGCATTCGAAACTCCCTGGCGCGCCTTTGTCTGGCTTAATGAATGTTTCTGTTGGATTCTCTGGCGCCCCCGTTCGCAATCCAGTTTCTTGCCCGTTGCCCCTTTCAATTGGGTCTTGTGAGTTAGAAGCTCCTTTGCTTTTGACAACTGGTTGTGGTGAGAATCTTTTGGGTCTGGATTTTTTGAAACGGTTATATGCGACTTTGTACTGTTCTCCTGCGGGAGTGGAGCTTACGTTGGGTCGGAAAGTGATCTCTCCTATGTATTTGTCGACTGATAAGCTCCCACCGGAATTGAGTTCTCTTCCTAAGTCTTTGTGGGCGACAGGTCCCAACGATGTGGGCCTGTTGGATATACCACCTTATGTTGTTCAACTGAAATCAAATGTGCGCTTACCACGCATTCCCCAGTATCGTATCTCTCTTGATGGAGAACGAGCACTATTAGCGATCATTTACGATTTGATCGATAAAGATGTCATCGAAGAAACTCGGGGTAACGTGTGTAATAGTCCCGTGTTACCTATTTTGAAACGAACTGATCCATCCAAGCCTCCTGTGTATCGTTTTGTTATTGATTTGAGGGAGGTAAACAAAATTGTAACTCCACAGTTTCCCGTGGTGCCTGATATTACAGCTTTGCTGACTCTGATTCCAGCTTCTGCATCATGGTTCTCGGTAATCGATCTGAAGAATGCTTTCTTTAGCATTCCGATTGCTGAGGAAAGCAGAGATCTATTCGGTTTCTCATTAGGTGGTCGCAGTTTCAGGTTTAAACGCGCACCTCAGGGCTACTGTGAGAGTCCATCGATCTATAGCCAAGCGCTTAAGAGCCAACTTGATGCGTTTGTGTTACCGGCTGGTGCGGCCTTGATTCAGTACGTTGATGATCTGTTGGTAGCTGCTGACACTGAACAGATTTGCAAAACTGCTACAGTATCACTGTTACAGCATCTATGTGACTTACATCACAAGGTGTCACCTTCTAAATTGCAATATTGTTGTCAAGAAGTAACCTATCTAGGTCACTTATTGTCAAAGGAGGGAAGAAGGTTGACCCCAGAAAGAATTGCAGCGATCGCTCGAATGACTGTGCCAACAACTCAGAGAGATGTGCGTGCCTTTCTAGGTATTACGTCATACTGCAGACAGTGGATCCCGAACTTTTCACTGTTAGCGAAGCCATTGATAGCTCTCACGTGCAAGGATGTTTCGACTCCTTTGACATGGACGGAAGAATGTCAGAAAAGTTTTTCTGAACTGCGTGACACG
Source organism: Triturus cristatus (assembly GCF_964204655.1). Lineage (NCBI taxonomy): Eukaryota > Metazoa > Chordata > Amphibia > Caudata > Salamandridae > Triturus > Triturus cristatus. Next base: position 790,357,365 of record NC_140584.1, on the reverse strand, counting down.
TTGTGTTCGGCTCTTGTGTTAGGTACTCCTGATTACAGTAAGCCATTTACACTATACGTTCACGAGAGAGAAGGTTGTGCGTTGAGTGTTTTGACGCAACAATTTGGTGGTAAGCAGCGTCCATGTGCATATTTTTCCTCGACCTTAGACCCGGTAGCTAGAGCATTGCCGAGTTGCTTGAGAGCGACAGCGGCAGCTGCGGTGTCTATTCGACAATCCGCAGGTCTGGTTATGGATAATATGCTCACAGTGATGGTTCCGCATGCAGTTGACACTCTCCTGAATCGTACAAAAACTCAACATCTGACGAGTGCAAGGTTGTCCGGTTACGAGTTGACACTTTTGGCAAGTCATATACAGATCAAGCGTTGTAATGTGCTGAATCCGGCGACATTGTTGCCGACTAATGTGGAATCAAATGATGTACCACCACATGATTGTTATTTACGAACTGAGGAAGAAATGAAGGGTCGTGTGGACCTGAAAAACACTCCATTGATAGACCCCGATGGCACTTTGTATGTTGATGGTTCATGTTTTAAGTTGCTGAATGGCAATGTGACGACAGCGTATGCTGTAGTGACGTTGAGTACGGTTGTGGAAACTGCGAGATTAAGTCAGAATTCAGCGCAAGCGGCAGAGTTGATTGCGTTGACGAGAGCGTGTGTTTTGTCTAGAGGAAAGCGAGTGAATGTGTTTACTGACAGTCAATACGCGTTTGGTGTTGCGCATAGCTTTGGCCGATTGTGGAGAGAGAGAGGATTTATGACATCGCATGGTACGAAGATCCAACACGGACAGCTTGTGAATGATCTTTTGGATGCACTTACATTGCCTAAACAGGTGGCAATCATTAAATGTAGTGCGCATCGAAAGGTTACGGATGATGTTGGTCGTGGTAATGCATTTGCGGATGAGATTGCTAAGGAAACGGCTAAGAATCTTGCGTCCCGAATGTATGTTACGAGTCCAGTGAGGTGGCCTATGGAGACTGGTATGTGTGAAGACACTGTTGAGAGCGTGAAAGCAATTCAGAATGAGGCCACTGAAACTGAAAAGACCAAGTGGAAGGAAAGTACGGGAAAGTTAGACACCCATGGATGTTGGGTTGACTTGTCGGAATGTCAGAGGTGGATGTTACCGGATGCATATGTGCTAGCCGTTGTGACTATGGCTCACGGCTTGTCACACATTAGCGCGAAAGGTATATGTAAGTTATTGTCTCCGGTATGGAAGAATGATGGTATCGCCAAGTGCGCTGAGAGAGTGGTTAAGAATTGTATGATATGTTTGATGTATAATCCTGGCAAGGGCACCCCTGCTCCACCTGGCCATTTTGCCCCTCCTACGTGTCCCTTTGAGGTTATCCAACTGGACTTCATCCATATGGAGAGATGCAATAATCTGAAGTACGTTTTAGTTGTGGTTTGTGCGTTCTCCAGATGGATAGAGGCCTATCCTCTTAAGGATAATACTGCCCTGTCCACAGCGAAAATCCTACTGAAGGAATACTTTCCTCGGTATGGAATGCCACGGATTGTGTGGTCAGATAACGGAAGTGAGTTTGTGGGAAGTGTGATGCAGAGTGTGTGTAAGGGCCTTGGAATTCGACAAAAATTCCATAGCGCCAATCATCCTCAGGCAGCGGGTTTGGTTGAAGGGTACAATGGTACTCTGAAACTGAAACTTGCAAAGATACAAGCTACGACTGGTTTGTCATGGCCTGATGATTTGCCTCTGGCTCTCTTATCAACTAGGGCGACTGTGCACTCTCGAGTAGGGCTTAGCCCATATGAGATTGTGTTCGGCCGCCCTGCAAACATTTGGGGAGTCCCGAGGCCTAAGGCCTTTGATAGTCTTGAGTATCCAATGTTAATTGATTATCTTCATGATCTGACTGCTAAACTGAGGTTAATTCATCAACAGGTTTTTGAAGCTTTACCGGCACAGACAGAGGGTCCTGGACATCGGCTCCAACCGGGTGACTGGGTTGTTACCCGTAATTTTGGCAGAAAACGCAATCTGGAGCCAAGATTTGTGGGTCCCTTTCAAGTATTGCTGGCTACAAGGACTGCAGTTCGGTTGGAAGGCAGAAAGAACTGGGTGCATGTCACCCATACTAAAAAGGTTCCGATCCCTTCACCAGCAGATAATTGGGTGAGAACTGGTATTGCGACAGCGGAAACCGAGACCCCTCTATGTTACGTGCCGTTTAGCGATGCTCAACCTGTAGTAGACAATTCATTGCAGCCAGACACATCTGTTGAGTCGTCAGTCCTGGAGAACTCAAGGTCTGAATTGTCATCTGATCGATTGAACATTGTTTCACCAGCTGAACAATTATTATTTTTTTTTTTTTTTTTTTTTTTTAAACCGTTTATTGCAGTTCGTAAGAGTTACAGGTATGGGCCTACAACCATCCGGCCGGCCGCTAGAATGACAAAAACATATTGCACACACACAGTAAAAGTCTCTAGGCAGTGCAGAGCAGTGAAACAGGAGTAATCAATGGTGCAGGCCACACAGCTCCAAGCCCACAGTACGGTTCCCTTTTCTTAAAACAAAACAACACCAAAAAACCACACCCGCAAGGCAACCCGCGATCCAAAATAACAGCACGTGCTCCATAAGTGGGGGATCCAAACCCGCAGCAGAACTCTGGAGAGGGGAATGGGAATAGATCAGGGACTGGGGGACCGCGCGCCCGCGGCTGAGGGAGGGGGGCCGTCTAGGGAGACGGAGCAGGCGAGGCAGCCGGTAGCAGTGGTGGCTCACAAATACCCCCGCGGTAGGCGTTCCAGGGGCCCCAGAGTTTCACCCACGCCCCAGGCTTACCTCTCGCCACATACACCACCTTTTCACGAAACATACACCAATCCATATGCTCTTTCCAGGCCGACACCGCAGGGGGCCTCTGGGATCCCCACAATTGAGCAATGTCGCGCTTGGCTATCATGTATCCCAGAGTCACCCACCGCGTCTGCGGGACCGAATAGTCATTCGGTTCCCATACATTCAGCAAGCATCTCCTCGCTTCAGGCAGCAGCGCCACACGCGTCACCACACGCAGGACCTCATGCACACCACGCCAGAATCGCTCCACCTTCGGGCACTCCCACAGTATATGCATGAAAGTCGCCAACGCACCACAGCCACGCTTACACATTCCGTCACCAGCAAAACCCATACGCAGAAGCCTTGGCCCCGTCACATAAACCCGGTGAAGGATCTTGAGCTGGACGAAACGAAGGCGAGCCGGGATGGCCACCTCTTTCGGAGAGGCCACCGCGGAAATCCAATCCTCATCGTCCAGCTCCAGCCCGTCGGCAACCCAAGCCTCGCGGAGACTAGTAAGCAGGCACGATCTATCGTTGATCAGTTTTTTGTATATGAGGGAGATCGTGCTGTCCGGGACATGGCCATCTAGGACTCTGTCCTCCAGGGGGGAAGACTCCGGAATGGATGCGACATCCGGGAAGACGGAGCCCAGCGCATGGCGGACCTGTAGGTACCGAAAGTACTCACTGCCCTGCAGCTGGAACTCCGCCTGCAGCGTCTCAAAAGTTTTGAATCCCCCCCTCGTCCAGAGATCTCCCACCGTGCTGATTCCGATCGTGTCCCACTTCTCGAAGCCCTTCGACGTCCACAGGGAGCCCAACCTCTCAGACGCATACAGCGGTGACGCCCGGGTCAAACGGTCCTTCCACCCCATAGCTGCATTAGCCGCGTGCCAGACACGCACCATGACACGCGTCGGTCCCGTCAAACGGGAGTCGGGCGCGCCAGCGTAGAGCGCTCGATTGTAATCGCCACCGGGCAGGAGCATCTTATCCATCTCAAATGCCGGGTTCAAGGCGGGCCCGTAAAGGCCATGATTAATTGCAGCTAGTTGGGAGGCCCAGTAATACCGTTTAATGTCAGGGAGGGCGACCCCCCCCATCGTACCACGGGAGCGTCAATTTAGCCAGAGCAATGCGCGGCCTCCCGTCCCAGAACAGGCGCCGCTGGAGGCCCTCCACCTCACGGAAATAGCGTGCCGGGACCAAGTCCATAGTATTCTGGAGGGCGTAGAGGAAGCGTGGCAGGGACATCATTTTAAACAAGGCCGCTCGGCCGAGCGGCGAGAGCGGCAGACGCCGCCAGCGCACCACGTCCTCCCTCAAACGCCGGAGGGGGGGTAACAAATTCCGCTCATAGCGGGCCTCCGGGTCAAGAGTGATATAGATACCCAGGTACCGAAAACCTTGGGAGGCAATCTGGATCGGACAGTCCCGTGGTAGGGCCGGAGCCTCCCCGGAAAGCACATATACACAGGATTTCGCCCAGTTGATGACCAGGCCTGAGTTGCAACCGAATGAACGCAAAACATCAACCAGGACGATCAGTGATTTACGCGGGGAGGCGAGATACAGAAGGATATCGTCAGCATAGAGGGACACACGGTCCTCATGCTCGGGGGTCCAGCGGAGACCACGGATAGAAGGGTGCCACCGCAGCCACTCCGCCAGGGGCTCCAGGGCCAGGGCAAACAGGAGAGGTGACAGGGGGCAGCCCTGTCGCGTACCCCTCCCCAGCGCGAATGGGGCCGAGACTCGCCCATTCACTACCACCTGCGCCAATGGGCCCGAATATAGCAATTTGACCCAGCTAATGAAACCCGGGCCAAACCCGAATTTTGCCAGCATCGCCCAGATGTATGGCCATTCAAGCGTATCAAACGCCATGGTGGCGTCCAAGGACGCCAAGATGGCCGGCTCCCGCACAAATGGGACACGCGCGAGCACCCCGTGCAAGCGCCGCAGATTGAGCGCCGTGTTGCGGTGCGGTATAAAGCCAGATTGGTCTTGGTGGACCAAATCGCCCACCAAGCCAACCAACCTGTTGGCCAACACCTTGGCGAGGATTTTGGGCTCCGCGTTCAAAAGCGAAATCGGCCTATAGGATGTGACCCGTTCACGGGGCCTCCCCTCCTTGTGGATCACCACAATTGTGGCTAGACGCTGGTCCGGCGGGAGGGAACCCCGCGAGTGGGCCGCCAGGAACATCGCGCGCAGGTGGGGCGCCAACACATCCGGGCGTAGCTTGTAGAGCTCGATGGGAATACCATTGGGGCCCATGGCCTTGCCGGATGCAACCGAGCGAATAGCCAAGGCAATTTCGTCCGAGGTGGGAGGGGCGTCCAGCGAATCCCTGTCCTCCAACGTTAGGGAGGGCAGTGCGATGTCCCGAAGCAGGGCATGGGAGTCTGCCTCCGAGCAGGGGGAAACCGGGGAGTAGACTTCGCGGAAATAATCCGCGAAGCAGGAGACAATGGCTTCCGGCTCAGTGACACACGCACCATCAACACTCTCAATCAAAGGCACCACACGGCTCGCTCTCTCCCTCTTATCCAACCACGCAATCAATTTGCCAGCCTTATCACCCACATCATACAATCGCCCCTGCTGCTCTCTACTGAGGCCCCTGGCCGCCTCCGTGACGAGGGCCCGATAGGCCGCCTGCTTTAGGTGTAGAACATGCAACTTGTCGTCTGTTACCCCGCTTCCCAGGTCACCCTCCAGTTCTGCAATCTCGGCCTCTACCCGGGTCACCTCCTCCCGCTCGCGCCGCCGGGCATGGGAGATAAAGGAGAGGGCCTCCCCTCTAAGGACTACCTTGAAAGCCTCCCACAGGGAGATGGCCGAAGAGACCGACCCCACATTCTCATCGAAATATCGCTGTAGGGATTTGATCAAATCAGCACGAATGGTGGGGTCGCGCAAATACCATGCATTGATTGGGGCCACCCTGCCATCCCCCCTCGGGAAGACATCGAGATGCAACAACAATGGGGAGTGGTCTGAGATACCCCGCGCCAGATGGCGCACCTCCCCCACCCTCCCTGCGTGGGCCGCCGGGACAAGGATGTAATCAAGCCGCGAGAGGCTACCATGGGCACCCGAGTGGAAGGTGTACTGTCGCAATGCAGGATGCTTTAATCGCCAGCAATCCACCAGGCCCAGCGTGTCCAGAAGGCCGGGCAGCCACGCCTGTGCCCGGGGGAGGTCCCTAGGGGGGTGGCGATCCATAGACCCAGAGGCTACCGCATTAAAATCCCCTCCAACCACCAGCAGGCCACTCGGAAGGTCCAGAAGGAGGCGCCCCAGGTCCGCAAATGTGGTGGCTTGTAACCCAGGCGGGACGTACACTGATATAAAGATAAACACTCTACCCTCCATTCTTCCCACCAGAACCGTGTAGCGTCCCCTCTCATCATGGCGCACCTCATCAATCTCCAACGGGAGCGAGTTCTTGATCATAATACCCACCCCCCGCGAGCCCGAGGTGAAGCCAGAATGGGCCGCCAAACGATATCCCCGCCGGTTCATTGCATGAAAGGAGTTACCTATAAGGTGCGTCTCCTGCAGGAAGACAACATCTGGTGAAATACGTTTTAAGTACTGCAGGACCACACCACGCTTAATCCTATCCCCCAGGCCGTTAACATTCCATGACAACACAGCCAAATCCCTACCCCCCATCATACGTCGAAACAATCGGTCGTCCCCCATCGAGCATCCTAAAAACAACAACGTAGTAGCTGGTTTGCCCTGCGGTGCTAACAAACAACACACCCCCCCCACCCCCCGGTCCCAACAAAACTCCCCCCTCCCTGCACCCCTGCATGAGCCCAGACAGCCCCCCCAAAGTGCAGTGTGCCTGTCGCCCCATAGCTAAAATACTAACTAGTCCCCCAGAGGAGGAGGGAAGCCCCCAACAGACCCCGCACGACCTCCATAGGAGGGGAAAAATACGCAATCAATAAATGGTGAAGGAACAACGTCCAGAGCAAGGCCTAAGCAGTCACCCCTCAATTCTGCTCCGGCGGGCCCTCCTCGCCAGCCGCGCCCCCCCCGCCCCCCCGGCCCCGATCTCCAGGCAGAGTGTCCAGCCAGTCCCCAGCCGCCTCGGGCCGGTCGAAGAAGTGCGTGCGACCATCCACCTCTACCCTCAGCTTAGCTGGAAAGAGCATTGAGTACTTGAGGTTCAGGTCCCTTAGGCGACGTTTAACACCAAGAAAGCTCTGCCGCTGCTTCTGGACCGCCGGGGTAAAGTCTGGGTAGAAATGTACCTCCATGTTGTCAAGCTTGACCGGTCCCTGTTGTCTGGAGGTCTGGAGGATAGCATCTCTGTCCCGGAAATTAAAAATCCGGGCAATGAGAGGCCGCGGCGGGGCACCAGTCTTAGGTCTGCCCCCGGGGACCCGGTGAGCACGCTCCACCGCAAAAAGCTTACTCAGCCCCCGGGGCTGGAGATGGGTCAGGATCAACTCTTCCACGAAAAGATCCGCCGCCTCCGCCTCTCGTCCCTCCGGCACCCCCACAATACGGACATTATTCCTCCGGGCCCGACCCTCGGAGTCCTCCAGTCGCCGGTCCATCAGGGCGCTCGCCTGGCCAAGCCGGCGCACCTCCTTCTGGAGGGCCACCACGTCTGTCGTGAGGCTCGTTGTGGTGTGGGCCAGGGAGTCGACTCGGTCGTTTGTTTTGGACAAGTCTGCCCTCACAAGGCTCACATCCACCAGGACCGAGTCTATTTTTTGCGCTAAGGTGTCGAAACGCTGGTCCACCGAGGCCTTCATCTCTGCGATGGCGCCCATGACGTCCCGGAGGGTCAGATCCACCGGATGAGCGGAGGCCTCCGTCGGGCCCACCGGGGATGCACGCGATGTCTCCGGAGAACCCTTCTGGAGCGTGTAGCGGTCCATACTGTTGGCCTGGTGCGCCGTGCCACGGCGGGTCGTCTTCACCTTCGCCCGGTCGCCATCTTGTTTGGTGGACATGCTGGCTCTTCCACCGTCGTGCCAAGCACCCCAAACGGGCCGCTATACCAAGTCACGGGTGCCAGGGGGGGGCAGGGGCGACCACCGAACCGCGGGTCAACCCACCGCCGGCGGGTCAGCCGGGCTCCTGGACAAGGCCACACCACCACACCCCGCTCCGCAGTCCGACCCCGCTTGAGAGCTAGGAGGGCGCAAAAGCGAAAGTGAAAGTGCGGGGTACGCCAGTCGCCCAGCCCCGTTCGCCGCTGTTATTCACTTTGTCCCCGGATCGCCCCACTACTCCAATCCGGGGGGCCGGCGAGGAGAAGGCCACAACCTTCGATCGATGCTCCCACCGGCGTCCGGGGTCCGATTCGAGCCCAAAAAACGGGTGGCGCCTCAGCTCCGGTTCCCCAACACAGCCCCCTCAACAAGGACAGGATATCGCCAGGATTAATTCAGGAGGTCGCGGAGGTCCTCGGGAGCCTCGCACCTACGTGGCCATCTTGGTTGCGCGCTAGGCTCCTCCTCAGCTGAACAATTATTTGAAGAGCAGACTCGACCTGGAAGAAGTCGATATTTTCTTCGTTCACATGACAAAGACTGATAAAATTTTTCTATATTTTCCTTTACTGTTGCCACGAACATTAAGAACAATTGCATCCTTTGTTGATTTTTGAGTTTCTTTCTACGTGTACTTTTTACAGCTAAGAGATTTTTATTAAGTTGGATGTTTGTCTAGGAAAACCTATCATCCGGGTTAACCGTAGGGCCGTGCGGGTACTTCCTTCTGTTTAGCAGGTTCCTGATACTAGGTCAGTTACCTTTTGTCGATTTCTGGGAACTCCTGGGAATTGATAATCGCTACTCAGAACGAAGTGCGTCAAGGACGTCACGGACGGTTTTTAGAGGATGGCGTTCTCTAAGCTGTTGGAAGTAGAAAGGATGTCGGCGCAAAGATCACAATTGTATAAAATTGTACGAACGAAATGTTTTTTGTTTCAGGTATTTCTACTGTTTCTATGTTATTGGTGAGTGGAGTATATTTTGGAATACAGTCGTTATTACCTTCCATTTCACCTACTTTTTCTCCTAAATTAGGTTCCCTTACTACTGTTTCTCCACATTCCTTTCATCCTCTGCCCCAACATGAACAGGTTAGGCGTGCAGAATTCATGAATAACTCCTTCGTTCAACTCCTACATCAGCATCAGTTGGTGATGAATACTACCAACTGTTGGGTGTGTGGGTTAATGCCACATACCATGGATAGGGGTATTCCGTATTTGGTTCTTCCTTACAGTTCCCAGGGGTCAGCTCGAGCATTCCAAACTATGTTCCGTAGTGCACTGGATTCCTACCCCAGTCGAGAGCCACGTTCTGCAAACTTTGGTCCTGGTCCGTACCACAAGCCTTTGGTGATAGCGATTGCTGATCTAGATAGAGATATTTTTGATGCATCGCTTATTACAGATGAAGAGGTACAAGCCTATAAAGATTTGAGTGAGGCTGAGTATAGTATGTCAGTGGGTGATAGACAGCTCAAGAGCTCGTCTCCAATATGGATCGTACCCCACCTCGGTAATTTCTGCTTGAAAGGTCTTGGTCGAAATCCGAGAGCCCAGTTTGGTGAGAGTGCTTGTACTGACACGTACGTTCTACCGATGCTCTCTTTCCCTGTTTTCCTGACTGCCAAGGGTACCTATTTCGTATGTTATGAGCGTGCATATACCTGGTTGCCCCGTGACTTCTCGGGAACCTGTTATATTGCGAATCTTTTACCACCGACTTTTACGGTTGCCTCAGACTATCACAAAACTAGAGTTGTGAGAGGCGTTATTAGCGAAGAGGACACCGCTGGTCAAGAAGCAGGATGTTTCTTTAAGGGTTTCTTGCCGTTTTGGGGACCTATGGTTAATAGTAGGAACCTGAGACAGTTGACCCGTGTGGTAGAATTGACTGCTAACATAACTGCGAGTGCTCTTGGTAATTTAACAGCGGAACTTCAGGCGGATAGACTTATGACGTTGCAGAACCGTATGGTTCTAGACGTTGTTCTTGCAGACAGAGGTGGTGTGTGCAAAGTGATTCATTCGAGCTGTTGCATTTTTATTCCTGACAACGCTCCAACCGTTTACCAAGCCATCTCGAAGTTGCATAAGATCTCCGAGTCCATACACGTGGATGAAGGTAATTGGACGCTTCTAGGATGGTTTTGGGACCTGATATCAACCTGGGGTTGGAAGATTCTGATGATCGTAGGGGTTGTTGTAACGTTTCTGTTCACGTGTTGTCTTTGCGTGCAGTGTGGTCCGGCCTTATGTGGCCTCTGTGCTACAACGTGTATAAGACGGCCATCAGTTACCAAAGGGACGTTGATGAATAGAATGATGTTCCAGCAGCAACTGAACGATTTGATGAATATCGAAATCGATTCTGATCTCGACTAGTGCTTGCCTACATGAGGGCAAAAGGAGCGTCTGAGGTTCCGTGGGAATCTGACTGACATTTTGATGGCCGGTTAGAGGGCGAAACACGTGTTGGCTGTGCCATCCTTGCTCTTTTCTGATAAACAAATAAAAGCACAAACTTCTCACCAGTATCGCTTGATATACTTGCATCAATTGGATATTTTATCATAATCAACCATAAAAAATCCAGACTCTTGCCCGGACACACTAAACTCATCCTACTTCATTTTAGGGGGATAGGGGTTTCTCCCCCTGTCTCTGGGCCAGAAAAATAAGAAGAAAATACACGCTTATTATATGATGAGTAAGGGATGTGGATCTTTTTCCCCTCACCTAAAACGCAACAAACCCTAAGGTCACATTCCCGAAAAATCAGCAAGCCAGAATCTAACAACGGACTTCATAAGGAAAGACAACTCCTCTGCAAATACTAAGAACTAAGAATCTAACTCTGACCTCATGGCTTTCTGCCAAGATCGAAGAGCACAACGATCAACAAGGGTCGAAGAAACCTTTTCCAGTGAACCAGTAACCAATAGAAGCACAAACTCTAAATCCAATCCAACATCTGCACGAAGTACTTTCCAGAACTTGGAACGTGCAGTCAAGAGAGAAACAAGCAAATGGTGGGAAGCAGAATCCCTCAAAAAATATCTTGAAGCAGATCGAATTCCACGGGGACTTAGAATACTTATCTTCCCCCCATCTGACTCCACTAACCCCCAATACATAAGCAAATGGGAAGAGAACCTCAAGGAATGCTCTAATAATATGATTAGACAATTAATCGATCATTCCCAAGAAGAATACAACCTTGCCAAAACTGAAGTGGACAATCTCAGCAAACACATAGAAGATTCGAACTGGGGAGATCTTACAAAGAAGAACTACGAGATACTTAACTCAATAATTGACGAATTTGAAGAAGATATCATTAAAAGAAAAAATCGCAAATTTAGAAGGGACCATCTGGATTACCAATTTGGAAGAGTGTATACCTTCGCTAAGAAATACGACGCTAAACCTCAGGATACATCCAACACCGAGACCGTGGAAGAACCGTCTGGAGGAACCACCAGCTCTGATATTGACTCACCAGCGCCAGTACCAGAGGGAGAGAACTCAAGATGCAAGGTAAATTTTTTAGAGGAGGTACTACGTTATCGACTAGGTATCAAAACATCAAACACCACAAATACTTCAACCATGGGAGGTTCCCAACAATTTGGACGCCAACAGACACCAACAATAGGCGTCACTACGAGATCCAGAAAAAAGGAGATGGAAAGAAGGACATAACACCACTAAACCTAGTCAAGAACCTATCACATATTCAACTATCTAACCAGGAAGCAAATATTCTGAATAAAGGACTATCTTTTTGCCCCACGGCCCCATGGAATCTTACCAAAACACAGATAGATCTGTTTAAATTCATTCGCAGATTGAAACTCAAGGTGTTCTTTGCAGATCAATATACGAGGCCTGAGCCCACCATAACAACTATCACGTCTGATCTATCAATTCAAGAACTAGAACATGTGGACCTACTGACCAATCTCAGTGAGGCAGACGACGATCGTGATACATTGACCAGAACGGCACTCGAACTTGGAATTGACACGAACCTCACAATTGACAGTAGACTCACTAAAAAGTCTACCTTCCTACCGCAATTACCCGCAGGTAATAGCATTGATGCTTTTCATCTAGCAGTCACACATGATCTGGAACATGAGTACACCAAATACCGAAAAAAATCTAAATACCTCCCAAAAAACATCACACAAGAGGAGAGGAAGGCCATTACAAACCTTAAAGAAAGAAAAGATCTAATCATCAAGGAGGCAGACAAAGGTGGAAACCCGGTTACACTACATATTGATGACTACATCCATGAAGCGAACCAACAACTTGCCGACAAATCCTGCTATGAACACCTCACCAAAGATCCAACAAAAGATATACTCACATCAATCAGCACTATGCTGGACAAATGGTACACATCAGGACTCATATCACAATCGGAAAAATCTTTCCTATATATTCCGTACCCTACTATGCCCACCCTATACCTCCTCCCTAAGATTCACAAGGGAATTCACCCCCCTCCAGGAAGACCTATCATAGCAGGTATAAATTCACCATGCTCTAGACTAGGTGAATATGTTGATAGGAAACTACAAGGACTGATGAAGGAAATACCATCCTTCATCCAGGATACAAAAGACATCCTGGATAAACTTCAAGACATCGCCTGGGAACCAGACTTCATATTGGTCTGCATAGACATCGTAAGCCTGTACACATCTATCCAACATAAAGACGGACTGAATGCAGTACAATCCTCACTATGGACACAATCGGCAAACCTACTTGAAAGTAACAAAATGACCCTGGAAATGCTGAACTTCTGCCTAAATAACAATGTCTTTAGCTTCAATGGAAAGATATACCGGCAAACACGCGGTACGGCCATGGGAGCCAAATTTGCGCCGCCGTACGCCTGTATCCTAATGAGTCACGTGGAGAAATTCTGGCTATGGGACTCAGAATTTTCAGAATTCACACCCCACATCATAATGTGGCGACGGTACATAGATGACATCCTATGCATCTGGCAAGGAGATGAAACATCGCTCAACAGGTTCCTGAAACTACTAGACAAAAACCCCTGGGGAATTAAAACAACTCATACCTTCTCTAAAAAAGAGATCAACTTTCTTGATGTTACACTCTATGTCAAAAATAATACCCTACAAAGCAAACTATATCGGAAGGAAACAGCGGCCAATTCCATTCTACGCGCTGACAGCTTCCACCCACGACATAACATAAGGAACATTCCTAAAGGTGAACTGCTGAGAACACGCAGAAATTGCAGTGAGGACGACGTCTTTAAAACAAAAGGCGAGGAAGTCATATCTAGACTCACACAACGAGGATATGACCACTCAATGCTGCAGAATACACTGACCTCAGTGGCCAAAGTGGAGAGGAAACAGATGCTCAGGAAAAACACTGAAGAAAAAGCAGAAAAAAAGGAAGATTCGGCACTACGCTTCATTACTGACTATAATATTGGCCATCATCAAATCAGACAAAGCCTCAAAAAACATTGGCATCTATTAAAACAAACACCTAACATTAGTCAAGACCTCAAAACATACCCGGAAATCACATTCAGACGTGCACCAAACCTAAAGGACATGCTCTGTAAATCGGAATTTGAAGACAAACGCAACACAGTCACTACGTTCCTAGACAGACCGCCAGGATTCCACACATGCAAAAATTGCAGCATCTGCAAACTAAGCTGCAGCAAAACCAAAAGAATACCTATAACACAAGGAAGGGAATTCACCATAAAGGAATGGATTGATTGCAATAGCAAATTCTGTATATACGTGATAATCTGCCCCTGCAACCTTCCATACATTGGCAGCACAATCAGACCACTACGGATCAGGATTCAGGAACACTACCGCAACATCCACAAACATTCTACCGGTCACCCACTCACTGAACATTTTGATGGCACTCATCCCCACAAAAAGGACTTTCAATTCTTTGGATTGGAAATTATACACCAAACCAAACGAGGGGGAAATCGTGAACTGAAACTACGAAGACGCGAGAGTGAACTCAGCCTGAACTACAAAACCACAACTTTGGGACTCAATAAAGATGCGGAAATGCATGTTTGGTTAGGAGATGACTAACTGCTTCTCCTTCCCTCGCTTATTGGTCCATCTGCACCTCTGAGCCCCAAGACTTCACCTCTGTGCCTTTCCTAATAAAACCCTCCACAAGATGTGCACCGTCTTTACTACCAGAGAATACGCAGCAATTCCCCACTGACAGATATTGCATCGGAAATCTCAGAGCTAATAACTCCAAGCTACCTTGTAAAACCGAATACTCGTTTGCAAGCTTTAAATCCCTTTTTTACCTCTCTTTATAATACAGAACATCCAGGAATGCCTACATCTACAAAATAATTGATGTAATACTGCTGTTGTTTCATCAACGCGCTTTCATGCAAATGTTCATTCGTTATGTTTTTTTTTTTTTTTTTACCTATTTCCTCTCCCCAATCCAAAATGGCAACCGCCCTTCTCGTCCTACTTGCTAATTGGACAATTGCTCCTCTCCAAACACCCCGCTCCAATATGGCGCCAATCGTTAGTTCACCGTCACTTCCAGTTCACCCGGAAGTCTTTACACACGATCACCTTATCTGCGCACAATCCTACCGGCTTCACATCGCGCCACGATCTGAGAAACCCTTCGGCACCTGGCATTAGCCAAGACAATAGGTAAGAGCTACCAGACCACCCCCGTATTGTCCGAATTGACGTCGGCCTTTATACCCGCACTTCAATTGTTCTGCTTTGTTTTGATTTCCCTCTAGAATCTTCGGGTTGACAAACCCTTACAATCATTCTGATATCCCATTACCTGACCTCCCGGTAAGGGAACCTCGATCTTTTTGAGCACCTCACATGGCCTTGCTCACCCAATACGCCGAGCGCATCTGTACGTTTCACAATTTCGACACACTTTTAAATGAAACACCAGTATCACGCTACGGTTGGCATTCACGAACGATTCCTACACTTTTACCTGAGTCTAGCGCGTATGAGCACCTCTTGACACCTTGAACTAGCCACACTCCACAATATTGCCACAATGCCCATGACTACTGTCTCGATTATTTCTAAAGATATCACAAGATCATTAATGATTAATACCTGCATGATACTGCATCTTTCAAATCACCTTGTTCTTAAACGAAGGACACATTCGACCCGCGGCCCGCCCTTGTCACCGCCTCACCTTTATTGACGCCACCTCCTAATAATGTGACTAAAGTCAACCTCTCTCTCTTCCCTTCATACCTGACCGGACCGCCTTGACGCTGAACTCCAAATAATTCTGTAATTATATACTGTGTTTCTACCATCTTACATCTGATTTTACATATCCTGTTTTTGACGTCTCTCGACCATGTCATTGCTTTACCATCACGAATTGTACCTTAACTATTAACTATTAATACCCGACTTCTTGTATGACATGCTCTCTCCTCATTTGTGATCTTGAATGTCCGCTTGAATCTGTAAATTGAAATAATGCCTTCGTGACCTTGATGGTGTTACAAACATGCATGTTACGAACGGATCTCTATCCCACTCCTGTCCTGGACACAAACGCTGTCATAATTATTGTTATTATGAAATCTTTACAAACATGTACATTGTCAATCGCTATTTGCTCTGAATGTCCTTTTGCATACGCGCGCCACCGTTACTTGTTGTTATCCAAAACCTCGTAATTTATTTACCTTCCATTATCACACTTGTCATTCTGTTTGCATTTGACTAAACATAAATAATCATGCAAATGTCCTAAATGTATGTAATGTTCCTCCACTAATGCCAACCTACCCTTTTCTTACTTTCTATTCTATCTCTCTCCCTCACCATCTAAATGATCCAAATACCGTTATCACATTCCCCCTCTTTCCGCACAACCTAACCGCTCCTTGCTCGACCACCCCAATCACTAACGTTGACCCCCACATAATATCTATCCTGTATTAACCCACACATATACTTCTCCTTGCAACTACACCTTCTTTTTCGGAAACAACCCTTGCCCTTCTCTCATATTCTAACTCTGTTCTCTTCCCTCCTTCCTTCCGTTTTCACTGGTCTCCTTTAACAACTTGTTTACTTCCTCACCCCTCCACCTCTATTCCCACCTAACACACCCTCATATACTAACTATATGATCCACTTGACTGGGTGCTATGAACTCTTATGGCTACTCTATCTCTGCTCAGCCCTGAAGAAGCCCTAGGCCTGATGGCCGGTTAGAGGGCGAAACACGTGTTGGCTGTGCCATCCTTGCTCTTTTCTGATAAACAAATAAAAGCACAAACTTCTCACCAGTATCGCTTGATATACTTGCATCAATTGGATATTTTATCATAATCAACCATAAAAAATCCAGACTCTTGCCCGGACACACTAAACTCATCCTGACTGACATTTTGGGTATGTTCGAATATGGACGAGTTTGGTATCTACGAACCGCAAATGACGAGTTTAGTGGGTGTATGCGTTTTTCGCTACGCTACTATGTACGGGTCGTCTCATTCCTGGGTATGCCCATCTGAACCCTTGGGTTCCATTTTAGATACGGCGTCCATTTTGTCTCTTGCCCTCAAGTAGCCAGCGAACGGACACTGTCCGCTTCGTGACCCTGGGATTCCCAAGCTTTCGTGGAGGACACATGTTCCTTTGAAGGTGTCTTTATGATGAGGGGGATGACACGGCAAGGGCAGATGGCTCCGCTCGAGGCTCATCTTGCCGTGCTAGTTTATTGTTTCAGTCGTGCATACATTAGGCACGGGTTCTTTGATCCTGCAATCAAGTTCCCGATATTGCTCTCTACACTGTTTTCTAAACTGTCGTGCATCCTTGTTTTCCTTTTTCCCTTTTCATCTGTTCCTTCCTCTAATTCGTTACGGTCAGAATGGAATGTGCTTAATGTAGGGATAATGTGCTTTTACAGTTGGGAACCGGCAATGTTGCTGTAATTATGTTTCGGGTTTCTGAAAACATGAATGCGACCCTTTTTGAAGTTTATTGTGGGAACTGAGTTGTAACCTTTTGTTCGCCATGCTGTTCAATGACGAAAATGTGTATAAAAGGAGCGATCCACTTTTGCAATTTGAAGCAGTCTCTCAGAACCTACACGTTGTGTACTTCTTGCGATTTCTGTATCCCTGCAGTAAATAAATGCTGATCTTTGACGCCCCAGGAAGTGTCCCGTGTCTCTGTGTTTTGTACGCCGGAACAGGTAACCCACGAAGGTTTCAGGTGTTGTCCCCTGGCACCGCTGGGCCTTAGAATAGCCCAGTCCTTCACATCGCCGACCTCACCAGCACCCACGCACTCGCCTCCACGGACTACATCCTCCTCGGGGACCTGAACTTCCACCTCGAGAACAACAACGATGCCAACTCTGCCACCCTGTTCGACAACCTAGGCCTCAGACAGCTCGTCACCGCCCCCACCGACGCCGCCGGCCACACGCTGGACCCATCTTCTCCACAGGCACCCACGTCCCCTTCAACCACACCACCGAACTCCACTGGACCGACCACCTCTGCATCTACTTCACCTTCAAGAAGCCAACCACGCACCACCGCACCCAACAACTCCCACGTCGATGCTGGAGCAAAGTCACCGAAGACCAACTGACCTCCACCCTCGCCCAGAACCCACCTGAGGCCTCCACCGACCCAGACACAGCAGCCCGCAACCTCAGACAGTGGATTGAAGACTGCACCAACACCCTCGCACCACTCAGGGAACCCCCCCCCCAATCAACCACGCCAGCAAGAAAGACACCTGGTTCACCGACGAGCTACAGACCTCCAAACACGCCTGCCGGAAACTGGAGAAGAAATGGCTCCACGATCGTCACGCAGCCAACAAGGACGCCACTCATAGACACCACCACCTCATCAGAATGGCCAAAAGATCCTCCTTCAAAAACAGACTGGACAACAACGCACACGACAGCAAAGAGCTCTTCAGCATCGTGAAGGAACTCTCCAACCCCAATGCCAACGCCAACGACGTCCCGCCTTCACAAGAACTGTGCAACACTCTGGCAACCTTCTTCCACCAGAAGATAGCAGACATCCACAACAGCTTCAACATCCCGATCGACCCGCCCTCACCAGACTCCTCCCCCGCGAACACCACCTGGACCAACCACTTGACCTCCTGGACCAATGTCAATGACGAATTAACACGCAAGGTCATGAACTCCATCCACTCTGGATCACCGTCAGACCCTTGCCCTCACCACGTGTTCAACAAAGCCGATGCAACCATCGCACCCCAACTACGGAAGGTCATTAACGCCTCCTTTGAGACAGCCACATTCCCGGACAGCTGGAAGCACGCCAAAATCAACGCCCTCCTCAAGAAGCCCAAGGCGGACCCCAAGAACTTCCGACCTATCTCCCTGCTCCCGTTCCCAACGAAGGTCATCGAGAAAATCGTCAATGCACAACTAACCCGCCACCTCGAAGACAACAACATCCTGGACCCGTCCCAGTCCAGGTTCAAACGAAACCACAGCACTGAAACAGCCCTCATCACCGCCACAGATGACATCAGGCGACAACTCGACAACGGCGAAACCTCAGCCCTCATCCTCCTGGACCTGTCGGCCGCCTTCAACACAGTCTGCCATCGCACCCTAAAAACACGCCTCCTAGAAGCCGGGATCCATGAGAAAGCCCTCAGCTGGACAACATCCATCCTCTCCGGCAGAACCCAGAGAGTCCGACTCCCACCCTTCCTATCCGAAGCCACCGACATCATCTGCGGCGTTCCCCAGGGATCATCACTTAGCCCGACGCTGTTCAACATCTACATGGCCCTCCTCGCACAAATAGCTCGTCAGCACAACCTCAACATCATCTCCTACGCCGACGACACCCAGCTCATCCTCTCCCTCACCAAGGACACGCACACCGCCAAAACGAACCTCCACGAGGGAATGAAGGCCGTCGCCGACTGGATGCAGAGCAGCCGTCTGAAACTGAACTTGGACAAGACGGAGGTCCTCATCCTCGGATCCACCCCCTCAGCCTGGGACGACTCGTGGTGGCCAACATCGCTGGGAATAGCACCCACACCTACCGACCACGCACGCAACCTCAAATTCGTCCTCAACTGCTCTCTCTCCATGTCGAAGCAGATCAACGCCGTCTCCTCCTCCTGCTGCTACAACACCCTCCGCATGCTCCGCAGGATCTACAAGTGGATCCCGTCCAAAACAAGGAGAACTGTTACACAGGCCCTCGTCAGCAGCAGGCTGGACTACGGCAACGCACTCTACGCAGGAATCTAAGCCAAACACCTGCATCGACTACAACGCATCCAAAACACCTCCGCACATCTGATCCTCAACGTACCCCGACACAGCCACATCACCCCCCACCTGAAAGACCTGCACTGGCGCCCCGTCGACAAGAGGATCACCTTCAAACTCCTCACCCACGCACACAAAGCACTCCACAACACCGGACTAGCCTACCTGAATGACAGACTCAACTTCTACACCCCCACCCGCCAGCTCCGCTCAGCAAACCTCGCCCTCGCTGCTGTCCCCCGCATCCAATGAAAGACCACCGGCGGCAGATCATTCTCCTACCTCGCCGCCAAGACCTGGAACACCCTCCCCACCCACCTACGGCAGACCCAGGACCTGCTCACCTTCAGAAGACATCTCAAGACCTGGCTCTTCGAGCAGTAGCGGTTCCCCCCTCCCTTCAGCACCTTGAGACCCTCACGGGTAAGTAGTGCGCTTTACAAATTCCTTGATTGATAGATTGCACAAATCCGGTGGCCACCACCTCAACGGAAGATGTGCCTTCTGTAAATGACGGTGTGCTACCGCATCACATGATGCTTTAGTAATATATTTTCAATGGTGTGCTCCAAAATCCAGCATTAGCTACATGCTAACTACAACCTTACCACTGTCCACTGAATACAACTGCTGTCCTTGCTGTTTGTGTGATGCTTTTTCACAATTCCTATGACTTCAGTGATGCAACACTGGAAAACTGTTCCAGAACAACTGCGTTCCTATTTGTGACTGCGAGTGCGGGAATGTAGTTGGTGTACGGTTTCACACATTTCAAACGTGGATTTCTCCCCATGAATACAACAGGGATCCTGGAATAAGGCCATACTTAATGCTTCTTGTTGGCTCTTTTAATAGCTATTTTGCACTGCTTCTTTAAAGCAAATATGCACGTATTTCAAATGCACTGAAACAGCTTTCCTTTGCAGATGTGAACAGCAGCTAGTATTATATGCACACCGTTTCAGAATATTGTTTAGCTTTGGTGCAGAGCTACCCAATGTGGAGGTAAAAGAGACTTTTCACATGTTTGCGAAGCGCATGGAAGCCGCTCTCTTCCAGACAAGCACGTCAAACATAGCAGCTCCGTTTTCCGGAGGTGCCGAATTCGTGAATCAATGACCACCCAGGCTCCGTGTTTAGAGTAAAAGGCAAAAGTGACAGGCGCAACTCAGAAGTTATATAAACCTATGTATGTAAAGTAAAGAAACTAGGCTACAATTACACAGAGTCTATTCCACACTCTATCATACTTTTTTTTATGACATACTAACCCAAAATAACCTGCCAAAAAAGAACACAGCAGCGCATTTTAGTTCCCAAAAATCTAGTACCGCACATGGCATGTAACCGACAGGCATTCGTTTGTGAGGCGCACGACAAATACTTTAACGGACTGCAACTTCTAGAATAAGAATCTTACAATGCAGTTTTCTCCGAATGGCGGCCCCCGGGGGAAGTGAAGGTCGCAGACCAGTCTTTCCCCAGGGTATTCGCGCAATGGCCGCAGGACAAGGTGGGGGTGGGATTGGAGGAGTGAGTGAAGAAAGGGGCGGGAGTTGGGAGGGTATATAAGGTGTCAGGAGAGGAAGATCTGGCCTCTTCCTAACACCTGAGCACCACCGGAGGGGAAAAAGAAAAGTTTGTGAGTGGGCGGGTGGTTGGGCATTTGGCCGGTTTGTCGATCAGTGTGGGGTGGGGGGGGGGGTGGGGGAGGTTATTTCACGTTAGCTGCCTTTTATCAGGGAAGTTTTAAGAAGAGTTACCCTCCGTTGTTGCTGAGCCCGAGAGCGGCGTTCATAGCGGTGGCCGTCCGCGTGGCCTGTGCGTGGCCGAGCAGACCGGGAGGACCTGGGCCGGCTGGGCGTGGACTGCAGGCGCGGGCCGGCCCTGTGGCCCGGGACGTCGGCTGCAGTGTTTGCTGCTGCGGTGGCACCGGTAACATGGACTGCATCAGGTAGGGGAGGGGCAAACTGGATATGGACCCTGGGAGCGAGAGGGCAGGCGGGAGAGCCGGGTTGCCCATCTGCTCGCTAATGCGATGCATGTCGTCGTCACTCGCGAGGGGGGGGGGGGGGAAGGGGTGGGAGGTCTGCACGCGTGGCATTGCGCTTGTCTGGTGGTAGGCTCAGAGATGTCGGGGGAGGGGCGATTGTGCGCCGGCCCGACTGGGCGCTGCCTCCTTATGTGTCCCGGTATCAGTCCCTGCACCTGGGATGGCTGTTTCAGGCTCTGAGGCTGGGGTGGGTGTTTCGGCGACTGCACATCGTTTAGGTTGTTTGGGGCCTGCAGTGAGAAGTACCATTCAAGCCTCTGCCTCAGAGTGGGTGTTTCAGATGGTGTACACAGCTTGGATGTATTTGGGGCTGCAACCAGGATTAGGAGTTGAAGCTCGGTATTCAATTTGATTTCAGACTCTGGTCAGAGCCAGTGGACGGTTTTCAATGCATGTTTGTAGGCTGGCTATGGCGGAGTTTGGGGGGGGGACCCAGTGGACGAAGCGATGTCGGGGAGGGAGGTATGGTGGCGGGACGGGGGATGCTGTCATCGAGTTGGAGGCGGCAATTTCAGGGGTACTCAACCTGGAGGGGGGGAACCAAGGCTGGCGATTGTGTTCAGCAGACAAAGGGGCGATGCCGGCGGGGCGCACAACGGCCTCGAGATGCCGGCCGGAAGCAGTAGGGGGATCCACGGCGGCTTGCCCTCCGACGAGGGATCGCGCAGCGCATCCTGCACCCTGAAGAATGCTAAATACAAATTGTGAAGGACGGCATGGAGGTTGAGATGAAAGTCGGGGGACTGTGTCGGTGTGTGATGGGATGGGAGTGTTGAATGGATGGTGAAGTGTGAGAAGTGTGGCGGCAGAGCGGTGTGGTCAGGGGGTGAAGGGGGGGGGGAAGCCAGGTAACAAGACTGTTTAGTCTTTTTGCAGGAGGCAAGTGTGGCCACAGATGAAGCTGAGGGCAAGGAGAACAAAAGGAGGAACAGTAGCTCTGGACAGGAGGAGGAGGTCCCGGCTAGACAATCAGGTAAAAGAATAGGCCTGGGGAGGGGGTACATGGGGTGTTTGGAAGAACTTCAGCTGGTCGGCTGGGGTATGTAGGGGACTGTGGGAGAAGTGGTGGACATACAGGGATGCTGCGGCATGCTTCAAGACCACTGGCCGGGGTCCAGCGATGGTTATGAGGCACTGTGGCCTAGGGGTTAAGGTCTCTGACTTTACCTCCAAAGGTTATGTGTTCAATCCTGGTGTTTCAATAGTTGTGGTGTCTGAGGTAACATTTTTGGGGATGGGTCCTAAAGGACAATGTGGTATATAGTGGAAGAAGGGAGTAACCGTTGGGTCATTGATCATTACTTACCTTGTTGGAGGGGAGCGACAAATGGGGCTGAGGGGTGCCAGTTGGCACACAGGAGGTCGTCTGTATTTCAACATCGGGACGGTGTATGATGGCGTGGGGCTGGGGGGCCAGTCAATTGCTCCTGCAGCAGACATAGATGGCAGTGGATGTCAGTCCACCCCTTCACAATGTGGGAGGCAGGCTAAGGTCATGTCACAATTGTCAATGCCAGGAGGGCTTTGACGCAATATATGGACTCTATGGGTCAAAGTGGCCTAGTGGGCACACGTAGTCATGGATGGCAGTGGATGTAAGGGGGTGGATGGTCGTTCATCCCTTACCAATGTGGGAGGCAGGTTAAGGTCCTGGCACACTTGGCTACGCCGAGGGGGCATTCGGCGCATTATGAGGACTCTATGTGTCTATGTGGCCTAGTGGTTAATGTCTCAGACTCGTACTCTAAGGTTATGAGTTAAGATCCTGCTGTGTATGGTTTTGGAAGTAAAAGTATCCCGCAGTGGGGGCGTGCTAGCCGCTTGAGCAGCCCCGGGGCAAAATGTTTCACCTGCAACAAGAGTGGGAAGGACTGACCTGGGGGGTGCTGCCTTGGGACCTTAGTTACCAGACAGGTCACTTAGGGGCCAGGGGAGATCGAAATTTCCGGTGCCTGATATGCAACGACGTTACGAAGGAGGGTACGTGAGGAGGGGGGGGGTCATACGCTAAGGGGAGGTAGAGCTGGGCCGCCATGGCAGGACAGGGGATAACCATGGGGGGGGGGGGGTGAGGTTATTCAGGGCCAAGAGGCCTTCCCGGTTGGAGGGTGGCCATGGGTCCATGGCGCACGTCGTCTCACAAAGGGAAGCTGGGACTGTGGCGACGACGGGGGAGGTTATCCGAAGGGGAATCAGGTATGGACACTCGAGTTACAAGGGCCTAGGGATGTAGGCGATCTAAAACAAGCCGACTATGGCGTGGGGCTAGCAGAGTATGGGGTAAGGGGTCACTGAGAGAGACATTACTGTCCAGTAGTTGGGAGTAGTGGATGTCTCCGGGGGGTGGGGGGTGTCTCGGGGAACGAGGACGGCGGTCAGAAGGGGCGTATGCGCAGAAGAAGGGAAAATGGTTGTATGGCAAGAGGGTTTTGCGTCACGGCTTCTCAATTCACGAGGAAAGCTTGACTGATCCACGTGGCACATTTTGGTGGGGGCTGGGGTCGTGGAGAACAGTGGGGCTCTGGGTGTCACAGTGCCCAGGCACAAGTGTCGCACAGAGTGACGGCAGCATTATGAAGGAGAGGACTTGCCTGGGGGCTGGGACAGGTATGGGTATTTGTTGGAAACTGGGTAGGATATTCAGCGGGGTTTTTTTGGTCTGACTGAGCAATAGGGGCCTTGGGTGGCATATCAGTAACTGAGGGCAAGGAGGTATGACAGACAAAGGAATGAATGCCCGGGGAGGGGGCAGTTCACTGCTTTTGGGGACTATGCAAGGGGAGGGGATGGGGTGCAGCAAGATTCGAATGGGTCCAAGGTGGTCTCGTGTGTCCTGGAAGGCGATGATTTTCAAGGGGGATTGTGGTTGTGTGACGCAGTATTCTCTACAGAGGCGGGAGGACACTTGAGCCAAGGGCGGGATAGGAAGGAAGCTATACGGCAACAAATAAAGGGTTGGGGAGGGCTTCCTGGAGGGTATGAGGGGAGGAGGTACCAGGAAGACAGATCGCAGACACTCAGGCATGGCCGGGACACGTTTGCTGTACCATAGAGGGTGTTTTTTTAGGTGGGGTGAACTGGAGTCGTGCTGATATGGTCACTGTGGGGCAGCAGATAAAGGGGCATTGGCTGTGGTGACAGGCTGTTAGTGCCTGGCGTATTGGGGTGGGGTGGGAAATCGAGGCACAACGTTTTTGAGCGGTGCAGCGTCGGCGTTTAAGGCATAGTTGAAGAGGGGGAGGTGTGCCCGTTTGGAGTCGTTTATGTTGGTTGCAGCGTCCGGGGGAAGTGGAACATGTGTCAACGGAGCAGGGGGAAGCAAGGGGGGGCATGAGGCAGTGGCGATTGGTGGCAAGAGAGGAAAGGACTATGGCTGAGGGGGAATTTGTTTTCGAATGTGGAAGGTAGACTGACATTTCTGTAGGCCAGTTTAGGTCTCATACGAGGACTGGGTTGAAGGGGTTGCGGCTCCCTCAAGGAGGCGTACAATTTCTGCGCATTGGATCTGTACCAGAGGCGACGTCAGGAGGGCCCATTGGGGGATGGGGGAGGAGGAGGAGGTTGATGGGAGTTCAGAAAGGTGTTTTAGGATGGGGTTTGGGACGAATGGTGAAGGAGGGAAGGGGACTCAATTCTTGTGGGACTAATCATTCTTTTTATACTACAGGAAGTGGGAGCGGATCGGGATCCAGGGCGGTCGCCTGGATAGGTGGCCATTCTCTCGAGCATTGGGCAGCAAAGGAGGCAAAATAGCAGGTGTACAATAACGGGGCAGGGACACAGTTTTCAGGATGTGATACGATGGGGAAGCAGTTGAATGAAAATGGGGGAGCGTTGCTGCCAGTGCGGGTGACATCATGGCACAAGAAATGGGAAACTGCTTGATATGAGGATACGTGTGGGAGAAAACAAATTCTGGAATGTCAGGCCTGGCTTTTCGCAAAAGAGGCAGGGACTGGGATATGAGTCCATGGAATGGTGCTGGGGGCAGGTGGTTAAGTGAATGAATTATGCTTTACGGAGGATGGACTCTTGGGGGCTGGCGGACAGGCTTACAAGGAAATGACCCGCAGGTAAAGACACGGTTTTAAAAGGACACAGGTGATCTTGTTAAGAGATTGGGGCATTTTTTTCACGGACAGGGATTTTCCCGGAAACGTTGCTTGTTTACACGGGACGCAGGTATTAGGGGTGGATGGTCGTCCACCTGGTGCAGCAGGATGGGGAGGCGTTAGGTGCACAGGAACTGGAGGAACGAGTGGTCCGGCTTAGAATGGGGTGCACCTTTCATGGTCAAGGACTGGCCCAGCAATAGTAATTTTTTAAGGGACGTAAGTTTAGGTGGTGGATGGTCATCCACTGGGTGCCGCAGGGTCGGCTGACTGGAGGCGAAAGGTGCACAAGAGCTAGAGGGGGGGTGGGGCAGGGAACCGCCCTACGGGGGTTCCCTGGTTGGCAGTACTTTAGAGGGGTGGTGAGTCACAAACTGGCGGATCCACCCCTCGGGGGGAGAACGGTACACAGGTGACTGATAGCGGGGCGCGGGAGGCAATGAAGGAAATTCAAGATGCTTGGAGGGCAAGTCAAGGTGAGAATGGGAAAGGAAGGAGGTCACCGAGTGAATTGGGGAAGAGTCAAATGGGTGAGATGGTTTTGAGAAGGATGAAAGGAGAACAAGTCAGTATGGGATGGGAAAAGTATATTTATTCGATTTATTTACTGTTTAATTAAAGTCTAATGATTGCAACCTTGTCCTAATAAAATGGCCTTTTACGCTTCAAGTAACAGCGTGGAGTGTGGTTCTTGCGCGAAGTCCACAGCGTTTCCATACTGATCAAGGTCCCGATTTGCCTCACTTACCACCACCACCTTTGAAGGCTCGATCTTGGGCTGCTTGGGTTTTTTCTGCATCGGGCCGATACTGGAGCATTGGGTTTAGTTGCGGGTGCCGGGTTTCCTCAAGGTTTCTCGTGGCGCACGAAAAAAAGAAAGAGACACAGCCTCCTCCCATGTCACGTCTAGCAGAAGTAACGAAAACACCGTGCTTCTAAGCCAATCCAGGCGCTGCTCCTGCTGTTACTGCAGCGCCTGGATTGGCTGGGGGCAGGTGACCTCCACGCTCATACTGAGACCAGGAGCTGCGGCTTAGAGCCACCCCCGGTTCTCTGATGTCCAGGTGGAGGGACTAAGAGCAGGCGCCTAGTGCACATGTCAGGTTGGCCGGTGAAAGGCTGCTGCCCAACCCGACTTGCGCACTTAGGTCCAGGTGCACTCACTGACGAGTGTAAATTGAAAAGCTACGCAAGACCCTCCTCCCTCAGGGGTTCTGTTTAGACCCGCCTCGCTCACACGCTCAATTAATTCTGCAAACAGCCTATGCCAAAGGGTGACTGCCGCAGGCAGATTTTGTTGTTAAAAATAAATCACTTGTTCACATTAATTGGGGGGGTGGAGTGGGGCAAAATATGATGGGGGGCAACGCCCCAGCACCCTAACGAAGGCACCGCCCCTGTATACACGTCGGATGGGAGATGTATTGTCAAAGTGCTTTAATACCACAGCACAGCACTATTTATTCGTGACTGTCAACCATGGAACAGGGCTAAAAGTAATGGGAAAAGCGCCAAGAAGGTGGGGCTGGAAGGGATGAAGAAAGATGGAAAATGGAAAAGTACCTGAATTACAGCGTGATCAGCGGAGGGACACTAATTAAGGTAAATAAATCTGTGCTTGTCCATGCTCTAGAAAGCAACAAGTAGTGAAGCCAAAGCGCACACTGCTAATTAGGAGGCAGAAAAGAAAGGTGCCAATTGAGCTCGCAAGTGAGAGCGCATGCGCTAGTGCTGGCTGATCATGCAGGCTTGACCCTAAAAAGCACTACTACGCAGCCAGCGCTGACGGTGTGATACCGCTTTTAATTTTTAGGTCGAGCATTCGAGACCTCTTGTATATACTTTAGACATGGAATTGTAGAGATACGCTCTAGTGTTTCCAGCGCCCGGTGCCAGGCTGGGAAGAGGCGTGGCTTCGCACGCTCTCGGCCGCCACTCGGCGCGAACGGAGCCAGCAGACGGGAGTGTTCCCGGCGCTCGGTCTCCTGATTTAAATAAATAAATCCACTTAAATATCGACGGTGCCTCGGTCATTTGTGAACACACCGGCACTCTTACAATGGCGACGAGGAGCGGATGAGACCAGGGGAAACCCAGGCGCCTCGTGTGGAGAGACCGAGCATGGCAGAGGGGCACCGGCACCACCGGCTGGTGGGGAGGACAGTCGGGAGAGCTACAGGCACCCAGGTGCGCGGCTCACGGAAGGAACCACTGAAGGAACCACGAGCAGAGCAGCCGAATACGAGCAGAGGTGAGAGCCACAGGAGGGGACCCCATAAGCAAGGGGAGACCGGGCCGGACAGTAGAGGCAATTAACCACGGCGCAGGGCGCGCCCACGCAAGGGCCCACCCCTGGGAGAAGCATCACTGGCAGCACAGAAACCAAAGGCCTAGAAGTGCTCCAAGCGACGCGAGAAGCAGGAGGAGGGGCTAGGCGGCAACGAAACAGCACAGGGTGCTGCCTGAAGCGCATCAGACCCCACGAAAGAAGTGCGCGACAGACCTGGAGACCCCGGGGCCGTCAAAGAGGGGAACGCAGCCTTTCGCCCACGCAAGCAGGCAGCTCGGGAGAGAGACAGGCTCCAGGGAGTCCACCAGAGACAGACGACAGGGAAAGCGCAGCCCAGGGCGATAGAGGCAGAATGTGCACGCAAACAACGTCCCTCACCAACTTAGTGCCCTTCCTACCCAAAAGAGGAGATCCGGCGATGCCCTGGGAAGACTGGAAACGGTACTTCCTGAACTATATTGAAGCCTTAGAAGAAGAAGGCGAGGGGGAGTTCTCGAGTGCAAGGAAAAATAAAATACTACTGCACAACTTAGGTCCGGAGGGCATCAGGGTATACGACAGCTTAGTGAAGGAAACCAGACCGGCAGCGGACACAGAAGTATTCCAAGGCCCGTGGTGTGCACGGCCATAGACAGGTGCAATTTCTTCCAGAGAAAACAGAACAAAGGAGAGTCCGTAGATGAGTATGTCGCAGCGTTACAGAAGATGGCAATAACCTGTAAATTCGGCACGCTTCACGACGAACTCATCAGGGACCAGATCATCATGCACACAACCAACACGGCCATACAGGAGAAACTATGGGTCAACGGGGATGCCCCGCTAAAAGAAGTGGTAGCGTTAGTGAAGAAAGCTGAATTGTCTAAACGGTGCGCAGAAGCGGCCAACAGAGAGGGCAGCGAACGCACGCCAGTCTGCAGGGTAACAGACAGAGGCAGGCCAGAAGCTCCGAAACAGCAGACACCAAGCGGCACGAGGTACCAGAAGAGGTTTCCTCAGAAGACCACGAAGAACCAGAAGCCACAGGGCGAACGGAATTCAATGTGCTACAGGTGCGGCAGCCAATCACATCTAGGAAACAACAAAGTCTGTCCTGCGTTTCGCGTGAAATGCGCATTTTGCAACTTAAAGGGGCACTACGAAAGGGTATGCAGGCGCAAGAGCAACAGAGCCGAAGTGAAGTTTGTGGCACAAGAACCAGATGGGGAGGGGGAACCCCAAGAAGAAGAAGACGAAGAGGACGAAGTCCTATGCATCGATAATCAAGTATTGGGAGCGACTTGCACAAGAACCAAGAAACCAGAGCTACAGATGAAGATTGGAGGTGTACAAGTGCACATAGTGGCGGACTCGGGCTCCCCATACACGATCATCCAAAGAGCCAAATGGGAAAATGCATTCGCTCCCACAGTCGGGGGCAAACTACTACCTACAGACATTCACCCATTCACGTTCACGGGAGAGCCCATACCCATGGTTGGGTATCGGAAGTTAACGTTCGAGTTCGAAGGACGCAGAGCAGACGGGAAGCTGTACGTAGCAGAGATAGGACCCTCGGTACTTGGGTGGATAGACCAAGGGAACCTGGGGATACAACTCAACCCAGGAGGCTCCAAACAAGTACTGCTAATAGACCCTAACCAAATGAAAGGTGAGGGCAAGTGGACGGAGGAGTATCCCGAGGTGTTTAAAGGAGTCATAGGGAGGATGACAAAATTCACACACAAAATACGACTCAAGGAGGGAGCGAAACCAGTGAGCCATAAGGCCCGAAACATTCCGTTCAGAAGCAGGGAGGCAGTACAAGAAGAATTGAGACGGCTAGAAGCCAACAGAGTCATAGAAGCGATCGAGAGCGCAGAGTGGCTGGCGCCACTGGTGGTGGCCCAGAAACCAAATGGGAAGGTGCGACTATGTGTGGACCTGAGGGAGCTCAATAAGAACATTCTAGTAGATAAATTCCCGCTGCCCAGGATAAACGAGATGTTAGCGATGACCAAGGGGTTAAAGTGGTTCTCCACCATAGATCTCACCTCAGCTTATCACCAAATCGCATTGCATGCTACCTGCAACCACCTGACGTCGTTCATCACACCATTTGGGTGTTATAAGTTCCTAAGGATGCCGTTCGGCCCAGCGTCGGCGGCAGCAGTGTTCCAAAAACTGATGCACAAGTTGTTTCACAGGGTGGAAGGTGTCCAGTACTTTCAGGACGACATCCTAGTCAGGGGGAAATCCCAAGAAGACCATGACAAGAAGCTACACACTGTACTAGCGATCCTAGCGCAAAATGGACTAACGGCGGAAGGGCAGAAGTGCAGGTTTGGAGTCGACTCGGTGACCTACCTAGGTCACGAGATCAGCGGAAGAGGTATAGAACCGAAAAGGGCAAACATGGCGGCCATAAAGGACGCACCCACACCGACGAGAAAGGAAGATGTCCGTTCCTTCTTAGGCATGGCTGAGTTCTGAAGCAAGTTTGTCCCGCCCTTCGCGACCAAAACGCACCACATAAGGCAACTCCTGAAAGAAAAGAACGTATTCAAGTGGACGCAGGAGGAGCAACAGGAATTCGAGAGCGTAAAACAAGACATCTGCACGGCTATTCCCCTGGAAGGATTCGATCAAGAAGCTATGTCTATCCTCACCACTGATGCCAGTGACAAGGGCCTGGGGGCAGTCCTGATGCAGAAAGGCTGAGGTGGAGAAGTCACTACCGTCAGCTTCGCGTCAAGAGCTCTAGCGGCGAACGAAGAAAAATTCAGTGTCATAGAGAAGGAGATGTTAGCTACAGTGTGGGCCATGGAAAGGTTCAGGCAGTACTTGTGGGGCTCGAAGTTTCTACTCCACACCGATCACAAGCCACTAGTGAAAGTATTGACCTCGAGCGGACATGCACACGCGACACCGCGCATTGCAAAAATGAGCCTGCGGCTTTTGGACTACGTATATGAGGTGGAGTACATCCCCGGTTCCAAAAACAAGGTAGCAGACTTCCTAAGCAGGGCAGCCGCCATGGAGCCTGCAGGAGAGCGAGAACCTTCGGAATGGGAGGAGTACATGGTAGCAGTCACGCAGGACCACGAAGGAGCTGTCAGCACACAGGACTGGGAAAAAGCGTACACAGCGGACGAAAATATAAACATGGTTAAAAGTTATGTGACACAAGGGTGGCCTGACAAAAGGCATCTCGACAGCGAGCTGAGAAAGTACTGGGAGGTCCGAGAAGAACGGTCCATAGGAGACAATCCGGTGTTTCTACTGAGAGGGGACAAAGTAGTGCCTCCGACTTCACTTGTGAACCATCTGCTAACCATCCTACACGAGGGGCACCTGGGAATCATGAAAACTAAAGCGAGAGCGAAGCAGGCATACTGGTGGCCAGCCATGGATGCACAAGTAGAAAGACACGTCAGGATATGTGAACAGTGCAACAGGGCTGACAAGACGCAAATCTTATTACGACCACCACTGGGGAAATTCCCAGAGATGTCAAGCCCCTGGGAAACGCTGTCTGTGGACATCCTGGGTCCGGTCCTAAACGCGGAAGGAGTATCCAAGTACCTCATAGTGGCAGTGGACAGATACTCTAAATGGCCAGAGGTAGATATATGCGAGAGTGCCGACGCGGAGACAGTGCTAGCATTCCTAACAGCTACGTTCCTGAGAGAAGGAATACCCAAAGCAATAACGTGTGACAACGGTCCACAATTTGTCTCAGAGCGCTGGAACGCCTTCATGTCCAAGATTCAATCAGGTGATAATGGGATCCATACAAGCAGCTATCAGCGCGGGGCTGCAGTGGGAGAAGGAACTCCAACGCATGCTCTGGGCGTACCGCATCACTCCGACCAACACAGGGTACAGTCCGTTCAGGATACTAAGAGGGCGAGACCCTTTTACGAAGGACAATGTGGCGTGGAAACATCTTATGGCACAAAGCAAATGGTCACCAGCGGTGGTGAGGCGTAACCTGAACAGAGCGCAGGCAGTATACACAGAGTACTATGTAGTAAAGTATGCCACGCTAAAAAGGAAGGGAGAAAGTAAATTCAGCCCGCCGCTGCAGGTGATAGAAGCATACACCAGGTCAGCCTTATTGAGTGACGGAAAGGTATGGTCGCAAGACAGAATGGCGAAATGCAACAGGATCATGAAGTGGGAAGATCCGGAAGACAGAAGAACACCGAGCCAGGCAATGGACAACGAACCGGGAGGAGAGGAATGGCAAGCGGCGGAGGAACCAACCCTGACACCCCAAGGGGAAGGAGGGGAAAGTCAGAGCCGGAAGACTAAGTAAAAGCAGAGAAGGTGCAAGGAGCAGGCAAGATCGCTTCATGGAAACAGGGATTCAGGTAAAAGAAGACCAAGGAGAAGGTGCAACCAGAGGAGAATCCCCTACTAGTAGGGAAAGGGAGGTACCTGAGAAAGGACAGAACTGTACGAGATCAGGCAGAGAGATCAAGATGCCAAGAAGGTTTGAGGACTATGAAACGAACACCAAGTAAGACTAAATATGTGGAGCTACAGTGGGTTTTGGTAAAGTGCAAAAAAGGGGGGAGATGTAGAGATACACTCTAGTGTTTCCAGCGCCCGGTGCAGGCTGGGAAGAGGCGTGGCTTCGCGCGCTCTCGGCCGGCACTCTGCGCGAACGGAGCCAGCAGACGGGAGTGTTCCCGGCGCTCGATCTCCTGATGTAAATAAATAAATCCACTTAAATATCGACAGTGCCTGGGTCATTTGTGAACACACCAGCACTCTTACAGGAATGCTCTCTATTGTTAAGGCAGATATTCGATCCTAGATGAGGTGTCATAGTGTAAGAAATGCATGCAAATATAAGCAAGTGGTTGTAACAAATAAGGGGGCATGAGAGAAAAGAAATGAGAGTTCCTGTGAACGTCAGTTACATTTTTTTTGTTTTATATTTATATAGCGCTAACTCGACCCGAAGGTATTGGAGCGCTTTACATGAGCACCATATTTACATTACACATTCAGGCACAGGGAGAGTAAGTGATTTGCCCAGAATCACAGGATGTGACGTCGAGGCTCGAACTCTGGTTCCCAGCACCAAAGTCGGCAGCGTAACCGACGGACCACATCCTCTCCCTATCTTCTAGATCAAAAATTAGAGCGAAAAAGACTGAAAGGAAGAGATATGAGATTAATTCAAAGGCAGAGGAAGAAAGTGATGATGAAAAGAGTGAAAAGGAAATAAGACGTTGGATGGGGATGGACAAAATGAAAGCAAGAAAGGGAGGCGGGGGAGTGAAAACGGGTAATGTGGAGACAGGACAGAATGAGATGAAAGAACACAAGAGAATAAACAATATCAAATAGGCTAAGAAGATAGTGAGGATGGAGCAGAGCAGAAGGCTGCAGGACTCCTTGGAGCATGATCTGCCCTTTCACCAGCAACATGACCGTTTATTTGGCAAAAGTGGTATGAAATGTAGCATTTTAGCCTCTATTTTAAACAAGCATTGGCATAGCCAATAGGTCTTGCCTTTGGGACTTTCTAAGTGTTTAGCCATGCAACACTTGATGTTGTTTCACCAAGAAAATTGTGCTGGATAACTAAACACTTATAAGGTCCCAAAGGCGAGACCTATTGGCTATGCCAATGCTTGTCATTGATGGATATGGCTAAGGCCTGCCCACATAGGGGGCATCGGAGGCTGCAACTTGGTGTGGTGCCTAGAAGTTCAGGTGGAGCACATCCGTGAAAAAGAGACAGAAGAGGAAGGGGCCGCAGCCAGAAATAGAGATTGGGAGCACCATGATGCCCATCAAAAGAGTGCCATGAACTTCATTCAAATGAAGGGGGTGAACCTCAGCGGATTTTGATTGGTCAGCCCAGCTTAGATCAATCAATCAGGACTACCTTGGGGCCAATGTGCCAGGTCACCTGGAGAAGGGAGCCAGAGTAGCAGCTGGCAGGAGGAGCACCAGAACAGAGGATTCCTTTTCACACACACTCTGCTTCTGCTGCAGACATTATCACAGGAAGTGCAAATCTACAAAGGGCTCTTATAATAGGACCCAGGCCCCCTGAGAGCTCTCACTGCAGCGGGCACTTTAGTTTGTATGTAAGCAGTGCTTAATTTGAGCCGGAGGTTAGCAGTGCTCGGAACTGGAACTTAATTGCCAACACCAGCGCCTATGTCAGTCTGGCTAATTTAAAGAAGTCCACAACAACAGTTAATTAATAATTCAATATACATTAACAATGACTAATACCTGCCTCCCAAGCCATTGATATAGCTGAGGGGGCCTGGAATAGTCTGAATTGTCACAATTGTAGGAGTGTGAGGGTTAGTAGCTGTGTTTTTACTATAATTGGCAGTATGGCAGGGGCAATGTGTGGTGCAAGCTGCGGTGGCCCCTGACGATTTTTGTTTACATATTAAGCACTGTATGTAAGAACCTTTCTTACAGAATAGTGTAAATGTTTGACTATTAGCATTAGCATTTTTAATGCATAGGTCTTGGCTTGAAAGAACTTCTCTGTTACCTCCCCATTACTGTGAAGCACCTTTGATACCTTCAATAATGCAATCTCGCCATTTCAAACATGGCGACTGCCTATTTCTCCTGCAAAATCAACACAGAAGGCCCCATTCTTTGTGTGACACCTTATTCCAGATCTGGATTTTTTGCTAACAGAGCTTTGAATTCTGGCACTTGATCACTTTTATGGTATTGCTAATTAATTGGTGAGTATTTACTCAGGATCACTGCTCTTTACAGCCACCCCG
Organism: Triturus cristatus; assembly: GCF_964204655.1. NCBI lineage: Eukaryota > Metazoa > Chordata > Amphibia > Caudata > Salamandridae > Triturus > Triturus cristatus. Next base: position 790,322,913 of record NC_140584.1, on the reverse strand, counting down.
CCCACACCTTGTTATCACTTTTCCCACGCCCACTACTTTCTGTCCTACATCCCATGTTCGTATACTTTTTTGCACTGAGACCACGACATCGTGTAGACATAAAAGAAGGACTGCCTCCAAGAAAAGCTTGGTGAGCCATGCATTGTTAATTGAATTTAACCGCACTGGACACTGGCAGCAGATGGGAGCTGAACAATGCCAGAGAGATGTAATCTCCATATGTCAGAAGAATTGAAGCTGCAGAATTCTGATCCCACTGCAGACGTCACTACACTTCCAAGGGACGCCAAGACGCACGCCACTAGAACAGTCCAGGCAGGCGGAGTAAAATGGTTTACACCTGGGACCTACTGGGAGAAAGGTGCTGTCATTGGGCGTAGCCCACATTGAGAGCTGCAGGGGCTATTTGGTCTGCTTGATTCCACCTTGGTAGCCCTTAGGTTAGCCTTTCATTCGGTTTACTTTATAATTTGCGGGGTGTGGAAGGTCAGTAAGTAGGGGTCGAAATTCAAAGGGGCCACAGCTTGGTACTGACATCCTACTGGAAGACTCAGGAGTACATTACGGAAAACAAAGACGGACTCAGTTTAAAATAGGTATATGTGTTGCATCCTGTCTTCTTGAAACATAACATGCCCATTCAATAATATTCAATATACCCCATGTTGTTTAAAGGTGTGCTTTGTTACCCAGAGCAATGAGATTCATTTTATCAATGGTCAAGGAATTCTGGATTAAAACATTCCTATCTGGATTCAAACAAATCCCAACCAGAAGTATTGCCATGACTGGAAAGTGTGACTTGCGAGAGCAGAAGAATATTTGCAATAACCACATGCACCCACCGAGCTATCTCACTAAAGTTTCAACCTGGCACCTGGAAGTGTACAGGTAGTGCTATTGCGATGACATTTTGTTTTCCTGCAGCGTTTAATACCTGCCACTTAAAAGAACTGTGAATAACAAACGCTATTACTAATTTTTCCGTTTACTGACATTGGAAGTAGTGAAGTCTGAGTCTGTCTTGCCAGGATTTTGATTCATAACCTTCAGATCAATCAATGCTGATGTCAGTGGAGAAACCAAAATCTAGCCCGCCTTGCCTGAGGCTGGGTGAGGGGTGGGGCCGGGGGCGGGATACGTAACTAAGCAATTACTGGGCAAAGGCTTTACCTGCCCACCTTGTATGACTGCAGTCATGCCCGGCAACTACACCCTGCTGCACACAGCAAAATGCAGTAATTTCTCAGGGGAACATGGGCTGGACAAAGAAAGATGTTGTTACAGAATCTAGGAAAAATCAATGAAACACTTTGTTACAGGGAAATTACTGTTAGGCACTCTGACAAGAAAAAGGTTTGTTATGAAAAAAAAATACAGAAAATCCTATAAACAACTCCAGCTGAAGGGACGTTATGGTTACGACCGAAAATATAAACATTTGTTATGATGAACAGCACAACTATATTTCCCATCCATTACATGGGACGTGTCTCATACCTTAAGCCAAAGATAAGATCAACAAGCATTGGCCGCGCGAAAGTGAAAGTGACGCGGCGGGGGAGGGGCAGAGGAGCGTGAAAGCAATCAAGTGAGAGGAAAGACAGATGGCACCTGATCGGGCGCTGAAAGCTGGCGGTTGCGCGCGTAAACGCAACCGCTAGGCCCGCCAAAGCAGCTTGTGGTAGCACTTTTTAAAGCCCCTACTAAATGTCTTGCAGAGCAGCGTATTCGCTGGCTCTAGCGAGACCTAAAAAAGAATTTTGCAGGGGTAGAACGCCTTTTTTTGCCGGGACTTGGACTCCCTTGCTTCACTCGTTTGGTCTGTAGAAATTCAGGTACGTTTTTACACCCCACCAATTTAATGTCACCAGCGGCCACTGAGTTTTACTGCCCATGTTCAACACTTTCTGCCTAACTGAAGCTGGAAAAAAATTGTAGTATATGTAATGAGGGTCTGCTCCAGCAGAAAAGGGTACATTTACATATCCTCCCTGCGTCACAGACCCGACGTCATACTAACTCATTCACACACGCACACGTGGGGCCCATAACACCAACACGCATACGTCTCATGCAAGTCTGCACACAGGAGGGAAAGAAACGCTGGACATGTGGTGTACCTTATTACCTATAGGAGGAAAATCTTTACATTATATACATCAGCACCTATAGAATCCTAACTATTAACATCAAGGCACTCCACCACTTGGTCGAAGGACCAATTAGTTGGACTGGTTGATGGTGATTTAGAACCAGCTAAAACACATTTAGAGCTTCGGAACTTTTCAATTAATGAATATCTCATTAAAGAACCACTGACTCATAATTTGTTAATTAATGCTTGGTTTTATCTAATTAATTCACTTTCATTTGGCATTATCAGAATTTTAATCAAATCAGAATTTTCAGTGAATCATCTTTAGCACAAATTTACATACAATTATATTTACCTAAAATTTTGACACCGGTTACCATTTCCCGAAAACCCGTCAGCCCTGCATAAATCAATAATCCCTTCTGATCAAATTGTCCAGTCAAACGCAGGTTAAGACCCAAATAAGTCCAGGAAAGTTATTTTTGCCCAGCACAATACAGCCCAAAGGTAGTTGAGGGACCAGGCAATCGCGCTATTAACTCGAACTCCCCACCAACAGTCACCAATGGAGAACACGGTACCGACTCTTTTTTCCTACTAAAAACCCCCCTCTTTTACATCCTTTCCCTCTACTTCTAGACCAAATATGCAACAATTCTTAAAGGCAGCAGTAACCTGATTAGCTAAATCGCCCTGAATTTGCAAGAAGTGGTGACTTTCCCAAGACTTTTTGTTTCCCATGGGACAGAGTATGACATGTCTCAAAATTGTAAGTTTTCCTCGGGTTCTCAAGCGAAAGTTCTGAAGTAACAACATGTAGACCTCCGGGTAGAGGTCACCATTGTATTTTGAATCATTCACACTAGCTGAGTCCTGGCAATCCTCCACGTTCCTATCCTTGACAGGGAACACGTAGTCTTATGGTTTGAGGTCGCTTGAAGATCTTCAGAGCCATCCGAGTCTGCGCAGTAGGCATTGCGCAAAAAATGATGGGGGCCACTTCCGAACTCCATTTTGAATACTGCGGCCTAGTAGGCCCGAATGCCAACTTATGCAAAGATAAACATAAAAATAATTAATATACGGAAATGAAGATTTTAATGTTTAAACCCACACTAATCCCAATATATATTAGTATTTTCCTAGCTCATAGCAACATTTAAAGCAATAATACTCACCATTCCGCAATACCAATAGCACAAACCATCACAAAGCAACAAAAATCATGCAATTTTCTATTTCAAAACATTCTATAATTAGTTTGCGTATCACAGTTAATCATTAGATTTAGTAGCCATGCAATTTGCACTTTAGTCCCACATGTATCTTGTGTTTATCAAGGTGTAAAGTTGATTAATCCCAACACTCCAAACCATTAATACAGGTTAGTATTTAGAATGATTACGTAATTAATATTTTCATACAAAATAGAGAAGCTATACAAAATTTTGTTTTACCTGCTCGACCAATCCCCCCCCCTTCGGTGATTTTTAACATCACCACAAATACCATTAAATTTCATAAATTTGGTGGAAATGTTTTCGCAGTTCTCTTAGTTAGGTTACATCATAGTTTCCCCCATTTCATCCTCTCTTGTTTTCTTATACATACTTTCTTTCCATTCTTCCAGTTCTATATCGTCTACTTCTCTTTCTTTCATTTCTCTTTCTTTTCACAACGTCCCTTTTTATTTTATTTTGTAATTTTCTTCTTTTGATGCATACGCACCCTAACTTCAGAATCAATATTAGTTTTATTAAACAAGTTACTGGTATCAAAATTTTACCTACAAAAGAACTACCTAATTTTGTTAAGAAACTTTTTATAGTAGAAAATCCTTTACCAATCCTTTCCCAAACACTTTCAACCTCCAGTGGAACAATTTCCTCATGCAACTCAGTTATATTCTTAATATATTTCTTTAAATTTTGACTCTCGTCAGGAATGTAAATACAACAATGTTGCACCTTCAGCATTCCACAGACTCCTCCCGCTTTTGCTAAAATAATGTCAAGGGCAAGTCGATTTTGCATTATCATGGCACGCATAGCAACCATTTCAGTATTTACAAGTAAGAATCCTCCAGCAGTGCTGGTCGATAAGCGATTCACTACTGTTGACAATTTTCTATTTTTATGTGCATTCAGAGATATTCCAACTGCTGGTATCAGTGCTCCAAAAATATCCCCTACAATTTCTGACCAGCTTTCCCTCCTTCTACGAGTTAGTTGTCTACCAATTTCGTGCACACCGTCTTTTCCCCTTCCCGCATGAAATATCTTTGGGAAGACCAGACCTACGTAGCATGTGCCATACCAATGGTCCAGTAACTGATAGTAAGCCCTGTTTCCACAGATGAAATATAGTCCAGGGAATACCGGATCTTTTCCTCCTTTAAATCCCCATCCTCCCATGATTCTATAGACATCATGGCACTCTCTCGCACCTACTAAATAATTGTCATAAACAGTTTCATGCCGTCTAATGCACAATTTCCCTCTTTGAGGCCAATCTAAAGCCACTGGTTTCTCCCCTCAAATGTTTTTCCTTTTCAACATCCCAAACTGTCGTCTCTCCTTTTCCCTCCGGTATCTTTCTTTGCATCTTAATTCTCCTCTCTTCTACCATGTCCAAGAAGGTCTTCTCTTCTTTTCTCAGGCTACAAGTAAGATGATTCTTAAACACTTCTTCTAAAGTTAATGTTCTAGTTTCTAAGAAATATTCACCTAAAACTTTACCAGGTTTTATCTTATTTAGTTCAGGAACTACAGGGACCTGTGCAAAAATGTTATCTACATCTGAGTAATAATATTCTAATTTCCATCTTGTAGAACAAACTTGCTAATACACTACAGGTTATTCCATATGTCACAGGAAGGGGGTGATAGGTAGCACCCTCTGACACCGATGCAGGTAACTGCATACAAACATAGCAATCTCTAACATCCATAGTCTTTACATATTCATATAATAACTTTGAAAAAACGTTATTAGAAAAGTCAGTGATAGACCTATCCTTATGTAAGTCAGTCCTATCTACCTGTTAAGTCGCATAAGTACCATGAACCTCTTCTCTATTAGTCTTATTTTTAGCGTGATTTTCTACCCTTTCAAATGTTACTCTAAATGAAATTATTATCGCTAATACGATCCATAGAAGCATTAGTAATCCTGTACAACAACAACACACCTTGCACCATTTTTGGAGAAACCCACATGTAGGTTTTCTACCCTCTGTGTTTGCCATTTCGGAAATGATCAGTGTCTTTTGACTTAGCCTCTTTTATTCACAACTAAAATTTTCTCTAAACCCAAGGCTCTAAGCGCCTACTTGGTTCTTTCAGTAATATGTCTCATCAGGTATTTCAACTATTCAGTATTTTTCTTTCTTGTACTTCAATCTGGCATGTGATCGTCTTTGTCTTTGTTTTCACAGTCTTGGTTCAGAATTTCCTGATCATCCGTCTCTTCTCTGATATCAGATAAGATAACTCTCAGGATTTCCGAATCTTCTTCTTCAACCACTTCCGGTACAGTCACTCCTAGACTTTCTTGGCTGTGTGCTTCCTCTTGTATCTCAGGAAGGGCCACGTACGTCCATTCCGGTGACTTGTACTTCTGGTTAGGTTTCTTGATTCTCTTTTCTTTCTTCAAGTGTGTCTGATCAATATCTTCTGATTTCTCTTGACTGGACACTTTATTCATCTTTGGATGATTTTACTCTCGTCAGTTGGTATCTCAGTCTTTTTATTTTATTGGGCCCGATTTCTTATTTAGACGGTCGTTTCAATTTATTTCCCTTCTCACCTCACTCAGTTTTCCAAGCTCTTTTCCTCAAAACTCATCCTTGGTCTTCTCCTTCACTCTCTTCAGATTCTGTATCTGTGTGACCTTTACCTTCTTTGGATTTTTCCTTCAAGACCTCAGGTTCCCTATCTACAGTTTTCCCTCCTCGTGTTTCTTCCACGCAATCTTCCTGCTGACTAACTGTCCCTTCTACCTGTGTGTGTGTTGTCCCTACACCTCCTCGGGGGTCTTCCACAACAGTCTTACCCTCACTCTCTGCATCTAATTCCTCACCTTCTACTTCTATAGCCTCAGGTGGAATTTCTCTCGTGCTCGCATGTGGAGCTTCTTTATCAAGAATTTCTTTGTCAGTTTCCTCAATGTCCCCTTTTGCCTTTCCTTGCATCTCCACCTGCTCAGTATATGATTCGGAGCTAGTATCAGAGATTTCCAGCCGTCTCCTTAATGGTAAATTCTCTGGCTCCGCAATCTGACTCGGCTCCCATTCTCCCCTTCTTGAAGTTTGTCTCGTTCTTGTTTCTTCCGATTCTGAACTGGTATCAGATTCTCCCAAATACTCTTCCTCAGGTCTATTTACAGGATTAGGGATTCGAAGAGTATGGCTAGCATGAATCCAATTCTTTACACTGGCACATTTCACAGCAATCGTCGTGGTCAGAATCACTTGACGTGGATTTCCCCACAGTGGGACCAGGCAATTTCTTCTTCTATGCACTTAAATCCTTACCCAGTATCCAGGACTTAAATCATGAGCTGGCTTCTTTTCAAGGGTGGTTGCATCCGATCCAACCTGATGAAACACAGAATTAACGGAATCAGCCAACCCCTTGCAATAATCCAACCCAAAGTCATCAGATATAGGCAGTAGTTTGTGGACAGGAATAAAAACATGTCTCATCGCTCTACCCATAACAATTTCTTGGGGGCTCAGGCCAGTATTCCTATCAGGAATCGACCTAATAGTCATGAGCACTAGAGGCAAGACATGAGGCCATTTTAAACCTGTGGCTAAACACATTTTTCCCACTCTGTTTTTAATGGTGCCATTCATCTGTTCCACTACTCCAGAAGCCTCTGGACGATAGGTACAATGTAGTTTCTGTTGTACATTCAATGCTTCACAAATCAATTTTAATATTTCATTCTGAAAATGCTTTCCTCTATCTGATTCAATCATCACTGGAAAACCAAACCTAGGAATTAATTCTCTCAATAGGAGTTTAGCTACTGTAACCCCGTCACTCCTTCTGGTCGGGTACGCTTCCACCCAGCTTGAAAACAGGCAAACAACTACTAGAACATACCTTAGCCGATTTCATGGGGGCATTTCAATAAAATCAATCTTCATTCTGGTGAAAGGACCTCCATCCCGTCCTATGGTTCCCAAACTCCCCACTGTTTTCCTTCCTGGATTGTATTGCTGACATATAAGGCATCTCTGACAAAGGCTCTTTGCTACAAGCCGGAATTTTGCATTATACCAGGTCTGTTTGAAAAGTCTGATCATGGCATCCCTACCCACATGTGCTTGTCCATGGTACATCCGTGCCATGGTAGAGATCATGCTATCAGGCATTACTGGTCTTCCATCCCGATACACCCAAACTCTGTCTGCCTCTCGTGGTGCACATCCTGATTTTATCCACGGTTTCCTTCCCTCTTCTCCTGCCTCTTCCTGTAACTGTCTCACTTCTTCCCAAGTATTCACAGCGTTAGTAAAGAGTAAGGGACATGAGTTCATTTCCTTTTCCAGATTCAGATTTACTGAATTTTGGTTTCACGCACAGTACTATGCCATGTCATTCGCAAACTCATTCCCAGCTAACACATAGTCAGTACCCTTTGAATGGGCTGCGCATTTTATGACAGCAATCTGTTTAGGCAGCTGTATCGCCACAAGCAATTTGCCAACCACTTCTGAATTCCTTATAGGAGTTCCACTTGATGTCAAGTACCCTCTTTGGGACCAGATCTGCATAAAATCATGCACCACTTCAAATCCATACTGACTATCAGTAATCACAGTTATTCGCAGATTCTTTCCCAACTTGCATGCTCTTGTTAATGCAAACAGTTCAGCAACTTGAGCTGATCTCACTCCTTCCAGGCATGATGCTTCCAATACAGCTGCTACAGTACAGACCGCATATGCTGCACTCAAAATTCCTTCTTCCGTTCTCAGACATGACCCATCCACAAACAGCACAATCACTTTCTTTCAGAGGCACATCTTTTATATCCGGTCGGGGCTTAGTGCAAAAATCAAGCACTTCCAAACAATCGTGATCCACTTCATCCTTCACCTCCACATTCACATTCACAGCATCAGGTAGCAATGTTGAGGGATTTACATTCAGACACCTCACAAAGCTCACATTCGTCGCACCCAAAATGACCTTTTCATATTTAGTTAGACGACTATGCGTCATGAACTGCGTGCGGCTCCTTGTTAAAAGGATTGCAACGTCATGGGGTACAAACACTCTCACAGGGTATCCCATCACAATTCCTTCACTCTGTTCCAAACTCTGACAGGTAGCAGCCACTGCTTTCAAACAACCAGGCAACGCTACAGCTACAGGATCTAGTACTGCTGAAAAGTAAGCAATCAGTCGACTCAATTTTCCATGCTTTTGTACCAACACAGAAAGTGCACTCCCATCTCTCTCGCTGCAATAGAGCTCAAATTCCTTCTCATAGTCAGGCATTCCTAGTGCTGGTGCTTCACACAAACTGTCTCTCAATTGTCTAAATGCCTTCATCTCCTCTTTGTTCAGTTCAAGGGTGTCTTTCACATCACTCTGTCAAGCATACCAGAGGTTTTGCAATCAGCGAGAAGTTGCTGATCCACGGACGACAATATCCCACCATGCCAAGAAACATTCTCACCTCTCTTTGAGTCATTGGTGCTCTCATTCCCTTGATTATTCTGATTCTCTCTGCAGTCACTTTCCTCAGGCCGTTCTCAATCTTATGACTTAAGTATTGTACTTCTTTCTTACAAAATTGTAATTTCGATGGGGATACTTTAAGTCCTCCATCCACCAAATGATTCAACAATGCAACAGTGTCCACTACACATGCTTCTCGAGTTCTCGAAGCCACCAATAGGTCATCGATGTACTGCACTAGTACTGAGCTTTCAGGCATTTTTTAAATCTTCCAGGGATTTCTTTAGAATCTGATTATATATCGATGGACTTTCTGTATACCCCTGTGGGATTCGGCACCATGCCAAAGTACGTTCGCCGAACCGGAACGCAAAAATCTGTTGGCTGTCGTGGTGCAACGGGATAGAAAGAAAGTGTGACACAGGTCAATGACCGTGTACCATTCTGCATTGTGGGGAATCACTGAAGGATTTGGTACAATGGGACAACAAGGTACAACTATTTTATTCACTTTTCTCAAATCTTGCACTATCCTCAAAGTTCCGTTAGGCTTCTTCAAACCCATAATTGGTGAATTACATGGACTGCTCATAATTTCTCTCAAAATTCGCTGTTCGATCATTTTGTCTAGAACGGGAGTCACTCCTGCAGTTATTTCCGGTGCTAATTTATACTGGGGAATGTTTGGGTAGCTCACTCCTTCTTTTACTGTTATTTTCACAGGGTCTACCCTTTTCATCAATCCCATATCTTCACCCGTGAAATCCCATACTTCAGCTTTCACTGTTTTCTTCAATTCCTGAGGCAATTCCTCTGGGTCAAATACAGCAAATCCCTCAGTGATTTCGGGTTCCAGATTAGCCATTGTGATTCTATACAGTACATCCTCATCAGGAGTTTCAAAAGCTATGCCGTCCGGGGTACAGAAAATCGTACAGTTCATCTTACACAACAAATCTCTCCCCAACAAATTCACAGGGCTAGTGTCGCATACAACAAATCGATGCATATCGGTGAATTTCCCTATTTTGACTTTTTCAGGATCAGTAAGATATGTTTTTATCTGTCTTTTCGAAACTCCAACTACTTGGATTGTGTCACCCGAGAGAGGAAGATTTTTAATGTCAGCTTATCTAACAGTTGAAGGAGTAGCACCAGTATCTACTAGGAAAGTAATGTTCTCGTCATTTATCTTTCCGTCCACAAAAGGTCCTGTCTGGTCTACTTCTAGAGTTGCGCCAAGTACGCACTCCCCTTCCTCTCCTGGGCACCGTCAATAACTCTCTTCTGACTCACTCTCATCGTGCTGCAGCCAATACTGCGAAACAGCACTAGCACGCGGTAGCTTGGTTACCTGTTCCTTGGTGTAGAATCCGGTCTCATTACTGTATCTCTGAGGATTTACGCTCTGTGGAAAAGGTGGCTTTGGCACCTGACACTGTTGGGTAACAACCTGCTGCTGTCGCTGCGGTTGACAACTCACCTCATTCTGCACCTGTGGATTCAATGATGCATTATCACCATTAGCACTCGGGGGCAATTTACACTCGGATTTCCAATGCTCCAATTTTCCACAATTGTGACATGGCCATTTCTTTTTTGCTTCCTATAAGCTAATTTGTCCTTTTCCCTTTCCAATATTAGGTTTTTGTCTCACCGGGCCCATGCCATTTTCCTGTTCAATCAGCTGAGCCTCTTGTCTCTCCGCTACCTTACCTGTGCCCACATGGCCTTCTCTTTCAGCTTACGTCGTTTTGCCTCAATTCCAACGCTAAAATATTTTGCATGCCTCAATACTTCATCTATCTTTTTATTTTGCCAATCCACTGTATGCTGTTTAATCATTTCGCTTACTTCAGGTCTTAGACCATAAGCAAATCGATACACAAAATGACTTAGATCCTACTCAATTTCTCATCACCACTGTATTGTTTAAAAGCTAACAGCAACCTTTCATAATAGGCATGGACAGATTCTTTAACTTCTTGGTGAGTTCTATCAATTTTTACCCAATCAGTTTCTTTTGGTAGTACTTTGTTTTGCAGGAAAGTAATTACCTGTTCATACTTTCTCATTACCTCCGGATCAGGGACTCCCGTTTTAGGATCCCTAGGATATTCTTGAGCAGGCCAACCTACCGTAATTTTACATTTAGCCCATAGATCTGCCGGTACAATGATATCGAAAAGACCATTCAAATCAATCCACAATACTTTGGATAATTTAACAAACCTATCTACCTGTCGATACCATTCCACAGGCTTTTCCCGGAGCCTGGGAAAATCATTGGTAAATGATAAAATGTCCTGTCTAGTCCATGGAACATGTACATAACCTCCTCCTGGAATCTCCCTCATAGGGCATTCCGTGACTACGGTCTCCTTTTCTCTCACCGGAAATGCTGAAAAAGTCTTATCTGTTGTGTCCTCTCTTCCGAAACACCTAGTTTTCCATCTGTCTACGTGCCCCCATTTTTTAAACAAGGCAATCAATTCTTTAATTTGAGTCAATCTTCCTGTAGTATTCAGACTTTCAATATCTTTTTCAGAGAAATCTACATGGCTTCTATAGTGATTTTATTTTCTCAAAATCAATGCCCATTTCACTTGCCGTTTCTTCAAGTTTCTCATGCAAACTCCTCGCTCTCCAAGTTATACTTTTACAGAGAAACATTAGCTCTTCATCCTGATATGCCTTTAATTTTTCCGTTGAAATAGTCTCTACTATTAATTCCTCCAATGTTATCTTTAATTTTGCCACATCTAAAGGTTGAGGTTCTGTATCTTTTCACTGTAAACTCCTTAACCAATCGCTTAATAGATCACAAGTGGGACCTACAGGAATTGTTTCATTTCTAACTCGCTCCGTGCTTCTTTCTGGGGTCTCTGGTGCTGATTCAGTTGTCATCAGTGTCTTACCTGCTGGGCTTTGATTCATCGTCAAATGTTTAGGTGTACTTAATCCTGATGCTCCTACTAATTTTCCCCATGGATTCTCTCCAGAGCCGCTTCTTTTGGTCTCAATTTGTTTATTACTATGGTAGAGAACTGTTAAACAATGTTCACTATCCTTCTGTTTATCAAAAACAGGCATCACTGGCCCTATGGTTACAGGTACAGTTACGGCTTTCATGTCTTTAGTTAACTCCCTAATCTTTTCAGTTAGTTCCAGAGTAGTTCTAGCTAGTTCGGCTGGATTTTAATTTCCAATCCTGACAGGCGGTGCCATTTCAGAGTCTCTAAATGGATTTTTTTCTCCCTAAATCAGGTAGCATCTGCTCAAAACTTTTATTTCGCAGGGTTTCTTTTACTGGCACACTCGGCATCAGCAACGTAGAATTTGGTTGATACGGTGGAGGATTTTATAAAACATGTCCTCTAACACATCATCCTCCGACTCATTCACTCCATACTTGTAGCTTTCTGACCCTATATGGTTTCTCTTCTCTGTACACTTTCTACCGCTTGTCTCTTCAGTATTTCTCAAGGGAAACATCCCATCTGTCATGTTTGCACTCCGCCAACTCCTCATCCTGTCATCATGATTTTCCTGCCCACACGGTCTACCAAACATGTAATTATACCTTCTTCCACTCCGATGTCGTTCTCTCATACATCTCATCCTTCCACTCCGTCAAAGCCTCAAACTGAGTAGGTCTAGGTCTTGGTTCTAACCTCATCATTCTTTCTCTTAAGTTTCTCAATAAAGCTAAACTAAATGAACCACTTTCTGGGAACGCTAAAACTCCATCTTCTTTTGTATAGTTTGCCCAATTATCTAGCCAAATACAGGTATAGTATCCATACTTCGCTACCATGAAGGATGCAGGTGATTTCGGTGGAGGAAGGATCTGTCCTTCCCTAGTCACAATTGGCTTATCCTTTTTAAATAGACTTATAATTTTCCCAAACCATGACTTTTTCTCCTTTTCTGGTGGATCGTAATACATAATTTTTTCTCTTATTCTTAGTCCTGTATCACTAGACTTCTCAAATCGCTTTTCTACGACTATTCCGTTTGCTGTCCAATCCCAGCGTGACTTGCACTAACGCACCAATCCGGAGCGTCTACGTCACACTGGCAATTCTCCACTCCTAGCTTTTCTCGCTACTCCTGTTTCTACTGACCCCTCCTTTACAAACTTTATCTGCAAACTTTTCTTACGTTTTCTTCACTCAAAATCTGTAACGACATAAAAACACCACCATTGCCTGTTTCGCTAAACCAAAGAGATAGTTTTGTTCATTTACACAAGAATTCTGTATTTCCAGTAGGTAGCGCTTACCTCTACCCTACCACAGAATTATTCCGTTTCACCAATAAAGTAGCACTTCCCTCTACCTTACCCTTCTGACAAGCAAAAAGGCTAACCGTTTCTCTGGGGATAAAACACATGTCGAGACTACACTGCTCCTGAGAATTAAGGCCAGAGTTTCACGAAAGAACCTGTTGCTATTGCACTCGCGCACTTTCACACAGAAATGTCCCTAACGATAACACACAACGATGTTACCAATTCAAAACCAGACAATGCATTGTGCGACTTCACTTGCCACACATTTCCCCGTGTACCTACAGGGCAACAAGGCCATACACCGTGCGACTTCACTTGCCACACGTTTTCCCCGTGTACCTACAGGGCATCCAACTTCCTACATCCCGGAAGTCTTCAAAAACAACATAGAACACGACACAACTCAACATAAAATGTTAAAACATCAATCAATCATCAATAATCCATAATCAATAATCACCAAACCAATGCAATAAAACCATCAATCTGCTACCAGAAAAACCTCTCCAGTGGAAAAGGGTAAATTTACATATCCTCCCTGCGTCACAGACCCAACGTCACACTAACTCATTCACACACGCATTCATTGGTGGGGCCCATAACACCAACACGCATACGTCTCACGCAAGTCTGCACACAGGAGGGAAAGAAACGCTGGACATGTGGGGTACCTTATTACCTATAGGAGGAAAATCTTTACATTATATACATCAGCACCTACAGAATCCTAACTTTTAACATCAAGGCACTCCACCACTTGGTCAATGGACCAATTAGTTGAACTGGTTAATGGTGATTTAGAACCAGCTAAAACACATTAAAAGCTTCAGAACTTTTCAATTAATGAATATCTTATTAAAGAATCATGGACTCATAATTTGTTAATTAATGCTTGGTTGTATCTAATGAATTCACTTTCATTTGGCATTATCAGAATTTTAATCAAATCAGAATTTTCAGTGAATCATCTTTAGCACAAATCTACATACAATTATATTTACCTAAAATTTTGACACCGGTGACCATTTCCCGAAAACCCGTCAGCCCTGCATAAATCAATAATCCCTTCTGATCAAATCGTCCAGTCAAACGCAGGTTAAGACCCAAATAAGTCCAGGAAAGTTATTTTCACCCAGCACGATACAGCCCAAAGGTAGTTGAGGGACCAGGCAATCGCGCTATTAACTCGAACACCACACCAACAGTCACCAATGGAGAACACGGTACCGACTCTCTTTTCCTACTAAATACCCCCCTCTTTTATATCCTTTCACCCTACTTCTAGACCAAATATGCAACAATTCTTAAAGGCAGCAGTAACCTGATTGGCTAAATTCCCCTGAATTTGCAAGAAGTGGTGACTTTCCCAAGAGTTTTGGTTTCCCATGGGACAGAGTATGACATGTCTCAAAACTAAGTTTTCCTCGGGTTCTCAAGCGAAAGTTTCGAAGTAATAACATGTAGACCTCCGGGTACAGGTCGCCATTGTATTTTCAATCATTCACACTAGCTGAGTCCTGGCAATCCTCCACGTTCCTATCCTTGACAGGGAAAACGTAGTATTATGGTTAGAGGTCGCCTGGTGATCTTCAGAGCCATCAGAGTCTGCGCAGTAGGCATCGCGTAAAAAATGATGGTGGCCCCTTCCGAACACCATTTTGAATACTGCGGCCTAGTAGGCCCGAATGCCAACTTAAGCAAAGATAAACATAAAAATAATTAATATACTGAAATGAAGATTCTAATGTTTAATCCCACACTAATCCCAATATATATTAGTATTTTCCTACCTCATAGCAACATTTAAAGCAATAATACCCACCATTCCGCAATACCAGGAGCACAAACCATCACAAAGCAACATAAATCATGCAATTTTCTATTTCAGCACATTCTATAATTAGTTTGCGTATCACAGTTAATCATTAGATTTAGTAGCCATGCAATTTGCATTTTAGTCCCACATGTATCTTGTGTTTATCAAGGTGTAAAGTTGATTAATCCCAACACTCCAAACCAGGTTAGTATTTAGAATGATTACGTAATTAATATTTTCATGCAAAATAGAGAAGGTATACTAAATTACGTTTTACCTGCTCCACCAGGGGGACACCCTCTCGCCGTGAGCGCTCGCACGGGGCCCTATCAGTGCGCCGCGAATTAACGAGGCGCACACCGTGTTGCGGATTGCCCTGTGGCTCCGCCGATCTTAATTTATAGACGGTTGTGAACTCTCAGCGCGTGCCAGCGGTAAACGCTGGTGCGCTGACCGTCACATCCCATCTTAAGTCAGTCATTGACTGGATCTCAAAAGTCTCATAGTTTACTTACTTGACAGGCAAAGTCTCTCCGACGAGTGCTCGGCGGAGAACTCCCCCTTAGGGCGTACCTGGAGAGGCCCAGGCCAGTAGTGGAGGCAGGGACCGGGCTGCTGGGTCCTGGAGGTAGACTGGGGATTTCACAGGCGGCCTCCGGACATGCCGGCGTCGGGGTCACCCCTGGATGGTGGCCATCAGCTTCTTGGGGCTCCCCTTGGTTGGCTTCGGTCTCCTCGACGTGGTCTGTGACAGCAGTGGGAGGGTTGGGCCTGTCCACTTGTTTGAACCACGAGATGTTGCAGGTCACTGTTTCTCCCTCCTTCTCGACAGTCACCATGGTCCCTTGTCTATTGATCACTGTCCAGTACCCCTGTTCGTACCAGGTCCGGAATTTTCCCCCAGGTCTCCTGTCCTTCATGATGACCGTGTCTCCTGGCTGTAACTGGCGGAATGCCGCTCTCCGAGCTTGGCTGGCAGTGTTATTGTGCTTCAATCCTCCTGAGGGCACCTCCCTCGTCAAATGGGGGAGGGGAGGGGGAGACCACCCTGGCGCAGTGCGGAGACCATCTTGGTGGGTGCCGTGGATCATTAGCACCCAGGGCGCTTTGCGTATCGAGCAGTGCGGCGTGCTCCGATACTTCCGCAGGAACCTCTGCAGTTCTTGTTCTGGGTTGCTTTGCTCTGCAATGGCAATGCGGAAGGTTTTGTTTATTGTTCTCATGAGGAATTCAATCTCCCCATTGGCCTGGGGCCATTGTGGGGGTGTTAGGCCGGTGTCGGGTGCCATGGCGGTGCATGAACTCGCGGAAATAGTGTCCTTGAAACGGGGACCCATTGTCGCTGCGGAGTTCATCCGGACATCCGAACATGACTAATATCTTCTCTAGAGCAGGGCCAACATGCAGGAATGCGGTTGACTGCACGACTTCTACCACTGGGTATTGTGAGTAGCTATCGATGAGGGCTAGTGTGACACGCCCATCAGGGAAACTCCCAAAATCCACGCTCACTTTTTCCCATGGGCGTCGGCCGCGTTGTTCCGCGAGTAAGGGTGCTGGTCTTTCGGGCCCGCTTGTTATTTGGTAGGACGGGCACTTCCTGACTGTCTCTTCGACTTGAGTGTCCATCCCTGGGAACCAGACCTTCTCCCTCATGCGGGCCTTCATCTTTTCCACTCCTTGGTGCCCCCTGTGGGCGAGTTTTGTTGCCCGTAGCTGCAGGGATGACGATTCGGGGTCCTCTGAGGAGAATTCTTCCTTGGGTGAGGCTTAGTTCGTTCCGGACCCTCCACATGTTCATCAGGCTTTCATTCTCTGGGCTTGATCATGTGTTTGCTGCCTGTAGGAATTGACGCCACAGCCCTCGTTGGATCATGACTGGGTCTTGCTTGACCGCGGCAGATGCTTCTTCGAGTGTCAGTGCTCGGGGGCACATCAGTGCCGTGATCATGTCCAGGTGTGCCTCCGTGTCATTACTGCTTGGTTCTTCACTGCCTTCTCTGGTGGTGTCTGGGTGTCGGGACAGGAAGTCGGCCGGGTTCTTGGCGCCGGGCCGGTAAACCACATCTATGTCATAGTGCTGGAGCCCAATGGCCCATCTTTCGATGCGTGGTGGTGGGTGGGGCACTGATCCTTTGAATAGCAGCACCAGTGGTTGGTGATCCGTGACTACAGTGAATGGGTGTCTGCATATGTATAAGTGGAAGTGTCTGCAGCTCCACTGGATGGCTAGGGCCTCTCTCTCGATTTGAGAATATCGCTTCTTGGTCGGGGATAGTGCTTTGCTGGCGTATGCTAGGGCGGCCCATCGTTCGGTCTGTTCTTGTCCGAGGATGGCCCGTAGGCCCACGGGGCTGGCGTCTACCAGTATTTCTGTCTTCTTTGCCGGTTCGAAGTACACCAACGTCGTGTGGTCGGGGAAGGCTTTCTTGACTGCTTGGAATGCCGTCTCTTCGGCTGGACCCCACTGCCACATGGTGTCTGCCCGAGTGAGGTTTCAGAGAGGCTCTGCAAGGGTGGCCAGGTCTGGAATGAAGCGGCCACAGTACGTGGCCATTCCCAGGAAGCTGCGTACTTCCGCCACGGAGAGTGGGGCAGCTGCGGTCTTGATGTCTTGGGATGTAAGTGAATCGACTGTATGCCCTCTTGGGTAAACGTGTATCCGAAGAATTCTATCTTTTGTTGGAACAGTAGGCACTTCTCTTTGTGTCGGGTGACTCCATGGTCTAGGAGCCTCTTCAGTGTGGCTCTTACGTGCCGGTAGTGTTCTTCCGCTGTTATAGAGTGAAAGAAGATGTCATCACTCACGTTTAGGACGCAAGGTAGTCTAACCACGATTTATTTTATGGCATTCTGGAAGATTTCTGCGGCAGAGGATATGCCAAAATTCAGCCGAGCCGTTTATACCTCCGGAGGTCTAGGTGCGTGCTGAAAGTTGTTATGTATCTACTGTCTTTGGCAAAGGCTAGTTGGCGATAGCCCGCATTCAGATCCAGCTTCGAAAACCATCTGGACCCATTCAGCTCATCCATAGTCGGCATTATGTGGCGTTCACGCCGAATGGCCTTGTTGGGGAGACGCATTTCAATGCAGAGTCTGATCTTCTCCGGTTGATGAGGTTTTTCCGCGATTACCATAGGTGACACCCACGGTGTGGTCCCGGACACTTTCTCTATGACCCCTTGCTCTTCGAGCTTCTGCAACTTTTCCTCCACCAGTGGCCGCAAGTGGAAAGGAATTCTCCGGTGTCTTAGGGCCTTTGGTGGGACGGTCGGGTCTATGTGTAGTTGGATGGGGCTCTCTTAATCTTCCCTAGCCCCTTGAACAGGTCTCCAAACTGACTCAGTAGTTCTTCTGTCTGGTCTCCTTGTATTCTCTTGGCGAACATCACCAGACCCAGGTCTTCAGCTGCATGACTACTGAGCAGTGTGTATACCTCCTGGTTAAGGACGTGGATATTGATGGTGATTTCGATGTTTTCTGGCACGGTCATTATGCCTCGGAGGGGCAGTGGCGAATCGCTCCCATACGCAAAGATTTGGGCCTTTGACGATCTGAGTTCCGGTCTGGGCCTTAGCTTGTTGTATTGCTAGACCCCCATTACAGTCACTGAAGCTCCTGTATTGATTACCGCATTGACATCTGTCCCTGCGATCTGTACTGTGCAGCGGGGTTGGGGTCGCCTCCTGCTCTTCAGGGCTCGGGTGAATGAGATTAGGTACGTCTCCCTTTCGTCATCTGATGTGGACTCGTCTCTTTGGTAGGCTGTTGGCTCCCTCTTCTTGCCTCCGGGTTGCGATGCTAGCGAGACTTGCGATAGTTGTCAAACCATCCTTCTCATGTGCTTCGGTCCGTTCCCTTCTTTGCGCTGTGTTTTCTTTCTGCACACTGAGGCGAGGTGCTTCGCAATGCCACAGTTAGTGCAGGTCTTACCTTGTGCCGGGCACACCTGTGCGGGATGTTCTTCGTACCCACAGTGGTTCTTTGGGGTGTGCGGCTGGCGATCTCGTGGTCTGTAGGTCTTGTTTCGTGTTCTGACTTCATCAGTCTTCTCTGCTTTGGCTGTGACGTTCTTTTCCGCCCCACGCACCAACGCCATGTCCAGTTCTTCCGCTCGTGCCGCCAGGTCATGAGACCGCGCCAGTACGAGGATTTCGTTCATATCAATATGTTCAGCTGCCCGAGTATGAGGCCTCGTAGGACTTTGCTGCGTATCCCAAGGATTCGCTGGGCTCTGATTTCTTCTGCGGCTCGGTCTCCCGCGAGGTGAGTGGCGGCTAGTTCCCTGAGCCATGCGTGAAGAGCGTCCACCGACTCGCCCTCTCTTTGCTTGGCTTGCCTCAGCTTAAAATGTTTGAAATCTGGGTTCATTTGGAGATCAAAATGAGCATTTAGGGCTGTGACCGCTGCAGCGTAGTCCTCGGGGTGGCCCTGTGTTAGGTAGATGCTTAAACAGGTAGATTTCCTCCCCTGCATAATGGGGCAGCAGCGAGCGTTTCACCGGTCCATCCTTTTCCCTCGTGGCGATGAAGTAGTTTTCGAGGTGGCCAAGCCAGGTGTGCTACCTTGGTGCGGCCGTGGAGGGGTCTGCCGACTTGTTGAATGGAGGCAGGACTCCTGAGGGCAGGTGATGGGGAGTCACTGGCGCAGGGGCCTGGGCGGCATCATCTTGATCCCCCATTGCGCTAGACGTAGGTGCCGATGTGTGCCTAGTGAGGACGCTGGCTTCTCATGGTGGGCCTAGGCGTACAGGTCCAGGTGCAAAGGCACTGGGTATTGTGTGGGCCCATGTATGTTTAGACGTGTGGCACTCACCAGGCTAGCGTGGGCCAATACTGTGTCCTTTGGCTTCCCCTGGGGCATTCACGACTCACCCCTGTAGCGTGGAGCCGAGGACCTCCTTGGTGGATGCGGAGGCAGGGGAGAACAGCTGTGCTCGTTGCAGTCACCAGGTAGCTGCCTGTGTAGGAGCTGAGGCGAGGCAGGGTAACTTGGGGTGTCGCCTTGTGGGCCTGCCGCACTCTGGAGGTGTCTTTGTGGCTTTAACTGGTATGAACTGCAAAGCTCAGCCGGGCAGGAGCAGGCGTGTGTTACTTCCCACCCTCATCGCCAATGTAATGATTGGGCGGGGGGCCCTCTTTCTCCCCCCCTTTCCCAGCCACGCCATCCGCTACATTGGGACGTGCTGCAGGAGTGTGCGCAGCCTGCCCGACTCGTTCCCGGGGGCCCGCGGAGACAGGGGCCACGCGTGAGCCTGGGACACAGCCATCCGGGCAGGCCGTGGGGGGGGAGATCCCTTGCCAGTCCGCCACCAGCATAGACCCGCGGAGCTGCTGAATTGGGCCCAAAGGAGGCCTGCGCATTGATGCAACATTTTCTAGGTCCCGGCATTGCAGCCATGAACCTTGCTGATTAAATAGACATATTGCACAATTGCTTGTCTGGCCCATGAGTGTAACTACGCCAATATAGCAGCCATTGCAGGGAGCCCTACCGGCGCATGAAACTTCAGCGGGTGGCGTGTTCGAAGGTGTGCAACTGACTTTGTTGGGGGCCACTTGCTGGATTGGCGTAGTGGGCCCCTTGGCGCACTGACATTGGTCGTGGTGGGTGTATTGTATCGCCCATATTGCAGAGACCCCTGTCCCCCTTTGGACAATACCCAGCTAGCGACAGATGTGGCATTTCAACGGGTGAAGGTATGGGTCGTAAGGACCCCAAGCAGTGACTACTGCAGTTTAGTAAAGCTCCAGAGACGGACATAGGCATTGCAGAGGGCGGGCTCAAACGCAGTCATCATTGAGGGCCCACCCACAGGCTAGGACTCCCTATTGCAGGAATTGAGGGCTGGATTGAGGGCCTTAGATGGCCACTTCGATACGTTGGATAAGCGATTAGACATCCTGGGCGTGAAACTTGACTTGCATGACAAACGCCTTGATACAGTGGAGGGGAGGGTGTTTGACCTTGAGGATGGAGCTGCCCAGTCGACCAGACGCCTAGATCGGGTTGAAAAGATCCTTAAGGAGGTTGCAATAAAAAATTAAGATTTAGAAGCGCGCAGTAGGGGCAACATCCTTCCCATACTTGGGGTACCCGAGTCAGTCAACACTGGTCATATGGACCAGTTTGCGGTAAACCTCCTGGCTGACATATTTGGAAGAGACGCCTTCACTCCTGGGTTTATTTCTGAGCAGGCACATCGATACCTGGGCCCTCGCCCTAATCCAGGCTGCCCACCCAGGCCCATAATTGCACGCCTTCTAAATTTCCGAGACAGAGACACAGTGCTACGCTTAGCAAGAGAGCAAGGTGCTATCAACTGGCAGGGATCAACGCTGTCCCTGTAACCTGATTTTACAGCAATGGTGCAGGAGGCGAGGCGAAAGTATAATGGCGTCAAGGCTACTCTCCAGAACCTGGGACTCAGATACGAGATGTTATACCCAGCACGACTACGATTGGACATCGAGGGCGATCCCGTATCTTTGACTCCCCCCACAGTGGTCCAAGAGTTCTGTAAGGATTATAAAGGAAGTGGTAGTCAGAAAAGCAAAGATGCAGTCAGATATTCTCCCCCCCCCCCCCCACAGCGGCTCAGTGGCCACTGTGGAACTTTTTTCTTCAGAATGACAGAAGTGTAATGTGTTAGACTAATTTGGTTTGTACTAGCATTGCCGTTCTATTAGCAGAGATGGGTGTTCATTGGTCCAGATAGATAATCATAAAGTTGGGTCCTCGGCGTGGTGTTGCCACCCCCTGGGTGTTTAACACATTAAGTGTGTACCATGTTCACAGAGAATCTTGCTTTTCACATATTTATTTTGTTGATCGGTTTGCATGAGGTATGTGATTGTATATTTTATGGGGCTGTTCCCTGCGCAGGTTGGAGCAGGGATGTGTGGGGGGGGGAGGAGGGGACAAGTTTACGAATTATGGTTTCTTTCATTTACATTACTTACCGTACATTGAGCAGTGCTAGTTCCACAATACAACAGAAATCAATGTCTTACAGTACAAATGTCAGTATTGTATAACCTGTCCACCTTTTCTGACCTATCGCTCATCACTTGGAATGTTAGGGGGCTGAATAATGTCAGAAAAGGGAAGCATATACTACATTATTTACAACGACACAGTATTGATGTTGCATTTCTGCAAGAGACCCATGTCCTTAGAGCGGACGTTACTGCGTTAGCGACAAGTTGGGGTCCTCACAGATATTTCGCTGTTTACAGCACATACGTAAGAGGTACCGCAATCTTAGTACATAAACGTCTTTCTTTTCAGCTACACAAAGTGCACAATGAGAAAGATGGGCACTATACAATGGTAACAGGTCAATTAATGGGTAACCGCATTGCTTTGGTTAATATGCCCCCAATGTCGATTGTCCGGAGTATTTTCATGATGTGCATGTGCATATTTTGCAGCTAGAGGCGGAGTTAATTGGTATAGGAGGTGATTTTAATCTTTTATTGGACCCAATACTTGACAGCTCCTCCACCTCCTTTGATACCAAACCACGTGCACGCCGGGCGTTGTTAGATGTGTGTGACTCAGTTGGGTTAACTGATGTCTGAAGACAGCGAAACCCGAAAGAACCTGCATGCTCTCATTATTCAGCTGAATACGATACTTGGACCAGACTAGATTATTGGTTGCTCTCTCCTAATTGGATTACCTGGTACAAATCTCTCCATCTACTTCCTAGAACCTACTTGGATCATTCTCCGGTGGTTCTGCAGATTCGTGTCCCTAGGCCAGAGGGCAGTGAGAGACAGTGGAGATTTCCTGGGCGTGCCTTGCTTGATGAACTCAAAGTCTAAAGTTTGGGTTGCAATAGAGGATTATTTTGAGCTCAACACCGGATCCGTTGCCACCTGGGCTACGCTCTGGGAGGCCTTTAAGGCCTACATGCATGGTGTCTCCATTGCTAAACACGTGGGAGTGTTGAAAGATCTGAGGGCTACGATATCTAGCACCTAACAGAAATTGGACCCATTAGATAAAGAACAGATGGCGCAACCTGACTCAGCCCGGTTCAGCCTACGAATGTCCCTATTGTCTGAGTTTAGGGAGGCTGCTGAGCGGGAAACTTTTTTTAACTAAATATAGGATCGCCTGCCGCTACGGGGAAGGTGACAGGCCGGGGCGTACATTAGCACGATTCTTGAAACCCCCATCTGGACGCTCTTACATCACTGAAATTCGCTCTACCGTGGGCCGGATCCTCACGAGTACCTCGGAAATACAGGATTAATTCTTATCGTATTACACTAATCTGTACACATCTCGGGTGGTTTGCAAAGGTTTGGATCAAGAGGAGTACCTGTCTGAGATTGCCTTAGTCTGGCTTGAGAAATTCATGCAAGAGTTCCTCGCTGAACCTTTTTCCGCAGAGGAGATTGTCAGTACAATAGATGGTATGAATGGATCCACGGCTCCCCGATTAGACGGTTTCACAGGAGATTTTTACTGGACTTATAAAGATTTGTTAGCACCACATCTGCTGGAGGTTTATAATGAAGCCCTTGAGCGTAAGGAGTTGCCCCAAACGTTGCGTGAAGCAGTAATAATATTGCTGCTCAAGCAGGGGAAGGACCCGATGGCCTGTGGGTCATATAGACCTCTTTCACTTTTAAACCTAGACAAAAATGATAGCGTTAAGGCTGGCCTGGTTATTCGATCGGCTCATTTCCCCAGCCCAGTCAGGCTTTATCCCTCATAAATTGACCGCCCTCAACTTGAAGACGCTGTTAGCAGTTATACACAGAATATCGTCTGAGGTGCGGGCAGCAGCAATTCTGCTTGACACTGAAAAGGCCTTGGACTCCTTCTGTGGACTTTCTTTATGGCTGTGATGAGTAGGATGGGTATGCCAAGAGGCTTCATTGACCTCACCGCTTAACTGTACAATTGCCCCACAGCCCGGCTTCGATTGAATGGCACAATATTGCGTTATTTTCGTCTATTCCCGTGGTACCAGACAGGGGTGCCCACTTTCTCCATTACTTTTCATTATAGCTATGGATCCCCTGGTTAGACACTTCCAAGAACGTCACTAACATAGAGGACTTCAGTTTAAAACCATATTATCCTTTTTGTGCGCCCCCTGCAAGAGCATCTTAAACCTCTCATTAGGGAGATTATACGATTTGGTGGTTATTCTGCCCTGGGCATGAACTGGGGCAAATCAGAAATATTCCCCATTACTCCATGCACTAAGAAATTAAATTGTGAATTCCCTCTTGAGTGGTGTGCAAACTCGGCAAAGTACTTGAGTATCCACAGTGATACAGAATAGATTATTCAGTTGAACTATGGTCCCACGATGCGTAAACTCGAGGAGCAAGTGGAAAGATGGCTGCGACTTCCCCTCTCGCTTGAAGGTCGAGTAGCACTGATAAAAATGATTGTGCTTCAAAGATTTTTGTACCTGTTTAACAACATCCCCATCCCGCTTCTGAATAGTTTTTTCCTCATGTTACGTTCCCACCTGATCAAACTAATATGGGGCGTAAAGAGACCTAGGGTTACTTGGGACGCAATGACCCTGCCCTATGACAGAGGGGGATTCGGTGTACCTAATATTCAGGTATATTACCTGGTAGCACAGTGTAGCTTTGCACACTCTTGGTATCATCCGGATGCTCGGATTCCTAATGCCAGACCTGAGGCTGACCTGGTTTTGCCCGCTCCTCTGAACACAATACTACCACAGGGATTCCCAAGACATCCCAGAGATATTCAAACAGTATCAACCATCAGTTGGGCATGGCAGAAACTCGTGCGAGTTACCCATACACCTGCATTATATTCCCCCGAGAACACGTTACTTAAATATTCAATAAGCAAAATTGGAGTCCTTTTCACTAGAGGCCACGTCTTTTCCAGCACAGAGGAGGGTAGGGACAGTGAGGCTAAATTTATGGACCATTTCATCCTTAACCGGGTTCGCTGTGCACTTCGGGCAGAAATTGCTGAGTTCCGCCTGGAGCCCGCATCTTTTAGCCCGCTAACCACAGTGATTACAAGCCCCGGGGGTGAACACCTAATCTCTAAAATGTATCAAGCGTGCCTGGTACTAGTTCCCAGTAGAGATAACATGATTCGGGAGGCTTGGGAGCGTGAATTAGGGCATCCAATTCAAGACTCCCATTGGGCTTTCTGCTGCACACAAATTAAAGAAGTTTCTTTGAATAGTCGACATGAACTACTATGTTTCAAATTTCTGTGGAGAGGTTATATGTCCCCGGAAAGAGTACACAACATTGACCCAGACAGGCCGCACTCCTCCTGTAAATGCAGAGCTCCATCGGTTTGTAAAGAAATAACTAAGATGATAAATTTGGAGGTATTACCTACCCCTGAGACTGCACTTCTGGGCTATGTGATGGGTTTCCCAAGGGTGTACTCAAGTTCATTGTCATAGCTTTTTTGCTCGCAAAAAGGGAGATAGCTCTTAAATGGGGCTGTAGAATCTCTCCCACAACCAAACCCTGGCTCCGGAGCTTAACATATTGCAATACGAACAGTGAACTTTATGCAGTTACCCAGCCCAAGGAACATCTAGGGTCCGTTTAAGAATTATCTACTTGAGCTGAACGCTCCCCCACCTCGCAACAGCTAGATGGAATTGTCCCCACGGGGTAAAATATACAACAGGGAAATGAAAATCTGATGTACATGTTGTCAAATACACACTATTGCGTTAGAGGGCAGCAAGGGTTTTACATGGTTGAAAGGTCTACTGGGGAAGGTTTCGGAGTCTAAAAATCCTCTTGATGTTCGCCTTCAAGAGGGGGAGATCTCTGAGAGATTCAATGGTACACACACACCCAAAAAAGAAGGAAGGCGGGAGACAGCAGAATAATACGCTATGGAATCTCCCTGAAGTAGTCGGACATTTCCCAATAAGGCAAGCAAAGAAATTGACGTGGGCCTAAATACACCATGGGAGCAGAGAAAGTTTTCCAATTGTAACAGCAGCAACGTTGTATATATATCATGATCTGTAAATGTCAGATGAAGTACATCGGAATGACTACACAAAAGGTGAAGATAAGGATGAATGAGCACCGTAGTACATTTCGTTGTGGCAAGACAGTCACAAAAATTAAGCGCCACTTCCAGTGAGCAGGACATAACGAAAATGATTTCACATGGTTAGTTATTGAGAAGATGCCAACGTTCGGTAACTGCGGACTTTCCTGTTGAAAGGGGAGTTCGCCAGGGATGTTCGATGGCTCCTGTGCTTTTCACACTGTATATTAACGATGTAGTTGGCCGTATGCTCTCAGCACAAGTTGACGCTCCTTTTTTAGCAGGGATTAAAATCCCTATTTTAATGTTTGCAGATGACACGCTCATCCTATCAAAAACTCCTAGCGGTCTACAGAACGCCCTGTTCATTTTCGATCAATTTTGTGGGGAGTATGGATTAGAGGTTAACACAGCCAAAACTAAACTTATGATTTTTAACCCCCACCGAAGTTTTAAATCTAAAATTACTTTGAACAACCGCCCGCTAGAGGTAGTGAAAACTTTTACATATCTAGGTATACACATATCTAAAGAGAAGAGCTGGCGGCATCATATTGATCTTGCAACACTTAGACATAGGCAGTTGTCTGGTGCTATCTGCACAGAGCACAGAAAATCCTTAACTAAACCTGTCAAACCCGCCCTGCAGATCTATGAAGCAAAGGCTATCGGCTCTGCGCTTTATGGCGCGGAGCTCTGGGGCTTCGAAAAGGTGGCTGCACTTCCATCTTCGGAGAATAAATTTCTCAGGGCTATAACTGGTGTTCCTAAAAGCACCCCATTGTTGCCTCTAAAATATGATTTGGGTAGAAGAGCAGTTACAGATTTAGTTAAGCTACGCCCGATTATTTATTGGCATAGGCTTTGGACTACTCCTGTTCTCCATCATTACGCCGAGGGTTTTTTAGATATTATAAGATCTGATGTATATCACAAAATTGGATGGCTGAAATCACTAAAGATATCCCTGATTGAGCTTGGTATGTCTCCACTTTGGGAAGATCCTACGAGAGCAATCTTCCCGTCTAAAAGTATTTTAAAGAGTGTCTACTGGGAGATGGTTGGCTCCCGTCATTGGAGAAGCTCTAGCGCTGGCTCAATGACTGGCGAATTTTTGGAGGCTAAAATGTATCCCTGTTTAGAACCTTATTGGGACATTATAACCAGGCCAGGTGAAAGGAAGCTTCTTTTCCAACTTCGTGCAGGTGCACTTCCCCTCAAATTTTTGACAGCTAAGTGGGAAGGTGGATCTTGTGACACCTGCCCTGTTTGTGGTATTACCAAAGAAACCATTGGTCACTTCTTATTTTCTTGTCAACCCTACGCGGTACCAAGGCGTATTTGGTTGTCCCCAATGTGCAAAAATGTTGGGATAGATAGTAGTACTGTGGCTCTCCGCATTATATGCACCAGCACTTTGGCATGGGTTTCAGTAGCTACCGCAAAGTATCTAGGTTGGGCGTGGTCAATTAGAAGGAGATTGCTAGTTACTTAACTACTCTCTTAATTATGACAGAGACTGCTAGTCCTTGACTATTCTCTGTTATGTTTTATTCTCGCTTTTTTTATCTGTATGCCATTTTTTAAGATTATTTTAATTTATGTATTTTAACATTTTTTCTTTACCATTATGAATAGAACAGTATACACATATAGGACCAATAATTTGAGCCAAAAATCTTTTTTGAAGTGTGCTTTGCACAATGTTGCTAATGATTGAAATTTAATCCTGTTTTAAAAATTGTTGTTGTTGTATGTACTTGTTTTATATTGTATTTTGTTTCTTGCTTTTATGAATGAAATTCTAATAAAGCATACTTTGACTTGACTTGACTTGAGAAGATGCCAACTACCTTTAGTGAAAAACAACTTTTAAAACTTGAACAACGATGGATATATCGCTTGTCTAGCTCTAACCATGGGTTAAACCAAGATATTCCATGGACAATGCTAATGTAAGCCTGGGTCCAAGATTCATCACGCAAATGAATTTAGAAAGGGAATCAACAATAAGACAGTGACCCAATGAGGGGACAATGAGTGCAACGTTTTGAAAAGTAAAAAGTCATGTGGATAGGCATACAACCATCACATTAAATAAGGGGGACGAAGATCTAGTGCCCGGAATAGACCGACGGGACCAGTTCCCCACTATTGATAGAGATTGTGTAATTTTTGCCAACTAATACCTTTCTAACAACCTGTATTGTACACAATGAACAGCCCATAGAATAATCTTATTGTCCAGACTGCATGAAGAGGGTGAAAAGTGGGCTTAAGACCAGAAATACAACAGAGGCTTAGGATCTAAGGTACGACCTATCATATAATCCCCTCACTACCTTGGGAAATAATTAACTATTGGGTCTCAAAAAACAACAAAGAAACAAGAACACAAATGAACACAAGACGTATTTGACAATATGGTCCCAGACATGAGGAAAGGGTCTTTACACTTAACTACTTTTCCCAATGTAAATATTGTAAAAACATCACAGAAGGTACAATATGTACGCAGGGCACAGACAGCCCATGCTTTAATATATGGAGAGAAGGGCGAACGACAAATTTAAAGAGTTACTGAATAGCGGGACAATAGGAGTGATTATACTACACTTCCCATGAACCTTTGCCCCTCCACGCTTCAGTCATGCAGTCGGAATGATTGGGACCACAAATCCCATAGGGCATTGCGATGCGTTCGGCGCGCGCAGGTACAGTGATGTCATTTGCAGACGCCTGTGTGTACTTAGGACCCCCCCCCCTCCCCCCGCTGCAAACATCACACAGCGGTGGGCAGGACGGGAGCCTTAGGTGCATCGGCAGTGCTTGTACTTTGATGAAGTAAGTCATTAGACGTGTCTGCAGATGCCTGTGTGTACTTGGAATCCCGCCCCTCTGCAAAACATTACACGGCGGCAGGTAGGACGGGAGCCTTAGGTGTACCGGCTGAGCTCGTACTTTGATGAAGTAAGTCATTACACATGTGTGAAAGCGAATGAATGATGTATGGAGAGATGGTTTCTAAACCAGTGAATCCGCCATTTAAGACAAAAAACAACATGAGATGTCAAGTTTTGCGGACCATAATTGCAGCAGAGATAACAGCGTTTTTATGCAATCCAAATTTACCTTTGGAAACACTGAGAGACCCGGGAAAATAAACAACGGGCCAGTGTGAGAGAGACGAGTTCCAGGTATTAAGGCACTAGCTTACTTGCATTAAAAACAACCAAAAGAAAGAACGAGGGCAGTGACCAGGCTAATAAGACCAATAATATTGCTTGAAATCTACAAACTAGATTGACTTGACAATAGGGCTGTATCAGGAGTAAAAAAAAATAGGATGGTCACATAATTGGGAATACTTTTGCAAAGATAATGAACCCATGATGCATTTTATTTACTTGCACAGCGTTTGACTATAAGACAGCACCAAACCTCTTGACCCGCATGGTGTTTAATAGTGATACCCAGTAGGTAAGATTACAGACTTAGATTAAGTGTCATTTGGCATGAAAGTGATTTGATTAGAGACTTAGTCACAGCGGAAGGTCTCCACAATATTAAACAACGATGTTTGTGTATATCAATGAGTAGATGCTTGTGATTACGGCACCTATCACTATAGCCCACTATATACTGGTTGGACTTGTTTGAATGAGTAGAAGCGTATTGAGATCCCGGTTTTAGAACCAGGGTATCGAGGGACATTCACCCAGTCTACCACACAGTAGAGGATAACAGTAAATTTAGTACACTTTTTGAGAAAGCACGAGGCAGAGAATTCCACGGTGGATAACATTTACCCAAAATTGAACCGTTAAAGTGTCTCAGTATACATTTTGTTCTTGTTTCTTTTGTCTTGTAGAAATACTGCTGTAGGACCAGAAAACAGGTGAGCACACTAGGCCTCATAGTTGCATGTAATATGTGCGTATTTTAAAGCAGGGATACTTAGGAGTAGAGATTCCAGCCCTGAAGAAGGTTCCAGACCCGCGAGTTCTCTCGTTGTGGGCCGAAATATGTTGGCATTTTGATGTGGGTATAACTGAATAACGTTAAAAAAAAACCTTTTGTATCACATTTTTTATCCAGTACGCCACGTACCCCATGAATAAACTTCCTGTTTGGGTATTCCTGTAGGTATTTTTAACGTCACTCATCTGGTTCCCTGCATGGCCCTTTAATATTTTATATAAGAACACCCATAACATCTTTTGGTTGAGTCCGCCCAGGTAGTACCATCTTACCTGGATGTGGAAAGACGCCTATGATGAAGCATGTCACAATAAGTGAGTGAGGCGGCTTCTCCAATATCTATGGATATACCTTCACCCTAAGATAGTTAGAGGTGTAATATTCAACCTTAATGGGACCCTTTACATTTTCCTTTCTCGTTTTCCCTTTTCCTTTTTGCCTGAATACCCATAACGGATATACAGACACCAGCAGTTGCCTTTTGTGATGTGATGGTAAAAATGATTAACGTCTGGGAGGTATACTGTCAAATAGATGGGCTGGTTGGTTAAAGGACAGGGATTGTTACGTATGCACCTTATTTTTTTATATGTCACTGCCATGTCATTTCATATTGCAAAATTACAGTGAGTAATATGTATGGAATGTAATGTTTATGAAAATGATAAATAAAGTTTTAAAAAAATATAAACCCTGGTCCACAGAATGGCTTCACCTTGTGTGCAGCACTGCACTCTGCACGCTCTCAGCACTGCACTCTGAAGGTGTGCCTAACATGCTTGCTCTGATTCACAAGTGTATGCTTGACACACTGCGTATACAGCAGACTTAACATTGTGGTCTGAAAATAGAAAACAAATGTGTGTGTGAAAAAGGCACCTACTGAACACATTGCCCACATTGTATCTGCTACAGGATGTACAGCTGCGATCCTTGGATTTGCCTCAATTCCAGGTCACAGTTCTGCAGACTTTTTTAAAATTCTTCTGGCAGTTCTTCGAAGTGGTGGGTAAGGGGGGTGGATCTGCCCGTGTGAATTTATGGATAGCAGCATCAGGTCACTGTTTCTGGGTAGGCTTTGAATATGAGTGCAGCCCAATTAATGGCACACTCTTGTGTAGGCAGCAGTCATTAGCGGTCTTTTTTATAGGGCTGGTCTGTTGCTGCAGTCAATGGCACTCTTTTCTGTAGGACGTCAGTGGGTGCAGTTAATGGCACCCTTGCTGTTTAGGGTGCTTCTTATGTGGATCCTGCTCTGGGAATGGGAGTCCATAGCTTTAGCCAAGGGTGTGCCTCAATATGACTTGAGGTGGGTGGGGGTGTAGTCCATATGTGTTCGTCTGTGGAAGAAGACTTATTATTGCAGTCTTGGTCACCCTTTTTGTTGTCTACATGGCTACCAATACCATCAATGGCAACCTACCCTTCTATGGAAGTAGTGTCAATGGGACTCTCCTCTGTAGGACCTGCTGATCGGTGCTCTGAACAGCACTATTTTTAAAGGACTGGCTTATGAGTGCAATGGCCACCTTCTCTGTAGCACATGCTCCTGCCAGTACAATAACTCACACCTTCCCTGTGCGGTTTGTCCATCTGTGGGTACCACCAGTGGGACTTACTGTGCGAGTGACAACAATCTTCTGCACCCTCACAAATGGCCTTTAAATCTTTTTTGCTTGTGGGCCTCCATGGAGGGACTATGAATCGAGTGCGTCCCCAGATCTTCCAGTAATTGTAAGGAAAAGGTTTCACTCTTACACGAGGCAGTGTTGCACTACAAGGTTATGCTGCCTATTGAACACTATCTGACCAGCTATTACTTCCTTACACAAGCTTCCAGTAAACAAAGTGAGTGCATTGACATCGCTAGGCTTATCCCACATAGCTAACAATATACAAACAGGCTGACCATTCCTGCATTAAAAGAGCCATTGTTTTAGCGCAATTTTACCACGTTGACAGTATCTCTTCGTTGAAAGTTTCTTCTCTGCATTAGTTCACAAAGAAGTCTTCCTCTGTCGTCTGCACCTTGGGTACACTATACACATGCCTGAGCAATTTCTAATCCAGAAAATACTCAAAAGGATTATATCTGGTATATCGATGCACAAGTGTTTTTGTAAACTTCACTAGTGTAGGGTGACCAGACGTCCCGGTTTTCCCCGGACGGTCCCCGTTTTTGGAGAAGTGTCCCGACACTTTTCTCAAATTCAATGAAATGTCCGGGTTTTTAAACAGAGTCCGGGTTAAACATACAAATGTCCCGGTTTTTCATTTGTTTCGGTTGTTTGAGCATGCGCGTGCATGCTCTCTTTGCACTGATTAAAGCGTGACGTTTAGGTGAGTGTTGTAGCAGGAAGGGAAATCGGGCTTTGAATGGGATGGGGGGTGGGGAGAGGTGCTCCTTTCATTCCACAGCGCGAGGTTCAGCGCTTTGAATGTGACCTCTGTCTCCAGGCCGAGAAGTCAAAGGATGTAATCTGCATACATTCACACCTGAATGCCGGTCACTTAGGGTGCTTCCAGAGATACCTTTGTTTTGTTAATGCAGCGCTCCTGCTCCAACAGCTACTGATGGCAGTGCGTCTTTGAATGTCTTTATTTTGTAAAAGCCTACTTGCAGGACCTGCTTATATCCTTGTTTAGAAACAGTAACCTGTTTGTACTTCGTGTCCAGGGCCGGCTTTAGGGCGGTGCGAGTGCCACCGCACCGGGTGCTGGCTTCCTGGGGGCGCCGTGTTTTAAAGTTTATTGTGCTTTTGAAGCACCTGCTGCAGCGTTTCTTTCCGCCTGCAAATACCAGGCCTCACATAAATGTCAAGATAACTCGTGTGATTAATAATCTTCCTGGAGAGAGATCAGCATTTTGTATAGTTGAGGTTTTGACTTCGGTGAAGTTAGTGTAGAGGGTTAACATGCCTGCTGCAAAGAACCTGTACCAAGTAGATTACAGAGTGCGTATGATGTAAACAGATCAGCAGATTACTGCTTTCAAAAGAGATATCCTTTTGTTACTTGCAATTTATAACTTAAAGTCCTGATATAGAATAGTGAGCTATTAACTTTCATCCTAGAACTGCATACACACTGCAAAGTATACATTATTAGAGCATTGATTAATGTTGCAAAAAGGGATAATTTGGCTAGAAATCGATTCTTATTATTAAAGAAAACTCCCAACTATGCTGTTTCTTTTTCGACTCTGCGTTTGTGCTTCTCCACACAAAGCACTCTTAAACTATACTGCCTACCAGTATGGATGACATGTGACTCCCTACACTTTTAGTCCTTTGGCTTAGGTAACATTTCCTATACACTGATTACACATGCATGATTGATTGTCTCTGTGTAATGTGTGTGTGATGCGAAGTGCTCGGACACCCTACACTGGTATGAGTGGCGCTATATAACTAATTCAATGCATCTGAGAGAGTGTGGTTATGGAGACTTGGTCACTGTTAAAGGGTGCTAGTGAGAGAATCCGTGGTGGAGGTGGTCTTGGGGGGGCGCCAACAAACACTGTCGCACAGGGCGCCACCAGCACTGAAGCCGTGGTCACCAACTATAGCAAATGTTGAGGCAAAGTCTGTTTAAATGGAATTAATGGTTACAGCCAATAAAAGACCTCTGATTTGTCGTCTGTAATGCTTCATCTCGGTCTGTGGAGGGAGCTGTCATTATAGTCCTTTTTCTATGTCCATGGCAGTTGTCAAATAGTCCTACCTTTATGTCGATGGTTACTGCAAACCGTAGTCCTACTTCTATGTCTATGACCTGTCCCCGTTTTTTGTTTTGAGAATCTGGTCACCCTACACTAGTGCCATAAGGCTATGTAAATACACCTCAGTTGCCTATAAGCATAGACATTCAGTCACACTTCAAGAGCAAACTGACAAGAAACCTTGTCAAAACGTTTTTTATTGAAAATGTAGCCTTTACCAATTTATATAAAACATTTATCAATTAGGAAGCAAGCTCTTTAAAAGTTTATAATAAAATTGTAACCACAGCAAAAATATATTAAATTATGCATTTCCTCCATACATAAATCTGTACACTCAATATTCATATATACATTTGACACACATTTGCTTGGAAATCTTTACAAAATTATTCAATGTTAATTACAATACCCTTTACTCAAAGGCTTAAATATTTAAGAAATAGTGTAAAAAAAAAAAGTTATGTCAGATATTATAAGTGGCAAAACATACTAAAATCTTGCTTGTGATACTAGAAAAACGTTCCATCTCTTCGGTAATGACTCCTAAATCTCACGTGTGACAGAGAGCGAGGTTTTACTATACATTAACTTGTCAAAATATGCTTAATACAAAAATATTTGTGACTTACCTGTCACTATTTTTATTCATGGCCAACATAAAATATAGTGTCAAATGTTTTGTGACAGAAATTAGTCCAATTAGGTTTTCTGCTCTCAGACAGTTTTGTGAACTAGCCCTTAAAACAATAATACAAGAAAAACAATGCATTTAAAAAATGTTCTACATACTGATGTGATGGATTGAACTCGTGAGGCAAAAGGATTGCAGTAATATGATAAAAATGTTTCAGAACCTTCCTTAAGCAAAACTTTGCGATGGGCGAAAGGTCACAGCTAAGACAATGCTGCTGTGGCTCCATCGTAAACATAAACATACATTTCCACATGCATTGTGTACAACGGCATGATCAGTCGCAGATGGTCAGTGCCTGCTCCTAACCCCAAGAGAAAAGGTTGCATTCATTCTGTCTATTCCAGAAGCTGTAGAGGTCTGTTACAGGATACAGATTTTTAGAGATCCAGGCAAAATGACAACCTTGAATTTAAGCGCTCCACCTCCCATAGAAAATACATCATATGCTACTCTCTGGCCTCCTCCTGTAGTGACGCCGAAAAGCAACTGCCCACCGAGCCTTATTGTAACACCGGTCTTGACAGTGACAATGAAAAAAGGATTGAGATGACCAGGAAACTTGCTCCCTTCCTTCAGCAGTCTCAATAGTTTGCACTAGCATGTAAACATGGTTGTTTAGCTTCATGACGATGGGTTTAAGGTCAGTGACGCACTACTACAACTGATGTTTCAACTGCAGCTCAGCGGTACACACACCAAACCGCATGTTACTCAAACCCACACTATGGATAATCCAACTCAAAGTGCAAGAAATCAACATGGCAGTGCTCCAAAGGCAGAGTATGGTAAACACGTGCTATACAAATCTTATCATATAACATTAGATAACAATTGTTGCAGCAGACATACTGGGCAAACACCAGACACTGCCTTCTTGCTTCCTAAAACAGCGTTGTGTGCAGAACAGATTTTATTAAGAAAAAAAAAAAAAAAAACTTTGCTCAAAATCTAGCCTTGCTAGCAGAAGCAGCCACACAACTGAGCAGACAAAAGCGCTGCACAGCACAGGGGTTTATGCAGTGGCATAGCTGGGGGGGATCCTGCAGCACAGGTTTTTGGGGTGGTGGCCCCCCCTCGCTCTTACCTGCTGTCTCGGGCAGCAATTGCAAGCAAACTCTCCCCCCTCGCTCTTCACTGCGGCCGCCGTGGGGCGGCAAACACAGGGACCGCCACGGGTGGCTAGATGACAAGCTACACCACAGGATTTATGACTCCAAACACCAAAAACAAAGGTTTTGCAGGGAAAATGCAGTTTCGCCCCACACCAGATCTCCCACCTCCATTGGGTGTCCAGGTTCATTATGTTTTACATCTTTAGGCGGAAAGGAACCACCATGTCATTGCTTCCAGGTTATCTCATTAGTGGTATGATAGTTTTCGTATTAATCTATTCACTTTAATTCGATCTATAGTCTTGGGTTAACACAAGTAAAGCATTTTAAAAGAAATTTCAAATGAAATCTGATGATAAAAATATAATATTTAGGGCACAAAGGGGAACAGTGTCATTTTAATTGCTATAGTTTTCTTGTTCATAAGTGGTTGCAATTATTGCTAATGGCAATGGTCACCAGATTAGTTATTTATAAATTAAGTACCAGTACACAAAATAATGCATTCAAATGCTCAAGAATAGAGCTTTATCACAGTGAGAGAGTTCTAAAACATGATTAGGGCAAGGGCTTTGAGTGGAGTGGAAAAGAGAGGCGAGTGTGTGGGTGGGTATGTGGGATCTCCAAAAGTGGCGTGGCCTATGTAGTTACAGGGTGGCTTAACCCCTTCCCTGCTCATGACGGAACCGTTCCGTCATGAGCCACAGTTGCCGTGTGCTCATGACGGAACGGTTCCGTCATGACAATCCTGTCGGCGGCCGCTCCGCCTGCGCGGCGCTGTTTCCCCGCCTGTGCGGGGCGACAACGCAAATGGGCGGAGTCATGACGGAACCGTTCCGTCATGAGCACAGCTCAACTGTGGCTCATGACGGAGCGGCTCCGTCATGAGCACAGGCCCACCGCGCTGCCCCCCTGCCCCCCCCAGCGCTGCAGCGGAATGTCCGCAGCAGCGAAGGGGTTAAACATGAAAACTACATTTCTGTGGGAACAAATTCACCATGCCTAGGAGGCCTGATGGAACTGCCATCACAAACATTTCCTTTTTGTACATATACAATATTGAAGATATTTTGTCCCACATTTCATGTAATTTTTGAGGTTCACACTGCAGTCGTGCACAGAGGTGGAATGCTAGAAATGGAGGCAGGCACAGACATTTTGGGCAGTGCTGCCTCTGCCCCTCCAGCAGCTTGCCATCAATAACACAGCGTCCCCCACACAGGTGGGGGGATGGGGCTTCCCTAGATGTCTCATTACTGCTCTTCTCAGAATCAGGTCATTAGTGTTTCAGCTAACATCACAGTGGCATTTACATAAGTGTTGTGCTTAATGGGTCTTCATCTACAGTACAACAGAAAGAAATGTGCAGTGATTAGATTACTACACATCTCTATTGTTTTGTTGATATAATGGGGCAGTGCAGCATTAATTACTGAAATGTGGGAACATAAAAGATTTCATCGCAGAAATACTGTGGCAGTGACCACTAGCAAAATGCTTAGCGATAATTACGTAAAAACAAGCAGGAATGTTATGTTATGATAATACCAATCAATGGGTAATTCCAGAGATAACACTCTACCTACCATTCTGGGTGATGGTAGTACCTAAATATGGGTATTAACACTTCATTTAGCATGGAATTCTAAAAGAGCGCGACCGAATGGTGCATATGTGGACTAAAGTTTAACTCCTGATTATGTCAGAACTCCTCAGCATCTCAGGACAGTTCACAACATCATCATGTTGAGGCAGTGTAAGGAATGAGGAAAGGTGTCTGGACTGTCACTAGAATGGATTAGTTCATTCCTCCAAAATCAAATCTAGCAACTGTGAATTGGGAGTGATTGTATCAAAATGCAGTGTGGAGTATGCGAGGGATGCTAACTTTCACCTCTGCTCTTCAACATCGAGAAACTTCCTCTGGCACAAATGCTAGATCTGTTCCTGAAGACAGATTCTGACCGTCTGGATAAAAATCTGAAGAAATCTGTTACAGTTTCCATGTGCCACAAACACTTGACAAAAGAGACTACAACTGCTTAAACTAAGCCAATACAAAATTCTTAATATTGGGAAGGGGGCATCCGGAGCACTCCTTTTCTACTGGACTGCCACCCGTGGTCCACCCCCTATATTACAAATCACAAAGATAGGGACCGGGAGCGGAAAAAGAGAGGTCCAGTATCCATGCTCCCAAGAACATGTATGCAAAACACAAAAGGGTAACTGTTCCTAGGAGCGAAGAGACAAACCGGTCTATTGGGCTGTGGGTTTAAATGGAAAAGAAAAGGGGTAGGTTTCAGGATTGATATAGCATTAATGAGGGAAATGTCCTCTATTTTGAAGAGCTGCCCTTACACACTCGTCAAGGTGTCATGCTTCATCATAGGGCGTTTTTGTTCCTTTTGGGGTTGACGCTGCAGTCCCCCCGGGCACTGCAAGAGGGCTCTTTGGCGGAGACCTTTAAAAAAAAAAAATGCCATAGTGGTGAGTGCAGGTGTGTGGGGATAGTGCACAGGTGGGTTAAAAATACCGTTCTGGTCCCCAAACGTTTTTTTTTATTCCTGAGGCCTTTAGGTATGATTAAAAGCAAAAAAAAAAAAATCAAACTTAGACATTCCACCCATGAGGAAGTCTAGTTTGGTTCTGAACATGTGAGCAGGGATAGTCCAGAAAAAATCCTTGGCGTTTCGTCAGTCCCAAATGAAGTTAAGAATTTTGCTAATGTGCAAAAAGGAAAGAAGAGGGTTGACAAAGCTCCCTGAATGGCAAGTCTAAATCAGACTTGTTTTAACGTTGCCGAAAAATTATTAATAGGTAATCACCCTAAATCAACAATCCAACCTAAAGGGGACAAAAGAAAGAAAAGAAAAAACGGGTCAACAACACTATGCCACGTGGAGAGTACAGTGGCTAAATACATGGAAAATCCAAAATAAATAAAACGTGATGCATTGGAAAGTCTGTAGTCATGTCTCACAGCTTAAGGTAATTACAGCAGTGTGTGACCAACATGAGTGATTAATATCCACAAGTGGAAAGACACAGATGTGGTCTTTAATGCAGTCAGTAGTGTTCTCTCAACGTTATGCCCGAGTATGTGAGAGAAAAGGGGTAGTCTTGCTTACCCTTAGAGATTGAAGGGAGGGCCTCAACGGAGGTAGCGGGCATACACTGGGGTAACCTATGGGGTAAAGACAGAGACTTGTCTAGCGTGGAAGTAAGGAGAAAGAGGGTGTACAGAGGATACAACACAGGGACGGGATGTCCATAGATAAAGGATATAGTACTTACAGTGACTCCCTCAGAGCGTGCAGCAGTCTCACCTACCCGCATCCGATACCGTCAGAGGAATCGTATAGGAGGCTGTGGCATGGATTTATAGAGGTGGAGACTGTGAATCGAAAACGGGAAATTGAACTGGAGTCGGATCTGACGTCGGTCAAGGGGGTGTGTCAGTAACCAACTCTGATATTTACTACGTAAATGGTGGCCATCTTGGAGTGGTGAAAAACTGATGCCAGACATGAGGATAGAGTTATTACAATGGAGAATGTAAAAATAAAAAACGGACCAAATCCAATAGAGTTACTGCTAGAATGAGACACAAAGATGTGTCTGTATACAATATGTGTAGCACAGGAAAGAGGAGAATCATGTGTATAATACATATTGTGAGGGGAATCCTATACACACGCGAGTGAGCAGGCACAAGTGAGTAGCTCAGTGCTGTACAGGGAGGTCTAAGGGGCTACGGTAGCGTTAATGATCTTAGAAGTATTTTCAGGATAATCATTGTATCTCGTTTGTGTGGGAGTTCATGGAATGGAGTGTGGGACTACTCAGCCTAATGCTGTGAACGGTGAGCTAAAGAAGTCTGGTTCAGAACAATTAACATCACGGGCAGACCGTACAAGTTAAGTTGTGCATTCTGACAAAGGAATGTCATCGCTGAAACCATGGATGTGCAGTTTAAGTCAAAACACCCACTGCAATTCTTGTGCAAAAAGGGAGCTGGAATTTCATTTGTTGTCTGCTTCAATGATGTTCCATCTCAGGCTATCTGCCGTGTGATTGCACTCAAGGAAGTGGGAGCACATCGTGGTGTTTATTTTTTCACAGCGTTTTGTGCTGCGATGTTCTTTAATGTGTATTTTCCCTATTCTTGTGGTCATACCTACGTATCATAAACCGCAGGGGCATGTGATGAGGTAAACACAATTCTTGTATTACAATTGGTATGACGTCTCTGCTCCCACGGCTTTTGTAGCCCGATGTCAACAGTCTTGGTTGCTTTAGTTAGCGGACAGATAGTGGAAGTACCACATGGGTAATGTCCCTTGACATGAGGGAGACCCCATACGGTGGTCTCGGTCTACTGTGGCATGTATGTACATGCAGATCTCTCAGATTGTTTGTGCGCTTGTATGCAAAAAGTGTGTGGGGGGGTTCCACCTCAAAGGACCCGGTGTTCAAGATGGCCCAGTGTTTCTTAATGATCTTTTGTATTCTATTGGACGCAGGTGTGAAAGTAGTCACACATTAGCTTATCCGTAGGTGGTCTGTCTGTTTTCTAAAAGGCTGTCTCTGTGGTTATCCTTTGCTCTCTTGTATGCTTGTTTTATGACTGAGGATAGTGGCGGTCCAAAACGTTGGATCGGAGGGTAGAGGCCTGCAATTCATATTCTTTAACTGTGTTACAATTCCTCCAGAGAAGCAGGAATCGGCCAACTTGTAGGTTATCAGGTAGAGTTTTCGGATGGTGGCTCTTGTAAAGTAGCAGGCTGTTCCAATCAGTGGGTCTATTATAGTTAGTAGTGAGAAACCTTCCTCCTTCTCTTGAGATTAATAAATCAAGAAAGGGTATAGATTGCTCAGAGATGGTACTGGAAAATTTCAAAAAGCGGTTAAGTGTGTTCATCCAGTTGCAGAAATCCGTGCAGGTGTCATGTTCCCCATGCCAGAAGAGGAGGATGTCATCTATATGTCAACACCAGGTAAGGATATTCTCACGATACAGATTGTCATTGCTGAGGATATGGTTATTCTCGATTTGACTTATACAGGCCTGCCAAGCTGGGTGCGAAGGTACTCCCCATAGACGTGCCCTGCACTGGATTGTAAATTTGTTCTTTTGAATTCGAAGAAATTCTTCTTAAGAGCCAAGGATGCGCATTCAATGAAGAAGTTAGTCAGTGTCTTAGATGTCCATGGGACCTCTGTGGTCAAGATGCTTTCCAGAACTTCCAGAGTGGCATCTTGGGGGATGTTGGTATATAAGGCTTCGACGTCCAAGGTCACTAGGAGATAGATGCCATCCTGCTCCGTACAGTTCTGCATAAGGGTCAGTACTTCTGTGTTATCCTTCAAGTAGGTTGGAGTCTTCATTACAATCGGTCTCAGGAAATAATCACAGAATTTGCAGAGAGGCTCGAGGAGCGAGTCGATGCCAGAGAGTATAGGTTGGCCTGGTGGCGGTGTAACACCCTTATGGATCTTGGGGAGGGTGCAGAAGTAGGGAACTTTAGGTTGATTATTGTACAGGAAACTGGCCTCATTCTTGGTGATCCAGCCTTCAGTTTCAGTCTCAGAGATGAGTATTTTGATTTTGATGGATAACTGCTCCGTGGGATCAATATCAATAGGACAATAGTAACAGGTGTCCGAGAGTTGGCGCAGGCATTCGCTGTAATAGGTGGTCAGGTCCTGGAGGACAATGGCACCGCCTTTGTCTGCCAGTTTTATGACAATTGTCAGATCATCTGCAATCCCTTTTATCAGTTCCTTTTCATAGTTGGATAGATTATTAAAAGGTGGGCATATCTCCTCTTCCTTCAAAGCTGCTTTTTCAAAGGTAAGCATTTCGCTGGGCATGGTGGACGATGGTGGAGAAAATCTGGACCGGTTGCGTAATCCCGTGTCCTCCCTAAGGGAAAGAGGTTTATCCAGGAAGAAGGCACTTAGTCTAATTTTCTGAAAAAATTGTTGTAATTCACGGATGAGGCGAAAGGGATCCTCCTTGGTACCCCTGGTTCCTGCCCATGTACATTCTTCTTCTGCCCCTTCCGCTGTTGAAAAGAGGGGGGGTTTGGAAATTGTTGTTGATGAACCTGTTGCATAGGGTGCCACATTGGAGGTGGTCCTATCCATGGGCCAGGATACAAGTTGGCCTGGTATGGCTGTGTGGGGAAGTTGGAAAAGAGACGTGGTGGAGGATGTGTGTTGCCTCTCTTTCTGTTAAAGCTACCCCTGCTATCATTACTACTAAGCAAACCAGATTTTCTTGAAAAGGTTGCAGATACTTCATCAGATAGAGTATTGCTTGCAGGTGCCTGGAAATCTTTCTTAGTGTACGGGTACACTTTTTCCCTAACAAAACGTTTTACATCCTTTTAGAGTTTGTTGATCTTCTGTTGTGTGAGATAATCCTTCTGCTCGTCAATTTCTTCATTGATTTCAGCTAGACAGGTTTTGAACTCGGCAATACGAATGGCCATTTTAAGAGTATTCTCAGCCACAGTAATCTAGATAAGGAGGGCGTCGCTGTATTAATAATAAGTACTAGCCAGTCCTGTGTACATTTCCAGGCAATTTTGGACCACTCCTGCCGGAATGTGATATCTTCCAAAAAAAATCCTGGGTGTGAGGGTAACTAATAGACTATTAGGAGCAATGTTGGCCCTGAGATATAATGGAGCCATGAAGGGCTGTTTTGACCTGTTTCCTTAGTGCAGCCAGGGTTTCCAATCCTCAGTTTTGCTGCCAGAGGCTGAGTTGCCTTCAATAGTCAGTAGTGAAGGTGTCCTAAGGATCTCAGCTACAGTATGGTCATCGAAATGGAGACCGAGATTGTCCACCATGTTGAAATGCGGGAAAAAGAAAGAGCATAGATACAAGACTCAGTATAGTGAAAGACCGTGACCTGTAAAGTGCAGTCAGGGGCGGTATGGGTAAACAAGGGTTACGTATTGAGGTTCAGGGTACGCGAGACAGAAATTGAAAAAGAAAGATAGAGATACTGTGTCCCACGGCTATCCGCCATACTAAATAAACAAATCACAAAGATAGGGACCGGGAGCGGAAAAAGAGAGGTCCAGTACCCATGCGTCCAAGAACATATATGCAAAACACAAAAGGGTAACTGTTCCTAGGGGAGAAGAGACAAACCGGCCTTTTGGGCTGCGGGTTTAAAGGAAAAGAAAAGGGGTAGGCTTCAGGATTGATATAGCATTAATGAGGGAAATGCCCTCTATTTTGAAGAGTTGCCCTTACACACCCGTAAAGGTGTCATGCTTCATCATACAGTGTTTTTGCTCCTTGTGGGGTTGGCACTGAAGTCCCCCTCGGGACCTGCGGAGGGCTCTTTGTTTTAACAGTTTTACCAGCTAA
Organism: Triturus cristatus; assembly: GCF_964204655.1. Classification (NCBI taxonomy): domain Eukaryota; kingdom Metazoa; phylum Chordata; class Amphibia; order Caudata; family Salamandridae; genus Triturus; species Triturus cristatus. The sequence continues at coordinate 790,280,058 of NC_140584.1, read as the reverse complement.
ACTAGTCAAAGGACACCCAAGTGGAAAAGGATTCCCCACTTTCCATTCAACACCAGCCCATTCAATAGTGCCAAGAGTTAAAGTTGATGGAGCACTCTTATTTGTGTTACTTTGTTATATTTGGAGGAAGTGCTAGCCTTTGATTACAGTCAGAAATTGCGGGTGACTAGTGCCCCGATTGCAGCTAAGAAATACCATTTAAGAGAATCTAAATCTGTAGTAATAGGTTGGGTATATAAGTAGATAGTAGGAAAATACTACTGTCCAGCAATCAGACATTTTATTTTAAACCTGTGAATTTGATAAGTAAGCAATTTGACACCAGCTCAATGAATTGGTGGACAGATAAATGAGAACATTCCTCCGTCCCTTCTTTGTTTTTTTATCATCATTTGTTGTGATGTGTGAAATACTAAATTAGCCTATATCTTGTACAATCCCTATTTATAACTACACAGATTTTAGATGAATACACTAGGCCTACTCATAAATATTTTTGTTATTAATGACATGTGATGATGGAAAAACATGGCATGCAACATTTGCAGAAGGAATAATTTGACGGGCACTGGGGCGCACGCTCACTCTGTGGCACTTAAGAGGACACGTGAAATTAACACAATGTTGGTAAAGTTGTCTTTATGCTATTGTTGCTCTGCATATTAGATGGAATTTATACAATAAAATTCATATATACACAACACTGTACTTTCATTGGGAAAAGTTGCTTCACTGGTCCACATGTTAAGTTTAACTCATTAGAAGCGGATTCTCGCTCCCAACTTGAATGGCCACTAGGTTTTGGCTAAATCAAGACAATGGATGGAAGCATGAGATCAGCCATGCACCTCCCTCCCAAAGTACCCTCCTGCTTTCATTCTCCTCCCAGGCTCTGCTGCAGTTTCCGTGACATAGCTAACATTTTACTAAACTGGTAGCCACGGAGGAGCTGGGCAATGCTGCTTAACAGTGGAAATGGCAGAAAGTCTATTGCTAGAAGTTTCAGAACAGCAGTTCAGTAGGTTGTCTACACTTTCACTGTCCCTCCCAATTCCTACTGGGGATAAGTGAGAACTATCAGAGAGTAATGGTTGAGGGAGACAACAGAGGCTCACACTGGGCTTCAAGAAATCTCATTGTCGATGATATCTATTCCAAATGAGCATCAGATGAAGACAGAAATGCATACCAGTTGCATGAGGAGCTATACCATGTTTATAGCATTTATATTTTTATGAAAGTTCTATCACCTGTGAGGGGTAATCTCAGATCTTGTAATAGTAAGAGCTACAATACAGAAAGATAGCACCAATCACTGCATAAAGTGTACTGAAGTGCGTGCTCAGGCCACTTGCATGACAGAGCCATACATTATACTCAAACCTGGAATCCAGTCAGCCAGTGTAAATTCCACCAGCCAACCAATGCTCTAAAGATACAAGCATGCGAGCAGACACTTGGGAGTACAGGAGTGGAACCACTTATCTCCCTAAAAGAAGGAGACCTTCAACATCCTGAAGGAAGACGTTCTTGGGATCTCGAGCAAGAGTAGCGGTAGGGTGGCTAGGGGTAGCTCCAAAATCTATCGAACACAGACATTCAACCAGAGAAATGTGTTTACCTAAACTACGTTCTCTTGGACTACTGAATGGAACCAGAGGAAGAGCCATTGCCTGTCTGAGGCTTTGAGGATATAAGATGCTTTGGCCTTTAAACACTAAAAAACATCAACAAAAAAAGTCTTCATCGGCAGAAGTAGGACTGCTGTCTTCACGGTACTGCTTTGTTGCTTTGGTCAGAACGATATCTGCATTTTACTGCTGAAGGACAACCACAGACCAGTTCTTCAAGTAAATTAGAAGGCTGAGCACTTACTCCTCAGTCTCTGGTTTAAGATATGAAGACTTTAGCCACATATTCTGTTAAGGCTAGAATTTATATTCTGATAGATGGTATTAATAGTCCTTGGACATTAGGAGTTTTTGCTATTTCTGAACCCAGATTAAGCAAACACTTAGGTTCCTCTGGGGCAAAGTATTAGTTCCGGAGCAAGAATGTGTATGGATGGAATTTGTGCCACAGGGGTAGCCAATAGCTATCCCCGACAGTGCTGCCCTGCCTGAAAAAAGAGACTATTGGACTGATACATATTTTTAACAGGATTTTAGAAATGTTGACTTTTTGTTTATGTATGGGCTCAAAACGTCCCATGAGGTATGCCGCCATGACCACAACAGAGCGAAATGGGGGGAGTTCTCAGAATCAAAGATGGGACCAATATGAGCGCATGACATTTTTGTCCAAGGACTGGCGTAAAGCCAGTTAGTAAAATAACTTCCTGTAGATTTTCTGCTCAATTAGTTGGGGCTTGATGGTCAGACCAGACCAAATGCTGCCACCAGAGCATGTATGACCTAATTGTCTGACAGGTAAGCAGGATATCAATGGACACCACCTCAAGGGCACTGTCCAGTACTGACTAGCAGCATGTGGTTGGATGCACGTCCTCATGGGCGCTGTTGCTGTCACCAGGGTTGGAGTCTGGGTCAGTTTTGAAGCCCCTAACGGAGGCCTCTTGCACGGCAAAGGCCTGTGGGCTGAATTTGCATGAGTCAGCTCTGCATGGCAAAGAGAGTGGATCTGTGCCTGGGGTTCATCTTTGCGTGCTGAAGCTGCACAGGCTGCAACAGGTGCTGAGGAGGAAGGACTGGAGCAGCCCCTCCTAGCTTTCAGTTTTGCACTCAGATGGTCCTGAAAAGAGAAATCTAACTTCTATAGGAGGTGAGAATAATAAGAGGGAATCTTGAAACAAGACATTACAAAACATAGATCGCAGTAGTGCAAGTCATTATCTTGGTCTGAGTGGATATTGGATTTAGGTATTTGGTCTGTTAGTAATGGTGAAGAAATAACTTTATAAGCTGATAATGCTAGGTCCAGGGGGAATCATATGAGCCTTAGCCTCACAGTGAGCCCTCCCTTTGAATTTTGTGAGAAGAACACGAGGAAAGCTTTTGATAAGAATATGTACAGAGGCTGACTGCTTTCTAGCTCTAAAAAATGCTTCCTGAATAACACTGTAAATGTTTTGTCTGTAACTTAATTAACTATGGGATCAAATGCATGTATGACCTGAGTGCAGTGTTGTAGGGGGTTGGTTAGGAGCTTATTAACCCCTTCGCTGCGGCTCGAATTCCGCCGCAGCGCTGGGGGTGGTGAGCGCGGCGCCGCCATGCTCATGACGGAACCACGCCGTCATGAGTCACGGGCGAGCTGTGCTCATGACGGCGTGGTTCCGTCACGACTCCGTCCACACTCTATTTTGCCCGCACAGGCGGGGAATTAGTGCCACGTGGGAGGAGCGGCCGCCAACGGCCGCAGCATGACGGAACCACGCCGTCATGAGCACACGCCGCCCGTGGCTCATGGCGGCGTGGTTCCGTCATGAGCACGCAAGGGGTTAACCCCAGCATTAATCAATACACTATCTCGTGAAAAGGTTTTATATCGAACCTGGTCAAATGCTGGTTAACATTTGGTGAAAGTCTTCGAGCACAAGGTGGTTGGAATTTATAACCCTGTCCCAATACTGGAGAATGAGAATCTAGAACATTGTATTGGGAGAACAGACTGTCCAATCTAGTCTGGCATCCCACCTGCATGGCCTTCAGTAAGGTTTTGTATACTGTAGGCACACTTTCAGTGAGTCCACATTTGTGACCACACACATATGGATACAAGGTTTATCTAAAACAGGAACCTCTCTGCCACTTGTCAATTAAGTGAACAGAATCTTCTGGAACTAGACATACTTTTGCAACTGCTGCACGCAGTTCATTAGGTAACTTTCAGGTACACCTCTTAAGAACAACCAAGAGGCTTTTTAAAACAAATATGCAGGACCCTGTTAGGGTTAGTGATTGGAGCCACATCTTGCATATCACGCCACCCATGAAGCCAAGTGAGCGTGGCACGTCAGCACACTATATTTTTTTTTTTAAGATTAAAAAAAAAACTTAGGAAGATAAAAACTCTAAAATGAAAAACTGAAAAAACATATGCGCAAGCTGAATTTAATCTAAGGTAAAACATAGGCAGACTCTGACAAACTCTAAAATCAAACGTGAAGTATGTTCTATTGCCAATATAAGTGTAATGGATGATAAAGCACGCTGAGATGTTAAAAGAGGGGTAGGTAGAGTTAGAATACCTCTATGGAGCCTATGCATACACTTTCTGGCAAATAGAGGCAGTATTCACCAACGCCTGAAACCTGGACAAAGGAGTACTTTAGGTACAAGGTTCACTGACAAATCCTTACCTGAAATATAATGAAACAAACACTGCAGACGCTTTCCTGCCTCAGAATAATTATCTGTAGCACCAAACAAATGCATTGGTGTTAAGTTTTTAACATGTGTGGTCTGTCCAATTTTAGTACCCAAATGAGTTTATCATTATTAGCTAGGATCAAATAAATTCTAAATCTAAATACATAAAGCAATGCTATGCCTTACTTGTCCTATTGTTGGTGAACCCAATTTATGGCCAATATTGGAGGGTAATTCTTTCTATAAAATAGATTCTGTCCTGACCAATGAGTCCAACACTTCTGACGTCAATGTGGCACAAAGGCAAGAGATGAAATTCAGTGCCAGATACCAGACTCTGAAAAACACTACGTGGTAGAGCAAACAATGATAGATTACCAGGAGAATAACAGGTTAAACGCCAAATAAGACACAATTGTTAGCCCAACAACGCATCTCAACCAATAATAAATTTATAACCAACGCTACTGCATTTTATAATGACTGGATTGGCCTTGCATTAGTATTTTATATAAAGGAGACTAAAAGAGATGGAAAAAGAGGGGGGGTGGGGAGGGTTAGTAAATTGTCATGCACATGTGCCTAAAATAAGCTGCCATTTTACAAATAAGTAGATAAAGTTAGCACCAAAGTATTAAGCACAACATATGCTGTGGTGGTGAGCAAAGTGTATTGTGTTTGCAAAGTGTATCAAAGTCAAGAAAACTCGGTCCTCTGGTGTTTGGTTTACAAAAATATAGAACATTTGGCCCAAAACGTTCAATTCTAACTAGTATAATATTTCTGCAAAATATATTATATTAGGATTGTTTTTGTGCAAATTAAAGCATGCCCATTATCCTGCAATGAGCACAGGCCGCACCGCCCCAACAAGCTTACTTCTCCCATTCAAAATCTCAGTTAATTTAACTAAATTTCATGGTTTTCAGTCAACAGTTTCTGTCACCTGCTTCAGGGGGTCAGTGGGCTAGTGTCTATTTTCTAGTAGTTCTTCTGGTAGTCCTCAGCGCTTGCTGTTGCACCTTGGAAGAAACCATTGCTGATTTCTGAGGTGCAGACTTTGAGGCCACTGTCCTCCTTTCCAAGATGGTAGAGTTGACAGAAGATCTTAAAGTCATTTTCCTGAGACTCACTGCTCTCTGTGATGTATTCACAATTGACCCTGCTTGATTAGGCTTCCTTTCAATAGATTTATGCTTAGTTAGTCTATGTTGTATAGTTTGAACAGAGGTCCTTGGAGTGAAGGAAGACTGTTTCTTTTTTGCCCTTTTCTTCGATTGCGTTTTCAGTCTGGGGGAAATCTCACCCATGCCATTTTTCAAAGACTTTGGTCCTGAAATAATTTTGAACATGCAGGTTTCTACTTTGTTCCCACTCTGGTCTACCATGGGATTTTTTTTCTCAAGCAGATGGCACTTGACCGAAGTTTCTGAGCACTTTGCAGTTCTGCTTTCCAATGTCAATAACTGACGAGAGCCCTCCAATGTAGTCGATCTGGCATTCAGTGGGGAAAGAACAGGATTTCTGCAAGGTTTCAACGTATTTTCTGATGACTCTGTATAATTAGATGGCCCATCCGCTTTAACACCTAGATTCACATCCTTTTCGTCACAGTACACCATTGTAGATGAACCGTGGAAAGACTTTTTGGATGAAATGCCTTCTGTCCGTACATCATCCAGTTTTGCCATATTAACATCAAGGCTGAGACTTCTGAAGAGCTGCCGGACACAAGGGTGTCTCTTAGTTCTTCCTCTTAATGAGCTGCTGGGCTGCATTCTTAGGATCCGATTGGTGAGAGGGTCATAGTACTTTAAAGGACACTGTTTGTATTTGTACGTTACAGAGATTTTGCTATCAGCAGAGTAGTGGCTTCTTGATGATCGAGTAATAACAGCTGGTTTTCCCCTACAAGGGTTTATATCTGGATGACAAAGGACATAGACCATATTTTTGGGTTGCACAGGACTCAATATTTTGGTGTATGACTCAGGAAGTTTAAGGGCACAGAGCCTAGTTTTCATGTCTGGAGTCTTTTCATTAGCCTGCCAATCAAAAACTGTTTGTCTGTCTGACAACACAGAGCCCTGGCGTACGACTCTTCGTTTGACCACAGGGTAGTTAACCAAACTAGTTTGGGTCCCATGACTGACCTTGACAGTTTGGCATCTTGATGCAAGACGCCAGGTCCTTTTAGCCCGGATCCTAACGGTGGACGGCTTGCATAGTGTATCTGAGGTAACAGAAGGGTGCAAAGAACCGGGAGCTTCACTCACATCATCACTGACTGTTGGCAGTGCTTTAGCTGATGCAGTGTCAGGGAAACTACTTGTAACAAGCGCACTTCCTTCCAATCTTGGTTTCTTGATTCTGCAATTGTTCTTTTCCCGACCACCAGTCATAGAATCGCTGTCAAAGTGACAATGGAAGCGACCCTCTCTGAAGTCTCGGACTAGAGCTTCAATTTTCAGATCATCCTCATACATTACCTGTGACCAAGTTTTACCAACAAAGGAAGGAGGCACATGTGGCAGGGCTGGAAGAACAGTTTCATCACCGTGTGCATATTTGTTCGGTTTCATTTCTATAGCTTCCTCTGCTCGACATGCATTAAGAACAGAACTGAGGTGGGATTTGTAGTTCTCATCCTCCAGAGTCACGTGGGCCTCTTTGAGAAAATCTAGGTCTTTTATATCAATCCTGGCTTGATTAACCCTTGACTCAATTGGTGTTTCAACTCTGAAACTCATGTCAGAACCCTCTGTATATCCATCATCTAGAAGTGGCTTGAGCTGGATAGGAGAATGTGCCTCCTCCTCTTGAAAAGAGGATGTTGCAGGAAGGATTCCATAGCAGTGTTTCAAAATAACTTCTTCAATGGTTGCATCAACTGATGCTCCATGATTACTGGTCAACTCAATGTCTTTACTTTTGCTTTGGCCAACTTTCCATTCAAAGCCAGATGATTCAAGGCTGGTGATGGCAGTAGCAGGAATATCCCTGAGATGAACATCAGAAAGTTCCCCCTGAGATTTTAAAGTAGCATGCTTCCAAACTGATAAACCTGAGGTCAAATTTAAAAAGCTGCCTTGGATCCTGCTAGATGTCACATGGGAAACCGAAGGGCTCTGTAGAGCACCGCACATCTCAACGGGTTTAGGGTGGCACTTATCTGACAGTTCCACATTACCTGGAGCCAATTTGCTACTGGTAATGACACGAGACACAGTTGAACATGGATCTTTTTTTGCAGCTATTTGGCCATCAGGAGATTTTTGAGGTAAAGGGCAACAGGGAGACCCAAAGGGTAACAAGTTCTTTGCAGTAAACAAGGTCTTTTTGTTAGCAGTCCTGACACAGTCTGTGGGCATACACATTGTAATACTGCGCTGGATACACATCTCCTGCTGAGGGATTGCAGGTTTGGGCTTTAAACCCTTCTCCGGTGTTTGTGTGGAGAGCTGTGAAACAGAATTCCTGGTGAAACTGCTCTTTGTTCTACAAGGGCTGCTGGTGCCAGAGTCAGCCTCAGAATCAGAATCTATGGCAGAAATGTCTTTCTTGGTCCTTACTGTTTCCTCTTCTTTTTTTGGAAGACAACCAGCTGAAAGATCCGACAAATCCTCCCGAGGCGGAGGAAGAAACTGAGTATATGGCAGGTCATCGTGTGTTGGTCTGCAAAAAAAATAAAAAATACACTGATTGATTACAATGAAAATCACAAAAAGTGCACTAAACATTCATACATAAGAATCAGTTTTTCCACAGGCATTATAAGTAATATTTTTTTCCAATTTGCCAAAGGAAAATGTTACTCATCTTTGTTAATGCTCTTTCTGGTAGCTACTCATTTTCTAAGTGCAAGTTACTCACCAAAGAATATCTCCCAGGTGTCAGACTGCATATGGAGATTTTCGCAGCAGTGCTCCCATGCTAGGTTGTGTGGTGTGGCTCCACGTTTGCTCCATACCACCCTGGAAGTGATGGAGAGGAGCCGCATATAAGTTCCCGTCTTAAGCGCTGATGTGAGTTTCTAGTCTTTACCTTTTCCATGTCCTCAGAAGCAAAGCATGAACAATTGCTAGATACAATATGCTTAGTATTAACTTTGGAACTTTTAGGTCTTAGAGGCTTCCCCCACAGAATGGGGAGGTGGGTACAAAGTGAAGAATCTGTAGTTAGAGTATCCACCAGAAAGAGCATTATCAAATGTAAGAAACTTATTCTTCTGATGGATGCTTCTACCTGCAGACTCTCCGTCTTTTGAATATATACCAAAGCAATACTCCTGAAAGGCGGAGGGTCTGTGAGTAGCCTCAGACCAAAAAGTATTGCAGACCCGAATGGGCGAAGTGTCCTTTACCATCTAACCTGGCTGTCAAGGCAGTAGTGCTTTGTGAACGTATTCTCCAACACCCATGTTGCAGCCTGACCGATGTCAAGGACAGGAACCCCTCATGGCACGCAGTGGTCGCAGCCTTGACCCTGGTAGAATGGGATCTCATACCTTCCAGGGTCTGCTTCTTGGCTAGTGTGTAGCAGACCTCAGTGCAAAGGACTAGCCACACAGAGTCCTATTCCAAACAGCTTTCCTTTTCTTTGTTTCAGAGAACCCCACAAACAGGGGAATGTACACTTGGTGATCCTTGGTATGATCTATGTAAAAGCTTAAGATGAAGCCTCTACTCATTCCTGGGGTGAAGGACTGCAGGCTGGTGGATAAATTGACTAGGTCAAAACCAGTCTTGGGTTGAATATGTTCTGGTTCAGACAGTACCTGGCTTGGCAGTTTGGGCTGGATGTTCCTACAGGAACAGAACGAAGACTGATTTGCATTAGGTAGGGTCTAATTTGAAGTGACATGGTGAGCAAAAAAACTAGGAATTGGAATGCTACCGTGAGCGATTACCTGTGATTACTCTATTAGCATGCATTCTTCCCATCACCTTTTATGTGTTTTTAAGTATCACTCTAAGAGGCCAAGAGTATGCCCAGACACGAGTCTCCTACTCACTGTGCCACTGGAGCCAACATGTACTTGACTGAGGCCCAAACAGGCCAAACCCAGTATTAGGTTGCTGGCACTCCAAATCAGAGAAGAGCTATCTTGGCAGTTTGGGCTGAACAGTTCTTATTGGAGCAGGACCAAGGCAGATTTGCATATGTCTGCGTCTAACCCGAGGTAAAATTGAGGAAAAAACGAATGGGCTGGAATGCAACCTGAGTAATGGCAGCGGTTAGACTATTTGCAGGTAATCTTACTATCACCTTTTGAGTGTTTCATGTAATGCCAAGAATATGCCCAGACATGGGCTCTAAGCTTACTGTGCCGCTGGAACCAAGCTGCACCTGACAAACGTCCAACTAGGCCGAAACAGTTCTTGGGTTAATTGTCTTTCGGATCAGAGAGGTCTTAGCAGTTTGGGCAGGACTGCCCCTAGTAGCAGCAGGGCCAAGGCTGATTTGCAAACGGCTGGGTCTAATCTGAGATGTCACTGTGGGCAAAAGAAAACAGTGGGGTAACATGCTACCCCAAGAGATTGCCAGTGCTTAAACGTCACAGATTGTGTTAGAATAATGGATAGCCCAACATGGATAGGAGTCAAAACTTAAGGTAAGAGGACCACCCGAGTCCTCAGCACCAATCTGTCTGTGAAAAAAGTGATGTAGGGTGGCAGCACTAAAAGTGCCTGCTGTTAATGACTCAACGAGCTGATGTAATCGCAATGGGGAAGGCTTTCTTAAATAACAGGAGACACAGTGAGCAGCTATGCTTCGACTCGAAGGGCACACAGATGAGGAATGTAAAGACTAGGTGAAGGTCCCACTGTGGCATTAGAAATTATATGGGAGAAAACACTTGTCAAACCTTTCATAAATTTCAAGGACGGTTTGTCTGGTAAATGTAGAAAGGCTGAAAATGGCCGATAAATAACCTCTTACAGTGCCCACTACAAGGCCTTCCCGGGTAAAGACAAAACAAATAAAAGGACATCTGACAGCTTTACCAGTATAGAGTCTGTATGCCAAGCACCCTTCTAGGTCTTTGGTACAGTACCCAGCATAAATGGATTTTGCGGAAGAGTGCCTAGCAACGAGGATGTCACCCACCACCTTTGACAGTGGGAGCAGAGCATGGGCCTTTATGAACAGCATAAGGAGGGCAACATAAGTGTGCTGTGAAGGAGTGGGAAAGGAGAAGCAACATAAAGAGGGAGGAGGGCAGGGGCGGGTGGGAAATATCAGGAGGGGGTGGGAAAGCAACACAAGTGTTCTGTGGGGAGGGAGAAGCAACATGGGACAGTGGGAGGAGAGCGGGGGTGGGGAGACCGTACAGTGCCATCCACTCTTTTAGACTGCATGGAAAAAAGTCAACAAAAAAGGACCCGGAGCAGGGTGTGGCCAATGGAAGGACACCAGCCGCAAAAAGGAAACTATGGTAGCATCATGCTCTACGGGAGGGACAGAAGCACCGGGAAGAATGCAGGACTATGTGAGCAGCCGGCAGGAGGCATGACCAGTGAGAAGCAAGGAAACAAGGAGGACATGGAAGTTAACCGATGGTAAGTATTTGTTAGTGAGGGGTAGGCTCTCAGCCCATTTTGAAGCTTTTTTTCTCCCCCAATGGCTTTCGCTGCCTAAAAATCTCTAGAATATTTGATATCATAGTTTCACGCAATCCACAAACAATTAGATAACCACTATTGGCAAACCAGCCCTCTGCCTGCCTTATCTCCAACATTGAAGCACAACTGGTCACTAGACAAACCACTCTACTGTCCATGCTCACAATGCAATATTTTGCCCAAAACGGCTAATCTATGTTACTGGAAATAACCCTATTGCATGGAGTGGTCTTCATGTTCGCTTTTCACAGAACAGAACTATGACAACACCACATTTTGCAGGCTTGAATACGATCATAGCTGCCAGATTGTGGAAGAAAGTCAATGTCATCTCTTTCCAAGAATATACACACACATACACCCAACAGTTCCACAGTGGATTTCGGAGGCTTTTAACATAGTTAGGCTTTCCTGTTTTCAGTGTCTATTTTTGGTCATTTCTGGAGGGGGTTTTCAGTGATTTCAACACCTTGAAAACAGTGTTTCAGTGTTTACACATTTCCGTGCCAACAAAAAATAACAGAAACAGTGTTTCCCGGTGTTTATCAAATGTTTTGCTTTTATTATTGCTTGCTTTCTGCAATGATAGCCCATGGTATATAGACAGTGTATATGAGGTCTAAATACATTTTTACAAATCAAACTTATTATACTACACCATACACTACTTCTTCAGTGAGTCTTTGGTCATGCACAATCACTCTTTCCTTCTCATCTAAACTTTTATCTGTGAAAAGGCCCTCTCAACATTGGCACTTGATGGGCAACACCAAAACAACCAGTACACAATTTGCTAACTCTGGCCACCTACATAGGTTTCCATGCCAATACTCGTACACCTGAAGATTGTGATGCTCTGGGACAGGTTCTGCAACATTTGCATTCAACTGGGCACATATGACTTTAAATGCCATGGCTGGCGAAGGGACATTTCTAAGCATCACTGCAAGGCATTTCTCATGAATTGTAAAATAAAAATTCCTGAATTGTTCCTCAACATTTCTTTGCTTACCAAGTGACAATCATTCTAACATGGAACATGTTGCAGTGTCAACGTCACTAAAAGTGTCGCCCAGCCTACTCTCAAGGAGATGTTTGACATCTATACCAATTATGCTGAACACTTGGTAGATAAGTGTTTTCAGACTCTAGTTTGTTTTATTATGTCCACTACAGCAGTTATCGTTTCCTGTAAAAATGTAAGAATGCAGTAGAGTACTTTTTTCACATCACTATCAATATGCGACCAAAGACCCTCACATATCGCGCTTTTGGCATCATCACTAAGCAAAAATTCTGTAAACGGTCGCTGCATGGATAAAATAGCATTCATGGCCTCTAGGACTAAGAACCACTGGCTAAATCACACAGTTGGGATGAATCTTTCTTTGATGCCACACAAAGCACAAAATGAGAAATATTTGCCTTTTAGTTCCCGCACATAACGAAACAGTGCACCAGAAAGGACTATATATCATCCACCTACTATACACAAACGTTTCCTAACTGAGTTCACTAAATACTTCAGAAGACAACAGTTACTTTACAGGAAAAACTTGCATCTTGGGCACTTCAGCAACCACTGGAATAACTCACATATTTCTAATGCAACTGAACTGTCAAGTTGAACTGTCAAGAATGCTCACTGCACAGATCAACGATTTCATTATGGAAACAGAGGACAAATCTGGAATCTAGTAATCACAATCAGCCACAATATAGCTTGTCTTGAATCAAATGAGATAGAATGATCTGACCATCTTGTGATCCCTAGCAAAGGGAACACTAACCAACTGAGATCCTAATCCACACCACACACCCTCCTTCTCAGTAAAAGGTCCTTCCACAAAGTACTTCATATTATATTTGAAGATTTTATTAAAAGAAATGGGTGCTGCCTCTAGCATCTCACATCATGACAACAGCTCCTTCACAAGCTACCAAGTTGCTCTAAAAACAAATGCTTAAACACAAACATTATTAACAAGCAAAAACCAACACATGGTTTACAAGGAATGGAAAAGGAATGAACTCAGAATGACCGAAAGATGACACATAAAAGTGGGGGATGGTGGAGAAAAACTCGCTATCAAAATGGGTGAGGAAACACTTTAAACAGATATCACCAAAGCTAAATCTCAATTCCTAAAAGCACAACAAATAATACACTCAACAGTCCTAAGGAAGTATTTATCACTGTCAAAATTAAAATGAAACCTATGAATGATACAATTTCTCCCTCCTCAACCTCGAAACAGATGATTTCATTCACTACTTTACTTCAGATGTTTCTTTCTGCAGACACTCTGTTAACCAGAAGTCTAACAAAGGTCAGAATAGACCCAGGTATCACTCCAGAGTTGCCATTAACACAAATCTCATGTCATCCATAGTGAGTTCAACCTGATATCCTAAGCTGATCAATTTAAAGTTGTTCAAACACTACAACTCACAGCCATCATGAGATTGTGCCAGTGGGTCTCCGTAAATTCAGCTTCTGCTTCTTGAACTAACGTTGGTGTGCTCTCATCTACACAACCTTACAAAATGACATAATTCCTGCAACCATAAAAATAAAGTAGCACAAATCTCACCAATAAAAAAGAAAAAAAGAAAAAACACTCTGCAGATTGTAAAGGGATTTTCAACTTCAAACCAATCACAAACCTACCACGACTTGGCAAAATGCCCATCAGGTTTTGGCAATGGCCACATTACAGAAACCAAATACTAAAAATACCAGATGACGCACACTATCAGACAAAGGTGAAGTTTATCTCCTAGATATCCTTGATTTTGACAGCAGCCTTTGATACTACTGGCCACCAAAAGATAACCTTTATAATTGATCTTCACATGAATATCAAAGGCACTGTGCCTCAATGGTTCTCCTCATACCTCTCTCATTGAAAACACCTACTAAGAATCACCAGTGTTGGCTCTGGTACTGTTCCTATTGCCTGAGGAGCCTGCAAGGAACCATCCTAGCCCTCAACCGTTTCAATAGTTATATGGAGCCACGGACTACAAACCTCAAAAGCAATGATAACTCAATTCATCAATGTGATGATGATACTCCACTACATTTGAGAATATCATTGTAGTGTAGCAATACTTAAAGACCACTTAAAAAGAATGGATGACCCATAGCTTATTGATGCTAAACCCCCCTCCCCTCACCCAAGCGGAGTTTATTTTACTCTATAGATCAAATGACATTAGGAAACATATCAATTGTCTTTCAGATTTGAACCAATTGGTTGCAACTCATACAAGCAGAGTTGTGAATTTCTTGGAAATCTGGCTGGACAAGAAGCTAAATATTATATCTACTGTGTAACATACAGCTTGCGCTTCCAGAACCACTCTATAAACCTAAAGCCCATTCTTCAATCTTCAGACAGGCTGTTTGTGGTGTTACGTACTGACTATAGTACTGAGCTCTGATTGCGGTGTCAAAGTTCACACTTTAACAAGCAGTCATACACTCAACAACCAGACTAGTCTTTGACACAACGTAAATTACACTACACTGACTCCCCTTCGAAGCAAGAATTACATTTAAATTAGCTCCATTTGAAAACATACTGAATATATTCATGACTCATTAAAATGTATTGTGGCATAAAAGGATTGAGTACCAAGGAAAGCTATTGTTGAGAGATCAAGGATTTCTTACATCAATGGATTGCAAATCGATCCTTCTCCAGGGCAGCACCAAGTATTTAGAGTTTGTTGACAGAAGAAATAAGATGCACCAGGGGCAACATGTTTTCATTCTGATAAAAAAGAAAAAGCTAAATTCGCCTCTTTCAGCTTCACCTTAATCTCTTTACCCTCTTTTTAATACTTTCTGGACTAATTGCCTACCTATTTCCTCCACAATCCTACAATCACTTTCAGTCTGTTCTGCTTATTATCTTACTCTATATATGTATAACAACTCATTCTCTATGGACTCAAAGTAATAAACATGAGATAAAGGGCCCCCTGCCATCAATTATAAAAATATTGCAAGGCATAGAGGAGTTCTGCGACATACAGAGGAACACAGCCAAATGTTCAGTTCCTTAATAAGGTCATGAAACTCTGAGGTGAGTCTGAGGTGATTTGCAATATCCTTTTAATGTATAGTAAAGGGTATTTTCTGCCTTATAATACATGGTCAAGCCATCTCCATTCCCACAACCCACTTAAATCCATGGAATCTTGATTTTTCATATGAAAGAGAAAGTATGATTGCAGATGTAGACAATTCAAACAAAATCTATTGTGCAAATTTAAACACACCAAAAAGGAGTTAGTAATTTGATGTAAAAAGATATTAGAATCCGTTAAATACAAGTCCGGCTAAAAAAATTATGCAGATCAGAATTATTAAACATGAATAGCCCTTTTCTGCTGATCACCGTTTACTTTAACAAGGAAGAGCATATGAAGGAAAAGTTAGTTTTTGTTTTTCGTCGAGGACCTGCCTTTCACCATGGCTGTTTGATCTGCAGTAGGCATTAAGACATCAGAAAGCAACTGTTTTAACTGCCAAAAGTTGAGGAGCTATACCATTTTGTTATAATGGGTGACTAGAGATCTCACTACTCGGCTGCAATGTGGAAATCAGAGCCAAGCTTTTGTGGTAGGGGATTGCAAGCTCCAATTTATTAGAAAGTATTTAAAGCACAAGACACATATTTCCTCTTTATAGCTTATCCACCCTAATCTTAAAATGCAGTTTGATATAATACTTCATGTGCTTCAATTCTTTTGACCACAAGTATAACCTTTCTCACTAGGCTCCCAACATTTCTACCCATTATTTTAACCTTTAATTCCTTCTCACTCCAACATCCCATAATCTCCTACACTTCCCTGTCTCCCCAACTCTGACACTACCTTTCACCATCATCCTGAATAGCCTTCAACATGACCTAGTCTCCCTACCATCGTGATTTGCCATCTACGTTTTTTAAAATTCTTCATTAAAAGTTTACATTATTTCATTATCCATTTTACTCCTGGCACGTCAGTTCTTACTGCCCCAGCTTGCTTAGAATATTCTATCTGCTTCAGTTTGGTTTGTCCACTGGTATAACCTCTCTCTTTAAACCAATTAATTTCTCTTCACTATTTTACACTCCATCTCCTACTAGTCTATTTAAAACCTTTCCCTGGCTCCTAACTCAGAAGCTAGCCATCTCAGCATGCTGATCAAGCCCTTTTGTTCCCTGCCCAATTTCTAACCCGGTCTTACTCTTTTCTTAAGATCAGTGTTGCTCCTAGCACGGTCGTCTTTATAGTGTGTTTCGACCAATGCTGGATCCATATTCTTTGTTTGGCAATTATATTGTTCTGAAGCTTAAACGTTAGAACACTCTTTACTGTAAAGCGGGCGGACAGTTCCTGGTTTTGCTGTACTATTTTACAATGTAAATAAATAAACATTATGACGAACTGTGTGGGACCTTAGCAAGTCACTTCACTTCCAAGCCTCCTTCCTCTCCAAACAAAGCTCCATTCTGTCAGAGGAACCCCCATCAAACCAGGCTACTGACCTCTAACCCCACAAGGAACTCATTCAACCTAATTCAGAAAGAGACTGCTGAACTGATTATAGCTTCTAATATAGCTGGTTCACCAGGGAGTCATTTCCTGCCAAACATTCAAATCATTACTACTGCTCTGCTGCCATACTGGTGAGTGTGACCATCAACTGCTCCCACGTAACTGGTAAGTTTCCAAGTGAACTGAAAATGGCATATATTTTTCCCATTCTAAAGAAACAAGGACTTGCTCAGGCGGACCCTTCTGAATACAAGCGAATAGCTAATGGCCCCTTCTTAGGTAAACGCATTGAAAAGGCAGTCCTCAGTGAGATATCAACCTCCACTGAGCAACACAATCTACTGCCAGATACCCATAATGGATTCAAACTTGGAAGGAGGACAAAATGAGCATTGTTCATCCTTTTCAATGTGTTTGAGGCCTCAATTGACAACACTGGGCTCTGTTGCTTTACTACTAATTGACCTCCCATCAGCTAGTAGAGGGTGACCACCCTCTACTAATCCAAATACTTAATACAGAATACAGGATAAAGCCCTCAACTAGATAAAATCCTTAAATATGATCAGGCCACATAGTTTCTTGTTACCACCATTCAAGTCTTCACCCTATATCAGTTACCCTTCAACATTTACTTAGCCCCTTTTCTTGAACTGGTGAACCATACCTGGTTCAACTACACTGATGATACTCAGATCATCTTAAAACTCGAAAAACAGGTTCACAACTTTAAAACTCAGTGAATGTCTCTTGGCAGTTGAACAATACATGCTAGAAAAGTGCCCCAAACTCACTCTTCAAAATCAGAAAAACTTGCATGTGCACTGTAGACGCTTACCACTTTGACTGAAGTGAAAAGCATCAGAGATTATGGACACCAACTTCTTATTTCAAATCCAAGTCAACAAAGTGGCAACACAACACATCCAACACAATAGGAGTTCGATGGCACATCCACAACCACCTAGGGCTCTTAGATAGTAAACAGACATCACTGGACCTAATAATATAAACATTAGATTATGCAAATATTCTCTACATCAGATAAATTCTATGACATAAATATTAAGTGCAAAACTGCAAAGAGTATATAGTACAGCGCAGCTGTGCAAGTCCTCAACCTAAAACACAGGACCATATTGCACATGCCCTGTGAAAGCACAGTTCTGGTTACCTGCAGCCAGAAGAATATCCTTCAGAGCACTTTTCTCTGCAAATGGGTGCTCCACGGGCAGGCACTTCGCTTCTTACGATCAAAACTTAGAGTTGCTCTTTGTAATCCTACTTACAATAATACATCCATAAAAGGTTGCTGCTTTTCATGCAGATTATGGAATAAACTGCCTACAGAGGTCAAAACTATCAACTCTAGCTTTTTCTTTAACCAAGATTCAGGCATTTTTTTATGTTCAAAATTTTTTATTGAGTTTTCATAATAATCAATAAACAAGGACAATTCAGAAAAAATATTATCGAAAGAAAAATACCTAATTACAATATAGAGATAACAAGAACATCAATTAAATTACAGTAGGTAACAACAGTAAATATATATATTCATTGAAAAAAAAAGAGGAGGGAAAGGAAACAGCTATACAAATATTGCATTAATTATAAAATAGAACTACTATAACATGGATATTGGACTACTATAATAGCAATAAATAACTAGATATAAATATGTAATTAAGAAGATAAATATACATCAACAGGTTTCCAAAAAGAGTGATAAGAGTTAGAATTATGATTACTACCAGTCAAGGATAACTGAGCTCCTCTTCTGGTAAAAATAACCCATGACCACCAAGCATGAACTGACAATAGTGAAACATCTTTCCAACAGGATGTAATGGATTTTAAAGCAGTTGATAGTAGAAAATTAAATAGTTTACCTTCTAAGTCATTTACGTTTTGCGAGAAAACAGATTTGTAGATTAACATTTTGAAGGAAACATCATCATGAATATTAAATATCTTTTTATAATTTCCCAAACTTCAGTCCAAAATTCAAAAACTAAAGGACAATCAAAAAGCATATGTTGTAATGAACCAGGATGTAATTTACAGTGCCAACAAGTTGAAGACGGAAGAAGTTTATCTTGAAATAAACGTAAAGGAGTCCATAAACAGTAGTATAAAATATAAGAGTTAGTTTGATAAAGCGAAACAGGTAACCAACCAGAAATACTATTAAGACAAATATCTTTCAATGCATCAGTAGAAAAAGAGGTTGAAAGTTCATCATTCATAAATACCGAAAGCACATTAATGTTGGTTCCTAGAGAAATAGATATTTTTTCTATAAAATAGAAACACCATGAGATAAAGTGGAAACAGTTTGAATATAAATTGATAAATCAGATTTAACATTAGAAGGAATATTGTGAGGAAATGAATCTAAAATAGAATTACACCAAAATTCATATTTGGAAAAGTCAGAAGGGGGTAAACTAGATTTTGTTTGTAAAGCTTCAAATGATATGAATGCATTATTGTAATAGACATCTTTAAGATAAAAAATACCAGCATGAATATCAGAAATTAACATTTCTATTGAGTTTAATGACTGGGCTATGCCATAATGACATATCTTCGGTACTGAACATGGGTGACTGAAAGATTAAATCTAAATCATTAAACATTAGTTTAGTGGATTTTAAAATAACAGATTTATGAAAAAAATGTGACTTATTAGACATGGTTAACAAAGTGGGTAGTGGAAAAGGTTTTACTATTGATTTTTCAATAAGAAGCCAAATAGGGGGATTATTCAAAAAGGAATGGTTAAATCATAGGGAACTTTGTTTTAAAATAAAAGCTTTATGGTAAGGAAAAAAAGTCAGGTAATCCAAAACCAGCATTACATTTGGGCATTTTTTAAAAATTTTTATAACTAATACGAGGTGACTTGTTATTCCAAAGAAATTTGGAGAGAAGTTTGTCAACATCTTTATAAAACTTTAATGAAAATTGAGTAGGAATCTTGGCATGGGTGTAAATGATTTTAGGAGCAATAGTCATTTTTATAGAGTCCATTCTACCCCACCATGAAAGGTGAAGTGAAGACCATTTGGATATTTCCTCTTTAATATAATTTAATATAAATTCACAATTCAGCGTTATTGTTGATTTCATGGATGAAGAAACAGAATACCAAGATATTTTAATTTATCATTTTGCCAAATAATATCATTCATGGGTATCATATCAGGAGTACAATAAATATGTAAATGAAAAATTCAGTTTTATTAGTATTTAACTTGTATCCAGAAACTGTGGAATACAACGAAATAATCTCCAATATGGAAGGGAATGAGGATATAGGATCACTAATAAATAAAAGCACATCATCAGCATAAGCTAAGGTTTTAATAATAACATCCTTAATATTGATTCCTTTAATTTTATCACATTTTCTTATGGAAGTAAGTAAAGGATCAATACCGATAAGAAACAAAAGTGGGGAAAGGGGGCAACCTTGTCTTGTACCTCTAAAAAGAGAGAATTGGTTTGAAATTTGGCCATTGATAAATAAAAAAGCAGTAGGAGTAGAGTATAAAGCAGAAATCATGTGGATAAATAGGTTACCAAAATTAAATGATAACGTACGGAATAAAAATTGCCAGTGAATTTCATCAAAAGCTTTTTCAGCATCTAATGCGAGAATTCCTGATGGTAGAGTTAAAGTAGAACCTTGTTCAATAACATGTAGCAAAGTTCTTGTATTGTTGACAGAGTATCTATTCTTCATAAAACCAGATTGATCTGGATGAATAATAGAATCTAACACAGGGGATAATCTAGAAGCAAGTATTTTGGCATATAATTTACAATCCTGGTTTATTAAAGAGATAGGACGATAATTTGACACAAGTGTGGGGTCCTTATCAGGTTTGGGAAGTACAATAATTAAAGCCTCAGTAAAAGAACCAGAGGTAATTCCCGTAGAACCAAAAAAGGTAAAAATTTGAAATAAAAAAAAAAGAAGGAGTAAGCTGTAATTGAAATTCTTTAAAAATCTCAGGAGGAATACCATCGGGAACAGGGGACCTATTTTTTTTTTTTTTTTAAGAGATTTTATGGCTGGTAGAATTTCATCTTGAGTAATGGGTGAATCAAGCCCAATTTTATCTGATTGTGAAATCTTGGGTAATCCACATTTAGTCAAAAAAGAATCAATTAAAGAAACGTCATTAAAATTGGGTTTGTCATAGAAAGTGGAGTAAAAATCCAAAAATTCATTAACGCTATCATTTTGGGATAAAGCAATTTTACCATTAGGGCCATGAATTTAATTTATTTAAGTTTTATATTTTTTAATGCGCAAATAATTAGCTAAAAGTCTTCCAGATCTGTTGGCATTAAAACCAAATTTGGCTTTAGAATTTGAAATCTGAATGCCAGCTCTTCTGCTAAGGATTGAGTTAAACTCATGTCGAAGTTTTTGCAATTTGACTCTATATTGAGGATCATTAGACATAATAAAAAGTCTCTCAAATTTAGCAATATGCTTTTCTAAATTTTTAATATTTGCATTCAAAGTTTTATTTTCAGGGCCATAAGAGAAAAAGTAACACCTCTAATATAAGCTTTAAAAGCGTCCCATCTATTGACCATGGAAGTAGAATCTTCAGGGTTAAGAAGGAAATAATCATGAATAGCATTTAAGAGCTTATTATGTTCATTAAGAACAATACCAGAATTAATTCGCCATCTAGATTGCGTTGTAAAAGTTGAATTTAAATTCAAAAGAAATCGAAGCATGATCCGAAATGTCAATGTTACCAATATTAGGAGTAATTACAGAGTTAATTAGTTGCTTGGAAACTAACAGATAATCAAGCCTAGAATGAGAATTGTGTAGGTAAGAAAAAAATTTAAAACTTTTTTTCTGTAGGGAAGTGTAGTCGCCAATTATCAACTAGCTTTGTGGTTTGAATAAATGATTTAAAAGCAAAAAAAACTTTAGGAGGTCGCAATTTAGTAAGAGATAATCTATCTAATAAGGGATCAGATATAATATTAAAATCACCTCCAACTATGAGAGGAACTTTACCAAACTTTAGAACTTCAGTTGTAAGATTAGACCAAAAAGCAGGATCAGCAGCAGTAGGACCATAAACATTTAGTAAAAATATGACTGAATCATGACCTTTAATTTTAACTACGACATATCTCCCATCAGTATCTGAAAATGTACTCAATATTTGGCAATGTATTTTTTTGCAAAGAGAATAGCCACACCATTTTTTTTGCTATTTGCAGGAGAAGAGACAATATTATCAACCCACTTTTTTCATATAATCTAAGTGTTTGTCATCTATATGAGTTTCCTGTATAAGACAAATATCTGCTTTGCAACTACCTAAATAATCTAAACTTTTCATACGCTAAACAGGATGACGTAAACCTTTAACATTTAATTAGACTATTTTAACATTATGAACATTAGCCATAATAGAAGAGAAAGAAAAAAAGCTCAAGAAGAGGAGAAAAAAAGTAAGGAAAGAATATGAAAAATAGTAGCTCCAGAACAGGCAAAAAGGAAAGAGTAGGCAAAAGAATAAACAAACTAACATAGAAAAGATTAAACAAAATAAACATTAATAACAAGAGTGAAACACACACACGCTTTACAAGCATGACCAAACCATTGGAGCCCAGTGAGAAATCTATAATAAAATGAGTCAGAAATACATATTTAAAGCAGCGTTTAAGTAGCAGAATTATGCATAACCATAGAATGCTGCGAACGTTGGTCCAGGAAAGATTTTAAACCTTCTGGACATCAGAAGAACCAAGATAAATACAGAAATGCGTATTAAAGCAGAATCATGCGTATCCATAGAATGCTCTGACTGTTGGTCCAGAAACACTTTCAAATTCTCTGGACGTTGAAAAGACTTAGAAAAATTGTCTTTCCAAATTCTCATTGTTGAAGGGTCAAAAAGGCCATATTTAAAACCAAGACTTCTCAACTGAGGACGAAGTTCAAAGAAATCCTTACGAGTCTTAACAGTGTCTTTGGCGAAGTCTTGGTGAGTAAAAATCTTTTTGCCATTGACCATTAGGGAAGGAATATCTCATGCTGCTTTGCAACCAAATGATGGTGACGTAAAACCTCAAAAATCATTTGTCTTGGTTTAGTATGGCGAGTATTACGATGGGACGGAATCCTATGTGCTTTATCAATCTCAAATTTCTCCGGGAATTTTATGTTTAAGAGACCAGGTAACAAATTCTCCAAATATAGTCTGCAATTGGAACCTTCCACATCTTCTGGCAAATTAAAAATACGCAAATTATATTGCCTATTACGATTTTCCATATCCAGAAGGAGAGCAGAAATGGGAGAGATTTTTGCAACAAGTGGTGTAAAAGCATCAATTTTTACTTTGTTGTCTTGAATTTTAATTGAATTGTCTGAAACTTTCATTGACATGATAGCCATATCTTTGTGCAGGTTTTTGATTTCAGATGCTATTGTGTCAGTGTTCGCATGAAGTGCTTGAAGTTCTTCAAGAATTACATTTAAGGAAGGTTCACTGGATTCCACCACTTTAGATTTTATTGGAGGAGGAGAAATGTGTTGCTTCCTTTTATTACGAGGAGCTTGCACAGTTTTATTATCCATTTTCTTATTGTGAAAGACAATGGTGGAAAAATAAGTAGACTAAATAAAAAGGAGAAAATTGTGGTAACAATGCTTCAAAAAGAAAGGCTGGTGCAGCAGCTAAAACAGGTTGTGGGAGTGGCTAGGCCAAAGCCAGGCCCTTTCCAGAGTAATCACTCCGCCCCCCCCCCGACAAGAAATCTAGGCTGTCCTTGAAGAAGAGCATGGAGAGACAGCAGGAAGGAGAAAACATCACCTCCGACGTCCAGAAGATTGTGAAAAACAGCCACAGCAGCAGGCGAGGCTTCAGAACACAGTAGCAAGCATTTCCAGTAAATTTCTGACTGGAAATAAGTATTTAATTATCAAAAACAGGTGATTCCGGCGAGGAGCTCACCGGGGGACGGCCATTTTGAATTGCGCGCTCGCGCGTCTCCATGATTCAGGGATTCTAAGGTAACAACCCTGGCTGTTTAGTGTATGCTGCTTATAAACCTATCGACCAAAATGCTTAAAACATGCTCACATGCTGCATTGTCAAGCTCGGAGCACACCCTCTCGATATCACAAAAGACACCAATATTTAATATTAATACATTACAAAACTATGAACACCCTTCTCTCACAGAGGCACCTCAGAACAAGAGGTCTGTAAAGCGCTTTGGAAACCTCAACAAGAGGTGGGAAAGCTCTAGAGCAGCGTTTCTGAAACTGTGGGTCACAATCCTATCAGATGTTTGGTGGGTCGCCAAAGTCCAGGCAATAAATTAGGATGCCTTTAAATTAATTCTGTATTTATCCAGTCACGTTTGCTGTGCTTCAAAGACAGAGGTCAAATGTCAGGCTATGTATGCGGCTGCTTTTTTTTTTTTTCTACAGAGCATGATGTTCAAGAGCGCCTCTCATTTTGCAGTTATAGAAGGAAAGAAAGTGAATTATGTCGCAATCCTACTAGGGTATTTAAAGTGTAAAAAGAAAGCTGAACAAGGTCATTTTTTTCCAAAACAAAATGTAAAGAACTGTACATATTCAGCAATTAGGGAAGTAAAATGAAGAATGTTTTTTCGTAATTCTGAAGTGTGATGGAAACAAAGATTTTAGTGAGATCAGAACAATTCAGGGCACTTTATTTGCTGATGCACAAATAATAAATATTCACTGCAACCAAACTTAGACACATATAGTTTTATCTATAAAACTGTATGTCTGCACACATTTAGTGATCATTTCAATGGAAAATGTGCTGTTTGCAAATAACAATGAGCTACC
The DNA here is from genome assembly GCF_964204655.1 of Triturus cristatus. Classification (NCBI taxonomy): domain Eukaryota; kingdom Metazoa; phylum Chordata; class Amphibia; order Caudata; family Salamandridae; genus Triturus; species Triturus cristatus. The sequence goes on along the minus strand of NC_140584.1, from coordinate 790,255,660 downwards.
ACAGGATTTTTTTTACATTAAAAAAAAAAAATTGCATTAAAAAAAAAAATCACCCGCCTCATGTCCATTAAAGCCATCTGGGTCGCTAAAGTCTGACATACTAAAGAGTGGGTCCTGATTCTAAAACGTTTGGGAAGCACTGCTCAAGAGAAATGCTATAATATATTCCAAATACAGTTTAGTTTTATTTGGCCATGGAAAAAACAAAAGGGGGCAAAAAAGTACCTAGAGTCCTACGGCAATTAAAAAATAAAATTAAAAAAAGAATAATTTGTGGCAGAGATGTGAGCCTCCAAACATCACTCTGGTCACCAATGACTTCCTTACTTAAAATGTTTGTCTCATGGTACCTCCACTTAACTACAAATGCTAGGGTTGATGTGGAGATGAACTGCAATGAGACGCTTGGATAAAAATAATGTAATGTTCATGTAAATATGAATACTGTTGGAAAACGGTCCCCTCTGCAGGATCATTCCCAAACATTTTGCTTTTCTCCTCCACTTTTTTTTCTGACTTAGTTTTTGCTGGCCTTACAATTCCTAGCACTTTACCACTGTTAACCAGTAATAAGTGCATGTGCCCTAGCCTCTAAACATGGTAACTTATGCTCCTGCCCCATTGGCATATTTAATTTACTTATACGCCCCAAGTAAAGTGTCGTACATGAGCCCAGAGCCTGTAAATTAAATGCTACTAGTTGCCCTGTAACACTACTTGTGCCACCCACTTAAGTAGCCTTCTAACAATGTCTCAGGCCTGCCACTGCAGTGCCTGTATGTGCACAACACTACTATTTAGAACTTGGAAAGATAAACCTCTTGCCTGGCCTATACCTTCCCTTTTTATACATATAAGTCACCCGTAAGGTAGGCCCTGGACAACCCAGAGGGCAGGGTGAAATACATTTATAAAGGTAGGGCATGTACTTTTAAGTTTTACATGCCCTGGAAGTGAAAAACTCCCAAATTCGGTTTTCTCTGCTGCAACGCACATCTCTCCCATATGATAACATTGGGACTACCTTATGACAACTTTTACGTGTAATTCTCATTTGTGAAGAGAGACTTTTCAAGGCTGGTGTCTCTGGACTCCCAATTTTAAATTACAACTTATGCTGAAGTCGGATTTTAAATTGTAATTCGGAAAATGCCACTTTCAGAAAGTTGGCATTTTCTTACCTAAGCCATTTGGTGCCTGTTGGCTGTCTCGGAATACATCTCACATAAGCAAAAGCAGCAGGGTTAGCGGCAACTGCACAACCTAGGCTAGTCACAAATAATATTTCACACTAGTATTTTCCACCTCAAATGGCCAGCTGCCACGTGACCACAGATAAATACAAGAGAACAACAAAGCTGATGGGAGGCAACAAAGAAGAACAACAATGGGTTAAGAGACAAAAAAACGAGTTTTTTCGCAGGTGTTGTTGGTTTCCGATGCAAGTCCTTTATTTGAAACAATCCTTTAAATACTTTAGAATACAGCCAGCATGTTACACCCTTGTAAGGGCTTCTTCAGGGCAAAATTGTCAAGATTTGTATGCCGATGCCAGCGTAAAACATCAGGAGCGCCAAAGGTGACCGCCGTGTGAGGGTGTCACTAGTGATGAACGATATCTCCAAAGTTCCCAGGCCTTTTGTGACAATGGTATATCGTAAGACCTCAGTGTGTTACCAATTCCCGGCATCTCCAGAGTCGTTGGTAAATATACTGAAAGAGTCGTCAAGTAGGTCCCCAATTTGGTACTGCGTAGACTTTCCAGTAGGTTGCCAAACCAACAACACCTGCAAAATAACTCATTTTTTTTGTGTCTCTGAATACACGTCTGGGGTGAGTGACAGCTGGGCTTTGAGCATTCCCTCTAGATAGCCACACACAATGAGAGCTCAAGTGTGACTTAATGGGCCACAAACTGGCTTGATGAGGGGATGGTGGGGGTGGCATAGCTGTGCACTGCCTCACTAACACCTGAATAGGCTGTGTACTGTCCACACACAAATGGCTGCACACCACCCTGTAGTGAGTCTGGAGCCAGGTTAGGAACTCTGTGCACTTCAAATGCTCGTCTTTGAAGTCCCCCACCCCCCACTTCAAAGGCACAACTGGATAGAAGTACTGAACCTCACAAACCTCCAACTCAGTACACTTCTTCATTGGCAGAGTGGTCACAGGTCCAGAACTGCTGTGCTGGGAGGATTGCCACTCTGCTGGACTGCTACTTTGCTGTCTGTACTCATGCCTTGCTGTATTCGTGCCTTGCTGAGCTGCCCTGCTGCCCGCTGTTCCCATACCTGGGTGAGAAGGGCTGGACCTGCATCACTTGAACCCAGAGTAACTCCAAGGGCTTGCTGGCTTGCCTCTTGTTCTAAGTCTCAGGGATATCAAAGACTATAAAGACCTGCATCTGGACTCTACAAACAGAGTCTGTCCTGCCAAGTGGTGCCACCCCAGTCCTGGACCCTTGGATGTGAGGCCTAAAGTGCTTCTACACCCAGAACCCACACATCCTCATTGGAACCGGCACATCGTCACCTTTGTGCGAGTCTGATCCAGCACATCCTCATTGTGGCGTGGAGCGGACCTGGCGCATTGCCTTTAGAATCGACTCATCTCAGACTACAAGAGCAGCAGCCACGCATCGCATTTGGAACCAGCACCTCGTACTCGGAACAATCGCATCGCTGCAGTTGCACGGAGAAAGTTAATCCATCGCGTTCAATGCATGGCTCGACAAACGCATCGCTTCAGCTTCACCTCGCATCATATTCAACGCCGACGCATCCTGGATCAAGGTACTTTGGTTCAGAGGGCCTAGGTGGGTGCCTGTATCTGGCCCGCGATCTATTGTGGATGTCCTGTACATCATGCCTCTGCCTGCAGGTTCTACGTCTGGCGCCATGGAATTTGAGCTGGCCATTTTGCATAAATACACAGTGGTCCAGCTTAAAGGCTTTTGCAAGGAGATGGGAGTTCCTGCCAACCAGGTCACCAAGAAGGAGGAATTTTAAAAAGGCAGTGAGGGCACAGGCAGAAACTCGCTCCAAGGAGATTGATGGAATGAGGGAGCCTGCAGCAGTTGAGGGGGACACCCCTGAATTTGAGCTCCCTTTGAGAGCAGGAACCAGTGAATTTAAGCTACAGAAGGCCAAATTAAACATGGAGGCCGAAGAGAAAATGGCTAAAAGGGAGGCCAAAAGAGCTGAGTCCGAGAGAGCCTTAGCAGAGAAGAAACGTCTTCTAGCTCATGAATGAAAGGAATCTAAATGAGCAGGACATCAAGGGCAGGCAGTCTGATTCTAGCAGTGATAGTGGTAGCATACATGATGGAGAAAACAGGGTTTGTATACACAAGGATTTGATGCCCAGTTATGTGGTGAGAGATGACATTGATAAGAGGTTTTCTGCTTATGAGGTTGCACTGAAGGTGCACAGGGTTCCTGAGGAGCACGGGAGAGGGGGGTGGGATTGGTCTGTGGAAACACATGCAAGCACTTTTGGGGGTCACACTTGAAATATTTGAGTTTGGGGACCAAACAAAGTATACCCTCATGAAGACCATTTTGAATGTCAGATTTGGGCTGACTCCCGAAATGTATCACCAAAGATTTAGGGACAGCCAGAAACTCCCCAATGAATCTTGGGTAGATGTTGTTGATTACTCATTTAAGGCACTGAATGGCTGGGTGAGGGGAAGCAAGGTTAGTAATTATAATGGGTTGTACCATTTAATCATGAGAGAGCACATGCTCAGTATCAATTTTCAAGAGTTGTGCCAGAACTTAGTAGACAAAAAGCTGACTGACCCCCAAAAAGCTTGCGGAGGTGTAGACCTCTGGGCTAACACCAAAGTGCCCAAGGAGGTAACCGGGGTGACCCCAAGAAGGGTGGTTAAGGATCCCCCCAAAAGAGAGAGAGGGAGAGGTTAAAGATTATCCAGACATATCCCAGAGTAAAGGAGAGGAAAGGGTTCCCTAGCCCCATCGGAAAACAAGGGGGTGGTTCTGGTGGGCAGTGGTCCAGGGCGTCCCATTCCTAACCCCGCTGCATTGAGTGCTCCCAGTTAGGACACAAGCAGGGGGGACACTGGCCAAAGCAGCCATCCACTTGTGGGACCTCTACAGGGGTGGCCTGAGTGGTAAGCAGTCCCCAGGGGTCGGTCCTAGATCATGCTGTGATCTCCCTTGGTTAGGAGATAAACTCAGATGACAACTGGTGATCCCTGATGGTGGTAGTCTTCACTACCACCAGGTGAAAGTGAATAGGGTCTCAGTAATCGCCCTGAGGGACACCAGGACTAGCCAGACCATGGTAGTGGAAAGGCTAGTTACTCTAGAACAGTACACAGTATGGTGACTCGGGCACATGGGCAGGACTTTGTCTGCCCTATGGCCCTGGTATCCTTGGAATGAAGTGGGAAGAGGACCCAGGGAAGGTCATAGTGAGTCCCCAGATGCACATAGAATGTATTCTAGGGTATGGGTTGTCCCCGGTGTCAGGAGAACTGAGGGGGCGACTTCCAAAAGACGCCCTGACAGTTCAGCTATCTGGGGTACCAATACCCAGCGGAGAGTACAGGAGCCCAGATGGAGGGGCAGGGTGAGGGAGGACTCACCCCTGTCCCCTGTTCAACCTCAGGGTGCAGACCCTGGGTTGACTGACCAATATCAGGATACACTACTGAACTGGTGGGAGGAGGAGTGGCAGTAGGGTGCAAAGCACCTGGGCACTGCTCCCCCACTCTGAAAAACCTCAGGAGCCCATAGGAACCTCCTTGCTAGCCCCAAGGCCTACCCAATATCCCCACTCAGAGCTTCCATCTGGCAGTGGATGTCTAGGGTCTGGTTTCTGACACTGTTGGTGGCCTCTGTTGGTTTCTGTCCTGTGGACAAAGGTTTCCCTAGGTTGGGGACATAAGTCGAAATCCAAGGGGTGGTATGGGCCACATCACTTTGTTGGCCATGGTGGTACGGTCTGCCACCTGGGATGCATAAGTGAGCAAACTGAGGTTAGGTGCTGCACAGATGGGGTCCACAAATAAGTAAAAGGATTCTACATGGGTCAGCTCGGTGGCCAAGGAGAGTTTAGAGAGAGGGATCAGACGTAATTCAGTAAGGCATAGAACGGACATGTGCCTCTGCAGTAGAGGACCATTATACATGTTCCATCGCATAAGCAGGGAAGTCCATCAAGGGATTGATTAGTCTACCCTGGCTTTAGGCTAGAGGAGGGTCATGTTGGACAATGGACCTCCCTGCAGGGTAACCCCCAACTTTTTGCCTTCCTCTTACACTTTTTTCTGACTTCGTTTTTGCTGGCCTTGAAACTCTGAGTACGTTATCACTGCTAACCAGTGCTAAAGTACATGTGCTCTCTCCTATAAACATGGTAACATTGGTTCATTCCCAAATGGCATATTTAATTTACTTATAGGGCCCTAGCAAAGTGCACTACATGTGCCCAGGGCTTGTAACAAAAAGTTACTTACCTTTGGGAACCTCTTATCTGGGAGAGACATGATCTAGCCGCAGATTCCTTACCTTTGAATTTCCCAGGCGCGATTCCTTACCTTTGAATTTCTCAGGCGTCAGATTGGATCCGGAAGATTTTTCTTCTAGCAATACTCTTGCACACCAGTAGGTAGTGTTGGTTGTCTCCTTGTGACGTTGTCGGCGTGGTCCCCTCCGTTGTGACGTCCGCGTCACCTATATAGTTATCACCTCAGCGCGCTGGCGTCAGTTACTTTGCACGCAAGAAGCATAGAGCCATGAAGTGCATGGACATTGGTGTGTTTGTGAACAACTAGGACCCTGAAAAGGGCTCAGACCTGACCCTAAAATCCTGTCTGCAGTGCTGGAGTCGATAAGGAACTTGGTGCTAGATCATGTCTCTACCAGATAAGATGTTAACGAAGGTAAGTAACTTGTCCATCTGATAGAGACATTTAGCCACAGATTACTTACTTTGAATAAATGCCCAAGCAATACCACCCCGGAGGTGGGACTGCGGACAAATTTAGACCAAGAAGTCCTGCAGGACAGAGCAGCCAAAAAGCCAGTCCCTTCGGATTGGACTGTACAGGCAGTAGTGTTTGGTAAACATGTGCAGGGATGCCCACGTTGCTGCCTGACAAATTCTGAGGACTGGAACACCACATTGCAATGCCGTGGTATCAGCCTTAGCTCTGGTGGAGTGAGCCCTTATCGCTTCAGAAGGCTGCTTTTTGGCCAGAGCATAGCACATTTTGACGAAGAGGATGACCCATCATGAGATAGCACTCTGTCACCGCACGACCTTTCTTTGATCCAGCGTATACCCACGAAGAGTTGGTCATCCACCCAGAATTTGTTAGTGTGTTCAAGGTAAAACGACAACGCTCTTTCTGGGTCCAAACGGGGGAGTCGCTCCTCTTCTTCAGAGGCATGCGGAGGAGCGTATAAAGTGGGCAAGGTGACTGATTCCCCCACGTTGACAGGTGTTACCACTTTCAGCAAGAAAGAGGCTATAGTGCGAAGCACCAACATATCAGGGAAGATGGTCAGGTAAGGAGGCTTGGACGACAGGGGCAGCTATTTGCTCACCCTACTGGTAGAAGTTATTGCCATTACAAAGGCAGTTTTGATGGCAAGCAGCCGGAGGGGGCAGTTGTGAAGAGATTCGAATTGAGCACACATCAGGAGGGTGAAAACCAAATTAAGGTCCCACTGAGGCATGATGAAAGGGATAGGAGGGAACAAGCCCCTTAAGAAATCTATTTACAATCAGGGATTTAAATAAAGAGGGTTGGTCTGGCTTCCTCAAAAAGGCAGACATGGCTGAAAGATACCCTTTGAGAGTGCCCACAATAGAGCCCTGCTGGGCAAGGGTCAAAATAAAGAGAAGGACTTGAGAGAGGGAATCAGAAAGAGGATCAATAGATCTTTCTGTACAATATTTTACAAATTTGTGTCACCTGCAGTCATACACGGTCTTGTTAGAGGGACGCCTGCTGCCCAAATAACATTACAGATTTCAAGAGGAAGGTCGAATGCTGTTAACTGCCCTGCTCAATCGCTACACAAGACGGCGTAGAGGTTTTTTTTTTTAACTTTATTTTTCGTTATGGGAATAAACAAGGCAGATCAGGATTACTAATACACTGTCAGTGACATAACAGCAACAATCTTTGAGAGAGCATCACATTATCATCACAAATCAGGCATGACATAGGTTGCGCAATATCAACAAAATAGCAACTTAAGAAAAAAGAAGCCAAAGTCCCACAGGCCGACCCCTTCCCACATACCATAGCTGCTAGCGAATGGTAGCCAACATCAAATTTGTTCACGGGTCCGCAAACATAATGAGTCCTAGAGTCAGTGAGGGCCACACACCGTGGAGGGCAAGAACAATAAGTAGTGCAGTCATTATGTGCAGATATGCCCCTCACCCCACGCCTTCTGGGACTATACCGTGCTCCAATTGGGAACTAGAAGCTTGCCGCATGGATTCAACATACGATCTGTAGGGACCCCAGTTGTCTTTAGGACGGGAAGAGCCTGGCAGCACACTGGCATAGATCTCACAGTTGATATTGCAATACGCCAGGCTGTGCAGCCAGCCCTGCAAGGTAGGAGCGGTCTTGCGGCCCCACAATAAAGCAATTTCTCGTTTGGCTAGCAGCAGCAGACTAAGGGATGTAAAACATCGAATATTTTTGGGAAAGTTCACTGTGTATCCCAATAGAGCTACTTCCGGTGTAGAGACAAGGGCCAGCTTCGTCATGGCCCCTAGTGGGTAGTGTACCTCCTCCCAGTATAAGCGGAGTCTTGGACAGGTCCATGTGAGGTGTGCAAAATCAGCATGCGGGGTTGCGCATTTTCAACAAGTATGCGGTCTGGTCAAGTCTGTGTGCTTCAGCAGGGGTGATATAAATCCTACGTAGGAACTTGAAAAGTAACAGGTTATGTCTCCTGTTGAGAGAGACTTCCTTTGTCACTGCACAGCACTTAGCCCACTGATTGTCCGTGATGGGATGGCCTAGTCCACCTCTCAGTCCGCGCAAAGCTTGTTGTCCTGCACAGGCCTCACCGAAGCGCATGCTTTGTATAGTTTAGAAATTAAATGAGCCCCGGTCGGGCTTTTAATTATCAGTGTGAGAGGAACAAATGAGTGTGGCTCTTGGGGGAAAACGGGCAGCGCTGCACGCAGTGCAGAGCGGATACGACTTAACACAATCCTGTCCATAAAGGTGAGGTCTTGGATACAGGCATCTTCCGAAGGGGAGAAGAGATGCCTCTCTGGGTAGAGGTTTCCCACTGTGGTGACATCAAATTTGGTTAAGGTGCGCTGTTTGATCCTTTCGCCAGTGATAGGCAGCCAGCGGGCATTTGGGACAGGTAGGGCAGAGGAATACAATATGAAGGCACCGATGACCCCGTCTCAGCTTATCCCAAGCCCAGCTGGTGGTGGAGACAGTCTGTATATCATTAGGGTCTCAGGAAAGTCCCTCGGGTAGAACGGTGGACAACCGCTCCGGGAGGACAAGATCCGCTTCTGGGTGAAGATAAGGGATCTTTGCATCTGGGTTAAACCATGCGTAGGCATAGCAGCATTGAGCCACCAAGTAATACAGTTAGAGATCCGGTACGCCGTATCCTTCTCTATCAAATGGGAGGGTAAAAGTGTGCCAGCGGACGAGAGTTTGTTTACCCCCCCAGACCAGTCTGATAAGGTGCTTGCGCAATTGCAAAAAAAACTATTAGTGAGGGGAATGGGGATATTGCTGAAATGATATAAAAATTTGGGGAGCACAATCATCTTCAGAATCGCGAACCGGCCAGCAAGGGACAGAGGCAAACGCAGCCACCTCTCTACCTGGGATTCAAGGGTGTTCATTGCCTGTCCATAGTTGAGACAAAGGATCTGGGCAGTGTCAAGGTGTATATGAATGACCAGCTATTTGACAGAATCGGTGCACCATTCAAGAGTGAATTCACATTCCCACGGGGTCGTGCTGGATGTGAATGGGAAAATCACAGATTTACGCCAGTTAACGCCCAGGCCAGAGAAGAGGCCAAACCGCAGTATTTCTCTAATGAGAGGCTCCAGGTTTACTCGGGGATCCCTTACATAGAGAATGGAGTCGTCAGCGTAGAGCGATACTAGGAGGGGACCGATGTTAAATTGTAAGCCCCGCTGCAGATGTTGTTCCTGAAAGTGGCGAGTTAAGGGATCCATGGCTAAGATAAACAGTAAGGCAGATAACGGGCAACCCTGACGTGTGCCGTAGCAAAGCGAAAAGGGGCGAGATAGGGTTCAGTTGATGCGTAGCTGCACCATGGGGCGGCTGAAGGTAAGCTGGTTGTGGCTATGAAGCCCATTGGCATGCCCATGCGGCGCATGACCGAGATGAAAAAGGGCCATTCTAGTGAATCAAAAGCCTTCTCGGTGTCCAACAAAATAGCGGCGGCCGGAACCGTGGGATTAATTCTGTGGAGGACAGAAAAAAAGTTCCTAAGATTCAATGAGGTGGATCGGTGGGGGATAAAGCCAGATTGGGCCGGGGATATGATAAATTTCATCAGCTGGGATAAGCGATTGGCGATGATTTTAGCTAAGATTTTACAATCTAGGTTGAAGAGGGATAATGGTCTGTAGGACCCGCATAGCGTCGGATCCTTGCCAGGTTTGGGGAGGAGGATCACAACCGCTTCCCTAAGCGTGGGAGGTAGTATTTGTTTCTCGAGGGCCTCTGCATAGACCTCGATCAGCTGCGGGGCCAAAAGCTCTTTGTACGTCTTGTAAAACTCCCCTGTGAAGCCGTCCAGCCCGGGGGTTGAGGAACAGCGGAGGGTATCAATGGCACCTAGAACCTCAGTTTCTGAGATCGGTTCCGCAAGGAAGTCTTGCATGTCTTTTTCCAGGTAAACCTATACAATTTCCGGCAAATAAGATTCCTGTGCCGAAGGGTCTTGCCCTGTTCTGGTAGTATACAAGGTCGTGAAGTAATCTAGGAATTCCTCACGAATCTCCGAAGAGGAGGCGAGTGCCCGATCTGCAGAAGAACGTAGCTTTAAGGCTTTACTGTAAGGGGGCTCAACATCTGAGCCAGTACCCTGCTCGGCCGTTCGCCCTCACCGTATCGCCTAGCGGTTTGATATTTGCCGAGGTATAATATCTAGCGATCTGCGGCCTAGCGGAATTCTGTAAGGAGAGCTAGACGGGGACCTGACGCTTCCTGAACCGAAGAGTGTAACATTGTGGCATCTACATCAGCAAGTGCACGTTCAATGCGGGAGATTGTGGTGCGGAGACTTTTAAGCACACCTGCGTGTTTAGCAATACAAACGCTCCTGATATACACCTTGAAGCCCTCCCACAGAACCTCCCAAGAATCAATGGAGCCAGTGTTGATAGCGAAATAGTCTTCAATGGCTTCGCGGACTTCTGCCGCAAAGAGGTCAGCAAGGAGCGCGCGACTCGGGAAGCACCACTGCCGTTCAAACCCCTCCGGGCGAGGGATCCTCAGGTGGAGCTGAACCGGTGAGTGGTCTGGAAATGTCCTCGGGCGTGTCATAAGTGCCTGGAACCAATTAGAAATACATGGGGAAACTATCCAAAAGTCAATTCTCGTCCAGGTGTTGTGTTGGCCAGCGTAGTGTATATAGTCGGTGAGGGTGGGATTGCCCAGGCACCAAATGTCTAGTATAGACAGTTGCTCGCAGAGGGCCAGGAGTGCGTGTCGTGCACGCGGTTTAGTGCCAGGGGTTGTGACTGTGCTATTTAATGTGGGATTAAGGAGCAAATTGAAATTCCCCCCCCCCCCCTCCCCCCAGCAAGAGCAAGCAGGGATCTAGTTTTAACAGTTGGGCATGCAGGGAGTGAGAATCAGTGTTTGGGGCGTACACGCATACCAGAGACACCTTGTGTCCCATGAGAGATCCCGTTACAATAATGTACCTACCCTCACTATCTCCTACAACATGGCCTAAGCTGAAGGGGACCCGTTTGTGAATAAGGATGGCCGTACCCCTAGCATAGCTTTTAAAATTGGCAAAATACCGGTGTGCCCCCAACTGGCAGCAAAGCGAAGCGAGTCAGTTTTGGGTAAATACGTTTCTTGCAAGTAGGCAATGTCCACTTCATGCCTGAGGAAGTAATGAATAACATGCCTTCATTTACGGTTATCGTTGAGGCCTCTGACATTCCAGGACATCAGGGACGAGCCTCAAGGACCAACTACATTACCCAGCTGAGCCATCGGAAGGGTGTAACAAACATGTCATGTACATATAACAACGACAATAAAGGAGCTGTGACAGTGAACGTACCTGCATCTTACTTTGAACGTTGAAACAAGAATCTTGTAACCCGCTATGCAATAGAATCGCTTTCCCTCTCCAGACCTCCCACCCAGCCTCCTCCAAAAGGGAGAGGCATACGCCCCAACTGAATGTGAACCACTATATACCAATAAACTTTAAGCTGCAATGGAGAAAACCCCAACATGGTATATCCAAATTTCAAGAAATTGAACCAAAAGGTGTACACCACAAGGGATGGCAAAGCGCCACGCCAGTCAATCAGTCATTAGAAACATTCTGGAGTGCTGGACATTAATATCCCAGACTAGGAATACCATCTGTCGGTCGCCTTACAGGGTGTGGTGGTCAGCCTGTGCCCATGCTCGAGAATAGTTCCATACTTGCGTTGCAGCCGCTACCCAAGGGTTAGGATCTGTTCTCGTCCGCTCTCGTTTGGCTGTTGTTCTGTTTGTAGGTGTGACAAAATTCCTGCGCCTCAGTCGGGGTGTCAAATATGCGTGACCGGCCGTTGACATCAACCTGCAGCCTTGCCGGGTAGAGCATGCCATATTTTAGACCCAGGTTCCTGAGAGTTGCCTTGACCCCGCTGAACTTACGGCGGGCTTCCTGCACCATGAGCGTGAAGTCTGGGTAGAGCGCTATTTTGAAGCCCTGCCAGAGTCCCCTTTCTCTCTGGCGAGGCGCAATGCTGTGTCACGGTCGCAAAAGTTCATTATGCGGGCGATGATAGGCCGTGGGGGGGGGAGACCTGGTTTAGGGCGGGGGCCTAAAGATCGGTGAGCGCGCTCTACCCCAAATCCTGGGGTGAAGGAGTCTCTGAGAAACAAGTCCGTCAACAAGGTCTCGACGAAGAGGACCAGGCGGCCCGTTAAAGTAGATTCCGGGACCTCTAAAATACGGATGCTATTGCGCCGACTCCGCGCCTCGAGATCTTCATTTTTCATTGCCACAACTTTGAGGATGCGCTCCATACGTTCCAGCCTCTTAAGGAATTGCGCCGTTCCATCCCTGATGTCCGAGATACGCGCCTCAGTAACGTCCAGGTGCCTGTCGTGTGTTTGGAGTTTGGCCCCTATGTTTTCCAGGCGTCTGTCCAACGTGTCGAAGTGACCATCAAGAGCACAGAAACCCGCCCTCATTTGCTGGAGCAGTGCAGATGTTGGAGCCTTGAGACCGTCAGCTCCGTCTGTAGCCATGCTACTCTCCGCCATGGTGGGGTCATCGTCACAGCCTTGTCCCACCACCTTTTCAAAAGGAAGGGTCCTTTGTTTAGGGTCTTTGCGGCACATGCCGCTGCGGGGACAAGATGCGGGAGCTGCAGCGATGTCTAGGCCCCGTCGCAGGCTATGAAGCGGCCTGGAATAAAGCGGATGTTGTGATAAGGCAGGAAGGTGGAGGGGCAAGCGATCTAACCCCAGAAGGCGAGGAGTTGAGACCCCAATAAAGCTGCTCTTGGCGAGGGGAGTTCGCCCATCCGGTGAGCCAGAAGTTGGCTGCTGTGGCGGTGGCAGGTCTTGAGTAGGAGTGCGAGGTGGGAGCAGGGACTAGCCCAGTATGCGCATATTCCTAGTGGGGGCCAGGATGCGACGCAGGCAGTGTGGCGAAGTGGTAGGCACAGCAGGCAGGCCGCAGCGACGCCGCGGAGCAAAGAGCCTCAACTGCAGGACAAGCGCCGGTTCTCAGGGCCCTCTAATGGGGAGCCAGAGGGCTATGTTGTCGGCAAAGGAAGGTCCAGGGCGGGGAGCACGTTGAGGAGGTGGGGTCAGACCCTGCATGTAGTTATGATCCGAGGCAGCCTGGTGAAAGCGGCAGGTGATGTGGCAGAGGCAGGCATTAATGGCGGACCGTTGAAATGGTGCAGGGCAGAAGGGAGCCGCCACAGGTCAAGCGCCGGATTTCAGGGCCTCAGGCTAGCCGGCACTCCTCCGCTACAGAGGAGTCGCCAGGCAGCGGGTGCAACAGCTCAACCCCCTACACCCCCCGGCCTGCACGCGCTGAAGGCAGAGGTTGCGCCTTCCTGGCCCAACACGGGTCATTTCCCCGCGAGACCTGTGGGGGGAGGGGGGGAGGGAAGGATCGGGTGGTGCCCGGTCACACGGCTGTGCGGGCCACAACCTGTCAAAATGGAGGCGTACACAGGGGGGCGGGTGGGAGTGTCGATTCCTCCTGCGCCTGGCGAACACACCCCAATTCTCGGCTTCTCCGAAGGCCGGGCCTCCTCCGCAGTCGGCGTCAGCGTTCAGAACAGGCCACGTCAGGAATGGTAGCAGCTCCGGTGGTGGTTCACTCCTCCCCTCCGCACCTCGATCGATTGGTGCCCCGTGCAGCCGCCATCTGTTCACAGTCTAGGCTAGCTGTGGGTTTGCCGCGATATCTGCAGTCCCCTGGGGACAAGCAAGGTGTCGATATCGCACAGGATCGGGGGATATTGCTGCTGGACTGAGTAGGACTGACGGAGCTTCCACGCCGCGCGGCCATGTTGGTCGGCAGAGTGGCCACGCCCCCCAAGAAGGCGTAGAGTTGACCAGTTTGGGTGGAGAACCCTTCCTTGCTGCTGCAACAGAAAATCCTCAAGAAGGAGCAGCCTGATCGGAGGATCGATGTTTAGTTGAAGAAGCTTGGGATACCAGATTCTTCGTGCCCAGTCCAGAATCACAAGATTGACTTGGGCCCTGTCGCTCCTGATCTCCTTGGGTACTTTGGACAAGAGTGGTATTGGCAGAAAGGGGTACAGGAGGCCTGAGCTCCACTTGAGGCGAAAAGCATCACCGAGTGAGTGCTGCCTTGGAAACTACAAAAACAGCAATTGATGGACAGAATGCAGAACAATGTCATACATTCACCCCACTACAGAGATCTGGGCCTAATCCATTGTTTTTTTGCTCGCCATACCATTCCAGTTTGGACCCAGCCATATGCAAATCAGTCTGGACCCTGCGCCCAATGGGAACAGTCCAGCCCGAACTGCCAGGCCAGGTCCTCCCTGGACTGGAAACAAGCATCCAAGGACCGGTTTCGGGCTTTCAGCCCTCATCAGCCAGGATAGCTTGACTCCAGTGGCATGGAGAGCATGGGACCCACGTCTGGGCATACTCGGTGACAAATGCAAAAACAACAATTGATGGACAGAATGCAGATCAATGTCATACATTCACCCCACTACAGAGATCTGGGCCTAAATCCATCGATTTTTTGCTCACCATGCCTTTCCAATTTGGACCCAGCCATTTGCAAATCAGTCTTGACCCTGCGCCCAATGGGAACAGTCCAGCCCGAACTGCTCCAGCACGCAAAACTGCTGACATTGCATGATTGCAGATCTAACCATGGCTCTCTCCACTGCCGAAAGAGACCATGCGTCACCTCCGGATGAAGACGTCATTCGTGCTCCTAGCCATCGACGGCTAAGTTAGTCTGCCCTGGCATTCAGAAAACCTGCCAGGTGTTAAACCACCAGGGATATGCCCTGCCATTCCAGCCACACAGAGTTTTCACCCGGTGTGTGTGTGTGGGGAGGGTCATTGAGTGCTTTCTCTGCCTGGGACTGCCATGCCTGGTGTACATGACGTCAGTCTGAGCTCAAATCTGCAGACAGAGGAACATTAAAATCATTTAGGCTTGCATTCACACAAGAGTTTGTGTGTTTTAGGGTCTTTAATGTGTGTTTGTTAGGGATTCTTAAATTGGAACCATCACCAACAACCTGAATGACTAAGCAGATGCAGGGATTATTTCAAGAAGGGCCCTCAGGGCACTACAAGAGATGGCACAGCAGAATGGTCAAAATGAGTGATACTACTGTGATTCGCAAGATCAGGCCAAGAGGACAGCAGGCCTAACAGCAAGTGTAGTCATAGTCTTGGAGACTGACCGGTGGGTTGGTAGCCAGGAGGGAGATGTTCAAATAGCCAGAAGATAGTGGGAAGCAGTGGGTCTGAACAGAGGCTCTGGAAACTGTAAGAACAGAGAAGAAGAAAACACCCAGACTGAGATGGGCACGGGGGAGAAGGTCAAGGGATTAGAAGACACAATAAAGGCATTAAATGGAAGATTAGGCAATTGCCAACACTGGTGCTAAAAGAAGCCTCTAACCAAGTGCAGTGAGTAGCAGATTTGGTGGGCAAAGCTGGAGATAATTGGAGTCTGTTGGAGAAGCAGGTTGCAGGAGCCTTTCTCAAATTAAGAAGTTAAATAATAAAGTCAGCATTTCACCCTGTTGGCAAAAATATTAATTATGTGGGACTAGTATGCACAGGTAGAACAAAACATACTAGTTCCAAGTTTATTTATTATGTTTTGGCACTCCGAAGAGGTCCACATAAAAACAAAATACACAAATCCAAATACACATTCTCAAAGTAAAATTGACAGCTTCAACATTTTCAACTGAGCAAGATAATCAGCAACACATACCTCCAAATTTCATCAATAAATAGCTAAAAATCCTTTAAAAAAGTTAAAAACATTGAAGCAAAACATTTCATTTGGAGGAGTATATAAGGCCTGCATAAAAGAATTCACATTGAGGATACCCAATTGCAAGCATATTGATCTTAACCACTTCAAACGAAGTGGACGCAATGCAGGACATATAAACAGTACATGAGAACGATCCTGAACAGACTTATTACAAAGGTTACATATGGGAGAGGACCCATGCCATTTTGCTAAAAGAGTATTTAAGGGCAGCAAGTCCTGCCTTAGAAGGAACCAAAATCTCCCAACACCATGTGGAAGGTTCCAGGTGACATAAGGTTGAACAAGCTTCATTGAGTATGTGTTAGCAAGGAGATCACCTTCCCTCTTTACTAGCATGGGCTTCTTGTCCAACATGAAACAAAGAGCCCAAGAAGCCTGTTTCAAAAGTGATTTTAGCTGGGAAGGAGAAATAGTAAAAAGGGTGCTCTCTTCCAATTCAAGGAGTGCCACAGCCTTTCTAAAATTCTTAATAATTTGGGAGTGCTCTCTTAAGCTACCCAGCAATTCCCCCTTGAGAAGGGATCTCAAAGTCCCCGTTTCTCCTCTAGCCAGGCTGGCAACCCATCGTACTAGAGCAGACAGACCCTGCGCCCAACTGCTACGGAGACCGAATTCAAGTCTACAGGCAGCCACAGAACAGGCGGGGTTAAGAGAAGTTATAGACCTTAATAATTTTCCTTCTACCGTCTGTAGAAAACCCCATTGCTTTAAGTCAACCAGTTCCATTCCATACAGGAGGGTTGACGGAATTTTTGCCCTATAAACCTCCAGTAAACACGCAAAGTGTCTTCTCCCTGTGGCGGAATAAAGGGCACTCAGACTTTTGCCTTGGGACAGAGCTTTACGGGAATTATCATCAATATGAGGCTTCTCACTCAGGTTGGCCGAAATTATTTTTCCTAAGAAGGTATATGTCTTAACCACCTCCAATTTCTGACCACCAACTGACCAACCAAAATTTTCTGATTTAGATTTTTTCTTCCCTGTAATGCACATAATTTTGCTTTTTGTGGCATTTATTCTCATGTAATGGTTCTCTGCAAAAAGATGTAAGGCCTGCAGACGATTAGCTAATCCCTTAGGTGTTAAATCTAGGATAAGGATGTCGCCTGCATATAAGAGGCAGGAAATAGAAGATCCCCCCCACTACCGGGGCTATGCCAACACAAGATGAGAGCGAAGCTGGAAGATCAGCAATATACAGGGAGAAAAGTAATGGGGCCAATAGACAACCCTGTTTTAATCCATTAATGGAGGGTATAACCCGCGATAAACCCCTTTCTCCACCTTGTAACACTCGGCACCAAGTGTCCGTGTGTAAAGACCGCACCAGATCTAATAGAAGAGGGGGCATGCCCAAGTCAGATAGCTTTCTGCACAGCAAGGGACGATCAACTTTGTCGAATGCTGTGGAGAAATCAATGAAAGCCGCATACACTCCTCCTCCCCGAACTCTTATATATGTGTCCGAAATAACCTGAAGGGCTGTGAGGTTATCCAATGTGCCATGCCCCTTACGAAAGCCGGTTTGTTCAAGGGGTAATATCTGATTCGCATCAACCCAATCAGTAATTAGCGAAAGGAGACATTTGGAAAAGACTTTTCCAATGGCATCAAGAAGGGCTATCTGGCGATAATTCATTGGCTTATCCCTATCGCCCTTCTTGAATAATGGAACCAATATGCTCCCCTTCCAAGAAGAGGGCACAGTTTTACTAATGAAGCAAGATCTAAATAATGGAAAAAGAATCTTGCTCCATGAGACAGGATCCTGCTTCAATACCGATATGGGAAGTTCATCAGGCCCCATTGCACCAGAGGAACGCATATCCTTAATGGCCATTTCAATGGATTTCTCCGAAGGGGCATCAATAAAAAACTCATCTTCTTTAGTAGTCTCCTTACATTCTACCCTTACGCCATTCCTAGCATACAGGTTGGAAATGAGTGACCCAAGACAATTCTGCAATGGGAATAGGGAGGGGGCTAACTCTTACTCCACAACCCTCCCCAATAAGTGACCAGAATTGTCTAACTTTGCCATAAACTGCAGCCTCCCGTAGACTTATCCAGAGTGAATCTTCTTTTTCTTTTTTAAGTTAATTCTGCTTCTCTTTCTTTTTAACAGGTATATTTTATTATTTGTTTCAATAGATCTACGTCAAAATTGCTCCCGCACTAATTTATTTATTTCCTTATTTAGGAGGGTAATCGGTCTAGGAACATAAATCTTTTTTACGGAAGAGCTAGACCTTTTGGCAACGTGGATGACCTCCTTCATAAAATTCTCAAAGTGGATTATTTCAGAACCCTGCCAATCCTTCAACTCTAGAATTGTTTTACCTAAAAATACACTCCAAGCCCTTCTTGGCTTAAAAATTCCAAAAGCATCTTCCAGAGTCCTTATGAAATTTGACTACATCACTGTTAAGGGACCATGAATCGGAATTAGGAGGTTGTAATGTAAGGTTTAAAGAAATCACATTGTGATCACTAAATAAGGTCGGAGAGACCACCAAATCCTTCACTAAGGAGAAAATACAATAGTCGGTGATTACATAGTCCAGAATTGACTCACTTTGGGAGGATCTATGAGTATATTTTGCAGGGACATCAGAGGGAAGCCTACTGTTCACTATTAACCCCTCCGCCGCTGAAAGTTCTTCTAGCAAAAGCTTCCCTCTCTTATTAGTTTTAATTTTATTAGGGAAGAGAGATTGAGGAATAAGATAGGCTTCTTCTTTAAATTTGTTTCTAAATAGCTCTATGCTAGAGTTAGAAACTTTACAATTAAAATCACCTACTAACAACACATAGGGGGGAGGTTCTAACTCTTTAATCTGTTTAATGTACGAAAAAACGTGCTTCAATAGAATATTAAAACATTCGTCCGGGGGGATGTATGCATTTATTATTACCAAAGGATTATTGTTTCCCCTACTGATTAAATTACAAAGTGTCACCGCCTGAAAGAGGTTGCTTGGGTCGACATAATGGGTGAAGTTCCACTTAAATCTATTAGACAAAAGGCAAGCAATTCCCCCTTTTGCATGCCCTTTCTTCGAAGGAGAGGCCAATGCCTCAAGGACAAAATAATCTCTCCCTACACACAGTCTACTAGCACACCAGGTCTCTTGGATGCAAATCACACTAGCGTTCAAAGAGAACTCCCTACTATTATTTATCCCGGCAGCATTCCAAGAGAGAACTTTTAAATCACTGCTAAAGATGTCGGAAAAGTTTGGGATTGTCTATGGATTTACTAGACAAAGCACCGGGCAGCCAATTCCACAGCTGGATATCTTCTATTGGGAGGGTGTTCTGAATTAACGGGGCAGGCATTACATGCGTCACCAAACGTGTGCTTTTCGAAACCCAAATCTTTAAATCATCAAATGAGGGAGGGGGACCATCTTGGCCAGTGCCCTGAGAGAGTCTATTTTGAGGGGAACTATCTCTTCCAGAAGACAAGACAGGTAATACATCAATTCCCCTACACTGGAAGTTCTCAGCCTGTTGCAATATAAGATTTACTATAAGTTTAGAATAGAACTTTACCCTGACATAGGGCGCGGCAACTGTTCCTAATATAGAGACTAAATCAATATCGTTAGATTGGATTAACTTTAGACTCTCTATGTCTTTGAAATATTTAAGTAACCATGCTCTATTTAAGGACAGATCAGAATCGAATAACGATAGAAAGTCCACAGTCAATGTATCTACAAAAACTTCTGGTACTCTTTTAGGTAGATGATGGGGCCATATAACACCATCACCTGCGGCATGAAAAGTAGGAGCAGAAGGATTACGAGCCACAGATACAATTGGGACTGACCTGGTCATCTCTACTACGGGGAGAGGAATCGTCAATCCTCCTACATCTAATGGGAGGCCTCCCACGGGAGAGATTGAACAATTGGAAGACATTTTAATGCCTAATGCAGAGGGATTCAAATTATCGAAATTATGAGTGGTCGCTTCCAGACTCAGGGACCCATTCTCAGGTTCTCCAGTGTTAGGATCGTTGGTATCAGGGACTTGGGAATCCTCAAAAATTATTTGTCTCTGCCTTTTCTTCCTGTATCTGCGGATTGGTTTCCTCTTTTTTCCTTTGTTCTTTCTTTGTTTTCCAATTTTTTCTTTTTCTTCCCCCCCTATCCCCTTCATTTCAGGCACAAAAACTGGGAATAGCTCTTTTTCAGCTTTTGGAATAGTAACATCAACACTTTCTTCATCAATTTCGAGGTCAGAATTCCTTACACAGTTAGATACGGGAAGTGTGGGGACTAAAGATGGCTCATTTTTAAGAATAGCCACAGCTTTATTTTGAACTGAATTAACATTTCCAGCTAGATGGTCACTGCCCGACTCAGGCCCCTGCACTCCTACCTTAGGAACTAAGTCATGAACCTTTTCCGGGAGCTTTAACAGTAAGACATTTAGTATCTGAGTGACTGATTCCAAAATACAATCAGAGCTTCCCACAAATTTACCCAATAACTGTAAAAAAGATGCCAGCAAATGTTCCAATGCAATCAGGGATTCAGAAATCGGTTTTTCCGATTTATCAAAACCTGGAGGACCCATGGGACCAATGCCGGATATATTAAGCAATGGACTCTTTGAGAAGTTATACTGTGAGGAAATATCTAGCGATTTTAAGGAGGGGGTACTGCTATAAAGCAGAAGACCAGATGGAGTAGCGCCGGTCGGGGATTTAATAGCTTCAAATGATTTCAGAGTACCATCAGTTAGGTATCGACCACAAAGCTCCAGGTCAATACTCGACAACTGAGAGTCCCCTTTACCGTCCCCCTTTGGCTGTAAACCTCCCATGGGATCATTGGATAAAAACATTTTATAGTTTGCAGACACATTATTTTGTTGCCCACCCTCAGAATTAGAAGCAGAACACTTAATGACACCAGTAATTTCAGGGGGCGCTTGGCAAGATTCCTCAGTAATCAGGGAGTCCGAATATTCTTCCTTCACCAAAGGAGGGACCTTCTTGAGCTCCATAGGGGCTGTGCCAGATGGAGAAGCTGTGTCAAAGACTTTATTTGCAACATTTAACAATTCCTTATCCTTGGGTTTTTCCCAGAATTGCAGCAGCTGGCATTGACCCTTTAATAACAAATTACTAACGGCCTTGTTTCTAAGGGGGTTGGATCTTGTCTTCATGCAAGACCTTCCCCCCAATAGTCTCCCCGAACGTAACTTTTTAGCCGTCATCCTTAGACGTGAAGAGCTGGGGAAACCGTAACCCCGAAGAATACAATTAATAACAGTTAAAAGGTTGAATATTTGGAGGTAAGTTACGGTGAGTTCCTGGCCAGAGAGACAATGTTTACACCGTCATAATACGACGCAGAATATATAACACTAAGCAAATGAGGAAGTTCAAATGCAAATAAAATAAAAATATAAATAAGTAGGCCCAGCCCAGTCTACTTCAGCCTCTAAAGAACACAGAGGGCCCGCTCTTTGCCCGGGCTTAGCCTCCACGTGCGATCCCGCGTCGCAGGAGAAGTGCCGTTCTTTTTCTGCGCCTCCGGGCGCGGGCACTGGTGACAGGAGGGGGCGGAGCCACAAAGGGGTTGTGGGGCCTGTAGTCCCCCCACTCTGCGGTCGCAGTAAGGAGTGCGACGGCGGGGGGGGGACCAGGCAGCAGGAACACACAGGAAATATCCCCCAAGTGCTCCGTAAGTCCAAAAGTCCAAAATGCGACAAATTGGCTCCAAAAAAGAATTCCCACTGGTAACAGTGAGTGCCCAACTTTCCTCGTAGCACCACCCCCTCTCCCAACAACAGTAGTCCGGATAGACCGATTACAGATCGTGAGGTGTCAAACAAGTGAGGTGTTCAAAAGCACTCAATGCTGATTTTGCAGGCTGTACCTGAACTAGTCAATTCACTTCCCCAAGACACCTGGGGCACACACTTGCTGCGGCTGCCTGTTAAAGTGCAAAAGCACTTGCGTTCACACCCCACAGTCAATAACAATCACCGGCAGGTCTCCTACAACCTCCTACAACCCCCAACGGGGTCTTCCAGCGGGGGTCCAGCAAGGGTCTTTCCAGGATTTATTTTTAAAAAGCGACCCGCCGGGTGAAAGGGTGAAAGGGTTATGTTCTAGGCAGGCTTAAACAACATGAAAGTAGAGCCTAGTCGGGCCGGACCGGGATGCGGAGAGGGAAGAGGGGAGGAGCGGTTAGCGGTTTCGAGTTCTCCGCAGTTTTCTCCGCTCACGCTCGCACTCACCCGAGCATCCGCTGACTCTCTCACTCGTCTCAGCGATGCTACCACGATGTTTCCACGTCTCCTGTCTCCCGTTTGCCCGTTTCCACAGTTCCGCAGCTCCAATCGCTGCTCCGTTGTTTGCCTGCCGCTCTCTATCTCCCAACCACGTGACTTCCACACCGTCTCCAATTATCTGGGGGGTCCTCTCATGGCAGTTGACCTGCTATAGTCATAGGCTGTAAGGCAAATAATATTTCCAACCAAGGTGGCCAGTTAGGAGGATACAGAAAACTTCAAATAATTGGTGCATGTCCCGTTGCCTTATTTAGAGGGTACATCCAGGTACACACACCAAACCTCTAAGCTTAGTAAGTGTGAAGCGTTGGGGATACTTTGTTCATAAGCCGTTCTACTCATGAAACAACCAATTCAGGATGTACAGAATGCACTGTGATGACTAAATCAGTGTTTCTCAACCTATGGCCCATGGATCTCTGGGGATCCTTAATGCCTACTCAGGCAGTCTACAACCGTTTACAAAATTAAATAGAAGATTAATAAATTAAATAAAATCACAATGGATGGTTTCAGTTCCTATAGGTAGAGGGAGATACAGCCAACAGTTATGTGCTGTAACAAGAAGAGGGGATGTCTCCTGGGATAGGTGAGTATGCAAAGAGGAGGAAAGGTACTCCTTTGTTTGGTACGTAGTGCCCTCACACACCCTTTCGAGTGTATAGCATCATCATCCCTAAAGGATCCCAGAGCGCTTCATCGGGACCAGGTGGAGAATAGAGAACGGGAATTCTCCACCTGGTCCTGATGAAGCGCTCTGGGATCCTTTAGGGACCAAATTATAGCGCGAAACATGTCGACCCCCTTTTAAATCCGCACTTTATTACACACCACACGGGTTGAGAGAAGTGGGAATCTATTTGGTCTTGTTTCCCCTCTCCTAACGGCACTATCGTGCATCTCCATCCCCGTGGATTTTTATTTTGGATCAGGGGTCCTACTAATAAAGTTGTCAGGGCCTCCTGACCCATTTTAACCTACACTCACTAGCACTTCCTTCCCACACACCCTAAATCACAACTGCGACAACTCCTAAAAGATCTCCGCCAGAGAGCCCCTAGGGGCCCGTGAGGGACTGCAGCGCCACCCCCACGAGGAGCAACTTTGCCCGATGATGATGCTATACACTCGAAAGGGTGTGTGAGGGCACTACGTACCAAACAAAGGAGTACCTTTCCTCCTCTTTGCATACTCACCTATCCCAGGAGACATCCCCTCTTCTTGTTACAGCACATAACTGTTGGCTGTATCTCCCTCTACCTATAGGAACTGAAACCATCCATTGTGATTTTGTATTGATTTTGGGAGCATTGGTTCAGGACCTCTTTCTAATAAGCTCCTTGTCCCTCCCTCTCCTTTTTGATTAATAAATTAAATATACATTTAAAAAAAAATCAAAATGCTAAATTTCAAATAGGACTCCGTTCTGTAAATGTGAAAGAGTTTGAAACTGGGGGCTAAAAATTAAGTTGGTAAACGTAGCATGATTTCTGGTAGCAGTGCAAGTACAGTAAACACAATTAGTGGACTCAACTAAACCACTGGTATGTGTGGACAAAAAGAGCATGCAATAAGCTAAATAAAGCAAACAAAATAGATGTGCTAGGGTCTAGCATTTCTCTATTGCTTTTAGAAATTAAACCACATTTTGAAAAGCTCCAAGCTTCCGGTTCAAATTTAGATTTTTGTATATTGCTTATAAATTAATTAAAGTATGTCATAATTTGTGTATTTTCTCGATCTATACATGTTTTTGTAGTTTTGTGTATTGTTTTGATGTTCAAGTCATAGAAATTGCTTAGGCTGAGGTCTCCAGCTTCCAGTAGTAATTCAGTGGGGAGAGGAGTTGGGCGCAGAAATCAAAAGTTTAAGAACAACTGGTGCAAACCATAGAGGAGGCAAAACAGTTGCAAAGAGAAAGTAGCCAGGAGCAATGTCAAAGATACCCCTGAAGACTAAGCAAATATTGATTAGTAGGAGAACGCCTTTACTAGGTTTTTGACCATAGGCTGAGCCTGCTTGTTTCTACCCGATTAACATTTTTGGGGATCAGTGACCAGTCGTTCTGAGGTGTTCAAGCGCACCAAATTTAATTTAAAACTGTGCAGCCAGTCCATGGCCTACTCCTGAGTAGCTGAAACATGACCAAGTGAGATTTTCTGATAAACTGTCCTTTTTCAGAGACAAAAAACAGCTAGAATGCCCATGTGACTTCACTGCATTTCTAAAAACAGAGCATCTTTTATAAAAACAAATTCTGAGTAATCTGCTACAAGGTAAAAAGTAAATGAAAATATAACAAAAAGTAGAACTTTGACACAAAAACCAATCACAATAACAAATCAGGATAATCTGAACATATGATTCATCAGGAGGTTTAATCAGAAATGAACTTCCATAAATCAACATACATTATATTTAGAAAGGGACGATGAAAATAGTAGTTCAGAAAATGCACGTACAATGTTTTTTAAAAATCCTAAAGCTGCAAGTTCAGAGAATTAAGTTTGACTTGTGACATAATGGATTCCAAATCTTCAGTTTCATTGCAGATTAGAAGAAACCTTTTACTGCAAAGATGATCAGCATATAAATGCTGGTTTAAAGGTTCTAAATCTAAATGCCAGAAAGTGGATTCAGAGTTTAGTGACTCTTTTGGAAAAACAAGCAGACATCTTACAACCAGAACAAAAAAGTAAAAGCTACACTATTGAAAAGTAAAACAATTGCACGACTAGTAAACATGAAATAATGAGGACCTACAACATAATACAGCAAAATTATAACACAATTAGTTCAACAATTAACATGTTGTCCTACAGTACAACATCCTAACTCTGCTCCACAAAGGTCTGCCTGAAATGCACCCATAATAAGTATTTATAAGTAATAGCCGACTCATCCCAAGTGATCCACTAACCAAAAAACAAATCAATTCAATTCAATGTACTTTATATGGCAATGTGCCATAAAAGTAAGCGAAGAATAAGACAACCACAATCATCATTTCAAATATAATAGTACAATATAAAATTGACAAATAGTTTAAAATCCAATTTACATAGGACAGCTAAAATCTCATTTGCTATAAATACATTATTATTGATGATTAAGTATGCCTATGCTCACTCTTTTTAGAGATACATTCTCTGCCCATTCCTCCACATGACTATCAGAAAACGAGACACGGCATATGTCAGACACTGCCAAGCATCAGTCTTTAAAATGCAAGGAGCAGTTCTGTGTTCCCTGACACCTAAGAGTCCACAGATGGAATTTATCCCCTTTTTCCTACTCTTGACATATGCCGGGTAAAAGAAAAAATTATGCTCTTCTGTCTCCCTATCCGCACCACAAGTAACACAGGAGTATGCAACTGAATCCTGCTTACTAGCCCATTTGCCATTATAGGAGGCACTTGATAGTGCACTGTACCTGAACTATAGATACAGTTTAACTGCCAGAGGACGCTCAATTTCATCTAGAAATTGTTTCAAGGTGTATACATCTTTAAATTGCAAAACGAAAGCAGTCAAGGTGCCATAAGACAGGAATGCCAGTGTTTGTCCCATTTTATACTGGCAATACTTCCTTTTCAATAGTATGTTACTAATTACAGGGGCAGCTTCCGGCTCAGTCCACAGGGCAATACACCCCACCTTAAAATATCTCGTATATATCTAATCTAAGGGCTACTTCCTGATCTGAGATTACCTAACAATTTCCTAAGGCCCTCTCGATAGGAGTGTAACTTGGGTGAGGCCAAAATTTGTCTCCAGTAAAGGATGGGCCTAATCCCCACCCACTCTGTGATTGGCTTAAGTCCCAGGTCTAACCTCAATGGTAGCAGAGATGTGCTAATAGAAAGTCCCAGTAACTATCCTAGAAAAATATTCTCAGAAACTGCCAATTTGGGGATGTAACCCCATAGGTGATTTCGAAATAAGAGGGTATCATCCGCAAACATGAATGCAGTAATTTTAGTATTAGTAAGCTGGGGGAGCATCCCCTTCACAGTAATTCAAAAAGGATATCAAATATTTCACATATTATGAAAATAGGGTAGGGGCAAGAGCGCAACCTTGCCTTATCCTTCGTTCCACATGAATGGGCTCCGTCATCTCCCTGGAGGGTCCACAACCCTCCAGGGAGATGACGGAACAAAATTATCACTGTGAAGTCTAATTATAATATACAAAATGTCAGATGGAACACCCATATTTGCCAAAACCTCCCATAGCTTAGATCGTGGCACTAGGTCAAAAGCCAAGCATAGATCAACGAAGGCAATGTACAAACTATCACCGCCGGTCACTGTTTTCAGTGGAATCGGAAGACCTGGCCAACCATACAAATACGTTCACTGAATCCCGCTTGGAGATATGTCCGGATTTAATTCTCCCCCATCCAACATTGGAACCGATCAAGTAATATAGAGCTAAATAGCTTTTGTGAGCAATCGATTAAGCTTTATTAGCCTGTAATTTCTTGGGACAGCTAAGGGTCCCTTTTTGTATATGGGAATAATCTCAGCCCCTGCCCAAGTGGGTGGGGTTGGTGCTCCATCCATAATAACATTAAATATTAACACAAATTAGGGCCCTCGAACATCTACTTGACTTTGATAAAGATCTCTGGGACTTTATCCAACCCTGGCACTTTGTCAGCCATTTTAGCAATTGCCCTTCTCAATTCTTCCAATGAGATTGGCTTACTGATTTTACCATTGCTATAGCTAGTGCCATTATCCCTTAATATGATTGTGCCAACAAAAGAAGTATGCTTGGGGAGATTTAAATCTCCTTGCAATGAGTAGCGCGAGGAAATATGAGTAACCCAATTTGCTGCTGAGACATTCAGCACATCGGAATGAACGCCTTCCGTGCATCCCGTCGAGGCCAGACTCAACCGTTGTTCTCCATTCTGGGAGGCAGCCAGCACATTTTCCCATCTCACTACTTCCCATTCTCTTTTGGCTGTTTAAATAGACCTTTTGTAGAGATCCCTCTGAAATTAAATGTCTCCTCTATCCTGATCTTTAATTGCAGAAAATAGAGCAGCCCTCACTTCCTTGTATGCTCTGTTATAGCAGTACTACAGGGTTTGCTTTCGAAAGGACTTTTTAATAGCCACACAGCAACAATCCTTAAGACTATTAAACTACCATGAATAGAACAAATTCTTTCCCAACCAGCCTCCTGATCGGGATTCTTTTCCTCAGCAAGGAGGTCCTCAATGCTACCTGCAACTAGGGTCGAGATTTCCCCCAACATAACCTAGGAGCTTACTATGCTACCTCATTTCACTCTATGCATATTGCTAGTCACTTCTAATCTACGATCGAATGGCCCTTCAGTGCTGGCCTTTCTTCCAAAAACTGTAATATCAAGCTCAAAGACCAGGACATTATGATCGCTATCTTGAAGCGATACAACAGTCATATCAATCATAAAGGGTCATACCCTCACATCCACTAGAATGTAGTCAATCAGGCTAGTACCAGGGACACTTTACACATATGCTTTCCCTCAGTATCTGACTTCGATCTTCCATTTCCAGCTCTAAGGCCTTGCTTCATTGTAAGAGCATTAATTTGCAATGCCAGGAGAACCATTTCTTTATTAGTGCCATCAACAACTTGGGAATACCCCAAATATTATCTTCTTCCCAAGTGAAGGCTTCAAAAATCACATCCAGTGGTTCAAATTGGCAGTTGAAGTCGCCACCTACAAACTTCAGGACATCCCAGAGGCTGCTGTCATATGTGTTATTAAAAGCTCAATGGTGGGGGGAACTCACGGCTAGCCCCACCTGGCCTCATGTACACATTATAAAAATAGGCTACCTGGGACAAAATAGTCAATGAGACACAGAGGATATCTGGAGATAGCACTAGGATTTCTTTAACCTGGTAGGATAGGCCAATATTAACCCAAGTTGTCAGACCCCCAGAGGGTCTAACTCTACCACTAGATACAGCTTATTTGCTAAAGTTGGAATATCCTGGGCGATGTAGCGACCTACAAGACCAAGTTTCCTGAAAAAAGGAGATAGAATGTTGATCTATGAATTTGGCCCACTCAGGAATATCAAGTTTGGATGCTAGCCCAGCTATATTCCAAGATAGCATTTTTGCAGTAAAGGTTGAATATGATGTTTACAACTCTAGATGGTTACCTAATCATAAATGAGAAACACCAGCAGGCGGGGCAGTGGATAGGGGTGGGGCACATGGGTCTGAAGTCCTTCCTCTTTGGGGTTCATGGCATGGATGACTGTTCTCTCTTTGGAATATCCCATTAACATTCTGTGATCGCTTACATGCCTCTGCAGTGGCCTGTAATTCCTCACCCAGACGCCCTATCCTACAATTCCCTTTATCTAGGGGCTTTGTGCAGATTCCCACTTCTCAACAGTAGAGCCTCTGCCTCCCTTGCAGATCCCCCCATCCCCTTGTCATTTCCCACAGGAGGGCAAACCAGAGGGTGGCATTCCCACTGGGTGAGAGTAACTCCACCCCTTCCAAAGCATTGAAACGATTTGAAGTGGGGGATTGTAAAGCCACATAAACTAAACTAGTTGCATGGTCATTGTAAGCCATTTGTTGTACCGAGGATGTACAGCTAGCAGATCTTTGGTCAGGGATATGAGGGTCCCTATGGGAGGTAGGTTTCTAAAAAATGCTCTAATGGTAGTAACTCTAAATTGGTCACTCTCCTATGCTGACAAGGGGGGCACAGTGACAAGCTCCGCACTACTTGGGGGGACCTAAAGTTTACAACGATACTATCGCTACAGTGGTCCATGGGCCCAGACCCCAACCAGCCCACTCTGTGAAAGGAGAATCTCATTTGTCATATTGAATGGGAACTTCCTCTGTTGGGTCAGCCAATTCAAACATTTATTTCCTAGCGCTTCCTGGCCCTCCCTCTGATTTGCAGTCCGCTGGGGACCTCCAACCAATACCGCTACACATGGACAGGATGCCTGGAGTAGATGATCACTGGCTGCTTCTGATAGGGACCAAGCTTTTTGGTATAGTTGGTGTCTTCCCGACAGCACCCCCATTTACCAAATTATATAGCCCCATTATTTGCTGCACCCCCACCATTCGAGCGTTTGCCATAAGGGATTATAACATCATTGGGCACAGTGTTCTTAGCTACATATGTTGAAGACCCACCATCATTGGCATGATTAATGAGCTGATCTGAAGTGATGCCTTGTGCACCCTCCTGTGCTCCACTTTGTGGACATGGTGCTCGTTCTTGCTGTAGTATAACAGAGTCGGGTCCCTTTCAATAGCTTCCAGCCGCACTAATAGTGATGAGAGCTCTTTCTGAACCAAGTCTTTGATTGTCCCAAAACAGGACTCCATAAGGTCCACAGCCCATAGGGGTTTATGCCCAGACTCCTCCAGACGAGTATTAGCAGACTCGAGCAGTCAGATGAACACATGGGCTTACTGGGACGGGTGAAACCTGGCACAAATTATGCTGTTTCGGTCGTTTGGCTGCTCGGGCAAACCGAGAAGTATCTTTCTGTCACGCCCCTGCTGGATTCGAGGCACTGTTTAGATCCTCGCAGCTGTTCTGGTGGCAAGCCATCTCCATACAATCAGCTGTAGTCTATACTAGTTGAAGGGCGCATTAGGGACCTGTCAGGAACAGGGTCAGATGGCAATACCGGCGATATTCGCTTCTCAGTAAGCTCGATTTTCTGTGACATAATGCCCATAGCTCTTTGCTTCATTTTATCAATGTTTGTTGTTTTGCGGGAAGTCACCGCTTTGGTTGGTCCTCCGGGGGCTTTTCTTTTACCCATAGTGCGTGAGCAGTATCAATTGCAATTAGCACAGACTGACTTCCAAAGTTTGTATGTAGCACTCACCCCCGGAGATCACGATGTTAGGGCCTGTTCCCCTTGAACACCCAGCTCAGGTGTTCAAGGGGAATTATGTGACCTCTAGTCCCCAGCGGCAACGGGGTCCCCCGCGGTGCTCTCCCCGATGTCGCCGTTGGTGGGTAGTACGACGGAGTCACTCCCCGTAAGAGGGAGATTAGCAGCAGGGCTGCCCAGGGTGACAGGCAGGGGCCCACAGAGCCCCCCCCCCCGAGCTGCAGGGGACCCCCTCAGCACTGCACCACGCTGGAGCGCTCCGGATTAAATACGGAGCGGGGGGCCCCTCTGTGTACCCTGCAGGGGGGCCCCTTCAACTTTCGTTAACGCCACTGGTGACAGGCACACAGGAGAGGCTTGTCCCAGGAATGCCCCTGAAGCCCCCGGTATACGGGGCTGCGTCACGCGTTATGAGCACCCTTCGATCACTCCCAAAAACAAATTTACTTAGTTCAAGATAACCTCAATCAACGGTAGATCGTTCTCAGTAACAGCAGAGGCTATCAAATTAAAATAATTTAAGATCCTTCGCAATGAACTTCCAGTTCAGAAAAGCAATTAAACTTCTGTCATTAAAGAAGGAAAGCTAAAACACAGCAACCACTCAAAACACACAACACCGTGTCTCCTTTTAAAGCAAAGTCACACTCTAACCTTCTGCCTAATCACTAAACACCTTTAGTTGCATAGTGCTGCACAGAAATCAATAAATGAATAATATATACTCTAAAACCATGATAGTGTGGGCCTGCACACCTATGAAGCTACAGGTCTTAAACGCCTCAACCTGTTTTCTCAATAATAAATTTTCTTGAATACAAGGCATGGATTTATTTTGTACCTGCTGTCATGATAGCTTTGTGGGTGATATTGCCGGACATCATGCAGGAAACGCTCCATCAAAGTTCCAGAACCAACATAGTTTCTGTTGTGTGTTGTGAAATGTTTGTGCCGAATGCTGAGGAGATGCTGCAGAGGAGACAAGGAATGTGATTAATAACCATCAAAGCAAGCCTCACACATCAGCTGGGGCTCAAAAGCAGTTAAGGAGGGAATAAAGACAAAGCGGCACACTGAAAGAAACGAGCTCCTGATCTGAATCGCTTTATCCATCATCTTACTACAGTTACGCAAATTTCTTCACCCAGCCTCTTACAAATGAAAGGCACAACAGTGTACAGGAGGGAATGAAGTAGCCAAACTCTAAGCAACTGCTTGTAATATTCGACTGTGCTGCCCGCTGCGCAAGCTGCAAAAACTATGGACTGCCATCATCACTGTATCAGCACATATAACTAGATATTATTTACACTACGCACTTTAAAATGGTAACCCCCCCCGCCCCATTGCCCTTGTAACGTGACCCACAGTCAAGAGATAAGCATTAGTCTGACCCTTTCTCATCTGCTTTCTCCCCTTCCTGACTTCGTTCCGGACTCCAACATGTTCTGAAATCAAAGAGTTCACATGGTGGAGGTATTTAAGGATTATATGACGTCACGCGAAACTGGCACAAAGGGGAGCTAGTTATGAAACTTCACTGGGTGAGGGCTTGTGGCACTCACTCGAGTAGGTATATAGAATTTGCGATAACTATTCAAAAAGCCACAATGCACTTTATTTGCCCGTAGTTTTGTTTCACAGTTAATCCTTCATGCAAATTATATTAATGCTCGGTGCAGCTGACATGTTTCGCACAATATGAAACCACAGCTACATCTTGGGGCATCCTGCAGCCAATGTTAATGACTGGTGTTAGTAATTTGAAATGTTTCTCCTGTTGAATCCATAGGGGCAAGAAGAATTTGATTCGCCGTATTAGTGCCAGATAATTCATGCCAAATCTTTCTTGAAGTTGTTGGAGAAGAATGTTGTGATCCACTCTGACAAGCACAGTGGAGAGATCTCCAAGTGCTCCCAAAATCTTAGTCTCTAACAAGTGAGCAACTATTCTTGGATGCTTATGAAAATGGCTTCATTGGAACTGAGTAGGAAGAAACCATGTAGTTCAAAGTCCAACTGGGGGTGACTGCCATGATGCAACAGAGGATTTAGAAGCTTAGCTATGAATGGGTTTCCCAAATGTGTTATCAGTTTATGATTTCTTCATGAATTTCTTATACATTAGTCACAAAGAAGAATGGGGGGTTCACTTTTGGGGAAAACATCTCTTTACCCAATGTGGCAAGCACACTTTTGGTAATGAATATATCCGAGTGTAAGCTCTTACTTAGTCACTCGAGCAGGTGAGGGTTTCAAGTATCAAAGCAACTTTGAGAACTTTCATTTTGATTATAAGAGCAACGTCGTGGAAAAGAGCAGCAGGATAATGCTTCCAGTAAGCTTTGAGGATTTGGACAGAGTCATCATGGAGATACTGGCTGGAGTTTGTCGACTTTGGTAAGCAAGTAGAGCATCAAACCTTTGCACAAGTTCTGGGAGGGGGATGCAGAAGGAGCCCGTTGAAGACTGAAATGAAGAGTGAATTAACAGATCACAAAACAGTTTGAAAATCTTTGGAGAACTTAACAGCAACTGAGGTACTGAAATAACATTTCATTATTGGAAAGACACATGTCCATGTAACATGCTTTGTGGTTAGCAAGTAATTTAATCTTCCTAGACTCACCAAGGCTTTGCCCTGTTATTTTAAATGAGAAATATTTGTAGGGATGAGATTTGGCAGAGTTGTTCTTTGGTCTGAGGTGTGTCAAAACGTAGCTGTCCTTCCTTTCTACCTGCTTGAGTATAACAACTCGAGGCTTCAGGTGTTGCAGAATGCATACATTAGGTTATCAGAGTGAAAGAGCCAGTAGTTAAGATATCAGAAGTGGTAGGCAGAGTAAGCCACAGATTTAGAAGAGACAAACTCCATAGTGTAGGTTGAGCGCAAGTAGCTATGATTTCCCCTTGAAAGGTTCTGGAGGCTCAGAATTAGGAAGTAATTGTTCAGGAAACAAGAAGTCATCATGTGTTTTATTCTCTACGCTAAGCACAGGCTTTCTAAGTTGCAGAACACTTGTAGAAGGGCCATCTACCCAGATGTTCATAGAACACCAGTGTACAAGTCCAGTATTATCAAGACAGGTCAGGATGTGAACAACTGTGGTAAACTTGATGTGTTAAAGGATTCATCCAGTGAATGAAAGTGGTGGTCACAATAGATCTCAACACGCCAGCAGTCACCATCAAACAACATACCATTACCTAAGGTTTATTGTTTGTTGGTGATCATGAGTGATACACAAGTGGGTAAAGGTAACTGTTTTTGTCGCTTCATTGGATGGAAACTGCAAGGAGAGTCACAGCTTGTAATCTAGGACTATGGAATAAAAGTAGATGACCGTTTACAGAGGATACTGTAAAGAGGCTGCAGTGGGACTTCTGAGAAATGAGAACAAGGTTTAACTGCTGGATAGGAGGTGTTGTTGAATAAGTATGGATGAGATCAGGGATACAATATAATAACAGTGCATAACGTCTATGGCCACTGTGTTTACATAAAACAAATCAGTAGGAAGCCAGCTTGTTAGTATGGATTCTGCTTTCTGGTCACATAACATGTAAATGGGGCAGAGCAAGCACTAGATTTACAGTGTGCTTGCAAGCATGGTAGTTTCAGTATCTGAACAGGGTAGCCAAACTGAAGGAATCTTATTCTATCTTCAGGAGGTCTCCTACATCAGAGAGCAACCATGCACGGGAACCACAGGTGCCACAGCATGGAATGAAATGTATAGAGTTTGGAAGAAAATGGAAGATTTTTGAGTTGGGTGCAGGTACCTTCTTTGTGGGGGCAATTCCTTCTTTGTGGGGGCAATTCATTTGGCTCCTTGTAGGAACCTTTTGACCACTGACGAAGTGAAGAAGCTTCTTCCTGTGTGGCCCCTTGTATACGCTACTATTGCTGCTAGGTGAACTTTTAGTGATGCGTAGTTACAATTGAGTAAATGTGTTAAGTGCCTTAGCAAAGTTTTATCTTTTGTGTTCTTTTTGAGAAGCCCTTCCTAGAGACACCATAGAGAGTATTGTTTCCACTTTGCCGAGTAACACTTCCTAGTGGTAGGCCTTCTTGCATCCCTTATGATTGCCATTGCGTTCTCCTGTAACTTTAGGTGTTCAAACTCTAAGTCCTCAGGAGCCATGCTGCCAGGGTTAAGGCCTCTGGTTCTGGGTGGAGCACCCTTCCTTCTTGCATTAACAAGTCTTGTCTCCTTGGAAATTTGTGAATTGATCCATGTGATATTTCCATTATTTCTGAGAACTAGGTTCATTTTGCCCATTGTGGAGCAATATGTATCATCTTCATGCTGCTGGTTCTTCATTTGCTGATCACCTGGTGAAGTAGGGGTAGTGAGGTAAAAGCGTATGCAAATATCTCTGACCAGTCTATCCATAGTGCATGCCCTATGGACTGTTGACAATGTTGCCCGGATGCAAAGCTCTGGCATTTTACGATTTGGGCTGTTGCGAAGAGGTCGATCTCTGGAGTTCTCCATTTCAGAATTTGTTTCCTGAATTCTGACTGATTCAATTCCCATTCACGAGACCATGAAGCTTGCTTGCTCAGTCTACCTGCTTCTACATTATTCTTCCCTGGTAGGTTCATTGCCTCAATGTTCATTTACCGTGGAAATGCCCAGTTCCACAATGGTGGCGCTAGCGTTGATAGTGGTATTGATGGAGTTCCACCTTGTTTGTTTATGTAGAACATGGTGGTTGTGTTGTCTGTAATAGTATTGTTTTTCCCCAGAGCTCTCTGAAAGGCTTTTAAGGCCATCTTTAATTACAGGATGTTGATGTGCTGTATTGCATCCTGCTCCTTCCACACTCCCCTTACTTTGAGGTTGTATATGTGAGCTACACATCCCATCTGGGAGGCATCTGTAGTTAGGGATACGGTTGGAGTTGGTTGTGTAAAAGGTCTCCCTTGTGTTATGTTTGCTCTGGTTCACCATACTATCTCTTCCTGTATACCTTAAGTGACAACCACTAGATCTTCCCAACTCCCCGTTGCCTGTGACCATTGAACCTGAAGCCATTCCTGGAATGGTTTCATGTGTAGCGGTATGCTTGGCATCAAGTGGATGCAGGAAGCCATCCTCCCTAGCAGCTACCCCACTTTCCTCCCTGTCAGAGCTTGCCTCTTCTGGTATAGCAGAGTTTCCTTCAGCATAGCTGCTGTTCTCTTTTTGCTCGGGAAAACTTTCCCTTGGACTGAATCTATTTTTGCCCCCAAGAACACTTTCTCCTGTTCTGGTTCCTGGGAAGACTTCTCCCGGTGGATGGAGAATCCCAGCTGGTATAGACTCTCTATCACCTGTTGCACATGTAACTTGCAGGCTATGTATGAGTTTGCCCTTACTAGTCAGTCGTCTAGGTATGGGTACATATGTATTCTTTGTCTCCTTAGGGATGCGGTGGCCGCTGCTAGGCACTTTGTGAATATACTAGGTTAGTGGTTCCCAATGTGTGTGCCGCGGCACCCCAGTGCCCCACCAGAACTAGCCAGGGTTCGCCGCTAACAGATGAGCAAAAATGATCTAATTGCATTACATTTAGATCATGTTTATACCATAGCAGCCCATTCTCCCAACAACCACACGGGGTGCTGGTGACCGCACTATCATCTCCGGACGGTCACATCCTCTCCGATTCCTCCTGCCTTGTTTTATTAGGTTTTCTTTTAAGTTCACCGCTGTAACTAACCCTGTAGGTAGAGACCACCCTCCCAACCTGCCCCGGCTTCCTGACAGTCTTTGAAGTGAAAATAAATTTAACTTAAACTTCATTGTACCCCAGGACAATGACCCAACAGTGAATGTGTTCCCAGCCCACTAGCCAAACATACTTTAAATGATCTACACGGATAGCCTTGTGAAAAAGACTTGGGCAAAGTGGGGCCAACACTGTGACAATTAATATAGTCTGACATTTACCTGTGCCCATAATCGTTTCAAATAACAGAAAGACTGTCATTATCGATTTTCTGTGTGTGTTTGTTCTTTATTCGAATGTATGTTCGGAGGTTTCACTTTGCATTGATCAAGTTATTTAGAGTCCATTCTCAGCTGTCCCTATTTTTAACTTAACAATTGCTGAAAAAAAATCAAAATATTTCCGTTCTAATGATGTCACTACTTTGCAAAAGATGTTATATGACACAGATTCCGCAGGTGCGTCCCTTTCTTTTTACCGTCTGCGTGACCGGGGCTGTGGAGGGACACCAAAGCAGAGTGAGGAAGGAATAAGGCGACATGATGGGCTCTGAAATTAAGATACTCCTCTTTTTGTTACATCGCTCTCAGCGCATGTCATGACGTTATGGGGCTTGTGATAACATCAGGAGTTACAGGGGATCAGCTTTTATTTGCATGCTTGTTACTTTACTTTTACCTCGTCTGGCCTAAAAGCAAGCATTGGGGAATTAAAAGGGACATGAGAGGAGAGAGGGGGCACTCTCACATCCAAGAGGGAGCATGAAGCGCCTAGCACTTCTGCACCCTGTTAGAAGCTTCTGTGAATTGCTGTGTGCAACTTTATTGTGATGTGAATCTATACAAAGTGCACCCACCTTGTTTGATCTCAAAGATATATTGACAATTTAGGCCAATTTTAAATAGTCGTTATATGACAAAACTGTTACAGGAGGTGGTGACATCACAGTTGCAATCATTTGTGCAATCTGTCAATTAAATGGATGATCATCAGGCTGGCTTCAGGCTCAACAAGAGCTCTATTTCTGCATCCTATGTATTTTGTGTGATCTGCATCTGTAGAATGACCAGGACAGTATTCTGTGCTCACTACGCCACTGGAGTCAAGCTATCCTGGCTGATGACGGCTGATAGCCAGAAACCGGTCCTAGGATGCTTGATTCCGGTCCAGGGAAGACATGGTTGGCAGTTCGGGCTGGACTGTTCCCATGAGGCGCAGGGTCAAGACTGATTTGCATATGGCCATGTCTGAACTGGGGTGGCGTAGTGGGCAAAAGAACGATGGATTTAACCCAGATCTCTTGACTGGGGGAGAATGTCTGCATTGTCAGCATTCCGTCCATCATTTGTTTGTTGTAACGCAGGACAGTATTCTTAGCATGGTTCTCTGCATTGGTTGACCACTTTGACTGCATCTCACCCCCGTGCTAGGTCACAGACTGGCACTGCCAGGGCTAGCTGAGAACACACTGGCAGTATTTTGTGATGATTGCTTAGTTGGCATCAATCTGTCCTTCATCCATTCATATCATCATTCACAAGTCCACAGTGTGGAGTCCCCAGAGTTCTGCTCTCCCCCCACACTCCTTATTACTATCTTCACACACCCATACCTCTTATTGAACCATTGCGACTATTTCCCCATAACTGCGGTGGTGACACTTCACTCTCGATCCACTGCCACCTGTCTGTGGTGCTTCTCCAGACTCCATGCTATCACCAGTGGTGCTTAACTCCTGTATGACTCCTCACACTGTGGTCCTATACTCCACTGGTTTATAATCATATCATATGTATGCTGCTGTCTCCCAGCCACATCTGTAACGCCGTGAACGTCTCAGGATCGTTTAACTGACACGATAATGAGAACGCAACCACTTGTGAAGGTTTAGTTATTTTAATGAAGGCAAAAATAATACAAGGAATAAACAAAGGTTATAGTCACTGGAATCCTCCAGGCTAAGTACGTTACCAGCCCACAGCACGGATGGTCCTAACCGTCCTCTGCATATACGCCGATCCCGGCGTATGCCAACAGAGGGCAGAAATGAAATGGCCAACAATGCCAATCGGTAGGCTGTGAGGGGCACGAAGAGTGTTGGGGAGAATCGAGGAGTCAGGGAAACACCCAGCCGGGGTCTCTACCTGAAGGGAGCAGCCGCTCAACCTCTTCCTCAGACTGCACCGGGACGCGGAGTCACCTCCTGGTGATGCGTCACCGATACCCCAATCACAAGCAAAGAAGACTGAACCGAGAGCAGCCGCTCGATCGATCCTGTGGACTTCCGAGTCTGTAACGCGGCAAACACCTCCTGGTGTGCGTTACAGCTGGCAGTCCCTGTATCTCTGGTCGGGCTGGGAGTTACGACTCCAACCAGCAAAAGCGCCACTGCGCTTTGACTCAGCCGAGTCAAAAAGCGAAGCTCAATGGTTATCCGGTAGAGCTTCCGGGTCCTTCACAGGTGACGATGGGGCAAGACACGGCCCAGGGAGTAACGACTCGACCTACCTCCGTTCTTGCCTTACTGGAGCACCACTCCGGAACACTGCTCTTCACTAAGCAGGTACGTCGGTGTAAACACAATATCCGACAGCGTTGTACCTCCCGGTTCCTCCCTTTATAGGGCGTGTTTTCCTTGAGTTATGTAACAGCTCTCCTGTTTACATAAGGGCGTGTTTTCCTTGAGTTATGTAACAGTTCTCCTGTTTACATAAGGGCGTGTTTTCCTTGAGTTATGTAACAGCTCTCCTGTTTACATAACCTCTCAACCGCTAAGCATCCTGGGAGATGTAGTCCGTTTTCGCTGGTTACCGTTTTCCTCCCCTCGCATGACAGGAATTCTTGACAACATCTCAAGGTTCATGAGAATCCTGGCCACTCACTGAAAGTTTCATACTGTCCATCCCAGGTTTGTCAATGGGGCAGAGAGAGTGGTTAATCCAGAGTAGTGCCGAAACCAAAAGTCCTGCATCCTGCTCCTGGGGTTGGTATCTCTGATTCGATGGTGAATCTCTCCTTTGTATTTGAAATCGAAGTGGTCTCCATTAGCATCTACTAAAAGGTGTACTTTGATTCTGACACCTCTCCCAGAGTATTTTAATCACCCTCGCAGTGGTGATCTCCTAGCCTAGAAGCACCAACATCCGTGAATGTGCACACTGCTGGCTCTGTTGGGCCTGCAGGCAAGAGGGAAGCCATATGATTATATTACCTTCATCCCAGTCACTTTCACACTCCATAGGCAGGGCTTACACCACCCACCTGCTGAAAAAAAGTAACATAATGAGGAGCCGCGGCCAATGGCCAATAGGTCAAGGGAGCCGCGGGTCAAAAAAGTTTGGGAACCACTGTACTAGGTGCTGATTTTATACCGAAGGCCAGCACTTTGAATTGGTAGTGCATCTTGTTGATCACAAATCATATGATTTGTTTGTGTTTTGCGTTCATGGGGATGTGCAAATAGGTATCCTTTAAGTCTATTGTAGCCATGTATTCCCCCCTTTGTAGTTGTGGAATTACCTCCTTCCTGCAGGCTTATCTTGAACGTTTTTCGTTTTTATAGATTTGTTTAGGAACCTTGGAATAGGGCAGAGAGACGCGTCTATCTTTGGAACTAGGAAGTATGTGGAGTAGTTTCCTTTGTATATCTCCTTGTTTGGCACTAACTCTACTGCTTCCTTTGTCAACATTTCCTCTACTTGTTTGAGTAGGTGTGTTGTTTCTCCCTTAGAATGTACCTTCCTTCTTGGGCCTCTGTTTGGAGGTTTTTTGATCAGTTCTATGAAGTAGCCTTATTGTATTATGTTTAGAATCCATTTGTCCGAAGCAATTTGTGAAGAAGTGTTTTAGTTTGCCTCCTACTGGTGTAGAATGCTGGAGTAACGGTTTGTTTGGTTTTGATTTTTGTCGCTTTGTCTTCTCTGCGGGCACACTCCCTGGTCTTTTTGGGGTGTGTTTTGGGTCCGATGTTAGGTCACTTGGTTGTAGGGGGAGCTCCCCCACTTTTCGATTGGCCTCTTTCACAACTTTTCGATTGGCCTCTTCCACAAGGGCATCCTCAAAAGGACTGTCTTCCTTGCTGGTATTGCCAACTTTGTTGCTGTCCGTGCTGCTGCGATAGGTTTCCTCCTTGGTAAGTTTGCTGGTAGATTTGGTGCGAGGTTGTGGGGTGTAGATCCTCCCTACCTGCTGGCCTTCTTGATGGGGAGGTGTAGGAGAGTAGGGTCTGCAATCCTATGATCACCCAGATTTTTTGCTTTTGCTTCATTGGTTTACGACTTTCCCCGGCTGTGGGCCTGCCAATCAGACCCACAGCCTAGCTGTTCTCTCTCGAAATTAACACACATGTACATTAGGTGCATCCACCAATTGGAACTGGGCCGCCTTGTCAGTCCCTGTCTCAGCATACCACAGGTATCCAGGGCATCGGTGTACCCAGGGCCTACCAGGGGCTGCAGCATGTATTAGGCCACCCCTGGAATGGCCGCCCAAATCTGACACAACTGGCTGCACGACAGCTGGGGCAACGTGGTGTAATCACCCGTTGCTGTTGGTGTAGTATTCCTACACCTAACCCTAAAATGGACACATGGATTCCTATCCGTCACTCCTATGGCAGGCCTTATCAATCCTGAAGGCAGAGTGCAGGGAATCATGTGGGACGGTGCTCTGGCGCGAGCTGAGCCCGTCGACGGCTTGCGGAACCAAGTCCTAATAGCCGTTCCATGGTGAAGCGGGCCTACTACTTTTAAATGCATTATGATCCTTGCGGTTATTTGCTAACTTTGGCATCGCATCACCTACACATGTCGAGTAAGGTGTCATACGAATTGGAATACGAACCCCTCGCCAGTTCTGGCGACGGGGTTAGCGTTCCCCCCTTTTAGAGGGGCACGACATGGAAGTAACCTTGAACCCCGGTTAAAGTTGACTCAAGCCTCAGCATCACAAAATGGATGCTGCCACCAGACACAAGTCTGACCTCCTGCTGCTGGGAGACCTTCCAGCGAGGGGAGCTTGGACAAAGGGTTTCCTGTCGAGGGCGGTGTTAGCACCATCCCAGACAGGGTTTGTGTATCCCAGGTAGGCAGGGTTGAAAGGAAGGTGATTGCCAGTGGCACCCCGGTGCTCACTGTGCATAGCCCGGCTCAAACCAGTTTCGGGGGCACACCAGCCCCTGAGCTGGGGCGAAGCCGGACAAAGGAGAGGGGTGTAACCACCCCCCTCCTGGCTCCACCCATAGGTAGAAGCTAGTCACGGGCCAGCCCCTTTTCTTAGAATAAAGGTAGGAGCGAGTCCCCTTCCCAAATTGGATAATTCTGAATCTTGAACTACTTTCCACGAAAGGAACTCTTGACTATTTCTGAAGACTCTCCCTTGTGGCTAAGGAGTAGCCACCCTGCACCAGCAGGCACCACCTAAGCGCTTGCGGTTTGCTGTAAGTCTCTCCTACGGATCAAGACTGCCCAGCTCGACGAAACCCGAGTCCCTGCCATCTCTGACCTTTTACCTACCTCATCAGCCCAGCTGAGAGCCGTAGGTGTGACGAGACCTGCGGGACCGGCCATCTTCAGAACCTGCACGACGCTTATCTAGCACGCCCACCGAGGGACCCTCGAGTGAGTGCACCTAGGGTCTGAGAAGCCCTAACCCTGAGCAGCTCCAGCACCGAAGTCTGCCTCCCCAGCATCCCCGAGATCTGCGTGGGGGCCCTTCCGCTCCTTGCTGTTCACCGCGTTGTTCGACCACTTGCCGACCGGCTTGTGGCCCTCTTCACGACGCACCACGTTTGTTCCATCACTAGTCTGGTTGCTCCAGAGTGGCTCTTGCTCCCCTTCAACAGAGGAGTGCCACGGACCCTCCTGGTCCACTCCAGACGCCATCTTGACTCCACCGCGTGGGCTTGCCACTGCCGAGATCCGCTGCCCCATTCCTGGGCCCAGCATCATCGACAGCAGACACCTGCGTGGGACAGCTCGCCCTCCATCCTGGTCGCCGCCGCGCCTCCTGGTCCGAGGAACAGCCGAGTCCGACGTCATCCACTCACCGGGTCGAGGGGACTTCAGCCGGTACCTTCCTGGTACCTCCACGATCGCTGGCTAACGGTTGAGAACTGAGTCCCCTCTGCTTTCAGGTTTCCTTCATCACCGATCCAGGCTTGGATCTCGCTGAACATCGACACTGGTCGCCTGCCAGCAACTCTTCTTTCAGGCTCCTGAGACTACAACGAGGACTTCCGACATCTTGCCGAACCTTCCACAGCCGCAGCCTCTGGGCTAGGTAACTCGAGCATTTCGGTGCTCCATCACAGGTTCGCTTTACAAGTGTCCAGTTCCTTTTTCGTTTAGTCCCACTGATCGGATCACTCCGGAATCAGTAACTTTAGACTTTCTAACTTCACCCCTTCCACTTGCAGTGTAATGGTTTCGTGCCCTCGGGCATTTGTGTAAATTGTGCAACCAGAAGTATTTTCCTAAGAGTTTTGTATTGTGCTCAGCTCCCTGACTCATAAAGAGCCAGGGTAGTCTTGTTATAAATAAATATCCTTTATTTTCATAACAACTTGTGTGGTGTCCTTTCACTTGGTATTTAAGGGGTATATGTGATGGTAAACAGCTGGCTTAACACGCCCTCTAGAGTTTAGCCTAAGACTGCTCGTATCCACGCTACTAGGATAGCTGGTCTATAAGGTTGACTTACAACCAATCAATAAGGGCTGTTTGGAATGATACACAGTGATCACTAGAATAGTGAGCACTACATATCAGGCCAACTTCTCACAGGAGGTTTCTCTACGCATGCCCCCTCTGAACTGTAGAGCCTCCATTGATCTTGCAGTCTCGTTGTCCTTCTTTGATTGGTTTAGGTGTTGTCTACAACACTTCCAAAGAGCGGTTTCCCATTGAATGGTGCATTAGGGATGTTGTTTTGCACTTCTGGCTTGAATCCTGAGATGCGTAGCCATGCATGTCTTCTCTCCTGAATACCAATCTTCCTTTGCCTGCTTAATGTCTTTGCAGCATACAGGGCTGATCTCAGGCACACATTGGCTATTTTCTTCCCTTCTTCTTCCAAATGTGTTGCCCTTTTTTGGTATAGTTTTGGTAGGGTGCTTTAGCAGGTCTCCTATCTCCTCCCAGTGCTGATATGCATGGTGGTGGAGCAGAGCATTTGAACTGGCGATGTGCCATTGGTTTGCCGCACTTCTCTCGACCTTTCTCCCCAGAAGGTCCATTCTTTTGATTTCTTTATCTGGGGGAGGTCCGGATGTACTTGGGACATTTGTCCTCTTTCTGGCTGTGGATGTAATGATGGAATCTGCAGGCACTGACCCCTTGATGTAATTTGGGCCTTTGGAGTAGGGTTTGTATTTTCTCTCCCCTCTAGGTGTAACTGCTTTGCCTGTGGCAAGCTCCTTGAAAGCTTCCTTCTCCTGGTCTAGCACACTTGGTAACATAGGGAGGAATTGGTTCCTAGAATGTGTAGGCAGTAGAGCTTCTAACAAGCAGCACTACTGAGGTTTTTTCTCCTCAAGTTGGACTCCATATGTATCTGCTGCCTTTTTAATGACTTGGTTGTACACACCAATGTCATCTGGTGGAGAAGGCCTCGAAGGATAGGTGTCAACAGCCTCTTCTGGAGAATCTGTGTGGAGGCCTTGCCATTGACGTCATGGAACTCAGAGCTTTCTAACCCTATGTAGGTTTGTTCTTCCTCGGAAAAGAACTCCTCTTCCTCATGAGGTTCGTGGGTTAAGGGAGGCTCAAGGTCCTCGACCCTTTTCTTGAGTCATCGAGTTTTTGGGCAGTATTTTCAATTGTTTCAGGCTTATATCCAAATGTTTCTTTTGTTGTAAAATATTTGCTATTTTGGGTCCGAGCTGCTTTCGCTTCTTTCCAATCACTGACCTGTGTGTTTCGGCGTAGAGAACTTTGGCCTCTCTTTTTGAGGCTGAAGGCTTTTTCGTGTATGTCTTTTGGATTTTGACCTTTCTGGCGCCGACATCGATGCATCCCTTCCTTCGACGTCTTGGATGTTTTGAGGGTCTTTCCCGCTAGAGAGCCCTTCTCAAAGAATCCTACAGTATGTTTATCTCGGGACGCAGCTGCAGTCGTCGAAGGCTTGGACGCAGAGGCTCTCTTCGAGGCCCTTGAGTCTGTTTTTGGAGACTTGTCTAGTTTCTTCGAAGACAATGGCTCTCTTACCTCTTTAGAAGACTTATTTTCGACCTTCACCACTTGGACGTCTGTCTCAGTCTCTCCTTCTAGACCTTCTGCAACATTGTCCTCCTCGCTCGCGAGGCCCAGGTCTTGTAGCGATGGTG
Source organism: Triturus cristatus (assembly GCF_964204655.1). Lineage (NCBI taxonomy): Eukaryota > Metazoa > Chordata > Amphibia > Caudata > Salamandridae > Triturus > Triturus cristatus. The sequence goes on along the minus strand of NC_140584.1, from coordinate 790,211,617 downwards.
CTGCACTCTGGCCCTGCATGTTGTAGTTGGCTCTTCTCTGCCTCTCCCTTACCCCAAGGGTCTTCGGGGTGAATGCTGAACATGTGTTGCAATCCTCACTTCGGTGGTCGACCAGTAAGCAGAGGTTGCAGACTGGATGTTGGTCCTTCGGGGCAAACTTGTGATGGCAGTTCTGCCTGAACTTGAATGGGGTTTCTTTCCATCACCATTCACAGGGAGCCCCCTGCACGCACATTGTTCTCCGGTCATTGACAAGGTTGTTCCTTCCCCTCTCGGTGCCCTCCGGTATGTTGATCCGATGTCCTGTTGATTTTTCTAGATTTTTTCCCGTTTTTTCCTTGATTCTTCCCTCCAAAACTTGGAGCTCCTTCTGGATCGATCCAGACCCAACGGCAGAAAAAAAGAATCTGAAGATGGCAACCAAAGGTGGGAGCTTCCGGAGGAAGCCCAGCGACGTCCCAAGGAGACACCAAATGGTGGTACGTCGACACCCACCAACTGGAAAAAAAAAAAGGAACAAGTACAACAATTACAGACCCAACCACTAGACACTGAAAATGTTCTAAGGACATAAGCATAAGTATGTAAAGACTGCCCTACTGAGTGCTGGAAAAAAGTAAAATTCAGCTAGGTTCTGGCTTCCAAATGTTGCAGAACTGTGTAAGAGATGTTGTGCTACTGATGTGACCTTAGACATGAGGAAACACACTACTGATGTGACCTCAGGCTTGAATCAACATGGTGACTAGTGTCTGTTATCAGTTTAATTTAATTATAAATAGATCAGTCCGTTAAATGAAACACACTGGCTTGTGTTGTGACGTCTACATGAGGCCAATTCATTAACAAAAGGGTGCCATGTACATTTCGGCTACATAAAATGTAAGATGATCCACCTGATAACCAGTGCTACAATTTTCACTACTACTGAGCAGTCCAAGACAGAGATGGGCAACCATAAGGTTGCATCAATTCCCTACATACAGTGATAGAGCAGCACACACTGAATTCTCACCTTTTCCAAGTTCCTATAGTGTACACGGCAGAGACTGCAGTATCCTCTCTTGGGTTGCATGCTGCAAACTGCAGGTTTTGCTTGCTTTGATTGCGCCCTCAAACTGAAGGAAGAGAAAAGACAATAGGTCATGTACAGAAATTCGCTTTCCTAGTAATGCTTTATAAGGCAAGACCAAACCTCAGAACAAGCAGTCCTTGGTTTCAAAGTGGACACATTAACAGGCAGCCCCCGTTGGACTGTCGGGTCCTCTTCATCCATCATTATCTAGCACATTTTTTGGGTTACTGTACAGACTATTCATAAAGCAGTGCTGTACTATTGCAGGCTGAAGAATACAGCTTTCTCCTTTTAGAATCATTTGGGATTCTCCCCCCACTGTGTCTTCAACAGAACCACTCGAGTTGAATTAGTACAGATCATACTTTTGGATAACAATGGCTGGCAAAATAAAGAATCACACTGAAATGTTCAGCTTGACAATTACTGGACACATAATTAGAGCTTATGCTATGTCCCTTAAGGGAATTTCTTGCATTGAATGTTCATAAACTAAGACAACTTCTACCCACAGTTGTTCTTGTAGGTTTCAACTGCGAGCAAATGTAGAGCTGGATGGAAGGCGGGTGTTTTGTGTGCTATTAATGGGACACCAAACTGTACTTTGGCAATATGCAGTGGAGTTGTTTAGGGCATCATTTCTACATTCAATGTAATCTTCAATTGCTGGTCCCAGTCAAGCAGCAACAATTTATAATTTTCTCCTCCTTGTAAGCACTATAAAACGAGTTTTGTTAAGCTATATTGAACAATGTTTGGGTTAAGGCTTTGTAACCTTTGTGAAAACTACTGCACAAAGGACATCACTGGTCACATAACCTATCACATCACCTTGGTATAATCTAGGAGATCATTGCAACTGCAAATTATATTGTTTACTCTACCAATTAAATAAAGCTGAATTGATGACTCCTGGAATCGGTATATATCTGTGATCCCTTAATTGTATAAGTCTTTGGTTAAAAACATTATTCAGAACAGCTGCTTTGAATGGGCCGGAAGCAGACAAGGGTTGTACGAGAGATTGAGCCTGCACAGCCCTTGAGCACAATATCCTGATTTAATTACCTTTCAATCACTTTGAAGAATTGAGTTGCCTGTTTGAGATAGTACTCATGAACTCTTACTCTTATAAGACCTTTATAGAGAACACATATATTCCTAAAACCGAGATTTCATTTAATCTACGTTTGAATAGAAATCTCCATTACTTTATGATACAGTTATACACACTTAATATATAAATCTATTATAAGACAACTAAATAAACAAGTGAAAGTAATTTCTCTACATGTGAATGGGATGACACCTATCATTACTATTTACATACTAAGAGGGCAGACATAGCTCTTGTCCAAGAGAGAAATCTCTCCATACTTGAATCTGGGAAGGTTATGAGAGAATAGGTGGGTAAAGTGGTTAGTAGTAGCCACACGTTTTATGCCTCTGGAGTGCCAGGGAATGCTTCAAAATCATCCAGACAATGTCTAGCAGCAATCCTAATTCAAAAAACATTCTCCTACAAGTTACTTAAATCTTGGGATGAACCCATAGGCAGATCTTTTTTTGCGAAACTGAAAACAAGAGGCTCTCGATTCATCATAGTATCCATTTATGCACCCTACTCCAATTTTCGAGAATGCGTATAGAGTTTAAAACATACACCCATGATGACTGGAGGGGACTGGAAATTGCCATCTGAGACAATTCTAGATAGAACTGGTACCACCTGACTGAGGCTAATGCACCAGACACAGTGCTAACAGGAGAAATAAAAGATTACGGTTACACAGAGATTTGAGAATAATTACACCATATCGAAAAAATGACACCTTTTATTCTTATGTATGTAATACAGCAACTCTCTGACAATTTTTTTCTACTAAGCCCGCAATAAGATTGGTTGTGAATTTAGAGAGAATAATATCTTACCATTCTCCAATTCAAATACAATTCTACTTGGGTCATGGTGTATTACCCAGACTACGTGGCAAAGATTTAATTTACCGAACAAAGACGACAAATCTATACATAGAAATTGAAAATGTTTGGACTACTGCCTCAGATCAGATGTTGTGGCCTTCAAGTAACGGAACACTGCAAGGTGTTCCGATAACAGATGCAACAAAAAAAGATAGAAATGAACAAACGTTACGGAGAGACATGCCATCACTGACTTCCCAATATAATGCATCACCTAAATACTAACTTTATATTTAGGTACAGACCAGGAAATTTGAACTAAACCCACTTTTCACTTCTTATGATGAAAAAAGCATTAATCAAACTGAAATAGAGGCACTATGAATCAAGACAAAAAGCAGACACATTATTAGCATTCAAGCTGATCAAAGAGAAGCCCAGACAGCGATTACAGCAACACAAGATGAAAAAAGAAAACCTGTGAAAAATCTTATGGTAATATCAGATGCCTTATGCAGATTCTATGAAACGCTTTAAAACTAATAGCAAATAGACACTACCATCGAGGAAGAAGCCTATTAAAAAAAATATAATTAGCTATTACAATTAAAGGTTTCCGCTAATGTAGTTGTGGGAGATACCACAAGATTAAATGTTGGGAAAGCAAAGGAGAGAACATATCAAGAGTGTCTCTTAAAGACATCAAATCCTCAGTTTGCACGATGGAGTTTAGAGGACACAGAAAAACGACAACCAAGTAAAATCCAAACGAACATGGATATGCAAAGAGAAAATAGTGGACATGGCACAGCCTCTGTGCTAGGTTCAAGACTTTTGTCCCTATACCTTCACAATTCCCACACATTCATATTACACAAGTTATCCTCAAAATTTCCTTCCTTGCAGCAACAACAAACTTAGGCTGAACCATAAACTATCTACCAGAGGGATGCGGCTGCGCTTCCCCTGGGGGAATCTTTAAATCACATCAGAGCGAGATTACGGGTGGGAAAAGCAAAAGAGGAGATCTCAGTGAAAAAAAATAGCAATTGATGTAAGATACCTGCAAGGGGAACGCCCACTTGATGCCCTCCATAAACAGATTCACAACACTAAGGTACCTGAATGACCGCACCAACTGGTCTGATCCTAGAGGGTTCAGTTGCTTGTCACCCAATATTCCTTTTGAGGGAAGAAACGAGCATTGCCGTGCTTCTGCAGCTAAAGTGATAAGTCGCCAACAGTTCATCAGCAACATACCAGCACACAAAGAAGGGAATTACAGCAGCAGGTGAGTGTATAGGATAGCAGATGGAGGAAACTGCTGTGTTTCTTTGAGGATTACTTGCAAATCCTTGTGCCCCAGTACAGTAAATAAAAAAACCTGGTCCCTATTAAGAAAAGAAAAAAAAGATACAAGGAAATGAAAACAGCAGTGCTTCTGCCTGCATATGAATATACATAAGGACTCCGCAGCCAATAGAGTAATTAGGTAAATGGTAGACAGCGTAATGCTCCGCAGAGTTCCAAGAAGGGTATGTTTGCTCAGGAACCTGCAAATACAAGAACATTAAAGAAACATGTAACACAAATGCGAGGTTTGCCTTCATTATGCCTAAAAAGTCCGGCAAGTGGTGCACGCGATTGCACTGTAAACAATTTAAGGAATGCAGCACGTGCGCTCGCTCCCGAGCTCCCTAGGCCAGGGGAAAGAGAAGGCGGGACATGCACCCGCCTTTGGCCAATTGCGTGCTGTCTTTCTTAGAAAGACGCACGTAAAGGCCAATAGCGTGAAAAAGCACACGCACGAGCGTGTGGTCAGAGTTTGAAGTCCTCACTAGAAGCCTCGCAGCAGCTGAGGCGAGACCTAAAAATAGCACTCAGATGCCAGGATTCCACTCACCCATTCAGAGAATGATAAAGAAAAATATACTACAGGGGTGGGGCAAACACAAGTATTGAAAGGAAAGGCAATTAATCAGAAATATCTGACATAGTTAATAATGCTATCCAATCATGAGAAAGGTGCTGACCCTAAGCCATCTCTTATTATTTTATTGTACTGGAGACAATAGGTGTTTGACAAAAGCAGCTAAATGCACCTGAATGTAAGAACTAAAAACCAGAGGTAACAGGTTTAAACTCGCAGGAGAGTTGAAATTCACAATACCGTCGGTCTCTCATTTGTTCAGGATGGGATGTGGTTAAATTAGCTCAAACTTGACATTTCTAACTTTGAATGTTGACATGTTCCCGGCAAGTAGTGGCTCTCTGTCTAGTGTTTAGGGGGCATCCATGTTTTCAACTAAAGTTCTCTTAAACTGCTTTGTTCTACTCAAATTGTTTATGCACAAACTCACTTTGCTGAATCCAGGGAGCAGTTGAGGCTTGCACTTCTGCGTATCTCCAAGAATTGAACACAAACTAGGAATAACAAAACTTTGCCGCATGTGACCAATTTCTGAAAAAAGTATTTTGGCCGACTGTCACTTTTATAGATGATAAAGCTTTACATATGCTCCCTTCATTTAAGACAATTGCCGGACGGTATGCATTTTCTGAATTATGGTTTGCCACTAAGACACTGTTACTTATTTGGTGGTTACCTCTTTTATAATTTAGTGGATTTTTCAGTCTTCAAACAGGTCTCTAATATTCTCAAATCTACTCAAGTAGGACATTGAAATGACTTTCAAATGAAGCTTTAAAGTTTAAAACTGATCACTAATTACGTCTAGGTAATTCTGTCCCATTAACCAGCTAGTTAAGCGTAGACTAATGATTTTATATCTAGTTAGCAAGGAGTATTGTATTTAATACTCTCTCCCCAGAGTTTCCACATAGGAGGCAACAATCTGAATTCTTCCCTCTGCTGGAACCACAATTTAGTGAACAGATAAAGAGACTCCAAAATGGGATTGTTGTAGCTTTCTGTGTCCCCCCCCCCCATGAGCAAATCTGTTTTTAAAAGACCACAGACCATACTCTATATGAGTCTCCAGGTTTGCTGCATATTTAGAAGGCCAGGAGAAAGGGCCCTAGTGTACAACCCACCTGCTATCCTTCTGAACACTTGGAGACTTTTCAGCACTCCTCCTTTTCACACACGGGCCTAGAATTAGAAAAAGTTCAGATGTCTCAGGAAAAGTATGAACATATTTCTCACAAATAAGACGTACACCAATATATCAATATTGTAAACAGATTAAAGAAGGAAAGAAATAAGGTTGGGATTTCATGATCTAGCACAAATGTAATTTCTAGAATTATTACTAAAATGCAAATTACATCTGAATGCAAACATAACAATATAATTACCTGTAGAACATGGTAGAGTGCTGTTCTCACTTCACTGCAAGTATGAGTTGGGCAGCAATGACTAAAGTTTATGTATGATATAGGTGTGCATAAGTCCCCCATGACGCTTAAAAGAATGCAAAGGGAACGTTTGCTCAATGCACCTACAACATTTGAAATAAATTCTCTCTCACAAATATCGGATTTGAATATTTCACTATCTTAAACTTCTTCAGCACCCACCCCCCTTTCGTCTTGGCCCTATTATCCATTTTTCGGAGATGTAGAACTCAAACATTAGAAATCTTCTAATCATCCACTGCCATTCATGTGCTTATCAATATTGCTTTAATTTTTCACAGATGCTTCTTTGTTTGACGTATTTAATTTGTTAAATCATTTCAAAGCGTCTTTTTAATACTTCAATCACATATATATCTATCCCACTGCATCTCGAGGAGAAATCCTAATTCAGTGTGAAATATGCAAGCCTATACGTAAAATAACAAAATACCATACAATCTCTCATTAAACGGCAGCTACATACAATATCTTCTAGTGTATAACAATTTCTCTTCATAGCATTTCTGAACACCGTCAAGCATGACATATCTATGACTGGTATTTTTATTATATTCATCCCACTAAATTAATATGTTTAAGTGTTTTCCATTGCCACAAACAAAGATTCCGTTCTCCATCTACAGTGTTTCTATCACAGCATTATTTGAATGTTTCCAATATTATTTAAGTTCATTCTTTCAAAGTTTGTAACTAATTATGTGACCATATACAGTATTTTCAATAAATAGAAGCAGTTTACAAATAGCAGCTCAAACCTCATTATGAATTTGACCATTTCAGAGAAAAACACCAGAGGGTACCATGAATTTGCATGTGAATGTTGTTAAATTTATGATTAATATTTGGCTTATTTATTTTGTTATCCATGGGCATTATGTAATCGCATACCTAATTTTCCCACTCTAAAACAATGCTGTGCGCTTTTTGTATTAGACGTTGGTTAATAAAAACACGTTTTTAAAAAGAACTGTTACATCAGCATCACAGTCTGCAGCACACACATTAAAGTGGTAAATGTATGAGTTAGAACATGAGCAGCAGACACCTCAGAAGAATATGTTGTAGTTATTTATTGGTGTTTCCAAGCTACTTAGTCTTCAGCTCATACACAAACTCACAAACCTTTTAAGTTAATTTATGTGCTATAGGTAGTCTAATTTGGCAATACGAGTGCATGGACCTCAAATGTGTCAGACCATAGGCACTGTAAATGTCCATATGCTACCTGATACTCCATATGAGGCGCTTTGGAGACGTGACATCAAGAAATATGCTTTCTGACCAACAGACGCGTTGGGTGCAGCTTTATAGAGGACATTTATTCTTGAGGTATTCTTAGGAAACAGTGATCTATATTTCCAGTATCATAACAGCGGTCAAAATGTGCTATACAAATGAGGGATACAATGCAAAACACAGTATGTTACGCAATGTTGTGGTTGTTTGTTAGGTGTGATCACTTACAATGGATATGGCCTTTTAGCTCTAAGAGACATACTACCTTTCCAAACAACAATTGCAACAGCTCTAAAATATTATAGTTAACAAGAATGTTTCTGAGCAAGTTGGAATGCAGAGTCGTCATTCATCAGTTTTATGGCTAAAGGGAAAGCAATTCACATATTAGCCGCTTGGTCTAGAAGACTGGAAGTTTGTGTGGCCTTTTGTTAAACTTTGGTTCTGTTACGTAGTGCATGGAGAATGTGCAGAAAATTCTCTATGACTGATCGGTCTTAAAAAAACTTTGAGTAAAAAAGGCCAGGCCAACACTATGATTATCACCATGCACCATGAATAGGAATTAAAAGTAATCTTTTTCAGCTATTTTGCAAGCGATATGCCCCACAATAAACAGATCAACCAGCCCAGGAATGCAATCCTGCACTCCAGACAGACTATATTAAATATATATAGCCCTGGACAGAGCTGAGCAACTATTTCCAGGTCTCGCCGGAGACACCGCATAAACTGCTGCCTGAGACGATCTTTTGTTTCTCGAAAGATAAAAAAACTTTTAGCCGATCATTACTTACCATTGGTTAGCTTTGTGGTCACTGATTTTCTTCCTTTTCATTAGTGAGTGCTTGTCAGCATGTGTAAGCTTCACTTTGTCTTCGTGGGATTGTTTTCTTCCCTGAAGCATTGACTAAGCACTAATTAATTCCTTGATTAATGTTCTTCCGCGCTGTTTGCATTCAGTTTGTGGTACTTTAATTTTGCTTGCAAGATAACTTGAGCTTGCACTTCTGAGTATTTCCAAAAGCTGAATACAAACAACTAGGAATACCAAAACAATTGCCTCATGTGAGCAATTTCCGAAACACATTTTGGCTGACTGTCGCTTTTATCGAGGACGAAGCAGCACACTTACTCCCTTTGTTTAAGATAGTTGCCATATGGTGCGTGTTTTTCTGAATTAACATTTGCCATTGTGCAAAATTAACTAATTTGTTGGTTACCTCTTTTAGAATTTAAGAGGAGGTTTTATTCTTCATCAAACACACTGTTTTCAAAAGGTTTACGTTTCACTCTTACCTCTCTTATCCTAATGCCCTATACTTTAGGTTTCCCTGAGACTGCGCATGACCTGTTGCTTGAGATACATTCTGTTTACTTACAGGGGTATTAGAGGCGGCCCACTGCTTATCATTAACTGGCTTCATCGTCACTCATTTCTTTGTTTCTCTATGATCAGAGTGTGCCGGATTCACTTACTCTTTGTGCGTTTGCCCCTACACTGCAGTATGGTCCAAGTATTGTTTCCCTTGATCTTCCATGCTGTTCATAAACATGCTGGTGTAAAATTCAGCAATTGGTTTTCTGACATACCACCTGTAATTGGTACATTAATATGCATCGCGAATCCTGGCAGGGTTCAATAGAGGTCTTACTTTGCTATAAAAGGGGGGGTCTGGCTCAGCGTTTTTTTCAAAAGGTCATTTTTTTTTGCTACGTCTTTTAAAATATGAGGCACACAAATATCCTTTCTTGCTACAATTATAATTAAATTGGTTTGGAATAATCAAATTAAAGTTGTTTTATTTGATTTTCTGTCGCAGTGCCATGAATGGGGCTGGGCAGTCAAGGGGTGCCAGTTGTATAGGAATGTTTAGGTTATGGTTTAATGGTAGTTGTGTCAATCTATCATCTGTGTCTCCTTGAGAATACAACAGAAGTAATGGAACAACTAGGTGAGTATGGGATTCTAAAGAAGGACAGAGACCAGAGGCTTAACAGGAGATGCGTTTTAGGTAATGCCGTGTAATATTCATAAACCCAGTATCCTATATGCCTGGTTCAGGCCAATATCAGCTTTGTGGCACTTTCTAGTACAGTCAGGGAATAAATGAATTTGAGTTCTTACGTAGGAACTGGATTGCAAAGGTCTTGGGACAGGTGAGTTTTAGATTTAAGTCAATAAATCTAAGTTTGGCTAGCAATCTCCAGAGTTCCTTGAGAGGGCACAGGTCTTCTAAATAGCATATTGGTGAAAACAGTTTTAAGGTTTCTTTAATAAGCATTTATGATAATAGTAATGATTTTGCTATGGAGTTTTTTCAAAATGGTATAGCCTACTCTTCATCATTTTTAAGGAGGCCATCGCTTTAGTAAACCACTTTATTTCTTGATGTCTTTCCTCTTTTGGTGAAAGGTAATTTGTCTAGTTGGATTTGAAAAGTTTGCTAATAAATTGTTCAACCTAGATAGAATGATCATTTAGATGCGTGGAAAAATCAACCAACATATTAGTTACCAAATAAATCGCTACAAAGCATTTTCCAGTTACTGTTCATGACAGTTTTGTGTATACAAACATTTGATTTATTTCAATTGGAATACTACAGTAAATTACTTAGCGTTTAATCTACACAAACAGTTCTTGTGGAAAGTTGCTATTGTATCTTTTTTCCTTAACAGAAAAGAAGAGGTCAGAGCTATGCGGGTATGCAGCAAATTCACTTAATATAAGATCAGAAAAAACTAGTTACTTACCTGTACACTATGGTTCTCCAGTATTATCTTTCATACATTCACATGCTTGTATCTTCCCCGTCGTCATGGTGGAAGTCTCACGGTAACAGAATGACCACAGCAGTATAAGAAAAACTGCATAGCAAAATCCCATAGAGAATCATCTTATTTGGTAACCAAACCTCATCATTATGTGGTCCAAGACTCAGCCAATCGGCTGCTAGCCCTGACATCACACTCCCCAGCAGAGCCTTCCTGCCTCAGATTTCCAGCCCTGAGTGCGAGACTAAAATACCTAGAGACAATGAGGTTCTGCCTGAGAAATGGGGAGGTGGGCGGGCCGCATGTGAATCTATGAAAGATAATACTGGAGAACCATAATGTACAGGTAAGTAACTAGTTTTTTCTCCAGTATTGAATCTTTCATAGATTCACATGCATGTATCAGAATAGCAAGCAGTACTTATCCCAAATTGCATTTCCAGGCTAGGACCCCCAATAAACAGTGGGCTCTGCTCTTTTGTATAGAATGTGAACATACATTACAGTATTCAAAATATTTGTTTAAATATACATAGATCTCCAGATACATACATTCCAATAATCCATGATAAATACCTTAATGAAATAGATGCCGTAGAACTGCTTGTCCCACTGCTGCATCCTTTTTCCATGCTGTGTCCAGACAATAATGTCCAGTAAAGGTGTGCGCATTCTTCCATGTCGCAGCTCTACAAATGTCTGGCAATGACACCCCTGAGAATAGAGCCGTAGAAGTTGCCATCTTCCTTGTGGAACGCGCACGTACTTTGTCTTGTAAAGGCTTTCCAGCTTTAACATGACACAAGGATATTGCTGAAGATATCCACCTCGAGATACTAGATCTGGAAAGTGCCACACCTTTCTTGGAGCCAGAAAAGGCCACGAAGAGTTGATTTGTCTTTCTGAACGATTGCGTCTTATCGATGTAAAATTTCAGGCATCGTTTAATGTCTAAAGAGTGCAAAGCTCTTTCTGCCGCTGTTGACGGGTCTTTAAAAAATGTAGGCAAAACCACCGGTTCATTCAGATGAAAACTGGAGGGGACTTTCGGAATAAATTTGGGGTTCGTCCTCAGAATCACTCTGTCCTGCCTGAATTGTAGGAATGGTTCTGCAATTGAGAAAGCTTGGATCTCGCTGACCCTCCTTGTCGACGTCAGCGCTAATAGCAACGCTGTCTTCCATGAGACAAATTGCAATTCCGCCTTATGTATTGGCTCAAATGGTGGTGTCATTAGCTGTGCAAGAACCGTATTAAGCTGCCAAGGAACTATTGGTCTTCGAACTGGAGGGAACATTCTGAAGAGCCCTCTGAGAAATTCTTTGATAACTCTTTGAGACCAAAGAGATGGTCGGTCAGGAACTCTTGTGTACCTTGAAATAGCGGCCAGGTGTACTTTTATAGACATATGAGAAAGTCCAGATTTGGTCAACCTTAACAGATATGGAAGAATTTGATCAGAAGAGACTCAAAATGGATGTAAATCGTTAGATGGACACCAATGACAAAACCTTTTCCATTTGGCCGCATATGTTTTGTTTGTGGAGATTGCCCGAGATCGTGACAGAATCTCTCTGCACTCCTAAAGGATCTTTAACCGTTGAAACTCATGTTCGTGAGGTTCCATGCTGACAAGCACAGCGATTTCAATTTGGATGCAGTATCTGTCCGTTGTTCATGGTTATCAGATCCTGCACCAATGTAAACTGTATTCTGGTTGTCACTGAGAGACTGAGAAGTTCCGAGAACCACGCTTGTCTCGGCCACGCTGGGGCAATGAGAATCGGATGGCACGGCTCTGACTTCATCTTTCTTAAGACCTTCAATATTAGAGGAAAGGGGGGAAATGCATACGCAAACATCCCCATCCAGCACATCTGTAGCGCATTGCCCCACGACCCTTTCTGCGGAAACCTGCTTACAAAGTTTTTGCATTTCGAATTATGGCGATCCGCGAACAAGTCTAGCCTTGGAGTGCCCCATCTCTTGAAAACTTTGAAAAGTTGCTTCTGGTTCAGTTCCCACTCGTGAGAAATCTCGGATGATCTGCTCAGGATATCTGCTCTTGAGTTGTCTACCCCTGCAACATGTTGTACTTGAAGCGAGATGTTGTGATCCAGAAGCCATTTCCAAATGTCTTGTGCTTGCTTCGACAGTAGTTTCGACTTTGTACCCCCTTGTTTTAGAAGGTAAAACATGGACGTTGAACTGTCCGTCTTCACAAGTACTGTGGATCCGCGAATCCTGGGAAGAAATGCTTTTAGGCCCAAGAACACGGCCCTTAGTTCCAGCAAGTTGATGTGGAGCTGCGTTTCGGACTTTGACCAGTGTCCCTGAATTTCGAGCTCCTGGAGATGCGCTCCCCAACCTTGAAGTGAAGCATCCGTCATCATTACGAAACTGTAGCTCTGCGATTCGAAAGTCAGCCCTTCCGCTAAATGATCCCTGATCTTCCACCATGACAGGGCCTTTCGGATCTGAGGAGTGATAACTATGCGATCTTCGAAGGATCCCTGCGACTGAATCCATTGCTTGTCTAGCAGTTCTTATATAGGTCTCATGTGGAGTCGGCAATTTGGAAGTAGGGGGATACAAGAGGACATCATCCCCAATAAGGATTTGTAGATTCTTACTGAAACTGACTTTTTTATTTGCAATTGTGTTGTTAGCTGTATGATCTTTTGAATACGCTCCTCTGAAGGATAAGCCTTGGCCTCCTCCGTGCAAATTAAAGCTCCCAGAAATTGAAGGGACTGCGATGGTCTGAGATGTGATTTTTCTAGGTTGACTCTGAGACCTAGACGATTGAAAAGGTTCATGCAAACTTGAAGAGAGAGTTGGGCTTCCCTGAACGAACCACCTTTTATGGGCCAATCGTCCAGATAAGGGAAAACCTGGTGACCTTGAAGTCTTAGGTGCGCCGCTATTGGCGCCATACACTTTGTAAAGATTCTCGGCGCCGACTTTAGGCCGAAAGGCAATACTGTGAATTGATAATGGCGCCCCGCCACCATGAAGCGCAGAAACTTTCTGTGGTTTATATGGATTGGGACGTGAAAATAAGCATCTAAGAGGTCCAGGGATGGCAAATAATCTCCTCTGCCAATCAGAAGGAGTATTTCCTGTAGGGATAGCATTCGAAATGGTTTCTTTTGGATGAATTTGTTGAGACCTCTCAGGTCCATTACCTGCCTCCATTATGAGAAAGAAATGCGAGTAAAAGCCTTTCCCTCGTTGAAGCTGCGGAACTTCTTCTATTGCCTCCTTTTGTAGTAGCGCTAAAACTTCTGCCTTGAGGGCTGATAGATGTTCTTGTCTCCTGTGCAGAGGAGGCTGATTTGGAGGCTTTTGTACGAATTCCAGGGTATGGCCATGTTGAATCACATCCAAAACCCATCTGTCTGTTGTTATCGACAGCCAAGCTGGATAAAATGAAGTCAGGTAATGCATGCTGTTTCTCGGACAAGTGGCGGATGTGTAGATGAAGTCATTGTCATCGATTGGATTGCTGCGATTTGCCTCTCGCAGATGATCTTCCTCTGGACTGTTGCTGATAATTGTTTGTGGATCGAAATCGCTGATTATTTGAGTATTGGCGATATCCCTGCTGATTGTATGGCTGATATCTATTTGATTGGAAAGAAGATCTTTGCGTGAATTGTCCTCTGGATCCTCTCCTCCGAAAGGACTGGAACCTGCCCTGTTGAAGAGATCCCAGCGCCCGTGCTGTATCCGTGTCAGTTTTAATGCTTTGGAGGGCATCATCTACATGCTTTCCGAACAGGTTCTTTCCGTCAAATGGCATGTCCACTATTTTAGCCTGCACTTCTGGCCTAAAAGAAGTGGACTTCAGCCATCCTGGTCTTCGCATGGCCACTGCACCTGCCATTTGTCTGAATGCCACTGAGGACAAATCCATAGCGATGTCTATGGATTCCGAGGCCACCCTAGCCCCATCCTTTAGAATAGCAGCCGCTTCTTTTTTATCCTCTGGTAGATGAGCTAGTAAAGGTGCTATATCACACCACATCTGCCTATTGAATCTGCTGATGAGGGCTAACGCATTCGAAGCCTTTATGGAAGACGCTGCCATCACTGCAAAACGCTTCCCTGCACCATCCATTCGTCTTCCGTCTTTGTCCGGGGGAACTGCTGTTGTAGACACCGGATTTTTTGAGTTCCTTTGGGCGGCCTGCATCACCACAGATTCCGGTCGCGGATGACCAATCAAACAGGCCGGAGAAGATTCTGGGGCTCTATATTTCTTCTCTATTCGAGGAACTGAAGCAGCCACTGAAGCCGGGTTCCTCATAATTTTAAATCCTTCCTCCCAAATGTGAGCGATTATTGGTATGGACCGAATAGATTTGCGTGAATCCTCCTTAAAGTCAGAGGAAACATTCGGCTTCCTGAACTGGAAGTGGAAGCTCGAAGCGTTTTGACGCTTTCTCCAGGATATCATGGAAACCTCCTATATCTTGTGGTGGAGATTGTGCCGGTGTCGGAGATGGAGACGGAGTAGTTGGCAGAATATATTGGTCCCATTCGTCGTCAACCTGCGTATCTTGAAGAAGTTCTCCTTCTTCCGGTTGATCGGCGTCACTTTCTTCCAAATCATCTCTAATTGTCACAATTTGTGGAGATCGTATTTTTTGAGAAGTAGTTTTGGGAGAAGAATGAGGTGGTTGCACTTGTGCAGGTTTATCTGAAGTCTGAGGCGCTTGAGAGTTAGCTTCAGGGAAACGCCGATAGTAGTCATTGATCATCAGCGGCAAGTCAGTCACTAAGGAAATCGGCATTGAGATAGTGTCCTCTCTACTAGTAGGCTGAGGCTCTTCCTCTTCCTCGTAGTCATAAGATTGCTGAAATGACTCATATCTCCTTGAATCCCGTGCAGGACGATCTTGGAAAGAGAAGACTTCCTGAACCTCATGATATTCTTCCTCATCCGTTTCCTGACTCTTAATCCGAAGTTGAGACGGACTATACGCCACTCCTGAAGACTCTTCATCTTCTGACTGCAATTCTAGTAGGTTGGAAGGAGGAAGCGGGGAAATCTTCGTCCAGGCCGTAAAATCTGTCGATTTAGCCTTCTTCGTCGACGAGCCCGTAGACAACGGAATAGATTTCAAGGATATTTTCTTTACTTTGGGAGACTTAAAAGCTGCCGTCGACGGAGCTCCCGTCGGCGGAGATATCGTCGACGTGGAAAGTTGTATTATCGTCGACATAGTGGTCGTCGACATAGTGGTCGTCGACGACGACGAAGTCTTCGCCGACGAAGACAATGGGGCCGTCGACGAGAATCCCGTTGACGGGATCGTCTACGAGCTCTTCTTCGACGACGAGGTCTTAGTGGTCGCCCTCGACGCCGCTGTCGTCGTCGAGATGGTAGTCGTCGACGGTTTCATAGCAATCACAGCCGGCGACGCCCCAATTTTCGTCGAAGGAGCTGAGGAGACTTCTTTAGACTCTGTAGATTTTTTAAGAGGAGTATGAGGCAATGAAGACGAAGGAGCCCCTTTGTCTTTTGCTTTTTAATCTCTGTATTATCTACAGAAGGAGAAGATTTCCTCTTTTTTTAAGTTTTAGATTCCTCCTCAGAGTCAGAATCTGAAGTGACCTTCTTCTTTTGAAGCCACAGCAGAAGACGTGCCTCCCTGACACGCCGGGTTTTCGCAGAAAAGGTTCTGCAATGCTTACAGTCTTTAGGCACATGTTTTGGGTGCAGATAATATAAGCAGTCCTTGTGGGGGTCTTCAGAAAACAATCTAGGTTTTCCACAGGATCTGCAGGGCCTGAAGAGCCTCTTTTTAGAACTTTCAGCCATAGTAAGCAAGAAATATGAAGCACAGTACCTCAATCCAGTAAAGGGAATGAACTTCCAGATGAACAAGAAGTCAAAAGTTCACACAGGAACAAAACTGAGCAAAGCTCAGGGAGATTCCTCCTCACACGAAGGCGGTTAGAAATCTGAGGCAGGAAGGCTCTGCTGGGGAGTGTGATGTCAGGGCTAGCAGCTGATTGGCTGAGTCTTGGACCACATAATGATGAGGTTTGGTTACCAAATAAGATGATTCTCTATGGGATTTTGCTATGCAGTTTTTCTTATACTGCTGTGGTCATTCTGTTACCGTGAGACTCCCACTATGACGACGGGGAAGATACAAGCATGTGAATCTATGAAAGATTCAATACTGGAGAATATGTGCTGAACGAGTACACTTATCTGGTAGAAAGGTAGTCAACTTCAATTAAAGCTAATCCCCACACAAGCCTGTTACACTGCTCTCCACCACATACTTATGCACCAAGGCCAGAAGATCACTTTACATGGGCAGAAAGCAATGAATATCAGTATGTAGGTAAGAAACAGCAAATCTACAGACATATGCTTGACGGCACTTTGAAGGCGATCCTCTAGAAAAAAAGAGGACCTTTATAATAACAATAATAAAATTGCTGTTTTGGAAGGCACATTCATTGGTAGGTATATGATTTCATAGTGCTGCAAAAACAACACTGCAGTACAATGATATGAATGAACTTACCTCAGAAGACTGAAAGGGTGAATCAGTAAAGCCAGGCTTTAAAAACGGTAACCAGCAGTTTACATAAAACTCGCAGCAACAAGTAATTAACTTATTGCGTTATACAGCTGGATATTTTACCGGCTTTGGTAATCAAAGTGGAAAGGTTACACACACTGAAATTTTATGTAGTAACATAACATTTCTCGAGGTGTACATATGATAAACTAGCAAAAACAAAGCAACACCTATGCTCACCTTTTAATGGAGAGTCAGAACACTGGTCACCTAGCTTGGTGATGTCAAACGCCTGCAACAGAAACAGACAAAGGACATGTCAGCCGCCTAACGTAGACACTTTTTCATGAAGCCACTATAAACAACTATTCGCTATGATGTCACTAAATCATAAAGTAGACATGCACATCCAGGGGAGAATGCAATTCAGACACATTTGTTTAATCCAAGGATTTAATATCTCTAAAAACTGTCCAAACATTTTTAACAGGATTCTTCTACTGTGATAATGTATATATTCCAGGGATGGACAATCCTATAACGTTCCCAGAATCCCTTGTATTTTATCATGGCTGCCAATTTAAACACTAAACCAAGAATCTCCCCATTGCCCTGCCTTGTCTTGGCACATGAACCCTTCATGGCCTCATGGTTTGCTCTTGCTTCTCCAAAAGTAGACCCCAAATACCCCTTAAATTGTCCATGAAAAATCATCAAAGTGATCTTCACTTGCCTGCTCACTGAACACCTATACAAATGATGTTCAAGAATAATGGAAGGGAAACACCTGCCAAAGCAACAAAATTGATAAAAAATTCTGAACTCATGCACAGTTGCATATTCCAAACTTTTTTACTTATGGCTTCTATTCTTTTGTTACTTTACTCTGGGTCAAAACTGATAAGGAGCATGTCATATGCAAGCAGCAGCAAAGAAGTCACTAATTACTTGTGTTTATGCCTATATTCAAAATCCCCGCTGTTTCCTTTCATGCATGGATCACTTTCTACATATAAAACGTATATAAGAGAGTGATAAGTAGCCTGTACCTGTAGAGGTCATTTAAAAATTATCTTAAACTTGGCTTTACCAAACTGAATATTCAATCAAAAGTCTATGGAGATGCCAAGATGGCTGCTTTGCCCATCACACTTATAGAAAGTGTCTTGTGCACGAGTTAGGGTGATAGGAATTTGTGCGATTCTTACATGTACACAATGCTTTCCTAAAGTTGCCTTCTCTTTGCCATATCGACTATTGACACACATTTGCACTCGTGACACTTGGACTCGTTTCTTGGAAGTACCGACCTTGCTGACACGGAACACTTTGTGAGAACACTATCACACCACCTTGGCATTAGGTTCAAGGCCCTCACGTGTGAGATACAAAATGTGTTTATTATTACATTCATATGGCAACGCAGCTATCTGTAGTACACAAACAATGGTAGCCTGATCACAATCTCCGCCCTAGGCAAGAATGCCATTTTCTATATAAAGCCTTTTGTTTCCTAACATAATCAGAGGTGAAACTTCTGTGGACTTCGGGGCGTCCCTGCACGTTGACGATACCATCTTACAGCTGACTGACCTCTCCAGGAGGGGTGTCCAGCTCGTTACCAAGACGGGGTCGTACACTCTTACCCACCAGGCAAAAGGGGTTAGATCATCCAGATGGGGATTTTCTTGGCAGAACATACATTTACACCCTAGACACATAGGTTAGGGTTAGCATTGCAGGCGTATGGTCAATTGGTATAATGTTTTATATGTATGCATACATCAGCTGTCTCAACAAGGATGGTGGAACTCTTTCTTTTGTTCACTTTGTTGAAACTCATTATAACCTTTGTCTGCGTCTGTCTATTAATCATCACAGCTCATATTTTTAAATGCTAGAATCACTACAGTTCAATAATTTGTGTATTTTTTGTATATTTCTCTGAGCGAAAGAGAGCATGAGTGACTGTGCGAAAAGTTCCAAGTCCATCACCATGGTTCCCGAGGGAACATAGTTGTCATGTTCAGTGGCTGACAGAACTGTTCGCGATCCCTATTCAGGTTTAGGGGGGCCAACAGTGGCACTGTGAGCTAGCTGGTACAAGTGCCAACATATCCTACAGGGGTGCAGGGAAACAGTCTGGCACCCTACTAAGTTTATGCTGTCCGCTAACCAGCAGTTACTACAGACTAGTGGAAACTACATGACAAGGTGCTGCCAACGTTGGGTGGTTTCGTATTTTGTATGGATTGACGGAGTAGTTCAATCGTGCTTCCTTAGAGATCCCTATAAACCTTTTAAATTCAGAGACATCCATGGTGGTAGTGAACATTTTGGCTGAGTAGGTATATCTGCGAATTGCCCATTGGTAAATTCAAGCTTGAAAGGATATTGTTCCTGCTGTGTCAGCCGAACTCCGTAATACATTTCTTACAAAACATGGCACAGAATATCTCTGCGAACTGTAGACATGCAGTTCCTCAAAAACAACTTCAACATGGCCTCACACTAGACAGTGGGGAAAATACCTTTGTGGTAGAGGCACACAAAGCATTTAGGACAGAGGAATTTTATTCCTGTGTTAAATTCCCTACTGTACATGATGCTACACAGATATTTCACAAATACGAAGTAGGCGAAATACCAGACGAATACACTCCTTATGAGGAGGTAGAAATTCCTCTAGAACATACCAATTGGTTAAAAGGTGCCCTTCCCCAGAGTATACTAAACATGAGACTGGGCCCACTCAGCAATGAGGGGGCGACATGGCTAGACCTAGCCGGTTACACACTACATCCAAATGTTGATCGTCTGACCGCAGGCCAGAAACAGGTATTATATAATAATCTAGTAACAATTTACAGAAGTCTTACACAATTTGTAATGCTAACATTAACACTTGCTCCTGCGGGGACTGATCAAGTTGTAGCACCACAGTTATCAATACCAGGGATTAGCCCTCAAACATTGAATGCTGTAATGGGAAAAATACCCACCAAAGGGAAAGAAATTCCATTTTGGACAGCACAAAGAACAAACCAGCTTGAAGCAGTATTTCCCCACATGGGCTCGCAGGAAAAGTATAGGATATTAATAATTTGCTTGCCAATGGAGGTGGCTCACCTGGTGGCCGTTCCCGGCAAAGGTCATCGAGAAAATCGTCAACATACAATTGGCCCGCCACCTGGAAGACAACAACATCTTAGACCCATCCCAGTCCGCATTCAGACGTAACCACAGCACTGAGACAGCCCTCATCGCCGCCACAGATGATATCAGGCGCCAACTAGACAACGGCGAAACATCAGGCTCATCCTCCTGGACCGGTCAGCCGCCTTCGACACGGTCTGCCATCGCACTCTAAAGACACGCCTCCTAGAAGCAGGAATCCAAGAGAAGGCCCTTGACTGGACCACGTCCTTCCTCTCCGGCAGAACCCAGAGCGTCCGCCTCCCACCCTTCCGATCCGAAGCCACCGACATCATCTGCGGCGTCCCCCAAGGCTCATCCCTCAGGACGACGCAGTTCAACGTCTACATGGCCCCCCTCGCACAAGTGGCCCACCATCACGACCTCAACATCATCTCCTACGCCGACGACACCCAGCTCATCCTCTACCTCACCAAGGACCCACACACACCGCAAAAACCAACCTCCACGAGGTAATGAAAGCCGTCGCTGACTGGATGAGGAGCAGCCGTCTGAAGCTGAACTCGGACAAGTCAGAGGTCCTCATCCCCGTACCCACCCCCTCAGCCTGGGACGACTTCTGGTGGCCAACCGCACTGGGAACAGCACCAACACCCACCGACCATGCATGCAACCTAGGATTCATCTTCAACTCCTCCCTCTCCATGTCTAAACAGGTCAACGCTGTCTCCTCCTCCTGCTACAACACCCTCCGCAGGATCTATAAGTGGATCCCGACCGAAACAAGAAGAACGGTGAAACAGGCCCTAGTCAGCAGCAGACTGGACTACGGCAACGCACTCTACGCAGGAAACCCAGCCAAACACCTACGACGACTACAACGCATCCAAAACGTCTCCGCCCGACTGGTCGTCAATGTCCCCCGCCGCAGCCACATCACCCCCGCCTGAGAGACCTACTCTGGCTCCCCATCGACAAGAGGATCACCTTCAAGCTCCTCACCCACGCACACAAAGCACTCCACAACGCCGGACAAGCCTACCTGAACAGCAGACTCAGCTTCCACACCCCAACCCGCCATCTCCGCTCCACCAGCCTCGCCCTCGCCGCCGTCCCCCACATCCGATGAACGACCTCCGGAGGCAGATCCTTCTCCTACCTCGCCGCCAAGACCCCAAACACCCTCCCTACCCACATACGGCAGACCCAAGACATACTCGCCTTCAGAAGACTCCTCAAGACCTGGCTCTTCGAACAGTAGCCGCACCCCCCCCCTCCCCTCAGCGCCTTGAGACCCCTCACGGGTAAGTGGCGCGCTTTACAAGTACTCTGATTGATTGATTGCCAATTGGGATACAGTCCTGTTGCAGTATATACCAGAAGACATGGTACCCCTTCTCTTGCGGTTTTACCCGAGATCTTCAAACAAGAACAGAATGAGCACGGGCAGCACCAACCCCTGATTTAGGGATGAAACTGATGGGCAATTTTAGCGTAGTAGCCGCCATAATGTTAAGTACCATAATAGGGGAAGCAGCCGTGTTAGCCGTAACGCCAGCGACTAAGGGCTGGGTCAACATAATATGGGAGCCATACCAGGGAAACCACAAGTAGAGTAATTCTGAAACGAATAACTCTAAGCAAGCATCTGACTTCCACAAAGAAGAGGGACAACAAGAAAATTTAGGAAAAAACAAAATCACGAGATGGGTCTCCTACACAGGAATCTACCGAAAAACATTACATCTTACGTAACCGTGATAATGTTAAACCACCTGACAGGTATGAAGATACTGATACATGTTCCTCTTGTTCCTTTCAGGATACATCCGACACTCAGAGAGGAGAACAGTCAGAGCAGAAATCAGAAGAGCATGTGAAACAAAGGACCCGCAACACTCACCTGAATACATAACTAAACAGGAAGATAAACCTAAAATATCAAAACCTCAATTTAAAAAGCAGGAGGACCGGTTTCAGAGTTTCATCAAAGATATGGCCACCCAACTTCGTAATGGATTGCCCAAAAGGAGAAACTGTAATTTTACCGGCTTTCTCTGGCCTCGATCCAGAATCAATTAAACATTCATACGCCAGGGAGTAGGCTTTAGCGCTAGCTCCTGCATTATACCGCAACCATGTGAGGTGGGATGACATTCACCTTATGACATACCATGGAGGATAACCCCACAACCTCACAATACCCTCTAAAAAAAATGATGCTAAACAACAAGTTAGGGCAATCCCAAGACAACTTAAATATCAAGGTGTGTTTGAAAGTTGCACCTCTTCAATGAATAATACTTTGTTTCCGGTAATGAAACCAGATCAATCATATCATCTAGTATTGAATTAAAGGCATTTGAACACAGCTACTGGCACCTTCGCAGTACAAAATGTACACAGTGCCGCACTAACGAATAACATTGTGTAGAGAAAATACAAACACCCAAATGGATTCTGCTGCAAAAATACAGTGCCTGGAAGCAGAGATTTGATTGCCTTCATGGCTCTAGACCAGAGGTCTTCAAACTTTGGGATGCCGAGACCCCCCTGTCAACATTTTGAGGCGTAAAGACCCCCTCCTGACAAAAATTTCTAAACCTGTTGACTAAATTGTGTGGGATGAAAATGTAAATGAGGTTATGTGATGCCGCGTATTTTGGGATAGCATTGCTTCATTATTTTGACATTTTTTTACACACAGTAACACCGTGGAAAGATTTCACCCAATCAGTACCCATTTATAGCCAAAATACAGCAATTATCATCAGAAAGATTTCAAGTCAACCTTTGTGAAGGGCCTTCCACTCTGCAGCAATACGTGCTGCCACATTAGAAGCTCACCTGGCCCTGACCGGGAGAAGCAGGGGTCCCTTAAAACCCTGGCGGTTTTGTGCAGAGTTAAAAGGTTTACCCATGCAGCTTTCCACTCATCCCCTCCCTTCCATCCCACTCTCCTCTCCTAACCCCGGATCCCTCTCTCACTTTGCAGGCCATTTTCTTTCACCCCTTTTTACAACTTCTGAATTCTCCCCATTCAACCTCTGACTTCACCTTTAATCACCTCTTGCCATTCTGTCTTTTCACTGCCCTCATCTCTAACAGTCTCTCACATTTATCTCATGGCCTCTCTGGCCCCGTCACCTCCTGTGCCCCTCAGCACTCCTCATTCACCTCGTCTCTCCATTCAAATTTTTGTCTATTTGTATCTTACACCTCTCCAGTCCCCCCATTCCTCTTTCACATCTCCCCTTTGTTCTAACAGAAGCCCTCACCTTTGGATCACACTCACTTCTTGCGTGTCCACACTTCTCTTCGGCAATTCACATTTCTCCTCATCCCGGACCTCTTCAATCAAATTCTCTCACTCCCTTGCTGTCCTCTCTCATCTCTCCTCACCAAGCATACGGGTCAGACCCGTATGCTCCTCTCGGCATGTGCCACTCTGCTTATTGTTCCCTAATTCAAGAAGGTATGAGTTGTCGGTCTCGCTGTTTTGATGCAGGCCGCGCAGTTATGGAACGTGCACCCTCCTTTGCTTCGCTCCACCAAGAATCTATTATCCTTTAGGAAGATATAAAACCTTTCTCTATGCTCTGTAGGTTACCCCATTTGGCTGGTTCTCTTTCTGTGTGTTTCTCATTTGCCTTCAGGCAGTAGATGGTTATTAGCCCCAGGACATCTTTTGGTAACAGTAGTGCATTACAGATGTAAATAATAATAGGCAGAAGCAGGGGCACCACTAGACCAGAACTTCAGTGGGGGGGGGGCTAACACTTCCAGTCAGGGCTGGTCCTAACACTGGTCGCACCCGGTGCAACAGTCTTTTTTGATGCCCCACCCCAGTTTCCTCCTTCTCCATGAATTCCTTCACTGCCACTCACCAACAATGCACCACATCTCTCTATAGCACCTTTCTGACAAACATTTCATTTTTTATAGCACTACTCATAGTTTACTCACACTCATTTCTGTGATCTGCATGGTACATATTCTTTGAAGCAGGCACATTAACCCTCTGCACTGTGTGGATGACAAGAGTGCCCATGTGAGTGCACGGTGAGCGATGCAACAGTGTGAGAGTAGGGTAAGAGGAGTGACTGCAGGGTGAGTGAGGTGGCGTATGAATTTGGGTGCGGATGCAAGTTCAGAATGGGATGAATGAATGTATGATTACTGATGGGCTTGTTTGAGTGAGTTGCATATTGAGTAGTGAGGGGGACAGGTGAGTGTAGTGTCACATGAGTGCAGGATGAGTAGTGTACTCATGTGACTGCAGGGTAAGGTATAGGGTGAGCAGCGCAAGTGCATTGTGAGTGCAGAGTGATCACTGTGAGTGCAAGGTGAGCGGGTGAATGGTGCGAGTGCATGGTGATCAGTGTGAGTGCATTGTGATTGCTGTGGGTGCAGGGTGAGCGTGAAAATGAAGGGCGAGAATGAGGAATGAGTTGTCTGAATGCAGGGTGCATTCCCAGACCCATGAAGTAACTCAGCATGTTATTGACGGCGGCGTAGAGTTTAAGAACTAAGTTAAACTATTGCGGCATTAATCGGGGATCGAGGGTGAAGGAAATAAATAATGTGCTGATCCTGCAACAAACTTCCAGTCCTATGGTTAGGGTTGCCAGCAGATTATTTTGATGGCCCAGTCGGTACAAAAAAAAGCAGTCACCTAAAGCTGTATTTTCAGTACTTATCTGTGGATACTTCGAACAGCAAATATAAATAGAAAGCACTTTTAATTGTGTTCTAGGGCTGCCTCAATGATCCATGACTGATAATTAAAGAGAACAAAGACAGAAAAGTCATATAACGAATGCATACATACTTTTTTATTTCCAAGTCTATTTAGTGCCAAGAGGAGATCTTTGCAGGCTCTTTAAACAAAACACGGCAGGCATTTTTCTTTTGGCAAGCCTACTTTGTATTCCTTTCCATGAAATGCATTCTCACACTACAGCAGGAAATGTAAAATACAAATGTAAGGAATAGGCTGAGTGGGGACCCAGGGGGTACTGGAACCAGGAATAAAACCTAAGCCTCTGTAACCAGTTTGCAAAGACATGTAAAAATGCAAATGGTCTTTAAAGAGCTGTGAAAAACACGGGAGTGCTGGAGATAAGACTCCAGACACTGCCCAGCTGAGCCCCCAGCAGCTCGAGTTTCACTGCAGCAGCCCGGACTGAGACACAGGACGGGGGAAGACGGAGGGGGGGCTGAAGCCCTTGGGCCTGTGCAGAAGTGTGACTGGGAAGGCGCGATCCCCTTTGCATCACTCCACGGACCCCCTGGGGGTCGTGCCCCACAGTTTGAAGACCCCTGCTCTAGACTCTCAGGAAGAATTCTGCAGTTTACCCCAAGGGTATAAGAATAGCCCTGGGGTGTTTTCAGCTAGAGGCACAGAATGACTTGAGAATTTTGATGATCAGGCATTGTCATACATCGATGACATACTTAACAGATGATGACTTGATGGAGCACTTGACCAGAGTGGAACACATAATTTTGGGGTTTCCTCACATGGGCTATAGAGTCAATTAAAAAAAAGAAAATTTGCCTACCTCAAAGTCTTATTTTTGAGATACGAGCTGGCAAGAGCATAGCGACCCATGTTTTAGAAAAATGTGAATCATTCCAACCTTTGATGACTGAAAAGATTATAATCTATATTAGGACTTCTAAATTTCAACAGAACATATATTTCTCATTAAGCAGAATGGGTAAAACCATTCTACGACCTTACACGTTGGACATAACACATAGAAATTCTATGTTCCGTACAGGTGGATATGATGGCTTTCAAACACTTACACACATGTGTAAATACTACACACCTGGTAGTCAGTGTAATCGCAGGTACTTAAGGATACACGTCATGTTCAATGAAGGTGACACTGTACAGACAGAATATAAATTGCATCTTCATACAAATGCTTTAATTCGTGCTGCACCGACAGAAAAAATTCCGACAGCAGTCCAGATGGCTGTAGTGAAAGAGAATGCCCTGGCACAAGGGAAACAAATTATTGTTGTGACCCGGGTACTGACTTTAGAGGTAGTTAGAAGAGCTAGCGTTCCGAATGCAAAAGCTCTACATCCAAGATGGGTACAATGAGCAAACTTCCTTACTGCAACAGATGTAGACTACATATTTGACTCTACATTGCAAACACAAGCATTTCTCACGCAAGAGCAAGAATATTCTACACTTAATTAAATAATGCCTCTAGATCACTAGGACTACATAATTTACACTGATGGTTCTCCACAACCTGCCATAAGGACAAAGCAGCAATATCCAGCTGCATGTGCAGTCGTACAGGCCGTATACATGATAGAACCTTCCACCCTGAAAAAACCTACACGCAGTCACTTGGTGATTGCATGGCACATCTGGCAGAACTTAAGGCTCTAGTACTAGAGCGACAGAATACGGATGCTGGAATCCCCACACTCACTGTGTGTGATTCGTATTGCTGCGTGCAGTCACATAATGAGTATATTCATTATTAGAGTCAGAATGGATTCAGGGATTGAAAAGGCTGCATAGTGAAGCACAAGTTGCTTTTGGAATAGGTGGCAAAGCTGAAAGAATGCTTGCCACAGGCTCATGTCATTCATACATTGAGTCATCAATGTGCTAGCATGCATGTTGCAGGGAATTCATTGGCCGATGAAGCCGTAAAGGGGAAGGTTCGCACTGCCACAGCTGCTGAATAACTTGTTCAAGTAGGAGACATCATGGTAGCCATCAATGATGCACGCAATGACACACACCAAAAGGTTTTCCACTTAATTACTCCTACAAATTAGATGTACAAAACATACCATGTGCTCAGATTCCAGGATTTAGGACAGAGTAATACCAAACAGTGATCACAGACTAGGACTAATACTGGCTGCGAATGAGGGTCTGGCTTTGGCATATACGGGTGTGGCTGCTACAATTTCTCTATTGCAGCAATGCTATTGGCGTCTT
Organism: Triturus cristatus; assembly: GCF_964204655.1. Classification (NCBI taxonomy): domain Eukaryota; kingdom Metazoa; phylum Chordata; class Amphibia; order Caudata; family Salamandridae; genus Triturus; species Triturus cristatus. The sequence continues at coordinate 790,184,538 of NC_140584.1, read as the reverse complement.
TATTAACAGACCAAAGACTTTGTACAGAGATGTGACATCTGTCAGAAGATGAAAGGTTCCACAGTGGTGCGTCCACCTCAGACACCTCTTGATTACAAACTACTTCTGCCCCCTATCATCGGATGGGGCTTACAAGTACATCCTGTTGGCAGTGGATTCCTGCCCTTGTTTCCTGTGGGTATGGCCACAGTGATCGGCTGACGCCAGAACTGTTATAAAGGATCAGCGAGTCTTTATCGGGACATACGCAGTTGCCACATTACATTTCGACCAGGGTTCAGCATTTAGCTATTGGGCTTAGAAAGAGGCCATGGAAAGTTTGGGTGCGACCCTGGGTTTCTCATCTATATACCTTCCAGAGGGAAGCATGGTTGTAGAGAGGAAATACCGGGACTTAAAGAAGTCTTCAACAGCAAGTGTATAAGGCACTGGTCGCAGCTGGGTCCAACACCTATATGGGGTCAAGAGGGCTTTGAATAAGATGCCAATAAAGTCCCTGGGTGGTCACACTCCTTATGAGATCCCGTTTGGGGTTAAGATGTGGGTCCCAGACCTCGATAGTGCCAGCACGAAGGCGGCGGAAACACCATTTGACAGCAATGAACGTTTGGCTGTTTTACAGGAATTTATTTACAGGACGAACAAAGCAAAGTCCAAGTAAAACGCACCGCCACAGGAGAATTGAAGGTTGTTCCGCCAAGAACCAGCTGAATCCCAAAAATTAGGGGATCTGGTCTGAGAAAAAACAGTGGACAAAAAAAAGAAAAAATAAGAAAAAAATAAAAATAAATAAATTAAAAAAAAGAGTTTGGGCCATCCTATAGAGCCTGTTCCTGTTCTGGCTGTTGAAGGTACACAAATTGTACTCATTCCGCCCCTTTCCAGACAGAGACAAAAGGTTTGTCTCCATTGATCTGATCAAACCACATGTGGCAGATTCTTAACAGTAGGCCACATGGAATTTCCTCTCGCGGTTGTTCAGGATGAAGCCTGCTCTCTTCAAAGTGAGACAACAACATACAACAATGAAGTAGGCCTTCTACCCGTTTCATAAACAATGACTACTGTGCAGTCTACAAGTACAGAAACACAGATTTCAATTCAAGATCCAGATATTAACAAGATCTACGCCAATGGACGACAGATCGAGTCTACTTCTAATTTTAACCAGCCTGCAGAGCTGCCCAAGATTGGCAGGATGGCATCTGGATACTTCATCAATTTCTCCTCCGACACATCGGAGGTTACACCGCCTGCACCCACCCTGAAGATTGTATTAGAGGTGCTGGTCTTCTATCATTGGCTAAAAAGAACATACCTTTTTTGTCCATGGTTACACCGTTGGATTACAATTGCATTGCTTTTCCTAATACTTTGGATTAGTTTTTTGACTGTGTTCCTTCTGCTTTTAAAGGGACACTTTGTCCCAGAATGCCCTTTAGTATACACCGTAAACTTGGTTCTAAAGCCACACGCATCATCACACCATAAACAAAGAGGTTTGTCCCTGGTGAACATTTCAGTTGTTCAAGTTCTAGATGGGATTGTATGGGACAGGATATCTTGATGTGTAAGGTCCAGCTGAACTCTTACAAATTCCACATTTATTTAAAATTTCATTAAATGACATTATCGCCCCAAGCACCATTTCTAATGATTGGGACATTAATATTGTATATGAGATGCTAGAAGATCTAGAACATTCAACTGTGTTTTCTTTGGATTAGTTATATGATGGTACAGCTAATTTTGAAGAGATGTTCGGTTATCAACATTCCAGTCATCATTTTCTACACAAAGCTAGTACACCTCTTTAGCTTTACTCAATGGGAACATTGCTCTGCACCACAAAAGAATAGTTCAAAAAAGTTTGCACAAAAGTTTTATTTTTCTGGTTATGGCACATCTGACCCAGCTTCATTTTATTATAGGCCTGTACCGTCAACTGCTAAGAAAAATATGTTAACTGACACTAAGCTGATATATTCTGCTTCCTTTGTTTCCCAGCTCTCTGTACAAGGGTTTGATTATTGGAGGGATACAGTAGATGTTAAATCTATCTGGGGGACTAAAGATTGCCAGGTTCAGGGAACTGGGGCTTTATTTAGGGCCTTCTTAAAACCACAACAGATGATTTTCCTGAACAAACCTGTCTAACAGACACCGTGCCTTAACCTCGCTAAGCTAAAAGACTTGAACACCCCACGGGTTTCCACTCTTACACAAATTGATAACTGTCAACAAATAACACTATTCGATGAACACACTATTGATACTATGCTGCGTAAGAGCAGACATAACTCATCCGATCCTAATTGGAAGGGACTGTTAGTATGGACACTAACAAATGTCAGGACAGATTCCTAGGTAACATCAGGGAATTTAGTGCCCATAGGCCTGACATGCGTTATGTCAAAATGAACATTCGGGGGGTGGCAACAACTTACAGTGTAGGGAAGTTGTGCCTGGATTCGCTAAAAACCTCAACACTGTCCCAGGTAAAGCAGCACTTGTCCCTTTCATCCGATGACATGGAATAGCGAAACTTTCTAATGGGTCCTCGGAAACCACGTCAAAAACACTTCTTATATGCGGTCTTTAATGAGATATGGAAAATATCTCAACAAGCAAATGCTGAAAGACTGCATGAGATTGACGGGACTAACTTAGAACAAGCTCTGGCAGTGCTATGCAACAGTAGGATTACCTTATCTAGAATGTATTCCCCGAGTAACAATAGATTTACTTCAGCAAGACTTGTCTGCGTTACAACATGGGCAGTCCCAGCTTAGGTCGATTCTACTGTTGAGCTGGATGCTGCAAACATCGTGTTCTGGCTATGTGCCATTAATAACGGATCGGTTTTCATCACACCATCTTTCAGAACAACAGATAGCTATGGCACGGAGAGATGCTAAATACAAAATGTTAGACATTGAGAAGCTAGAGAGATTATTTTTACCGTTGCAGAGATAGCATTCTATGACTGCATAATCCATGTGTACATTACACTGCCAATATCCACTTTTCACTTTCAGTGCTGTCTATAGCACCATCAAGTGGGCAGGACTGAAGCGTTAGGTGATGGGTTCATACATGAACAATGGGAACTACCCTTCACGTTACGGTGTAGAAATAAGGACACTGAAGTTTTTCTCAGCAGTGGGACTGCAAGAATACTTTAAGTGGGTCCCTCATATACAAGGACGTTTTGTTGTACAGGACATGCAATGCAGCCATGGCAAATCTTTCCTGCCACTTAAAAGGGTCTCCGGTGGCTGTGGTACGTCTGACTTTTAGATTACTCTCAAATAGGAGTTAACTGATGTTGAACGGTCAGGGCTGCTGTGGAATGAAGCCAGAGGCTACTTATGTGGTGACTATCTTTCATTGTAACATGTTGCACACAAGTCCTGTTTCTGCCTACCCGTGTAGTTAGGGAGGATACGCTGTGGCCTTCCATTATTTTTACCTACGTGCACTTTGACGCTCTGAGCAAACTGAAAGCCTTATTGTTAAAAAAAAAAAAAAAAAAAAAATTGCCCTTAACTTCGGCCAAGGAGACGTTTGATCTTCAGGTGGGCGTTCCTCTTCGGAGATACAGGCGCTTCTCCGTATTAACTTCCCACAACATTTTAGGGAGCTGGTCCATTGTATTTTTAACATGTCCAGTACAAGTGGATTTGTAGGGTTTTTCAGGAACATTGGCTCTGGGTTGGCCAGCACCTTCCAAGGCAGTCTATGGAGTTATTCCAGCTTTCATCCACTCCGTCCTCAGAAGCATTTTTTTTAGGTCTTCCGCTGGTCCTGATCTTAGTTGCACGGATACTACTTGTATTATTTTTGCTCCGCAATGGATGCCCCAGTTCCTGATCAAATGGAGCTGGCACTGCCTCACGTCCTGATGTGGTGTGAACGCATGGTACACTTCTTTGGCATACCTTTGCTTAGAGAACTGGATGAGCATTGGTTCCTGTCTTTCCGGCCTGTATGGCTTTGTTGCGTACAGCCTTTGTTCCACTGCCTCTTATGGACTTACGAGTGTGCCCGGGACTTGGGGGGGGGGGGGGGGGGTCGCAGTTGGCTGAGCCTTGGAACATGTACATGCTGGTGGACCTCCTGAAGGCCCATCTGTACAGCTGTCCCCTACAAATACCTCTGCTCTGCTCCTGGATGTATTCTATGAGCTCCCCTGGGTTGCCTCCACACCTTGAGGTTTAGATCTAAGCTCTGTTGCAATGGAACATCAGATGGCTGTATTATGCATGGGACCATTCTTGATCTATTGATTTTCCCCGAGGTTTGCCTCTGGGAACATAGTCAGAAGACGCTGCAATGTTTCATTTACTACTCGCAAGATGTAAACATCTGGCTGTCCGTGTGGTGGGAACTATTATTTGGCCTGTTTTTTCTTTCAAAATAGTTTTTAAATGTCCTATCATTTTAAGTGCTTTTATATTTTTACACGTTTGACTTTCTTTATGCTTTGGCACTCCAAATACCAAGAGTGCCTGAGTTAAAAGCAATTTTAGCATTTTCCATTAAATATATACCAATATACAAGTAGTTTGCTTTTGGTAGCTTCCTAAGCCGACATATGTACGAGGAGTGGATGTAATGTACCCATATTAGGCCCGGTAAGCAATAGTGCCATTCTTACATATACATGATCCTTGCCTAAAGCGGCCATCTCTTTGACACACATTTGCATTTGTGACACTTGAACTAGTTTCCAGGGAAGCACCAACCTTGCTGACACGGAACAGTTTGTTAGAACAAGATCACAGTGCCTTGGCATAGGTACAAGGCCCTGTGTGTGATACAAATACATTCATTATTACATCCATATGGTGACGCTGCTATCTGTAGTACACAAACAATGGTTGCCTGATCACAATCTCTCAGCCCAAGGCAAGGATGCCATTTTCTATATATAGCCTTGCTTTCTAACATAATCAGAGGAGACACTTCTGCTGATGTCGAGGGGTCCCTGCATGCTGAAGCTTTCACCTAACAGCTGACTGACATCTCCGTGAAGGGTGTCCAGTTCATAACCAAGAAGGGGTTGCACACTCTTACCCACCAGGTAAAAGGGTTAGATCAGTCAGACTGGAGTTTTCTTGGCAGAACATACATTCACATTCTAGACACTTAGGTTACGGTTAGTATTGTAGGAGCACACTGGATTGTTATAATCTTTTATATGTATGCATATATAAGCTTTGTTAACAGGATGGTGGAACTCTTTGCTTTGTTCACTTTGCTGACACTCATTATAACCTTTGTCTGCCTCGGTCTATTAATCATCGCAGCTCATATTTTTATTGCAAGAATCACTACGGTTCAATAAATATTAAAAAACGCCCCTTCGAGTTTTTGTATATTTTCTGAGCGAGAAAGCACGAGTGACTGTGGAAAAGTTCTAAGTCTATCACAACGATTCCTGAGGGAACAGAGTTGTCATGTTCAAATGGTTGCCAGAATGGTTTTCTCACTGTTTAGGGGGGGGTAAGGGTGGCACTGTGAGGTAGTTGGTCCAAGGGACAACATATCCTACAGGAGTACATGGAATCAGTCTGGCACCATCCTAAGTTCATGCTGTCAAAAAACGTGCAGCATGACTTGAAGAAAACCACTTGCATTGTTGAGCAAGTTTTATTCAGGATGAGCTATTTTTAGGGACTACTCGCCCTTTCTGGGGAGTTGAAAATCCTCTTAACTTCAGTCACAGAATGGGGGCGCAATTAGCAGAGCCAAACGTATGGGTATTATCACTATGGGAGATCTCTACCCCAATGACGTCTTTTTACCAAATCCAACTGAGCGTGAGGGGGAGGAGACCCCACTACTGGATAAGCTCCTCTTCCACCAATTAAAGACGACCTGTAAGGCACTACATCTCACTTTTCCGGCACCCCCGGCAACACTACATTCCCTGCATAATTTATTGAGCACACCATCGCCGCGCAAACTTGTAACCAGGATGTACACTACCACACAAACTCACACACCATGTTCAGATCCTAGAGCGCTTATGAAATGGTGTCTAGACCAGGGAGATATCCCAACAGACTAGAAGTGGGCCCACTGCTGCTCTCAGACAAAATATCTATCTCCCAACTATAAGCTATGATTAATACATTTCAAATTTCTCCACAGATTTTATAGGACCCCTCTACAACTATTCAAAATCAACCTTAGAGATACCTCGAATTGTTGGAAGTGTAGACGGGAGGAAGCCGCTTTCCTCCATTTGGCCTGGGAGTGCCCCGCGGTCTCTGACTATTGGACAAAGGTATCTGAAACTATACATGAGGGTACAGGCCAGCCCATTGACCATACTCTCTTGGTGTTGCTTTTTGGCTAGGTAGCGCGGACACGTCCTGAATACCGTCCGTTAACGACAATGATGATTGTTCTTGCCAGACGCAGGCTCGCAATACATTGGGGAGCCTCCCGGGGTCCCAAAATCAAGGACTGGTTACATGACCTAGCCTACTGTTAGGAGCAGCTGACCCTTTACTGGGACCTCATGCCGACAGCATCCAGACCAAAAGATATCTGGGAACCTTTCACGACATGGCTTCAAGCCCATGATGCACCTTCAGACCCCGCTGTGTCACCACCCATCACAACTACACTGAACGAGGACCAGATTTCCGACTGACCAGACATTATGTTGCATATCGAGCTCTCGATAGGTAGGAGAATGAAGATCTGACGACGTGGCTGGTGTATTCAGTTGTAAGTCATACATAATGCTAAAGTAAGTCTGCCATTTCATGTACTCAGTCTAGATAATTCGCTGTAAGCACTGCTACTCCTCCCCGGGGCGGGATTCCCCGATCAACTATGGGGCAAAAATGCTACCTGCCTATGTACACTATATGAACTCTGTTGTCATCTATACTCCTGTTATATTTGTATGAATTGTGTATGATCTCTCCAATAAAATAATAAATAAAAAGTTAAATAAAATTAAAAAAACTTCAGTCACAGAATAAAAAGTAAATTTAGGAAGAGAACTGACTTTTGACCTCTGTCTCTGAAAGCAGAGAACATGCGACAAGATAATACGATTTAAAGGCAACTTTATTGCTCACAAAGTGAAAGAGCAGTAAACATGTATTTAAATCTTGTTATCTTGTCACATTTGCTGGTTTTCAGAGAGGTCAAAAGTCACTTTGTCTTTAAACTTCCTACATTTAGTTTTCTTTCTGTGAGTAAAGTTAGAAAGTTAATTTTGTAAAGTGAATTAGTGTTACAACTGAACTGTGCAAAGCAAGTTAAATGAAAGGCTGTAAGATGTCAGGCTTTTTAACACAACTCTGAAATAGCTAAGTGAACTGTTCAAACATTTCAAATATATTTCACTAGTTATGAAGACCCATTTTTGTAATTCTGTTGTGAAAAAAGTCTTTTTATGGGATCTAAACAAATTAGAACACTTTAGTTGGTGATGTACAAATTTTAAATATTTATTCTGAAACTCAATGTCCAGACATTGCTTAGGTGCTATTATCAGTAAAACTACATGTTAGCGGGAACGTTTTGTGGCTATCAATGAAAAACATGCTATCTGTAAATGACAGTGCACTACCACATTATGCTTTGATAATATTTTTATGAAAAGTGAGTTTTTAAACATGAACTGGGAAGTATTACTGCTCCTGTCCAGATGACAATGTTATTATTGAACTAAAAGGCAAGCCAGGGATCTTGTGTACCCTATTTAAGGCCTGATTCTTGATATACCTGGAGCAAACATTTAGCCTAGTAAATAAAGAATTATTTTGTACAGCAAAAACAGTGAACTTGCATATTTGAAGGTGCACTCTTATGTGATAAGAAAAAGGCGGCTCCATAAGACAAAACAACATTTGCCTAGGATCACACAGTTTGAGCCAGTTCACGGGTCAAGTACATTACAGTTAGGTTAAGTAGATTATTACAGTTACTAGACCTGAAGGTCACGTAAAACTTTTATGATTTTTCGAGCCCTGTGCAGTTCCTACTGACAAGTGGAAACTACAAAATAGAAGGTGTCACTAGAGTTTATCAAAAAGCTGTCGTCCATATCACCAGTTTAACATCACTGAAGGCTTAACGTGTTTATGAGTCAACAGAGGAAGAAAGTACTAAAAGGATTTGGGCAACGAAAATTGGTTACTAAAGTGGAATAACACATAGAAAAAGAGGAAAACACTATTTTTCTTTAAAGTTCATGTCTCCTAAAGGTGCCACCTGCAGAACTCAACCTGAATACCACAGCTAGTCCCATATAGTCTGAAGGAAAGAACATTGACAAGTAAAGAACATTGACCTGGAAGCAGCATCTTGAGCTGCTTTTTTGTTCCAGGACAGGATTGCAAGGCATAACTACTTGCACTCAATGGTTTCCAATAAACTGTTTAATGCGGTTTATATATCTGCAGTATTAAACCCAACCTGTAAAGAAACTTGGACCAAGTACTGACGTAAAGTCCAAATGTCTCAACTCCATTTTCTCCAATTTTGCAGAACCATTGACATGTCTGCTTTAGACGCAGATGTTGTCTGTCCTTATCTTTCCAAAAACCTCTGAAAGTGTCAAGTCACTCAATGACTTTGATAAAGAACACCTGATGGGACTTCAGTCAAAGGACAAGTTCCTTGTTATCTATTTCTCAAGGTCAGACAAAAACAATAATAAAAAGAATGTAGTGTTAATTGATGTGTTTTTTCCTTATTTGTTTATAAGAATGCGTCTTCGACTAGAATCTTGAAGCACATAGATTATGTCAGCCATTCCTAAGGTTAGGTCAGAAATTCACATCTTAGCACAATATGAAAGGGCTGTCACTTAACCACCCATCAAGAGAGGTTTTTCATCCCAGATTATTGCACAAGATACTGCCAAAGAAGATCTTAACTAACAGAGATGCTGCATCATTGCTCTCTATGCTGCTACTGAGCAGAATCCAAAAATGGAGCTGATGCAAAAGGTTTTTTCCCTTTGCAGAGAGCACTGCCTCCCGACTTCTGATAACCATAGTGTTTTGCTGTAACCAGGTATACAATACGTCAATTCTCCCGAAACAACTCTACATGCACATTATGCTACTCCATGCTCTCCTTGTGTTTCGCAAAAAAGTAAGTTTCGGTGTTAGACATTTCAGCTATGGTAGAAATTTGTATTTTATTCTCGTTCTTCGCAACATGCATTTGTGGCGTTTTAATATTATTCTGTGTAATTGCTTTAAATGTGCTAAGCAACAGGATGAGTCTGTTTAAATAAATTTGTTTTAGTAAAAGTACCTTTTTCTTAGTGCAGTTTGTGTGTGATATTGTAAGGAACAAAATTGAATCCTTCTGTAACAATGGCATCCTTAGATCCCTCTTTAGCAACTCCTAGTAAACTAACAGTTTTGACGCCACTTCAACTATTTATTGGTTGGGGTTCTGTGTGACTACACTAACCTACCTTTTACATTCAATTGTTGATGCACTGAAATAAGTTCACTCCACTCGTGTCACCTGTGGGTGTGAAAACAAACCGATTATAGCACGTTACAATGCGTGCTAATACCACGCAGTAGGTTACAACGCGGTTGTTACAACGAACGCGTTTCTACCATACGTGGCTTTACATCGCAAGTCGTTTCTACGACTTGCGCTAGGTGGCGCGCTGGACTTAGGAATAGTATAAATTAGTATTCCTACTCCAGTTAGCGCAACAGCAGGGAAGGTCTCGCACGCCACCTGGCGCACGTCGTAGAAACGACTTGCGATGTAAAGCCACGCATTGTAACGACCGCATTGTGACCTACCTGCGTGGTAATAGCAGCGTTGTAAGCTCTGTTTCCCAAACAAACATTACAGATATAAGTCAAAGTCTTAGTTTAAGCAACAGTACCAACTATGTTTTTTTTACATAAACCATGCATGTGTTGTTGTTCAAATTCAAGGCCCCTCTTCTTAGACCACAATGTCCAGGGCCAGGAAATACATTTTTGAGCTCCAAAACAAAAACCACCGATATGGTAGTGTCTTATGGTGTTCAGTTGACAGAAGTAGAACTCTGTGCTCTTCTGATCGTCATGAAAGAAGAGAGCAGCGGTTCTTAATCTGTGATTCGAGGGTCCCATGGGGTCCCTCGACACCTACTTGGGGATTCACAACTGCTTAGACATTTATATAATGTTCACAGATTAAAAAAGGGTATATAAAAAGCAAAACGTAAAGCTGAACATTTTAAAATGCTCTATAAATGTGAAGGAGTTTGAAATTAGAGGATAAAAATTAAGTACAGAGGACCTACGGGGGACTGAAAAAAGTAAACGGCGGCAAGGGGAGATGTGGGTGGGGGATAGAGGTATTGTATGTTCAGACACTTGCAGAGTAACAGTGACACTCGGAGCGTACACAGAAAAGGGTAGACCGTACAGGTATCAATCTGAATCACCATCCAAAACAGTGGTGTCTAGAGTGAGTAAGTAGTCCTGTAGGGGTTGCCAAATATCTTTGGGCTTAGAGCGAAAGGGTTGCAATGGAGTGAACACCTGCTGGTAGTATTGCTATATATTATATCTTTCAGCCATTCATCAATGAAAGCTACCCCAACAAACAGCCATGCGGATTTTAGCCAGTAAAAGCGCAATGGCAATGAATGGTTGGGACTCGGAAGGAAGAGGTTTAACATAACCCAAAAGAGTCACAAGGGGGTCAGTGTCAATCTGGAATCCAGGCATTGCATAGATCAAGGCCAGTATCTGGAGCCATATTATATGTATTTTATACAATTTAATTTTTAATTGTAAACTACAAATATTTAAAAAGAGAAAGGTTTATCTATAATGGAAAGAATTTGGATTTTAATTTATTAAGAAAAACATAAGGGGATGGTTGGCATTAGGTTTATAAAAAGGAGCTAAATAAAATGAAAGTGTAAGCGACAGAGAGCATTCTGTTAAGGTGATAAAATATATATATTATATATATAAAAACAATCCTAAATGTATATTGGTGTCCAGAGAGGAGCGGGCACGGACTCCGAAAATAAAGGGCTCCAATATTTATTGCTCAGTCATGTCTGCGACGCGTTTCGGCCACCACGAGAGGCCTTGATCATATATATATATATATATTTTTTTTAAATCAAAGACTGGGCTTAGTTCTAGAATTAGTGTGAGAAAGTAATCCTTTTTGCCCTGGTCACCCCCATTTTTGATTGATAATGGTGGTACGAGACTGACTGTGCCCTGCAAAACTAGGTCTTCACAAACTGGGCATAATAGAAATGTTCAAATCCCCCACCGAATACTAAGTTGATTGTGACATCCAAGTATGCCAACCATTGTTTGGAGGAAAGGTTACGAGGCACTCTGGATATGAAAACAGTTTAATATTACTTGCAAATCTCTACAGTCAAATTAATTTAACTAAATCTGTAATGGATTGAGAATGCAAATCACCTGCTCTTTTTATCATACTTCAGATTTTATTTAATTCACTTCAAAGTAGCTTTTGCGTTACAATGCTCTTGGCAGTGGGAATTACCCCCCCCCCCCCATATCATTGAGATAACGCCACCTAACAAAGCACGTCACTTTATCTTATTTTGTCCACTTTATGAAGGCCCAATAAGTACCTTTTATTCCTTTGTTGCGCCAGGTAGAGATCAGGCAATACCGGCCTGCAAAAGGAGTTTTGCAAAAACTAAAAACGATAGAGATGTGGTATGCAGTGCTAAATTTGAATAGGAATGCAATACGGATTAGAAAAAGTTATGAGCTTCTAAATTTTAACTAAATTCTGATTTTAAGTGAAAATTAACCTTTTCAGAATTTAAGAGGTCATTTCATGTAATATTTTATGTCTTTTATTAATCCTTAATGGTTTTATTTTGAATTTTATTCATGTTATGTGGTACATGCTTGTTATGGTATTTTGCCAAAATAAAGATGCGCTGACTGACTCGGATTGTGCCCTGGGCTCTGCTAAAAAGGCCCAGGGCCAGTGCTCTGATTAAAAAGGTATATCGTAATTATGGTAATTAGGTATAATTAACCTATATATCCCTAGTATATAATAGGGCATGGAGGTTTAGAGGCCCAGTAGAATTCTTGCACTGGAGTGTGTACTGCTGTGTTGCCTGCCGTCATTTTTAAAGCCAGCCCTGCTTTGCACACTGCCTTCAAAAGTAAATTCTATACAAATTCGACTTTGTAATTAAAGATACTTCCAAAGTGGTAATCTACCTTATTGTTACATATAAGTCACCCCCAATGTAGTCTCCGCTAGGTGCCCCAGGGGAGGGGTGCCATGTAACTATAAGCAGGGACATTATGAAAAATGTTTTATATGCCCTAGTGAATAAAAACTGCCAATGTAGTCTTTCCCCATTGTAGCATTTTAGCTCCATAGGTTAACATGAGAATACTGTAATACAGTGTTATTAATTGGAGAGAGTTAAAATAAGATTTCAAGGACTCAAAAGACTGGTAATGATAAATCCAACAAATTGTCATGGTTGAATTTATCATAACTAATACAGAAAATAAGTTATAGGACTTTATTTTCTGGGAGTCAAAATCCAGTCTTCTAGCAGCCTCTCCAGGCATAGCCAAACTGCTCTGATGAGGTGATAAGTGGCCTACATAGAGACAGAGGTTATCTGATGGGGGGGGGGGAGCAGTCCTATGTCAAAACTATAGTGTATATTATTCCAATGCGCAGAGCCTATCAGGGATATAGGAACTACACTACAGACCTTCAGGAAGAAGTTACAGAAGTCTGGAGCAACTTTTGGAAAAAGATTCATAAGTGAACCGACCCAACGTCGAGTCAAGTCACCTACGTTAAACTGCGACTCAACACTTCCGGGAGTTAACTGGGGGCTTCCCCTGAACCAAGCCGGTGAACCTGCTGAGTTTCCAGCCTGACGTAGTGCCTTGCTTGCTGTCGAGAGAAAATCCCTTTGGGCGTCCTGCTGTGGAGGGGGATTCAGCTTAAAAAAAAAAGGGGTAAAACCATCCAGGACAAAAGAATCAGATGTGTCCCATGTTTCCTGTAATGCGACTATATGACAAGACCTTATTCTTGCTAGCCACGGATCATCATCTTTTGTGGCCCTAAGACCCACGATATTCCAGGACATTAGTTTAAAACGTGGTGTCCCTAATTGGGTGGAGTCGGACTTCCACGATGTACTAATGACTTCCACTGGTAACGAAAGACACCCTATAGTTTCCCCTCCTTCAAGTAAGGCCGTCTGTCAATCTATACTGTCTCGGTCCCTCAGTGAGGCAAATCTATTGTCAAGGGGAATGGCTGTGCTTACATTTGGGCACTGGTAAAGGATCAAGCTTAGTAATAAAACGCCTTTGACGTGGCTCCCCTGTAGGATAGAAGAAATGAAGGACAACCTTGATTCCGGTTTTAAACACTTGTCTACAATAGCTGTGGATCATGGCCTTTGTATGTGTCAGGTGAGTTAGATTAACAACAATGCAGTCACCCACCCTATCTTTTTTCATGGTGGATTTAACCTAGCCCACTCTTCTGGCTATGATAACATATGGTGATATATAATGGCCATTTACTATTGTGTTGTCACACCAGTGGGTGACTGTGTAGCAGATCTATTGTGGACTCCCTTGTACCCTGCTAAACCGATGGGACACCTGTCAAAACGGCCACTAAGGTTGCTGACCCCAGGGGTAAATCTAAGAGATCACTCCTCCCTTCCATCATTGGAGGGAAACGGGTAGGGTAGGAGCCATGAGGATGGGGCCGCAAAGCATTACAGGGAGTCAGCCTTATGGGCGCCTTGGGGCCTCTGGGGTGCCTAGGGGCCTCTGGGGAGCTGCGGCTATACCACCCCCCTCTTCCTCCTCATTATTCGGCACTCCCGAACTTCTATGCGATTGTATACCTTCCTGTGATGATTGTTTGACCCCCTGGCCTGGGCATAAGATAACTCCATGGCCCAAGAGCGTACAGCCATTTGTTGAGGGGGCTGAGGGTGCCGGCCCAACCATCTGCTTTGAGCCCGCACCCCTAGTCACCTCCACCGTTACTGCCTCCGGGTTTTTCAATAGATGTCACAATTGTAGCTCAGTAGACTGAGTAAGCACAACTTCCATCTTTGCCAAACGTGAAATAATAGGTGTGAAGAGTGACTTTAACAGATCTTCGATTCTAGGTAACAAATTAACCACACCCTGACTCAGGTCAATCTGATCTAACACAACTTAACCAGCAACCTTCTTAGGTATCTGCACAGTTTTTTTCCCTCCTCTTCTCTTCCTTTTTACTGGAGGTTCGGGCATAGTTGTAGCTTCTTCTTGGTTACCATCAGCACTGCCTAATAAATCGGTAGCATTGATCATAGTGGGTGCCATTTCACCTGTATCTTTCGTTTATACAGGGTCAACAAGAGTCAATGGGTCCTGAGAATGATTGATAATTTCCATCAAGAGTCTCCTTTCAGTCAAGGCAATTTCATTAGACAAAACATTTGCCGCCTTAGCAAAAAAAAAAAAAAAAAAAAAAAAGTCCAGGGTAGTTACTGTGCTCCCCCCCTCCGCTACCTCCCCCGACGTGCACATGGCTTGCTTCCTCTTGCCTATTTGTTTCAGACAGCCGAAATTACAGGAAATTTTTCAAACTTTTCAACGTGTTTTTGAAGGTGTTCGGGGTGCTTAATTGGTTTAACCCCATTTGGAGAAGCAAAGGGAGAGATAATAATGTAGGGAGGAAAATAAAATAAAAAGACACTGTAGCCTGTCAAAACTATATTTTGCTCCTTTTCAGGGGCCAAAGGGGGTGGTCCAGCCCTGCCTCTGTCAGCCGCAGACAGGACTGCTCATGGCAAGGTCACGCGCCCGGCGCACCCCACACAGCGGGGGCCCAAAGCAAGTGAAATAGGCACCTCCGGGTGCAAAAAAGCAGTGTGGGTGGCTTGCCGTGGCCAACACTAGGCCTTGAAGTCCTGCCACACACCTCTATCTCCTCAGAAACGGACTCCCGTGCAGCGGGGGCCGAAAGCAGGTGAAATAGACGCCTACGGGGCGAAAAAGCAGGCACCCACTGGGGCTTGGAGTCCTGCCCCACACCTTCTCTCGCTCTCCTCAGAAACGGTTCATACTTATCCCTACTAATAATCCACCTTCTAACAATTCAGATTAGTAAGATATTTAGACAAGCATTTGCAATGCAATAGGTCTCGCATTTATGCGGTTTCAGCTATTGACATTGTAAATGACAATGCCCTTTATTAAAGTTTTGGTTTTCAAAGTATAAATAAAAGGCATTGTCATTTACAATGCCAATTGCTTAAACCAGCGTAAATGCGAGACCTATTGCATTGCAAATGCTTGGTTTCTTTTGTCTTAAGCACTCCTTGAGAGCGCATTTGTTTTTTAGCTGTCTCCCTAGTGTGCTTCTCCTTCTCACTCTGTGTTGCTCTCTTCCCCATGAGCTTCACTCACTATCTGTTATGCGCTTGCCTCCATATGCCTTTCACCCCCCACCCCAGGGTTGCTTCCCTCACTCCAAGCTCCATGTTGCTTATTTGCCTATTTGTCCCTCCCGCCCCACCGGACTCCAAGCTGCTCTTTCTCTCGCCCATTTGCTTTCTCCATAAAGCCCCCACCCACTTACCCCTCTGCACCACCGCACCTGCGCCCTTCATGTTGCTTCCACTTCCAGGCAGTAATCAGTTTGAAACTGTACATATTTTAGCTTTTTATTCTGGTGAATCTGCACGGTCTACACAGATGTGTAGACCGTAGTAATGCTGTTAACAGACTGCCCCATAACTACGGACTCAGGCAGCTTAGTTTGAAAACACGAACACGCCAAGCTGCAGTATCTGTGACCCAGTATGCGCGGTCTGCTTTGGGAAAAAAAGTATTTGCCTCAATTAACAGAAAACCGGGCACTTGCATCTCAGCAGCCCTGGCTTTGAAGCATGGGAGAAACAACTACAGCTCTTTAGGTTAATTTACCGGAAGCAGCAATACGTGTGCAGCCTGCAGTCACCGGTTTCAATCCGAGAAGCTAGGAAACAACCTTACTTTTTACATTAATATAATTGTTTGATGTATACAAATCTGTGTTTACGAGACACAGGTATTACCTTCACTTTCCTCCTTCTGTTTATTTGCTCCCCTGTGAAATGGATCCAAAAAAGAAAAAGCTGTCGGCATTGTGCGAGCACACGCACTGAATAACGAGGCTTGACCCAAGGGAGGTGGCAACAGGAGCACACCGAGGCACATTTTAAATAAGCTGTCGCCGTTGTGCGAGCGTGCGTACATATCTCCTGTCCTGCGTGCGCGCAGACAGGGAGGGAGAGAGGGAGCGAGCCAAGCCCTACGCACGTGAACATCCCCGGGCACATGCATCTCAGCAGCCCTGGCTTTGAAGCATGGAAGAAACAACTACAGCTCTTTAGGTTAATTTACCGGAAGCAGCAATACGTGTGCAGCCTGCAGTCACCGGTTTAAATCCGAGAAGGTAGGACACAACCGTACATTTTACACTAGTATAATTGTTTGAAGTATACAAATCTGTGTTTACGATAAACAGGTATTACCTTCACTTTTCTTCCTCTGTTTATTTGCTCCCCTGTGAAATAGATCCAAAAAAGAAAAAGCTGTCGGCATTGTGTGAGTGCGCACACTGAATAACAAAGCTAGGCCCGAGGGAGGTGACAACTGGATCACGCCGAGGCGCATTTTAAATAAGCTGTCGGTGTTGTGCGAGCGCGGCAAGCAGAAGGCGTGTTAACGCGAAATCAATAATACGCGTGAACATGTCCTGTCCTGCAACTTCAGCTAAAGCCGCCGTACGCGTTCACAGCTGATGTCTTTTAAGCGCGTGCACCTATCCTGTCCCACATCGCTAAGCAAGTCGGCAACAATAGATCACGACTACGCGAGCAGCGTATGGCGATGCATCGCTAGGCGAGACCTAAAAAACTAATTACGGAACGTATAAAGGTTGCATAAAGGACATAAATGAAAGAACACAATTAACATTAAATGTTACATACAGTAAGGAAAAATAAAGTGCTGACAGAGCCAAAAATTCTGGTGCTGGCTGGTGTTAAAGCCTCTGTAACTCTTTATTAACAAGCATTGGCATAGCCAATAGGTCTCGCTTTTGGGACTTTATAAGTATTTAGTGATGCAGCACAATATCCTTGGTGCAACAACATTAACTATTGCATGGTTAAACACTTATAAGGTCCCAAAGGCGAGACCTATTGGCTATGCCAATGCTGGTTTCCTCCGCGTCTAAGCTAATAATGCTCTTAAACTGCCAAGTCGCATCTCAATGTTTGACTTGAATGAAAACTCAATTATGTTGAGTTCAGTGTAGGCCACAACGGTGTGTGAGACGCAGAGCTGCGACCAAGTATAAATCGCACTGCAAATAAACAAAGCGTGGAAAACCCATAAAAGTCGGCTGTGTCTAATGCTGAAGTCTGAGAGTACTAGTGAGCAGCGAAGTGAAGTAAACAAACAGGAAATCTACTAATATTACACAAAATCTTAATCCAGCAATTGAAATATGTCTAAGTTATGAACATAGTGGTGGCTCGCAGCTTGGCTTCTCGTTGGACTGTGCGTGCATCTGCTTTCACACGTGGCCTGGGCAGTGTATTTTCACACGCAGGTAACATACCTCTTGAAAAGAAATGGAATTTGTAGTGCTTCAATGAGTCATCCTTACAGGGCGAAGAGGAGCAATTTAGTCGCAAACTGACTCCAGGTTCATTGTTATGTTGCTGCGGACGCTCAGGGGCACAGCATTGCCATCACTTTTACTTCACTGAGGCAGTTACGGCTGCGGGAACGGCTGAGAATCGGAGGGGGTGCGGATAGAAATAACACGCGAGTGGTGATGCGATGCTGAATAAGACAAGCCTGGAAGTTGTGTGCGCGTGCTAAACCGAAATAAAAAAAAAAAAAAAAAAAACACACGAGTGGTGACGCGATCTGTGGTGGGAGAGGGGGAAGGAATTGAAGCGCAAGCAAGGAAGGCGGAGAGAGGCACGCAAGGCTTAAGTAGCCTTGACAGAAACCAACATGGCGGCTGTGCGCGTTCACGCGCGTGAACGCAAGCTTGAGGCCAGCAAAAGCCTCTGGTAGCACTTTCAAAAGTCACTCACTAAATTTCTCGCAGCGCGTGCCCTGGCTCAGCGAGACCTAAAAAGGCACTTAAAACGTGCCCGGCTGTGCGTTAGGATGTCTGCATACGCATACCCAGATGTCTTTGAATGTTTCTGCAATTATGTTTTACAGAAACATTTAAAGATGGCCATCCACGTATGAACATGAATGTGCACACAAAGGCAGCAATCTTTGAATGTCCCCGTAATAAACTTTACAGAAATCTTCCAGAAAAGTGTTGGGATATTTTCTCTACAATCTCTCTCACTTCTTAACATTCTCTGGTGTTTGGAGAAACGCGGGCTTAGTCGAAGTGAAGAACTATATGTTAACAAGATTAATCGCTGATGGATTGTCTTGCAGCAGTTCCACCTTAGTGTGCTTCAACATTGACTACACAGCAGCCTACCTGTATATGTGGCGAGCTTTCATTATGTCCAAAGAGTTCCTGTAGTTCTGTGAATGGAATATTCACAATGTCTTCTACATCCCCAATAGTCCTCACGCCTGCAATTTCCAAAACTCTCCAGTTAAGTTCTTTATTGCTGGATTTCATCTCCTGGTTCCCCCTAAAGAAGCTTCAAGGTGTCGGCGGCGTAAATAACTTTTAGACATTTTTGACTTTTCACCACACAGACCAACTGTTGTATCTCGTTTACCTTCGCCCTCTGTCTAGGCACTATTAAGTGATTTTGTGCCCTTTAACAACAGTGATGTATGTAGATTGAAGTGCAAGTGTATTTCACCAGTGACAGGCTCAATATGGGATGGAATAAGCTTTAGTCATCACTGATTCTGGCAGGGATATTGTGGAGCAAGATAATTCTTCTAGACTTGGACATTTCTTTAAACTCTTTACGTGTACTTTACATCTATGTACTTCATAGATTTATCACCAATTAATAAGCCACGTGGATGTGTTTGAGAAGTCTCACTTCAATTTATTATGAATAACATCTCTTGCTGAATCTTAGTTTTTTCAACAGACTAGCCCAAATCTGTGTCATCTGAGATGTCAGGAAAATCTTACCAACTGGGATAGCCGAGTGTTCCCCTGTATGTTGTAATAAGGATGAATTGCTACTTCTTTGCTAGTAAAAAGAAAAACATGAAGCTAAATATTTACTGCCAAGTTGAAATTATTCTTTTTTATGTATTTATTTCAGATTTTTAAAACAATCTGGAAAAAAAAAAACAGTGCTGCATTGTATTATTGATACTTTCATAAAGATAGGATGGGGACAAGTTTCCCAGGTGAAGGTGGTGAAGCAGAAGGGGCAGCCAACACCAGACATCCACATACATACATACAATCACCACCTGAAGAAATGTCGCAAGCGACTGAGCTAAATGTAGTTCTTAAATTGGCACACTAGCTCCTGGAGGGGCAGGCGGGTGTGGGAGGTTGATTGGCACAGTTAATCCAGTTTCAGTGTTGTCTATCGCATAGGGGGCTGTATCAATTTCCTCTGATGTGGTGGAGGCAGACCGGTCTCCCGGTAATGTGTCATAGCCACCCAACTTGACTAGCATATCACCCCAGCACTCCAAGTCCCTCTCTGTATTGTTATCCGTGCGAACCCGCCGAAGCCAGCAGTCCTCTGCCGCCGCCCGTTCCAGGATGGAAGTCTGCCCGCCATTTAGACTCTGTTGGCGAGATAGAGCTTGCCCAGTGTATGGCAATACATCACTGCACAAGTACTAGACCCAGCTGAGCAAATCTGTACAGCATTTTCTTCCCTTTCTTGGGGAGACAAATGCAAAAAGAGCAATTGATGGACAGAATGCAGAACAAGGTCATACATTCACCCCAGTACAGGGGAAGACGCTTCGTTGAGTACCAAGGCGCAAGGAACTTGGCCCCCATCAGAACTTCAAGTCCCAGGACTGCACGGGGCTCACGCCAGCTGCCCTACCTCCGCCATATCTCCCAGCAGCAGCTATTTAATTATCTACGACACCCGCCTAGCGGAACGCGCGCGGATGCGCTGGGCGAAGCCCTGGCCAAGGGCGGGCCCGTCTAAGCCCGTCGTAGCCAGGAGGAGGCAGGGCTGGGCCACGGCGATAACGCCTTAGGCTCTGTCTAATACACCTGATTGAAGCCTGTCTCGGATCAAGCATACCATCAAGAGGTGAGAGGTAGTGGGGGTCACTGTACTGATTAACGATAGAAATGTTGTTGTTTGCCTGGGAGGTATATATCGGTCCCTTGGTTCCTCCACAGTTGGGATACTCACAAACTTTATTGCGATGAACAAAGGAAGAGTTCTGGAGGACAAAGGGGCAGGGAAGTTAAAAGGGACACTTGATGCGTTTTTTGTAAGAGCTGAGTCGGCCCTATGCCACGAAATTCTCGTGGTTGAGAAAAGACTCTCAATGGACTCTGTGACAGCACAGAAGAGGTCGTCCATGGGGGCCACCGTATTGGTGAGATCTCCGAAGTTACTCACCCCGGGAGTGAAAGAAGGAGAGAATACGCCACACAGCGAGGCTGGGACTATTGATGCCGAGGATGAAGTATCTGAGCTCGCGTCGCAGGGGGTGAGCGCAGATACAGGGGAAAATCCCATATTGGAGTTCCTTCGAGACAGTCATGACCAAATTGAGCACACCACGGAGAAGAGGCTGTAGGGTGTGGAAATTAATATGGGATCATTACCACTCCATGGGGCGGCTTTATTGGCGGGAGGGTCGGCACAAGTAGATATATTGAAGGTAAATGAAACGACCATATGGGGAGTAGGGGAGGTGGTGACTCGATCAAAAAGGGCGCTTATCGATAAAAGCGGGTCGAGCAGCGTACTTGTTCTAGCAAGTGATTCCCCAGTACTGGCGAAACGCTCAAGAGGGGGGAGGAGGGGTGGGGGGCGCAATAGGGCCAATGGTAAAACTAACAAAAAAGATCTATCAAAAGAGGGAAGGAGCATAGGCACCCAAGCACTTGGGGGGGGAAATCATATTGCACTAACTGCAGAGGGGTAGAAAGCGGGGATGGGGCCGATGGCGCATTCTGGTTGAGGCTGGAAACTACTAAATTGCCATCTAGCTCCACTTCGTGAGAAAATTACCTCCCTTGAAGAGAAAGTGTCCTCTTTTTTAGCACAGAGTAAGGGTCAAACCAGCACAGTGGCCCCTACTATTTCCCATAGCACAGAGGTGGCAGATAGGCTGATCACGGCTAGACCTGCACGATATAGTGATGGGCCGGAGTGGGGGGCAGGGGGGGGGGGGGCAGGGTGAAACACAGCCAGATCGACAGCAAAGGGAAAGGGAGGGTGCCAGGGTTAGCGTTCATGCAGAGCGGACGAGGGTTGACACTGACAGTGAGGATAGATCGAGAAGGGAGGAGATGGCCACAAATTGGAGGAAAAAAGGGCAGGTAGGGCATCCAATAAATCCACCGATGAGCTCGAGGGAGGAGGGGAGGGCCTGGGGGTTAGTCCTGGCATTGCACAGTCCATCGCGCCCGATGGCCCCTTGTGTGTTAGGAGTTCAAAGGATCTGCCTGTTCTTGATTTATTGCCAGCAGCTAGCCCATACACCATAGTCATGAGAGGGGTTCCAGCCCCCACCGTTACTCGAGAAGAAACTACCCAGATGCTCATCAATAAAGTAGCCCATTGGTTAAGTAGAAATGCCCAATTTAACCTAGCGAATTATAGGCACATTTTAATGGCGAGAAGGGTTTCATGGATTGGCGGGACTAGGAAGTGTTTCGCGGGAGATACTGTGATTTTAAACTTCAGATTCCCGGGGCTGGTCCAGGACCTCCTTGCCCATTCCAGGGGTGGCTCCTGGAGGGGTGGGGGGGGGGGGGGGAGATGCAGCCATCCAGCTACTACCACTGGGTTTCTTTTATAGGGATCCAAGGAGAGGAATATCAAACGCGAAGGACTGGCGCGAGCTCAGGGGGAGTGCGGGAGCAGGGCCTCCGCTTGTCTTAACTAATCATATTGCTGCATTGGTAAACACTCTGGGACTAGATGACATTGATTGACTCAATGGAAGTATTTGCATGGGGGAGGGTTCCGCTGAGGCCATTGATTTTCCCAGTTATGTGGGTGGAATCCCCTTAGTAACATCAGGGAACACCTTAATCACCACCCACGGGGAAATAGCCTGTGGTACCTCTCATCCCATAGAGAAGGCCCATATATTACAAGCAGAGTCCGCGCTCATAAGCAACCCGATATTGGCCAGCTCAGTCATTTTAACCGAGGGCTCCATAAAGATCATTTCGTGAAATATAGCGGGACTCTCGGCTAAGTTAATAAATAGTGACTGGCTGGTATATATAAAAAATGTCCAGGTCATATGTCTGCAGGAGACATGGGAATGGGATAGGGACTCGCTCGCTTTGGAAGGCTACAAAATGTTTTTTGTCCTGGCACAGAAACGACTTGTGGGCAGAGCTAGGGGAGGACTCGTCACATATGTGGATCTTAAACTTAAGGGGAGATGGGAAGACCTGTGTTGGGATTCTGGCGTTCTACAGGGGCTAACACTATGCATGAGGGGACAGAAGATACTCCTTGTAAATTTTTATAATGCAAAACAAGCGGGATTCCCATTAAATAGCCTGAAAGAATTAGAAACTAGATTGGCGGGGGAGGTGGACCAGGGAGGGCGTACGCACCAGTTGGTGCTCGTGGGGGACTTTAACTGCCACCTTTGTCACAATGTAAAAATAACTAGATGCGGTGATTGGTCATCTTGCCCACTGGAAAAGGGCCCCCACTTAGAACATTCAAAGGAGGGATACGAGCTAAACAAGGTACTGGGAATTTATGCCCTTCAACACATCATGGACCTGTTAATAGGAGGGGTACGGAGCTGGGTCCATCCAACCTTTAAAGGGAGAGGCTGTGATTCTTTCATAGATTTTATGTTTGTATCCAACATATTGAAGCAGGCGGTACTGGGGTTTGACATAGAACCGAGTATCTTTAGTGATCATAACCCCCTTGTAATTGCACTCATTGAACTTAGCGTGACTAGCCCACAAGAGAAGAGGGGTGCAAATGGGGTTCTAATGGCGGCTGACCAAGGGAGAAGACCCAGATGGGCCCATATGAATGTTGATGCATTTTATGGTGCACTCATGGCGGATAAACAGCAGAATGTCTGGAGGTATTTGAGCCCTACAGTAGAAAGGGTTGACCTAGTCAAGGCTTACGAAGGGGTCACAATGCACATTAACAGCTTACTCCGGAATAATCCCGGGAAAAAGGGGTCAAATGAACATGGTTGCTTCGATCATGCTTGTTCTAGGGCCCTGAGAGAGTTTAAATTGGCACTGAAAACTCTCCCCAGGGATAAAATGAGGGCTGCCGCCTGCCGGGGCCTATACAAAGAGGCTGTTGAATGCCGTAAAACTGCCCTGCAACGGCAGGCATGGGAGAATTTGAGGGAAGCAGTAGATACAAAAAGTAGGACGGCATTTTGGAAAGTTATTAATGACCCATGTTTCCAAGATAGGGATAAACCCAAGATCGTAAATCACATCCTGCCGGAGACTTGGTTCGTGCACTTTAATGGCCTGTATAATCACTGTACCGAGGAGAACCACCCAGCAAATGAGGAGGGCTCCGGGAGAGTGGGACATGCAAACTTCTCACTGAGTGAAATCAAGGCGGGCATAGAGGGCCTGTCTAGAAACAAAGCGCCCGGTCCAGATGGGGTCCCCCCGGACTGGTTTCTTAGCCAGGTGCACTTGTGGGCCCCGATACTGACTAGGGTCATCAATGCCGCAGTAAATACGGGTATGCCTGCCTCATGGTCAACTGCAATAATTGTGCCAATCTTCAAAAAAGGAGACAAGGAAAGTCCATCTTGCTATCGACCCATCTCCCTTATAGACGTGACTGTGAAAGTTTTAGGCAGGGCCATTCTAAATCGCCTTTTAGATTGGGCAGAGGAAAACAAGATTATTACCAACACGCAGTATGGTTTTAGAACGGGACGCTCCACTGCTGACCAATGTCTTAACTTGTACCGGTTGACTGCCAAGTACACGGTAGCAAGTCAAGAGACTGTGTACTTGGCTTTCATGGATCTGACGGCAGCTTTTGATAGAGTGAATCGAAAGAAATTATGGGAACTCATGGAAGAGCTGGGAGTGGATCAGGCCCTAGTAAATATATTGAGATCTCTACACTGGAACACGCAAGCCCAGATTAGGTAAAATGAACAGGGGAGCATGACCGACCAATTCCCATGCACAAGGGGAGTCAGACAGGGTTGTATTCTGGCACCCTTTTTATTCACCTTGTATATAAATGGCCTGGAGAATGCATTGGTGAAACTGGGAGTCGACACACCCAGGATAGGCACCAGAGGGGTCCCGGTTCTACTTTATGCAGACAACGCAGTTCTCTTGGCCCGGACCCCTCTGGGCCTTCAAAGACTGTTAGATGGGTTTGTGCAGTTTATGGAGAATTTGGATCGGTCTGCAAACCTTGCCAAATCGTACATCATGGAGGTAGGGAAGCCGCCCAAAAAGAAATAAGAGTACATGATTGGGGCACACCATATAGAAAAAGTTCAGTCTTTCTCATATTTGGGAATGCGGGTTGACACCAGGCTCAATTTTAAACCTCTGTTAGAGGAGAAATGTCGCACCCTAACTAGAAGTACGGGTGCGATTATGAACTTCGCTCACAGGTTGGGCCGCTGGTCTCCGGACCAGATTTTGAAACTTTATAATTCTATATGCTGTGCCAAACTACTCTATGGTAGCGAAGTATGGGGATTTACTGACACAAAAATTCTTAACATCGAAGAGAACAAATTTCTCAGGAGATTGTTAAAAGTCCCCAAGAGTACCTTGTCAACCATCATTCATGAGGAATTGGGTGCCATGTACATAAATGATCATTTGAAACTAAAGCCCATCAGCTGCTGGATCAAAATCTGGACAAACCCTGAGGCCACTTTGACTAGGGAAATCATTAATGATTGTTTGCTCCGAGAAAAAGGGAAGACCATTCCATGGTTAAAACTATGTAAAGGAATCCCTTGAGGCCCTGGGCCGTCTAGACCTCTTTATTGACCCCATGAAATTGTTGGCCAAGGACAAGGAGTGTGTCAAGGTGGAGTTTCTGAACTATTTGGGTTCGTGTAGGGAAGAGAATGAGATTAGAAAACCCACAGTGAGATCTTACCTTTTAACTAAATCATGTCTGAGCATTGAATCTTATCTTTGTCTTATCCACAATGCCCAAGATAGATTTTTAATGACACGTTTTAGGCTGGATCTACTACACTACAGCCTAGCGGTGCCGGCAGGTTTTACGAGGACGGTAGAACAGAAGGTCCCCGCAGCTGCGATCAACGATCTCCGCAGGATACCCTTCATTTTGTACTGTTATGCCCTTTTTATATGTACCCCAGAAGGCTTTTATTTTTTTAAACAGAATTTTAAAGAAGGCAGGGTTTAGGCAGGCAAAGGTGGCTCTTTTGTATCTAAAACTCTCCTCTGAGATTTTAACTTTGTATTGTATGGTGAAATTTTTACGGTTGGCAATGCGCCTTACAAGTACCATTGGGTTGGTATAAATAGCCTGTGGCCTGCCCCTAGCACTATCTGAAAACTGTTTTGTAAAAGACTTGCGTGGAGTTGGGGGTACTATTCTAGCGATGAAATGTTAGTGAGTTCACCTTGGCCATTGTGTTTTTATGGTAATGAGAGTGTTTATAAATGTATTGTCTCTCTTTTAACCTGTGCTTTTATGGTATTGTTTTTTATGATGCCGAATAAAGTCTTGTAAACTAAACTAAACTAAACTAAAGCACCCCAGTACAGAGATCTGGGCCTAAATCCATCGTTTTTTTGCACATCATGCCAGTCCAGTTTGGACCCAGCCATATGCAAATCAGTCTTGACCCTGCCCCAATGGGACCAGTCCAGCTCGAACTGCCAGGCCAGGTCCACTCTGGACTGGAAACAATCCTCCTAGGACCAGTTTCGGGCTTTCAACCCTCATCAGCCAGGATAGCTTGACTCCAGTGGCATGGAGAGCACGGGACCCACGCCTGGGCATACCCGTCCCACTAGGGGTGACAAATGCAAAAAGAACAATTGATGGTCCTGCCTGGACTGGAAACAAGCATCCGTGGGCCCCGTGGTCTCCATGCCACCGGAGTCAAGCTATCCTGGCTGATGAGGGCTGATTGCCCGAAACCGGTCCTAGGATGCCTGTTTCCAGTCCAGGGAGGACCTGGACTGGCAGTTCAGGCTGGACTGTTCCCATTGGGCGCAGGGTCAAGACTGATTTGCATATGGCTGGGTCCAAACTGGAATGGCATGGTGAGCAAAAAAACAATGGATTTAGGCCCAGATCTCTGTCCTGGGGTGAATGTATGACATTGTTCTGCATTCTGTCCATCAATTGTTCTTTTTTCTTGGGAAGAGGCAGCAGTCCCAGCAGGCAGCGTCCGGGTATAAGCTCTACTCTAACCTTTGTCACTCTGCGCACTTCATGCAATGCCTCACCCCAAAAAGTTTGTAGCTGTGCACAGGTCTATGCTACATTTTGAAAGTCCACAGGAATTACACTACATCTAGTGCAACTTGTTGGTAGAGTAGGATAAGCCCTATGTAAGCGCTGTGGCGTCATGCATCTTAATAAGCAGCACATTCTCAATTTGGGACATGATGAAGGTCTTTAAATTGTCTAACTTAAAGAGTTTAAACAACATTCCTGAGCATTTTGTCACCTGTAGGTCTTATAATCGAGCTCCCAAGATATTGTTGCAGGGATTCTGCTCATGCACAGAACTATGCGCAGGAAACCAGGACCTCAGTGAATTGCGGTGTACCAAAAACTCACCTCAGAACCCAGAACCCCAATCCGACTAGCATCAGTGTCCCATTCGTTCTCCGTATCCTCTCGAAGCTACCAATGTATAGACAACCCAGAACAAGCGACTTAAGAGTACTCTCAGGAATGGTGGGAATCAGAAATACCTGTTCGTTATTCTCATATCAGTCCACAACAAGAGTAATCAGAGACACAGTAAAGTTTAAAAATGTTTATTTTATAAACTACGTGTCCTAAGATGCAGTACTTTGGCTAACATAAGCAGACAAATGATTAAAATTAAAACCATCAGCATTGTTACAATACCATAGAAAATGAAGGGAGAATTCATATTACAAATGATCGTGGAATACAACCACCCTCCCTTCACTAGTGAGCTAGTATTATACTAATAGAAGGTCTCTAGGTTTGAATGGGGAACCCCATACCGTAAAGATTAGCTTAGGTGAATCACATCACAGGATCAGCTTTGCTCTGCGCATGGAAAAGTTCATCTCCAGAATGTGTGTCTAATGCATGCAAACTGCAATATTAAAGGCTCTCGACTTTCAGATATTTGCAGCTGTGTGCGTGTTATGGCTAGAGCGTGGGCCGATCAACCTGAACTCAAAATCATACATTGTTTGGTGGCTCAGACTGTTTCTGCACATAATGTTCAGACCAAGGTCGCAGTGCACATCTAGGGATGTGAACAACTGACCGTTCTCATGTGAAGAAAAGGCAAGCAAGCAGTTTTCAAATAATAACATGTATCTGCAGTGTCGTGTACAAGAGCAGCAAAAGTGGCAAGATGGCGTTTCTAACATCTAAGGCGTTTATGCTAACATAGCAATGTATGTATCTAAAACGCTGCCTCCACTACAATATTTACCCTCGGTATGTTATACTTGCACCAGGATAACGTTACGCTCGTTGTGGGTTTTAAAGACTTTTTAACCACTCTGATATAATGTCATGATTTTCCAAAGGTATGCCAATACTTAGGGTCTGCAGAGTGACCTTCCAAGTCAATACAGGCAACCTGATGTTTAAAGCCCAGTTATATTTTACAAAATACTAATATTACCTTTGTCTTGAGATGCTCAGGAGGACAACAAGTTTATCAAGTGCATTTTCTTTCCACTAGAAAGTACGCAACAAAGAATCTCACAGACACTGAATGGCAGCATGGGTGTATTTTTTGGTACACAAGGATATTAAGAAATATCATCATAAACTCTGATAAACCTTCTGAGGTTTTTTGTGGCACATGCTAAACATAATTCATTGTATCAGAGTAAGACCATAAAATGATGCGCTTTAATGCTGTGACAGTTTTATGTGCCACAAAGAAAGCAACAGATGTGAAAGTGTAATATGAAATCAGTGAGCCAAAGTTGTATAATTTGTTGATTAAATTAGCCATAATCTATTAAAGCATTCAAACACAATTAGGAACATGTTGGCCAACGTCTTCTAGATTTCCTCGGAGTTCGGAATAATGATGTGGGGTGTATCACTTCAAACAGTGAAATGAGAGCTTCTGTTTTCAATCAGAGGATCTGGAAATATCGAAATAGATAAAGAAACAGGAGGTGAATTAATGGTGGTTCTTCACTTTTTATTAAGCCACCAAAAATGTATTTTTGGTCTATGTCCGAATTTGTGCAGCCAAATTGCAACATAAGCTGCTAGGTGTGATAAATACCTCAAATACATTGTTAGCTACAGAAAAATAAAATTCTGTTTCAAGCTGACAGTCAGAGGTACCTGAAAAGGTGGTACATATTGTTTTTATGAACTGTTGGCTTGTTTTGTGCTTCCAGAACCATCAGGCTTCTGCAGCAGTTCTTTCCATATAATCCTGAGAAAAATACCTGGTTCTCAAGACGAAGATTCTTCAGTCTTCTTGCATGGAACATATTTTGGCTCAACTCGGCTCTAGACTTTTTTTTTTTTGCAAATCTGTTTTTATTAAGTTTAGATTGTAGTACAGGAGTATATCGTACGGCATCACATTTCACATACATTGAGTCAGAGACTTATACAGGCTAGTAAATCAAGCCAACTGTCAAGAGGGGGGGGGACAACCTGGTGTCTGTTAGCGCGCCCACCGCCGCCCTCCTGAGATCCAGTCACTTCACCCTTAGTAGTTCCGATGTCATCTCGTGGGGAGGGGCCAACCCCACCACCCACCAGCCATTGAGCCGTACAAGGAAACTAAGCTCGCCTACGCAACTGAGGCGTCAGTAAAGTCGAAAAGGTTACATGCAATACAAAAGGGAGAACCCATAACAAAGGCAGCGTGTACATTGATGTGTATGGTGTGCTCCTACCCCCTGCCCGCCCCAACCCCCCCCCCCCTCGAACTCCAGGAGCACCCCTCCAAGCCCCAATGGGCGCAGATATCCCCAAGTGTTCCCAAACGCCTCATCTATGGACCAGTGATAATGGGGGCTATGCTGTCTCGCCAGCGAGACTGCCTACACTGCGCCGCCGCTTGCGCCATTGCCATCCTGCCTGGCCTCACACGTGCAGCCTGTGGTACCCTCCCCCACCGAGCGCCGAAACTCAGCAAGCAACTGTTCCCAGCGGTCCGCCATGGGCTCCCTCCGCAGCCCCAGTGTATCCTCCCTGCGGATGGCCGTCCCCTCCGCTCTGGCCCATGCCTGAAACGATGAACTCCAGGCCCTCGCGTGCGGCGGGTCGGGCGCCTTCCATCTCCTGGTAATGAGGCGCTTCGCCACCACAAGCCCCAGGTCCAGGAATCTGGACACTACCATGTCTTTAGGCGATCTGGTAAATTGGTGCAAGATGTGTTCGGGCCAGTCAAAGGGAACGCTGCGCCCCACACTCCCCTGCAGCTGCCCACTAACCGCCCTCCAATAGGCGTGTAGCACAGGGCAGCCCCACAGCATGTGTAGCAGCCCCGCCCCTAGCACGCGGCACCGAGGGCAGAGCGCATCCGCGCGGTGGAAGTACCTATTAATCAGCTCAGGTGTGAGGTAGGCCCTGTGGACTATGAACAGCTGGATTTGACGAAACCGCAGATTGCGGGGGATTCGCACTGGGCTCTTGAGCACCCTCTCCCACTCCCTGTCCATCAGCGGCCTCCCCAGGTCCAGCTCCCAATTGCCGCGGAGCGGGCCTAGATCAACCGCCGTGTGCTCTCGCAACGAGGCGGCGAACCAGCGGACCAAGTGCCCGCCCCTTCCCATGACATGCAGATATTGCATGGTTAGATGTTGGGCAGGTTCTGTGGCCATGCTCCTCCATTTGGCGGTCAGGCTCGCCAGTAGAGAGCGGTGCAAGAGGAATCCGCCGGGTGGGAGCCCGTCCTCCGACACCAAGGTCTCGTACGGTATCAGCTCACCATCCCTGTACAGGTCCCCCAGCGTGTGCACGTCCGCCGCCCACCAGCCCGTCAGCACGGGGGCCGCGAGCACCCCCCCACCTCCAGGAGAACCCTCTAGGGGTATCGCCGGCGCGTATGGTACTACTGCACGCGTGAGGTACAAGGCCCTCCTAAAGCACCTGTGCGCCACAGCCAGGAGGAGCGGCATCGGTCCCGCCACCGCGGCCAAGGGGTGGAAAAGCCCGGTCACACGTTCCAGCGAGTAGGGGGCAGCCTCCGTGGCTGTGTCATCCCTGCCCCTGTCAGCCAACCAGCGGGCGATCCATTGCAGCTGTGCCGCCAGGTAGTAATGCTCAAAGCAGGGCGCCGCCAGACCACCCCTGTCCGTCGGGAGGAAAAGCTTTGCTAGCGCTAACCTGTGCCTGGCGTTGCCCCAGACAAAATCCCGCAGCATCCGGATGAGCCTGCCAAAAAAGGCGGGTGGGACGTACAGTGGCAGGTTGACAAAGTAGTACAGTAGACGAGGGAGTATGACCATTTTGGCGAGCGCCACCCTGCCCGTGGTTGTTAGCGGGAGCGTATTCCAAAAGGCCACCTGCGACCCAAGCGCCGTGACCACCCTCCCCAAGTTGCCATCAAACAAGTCAGTTGGGCATCGATAAATGTGTATCCCCAGGTATCGGAAGGTGCCGCCCCTCCACTGTACCGGCGTGCCATTCAGGCTGTAACCCGGGTCCGCAGTCTCCTCGCTGAAAGCGTACAGACAAGATTTACCCGCGTTCACGCGAAGCCCCGAAACAGTGGCAAAGGACCGCAGCAATGGGGCCAGCCGCTCCGGCATACTACCTACGTCTCTAACGTACACCAGCAGGTCGTCCGCGTAAAGCGACACCTGATGAACCGCGTCTCCCAGTGGTATACCATCGCCCAGGGTCGTCCGCAGAGCCTCCGCCAGGGGCTCCATCGCCAGGGCGAACAGCAGCGGGGACAAGGGACATCCCTGTCGGGTGCCCCGGCCCACCGGCACCGCCTCCGAGACATGGGGGCCCAACCGAACACGGAACGCGGGGTTCCTGTAGAGTAGGTCAACCATCCGGAGGAAGTCCCCATCCAGTCCGTACTGCAACAGCACCGTGGACAGATATCCCCACTCCAAGCAATCAAACGCCTTCTCCAAGTCGAGGAGGAGGCACCCCGCTCTGGGCCATCTGTGCACTGCCTCACCGGCCACCCTAAAGTATCGTCTGAGATTGAGCGACGTGGACCTCGCGGGGACAAACCCGTTCTGGTCAGAGTGCACCAGGTGCGGGACCACCGGTGCTAACCGCTCCGCTAGGGCCTGCGCCAGTATTTTGTAGTCGACGTTGAGCATCGCCAAAGGGCGGTAGGAGCCCAGGGCCGTGGGGTCGCGGTCCGGCTTAGGTAGGGAGACCAGGAACGCCTCCCGCATGGAGGGTGGGAGCGACCCCTCTTCCAGCGACTTGCTGTAAAGCTCGCGCAGCAGCGGCACCAGGGTCTCGCGGTATGCCTTATAGTACTCCGCGGGCAATCCGTCCGGCCCCGGAGTTTTGCCCGTCGCCAGGACGGCCGTACCAAGGGAGGAACGGAACTCCGGGTCCTCCAGAGCGCTCGGCTGAAGTCGCCAGGTGGGCACCGGCGAGCGGTCCACCACCCAGCAAATCCGAAGCCATAAGGGGTTGTGGTCGGAATGCGTCCGCCCCAGATATTCCGACTGTTCGATAAGCGGGAGCAACGATTGGGTCCCCACTATCCTGTCCAGCCGTACATGGAGATCATGGACCGCCGAGTAGTAGGAATATAGCCGGTCCGTCGGGTGAAGTGTACGCCACAAGTCCTGCAGCGACCAGTGCGTGAGCCAATCTCCCAGCGCCCAGGCGTTAGATTCCACCGCCGTGGCGCGAAGGGGTGGGAGGGATCTGTCCAACTGGACGTCCAGTACCATGTTAAAATCCCCTCCCAGCAGCCAGGGGAGCCCAGCATAAGGATGTAGGAGCTGCGTCAATCGCGCCAAAAAAGAAGCCTTGTCCACGTTGGGCGCATACAGCGAGCCCAGCAACAGCTCTTGGCCGTTCAGCTTCCCCCGCACTAAGGTGTACCTCCCCTCCCGGTCCACTGCCACCTCCGTGCAGACGAAAGGAACACCTGCTCGCACCCAGATGAGCGTGCGCCGAATAAACTGTGCCGTACGTGTGTCCCCTCCAGCGCCTAGAGAGCCTGCCCAGTTCCGTCGAGGACATGTGCGTCTCCTGTAGGAGGGCAATCCCGACTGAGTGTCGCTGCAGATAGGAGAAGATGGCGTAGCGCTTGGACGGTGTGTGCATGCCCCGTATGTTCCAGGTCACAATGTTAGTGTGCGCCATTACAAGTCCAGATGAGCAAGCCGGGCTGGGGCCAGGGCGCCCTCGCCAGGGAAAGGGGGGGGCCCACAGTCAGGGGGGAGCATATTAACGCGCTGCCATGTAAACAGTAGAACCAGTATGAACAGTGTAACAAACAGGGCGTATTCCCAACAGGGCATCCGTCCAAACCTCAGTAACGCCAAGTAATATTAGGCTATTGCAGTGTGATAACAAATGGGGTTCGTGCAATCATAGCAACCTTCGGAACCAGTACCCCTCCCCCATCCCAACTGGAAGAGTAAGGAGCAGCATCAGGTCCGGAGCCGAACTGCCGTGCAGGTCCAATGTGAGCCCCCAGCGGGAGGCTTCCACAGATGCAATATTAGGTGACGTACGCATCACCCAGCCCGCCCCCGCAGGGGCCAGGCGCTCCCAGTTCTGGGCCCTCTGCCCCCGGAGTGGGTCCAGGGTCCCGGATCCGTCCAGTACAGCTCCAAGGCCGTCGCGTGACCCCAGTTCAGTGTCCGCAGCTGTTGTCTAACCTTCGGCATCCCGAAATCTGGTCACGCAATCAGGTCCGCCGTCTGCGGGGTCACCACCGGCAGGAGCAAGTCCTCCGAGACCACTGTGGACGGGGACGACGCCCCACTCGCTCCTGCCCCGCTGGGTGTGCAGGCGTCCATGCGGTCACTGGCGGGCGGCGTCCCAAGCGTCGCCACCGCCTCCAACGCCCCCCGCCGCTCCATCCGGATTCTGTCCGGGCTAGGTGCCACCGGTCCCAGCCGCGCCGCCCGCCGCGCCCCTCGGCGCCCTCGTCTTCTAGATCGCCTCCCCGGGTGGCCGTCGACCTCCGAACCAGCAGGCCTCGCCCCCGTCCACTGTCCCGACTCTTCCAGCCAGTCCCACACGTCCTCCGGGGAGTCGAAGAAACGGGCCCCTTCTTTTGCCACCACTCGCAGGCGGGCCGGGAACAGCAGGGAGTAAGGCTGAGCCAACTCCCGCAGCTGGCGCTTCACCGCCATGTAGTTGCTTCGTCGCCGCTGGACGGCTGCGGTGTAGTCGGGAAAGAGCATAACTCGGCTACTGCCCACGGTCAGGTCACCAGTTCTTCGAGTTTCGCTGAGGATCGCGTCCCTGTCCCGGTAGTTGAGAAGCTTGAATAGGAACGGTCGGGGCCGGGCCCCCGGCTGGGGTCTCTGCGCCGGCACCCTGTGCGCCCTTTCCACCACGAAGTGTTGAGATAACACCCCCTGGGGCAGGAGGCCCCTCAGCCAGTTCTCCACGTACTGCTCTGGGTGCCTGCCCTCCACTCCCTCCGGGAGACCCACTGCGCGGATGTTATTGCGCCTCGAGCGTCCTTCCGCATCATCAACCCTGTCTTCGAGCGCATGGACCCGGTCCAGTACATCCTGCAGCGCCGCGCCATGGCTCCGCACAGTAGGTTGTAGTTCTTGGAGCGTCTGACCGTGCGACTCCACACTCTCGGCCAGTTTGCGGTAGTCAGCATGGAGGAGGGTGAAATCAGACGTGACCTTGTCCATCCTTGTTTCCAGGGACGCCCGCGTCTGATCCAGGGTGGCGCCGAGCCTCTCCACTGCCGCTAGCATGGTATCCATTTTGGTCGAGAGGGCCGCCGCTTGCGACTCCGCGTCCCCCCCCGGCCGGCTCTGTGCGGGGTCTGCAGTCCCAGCCCGCGGCTGACCCTGCTGCGCCTTGTCTCGTAGTCGGCCCATCACGTACTGTTGGGCGGTCGGCATTCACAGGTCGTTGCCAGGCGCCGTGTACTCGACCAGTCGCGGGCCCTCCAATCCACGCCGGCTCCCCGCTCCACTCTGTCACCCGGCCCCTACTCGGACACCCGAGGCCCAGCCGCCGGGCCAAAGTCTGTAGGGGGGGGGGGGGGGAGGATCGGGGGCCCTCCACAGTCCGCAACGGCAACCGGCCCCAGTAGGACGGGCCCAACCGGCAGTAGTCCTCCAGTTCCCTTCAGGGCTCCGCACCACCACGCCCCCTCACCAGTGCTCCAGTTAGCCGGCGGTCAGTCTAGGCCCTGCTAGATGCACCCAGGCGCTGTAGCCTCCGCCAGCCAGCACCACATCCGGGGTCACGCTCCAGGCGGCGCAGCGTCCAGTGCCCCGGGCGAGGGCGTCTCGCCTCTTCAATGTGCTGCTCCAGGCGGCCCCCTCAATGGCTAGCGCGCCGTCCTCCGCCGCGGCCACTCGCAGTGCGGCGCCCCGCAGATAAGGGCGTCAGCCCCAGGCCTCAGTGCCCGCTCCACTGCCTCCGGGCTCTCCCGCGCAGCAACTGTCCTCTCCCGGCCGCCCCAGTACAGGCTCCGCCGCACAGGCCACTCCAGCTCGGGGTCCTCCGCCACACGCAGCTCACTCCCATGCACTCCGGACTCACCGCTGCAGGCCCCCAGCACAGCCCTTCACGCCTCGCCACTCGGGTCCCCTGGCTCCCCCGGTTGCCGGTCTTGCCGGATGGTCGCCGCTCCTCAGTCCTCCACCGCTCTCCGCGATGTGTGGCTATCTCGCGGCCTGCAGGGCCTGGACGCCACGCTCCGCTCCACGTCTCCGCAGCACCCGTCAGGGCTCCCACCAGTCTGCGACCGCCAGAGACAGCAGCTCCCAGCCGCCGAGGCACCACAGCCGCCAGGGGAACAACCTCGGTGTCAGCGCCGTCTCCCGCTCCGTCTCTCGGCGTCCCCGCCAGGTCTCGCAACAGGCCCCGCCTCACAGGCCGCCGCGCGCCTCCTCGCCACACAAGCTCCGCTGGGCCACAGCGCCCCTCAGTCGCCGCTCGCGGGGCCACACCAGCTGCTCCGCACTGCCCCACATCGGGTCCGCATCCAGCGACCACGATCTGCCCCCTCCTCAGGATAATCAGCAGGATGTCCGGGAGGTAACGGTCGGAGCCTCAGTCGCTTGGCTCTAGACTAGGTTTTTGACTGGGGCACTGTGGAATGCCAGATTACAACTAATATTCTCAGTTGCTGGATTTACATCCATGGGTAGGGCACCAGATTACCCCTTAAAACACTTCAAATTTCTTAAAACATTGAGAAACCTTCACACTTTAATAGACCCTACACAGTAGCCATCACCAATTAGCTATATCCTAGATGTGGATACAAACACCGGGAATCAGCTACTTGGCTCCTGTCAGAACAGGTCTTTGTTGAGCAATCTCAAGCACCAACTAATATTCACCACTCAAATTACTTTCATGTTTCACCATACTAATTCAACACTAATCCTTAAAAAGCACTTAAACAACCCCTCAGGGGCAACAGCGCTATATAAATGCAAATCTTTTTTAATCTGTCCACTATACTTCTCAATCCAAATAACTGACTAATATCCACAACTCAAATTACTTTCATATTTCACTATACTAATTCATCACTTATCCTTTATGGGTTCTGGAGTAGCGTGCTACTCGCCAAAAAAGTGCCTCAACACCCCCACCAGGGATAACAAGCGCTATATAAATGAAAACCTATTTCACTCTTCTACCCCTCCGCTATCCTTCTGAATCCAAATAACTGACTAACCTATCCACCACTCACATTACTTTCATATTTCACTGTACCAATTCAACACTAATCCTCTATGGGTTCCGGAGTAGCGTGCTACTCGCCGAACAGCGCTATGACGCCTTGTGAGGGGTAGTAAGCGCTATATAAATGCAATTACAATACTATACATGCCCTGTAGAGAAAGTAAAATTGTACCTGCTTAAATTAGGCATTGCTGCTGACATTCACTGTCCGTGAGTGGGGTCTCCATTTCTCCGTCCCAAGAGGCACACTTCAGAGAAATGTTTGTCTGCCTATCAATTTTAGGGCTGCATTGAGCCGGAAGAGAATACCCTTGGTGGAGCCTGGATCCAGAGTCACCTGTAGAACTTGGGATTGCTCCCGCTCCTCCTGAAATGATGTCCAGATATCACGACTCGTGCGACTGTCTATGATTTACTCCGTAGAAAGTCTCAACCTCTTTTACGGACATAGAAATACAATTCAGGAATAGGTCTCCTGCTCTCTGGCAATCGTTCTCCAACCATTTAGAAACATCCTTGGAAGCCTGTATATGCAGCAAGGGGTGTAACCACCAGATCCAGAAAGCTGAGCATAGTTTGCCCAAATCAGTACTTTTGTGACTGCTTTTTCCCCACGCTTGGGACCCCTGGGTGACAATAAACCGAGTCCCCACCGGGAGCCTCCTACCACTTATGAGCAGCTTCGGGAGCTCAGAGATCTTAGTGGAGCCCAATAGCAAGTGCTTCTCCCCCCAATTGGGCCGGTCTTCACACCACAGTGCCGTGTATTGCAGCATTTCTGCCAGATAGTTTAGTTGGAGATCCGGGAGTCCAAGACCTAACTTCCAGTTTCAAGATCTCCAGGGGAACCCTGTTCCTCTTACCCGCCCACACCAGATTCATCAACAGTTCATCGGTTTGCCGAAACAGCGTGGTGGGCAGAAAGCAGAATGAATTCTGCATTACAAAGGCAGTGGGGCAATTAAACCATCTTGCTTAAGGATACTCTACCCATTGCCGACAGGGGCAATATAATCAAGAATCAGACCGAGGCTGCCAGGCCTTCCATTACCCTGCCCATTTTTAACTCTTACTGTAGGCAGCGGTCATGCGTTATCAGCAGACCCAAATATCGGAAACTTAGAGTTTCCCATGGCAAACCTACATCTAAATGTAGTCAGGGTTGCCAGGGGGTATAGAACAGTTTTAGGATGATTGACGTGGAGCCCCAAAGTCCGCCATCAGTCGCTTGAGAAGGGGCACAGAGCATTCAGGATCCTTCGCATAAATCCAAGTTTAGCTTACACACATGGATATGATGTGGGTCTGGTCTTCCACCTGTATTCCCAAATCTCATAGCTGATCTCGGAGGTATGTCGCCAGTGGCTCCACAGAGAGGGCAACCAAGAGCGGCGATAGGTGTCAGACACTGCACTGCCCACTCAGACTCGCGCACAAGGCGTGTTATTTAGGAGTTATATAGGAGTTGCACCCATGCCAGGAACTCTGCCACTAGACCCATCCGTCGGAGAACCTCCCAAACAGGTTCAGGATAAGGTGTAGAACACTCTCTATATCTAAGGCTATCAATCCTACTCTCAAGTCAGTAGTCTGGGTTTCGTGCATCACGTCGGATAGACTCCTCAAGTTCAGAGGGGTGTCTTGTCCAGTCATATATCCACATTGGTCATTTTGAACTAAGTGCGTCAGCACCCTGCTGAGCAGTTTGACATCAATTTTTAGCATG
The DNA here is from genome assembly GCF_964204655.1 of Triturus cristatus. Taxonomy (NCBI): domain Eukaryota; kingdom Metazoa; phylum Chordata; class Amphibia; order Caudata; family Salamandridae; genus Triturus; species Triturus cristatus. Next base: position 790,146,568 of record NC_140584.1, on the reverse strand, counting down.
AAGAGCGGCCTGTGTGATCACGGGTCAGTGGGGTCCTTGCCAGGTTTGGGGAGCGTTATTATGAGTGCTTCCTACATGTGAGCCAGGAGTTCGCCAGCTTTAGGGACATCAAGAAGGGTCTCAAGGAGCTCAGGGTGGCAGAATTTGCTTGAAAATACTCAGGGAAACCATCTGGTCCGGGACTTTTCACACTAGCCATGTCTCCTCCAATGGTCTGCTTGAACCTCTGTCAGCCAAAGAAGGGTCATCTGAGCTAGGAAACCCTCGACCCAGAGGTGTGGGGCGCGTACACCCCAGAGAGGTGCTCGCATAAAAATTGGTCAATTGCCTCCTGACCCATAATTACAGTACCATCAGGTCTGCGAAGAGTGAAAATAAGTGGCGGGGGCGCTTACGTTTAAGCAACCAGGCCAGCTTGTTTCTGGACTGGATGCTTTCTCAGTGGAGGCGTGGTCTGTAGCCCTTACGGACATGACAGTCTACTCGGTCGCAGATCGCCGCTTCTGTCCTATGTGCCTCTGTCAAGGACTCATCTCCTGCTTCACTTCCCCATGCCCATCTCTGTAGCCCCACAAAGTGCTCCTCTCCCTCTCGCAACTCCAGCTCCAATATTCTTCTGATACGATAGGTCTTACTGTGGCTTACACTTCGGACAACCACCTTAAGAGCTCCCCAGTCTACACCGCGCAATTGGGCAGTGTTCCTGTTTGTGATACAGTAGCATTGTAGCACTACCTGCATGTCTATGTTGTAATCTGGGTCTCCCAGTGCTTCGGGCTGAAGCTTCCGCAGGGGTATGCTGGGCCGGTCTTCCCTCACTCCACACTCCAATTGTAAAGGGGCGTGGTAAGACTAAAACCTCACCTGATAACTCACCTTCTCAATATTAAGGACTCCCTCATTTGTCAGGAGGAAGCGGTCCAACCTACTATGTTCTCCATGAGTGAGAGGGGGGGGGGGGGGGGGAGGGGGGAGGGGGTAACAAGCGTATCCCTCTGACGTGGGGTGGCCCTTCCACTAAATGTCAACTAGCTGAAGCCTTGTGATGGGTTCATGCAGTTCAGCTACCATTCAGAGCTTCATGTCCGTCCGGGGAGGATGACTGTCCAAATGACCATCCAAAACACAATTAATGTCACCCACACAAATGATAGGCAGTACGGGGAGTCGCTCAGTTTCTGGAGCGCCGAAGAACTCCTCATCCTCGACATTTGGTGCATATATATTAAGCATGCACAGTTCCAGCCCATCCAGTATTCCCTGCAATAGTACATACCGTCCAGCCACATAAGTTACCTGCCCTCTCATCTGGAACATAGCACTTGGGGGCACCCATGTAGACACCCCCCTGGCATACGAGGAATAGGTGGAGGAGTAGAATTGCCCTCGCCACCTTTTATGGAGCTTCTGGGCTTCGGCCTCCAGTAGGTATGCCTCCTGGAGGAAGGCAATGTGTACTCCCATTCTTCTAAGGTATGTGAAGGTCCTGTAGCGTTTGACAAAAGAATTCAACCCTCAAACATTCCATGTTATCATGCGCACTTAGTCAGACATTACTGAGGCCTATACTAGTCACAGCCTCCGCATGCCCCACGTCACCCCAACCATCCCCAATAAGTGATACTCAATTGCTGTCGCACAAACCTTAATCAAAACAACTAAACAGCACCCATCCCCCCCAACCCTGGTTAAATACCCAAAACCTCAAGTAGTGTCTTCCCAATCATAGAGACAAACCCTCCACCCCAAATCAAGAACCCCAATAGAACTCCAGTGTGTGCTCGGAGTCAGATGGGCGTACCACTTATGCGATCGCTAAGGGGTAGGATCAGGCAGGTGATAAACCCGGCTAGTATTGTGTCCTACGTACCACCCTTGTGTACCTATGTTCCTCACTGCACTGCGTATAGTCTCTCACACATCATGGAAAAGAAGGAAACCCCCTACAACAACAACAACCACAACCACACTAAGGGGAGAGGGAGGAAAAGGGAGAAGGGGGAAACAGAAGAAAAGGGAGGGACGGAAAGTGAGGAGTTGGGCAATCAGAGGAGTCCAAAGCGGCCTGCATCCCACCTAGGCCCATTCAGGAAAAACATACCAGAGTGGGCACCTGCAGCCCGTAGATAGATCTCAGTGTGTGGTGCCCCCATCTATGCCAACATCTGGTCTGTCCCAGGTATCGGAGCATCATTCCTCAGGATAGAACCTGTATGAAAGGAGGCAGCAGAGGTGACTGTCTCCACCAGGGACCTGGCCTACTCTCTTGCTCGCCTCTGCAGCTCTAGGTCTAGGGCGTGATCAGGAAGAACAACCACCCTTGAACCAGAGCATCGGCTCAGTCTGCTTCTCCTCCTCGGTCTGGGTATGCAGCTCTTGTCTCTCCGAATGCCGTCCCGGGTGCCGCACCGGGCAGCTGCTGGGATCCGATCAGCTCCACGAATCTCCAATCAGTCCCACATGTGCTCCAGTGTCATAAAGAGATGACAGCAATCCTTATGTATCACTTTCAATTTAGCAAGGTAAAGTAGCATGTATATGAGGCCTACTTCTTTCAGTTTCTGCTCGATACCGTTAACGAATTGTCGCTTTAATTGGGCAGCCCTGGTGTAGTCGGAAATATGCGTATTGTGTGGTTCTCAACTTGTGCATCTCCCGGAGAATGGCATCATGGCCCCTGTTGAAGATCTTTGCAATAACAGTTCTTGGAGCGTCCCCAGTCGGCTACGAGGCCAATGATCGGTGCGCCTTTTCTACCATAAAAACCTGCGACAGCTCCATGGTCGAGAGCACCATCTTGATCCAGCCCCCTAAGAATACGTCTCTGGGACTCTCCCCTCCGTCTCCTCAGGGAACCTCCGGAACCGCAGGTTGCACTTGTGGGAGCTCTCTTCCGCGACTTCTGCCCTTGCCTCTAATTATTGTAAACGGGGCTCGAGCATGGCCACCACAGTCTACAGCGCGGTCATGCTCTCCTGCATTGAGGACACTTGCTGCTCCGTTTCAATAGAACTCTACGGCACTTTGCAGAGATCCGTCCACAGCAAACTAACATCCAATGCCACGGTCTCAATCTTAGCCTGTACTGCCAGGCTCGAGGCCACGATAGCAGCAAGTATCAGGGTAGCCGTTGGTTCATTCACTTTCCATGGCCTCTTGCTGCTCTCCATCGGCTGGCCCCCTCCAGTACCTGGGGCCATGTATTGGTCCATCTTCGTTTGATGTGCCCTACCCCCCCCTGTCAGTTTGTTTTTGCCCTTAGTGTACGCGTTGGTTCCCTACTGCTGCGTAGGGGGCGGTGATGCGTCGGTTCCTTACCGGAGAGGAGGTGATGCATCAGTTCTTCACCGCATGGAGAGGTGATGCGTCTGTTTCTTACTGCGCTTCTGTGGCGATGCGACTAGCGACACCACAATGCGATGATGACCCGGTGCAATGAACAAAAATGGCGTCTTGATGTTGCTACAATGAAGGGGTGATGCGTGCACGCCCGACGGCAACTCGGTGAATCTTCTTGAGCTGCGAAAGGCCCTGCGACACGCTTCTCTGGTGATGGGAAGGCGTCTGCAGCGACGGCGACACTCTTCTCCAGTGATGTGAAGCACTTCAGATTCCCAGCAAGGGAACTCAGGGGAGCTGGTTGGTGAAGTCTTGTATCCCTGAGACTTCAGGCAGGAGGCAAGCTCTAGTTCAAGCCCTTGGAGATCTTCTTACAAGTTGCTGAAAGTAGCACAAAGTCCTTTCTCCTTTCTTTGGCAATCAGATAACCACTGCAGGCCAATCTTTAAACACGCACACAGCATAGGGATAGTCTCCTCCTGCATTCTCTCTCTGGTTCCTCTACTCAGCAAAGGTTCTTCTTGTTTCCCAGAAGTGATCTAAAGTCTTGGGGTCTGGGCCCCAGTATTTATACTCATATTCTCTTTGTTCTCCGAAGACAGAGAGGCCTTTGCCTAGTCCAAACCAGTTCTGGTCAGTCTTGGAGCACTTTGTTTACAAGACTCCTCCTTTCCTTTGACAGTGTGGGCCAGGGCCATCAGACACACCACAGGAGGAGGTGTCAGCATTGTGGAAGGCAGGCACAGCCCTATTCAGGTCCCAGGTTCAACTACTCCCACCACTCAACATGCAGATCTCTCTATTCAGCCTTGTGCTGACTCGCCCTGTCTCCTGGAATCCCCCAGCCCCCCCGTCACTCAAACTCCAGACAAGGAATACACAACCTAGCAGAGGCAGGCTTGGATAGTTAGGCAGGAAAATACCTACTTTGTAAAAGTGGTATTTTCAAACACAGAATGTTAAAACCAACTTCACTAAAATATGTATTTTATCATTCTGAGTTCAGGCATACTAAACTCTAATTTCTACCATGTTCCCTGGGTCAGTTAGGATTATAAGGTGTTATAATAAAACTTCCCATTCTTGCCTATGGGGACCAGGTAGCCTTGCAATAGTGAAAAACGAAAATGGCTGTAATTCACTATTAGGACATGCCACACACATCAGGGCATGTCCTACCTTTTACTTACAAGGCACCTTGCCCTTGGGCCTACCTTAGGGGTGTCTGATATGAAGAGAAGGGAAGGTTTAGGGACTGGCAAGTGGGTGCACTTGGCCAGTCAACATGGCAGTACCAGATTGCACATAGGCTCTGCAATGGTAGACCTGAGACACACTTTTCAGGCTGCTTTGGTGGATGGCACAGCCAGTGCTGCAAGCCCACTAGCAGCACTTGATTTACAAGCCCTGGGCACCCATTGTGCGCTGTACTAGGGTCTGACCAGTAAATCAAATAATCTAATCATGGAGTCACTAATCCATACATCAATTTACAATAGAGAGCATATGTACTTTAGCACTGATCAGCAGTGGTATAGTGCACAGCTAACAGATCAGAAAAAATACAGGAGAAAGGCAAAAAGTTCAGGGATGACCCTGCAAAAAGGGCCAAGTCCAACAGGCACATTACCAGCTTTCATCATAAATAACTTTAAAAAAATAATTTGTATTCGACATTTCATCCAGCAGACTTCATACACATTACTTTTCCATGGACCCAAGTAAGTCAATTGTCTTAGACAATATATTGTGATAAGGCTTTAGTGAAATTTTTTGTTTAATCTGTGAATTGCCATCTCTTTCACAAAGAACACGGTGTTGAGAAATTTGTACTGTGACTCACAGATGCTCCAAGTCAATATTATACTTACAAACCTTGTGTTCACTCATTTTACACAAGTTTCAAAATGGGTTTGCACCTCTCAGTCAGTGGCTGTTGATTGAGTCTGGACCCATCTTGTGCACCCATTCCAGCACCATAACCTCCACTGGCGAACTGCAAGGCAAGAAAAACATCAAGCATTACAAGAGATGGAAATAAAAAAGGCCTACTCCATAGTATTAATGATTCAAATGAGTTCCTCACTTTGTATGAAGAATGTGAACGATCTAAAAAAGCCATGGTCAAGTGAGGAAGAACCAAGCCTAAACCTTTCACAGCTAAAAGGAAAGATAAAATCTCAACTGAATTCTCCACAGAATGAAGAAGCAGGATTCAGACATTTTAAACAACAGCTCCAAACATTGCATATGTGTGCTCTTTTTTCCCAGCTTTTGTCTAGGTATGCTATGCTTACTTGAATGGCGCACATCACCTGAGAGGGTATCCTGGTGCCTAAAAAGGGGATGCTGGTCTGGCTGGGGCTCACTGGATGAGCCATGTTTTTAAGTTACTTATGGATCTCCAGGATGGAGTTGACAGTTAAGATGTAGAGAGGGATCGTTCCAGGCTTTTGTGAGGGGGGGGGGGGGGGGGGAGAAAAGGCACAGCCTTCAGCTCTGGCTCGACAGATCCGAGGCAAGTAGATGGTAGTAGGAGGTTGGCTGAGCAGAGATGTCTGGACAGTGTGTGAAACTGGATATATAGCCTTGCCTTGTTTGAGTAGAGCTTTGTGGGGGGTTTAAGAGGGTGAGAATGTGGATTGGGAGTCAGTGGAGGTCCTTAAGGTGTTTGGGTATATGTGTGTGGTATGGTAGTTTGAGTGTGAGTCTTGCGGCTGTGTTCTGTAGGACTTGAAGCCTCTTGGTGAGTAGGTGGGTGATGTCGAAGTACAAGTTGTAGCCATAGCCCACTATGATGGTGAACAAAGCTTGCGTAACATATTTACAGGCGTCCAGCAGGAGCCATCAGAAAACTTTCCTGAGTAGCTTGAAGATGTGCAAGGAGGTGGATGTGACTGTTGATGCGGTTGATCACAGAGATTTAATAGTCAGTCAATCATGTTGCCTAGGTTCCTGGCCAAGATTGGATGAGCTTGGGAGTGGGTCTTAGCACTGAGGGCCATCATGCTTATGACCAGAGAGTTGTCTTTTCCGCATATGAATGCTTCTGTTTCGTCACAGTTGTGTTTTAAGCAGTTGGTTTTCATCAGATCTAGGACTTAGGACATACAACTGACGAAGTTCACATTGGCGTGCAGGGTGTCATCACAGAGAGAGAAGATGAGCGGAGTGTTAGACCTGGAAGTCTGAGGGTGGTCTTCCACAGTACATTTTGCCTGCAAATTTGGTGAAATAATTTGTGTTGGCCTTAGGACTCAGCAATTTACCACAGCCAACCAGTGCTAATGTTTATATGCTTCTCCCTTTAAAAAGATTTGATGGACTTATCCACAACTGGCATATTCATCTAGAAGTCCCTAGTAGATTATTATATGTGCCCAGGGCCTGTAAATTAAATTCGAATAGTGGGCCTGCAGCACTAATTGCGTCAACCATAAAAGTAGCACTTTAAGACATGTCTCAATCCAGTCCACTGCAGAGCCGGTGTGTGCAGTTTACACTGCCATGTCGACTTGGCATTTAAAACCCCATGCCAAGCTCTAAACTGCCCTTTTATTACATATATGTCATCCCTCAGGTAGGCCGTAGGTAGTCCCTTACAGCAAGGTCCAGAGTAATTGAAAGGTAGGGCATGTACTTTCAAGTTTTGCATGTCCTGGTAGTGAAAAACACCCAAATTTGTTTTTTCACTACTGTAAGGCTTTCCCCTCTCATAGGTTTACATTAGGAGTTATTACACTTATAAGCTGTAATTCCTGATTGAGAAGGAGTAGCTCTGTCATGCTCTATATCACTGGAATGGTACTGATAAATCCTCTTTGGTGGCAAAGTTTAATTTATCATTACTATTTTAGAAATGTTACTTTTAGAAAAATGGCATTTCTCTGCTCTTAGCTCTGTGTGCCTGCAGCATCTCCAATTCATGTCTAGGGTTGGTAACAGCTTGACTTTGTCCATTCCCTCAAGACCTTCTTCAAACTGGAGGGGGGGGGGGAGAGGCTCAACTGATTCCAGGGGGGATGCCAGGCTCTGGCCAAAAGCAGCATTATACTGATAACAGGGCTTTGATTTGCGCAAGGGGATGGGGGGGGGGGGGGGGGGATGAGAAGCAGTAAGCCACTATGTCATGGGCCACACAGTAGATAATTTTACCGGTTAGTAAGGCCTGCCTGACCAGAATACTACGTTTGGTAATCATGTATTTAATTGCATTTTTAAAATTGTACAGAAATTAAATGCAATGTTGGGAGTAATTCTAGACATTTTTAAATATTGGCAGCTTAATAGAATATTTGTGAAAAACATTTTGAGGGAGACCGCAAAGATTTTTGGTTCACAAGGCAGCGACATTAAAAAGCTTTAAGACCACTGCTCTAGACAACCACACACAAAAGGTAGTTAGGTGTGACTGAGTGGCCATCCACATCCTGATGGTTCATCCTGGGCAGGATGGGAGGGAGAAGCTGACACTTATACCTGAACAGGCAGTATACTTTCCCCCAAACAAAGGGCTGCATACCCCCCTGTAGTAAGCCTGGAGCCAGAACTGGGAGGAAGGACCTCTGTGCACTTCAAAGCCCCTCTTTGAAGTCACCTCCACTTCAAAGGAATAACTGAGTAGAAGTACTGAGCCTCTGACCCCCTCAAAAAATTAGACACTACTGGATCTGCAAAGGGAATCTGCAAGGAGGAAGAATTGCTGTGCTGCTACAAGGACTGCCACTCTGCTGGACTGCAGCTCTGGAAGAACTGCTTTTCTATTGTGCTGTCTTGCTGCCCTCTGGTCTGCTGAGGAGGGAGTGGACTGTTTGACTTGAACCCAGAGTGATCTCCAAGGACACGCTGGCTTGCCTCCTGTTTTAAGACTCAGGAATATGAAAAGTTGTATCCCCTGCTCCTGATCTATTGGAAGTGGATCCAGGAACTTGCTCTAGTGGAACCGACGCATCCTCGGGCTATGTGAGGCAGAACAGACGCTGCTGCGGGTAGAGAACCGCCTCATTGCACATGGAACCAGCGCATCGCCATTGGAACCGATGCATCGGAATTACCGCATGGCAGCCTCTGAAAGACGATCAACGCATCCCCTCGACTGCGTGGAGGAACCCAGCGCATCACAAGTGGAGCCAACGCATTTGGAAACCGGTGCTTCATCTTTGCGACTGGCGCATCGCCGGTTGCATGTTAAAAAAAAAAAAAAAAAAAAACCACTTATCACCTCGACTGAAGGATCGGCACCGACGCTTCGCTTGGCTGCACCCTGCATCTTGCTGTTGCAACCAGAATCGAGGTACTTTTATTTAGCAGGCCGTTCACCACACACCTGAAACTGGCTCAAACTGCATCTCGGTCGCCTGAACTCTTGACTTTGCCCCGGTCCAGCACAACTAGATAGCTCCCATAGGCGCTTATTGCTTCTAAGTGCTATTTTTACTACTGTTTTTTTACTTTACTTCATACCTCGACTTCTACTAATTGAATTTGTGTCGTTTTGGTCTTGTTTTGTTTACAAAATCATATTCCATTTTTCTAAACTGGAGTGGAGTCTCTCTGTGGTGTTTTTACTGTGTGACTGTTTGAAGTGTTCCACAAATACTTTACACATTGCCTATTAAGTTAGGCTTGCCTACTCCGTGCCAAGCTAACCCATGGTGTGCACAGGTTCATTTATAGTGTCTGACTTACCCTGACTAGTATTGTGGTTCCTGCTTGGACAGGGTGCATACCTCTACCAACCAGAAACCCAATTGCTAACATTGGTGATCAGCGGGGAGGATGGGACTTGTGTTTGTACAGTGCCATACAGTGACTTGGTGTACACTACTACTCCATATCCACACCAATTAGAGCCATTTTCGATTTTTCCAAAGCTTTTTCTTATTCCCGTTCATTTTCATTGGGTCTGTGATCTCACCTGACAGGATGGAGTTTGAGCTGGCCAGTCTAGACAGCTACACGGTGGCCCAGCTCAAGGGATTCTGCCAAGAGGGGAGTTCTAAGAAATCGGAGTTCCGAACAGCTTTGACAGCATAGGCAGAATCTCAAAAGAACCACACAAATAATGAGGAAGAAGGATCTGAGGAATAGTTAGAATAAGACCAGGAGGGTCTTGACATGCAACCTGTTGGGGAGGGATGAAACATCCTCCCAGGACTGGAACGCCATGAACGTGCAGGGAGCTGTGTGCCATCCAGGAACTTGTACCCAGAGGAGCTGGAGGACAGGTGGTAAGAGAGTACACTAAAACTAGAAAATACAAAAATTGAGAAAGAGCAAAAGCTTGCCAAGTTGGAGAAGGAGCAAGCTCTAGAGGAGAAAAGGTTGGCCAAGGAGCGAAGCATTAGAGAGCTGGACATTAGAGCCATGCAAGCGGATTCCAGCAGTAGTGAAGGCAGCCTACTTGCAGTGTCTGCAGAAGGGAAAGTCTGCATCCAAAGGCTTTGATACCCAGTTTTTGGGGGGGATGACAGTGACAAACGGTTCTCTGCCTATGAGATGACTAAGGGTGCACAAGGTTCCTGGGGAGTTCGTGAGAGGTAGCGTGTGGAGATGCAGGCCCACGGTGGTAAGGGACACGCCTGACACTAGAGGTAGAGGATCAAATCCAGTAAACTCCCATGAAGGCCAGTCTAGTCAGTAAATTTGAGCTGATCCCTGAGAGGAATAGACTGAGGTTCAGGGGCAGCTACAAAATCTCTTCACAAACATGGATGGACCTTATTGATTATGCTAGCAAGACACTTAAGGGCTGGGTGAGAGGTCTGATTATTCTGGGCTGTGGATCCAGATTTTGAAGGAGCACAAGCTAGATATTTGTTTCGCAGAGTGGGAGCTCAGTGAGGTTACCGTAGTGTCCCTGGGTGACATTGAGATGGTTCCTAAAACCCATGTGCCCCACAATACTGCAAAGAATAGGCAGTGGGTTACCATTGATGAACAAGGTGTTGAGGCTCTGAGGGACACAAGAGACAGCATGGCTATGGTAAGGAGTCAACTGGTGGCCCCAGAACAAGTTATAAGCAATGCATTCTACCAGGTTGGGGTGGATGACAAACGTGAGGGTCACTATCCAGTGTTGGTGATGTGGGGGCCCTCTGATCTTCTGAAAATTGCTGTGAGCTCTGACATGCCTGTGGACTGTTTGTCAGGGAATAATCTTGAGCACAATACCTGGAAGGAAGTAGATTTCAAGTCGCACCTTCTCTGTGCCAAGCTACCAGAGGGTGAGCACAGGTTAATTTATGGTGTGTAGCTGACTTACCCTGTCTAGAGTTGTGGTTCCTGCTTGGACAAGGTGCATACCTCTGCTAATCAGAAACCCAATTTCTAACAGTGGGCCATACAGATGTTAAAAAGTGAAGAGCCTTGAGGGGTGGAGGACTAATACGGAGCTAAGCTGACTGAGTGCGCGCCCAGAGCAAGGAGCAGACCAAGCAAAGTTCCAGGCCTTGGATTCTTTGGATGAGAATGGGGTGGGAGATGGTGTTGAATGCAGCCGATAGGTCTGGGAGTAGGATTGCCGCCGTGTCCCATTGTCCAGGATGAGGCGAATGTTGTCAGTTGAAGCGATGAGGGCGGTCTTGGTGCTTTGGTTGGGCTAATACCCGACTCAGGAATGAGGTGGGCAGCTAGTCTGAAATAGATGGGTTGGCAAGTAAATTGGCTGGGTAGGGGAGGAGGAAGATCGGTCTGTAATTTTTCAAAGTACTCGTTTAAGGATTCGCAATGGATACTCCCTTGATGATTGATGTAAGCCACTGTCACTGTGTTGTCTGATCTAACTAACACACTGCAGTGGTGTAGATATTGATGGAAATACTGGAGAGCCCTGAAGACCGCTGTCAACTCCCTCCAATTTGAAGATCTCAAACCCTCCATCCAAGTCCACTTTGGTTGAACTGTCAGATCCTCCAGGGCAGCGCCCCAGCCAAACCAACTTGGATCCATTTTCAGAACTAACGGAGGATCTGGACGCATCACCTCTCCTCTGCAGAGGTTGCTCATATCCATCCACCATTGTAGACTGTGCTTGAAATCTGGGGAGACAGGAATCAAGAATGTAATATTCCTGCATAACAAAACTACATGTTTATGCATATGACAACAGTGCCTTCAAATGTAGTCATTGCACCGTGAATACCAATGGTGCCATATTGCCCTGCAACTCCATCCATTTGAACAAGGTGGTTTCCTTGCTGTACAGAGGATACCTCTACAAATTCTGAAAGCAAATAATCCCCTTCATGGGAAGGAGGACTTTTTCCAGATGAGGCTTGAATCGTGCTCCGATGAACAGAAGATCTGAAGATGGAAGAACTCGGCATTTCGGATATTTAACTAGAATCCATGATGATTTAGAGTAGCAGTGGTCAAGGAGAGATGCTGATTCAATACTGCATGTGTAGGAGCCCGTTACCAACCAACCAGTCATCGAGAAACGGAAAGAGTGACACTTCCTTGACATGAAGGTGTTGTTAATATTTGATAAAGCAATGTCACTATTCATAATGATACACTCGAATATACGAGGAAAATTGCATCACTATTAACAAACTCGGTCGTCATGAACTCTTTGTCAACCCCGACTCAGAAATATGTGGGCAGGCAGGGTCTGCGACATAAGACTGAGGTTACTGATTGACACATCACAGGGGTGACACGTAGCCGGCAGACAAATACGCGAACAAGAAACTCAAGTCCATCCCACAGATAAGCACAGCGACATCACAATGGTTCAGGGAGATTGGCCCCAATAAAGCACACCTGGCTAGAGGGGTGCGTGCATTCACAAAACATCATACAGTCAGATGCCACACGACGTTAGGAACACATAGCCAATCAGGACACAGCAATCACGTGCTCCTCATGCCAGACATCTGGACATGTTACCCATCGGCCCACATTGTGTCCATGTAAGGTCGAGGCCCACCAGAATTTGTTATTAAGGACCTTATTTAAGTACCAAACAAGGTTCGCCTGAAGTATTTTTATGATACCCAAAAATTTTATAAAACCGCACTCAGATGAATTGTACTTTGAATCGTGCTCCCCCCAGCCGAAGTGATTAATTAAACCAACTGTTCCCGTTTTGCCAAACACCACGTCTTTTGTTTTTTCAAGGTAAGTTCATAATCTAGCAACGATGGGCAACCAGCGGGGCTACCGACTTCGTGAATACCCCTGGAGATTAACTCGGTATTGCCAGTCGTTGCCCAACACACAAACTACAGGAACTGCTGATGCAGCTTCTACATTTACTTGTACATTGGCACATGTAAGTAAGCATCAATTAAGGCCAATATCGTCAGGAAGGAGTTTGGTTCGATGAGAAAGATTATTTTCTGCAGGGTCTTCTTCTTGAAGGGTGTCCAGGGCCTTCAAATCTATAACAATATAATATTCTCCCTGGATTTTGGGCACAAGAAACCCAATCAAATAAGTTCCCTTCTCTCTGCTTCCTTCGGGACAGGAACAATGTTTGTCTTCTAGACCAATGAAAGAAAGCCATCCGTTAACGTCCTCCGCTTCTCCTGGGATCTGGGTACAGGAGTGGGAATTATCTCTGAGGGAACTGGAGGGGAGGAAAACTCAATTTTGTAACCTCTTTGAATGATCCTGAGGACCTAGTTGTCTAAAGTTGCCATGTGCCAAGTATGTAGGAGATGATGGATTCTGCTGCCAACCTTGTACTTGAAGTCATCTTTCTCCTGCGAACCGTGATAGTCAGGAGCTTTGATTGAAGGCCATAAGATCCGGTTTCATCTTTCTTTGGAACTTGAAAGAAGATTTACCCTGGAATCTTGAACCCTGCTCCATATTTTGCTGCCTCGTGGAAGGCGGTCTAATGGATTTAGTATTGCGTAGAAAGTGCTTTTGAAACAAATACAAATGCTTCCTTACTTTGAAAATGTGATGTAAGTTATCTTCCAGTTCTGAGCCAAACAACCTATTGCCTTGAACAAGCATTCTCAAAACTGTAGATTTTTGAGCTGTGTCAGTGTTCGAATCTTTCAGGAAAAGATACCACCAAGTGGCTACAGATAGGTGCTCCACATGATAAAGCAGAAGCTCGGAGAGCATTGCAGGATATTTCTAATAAAAATGTTTACTTCATGATAACACCAGAATCCATGCCCTAAACTTAAAGCGGGCTCCACTGTAGCAGCTTAAAATAGAATAACAACGGCCAGCACCAGCCATGTAGGAGCATGCAGCTCACCTCAGTCATGCGCTTACAGATACTAAGACAATGCCTAGGGATCCATTCCAGCTCTTCCCCACAGGCGTAGCTGCCACATAGGTAGTGAGAGGTTCCTAAGCACAGCAGAGAAACCAAGCTACCGCTACAATGATGAAAGTCAATGTCTGGCAAAGACTTCAGCATTGCCTGCTTCATGTCCACAGGGCAAGAAACAAAACAGGTAGTGTTGGAGGAATGCTACTCCTTTGCAGTATAAAGCTTATAGTGGATGGGGTTGAGTAGCATTTGCTCTTTTGTTTCCTGTCCTGGGGTTGGGTGACTAACTTCATGGGTAAGGACAAGGGATGTAGAGGAAATGCTGATTTCCAGTTGGGGTTTGACTGGCTAGAAGGTCAGTTGAGTTTCCTGGGAGTTCATAACGCTAGAGGGGAGGATTGGGGGGCGGGGGGGGGAGGTCTTGTTGGGGCACAAAGTTGTTGTAGATGGTGTTTACTTTTTTGGTGGAGTTGTGGGTGCAGATTTCCAGTGAGAGGGTGTCCGTTGTGGAGCTAGCAGGCAGTGACCTCTATTCCTTAATGGCAATTATTTTGTTCTTGGTGTTGCAGCTGTTTTGGAACCGTCGGTGAGGGCCGAGTGCTTGGTGGTTCGGAGTCGCTGGTACTAGGTCTAGGTGGGGCTGACTTGTAAGTGCCTGATCTCATGGGTGTTGTACCATCAGCATTCCAGATGTTTGCAGTGACGCTTGGTGAGTCGCAGGTCTTCTGTGTACAACCTTTCTTGTGGCTTGGATCGAGATGTACAGGTGGTTCTTAAGGGAGCCAGGGAGTCTGCGCAGGAGGAAATCCACGTGTTGAAGTCTGTGATAGAGTCTGCTAGGTTGTCATGGTATGAAGGGCATCATGTCTTCAGGGATCTTGTTGCGCTGGGAGGTCGAAGTGCGTCCGGTTAGGAGTCGGTTGGGTAGGTGGAGGCAGACTAGTATGAGGGAGAGTCCAGGTTAACAGGGTGGGGTGATCTACTGTGATTTTGGGGAAGTTGGTAAATATGGGGTCAAGGAGGTGTCCTTTTGCATGGGTGGGGTTGTTCACTCATTGGGCTAGTCCTAGTATGTTCGGATCATTCAGAAGATTGGTGGTGTTTGGGTTGGTTTGGCCCTCTAGTTGAAAGTTGAGATCGCCAAGTAGAATGAAAGAGTTGGATAGAAGTGCCAGAAGGGCAATGAGATCCTCAAGCGTGGAGCTAAAGTTGGATCTTGGGCCCAGGGGACCAGTAGAGTAGTGCCCCTCTTAGGGTGGCGGTATTTAAAGTGCTGAGTTTGAAGGCCAATTTATCCATGTGGTTGCTGAAGTGATGGAACTGTAGATTTTCTCTGTGGATGATAGAACCAGTAAACCTGGAGGAGGAGACTCTAGCTTCCCTAGTGATTATGTACCCGGGAAGGAAGGCGACTAATGTCTGGGGCAGATGATGGGTTAATCCAGGTTTCTGTGAGGAATAGTTGGTCCAGAGAGAGGTAATGCAGGAGGCCCAAACTTATCCAATCAGGCCTAGCCTCGATTAGATAAGTCCCACCATCTTCAATATAGTGGGCACTGCAAAATGTGCTTAACTGCACCTCCAGCACCGGAGGGGTGGAGTTGGTGAAGGGGGGTAGGGAGGGAACCTCCTAGTCCAACTTCGTTTTCCCGCTAGTTCTCTCGCCAAGCGTGGGGGTTTGAACAAGTGTTTGCCATCTGCTGCTAGCAGCAAACGCTGGGGTCACATTACAAAGGCTGCAAGGCCTTTGAAGCTTACCCCTCGAGCACAGTGCACATTCAGGATGTGCTTTGTTTTTGGCTTCAGAGAGCAGGTCCTCTCGACCCGGGGTCCAGGAACGTCTGGTGGTGGCAGGCTGCCGAAAGCCAATAAGAGACCACAGTAGGGTTGGTAGGTTTTTAGGGGGCACGTGGTGCCCTCTGAGTAAGTTTCAATAAATCCAACACTGGCATCAGTGTGGGTTTATTGAGAGGAGTTGTTTGGTACCAAACAGCCCCTGGAGTTGTTTGGTACCAAACAGCCCCTGGTTCAGTGAAGCCGTCATGCTGCTTGGGAACTCGTGTTGTCGAGTTTCCAACCTATGTACTCTCTATGGTTTCACTGGCACTTACAATATTAAGGATCGACTTAAATATTGTTGGGGCATATCTGCTCATATAGATATGCCCACACCCGAGATATAGTGCACCCGTGCCTTAGGGCTTGTAAGGCCTGCTAGAGGGGTGACTTACCTATACCTTAGGTGGTGCTGCCTGGCATTGCACACAGGCAGTCGATTCTCTCTGCGCCAAGACATGTAGGCTGCAGTGGCAGTTTGCATGGCCTTGGTGAGGGGTCCCGAGAGGACCCTCTTCAGTCCCAACGCTCTAAGTACCAGGGTACCATTCACTTGGGACTGACAGGGGGTTCTGAAGTGCCAATTCAGGACAGTTTCAGGGAAGACGCTCTGGCACAGGAGACCTGGTTGTCAGGGACCCTGTGCGCTTTCAATTGAAACCACAGCATTTTCATGGAAAAAAGTGGGGGGCTAACCATGTCAAAATAGGCACTTTCTCATAGCGCTGAGACAGTCCGCATTCTTTGGCATAATGCTATTTCTTTTTTTTTTTTAACAAATTTACTTTCAACCATGATGCATAGCAGCTACGCTACTGTACAACAAGGCTGAAAAACACAAATGAGAAAGTCAAATTGTCAATGGTTTTCAAGTCATGTTGTACAGCAGTGCGTCTGCTGTGCAGCATGGTTATAAGTAAAAAATAAACAAACAAAAAATAGCTAATACACAGGAAGCATTGAGCGCATCATAGCATGAAAATGTGGTTAGTAAATGCACAAGTTTTAGAAGAGTGATATCGCCTTTTACTATTCAATTTTATGTTGAAACACTGCTATTGTGGGCTCAAAAACCCCAACATGTAAAAGTGGTGTTGGCTGAAAAGTCAGGCTTGATCGAATATGTCAAACCACACATGACATGAACCATTTGGCAGCTCTCTTGTTTTGAGGTTTTGTTGGAAAAAAAAAACATTGACAAAAAAGAGAGGAGGATTGATTGGAACAAGTCCATATCCCCTGGATGATCCGTTTATAACAAAAAAGTGGCTCCTAACAGAGTCTATTACATCCAAAAGCACTTGTAATTATAAAACTATTACGTTTTTTAGAAGAACCCTCATCCACCAACCTAGTTATTGGAATGCTTCATCATCGGGTTCCCACCTAGGGTGCCGAGTGCATTATAGCTGTCCTTCGACATCTGATTACAGCGGAGCGGGTGTTGTTGTGTGAGACTGTGAAAAGTGAATTATTTTTAAATTGTCTCAAGGATTCCCCTCCAGGCACTTTTTTGCGTGTGCCCTTGCTGGAGCAGAGTTTTCTGTTTGAAAATTCGTTGGTTTTTGAAGCTCTGGCATGTCTATTTGTCATATTAATTTATTAATTACTAATAATTATTTGTCTTGTGCAAGTGTGTTTATATTAATCAATCCGTTTGTTCTAATAAGAGAGAGTTACACGTGGGTACGCATAAATGTGCTGTTTAATAATAACGTGCGTGTTTTCATGTTTAAACGTTGCTATGTGCTGTTTATTTTTGAGCACAAAACGCTTTTCGAATTAATGCTTTTCTATGTTGCAAGTGCTAGATAGATACATACACATAAGGGTATTAGTGGGATTAGCACTGTTTAATCACTATGCTGTGGTAACGTTGTTTTTGTTTCTTTTAATTAAGATGGTCTATTGTGGCCTATGGTGGCCTAGACAAAGATGGCCGATTTTGTAAGCCTGGCCTCGATTTGAAAGTAGAAAACCGTGATGGGAGAGAGCCCTGCTGAATATGGTCCTGAAGTCAGCTGACCATAGTCCTTGCTTGTCTTGTTAAAATTTCCGTGAGGACAGCAGCAGCCTGGGTAATCTCCAAGTGAAATGGAACGTCCTTGGCAGCCTTGGGAAACAAAGGAGCCTTAGAGAAAGACTCTGAACTATGGTCTCATTGCAGAGGAGAAGTAGAACTAACAAGATACATTTATGTTTCTTGGTTCCTGTTCCGTAGTCTTTATTTTGTGATTTTTCCTGAGCGGAGATTTTCAAATGTAGCGATGTTACATCCTTTCCTTCTCGCTCTGCTCAGCGGTCCAGCGGACATTACAACTTTTCTATGTATCTTTCCTTTGTTCAATTTATTATAAGAATTGTTAACCTAGAGAGGGTTTTGCCACTTGCCACTTGCCTTTGCCGCGTACCGAATCTGCGTTGCTGAGGATCGATGCTGAAAGGACTTCGTCTTGAGAGACTTTACCGAGAGACTGGTCCTGACCCGTTCTGACATTTAGCTAGAATAGGTAACTATGAGAAAAATGATTTATTCTGATTGATTTCCCTTTTGACTAATTTTAGATAAAGCAATATAATTTGAACATGGTGTTGGATATTATTTCTTGTCAATTATTGAGTATTATATTTTGATTATTGCCGTATAGGTTGTATAGATTATGTTTATGGACAGTCATAATAACCAGGTCTTATCGACCTCGATATAGATGCAGGGTGACTAGGAGTTTTCTTTCCACAGGTTTATTGCTGGTAGAGTATTTGAGCGTATGTTAGTGAAATGGGCCCTAGCGTATGATGAATGTATGTGCGTGTAACTGTGAGATTACTCTATCTGTGGTAGTGGGAATATTATACACACCCTGATCTCTATCACCCTTTCTATGCATCTTACATTAAAACAAGCATTGAAAATGTCAATTATTGTGGCTTTTCTGTATTGACAAGGTACACGAAGCAACACTAGCACAAAACACAGGTACAACATGCCAGCAGTAGTACAAACTTATCGAACACTAACAATAGGTAAAAGATAGGTGAAAGTAGCATGGCATGGTATTATTATGCACACACAAGTTCACCATCTGTAGCAACCATGTAATCTTTTTCTGGGATAAAATGTACAACTTGTGCATCATCAGTGCAAGCTTCTCGCCTTCAACCAACAGGTACAGATTGGGTTACGTTACTGGAAACATACTTTTTATAGCACAAGTACAGTAGAGCAGAAGTAGTGAAAGATTCCTTGTCCCAATGAAAGGTCGAATTGCATGCTTCTCTCACAGAAAGGAAAGTTACAAATTAGGCAGAAATACTGAAAAATTATCTGCTGCAGTGCAATCGTTGTTTCTTTGCAGTAAAGTTAGAGCAAGGTAGCGGCAAAACGCATCGCCCTCAGTCATAGAAAGCAGCCACACTGCAAAGTTGCCTTGCCTGCAGACCAGCTACGGCATTGGAAATAGTAGTGCAGGCTTCCATCACTCACCAAACATATGCAGTTAAGCCATTGGTGGCCATGAAGGTCGCACAGCGATCTCTAGAGCAGGTATTTAATCCACTGAGGGACATGGATAGGTGGGTGAGTGAGTGAATAGGCATGTGCTGAAACCACCCTATGACAGGTGTCATAGACTTTCAGCACACTTTCTGTCAATCTATTTCACACTTTCTTCTTTCACTTGTGATGCTGTCAGTGAGGTTGGTCATATTCTTAAAGTCACTCTACATTCTGTAGGTGTAATATAATGCAGTCTTGCTGCTGTCACTTCATGCAGATCCTTTTGCTGCCATTCACATACACATTTGTCCTTGAACAATATGCTGGGGCCCTTCCTACACCTATACAGAGACATTTGTGGTGTGAAAGGGAATGAAGCAGAGACCACCTCCCAGCAGGCCTATCAAAAGACAAAGAAATTCACAGGGTAAAACCATAAAATAAGCCTCTAGCAGGCGTCAAGTTCTCCCCCTTCATCGTCCCTCCTGGTTTTTATATTCCCTCTCTCCTTATAAAGATGAATGAATGAAAGGGATTTAATAAAGCGCTCAGCCACCCAACAAGAGTGTCCCAGCACTATGGGAGCATGTGACAGGATTCTGTGGCGCAACTAATTCCTGAAAAGCCAAGTTTTGAGATGTTTCTTAAAAGTGGCCAGGTCAGTTGTGGCTCTCAGCATAGCTGGTAATCTGTTCCACACTTTTGCTCCCAAAAGACCTGCCCCCTATGCGGCCCAGCAGACTTTAGGGGTGCGGACGAGATCGGAAGAAGAGGATCTTAAAGTCGCCACTGGAATATAGCGGTTTACACGTTTATTGAGATAGCTGGCTCCTAAGCCATGAAGGGCTTTGAAAAATATCACCAGAGCTTTGAACCTGATCCTTTCCTTCATTTGCAACCAATGTAGGGTTTTAAGGATGGGGGTCATATGAGACCTGGGTTTGGATCTAACAATCGCCCTGGCAGTGGCATTTTGCACCACTTGCAAGCACTTATGAGATAGCATGGTAGGCTCAGGTACAAGATATTGACGTAGTCTAGTCTTGACGTCAGCAGGGCTTGGACCACTATCTTCCTGGTATCTAATGACAGAACAGGAAGGAATTTTTTAAGGTCCAACCACTGCTTGAACCTGGGATCTCATAGAGAGGGCACTATCAATGAAGGTACCCAGATTTTTAACTAACATTTGGGCTGAAAGTGGGAGGGGAGGTTAGCTCCTCCGACCACCATAAACTCCAGTTGCTCACTACATGCTGGCCAAAAAAGACAATCTTGGATTTATCCGGATTGCATTTCAACTGATTCACTTTGAGTCAGTTGAACACTTTTGTGAGACAGGATCTAATGTTGCCTCCATCAAAGTTGGCTCCTTTTTCACAGGTGAAAATCAGTGGAGTATCATCTGCGTAGGATATAATCTTGGTATGTAATCCTCTACTAAGGGTGCAAGAGGAGAAGTATATACATTGAAGAGATTGGAGCCCTGGGGTACTCCTACCTTCATGCCAGGCATGGGGGATGAAAAAGAAGGTATCCATATTTCCTGATATCCGTCCTTCAAGAAAGAAGTCATCCAGGCCAGACCCATCCCACCTATGCCAAGTGCCTCAATCTATCAAGGAGTCTCACATGTGGAACCGTGACGAAAGCCGCCAACAGATCAAGTAATATCAAGACGGCCCTACCTTCCTGATCTAGTTTTTCCTTACTGTGCTCTGTCACTCCCAACAGGGCTGACTCTGTGCTATAATTTGCCCTGAAACCTGATTGGGACATATGCAGCAAATTGTGGCGTTCTACATGTTCTGAGATCGCTTTGTTAAAAGGTTTCTCTAAAACTTTAGAGAGAGCCGGGAGGAGAGAGATAGGCCTATAATCAGAAGGATCCGGCCATTCGGAGGACTTTTATTTATTTATTTTTAAGAGTGGTAAAATGTTTGCCTGCTTCCAAATATGCTGCACTATTCCGGTGGAGAGGGATAAATTAAGCACCTATTGACTATGGGATTGATAGTAGAAGCTAGAGATGCTAACAGTTTCGGTGGACAAGCATCTATTGGTGAGCTAGATTTGAGGCCTTTAAGGTAAGCAAGCGACTCACCTGGTTGTAATTCAGGAAGCTCTAATAATGCAGGAGGCTGCAAAGGGCCAAACTTCTCATTCAGAGGTTGATATAAGTCCTGGCCCTACTCAGTAACTTTATGAAAAGACTGTTGGATTGTGTCAATGTTACTAGTTTGGTCCAGTCAGCTGAATGCGGGGAGTCTTTCTTAGCTGCCTTAGGAGGAAGTAAAGGATTTTACAGTATTGAAAATGTCCTTTCCCTTATTGTGAGCAGTTTCAATCTTAGCCTGAAAATAGTTTTTCTTTGCCCCTTTCACCGGAGAGTAATAGGATTTTAAGGCGGGTTTATAAATCTTCCTATCTTCAGATGTACAGAATTTTCGCCATTTCCTTTCGAGACCTCTACAAGTACTTTTACTAGTTCTTAGAGATTCAGTGAACCATGGAGGGGGGGCTGGTCTTCTTTGAAGTACGAGAAGTCAGCGGGGTGGTACCGTCAATGTTGGAACTTAAACCAAGATTAGAGCGCAGGGGCATCAAATTCAGGGTTACCGAATAGCGCCGGGCAGAGAGTTCTAGAGCCTTTGTCAATACGGGAAGGGATATTTTGTGTAGGGCTCTGAAACTGTGATCCGTCCTTGTTGATTTTGGTAAAGAACCTATGCCTAAGCTAGGTATCTTAAATTTGATCAAAGAGTGATCAGACCAAGTAATAGGGGGCAGGGGATCTGCCACTAAGTCCGCATTGCTAAATATTTGGTCTAGAGTATGGCCCATTTTATGTGTGGGAGTGAAAATAATTGGGGTCAAATTGCAGGCCAACATAGTTTCAAACAAATGGAGTACTAAAGGAGACACTGACTTCTCCATATGTATATTAAAATCTCCCAAAAGGAGGAGCTGGTTATATCTGAGGGAGAAAGGAGTAATAGCTTCATTGAGTAAGGTAATAAAATTGGCAAGCGCCCCCAGAGGGCTATACAGCAGGATTCCGGCTATATATTGTTGAAGGGATAAGGTGCAACGAAAGCCAAAGTATTCTGCACCCTCAATAGTATCTAACAGGAACAAGGTGCAGTCTAGCTTGTTTAAAAATGATGGCAACACCACCGCCTTTCCCACTCAACCGATCTTTCTTCAGAATGTAATGTCTCATAGGAATGTCCAAGGCGATAGTGGGATTTGAAGACTCAGATAGCCATGTTTCTGTAAGAAATAAGAGATCAGGGCAGTCGTCCAACAAGAGGTCATGGATTCGTGCCTCATGTTTTTGCAGCGAGCGTATGTTATGAAGTATTGCTTTAAAGAGCTTCCTGTATTTGTTTGGACTGTTACCCCATGGCTTGCGGAAGAAGTCTTACAAGGAACATCTTCGATCTGGGGAAAGGTCCAATTACAAGTAGGGCAATAAAAGATAGCCCAAGTGTCTACTACAGCAACTAGTAAGTGGCATGACTTAGGAGCGTTTAAATTGAACAATAAATCACGCTTGAACTGAAAGATGTGACTCATACCTGGGAAGGACTGGGCAACGTGGCCACCTCGGGACGCAGACGGGCTTGCCTTAGGAGCGCCAGTGGCACGCCTGCTGTGCGAATCTGCTCGGGCATAGATTTAAATAGGCGGTAGCAGCAAAGACTAGACTGCGCACCTCCCCGGAAGTAGCCGGGCGGAAGTGAAGCCCAGAAGTCCACACTGCCCTCCGCACAAACGGCACTGCAGCCGTGGCGGAACGGGGCAGGAAGTTACCAATGAAATGGTGAGTATGTGAAAATTACAACAATACTTGAAACATTAAAAAGGTAACTGTTTAACAGCTTTAAGAATAACGCCCCACCCGCCCCGAGATAAGTGCAAAGAAAACAGGACGGCGTCAGCAGACCTCCCCAACCTCGACTATTCCTTGCTGTCCATCCCTTTTCTCTTTTAGTCACCATCTCAAATTTAGTTTCTAAATCTCTTCTCATCTACTTCTTGGTTCACCATCAATTCTCTTTTCATCCACATCCATACCCTCTGCTCCCCCACACTTATTATCCACGCGTTCCTCTCCCCGCCTCTCCTGCACCTACTCTCATCCATCTAATTACCCTATATCCTTTACGATCTCTCTCTCTCTCACCTGCCTCCTATGTACTTTAACTAATCTGCTACTTCCATCTTCCTCTCCTACAGCAAGTGCAAGGATTTTTGCTACCTTGGTGAAGGCACAGTCTGCACCACTTATTTCTATCAATGGTGCCAAACT
Organism: Triturus cristatus; assembly: GCF_964204655.1. NCBI lineage: Eukaryota > Metazoa > Chordata > Amphibia > Caudata > Salamandridae > Triturus > Triturus cristatus. The sequence continues at coordinate 790,123,342 of NC_140584.1, read as the reverse complement.
GAATGCTTGTACTTCTTCAAAGCAGGTTTGGCACACCTTTGGAGCTGGCGATCCAGGGTTGATTCGGCATTGGATGAACATCCTGTGATTCTGGGATAATCGCTTAGGGCAGCGCCTGGATACCCTCACGGGTGATTAGCCGGCCTCTAAAAATCGGAGTACTTATTTAATTTACATTCTTCTCACAACTGTTTAAGAGCCCACACACTATTCCAATAAACAGGTTCTCTTACACGCATTCTCTCTCACACACTGAAACCCTTCTCTTCCTAGAAGGGTATTGTTACACACTTATACCTTAAATTAAGTTTTCCGTCACCAACTTGTTTTCTTCTCACAAATACTTTTGCCAAACAACTTAATCTCCCTTACACCCTACATTCTCTCTTTCACAACCCTCCTCTTTCTCGCCTCCAGTTGACATATGCATTTACACAAACACACATATATATATACATACACACACGTGTCAAAGATGGCTGTGTTTCTTATGCGCCAAAACAGCAGTAAAAAAAAAAAAAAAAAAACACAAGACACCACACACACTTTACAATGATGTAAGCAAAGCTATGTACAACAATAATGCAATACAGACGTGGATGCCATGCTGATATCTTAAGAGAAAATCCTGTGCAGGAATATAGACTTAATTAACTCAGAAATGATTTCAAGATGAAACATGAAAAACAAATAAGCAAACATTGCAAAACCCACTGGACATTTTTGTGCAGAGGAGTGTTTGGTAACAGTTGGGTGTCTGTGTGTGTATAAAGCAAGTCCCATAAAAAAGCAGGTTCTCAGGCTAAAACAATATTGAAGCTGAGAGTAGGGCCCCTAATCTGCATTAACAGTGTAAAGCTATACCCTCAAAGACAAATGCTATAAACAAAAAGGTAAAAGATCAAAATTGCATTGCTGGAGGTGGACTTGAAATGCATACTCAGCAAAATATTGCATAGTAGACACTTATGACAAATGGTGTTTAATCTGTGAACAAAATAAGCTGTAAATTCAACATTCTTTTCCCATGATAGTAAAGTAAAACAAATGAAAGTGCAATGCTGACTAGTGAATACCACTGTTTCTTTATGACAGGCCACAGTATCCAAACAACATGAATCTCCCAACCAAAACAGCTATAAATCAGCAATTAATCAATTATGTCGGCAAAATAAGTACAGCAAAGAATACACGCTGGTTCTCACTTAGAAGGTACAGATCATCTTACATCTGCAATCTAACAAAACGACTACTTGAAGCTCCATGACCAAAAGCTAATCAGAATACAAACGGTACAATGTAACTATCCATTAAATACTACAGTCTCTATGAACAGCCCATCCGAATAGTGGCAAACTATGAAAGCCCATGGTTGAAGGAGGTTAACGTGAACAACCCTGTCTCTGTAGTTCTTATTGTAGCAGTTTGAAGAAATTATATATTTCAGATAACTAAGGCCATCGATAAGCCAAACCTAAAAATAAGTAATGAGCATGATTTTTATGTCCCCATTTCTTTTATGAATATGTGTTTATAACACCTTCCAAATTATTAGACACTAGTACTAAAAAGTTCTTGTATGACAGAGCTTATATGTTTGTGGACAGAAGTAACTAGCGGTTACACGTTTTTCTGGGCAGTAAGTGGCAGTGCTTAGAAGGCGCGGTAGGCATTGGATACTGCACGTGTGGCTTCAATCCCAAACCAGTGTTAAGTTAGCATTAAAAAGTCCTCAGGTTAATGGGAGAAATGCATAAACATACATGTACAATATAAAATCAGCATTTCTTGGCAAAAACTTACATTGGGCCCTCAGGCATGAGCTATGGAGGGTCAGAGCGAAAGACCATGGTGGTCCCCTCAATTGGATGTGGCACTGTGGTAGAGAAACGTTGCCGTCCACCATCCGGGGAATTTAAGGCATACGGTTAAAAATTCTGTCTCTCACGTCCCCGGTGTATAAAGGCAGTGGAACCAATTAGCTCAGCTTTAAGCTATTGAGGACCGAGGTCTTTTGCTTATGGTGAGCTCCAAACTTGGTCCATCAAGGTAGTCTTGCACGACAGACTGAGATCACAGGATCGGAGGATTACAGTCTTTGGAGATCCGATCAGAGAGAACCAGGTTTTGGGCTTCCGCTCCATAGGATGTTTTCCGTTGAATAAGAGAAGCTGAGATCGGTTTGCATTTGGTGAGTACGGGGAAGAGCAGTGACTTAGTTACCAGTGCGTTGAATGAGGAAGCAAAGGAGAGTGCACGTGTGGTAAACGGTAGCGCTCACATGCCCAGCTACGTTTCAAAATAAACAGGGGGTGGGAGTAGCGGAGACCAGCCTGCCAAACCCCATACTAGAAGCGCAAAGGGTAGGACTGTTATCATCTGGAAAGGCTCCGTTTTATTTTTAGGTAGATCTTAGCAGGATATGTTGCTGTAAAGTTGGAACCCAATAGCGTAAGGTGCTCAACAGCAGTGGGACGCACTCTTCAAGTACCTAGAAGTCCAGCAATGCTTCAATATGGTGCAGTACTCTTGAGGGATGATGGGTTTAGAAGGTAAAGAGCAGACGTATATTCTTCCTGGTTGTAAAACACTCAAAAATCCGTCTAGACCCGGAAGAAATAGTAAGCCCACCAAATATAGAAGAAGGACAAGACCACAGAAGCGGGTCTAAAACTGATGGATATATTACGGTCTCAGGGGTGATGTGAGCCAAAAGCGTTGCCTTAGCCTCGTTACCGAAAAATATCGTAGTGGCCATTTTGGAATAGAACATTAATTAGAGGACAACAGTATATACCTTCAGAAAAAATTCATATGTTTTATCGCCACGAGTAATTGCTTAACTGTCCTGTGAAACTGATGTCTCATAATTTTGAGTAACAATATGCTCAATTATTTTAATTCCCTAGCTTTTTGCTAGAAAAAGAGACATTATTTTTCTAAATATAACTGTCAATACAGTTCTGATAAAAGAGATTTCCTTATTTTCCTGTTCTACTTCGATTCTATTACTTTGAAGTCATAACCCAGAAGCAAGGTGCGTTTAGAATAGACACAGAGGAAACAGCTACAAAGTTTCCATGAGCCCCGCACTAGACTACTTCACAAACAAGTCTTTCCATAGAAAGGAGGGGTGGCGTCCATCTATGCCCGCCTCCTTCTCTGTTGTTCTTTTGGGTTCAGCCCTTTTCCCTACCGAGAATCGAAACGTACATAAGATTAGCTGATCAATGTATATGTGCCTGAAGTGCGGAAGTCGGCAGCTCTGTCGCTCTAGACCACATTTCTGCAAAACGAAGAGCAAAAACTGTTGTTTTTCTGCGTGTTAAACAGAAACCTTCTTATATAACACAATTTGCCACAGTGGTAACAAATAAATAGTATACTCGATTATATTCCAAAATAGAGTATCTTAGAGTCCTGTGCAATTAATATATTTGTAGTAGTTCCAGCAAATCATGATTTACACCTGAAATGTGTCCACTACAAGATGGCAGATACGATAGAGAAGTATGCCTCGCCGGCGGAAGTACTGCTTGTGGCTTTCTTTTCAGTTTGTCGTCACGTGACCAGTAGCGCCAGTGACGACTACCTTGTATGTCATGACTGTCATGGCAGCCCCCGTAAAGCTTATCCGTGCCTGCGTTCTTAGTATGAAGGTGAGTGTCAGACCCCTGGAACGATCAGCCTAAACTCTCGTTGCAGTTTTCTTAATTTTCCAAGATGTTGAGGGCATTTTGAGACTGTACATGCCATCGAACTCCCAAGACTCATCTCTTTTAAGTTAACGGACTGTGATTCCGAATTTTAACGTCTAGTACTTTATTTAATTTATTTTTTAATGCTATTTTATATAGTTCGAACATTACCCGAACGTGTCGGAGCGCTTTACAAAATAACCAGTTGCTTTACATAAGGACTTTGGATTACATGAGTTACATAAGAGATACAAACAGAACATTTTTGCAAATGTACAAGGTGTAAAGTCACTCAAGGAAAATTGCATATGTAAGTTGTAAATTCACTCAGGGAAGAGATACAAACAGATAAACTCTAAAATCCCATAGGAATGGTAGTAAGTACAAATGTCTACTGCATAGGGGTTAGAGTTCTATATATACAATAGTAAATTCACCCAGGATTACATTTTAACAGCGATTAGGCTTGGACAATTATATATTACACATATATATTTATGAGTTACAGAAGCATGGCTCAGGCATAGGGAAAAAGCAGGCAAGGGGAGAGAAATTCAGGGGAGAGAGAGGAAAGGAATAGGGGAGGTAGAAAGAGTGAGGGAGGGAAGAGGTAGGGGAGGGGGTGATGAGTGATGGGATCAGGGACAGGGGAGTCAAAGAAGAAAGACACAAAATGGCGGGGAGCATATGAGTCCAAGTCAGAAAGTCAAGGGAGCAAGTTTCCTTGGACTTTGTATATATGCAGGGTTCTAATTGTGGAATGCAAAAAGTGGAGGAGTCTCTGAAAGAAGGCATGGCTTAAACACATAACTAGTATTTTGGTACACCGTTAAGTACCGGCATTACCATAACTTTTTAAAAATTACTTGTTCATAAATCAAATGTGTTATTATTTAAAAAGGGTGACCACCGCAATCCAGGTAATTAGAGATTGATCTCATTGATAGACGTGGAGGCCAAGCTCTATGCTTCTTGCCTGCTGGTCCAGCTTCAAGATTGGATGGAAGAGAAGAATAAAATCCCAAAGTTCCAGACGGGCTTTAGGCAAGGGATGGGCACCCTAACTAACTTGACTATTTTAGCACTTTTAATTGAAAAAGCGCAAAAAAAGAAATCGCGATTATTCACATGCTTTGTGGATATTATATCCGCTTTCGATCGAGTCAATAGGGGTCATCTTTGGAAGAAACTTAAGGCTTGGGTATTGCCGAGCACAATGCTCAATGCCATAACCACCTTATATTCGGATACTTGGCCCAGAGTTAAGTTGGGCGACGGATACAGTACAACTTCTAGTATCCACACGCAGCAAGGCTTGAAACAAGGATGCGTTTTAGCTCCTAGCCTTTTTAATTTGTTTCTTTCAGACATTGCTCCGCACCTTGAAAAAGCCGATTGCCATCCTCCCAAAATTGCCAACGAGTCAGTCGCCATTCTACAATACGCAGACGATATTGTATTGCTGAGCCAAACCCCAATTGGTTTACAGAGATCCATAAACAACTTAGCAACTTACCTGGAGCAGGAGCAACTCGAACTAAACAAAGAAAAACCAAAAATTATTCGTTTAGTGGATCATAAAAAAGCAAAATTTAAATGGTCGGCTAACGGGGCAACAGTGGAAGAACAGCATTCCTATAGATATCTCGGCGTAATAATAGGGCAAATTGCCTCTTATAAAGATCATAAATTGGCTCTCAAAGCAAAAGCCCAATCACTAATTTACACGTATAGGCTTCTACGCAAAAAAATCGATTGCCCGAACTACACTCATTTGCTAAAAATAATGGCCGCACAAATCCAGCCCAGTTTATCGTATGGTTTTGCCACCTGGTGTGGTAAGGAAGCTAACATACTAAACGAGCATCTGTTAAAGATTTACAAGGCCGTCTTTGCGTTGCCAAAATCTGCTTCTCCCGCTCAGGTCCGTCTGGAATTTGGCCTTCAGCACCAAAAATTACGAGGAATGAGCGGTTTTGTCAAACTGTGTCATAAATTTCGCTCCTCTGCCCCTGACTCTATGAACAGATTATGTTGGGAAGAAATTAGGGTCCAGATGAAATTCGAAATACCGATGTCATGAGGCAGCTTCCTGAAAACATCTCTGGATGTGCTGGAATTACAAACTGCATGGGAAAATGGGGATGACAAAGTAAGTTTCAGCAAAGCTGCAAATGCTTCAGCAAAAAGGAAATCTCTACTGGCAGACAAAAGAGAACTCAGTAAGCGCCGGCATGGGTGGACAGTCATCAACTCGTACAAAACCTTAAGGCCTCAAGTTTATTTATCTGCTCACTCCAGTCAGCAGTTAAAAAAGAGTTTCACAAATTTCAGAATGGATGTGCAAGATTCAAAAGATCTGTATCCAATCTGGAAAAAGCCCTTCTTTACAAATCAGAATCTTTAATTCACTTATTATGTGCCTGCCCAGCTGTTTTGCCCCAAAGGAGACAGTGCTTAAAACTTATTTTTAATGCCCTGGACATTCGCTCAAGCAGGCAAGCGGTAATAAGATGGCTGGATGGCACATCCATCATCTTGGCCTGCAGGGGCGTCAAATATATGACAATGGTTAGAAAACTTTTATATCAGGCTGATGCCGAGTAATTTGGATTGTAGTCATCTCCTTATAGTCAATCCACTATAATAATCAAGTGGACAGTAAGCCATGCCCCTTTGCCAGCTGCAAATAGACAGCAAAGTCCATTAAAGCCTTTAATATTAGGGCAGTATCAAATTATTTCTCTTTTGCAAGAGGTCCTTATATTTTATTTATGCTGTTTAATCTTAATTTGCATCCCCCACCAGGGTGTAATATAGTCGCTACATAGGCACCGATGAGAATATTTTTGTGAGTAGGAATTTCTGTAAATGTATTCAACGTAACGCAATTGCACTTTTTAAATATGTAATGTAATTTTTATCATGATTTTATGCAAATAGGGATGGGGAATTGTAATGATTTTAACAAATCAAACAATAAATCGAAATTGAATTGAACAATGTGTTGTTTGCCAGTAGAATTAAGGTAGTGCATATAAACTGTATAATAAGGGGTATCGTTTCCTATGTAGTATAGGGTCAAAAATGCATTTTAAAGCTCAGCAAACTTTACATTTATTTTAGGTTTTCCTGTAGGAGTTTTAACAGAATGGATGGCAAATGCTACATTTTAATACAAATTGGACCAACAGACCATTTAAGATTTAAAATCTTAGAGTTTTTTGTCAGCACAATGGATGGTGCATTCCTAACAAACTGATACAGTTGCATTGCTTTCCCCTGCCCAAAACATCTTTTACAAGATATTTAGGCATTCCCCACAAAATGTTTTGTAAAATAGGCAGCAAATGGTGCAGTATAAAAATATTGAATCCAATATTGTGTTTCTCATAATGCATTTCCCAGCACCCATTAAATCTTTCCTGTCCATGCTACATTACACATAAAATGGTAAATCTATACTCAATGGTACTACATGAAACGCCCTTAGTTCAACTCCCATTGTATATTCATGGTTTTGAGTTGCTCAGTCACTATGAAATGCAACCCGCATTTGGAAAGATTTTGGCACTAATAGCACAAAAATACAAGAAACTGAGCACAAGGTGAGTATATCCATGGTGCACCCACAGCACACATTGATCTCAATCAAGGGCATGGGTCCCCGCATAAATTTCCCCAGGGGCCAAAATGGTTGACCAGTGATGTACCAGAGGGCCATATTGAGGCTAGAGGGGTGGTGGTCGGGCGAGCGGGTTAGGGGGATTGGTGGTCAGGTAACTGTAGGCGAAGCGAAGGCTATACATCTAGTGACTGAATTAAACAATGTGAAACCAGAAAACTTGGGATTAATCCCAGGTTCCACACTTTTCCATATTGTGTGAATATAATTAGTTGTTCAACTTGGGGGTGGAGCTTGCTCGCGACCAAGATGGCTGCTTGAGCCTTTAGCTTCGTGTCATCGTTGCACTATCCGGCAAATATCCGACAGTCTCACAGCACCCCATACTGCAATTGCCGAGGCCATCTTGTCGGAACACGGCAGGAGCCCGACGATCGAACTCCGGTTCCTATCCGACCGGGAAAAGAGGGACTACGTGGCCTGGGCGTTGCCCGCCCCGCAGGGCCTGGATCCCTGAGTTGTGTTGGGACAAGCAGCGGAACCAGGTTTGCGGTCAGCCGCTGAGGAGCCAGGAGTCGATTCGGCACCTTGCACCCTGTTGTAGACTGCTCGGCTGATTCTCCCACCCCAGTGCCTGGGCATGTGAGCAGCTCTAACCGGGTGAGTGACCCACGGTCGGAGCCCACTGCAGAGCAAATAAACGGGCCTGGGCGGCTGAGAATCTTTCTATCCCCTGGGGCCGTCATTTTGTCGCGCGAGTGTGAATCGCGTACAGCGCTCCCATGAGGTGTTGGTGCGGTCGAGACCTGTGAGTACCGAGCCAGAGAGTGGGATGACTGGGGGGACCCTCAACAAATAGATTACCGCGATGCACAGACAGAGGGACTCGCCACTGAGGGGCCACGGAGGTTCGGCAGCCCTGGGATAGCTGCGCTGGTGTGCGTGTCCTGCACATGTGAGGCGTGACTGAGGAAGAGAAGCGTACCTCAGTAGAGACAGAGATCTCCGCCATACACTGCCTCGGCCCCTGGGATTGGGGCATCGGAGTCATGATTAGCTTTACGTGGGGCGGAAACCGGAAGCACTGAGACGTTCTGCTGGGCAGCCTGGAAAAATGCACTGAAGGTCCGGATAGGTGCGGCAGTACAGTTGGCTGACGGCTGGGGCCTGACCTGGTTACGCGCCACTGGCCACAACTGATCAGGGGGCTACCCTGTGCACTGAAGTAAGGGCCTACTGGCTGGCGCAAACAAAGGGGCACAAGCCATTAGTATCACTCTGCGGAGGACACCGCTCCATAGTAAAACTGGTCAGCGGAGTGGCTTGGTGGAGCTTGCAGTGCCCTTGAGCCACAGTTGGCATCTGGAGTGAGGGGCCTCAGGGCTGGTGTGTTGGGGTGCCCTGCCTGGTGGATCCCACTGAGAGCCAACATGGGTAGAGTAGACAGAGCTCAGCCCAAGCTCTCATTCAAGCAGAATCGGTCGAAATCGCATGATGCCTCCACGGATGGGGCTGAAAGGATGCAGACCACTCCCACGTCCGAAGACCCTAGCCCAGATATACGGGAGATGTTGGTGGCCATGGAAAAAAGTTTGCAAAGTGTAATCACCTCTTTGGGCACGAAGATGGATGCCCTATCCTACCGTATGGATAGAATGGTGGAGCGCTTAGACAAGCATGCTGAACGCTTAGACATGTCAGAGCGTAGGCTAACGGAGTTGGAGGAAGCGCATACGACATTGGACACAGAACATAAGCAACTGGGGAGAGTCCAGCGAGTCCTCCAAGACAAAACGGAGGACTTGGAAGCTCGTTCTCGTCGCTGTAACCTCAGAATCACTGGTCTACCGAAGTCCACCCCGACTGGTAACATGGAACACTTTATTGAGAAGCTGTTGGTCACTCTGCTGGGGGAAGGCGTCTACGCCGCCATGTATGTCGTGGAGAGAGCACACCGCTCCCTGGGGCCTCGCCCATCCCCGAGAGCACCACCTCGTCCGATCATTGCAAAATTGCTCAACTATAGAGACAGAGATGCAGCTCTGAGACTGGCAAGGGAAAAGCGGTCATTGAATTATGAAGGATTGGAGATATCAATGTTCCCAGATTTTACTATTCGAGTACAGGAGGCGCGTCGCCAGTTTGTCCCCATGAAAAAACAACTACGAGACATGGGCATAGACTGCGCTATGCTGTACCCTGCGAAGCTCCGAGTCAACAGGCAGGGCCGTTCCCACATCTTCACTGACCCAAAGGCCTTGCAGAAGGCCCTAAAAGACTGGTCCAAAGAGCGACGGAACGGCCCGGAGCGACACCGGCTAGACGAGGCGACTGGGGCTCTCTAGAGGAAAAGGACTAACAAAATCGAATGGCAACTAAACGATAAGTATGGACAGGCGGTTGGAGAAATGGGGGGGAGAGGGAGCCTTCATAACTGATCAGGAAGATGTAGATTGTGGGTGGTAGCTACCTATCCTTAATGGCGGGTGCACTGGTGCGGCGAGGAATGCATCGCGGGGCAGATGGTGGGTCCATCGGACATGATTCTGAGAGATGATGGGGTCAGTTGGCAGGTGGGGCGGGGGCGTGCGGGTTTGTTCACGGTCACGTCAGAATTTCTACAAGTTGTTAGCATAGCTCCACAAACTAATTAGAATTGGGCATGGAGAGACTATCGCCTAACTCGTACCATTTGTATGTTACGGCCGGAGTATATTAAGTCTGTGAGGCTGTATATCTATTCACTAACGATGCACGAGGGCCGGCTGACAAATGTTTTCACTGTTATCCATAGTAGGGCAAGCAACATCCGCTCGCGAGTGAATCACACAAGGGTGTGGATATTTGATTTTGTGGGGGGAGGAAGAGGGAAGGTGGGAGGGAGTCCTAGGGTATGAATCGCGACCGAGTTGGGGGAGGTCTGTTGTGGGTGAGTGGAGGATGGAAGAAGGGGAAAGTGTTGATGTTGCGGTTGTTCGAAGCTTGGTGTCTGTACGTACAAGATGAGCTTGTCATTTATTTGTTGCATAGGTCGGGATACATAATGTGCTACATTACACACGATGGTGGGATACGATGAGGCAAACACGTTAGAGACCCTAGGCTCCCTGCGCTCACTTACATGGAATGTACGGGGGCTTAACGACCACCAGAAGCTGCGCAAAGTGCTGAACTATTTAAATAGGCAGAATATCGATGTAGCCCTAATACAGGAGACACAAATACCACTGAATAGCGTATTGCTGCGCAGTAGAGGACTGTTGGACTACATTACCATTTCAGGCTTCACCACACATGCCAGAGGGGTGCTGACATGGGTTAATCCCAGGTCGGCTTTTACAATGGTACAATTAGACTCAGACAGAGATGGCTGTTTTGTGATCACCAGGTGTCAAGGGAAAGGAGTTGATCTCATTGTAGTTAATGTCTATGGCCCAAATTATGATTGCCCAGGGTTTTACTCTGCTCTTGCTCGCATTGTCTATAATTATCCGCGGAGGCGCAGTATCTTTGGGGAGGAGATTTTAATCTAGTCAGGAACCCGAATCTGGACAGATCATGGGGGGGCCGACGAGGCGGCCTTCCGCGGTGGCCAGAGCACTTGAGAGTGCGATGCTTGGCATGGATCTTTGCGATGTATGGCAAACAAGAAACCCGGATAGGGAAGGTTACACACATTACTCTGCTTATCATAATTTGCACACTCGTATAGATTACTGGTTGATTTCTTCACCTCTCATGGGTCACACTCGGGGAATGCTCGGTACTCCCTTGCACACTATCGGATCATTCTCCTCTTTTGCTGGTACTTAATCTGCCACAGAAGACTGTTCCGCCATTTACTTGGTGGTTCCCACCTTATTCATTGCTGGACCCTGTCTTTAAAGAAGACATGGCTGAGGCCATCAAAACTTTTTTCGACGTAAATGTGGGATCCGTGGATAGTTTTCAAGTCGTCTGGGAGACCTTCAAGGTTTACATCCGGGGTGTGGCCATGGCGAAGCACTTGGGTGTTCTATGCTTTATCCAACAGAAACTGGCCGATCTCGAGCGGAAACTGGACGCCTTGGAACAGCGCCAACAGACGTGTAACGATGAGGCAATATCAAAGATCTACTGGGTGAATATCAAGACGCAGCTGACAGTGAAATCAAGCATCTAGGTAAATATGCCAAGGCACGAGTATATGGGGAAGGGGATAGGCCGGGTTCCGTATTGGCACAGATATTGAAGGCCAAGCGAGGCAGAACGCTGGTCACTGAACTTAAGTCATCAGAAGGTGAGATTCTAATGGATGAGGTAGATATAGTGGACAGGTTCTTACCTATCTAGAGCATATTAAATTACCGTTTCTCACTAACATCCACCGTGAGTTTCTTATGTGTCCCATAGAAAAAGATGAAATTGTAATGGCCCTGGCTGGTATGAAAGCCACGGGTGTTCCGGGGCGGACGGCCTCACTGTCAGCTTCTATAAAAGCTTTCTTGATCTACTACTCCCACACCTCTCAATGCTTTTTGATGACGTGTGTGTCGGGTACAATGCCACCAACGATGAGAGAGGCGATTATTGTTGCCATCCCTAAACCGGGTAAACACTTAGACAAGTGTGGGTCCTATCGTCCGCTCTCCCTGCTTAACGTGGATACCAAGCTATTCGCTAAGATACTCGCTAATCGGCTCGTGCCACTGGCGCCAGTATTAGTAGCCCCAGAACAGGCGGGGTTTATTCCGGACAGGAACCTTACATACAATCTCCGTGCTGTGTTCGGCACCATTCAACATACCAACCCAGACTCTAAAGCGGTCGCGGTCTTCCTCGACATGGAGAAGGCCTTCGATTCTGTTGAATGGCCCTTCATGCGACAGGTTCTAACTAGGATGGGATTAGGCCCAGTCTTTCTCCAACGGATAGGGGTACTTTATAATTCCCCTACGGCTCGTATCAAAATAGGCGATTTAGTAACCGATTCTATCACGGTATCCAGAGGAACGAGGCAGGGCTGCCCGCTGTCCCCTATTTTATACGCCTTAGTAGCTGAACCACTGGCGTGTGCATAAAGGGAGTACCATAGCCGTAAAGGCATCTGCTTCCCAAATTATAAGATCATTGTGTCTACCTATGCAGATGACACATTATTATATGTCTGCGAGCCGGAAAGCAATCTCTCCTCTGTCTTTAGGGAGGTAGTACACTTCGGGGCGCTGTCGGGTCTGCGTGTTAATTGGTCTAAATCCATAATCTTCCTGATCACCCCAACCACGATACCTTTCGAGCCGGACTATCCACTGCAATGGTCCACTGAAGCGATACGATATCTTGGTATCCGTCTCCACACGGACTCGGAGTTCGTGTTTAGAGAAAACTACGCACTGCAGTCAGCAGGCTGGAGGATGACGTTGAAACTTGGATTAAGTTGCCATTGTCTCTGCTTGGCCGAGTCTCTATCATGAAGATGGTGGTTCTGCCACGATTTCTGTTCCTCTTCACAAACATACCCATTGTTTTACCCTGTTCCTTTTTAGGTCTCGGCTAGCGATGGCTGCGCTTGCGCAGTCTCGCTCGCGAGATTTAATGACTTTAAGAAGAGGGGCTTGCACCCGCCCCTCTTCTCTCCTGTTCTCCATTGGCTGGCCTCTTAAATGCTGGCCAGCCACTGGAGAAGAGGTCCAGTCACTCCGATTATGCCCCGTCCTTTTCGGATCGGGGGGCGTGTTTTTTGCGAGAAGTCTCAGGGAGGAGACAACAGCAAAACACGCCCCCAAATCCGAAAACGACGCTGCGTTTCTCCGAGGCATTTTTTCTCTGCCTCGGAGAAAGGCGGTCGTGTGCTCGTCCGCTCCCCCTTCGTCCGGTTGCTGCTCTGGTCTCCTCACCTCTCCAAGGGTCTTCTTGTTACATTAGCCACTGGCAACGGGACGGTTATTCCAAGTTTTAGCAAACGGCTGTTCTGCGTACACCATTTTCCAATCGTTACGCAGCGCAGCTTCTGTAATCTTCGGTGCCGCCCTCACGTTCTAGCCTGCGCAGACGCTCACGCTTCAATCCACACCTTCGAATGAGCACGGACGGTTGGCCCGCTTTGCAGATAAGCCGGATTTGGTTTTCTGCGTCGTCTCTGCATTTTCATCACAATATCCCCAGTGCGCTTTTTACCCGAGCGAAGGGCGCTCATACGACTTTCCAGACAATAGCAGCCTGCAATTACTCAAGAAAAATACGACCTGTTTCTTTCAGCCCTGATTAAACCTCGAGTAAAGCCGCTTTTGTTAGACAGTTCCAAGGGAGCGATTACGCTAAATTCCCTTTTCTCAACAAACCGGCGGAAATCTGCAGTAAAAGTACTTTTTTGTTTCAAATTCCCTCAGTTGGTTGATTTGCTGGAAGATGTATTCAACAGAATCAAACGTTTCAGACTCGCACGCAGGAAAAAAGCAGCCAGCCATGGCCCGTATCTTCCGAGGCAGGCATCTGCCATATTTAAACACCAATTGTGAGGTAAACTCGTGCAAGCGTTGGTATACGTGGGAAGCAAGGATTCTCTCCCCACTCAACGACCCCCGCTTAGTTGAGCTCTGTTTTGGAACACGAGCAGTGCCGGGAAAGCCAAAAGCCATTCCATGTACAGTGCGATCTTGCACGTGGTGTTACCCTGTGCGGAACTGTGAGCGTTAAGCATTTTCTTATCTGTAAATTTGTACCAAAAAATGCCAACTTTCACAGTGTGTAGAAATTCTTATCTAAAAGAGTTCCTTGTTCAGAAAATTGCAACAGTTCTATATAAGACTATCATATTCTGCTTAGACGATTGGTACAGTTTGTATGCCTTAAGCCTGTTTACCACTGGCCTCTAGACATGGGGAAACAGCCTTCACTACGATGTTTTCACCTCGTTGTGCCTTTACCATGCATTTTTTTGCGCACATGTTTTTACCGCAAATATGTTTTTAAAAAGCATGCCAATACCACGCATTTAAGGTAAGTTGGAAGATTGGGGGGTCTCCCCCCCACAAATACATCGTTTTTAAATCTAAAAACTATGTGTGGTATTGGCATGCGTTTTAAATACATATTCGCGGTAAAAACATGCGCTCAAAAAAATGCGTGTCAAAGGCATGCAAAGTAATTGCATGCGTTGTACCGTCGAACAACCCTAGACATGTATATATAAGATCATAGCAACTCACTGAGAGAGACTCCTGATGAAGAGTTATCTTACTCAAAATGGATTGAGGCAAACAAAATGTACCAATGAACTAAATGGAATATGGTGGTCTGATATGGAAGTGTTGCAAAAGTACCTCTATTAGATTTTTTTCCCCACTTTTTGCTATAAATTAGCAAATTAAAAAAATAATGCTACATGCATGTAAATGTAAACAAGCATTTACAATGCAATGGTCTCGGCATTGGTAAAATTAGAGCTATTGGCATTGCTCATGACAATGCCGTTTCTTTAAATGTTTTAAAAACACAAACATAAACAAAAATAATGTCATGAGCAATGCCAATAGCTCTAACTTTACCAATGCCGAGACCATTGCATTGTAAATGCTTGTTTCAGAGAGTCAACACATTATTGATAAAATTGGCCTGGGCGGGCAAGTAACCAAGGGTGAATTGGCGGATACTTACCTTACCATATCACTTGGGGGTTTGGGCGCGCCAGATTTAAATTTGTACTACAGAGCGGCACAAGGCGCCCAAGCTTTTTATTGGATACATGGTTCGCCTGATATTCCGTTTCTTCGCATGGAAAAACTTTTCGCAGATCCCCTTCCGGCCACGATCTTTGAACCTACGGACCGTAGGACTGGGATATTGAACCCTATGAACTCTACCCGACACGCATGGCATAACCTATTGCAATTACAGGCGGGGGCACTGCTATACTCCCCGGACATGCCCATAGAATGGACTCTCTGGGTGGCCCCGTGCAGGGATAAAGGGGTTATATGTGTGCTACAATCACTGAACATACTTATGGCAGGGGATTTATTTCCAAATGGCGCAGTTAGGTCCTAGGAAGAGGTAGAGGACCCGGCGGTGCCTGGCAATTTGGTACAAAGGTTTCAGTTTCATAGAGTGAGGAGGGCAATGTGTCGAATTTTAGGAGATGAACTTCAGGAGCCCCCTGAAGTACCGGAACTGTCCTACATAATAAGAGCTAAGTCGCCCGCAAAATGGTTACTAATATATATAAATTAGCAATGTCCCATAGAGCGAATCATTACACCAAAGCCAGACTGGCCTTGCAACGAGATTTACAACAGAACATAGATGGCGCCATGTGGACTTTTTGCTGCACTAGCACTCGACGTATCTCCTTACACGGCAGACATAGACTGATTCACTTCAAGTATTTGAATAGAGTGTACTACACCCCAGAGAGATT
Source organism: Triturus cristatus (assembly GCF_964204655.1). Classification (NCBI taxonomy): domain Eukaryota; kingdom Metazoa; phylum Chordata; class Amphibia; order Caudata; family Salamandridae; genus Triturus; species Triturus cristatus. The sequence goes on along the minus strand of NC_140584.1, from coordinate 790,107,624 downwards.
ACACAGATATGGGTTAAGAGAACTCTGCTTGTGATAGATGCAGAGCACAACCCCTGGATTATTTCCATCTTGCGTGGCAGTGCCCGGGGGTATATAAATACTGGGAATCTATCTTCCAGGAATTGGGGAAAATAGTAGATACAGAGCTAGCTCCAGATCCGATCCTGGCTCTTTTAGGGTATACCAAACAACTGTCTAAGGTAATGCGTAGACTGGTGGACATGGGTCTTCTCATGGCTAAGCGTTGAGTTGCAATGTGCTGGTCGAGGGGACCCTTGCCTACAATGACACAATGGTCGCACAACATGCTTTACTGTAGTACACAAACCGAGAATTTTAGTAAATTGCTCCCTCCCAGGAGTAGACCCAAGAACTTCTGGGGACTTTACACAACATACTTGCATGCCAGAGACTCGGACGCTGATACTGAGACTCACACGGACCCTGACGGCAACGCGCACACAACAGCCACCTAGCCAGAGATGTGTGACGCAAAACTGACGGTGACATTCCGAGAGTTGTGTTGATATTGCGTTTTGACACTCCCCCTGCCCTCCCCTCCCCCGGGGATAAAGTAATGTCAGTAGGCAGGACGCGGGGGTCTAGTGAGTATATGCTGAATAGGCAACGCACCCCACCGTACATTAACATCCAAACGACCTTTCACTCCTTTATATATAACTGGTTATCGTTTTAACGACGCAAGCTGAGTATGTTTTGTTTGTGTGTTTTGGTTGCATGTTAAGTTTTTTTTGCACATAATGTATCTTTTAATTATCGGTTCTCGAACGCTGCCTGCCCTACAGGTTGTTGGCTTATTAGCTGTGTATAACTATTCACAATGACATGCTGGGTTGTAGGCAAGTGGCTGTGTTCGATTGAGATGTATGCAATAAAGATTTTTTTATTAAAAAACAAATAGTTGTTCAACTTCACATTTCCTCTTTTTTTAGGTCTCGCCTGACCCAGCGCATGCGCTGGTCTGGCGAGACTTTTTGTGAGGGCTCAAAAAATGCTACCATGGCCAGCTTAGAGCTACAGTGCATGTGTGCGGGCGCGCGCTTAGGAGTAGAGGCGCTCAAACCTAGTCATGCTCATTCAATCAATCAATCAATCAGCCCACGATCACTTTCACTTTCCCCCGCGATCACTTTCGTGGCGCCCCTTTGATGTTCTCGTTCAAAGAACATCAAGCATCAAAGAACATGTTGTTTTAATGCTTTGCTGCACCCGTTTGACTTACAATGTGCTTTCTCTTTCCACAAACTCGATGTTTGTGTTCCTTTATTTTGAGATGCTTTTAGTATTACTGTTTTGTGACTTAAAGAACATTAAGGAAATGTTACTGTGAAACTGGACAACGTTCACAGTGTTTATTTCTGATTGCAGCTGCTGCTTCATGTCCGTTGCACCATTCAGGGAGTCCTTTCATTGGCGCATTCATGAGGACATGATGAGGAAGCTGGAAACTTTTGGCACATTCTCTTTAAAAGCACAGCATGTTGGCGACTGGTTAATCGATTAGACCTATGTAGCGCTTTAGATCTCAAAGCGCTATGGTGGGTGCAGCAGTTACAACTCATGAAATATGGGGTGCAACTCACAAGGAGGGGGCAGGTTTGAGTGCACATTGGCTGCAATCGAACTCTTAAGATGATGGGCTGTGTGTATCCATTATAAGCACCCAGTCTTCGCTAAGTGATCTTGTTTGTTTTGTTGTTGTGTTAATGCTTTGCTGCGCCCGTTTGACTTACAACGTGCTTTCTCTTTCCACAAACTCGATGTTTGTGTTCCTTTATTTTGCGATGCTTTTAGTATTACTGTCACACGCACAACCACACGCACATACACACACAACCACACACACAACCTCACACACAACCACACAAACCTACACACACACACAACCACAGCAACCACACACACACATGTACAACCACACAACCACATCCACATCCACAACTACACCCACAACCCCAACCACACACAACCACACACAAGCACACAACCACACACAAGCACACAACCACACACACACAACCACACACAACCACACACACACAACCACACACAACCCCACACACACAACCACAGCCACACAACCACAGCCACAACCACACCCACACCCAACCACAAACACACACACACAACCATACCCACACAACCATACCCACACAACCATACCCACACACAACCATACCCACACACAACCATACCCACACACAACCATACCCACACACAACCATACCCACACACAACCATACCCACACACAACCACACACACACACAACCACACACAACCACACACAACCACACACAACCACACACAACCACACACACACAACCACACACACTACCACACCAAGCATTGGCATAGCCAATAGGTCTCGCTTTTGGGACCTTATAAGTGTTTAGCCACGCAACAGTTGATGTGGTTGCACCAAGGATATTGTGCTGCATAACTAAATACTTAAAAGGTCCCAAAATCGAGAACTATTGGCTATGCCAATGCTTGTCTTCATTATCACATGTAAGAGGACCTTGAAAATACGATTCCACTGGCCTCGAAAATCTACTCTCCCACTTGCAATCGGGAGTCCGATTTTACCAGGTCGAGCTATTTTTAAAACCTATTAGTCCGTTCTGGCGAGTGAACTTAAGCTGGAAAGAAGCAGGTATTCTGTTCATTCAGAAAGTGAATGAGCAATAAAGATGACATTCATTCTTGTTTTTATCATAACACATTTACATTCTGTTCAAGGAAAGAGGTGAAATATCAATTTGTCTGTTTACTATGTCAGTTTGTCTTTTTACTCATTGCTGCTTGGAAATGGAGTTATTTTTCTTTCTCTTACTACATTTAGAGGTTTTTGTCAAGGGAGCTGTCTGTAGATGTCAGTTTATTTTCTAACACATAACATTTAAAGTATGCCTGTAAATGGATAGTTTAAATATTTCAAAATTAATCAGGAATTACGAAAGCACATTTTTGTTGTAAATAAGATCCAAACAAAGATTTAAATAGGAGCAAAACAATTCAGAACACTTTACTTGGTGATGTGCAACTGACACGTATTTGCAGAAATTTGATTTCCAAACATTGTTTGTACACTTTACAATTTTCTCAATAAAACCACTTCAGTAGGATATTTTGTGGTCACTTCAATGTAAAATCTGGCGATTTCAAGTGTGCTACCACTTCATGCTTTCATTATGCATATTAAATTTGATCATTTTTTAACATGATTTGAGGAACATTCCTTTCCCTGCCCTGATGACAATGCTGTTAAAAAACTAAGAGGCAAGTCAGGGGTCATATGTATTCTATTTGTGGCTATATTGTATTATATATATATGAGAACAAAAGTTTGGTCTATTGAAATCAAACAAGAGTTTCTTCTGCAGCAGACATGCTGAACTCACCTATTCGAAGGTGCTCTCTTAAGTGATAGTGAAGAAAATGTTGGAACAGTGAATTAAAATATTTGCCCACGATCACATCATTTGAAACCAGTTTATGGTTCAAGAGCATTCCAACTAAGTCAAGAAGATTTTTTTAAGGCATTAGACCTGTATTTTTAGTACCGATTTTATGATTTTTCGAAGCCCCTTTCAGGGTGTGTACTATATAAATCCTGCTCCTGTATTTGATTTAATAAACTATATTGTTTTTTATGTTTAACAGAAACCCATGCCACCCACAAAGCGCACATGGCTCTATAGCTCGCTATTGGCATTGTTATTAGGATACGGGGAAGAATTGATGTTCCTAAATTCATGTTTGAAAGTTATCACTTTTAAGTTAATACTTCTCAATCCATTGATTTAATCAATAGTACATAGGTGAAAATCTTCTGCATGTGAATTAAATTCTTGTTTTGAATTTTGAAGAACATCATAATTTTACAATTTGTCTGCAAAATATATTTTTAAAGATGAAGGTGCTTCTAAAGTTAAGCGCAGGACTCCAAAGTTACTTCCTTTCTTTAACACCAATGAACCTTTAAATAAATGCTTGCCTGTTTATTTAATATCGTTTTATTGTTAGTGGTGAGTTGAGTAAATAGCAGCCCAGTGAACAGGGGGCCACATGTAAAGGTCAGGGGGACTGCATGCTGCCCCAGGCCATACTTAGAGCATTCAAAGTATTCCGGAATCCATGAACACGGGTCGCCTTGACAGATTTGTAGAGCAACTTCTGATTGTCTTATTTGACGGGACCCCTTCACACCCATGTTCATGGTCGAGAGGGCTCATTGAGGCCACGCCTGAACCCAGGCTGTCTGCCGCACCCGCTTATCGCCCGGCTGTTAAATTTCCGGGACAGAGACACAGCACTGCGCTTGGCGAGAGAGAAGGGCTCCCTAGATTTGCAAGGGTCATCAATCTCTCTTTACCCAGACTTCATGGCAATGGTCGCCACCCCCATGTGTATTCACACTACACTGTTTGGCTGTTTGAACATTTTGCTAAAGTTGCAAAACGCAGCAATGTTGTTGGGACTGGGATTTCCCTGTAGTAACAGGTACGGAGATGGAAGCGGGGTGGATTCAATTTGGGATTCTTTTGCAGTCGTATGTTTATCAGAATGTTGTTGTTAACACACAGATGCTCTTAGAAATGCCCATCATATAATCCCAGCACATCGATGATGGCACATGATAGGGTCCACACCTTTGCAGATGTTACACTAGTAACCTGGCACATACGTGAGCTGAACAACACACGCAGGGGCAAGCAGGTAATGCACTATTTACAGAGGCACCAAGTAGACATTGCCTTTTTACAAGAAACGCTTTTGTCCCCTACATCAACCAACAGGTTCGATGCGGCATGGGGGTCCCCATCTGTACTTTGCAAGTTACAGCACGCACGCCACGGTTGTTTCTATACTGGGGCAGATGCAGAGGGTCGATACCTGCTGGTGAAGGATTGTTTATTAGGCTACACTATACTCCTAGTTAAAGTTTACGCCCCAAACACCAACAGCCCAGAGTTTTATCTAGACTTAGTGCCTTAAATTGACCGAATGGAGGCAGACCAAGTCTGCATGGGGGTGACTATAACCTACTGCTAGATCCCCCAACACGACAGCACACCGAGAACCCCTGACGCCAAACCAAGATCCAGACGTGCACTGGCAGAACTAAGGGGAACATATCCTTTAACTGATCCATATCCATATCCTTTATTGTTTGTTTGTTGCTCGGTCCTGCGGCGCGTAGCGCACTGTAATAGAATCCTTTTTTTTTAAATTTGTAAAACTGTGGTGCTTTAACTGATCAAATGCGATTCAGACTTACTTGGCTTGCTCGATCACCCAGCGTAATCTCCTCTGTGCACTCCCCTCCCCAGGCCTCTAGCCAATCGGCCGAAAGGAGGTGGAGCCAGAGGCGGGGCCCGGGTACAAAGCTCTCCTTAGCGCGGGAGCTGGCAATTGTTTGTTTCTTGCTCGGACCTGCGGCGCGTAGCGCACTGTAATAGAATCCTTTTTTAAAAATTTGTAAAACTGTGGTGCTTTAACTGATCAAAAGCGATTCAGACTTACTTGGCTTGCTCGATCACCCAGCGTAATCTCCTCTGTGCACTCCCCTCCCCAGGCCTCTAGCCAATCGGCCATAAGGAGGTGGAGCCAGAGGCGGGGCACAGGTACAAATGCTCACCCCAGCACGGGAGCGCAGCGGATGTGCGCAGCGGGCGCGCCAGCGGCGTGCCGAAGGCAAGCCCGTCTGCGCCCGTCCGCGCCCAGCCGTACCTGGGGCCACAAACCATGGTCAAATAATCAAATACTCCCCAGAGATACTTCGATCACCAGCCAACCGTCGCTCTTCCCTCAATCAGGCCACTCGCAATCGCATCAGGGAAAACAGCATTTACTCAGAAGAGCACGAGCATGCAGCCTCATTCACCCCAAGCCCCTATTACCCTGCTACCGCCACTCCAAAAACCACTAATCAGTCCACTCTGCGCATTATCTACCTTAACACTCGCTCCCTGGTTAAACATCAACTCGACATCTTCTTATTACTCAGATTTGAGAAACCAGATGTCCTCTTGCTCACAGAGACATGGCTTACTGAAGACTCTGCCCCTGACATCTTAGCAGCTCTCCCCGCGGACTACTACATCCTGGTGGCAAATCGTCCCCCAGGGAAACACAGAGGTGGGGTAGCCGCTATCATCCAAAAAAATCATGAGTTCACCACCCTCACTCCTCTCATCCTCCCTGAGGTGGAGAACTTAGTCTTCAAATTAGACGCCATGACTGGCCCTGTCATCCTCGTACTAATCTACCGTCCCGCTCAGGCGATGCCCACCTTCCCGCTCTCCTTAAGCGAGCAAATGGCCGACCTTGTCACTAACCACACAAGGGTCATGCTCATAGGCGACCTGAACTACTGGTTCAACGACACCTCGGGTGGACCACAAGCTGCAGAATTATCGGAAGTACTGTCTAACCTAAACCTGGCTCAACACATATCCTCCCCCACCCACTCAAAAGGACACACACTGGACCAAATCTGGTCCTTAAACCTTATAATATCTACGCCTATCATCTCACCTTGCATATGGTCTGACCACCACTCAATCAACTTCATAATCACCACCAATTCCAGGATTAAGATTCCTCTAACAGGCGGAGGCATAACCAGGAAATGGAGGTCCATAGACAAACTGGGATTCATAGACACTTTAGCCAGGTCTATACCTACTTTTAACCCAGACGTTAACACCATGGACGATAACCTCTCGGAATGGCTATTAAAGGCTTGCAATACTCATGCCCCACTGGCTAAATTCACACGCACCCGACACACAGAGGCTCATAAATGGTTCTCCACCGAGCTGAAAAAACAAAAGCTCGAGCTTCGTCAGAAAGAAAGGAAATGGAGGCAAAAATACTCCACGGAGGATAAATTACAATTCTCCCTAGCCTGTAAGGATTATAAAAGGGCTATTCGAGAAGTTAAAGCGACCTACTTCTCGGCCAGAATACTTAACGCCCACAACAAATCCAAAGAAAGCTTTACCATAGTCAACGATCTCTGCAACACCGAAAGAACCCACCCCAATCAGACACCCACTCAAGATCTATGCAACTCCCTCAATACTTACTTTCTGGATAAAATTTCCACTATTAAAGCCAGCATCCCCACTTCCCCAGTCAGGGATGACTCGACCACTTCACCAATCAACCCCATTACCATGGACCATTTCCCCGCCATCTGCCCCAGACTCTCTCAGAATTGCTGGCTCGGGTCAAATCCGGTTCCCCTAACGACTGCTGCCTCCCACACATCCTAAAGGACGCCTTGTACCCCCTTCCTGATAGCGTGCTCCCCTTCCTTAACGAATCGCTTCTCCAAGGTAAGGTCCCCAGCACCTCCAAGAACGCGATAGTGGTCCCTTTACTGAAAAAAACAGGGGCTGACCCATTGAATCCCTCAAACTACCGCCCTATCTCTCTCCTCCCCTACCTAGCTAAGATTCTCGAGGCCCACGTTGCTAAGTCCCTCTCCAACTTTTTAGAACAATCTGAACACCTTGAACCTAACCAAGCTGGCTTCCGACCTGCCCACTCTACTGAATCAGTTCTCCTCGCAGTACTGGACACACTGAGAGCAAACAAGGGAATCCCCCAAGCCCTTGTACTTCTCGATCTGTCGGCCGCGTTCGACACGGTCGACCATAACATCTTGTTGGCCCGCGTCGAGCAGGCCGGCTTTCAGGGCTCTGCATACAATTGGATTGAGTCCTTCCTTGACAGCCGAACTCAAGCAGTCCGCCTTGGCCCTTTTACTGCCCCTAGGTCCGCCACCTCCTGTGGTGTCCCTCAGGGCTCGTCCCTTTCCCCCCACCTATTCAACCTCTACCTAAAGCCCTATTAAAAAATAGGAAGATAACCACCTTCAACTTTGCGGACGATCTCCAACTCATCTTCACATTGGATTCCCCGGACTCTGCTCTAGAATTCCAAGCCACCATGCTTCACATCCAGCAATGGATGAACCGTAATCATCTTAAACTCAATCCCGGCAAGACAGAATTAGTCTTGCCGGGAAGGAGCGAGATCGAATGGGGCCCACACTTCTGGCCTAAGGACCTCGGACCACCCCATCTCCCTCAGTGAAAAGCCTGGGAGTCACCCTTAACTCAGACCTCTCTCTCAGAGGACAGGTGGGGTCGTGGTCTCCTCATGTGTCTTCCAACTGAGGAAAATAAGGAAAATCGGCCACTTACTGACTCAATCGGCACTCATTCAGGCAGTGATTTCCCTTGTACTATCGCGTCGCGATTTCTCCAACTCCATCTATCTCGGTCTGCCTGTGTATCTACTCAAGCGTCTACAAATAGTACAAAACCAGGCGGCAAGACTGATATTCAAACATCCCAAATGGCTTTCAGCCAGGCTCCTGTTAGCCAAATTGCACTGGCTACCCATCGCTCAACGTGCAGTCTTCAAGACCGGATGTTTGATATTTAAGGCCTTGCACTGCAGGAGCCCCAAATTCATCAGTCACCTGATTGTTAAACATGTCCCACGCCGTAACCTTCGATCCGCCCATCTAAGAATGGGAGTGGACAACAAGCAATGGCAGGGACAGAAGCAACACAAAGGAGGTTGGGGGTTAGGAAAAGCAACACCGGGGAAAGACAAAACCTCATCGGATGGGGGAAGCGAAGCAACACCTGCTTTGTATTATTACAGTGGCTAAATTGCTTGTTGTTAGTTATTTTCTGTAAGTTGTGTTCTTGGAGATATGCACAGCGGGCTATTACGCAATTTACAGAAAATAACAACAAGCAATTTCACCATAGTAATAAAGGGAGCCTAACAACGATTCAAAATAACCTTCAGGGCAAGCTTGCGGTATAACAGTGTGTCTGCAAAATTAAGTTGGTTGGGGAGAGAGGACACAGCCAATCAGTGAGCCCTTCGACACTGGAACCTCCCTGCAAACTGCTGACTAGGGAGCTGGGTACCCATCTTGGGGCCTCAGCGTCAGCTCAATATTTTTTAATATTTTTAAATTTTTGTTAAGTACATATTGTCCCCCACCCGCACAAATGTTATTGAAAGCAAAAAAACTGCGATTACAGCGATAATGTAGAGGTGGTGGGGCGCGCACGTACTGTTGTGTGAGGTATGTGGGGGAGAGGAAAGAAGGCACATGGAGATAAAGTATACAAAATATAATTTTGAATTAAACCAAAACAAAAGCAGCGATCTTGGAGGCTAGGTGGGGGCGGGCAAGTAATGTTTTAGAAGGAAGGGAGCCTTTTTTATTAGGCTATCTGATTTACTAAAGGGTGGCAGTCTATTTTGGTGCCGGGGGCACTTTCCTGTCCCAGTCCTACTCTTCACCCAATCCAGGAATACAAAGATAGCACCAGTCACTGAGCAGCTTTTGCAAACACGCACGACTGGCATCAGAAAACAAGTGACATAGTACATCTGGTTCAGAATTTTTACTAAAAAAAAAATGATCATAAATGCACACGCACCTTGAAAGCGCTGTGTTGTGAGCTTCCCTGACGTGGATGAAGCTTGCCACTGGGATCGAAAACTGTTAAGGATGGGGAGGAAGCTTGGCATAGGAAGAGAAGATTTCTACTACCAGGATAAAAGAGGTTTGCTTCGAGGAGGAAGAGAAGCTGGGTAGGCAAAGAACATGAGAATGGCTCGAGTTGGAAAGAAGTTTGGCATCTGGAGAAAAGTAGCTTGACAGGACGAAGACATACAATACGGCGACGCAGTGGGGACGTTGTGGGTGGCTTGGAGATGGGTGAAGCTTGGCTTGTGGAGAAACAAGCAAAAGGAAAGTAATCGCGATCGCGCGAAAAACATAAAAGTAGGGGTGCGCGCCGGCAAACACGCGAGTGGGACAGCAAAAGTAAAAGCAGGGGTGCGCGCGTGACGGCGGAAAAAGTGAAAGCTCCAGATGGCGCATCGGGCGCTGAAAGCTGCCAGCTGCGCGCGTGCACGCTCGCGTGTACACAAGCGCTAGGCCAGCCAGCAGCACTTTGAAAACTCACCTACTAAATGTCTCGCCGAGCAGCGCATGCGCGCTGACTCAACGAGACCTAAAAATGAATGATTGCAGTGTCCAGTAGGGTACAGTGTAGACATAGCGCATACAGCTGAGTAAAAGGCAACCCCTTTTGACCTGTAGGGGAGATGGTCTCTCACGCAGTCTATATAACAGAACTTTTCTGGTGCTTTTAATGTACCACTAATGTAAATGAGGATGGAATGCAAAGACTACCATGTGACAAATGATTGTTGAGTATGTACAGTACCTTATTTACTAAAATGGAAAACAAAGTAAAAAAATAATAATAATTCTTTAGCCACTATGTAGTATCCTGGTGATCTCTTGCCTCCATGGAGCTCTCTCAGAGCTGCCACAATATAGCCATGCAATAGATTTTATTATTTTTTCTTCTTCTTCATTGAAGAACCTTAACTTATGTGTTATGGTACGTTTGAGAATTTGTGAAGTGTTTTACTCTACAGGTGTTGGAACATTTCTCAAATCCATTGTTTTTTCATTTGACAACAACATATTTTTTATTTTTATAATTATAATATTTTATTAATCTAGATTCTGGAATTCAGAACATCTGCAGGTTACACATAGATCTGTGCAGAGGGCTCAATATTGACACTTAGATCTCCCACATAAAGCAACATATCATACGCATTAAATAGGGTGATTGATAAAATACTTTTTTTTTACCAGATGTCAGAAGGCAGTCTTTTTGTTTCATTTTTTGTTAGGTTGCACCTACTAGACTGTGTGTGTGCTGTCTGGTGTGAGCCTTATTGTGGGGTATTACCAATAGCATATAGGGGCTTAGAGCTGGTCCACTGCTTACAATGGGTGGGCCTTCCTGTGACGCCATAGGCTTGCTTCTTATTCAATGGATTTCCTTGACCATCTTGTGTCTGTCCAGCCTTGGGAGCATTGCCAATTTACTAGTGTCCTCCCACTGCTCACTTTTAGAGACATGCTTATTTTGCCATAAGCCATTCTACCAGAGTGCGTGTTTTTCCAGCTGTTTCCCTAGTGAGCTTCTTCCTCCCTGCCCCCTACACTACATGTTCCCCGTCCTCTGTATTCTGGTCTCTAACCCAATGATTCTCCTCACCACCCACTCCCTCAGTTGCTTACCCCACCTGCTTCTTTCTTCTCTCTTACCTTTTGCTTGTCCTCCCTGCTGCCCAAGTGCCCCTGCTGCATGCTCGCCCATGCGCTTTAGCCCTGCCTGCTTACCTCACTCCTGCTCTCCTTCTCTTGCTCATCGCTTCTCCTCCCAAACTCCCACCCTCTGTGTTGCCTCTTTCCCACCCTGCTTTACGACACCCCTGCCCCTCTGCTTTGTTGCTTACTTCCCACACCGGCACTCTGTTGATCACCCCACCGACACTTCAGTGAGAAAAAAAAAGTTTTACAATAAAGCGAAGTGAAAGTTACAAAATGAAAAGTTAAAGATACATTCAAAATTACAAAATCCGAAATGGTGGTGCGATGAGGGTTATACAAGTATAGAATACATATTTACAAACTTGAACTCTCATGAGTGACTAGTGGAAATCAGGGTCATGACCTGGGATGATCAGAGTTTCTCATATAAGGGTCTTTGGAAGAGAAGAGTTTTAAGATATGTTTGAAAATCCATAAATAGGCGGTGGTCTAACGGCCTGGAGGTTGCGAATTCCAAATTCTAGTCGCATTATCTGAGCAGGATTGCGCCATAAATCTTTCCCTTTTAAAAGTTGGAGGTTTGAGTAGTACATTTTCGGCATTGCATGAAGGTGTGAAGCTGCCTGATAGTTTGTTTGTTGGCCAGGTAGCGAGGGGTGGAAGTGTGAATGGCTTTATGGATCATGTAGGCAGTCTTGTAATTTGACCTAGCTTCAATGGGAAGCCAGAAAAAAAAATCGGAATGGCTGAAATATGATCAATATTTTTGGCCCCATAGACAAAACGTGATTGAAGGATGGATTTTAGAGGGGATAGGTGGGTTTTGGGGAGGCCAGCCAGGACAGAATTACAGTCGCCCAGTCTTGAGAGAAACAAAGATTGGACCAGAGTTTTCAGGTCTTGCTCAGGAATGAAACGGCAAGTCCTCCAGAGAAGGCACAGTTGGTAGCAAGTATTCTTGACCATGCTGTTGATTTGGGAATGTAAGTTAAGTCTTTTGTCCAGGATACCACCTAGGGATTTGGCACTGTCAACGATTGTAGGTTTGTCAAGAATGTTCAGATTATCCATCCACTTACCAGGAGGAGGAGAGTTTGAGGTAGAGAGAAGAAGGAATTCAGTTTTGGAGGTATTCGGAATTAGATGATGAGATGTCATCCGATCTTGGATGGAGTTGAGGGTGGTGTCAAGGATTGAAATGTCATGTGCGGAGGACTCCCTTAGGTAGAATTGGGTGTCATCAGCGTAGAGGTGATAATGGATTACAGACTTTTCTAGAAGGTTTCCCAGCAGTTTCATGTAAAGATTGAAAAGGGTGGGGGCATAGCCTACCACCGCCCGTGATGGCGGCGTAGTCTCTGAGCTCCGCCCGGGCTCGTGACGAAGCCCACCATATCCGCCGTTCCCTAAGGGCAGAAAACAGTGGCGCTGTGTCCCGTAAGGTGACCGGAGTGACCTGAGACCGGTCGGCGGCGTGAGACCCCGGAAATAGCGGAGCAGTGAGGCAAGGCCCTCTTGATTGCCGGCACTGGACTTCTAGCGTGCAGAGGGCGGTGTCGCGCTGCGTTCCTGTCATCCTGAAGCGCCTGCAGTGGGCGGGCTCCCTAAATCCAGGCCTTTGCGTCGGCCTTGGCGAGACTGACAATACAGTGGCACTCCCCGAATACAGGAGGTGATGCATCCTCACTAAAAGTCTAGGCGGGGGAGCACGTCATCGAATTCAACCGGCTGAACCGCGATGGGTATGGAGGGCAGCGCTATCAGCAGGAGTTGCGAGGCAAGGTATGTGAGCCTCAGGGCGCTGGCCTGAATGCGGACTGGGGGCAGCTTTCCTTTCCCTCCGGATCCCATAATGACACTATCCTGAGTGCCCCTTATGAAGGACTGCCGATGTGGTGGTTTGGATCATTGCTGCTGGAGGCCGAGCCTGCCGGGTGCCACACACCAACGTTGGGGCACGGCAAAGGCGAGGGCTTGGCACGGAGGGATAGCGAGTGGTGACAGTGCCTGGGGTTGGCTTCCCCGGGGATCAAAATTGGTGGCGATATCTGAGTGAGGGAGGCGCATACTGTTCGCGGTGCCTTTGACCTCGCCGCCTGGGGCTGGACGGCCTGCATCCGGGGACTTCATTTCAGGGAATCGATCGGGGGCACTTGGAAGATACAGGGAGGAACGTGGCCCCCGTTGCGACAGCACATAGTGCCTGATCCGGGTGAGTGCCGGAGGACGCCACAGAGGCCTGGAGTGCGGGGTGGATTGACTGTTGACCTCTTGTAAGAGTAGGCGCTGGCCAAGACCAAGCCTAAGCGGGCAACGGCCTCAGTGCAGGCCAATAAACTGGACAAATATGCCGTTCCGCGCCAACTCCGGTCCGAAGACGACACACTGGATGAGGGTGCGCCTGGTAAGGAACCATCCTTGCGCTTTAGTCGGTGGGGACAAATTTGGAAACCAAGATCGACAAAGTGACGATAGAGATGAATCTCATGAGAGCGAATATGAGGAAAACATCCGAGAGGGTCACGGCGACGGAAGAACACATTGAGGCTTTGCAGTCGGCGGCGCGGTCGCTGGAGGGGAGGGCCCAGAAACTGGCGCACCAACACAAGCCCATGGCCCTCCAGCTGGACGATCAAGAAGGGAGGGCGCGCTGCAACAATAATCATGTGGTGGGGGTGCCTGAAGAGGGACTTTAGCCCTAGAGGTTGTCGCCTTTGTTCTCCGTGGAGCGGGCGCACAGAGCCCTGGTCCCTAAACCCAAACCCGAGGCTCCCTCCCCCGCACCATCATAGCCCGCATCCTGAATTATCATGACCGGGATGCAATCCTGCAAGCAGCCAGGGTTAAGGGTGACCTCTTGTACGAAAACAAGACCATCCGCTTCTTCCCAGACTTTACCTTGAAAATTCAGAGAGAGAGACGCTCCTCCAAAGGGGTAAAATGCGCTCTTCGGGACAAAGGATTCAAATACAAGATGTTCTTCCCGGCAAAACTTAAAGTCGTGGTGGGCGAGAAATCCTGGTTCTTTATGACACCTTAAGGGGCTCAGCGATGGCTGGACGAGGGCCATCCTTCGCCTGGCCGCCAGAGAGTTGACACGGGCTGGCAAGAGCCTAATCGCCAGTCCCCGGATTCCCTGAACGGATGTGGAGACAGGGCCAGATCCGTGTCTAGGTCTCGAAGATCGCGGTCGGTGAGCCCTGTTGGGGGAGGCCAGAGTACTGGAAAAGGCTGACTCTGATGCTATTATTGTTTTATTTTGATGTCATGATTCACACCGCAGGTATGGTGTCCGCTGCGATCGGGATCAGGATTGCTTTTTGTCCTTTGTGCATCGGGTGGGGGCCAGTGTGGAGAACACTGTGGACATATTGAACATTTGGACTCTCGCATGCGTTTGGGCAATGTTGCTTGCTCAGCGGGAGGGTTTTGCTGTGGGGTGGTGCCAGGCAGTCCCGCGTTAGTTGCACAGTTACTGGGACGACAGGTGCTCTGCATTTGGGATGTGGGTGGTATAGACCTACAAGGCGGGGTGGCAGGGAGAGGAGTGCGTTTTTGTTGTTGTTGTTGGTTTTTGTTTGCATTGTTCGTATATGCTTCGAATCATGGGTTGTGCTTCCGATGGGGCAGGATTGGGAGGAGAGTTTTCAGGGATTCTGGGAGGTGGGTTGTGGGAGGGGCAGTTATTGGTCACGCTCAAGCAAAACTTCTCTATTCTGGTTGCATTGCATGTTTAGAAAGCACGGCAGGAACCTTATCTGTAAAAATGAGTCCGCATTAGGATAACAGTCTTAAGCTCCTTAGTTGGAACGTCAACGGGTTAGGGGACAAGATAAAACGAAGTATAGTGCTCCAATACATAAAACGACAGGCTCCAGATGTCGCACTACTCCAGGAGACACACCTAATTGGCAACACCTCCAAGGTGTTAAACAGATAGGGGTACAAACTGGTGGCACACGCCGGCTTCACCTCCGGCTCTCGAGGGGTGGGCATTCTCTTCAAAAACTCCTTTCCGTTCAGCATAAAACACACCTGGACTGACATACTGGGGTGTTACATGGCGATCTCGGGGCAATGGGAGGGTCACATCCTTACACTACTAGCAGTTCATATGCCACTGTGTCTCCAGACCCAGTCCTTCGAGGACCTGGGGGCTTTCATACTCTCCCTTCCAGAAGGACACCTTGTGATGGGTGGAGATTTTCAACGCAGTTGTATTGGGCCCATCTCGACTGATATCCACCTCGAAATATCGGCGTAGCGAGCAGTTGGCTCTCTAACTTCCTCGAGGCCTTCGGCCTCTCGTACCTCTGGCGGGTGCTCCACCCTGATCTCAAACACTACACGTTCTACTCCGGGTCACATCACACCTTCTCCAGAATCAATTATATGCTCATGCTCGAGCAACATGACACGACCATACAAGAAATCAGACATCTGGCAAGGGGCATCTTCGATCACTCCCCACTGAGGGCGCACTTAACAATAGGGGACAAAAGGGTATATTAACCCCATATCAACCCGTGGTATCTCCACAACCCCAAAGTCAAAGCCACTCTTATACAAACTCTCGACCATTACTTCCAGGACAACGAAGGCACAGTCGATTCCCCTACCGCCCTCTTGGAAGCTTTTAAGACGGTCATTAGGGGCCATGCGCTCTCGGCCTTAGCTGGGTCACACAAAGAAAAGGACAAAGAGATGACTCGTATTGATCATGACCTCCTCCGACTCGAAGAGGTGGCGAAGGAAGGGGAGGATCAGGACCAGGATCCATAACCTGCAACTAAAGACGATGGAATATAAAGCTGTTGCGACTGATGCGGCCAAAACTCTCGCAAGAGAGCGGGATGGACGATTATACGACCAAGGAGACAAAGTGGGCAAACTGATCGCATGGTTAGAGAAGAAAGAGACGGCAAAAAGACTGGTACCAGAGCTCAAGAGTAGCTCTGGCGCCGTATTGACAGAACCCCACGACATTGTGCTCGAATTTGCGAATCACTTCAGAAAGGTGTATCGGAGCAGCTCGAATCTACCGGAGGAAGACTCCTCTGCACTTCTTGTAGATATCCAACTACCTACCCTTACAGACTCAGACAGGCAATCTTTAGAAAGGGGACACTGACGAACAACGAAATTGCAACAGCAATAAGAAGTCTCCAGCCTGGGAAAGCCCTGGGCCCCAATGGACTGCCCATTGAACTCTATAAGCTTAAACCTGACAAGCTGGCCCCGTATCTTAGGAAAATGTTTGAGGACAGTAAAGATCATGGCCTATTCCCACGTGATCAACGCATCGCCACGTTGGTCACCATAAACAAGGAAGGGAAGCCGAAGGACGAATGCTCCTCCTATAGGCCCATCTCCCTGTTAAATACGGAACCCAAAATCCTGGCCAAACTGCTGGCGAACCGACTAAGACAAGTAATAGACAAATTGGTCCATCCTGACCAATCGGGCTTCATGTCAGACCGTAATACCTCGCTCAATTAGCGTAGGCTACACAAAGTGCTGGGGCGACTAGCCACCATTCAGGAAGACGCAGTAGTAGTCTCACTAGATGCCACCATGGCGTTTGATGCACTCGAATGGGCATATTTAATGGCGGTCCTCAAGAAGTTAGGCTTCAGCCCCAATTTCATTGGATGGGTGTGGCTTCTCTATGCTGAACCATTGGCCCAAGTGGTAGTAAACAACAAGGTTTCTGAGGTATTCACCCTTAGCAGGGGAACTCGACAGGGGTGTCCCCATTCGCCCTTACTCTTCGCCCTTTCCCTCAAGCCATTAGCGGCCTGGATATGGAAGGACCCCTCCATCAGGGGACTCAAGTGGGCGGAGGGGTGGGAAGACCGAATCTCCCTGTATGCAGACGACAGCCTCTTATATCTCGCCGCTCCCCAGAAGTCGCTGCAAGTCGTCCTGGATATCTTCACCAATTTTGGGAGAAACTCTGGCTATAGAATAAATTGGAGCAAGTCGCTACTATACGTTCTGCATGGAGATCCCCCAACCTTGCCAAGGGACTGCCCCATCCTGACAGCTGCAGATGGATTTAAATACCTGGGCATTTTCATCACAGCCGACGTTAAACTCCGCTATGAGCATAACCTTCTCCCCCCTTTACAGAGGTTCAAACGAGACACCACGACCTGGAAGACGCTGCCGCTGTCACGATTGGGACGAGCAGCGCTCTTTAAAATGATGACCATACCGCGTTTCCTCTACGCCCTCCAGAACTTCCCAGACCTACTTCCGCTTAAGTTCTTCAAAGACATCGAAAGCATCCAAAAGGATTTATTACGGGACGGCAGACCGCGCATAGCACTCCACAAACTCACGCTCAGATGGTATGACGGAGACATAGGGCTCCCTGACATTAAAAAATATTACTGGGCGACTCACCTCGCAGCCGTAAATCACTGCACTTACCGTGTTGGTGATGACGTGGGTTACAGAATGGACAAGTGGCTACTCCCAGGGGGCAACTTAACTAGGGCACTTTATTCTAGGCCCAACAAATACTCACTAACAGGACCAACTCGGTCCAACTCTGGCATACGGTCAACCATAGCTTAGGCTGGGCCAAAAGCTCACGCTCGCCACTCCTCTGTGGGACTCCGAGCGCTTGGGCTCACTTGGGAGGACAAGGGGCTTTGATAAATGGGACCAAATTTGTCTCTCCCGCATTGGGGATCTTTGGGTAGCGAACAGGGTGGTCTCATTCGCCTCACCCCAACAGACACACAAGTTAGCTGACTCGGAATATTTTAGATACCTACAAGTCCGACACTCCCTCTAAACTAACATCCCTACTGGGTCCTCCCCTCCGGAATCCTCTACTCTGGAGGACAGATTGCTAGATGGGTATTTGTCAGACAAAGCTCATCAACAACACCCCAAACCCCCTAGTATCATTGAGGGAGCGATGGGAGCGAGACGGCCTCAAACTAGATGATGAAGAATGGCAGGAAGCACTGTCCTCCCCTAGGGAAGTTGCTATCTCATCCAAACTGCGACTTGTCCAATTTAAAATTTTACACCGAATCTACATCTCCGGTCCTAGGCTGGTACTTATGGGTAGGGTTGACGACGGGCTGTGTAAGAGACAGTGTGGATTAGAGGGCTCCTTTATGTATATTTTCTGGGAATGTGCGATGATTCAAGACTATTGGAAAAAGGTACACGAATGTATGAGTACAGTCTGGGGAGTGGCAATTCGGCCAAAGCCAAGAGGTGCCTTCTGAATGTGTGGGAGCCCACAGACCTTAACAGCAAGGGCAAACATTGGGCGATTCTTGGCCAAATGGTGGCCAAACGAAATTTTGCCTGTCTGTGGGGAGCAGCTGCGCTGCCAACGCTGAGTGCCTGGAAGGCAGACATAGACTGGAGTATGATTATGAAAAAGACTGTGTATGTTGCACGTGGCTGCCCCCAGAAATGAATGGCTGTCTGAAATAATTGGAATGTATATCGTTGCAATATCTGTGAACCCCCTCTTGTCCCCTCCCTAGACGAACCATTATCGCCTTGATTTGCACAACTATTGAGCTTTTTTCTCTGCTGTGTATAACATTAAATGCCATGTATTTATTCGACTTTAAAGAGGGGTAGGATGGGAGAGTCATCAAATTTGATGGTTGAGAAAGAGATGCTGGTAGTTTTGATTAGGTCAAATAGTTTTTTAGGTCTGTTCTTGGCGCAGTCAAGGAAGGTTCTGAAGTGATCCGCTTTTTCACTAACAACATGCTTGTGGTAGCGTGATCTTGCTTAACCGAGATTACCAAGATTAGTGGTGGAATGGGATTGTCTCCATTGCTTCTGCAGGTCCCTCAGGTTCTTTCTTTCTTCATAGAGGGACTTATTGAACCAAGGTGCAGAAGGTATGGGCCTTTTCTTTTTGTTTTGTAGTGGAGCAACATTGTGTATCACGATGGAAAGCGTGGAGAGGCACTGGGTAGTCAAAACATTGACATCAGAGTTTGGGTTGAAGGCTGGAAGTGCCTTCATGGCTTTGTTACAGTGTGTGCAAGGTCTA
The DNA here is from genome assembly GCF_964204655.1 of Triturus cristatus. NCBI lineage: Eukaryota > Metazoa > Chordata > Amphibia > Caudata > Salamandridae > Triturus > Triturus cristatus. The sequence continues at coordinate 790,088,373 of NC_140584.1, read as the reverse complement.
TGATTATGGTGTTGCGAAACCAGGTAGTAGCCCTGTTAAGTTGGCCTCGGGTTACAGAATGAGATGGGTGTATCGAGAAGGGGATGAGGATGTGGTCAGACCAGTCTACTGGCATAGGATCAGGCGCATGCATACATGGTGTGCGTGCCTACAAAATTATGCAATCACTGCATCAGATCTCCTTTATTTACTTTTGTTTCCTTTAGCCATGCTGTACAAGATCAGAAAGGTGCGAACTATTGGGAGCCAAAGCTTGTTGAATTGGGCTGCACATTATCACCTCACAGCTTTAAGCAAATCAAACAAACACTATTACAATGTATGTTCAGGGCCATATACCAAAACAAATATATATATCTCCATCCATTTGAAGGCAACACCCTGTCTTTTCATTGCCATTTGTTGGAAATGTCTGTCTTTAGTTGTGTGAGTGTTGCGGGTTGTCCCTATTGTTTGTTCTCGAAGTGGAATGGGCAGATTTTACCCCTGCTGTGACTTCATATATGTCCTCTAGTCAGTTTGGTTGCACTTCACTGCTCAACAATTAAGTATTCAGAGGAGTACAGCGATGTTCACAGAAAAGAGCAGGGTTGCAGTGGTCATAGAAAACCATGAAAAAAGGCAAACCGATGCTTTTAAAGTCTGTAATTGTCCTTTTAGATTTGTCTGGCATAGAAACTTTCATCCTCAGCCTAGTCAGCCTTGCCCAGAGAACCTGACCGGGGCTGGGGGAAGCTAAAGCCCTTTCAGCCCAATAGGCGTTACACATCTGCTTACCAATAAACTGCAGGTCTTTTCCCACAGCTGGCCCCTCTCACCTTGTCATGAGGGTGACTTTTAGCTAGTCCCGACTTTTCATCCAGGTGTAGTACAAATGTGACTTTTTAACCTGAACTATTACGTGAAATGTTGAATTTGTACAAGTCTCAGTAGAAAAACATGCTATTGACTAATAAGCCAGCACTGACTGATAGTCCCAATCGTGATATGGGAGGCCCTTCGGCGAATATATGTCGTTTCTACGCATTCCGTTGCACCGCATGCCTTTACCACGCATGCGTTACAACGAAATGTTTTTTCTTCGCATTGCCCTTACCTCGATCTTGCCTTTACCCCGCTTTTTCGTTTTTTGGGGGGAGACCCCCCCCCAAGCCCCCATGCTTCTTTTTTTTCCTTTTTCTTAGGTCTTCGCCGATACTAACGAAGGACTGACGCTTTTTTTTCCGACCAGGAAGACGTTTTTCCGTGATGACGTTGCTTGCGTGCTAAAGACGTTGTTGAAGCAATACGCGTTGTTTAGACGTTTACGAGGTAAGTGTACCGTTGTAAACGTATCGCATAGAAAATGCTTCGTGGTAAAGGCTGTTTCTCCCTTCGGCAGTTCAGTCTATCTTAGAGTGATGCTTATGAAATTTCAGTCACGACAAACTAAAATAGTGAATACACAGGAATTGGCATATATAATTCACCAGGCTTGCTTAATCGCCTATTAGAAACCACTTTTCAGTCGGCATGACAGAGAGTACTCAAGAGAATAGACTTATGATGCCTCACAGATTCTCACCTGCCACAGTGAATGCATAGTATTTGAGACGCAGTGAGGTCTTCTCGGTTGTCGCTGCCAAATTCTGGTCTAGATTTCCTCTAGTGTCTCTTTCTTCCACCTCTCTATATGACCTGCTTTTGTTGCTGTTTTCCTGTCTTTCTCTTCGTTCATGCTTCTTTTTTGCATTTCTCTATTTCTATTGATGAAAAGTAAATCCCAGTCAGAAAATTAATGTAGCCCACCCTTCATTGTAGCACTGTGTCGTTACTTAACTTTGTAGCAACCTTTTGTGGTGTTTATTTTTTAAATGTTTGACCATTGATCCCAATAATGTATGAATTACGAATCCAGTGGTGTTGGTGTGCTTCATGTTAAACTTAATGTTTGATTTTTGGCAATGGGTTAATTATTGTGCCCCCAAGTAACTAAATTGTTATTCAATGAACCCGAATGAGCCATTGTATTTTTTAAGAATATATTTTACCCAGATTCCTATGGATATTCGGTTGCTTCTTTATGGTTTCATTTTAAACCAGCAGAACTTTCTAGGCTGAGTTTGTAATAGTGAGAAAAGTGAGGCCACAAGCCCCAGAATGCAAAACGTTGTTGGCTATAAAGCCATGACTGAATAAAGGTTGAAATTAACTGCTTCAGATTTCACTGTCTTGCTTGCTTCACAGTTAAAAATTGTGTTTTTTTAAAAATCTTTATAACAATTGTTATTTTTTTTATTCTGTTTAACAGGTAAAAGATTAACTATGTCTGGTTGTATTTGGAAGATAATTCTTATTTATGAAGTGGTTCTTACGAAATTGAGTTGCATATTGTCAAAATGAGCAGTTGTGCAAGCCGTTCCCTCTTGAGGGCTATTGGACAAGTTCAGGTAGTCAGGCCTTCACTGGACCACAGTGTCACTGGAATTTCTGCAAACGATTGCCTCAGGAGAAAACTACATTTGTTTCAACTAGGCAACACATGGACACAGCTTTCAAGAACAACTTCTTATAAGCATTGGACATTCGCTCGTTTTTTGCATGGAGATAGACCAGTGGGTAGTGTAGAAGACAGAAGTCCAGAAACAAATACAGAACAAAAAGACACGAGTGAAAAAAGTGAACAGTCAGAGCAGGTTCAGATTCCGGAAGCAGTGTCTACTAATTCTGTAAATCGATTTCACCTCACAATCCCTAAACGAAGACAGTTTGCTTCAAGGCAAAGGTTTGCAAGCTCCTTGGAAAAAGATGCAAATATCGAGGAATTCAGCAATCACATCATGCAGGAAGAAACCCAGCTACAAGATTTTTCTGTTGCTCTACGAAAGTGCACTTCTCCCTCAGATGTGCTAGACCTTACAAACCACTATTCCCTATCTTGGAAGCAGCACAGCAACTGTCTGACTGCCATGTGGGATTCAACAAAGAAGATGTCTGAAGAGAAGAGACGGTATGAGCGCACATTGATGTTTGAGCACCCAGCTTTTGCACAGTTGTGTCTCCGTGTCTCACAAGAAGCTGGCAGGATGACCCCTGATGATTTGGTATACAGCTTACATGCGCTGCTTAAGTTAAAAGTGTCTCAGCGTGCAAGAGTGATTGAAACTCTTTTCAGGCATTGCCAGGTAAGAATCATTGTCTATTGTTTTTAATCTTCTTGATAAATATGATGTTGCTCTACAAAAGTTACCTTTTTCAAAACGTTATGGTAGTTTCCTTGTGAATTGCTTGTTTAGCAATGTAAATTCTACATTAAATTTCATAATAGTTATTGTTTATTAAAAAAAACAAAAAGTTACCATAGGCTGTGATGCAGGTCAACAGTATTAGAGGAGAAACATTTTTGGGAGGAGCCATAGAAAAGAGTGGCAGGGAAGAGCAATCTGAAGCCAGCCTATAAATTAGATTCTCACATGTTTCCCTGAGTATTAGCAAGGCAAATGAAAGAGCGGTGATTGCTAAGTACTAAAGCTGCAGTCACGAAAACTGAGTTGTGGTTATTGAGATTGGGAATGGCCTGACAGAAAAGTCGAAGATTAAGGTTGGACTCTGAAAGGAAGCCCTTGGGGTTGTTTGTATATCGTTGTATCCCAAATGTTAGGTTCTGGTCATATTCACTGAATTAAAGAAATGTCTCTAGAAATCTGGAAGAGATCAAACAAGACGAAATTTAGATCTGGCTGAGTTTCTCAAGGAAAAATGGCGATTTAACATGACTAATTACCCCAGACAGCATGCCAATGACTCTTAGTTTTCTGACTCGGCTGTAATCTTTTTCAAGGAATAGGTAATCATTGTGTTGATGAGGTTGGTCTGATGAGATCATAATTTGTCATTGATTTAAAGAAAACTCAGTAGTTAGCTGCTGTTTAAGATTCATAGATTTAGACAATACTAACTGAGAGGCCCATTACGATGGTACCAGGAACCGACCGCCGAAGGTGCAGCGGTCCCGCCAGTGGCATTAGGATGCGTCTGCCACACTGGCAGGCGCATCCCGCATTTTTTACATTGCGGCGGGCGGTGCTGCGAGCAGCACCCGCTGCAAGGTAAAAAATGCATGTTGTGCATTTGAATGCACAACGTGGCAGGCACCACAAGGTGCCTGCCACCTTTTGCATGCAAATGTAGGGGGGTACCATAGGTACCCCCAAGTGCACCCCGAACACCCTGGGGGCCTGCAACGGGCCCCCTAAGGCAGAAACCGCATGCCTTTCCTTTGCCGCCACGGAAAGGAAGGTCTCCGCATTCATCCTAATATGGATGGCGGTGTCTTGCAGACACCACCACCATATTGGAGCCCCTCTCCACCCGGTCGCCTGTCCAACCAGCGGAAAACCGGCAGACGGTCTTCCAGTCCGCCGGGGTCCCCCCCACCATCGTAATGTGGTAGGGGAAATGGTAGGCGGGCGGTGGGAATTGGCGGGCGGATCACCACCGCCATACGGGCGGTGGCGATCCGCTCACCAACCTAATTGACCTCAGAGCTCTTTCGACTAAGACCTAGAAGAATGCAGTCAGCCTACCACCAATAGTCTCAGTCGGGGTCCTAGTGCTCTGTGAGTGATTAAAAAGGTAGCCATTGCCTTTTCAACTGATTTGTAGCATTTGTGAACTGTAGGCAGAATATTAGACCAAGTCTCATCTGTCAAGTAAAGATCCCAAAATTATTTCTTAATGGTTGGGTCTCGATTGTGAATACTACTGAGAGCATGTTTCTTAATGCGTTGTGTGGGACCTGAGCTTAGGATAGAGCGTGATCCAGTTAAAGACGGGTGCTAGTTAAAGGGTATAAATTGATTAATTTTTTGTGTCTCATAATTGCCTTCTTGGCTGCAAAGATCGAACAGCCTTTGTATTTCAGGAACAGCCAGTGGGTAATAGTGTTTAGGGTGAAGGCACCTATCTAAATCCACATATGCTAGTACTGGCCTAGCATGTTGATTTAATATCCTTCGTAAACTAAATCTGCTTCATCTGTTTGAGTAATGAAGGGTTTTCTGAGTCATTCAAAGCGCAAATGCAGAAATTGCTAAACATCAATGAGGTATAAACTCGCAAGGAAAATGGCATGGTTAAATGATTTATAAGGCAAATTCCTTTTCTAAATCCGTTTACATAGGAAAACAACTGGGACCATATTCATAGGACCTAGTCATTGAGAATCCATCTCACTGTATGGATTTTATGCCTTGTGCTCTGGTTATAATTAAATACCTCTTGCATATAGCTAGTGCCCCTTTAAAAACAGCATGGCATGATCCAGATTTGAAGATCCCCTGAGTCTAATAAGCTAATGGCAGTGTTTATGAAGAGAAGGGGCCACATTACTCGCTCAAGGCTTCGTCTTCGTGAATCATTGTACCCTTCCACACTTCAATCGTGATAAATAGCATATGCAAGTCTGTGCATCTGCTTTTATGTTATTTATGCACTGGGACCCTCTTACTTAATGTTTACACCTTGTACCATACAACAGTCTCTATTTGCCCTCTTACTAACTTTGATGCCTGAATAATTTTTACCAATGTGTGCGGGAGGAGTGTTGGAAATTGCCCTTTTTTCAGGGTTATCCCCAGACTTTTTGCTTTTTCCTTCTATTGTTTCCTGACCTGTTTGTGTTGGTTTTAGGACTCTGGGCACTTTACCACTGCTAATCAGTGCTAAACTGCATATGCTCTCTGTGTAAATTGTGTATGGATTGGTGTTTCCATGATTGTACATTTGGTTCACTTGTCAGTCCCTAGTAAAGTGCACTGAGTGTGCCAGGGCCTGTGAATCAATTGCTAATCGTGGGCCTGCAGCACGGATTGTGCCACCCACGTGAGTAGCCCGGAAAAGGTACCTCAGACCTGCCATTGCAGAGTCTGCGTGCAGTTTGTTACTGCCATGTCGACTTGGCCCGTGCACACACCGGCCAGTCCCTAAAACCTTCCCTTCTCTACATGTCAGACACCCCTAAGGTAGGCCCAAGGTACCTCTGTGGGCAGGGTGAAGTGTATGTGAAAGGTAGGACATGCCCTGGTGTGTGTGGCATGTCCTGATAGTGAATTACAGCCCATTTCGTTTTTCACTATGGCAAGGCTACCTGTTCCACATAGGACAGAATGGGAAGTTTATAAACATAACTGGCCCTGGGAACTAGGTGGGAAAATAAAGTTTAGTATGCCTGAGCTCAGAATCTAAAGATGCATCTTGTAGTGAAGGTGATTTTTACATTCTGTGTTTGGAAATACCACTTTTAGAAAGGAGGTATTTTCTTGCTCAGTCATCTGGTGTGCCTCTGCTGGAATGTGGATTGCCTGTCTCGGTTTTAGATGACAGAAGGCTGGGGAGCCGGATCGGCTCCAGATAGTCTAGGTAGGGTCAGGAAAGGGCTGAATAGACCTAGACTGCAATGGGGAAGTGGGAGGAGATTTCCTTGCACCTCAAAGGGCCTGGTCTGTCTCTGACAATGCCATCCCCACATCCTGCCAGGAAATCGCACCAGAGAAGGCAAAACTGGTTCTGTCTGGGCACAGACACTCTCTGCCTAAGAGATCAAAGGATTTTGGAATATAAATATTGGGGCCCAGACCCGTGAACTAGAGAACTCTTTTGGATCAAGAAGACTGCCAAGAAGAAGAGCTGGAGAAGCTGTGAGGAGGACCTACCAATTTTTTGTGTGCTTTGCTGTGTTGGCCTGCAGTGGCTGCTTCTGTCTTGGGCAGTGAAAGGTCTGGACTGAACCTTCTGCAATCTACTTTGTGAGCCTCTCCAAGGGCTTGAGGTAGAGCTTTCCCCCTGTTCAAGAAGTCTCAGGAACAACAAAGACTTCAAGCTCTTCTGCCCTCAGCACTGGGGACTGTGTGTTTTGTGCTGCAACAGAAGAAAAACAACTCAACGACGTCTACGACGCCGCTGCCGACTCTGTGTCGCGGAGGCAACGCAGCACCCCCACAACGCTGCACCGCGACCCTGGTCTCACCGACGCCTGCTGACGCTGTCACCGAGCCGCTGTTCGCACCGCGACCTATGGGCACCGCACTCCACACCAACTTCGCTTCACAATGACACCTTGGCACCGCAGAGTGCACCACCGCACCGCGACCCTGGTCTCCCCGACTACGCCTGCTAACATCGCCACCGAGCCGCTGCTCGCACCGCACTCCGCACCGCCTTGCTTCACGACGCCGCCTTGGTATCACCGATGACGCCGCTCCACGCTGAAATCGCCGCCTCTGCTTGCACTGTGGTTTGAGGGCATCGCTCGTAAAGTTACACGACACACGGCCCTCATCCCGCATCGCAGCCTTGGCCTACCGATGCCGGCGCCATCGACTACAGTTCGTCAGCCGACGACAGTGCTTCAGCAACGACGACGACGCTGCTGGCACCATGACCTGCCAGCACCGTGACGAGCACCGCCTTCATCTCACACCGCGACCCTGGTCTCCCCATCGTCGCCATCTGATGCCGCCACAGAGCCTCTGCCCGCACCGCGACCTGATGGCGCTGCACTTCGCACCGCAGCACCCGGCGCCTGCCAACGCCAGCGCTCCTGACTCCAACAGAAAGGAGATCGACCTGCAACGCGTGTGACTTCGAGGACCCCTACGACTCCTGCACCGACCTCCGGAACCGATGCCTGCAGATGCCGTGTTTTCGGAAGCTCAACCAGAGGTCATCGACGCCCTGCATTTCTAAAAGGTATTGTTTGCCAGGTAGGTTCCTCTCCCACCCTCCTCCCCTCCCCCCCCCACCCCCCCCTCCCGCTAGAGCTCCATTTTGCCTTTTGTCCCCCGTTCTCCTGTGTGCCTTTGTGCCTTCTGTGCCCTGCTGCCCATTTTTTTCCCTTTCTGTGCCCCCTGTTGTGCCTGCTCGCCACCCCCCGCTGCTCCCATTCCTGCCGCTGCATCCCCTGCGGCCCCGCCCCGTGCCCATTTGCTGCCCCCTGCCACCCGCCTCCCAGCTGCTCTTCCCTCCCACCTCCCCTTAAAATGGCGGCCGCTGCGTGGTGAGGAGGGCGACCCTTGACCTTGCCAGGTAGGTCGATTTTCTCTCCCCCCCCCCCCCTCCCCCTCCCCGCTGCAGCTCCACCTGCGCTCTGAGTGCATTGTGTGCCCTTTTGCTCCTTTTGCTCCTCCTGTGCCCCGCTGCCCATTTTGCCTTTTGTTCCCCGCTCTCTTGTGTGCCCTTGTTCCCTCTGTGCCCCGCTGCCCATTTTGCCTTTTGTTCCCCGCTCTCTTGTGTGCCCTTGTTCCTTCTGGGCCCGCTGCCCATTTTGCCTTTTGTCCCCCCATTTTCCTGTGTGCCCTTGTTCCCTCTGTGCCCCGCTGCCCATTTATTTGCCGTCTGTGCCCCCTGTTGTGCCTGCCCGCCCCCCTCGCCACTCCCGTTCCCGCCGCTGCATCCCCTGCGGCCCCGCCCCCTCGCGCCCATTCGCTGCCGAGACCTGGATGAACAAAGCCTCCTCTCCAGACATCGCCATAGCCATCCCCGACGGATACAAGATCGCCCGCAGAGACCGCACAAACGGAGTCGGAGGAGAAATCGCCATCGTCCACAAGAAGACCATCAGGGTCTCAACAAACACCGACGACACTCTCAGCACCGCCGAACACATGCACTTCCAGATCCACACGGACCCCAAGACCACCCTAAGAGGCACCCTCGTCTACAGACCACCCGGATCCCGACCACAATTCTGCGACGCCATCGCCGACTTCATCAGCACGCACGCACTGACCTCCACCGACTACATCCTCCTCGGACACCTGAACTTCCACCTGGAGAACAACAACGACAGCAACTCCCCACCCTGATGGACATCCTCGCCAATCTCTGACTGGAACAGCTCTTCACGATGCCTACCCACATCGCCGGACACACGCTCGATGCCATCTTCTCCTCAAGCCCCCACGTCTCCTTCAGCCACGTCTCCGAACCCACCTGGACCGACCACCACTACATCCACTTCACCTTCCGGAAACCCGTCGCTGCTGGGGCAAAATCACCAAAGTACAACTACAGACAAACCTCGCACTCAACCCACCGACCAACCCCGACGATAGTGCACGCACCCTCAGACGATGGATGGACAACTGCACCAACACCTTAGCCCCGCTGAAAAAACAAACCCTCAAAGACACCAGCAAGAGAGCCAACTGGTTCACCCCGGAACTCCTAGCGCCAAAGAGCACCTGCCGGAAGTTGGAGAACATATGGCACTGCGAGAAGTCGCCGGGCAGCCTTGCAGCCCACAAAGACGCCATCCGCAACCACCACCACCACATCAGGACCGCCAAGAGGACCTCCTTCAAAGACCGCCTCAACAACAACGCACACAACAGCAAGGAGCTCTTCAAAGTCATGAAGGAAGTCTCCAACCCCAGATCCAACGGCAACGACATCCCACCGTTGCAAGCCCTGTGCGACTGCCTCGCCACCTTCTTCCACCGCAAGATCACCGACATCCACGACAGCTTTAACCCCCAGACGACCCTAACAGGCCCCAACATGCCGGACCCACTACACCCGACGACCCCCTGACAACCTGGGCCAACATGAGCATCGAAGACACAATCAAGACCATGGGCACAATCCACTCCGGCTCACCGTCTGACCCTTTTCCACACCACATCTTCAACAAAGCCGGCAGCTCCATCGCACCCCACCTGCGTAACCTCATCAACCTCTCCTTCGAGACCGTGACCTTCCCTGAGAGCTGGAAACACGCAGAGATCAACGCCCTACTGAAGAAACCCAAGACGGACCCGAGCGAACTCAAAAACATCCAGCCCATTTCCCTGCTTCCGTTCCCAGCTAAGGTCATTGAGAAGATAGTCAACATCCAGCTCACCCGCTACCTCGAAGACAACAGCATCCTGGACTTCCCCCAGTCAGGATTCTGCAGCAACCACAGCACCGAGACTGCCCTCATCGCCGCCACAGACGACATCCGGATCCTACAGGACAACGGATCATTCTGGACCTCTCCGCCGCCTTCGACACCGTCTGCCACCGCACTCTACGCACACGACTCCACAACGCAGGGATTCGAGACATAGCCCTGGACTGGACCTCCTCCTTCCTCTACGGCAGAACCCAGAGAGTCCGCTTCCCCCCGTTTCGATCCGAAGCCTCCGAGATCATCTGCAGCGTCCCTCAGGGATCCTCCCTCAGCCCGACACTGTTCAACGTCTACATGGCGCCTCTCGCACGCATCGCCCGACCTCAACATAATCTCCTACGCCGACGACACGCAACTGATCCTCTCCCTCACCAAGGACCCCCTTACCGCCAAATCCAACCTCCACCAGGGAATGAAGGCCGTCGCCGACTGGATGGAGGATAGCCGCCTTAAGCTGAACACAGACAAGACGGAGATCCTCATCCTTGGGCCCAACCCCTCAGCATGGGACGACTCCTGGTGGCCCGCGTCGCTGGGGACACCCCACGCACCCACCAATCACGCACGCAACCTGGGAGTCATCCTCGACTCGTAACTCACCATGACCAAACAAGTCAACGCTGTCTCCTCCACCTGCTTCAACACCCTCCGTATGCTCCGCAAGATCTACAGATCCCGACAGACACAAGGAAAACAGTCACCCAGGCCCTAGTCAGCAGCAGACTCGACTACGGAAACGCCCTCTACGTCGGAGCCCCGACCAAGCTCATCAACAGACTGCAAAGAATCCAGAATGCCTCTGCACGCCTGATCCTCGACGTCCCGTGCCGCGACCACATCACCTCCCACCTGAGGAACCTGCAGTGGCTCCCTGTCGACAAAAGAATCTTCTTCAAGCTCCTGATCCACGCACACAAGGCACTCCACAAGACCGACCCAGCCTATCTCAACAGTCGACTCTCCTTCTACGTACCCAACAGGAAACGCCGTTCCGCAGACCTCTCCCTGGCTACCGTTCCTCGCATCTGTAGAACCACAGCCGGAGGCAGATCCTTCTCACACCGCGCCGCCAAGACCTGGAACACCCTCCTCCTCATCCTACGACAAACCGAAGACCTTCTAACCTTCAGGAGACAACTCAAGACCTGGCTGTTCGACCAGTAGCAACAGCACCCTCCCTCTCCCCACCCTCAGTGCCTTGAAATCCTTGTGGGTATGTAGTGCGCTTTACAAGTTATTTGATTGATTGATTGATTGTTTGTGGGTCTTCCCGACCCCTTAGCTGGCCCGCGACGCCGCGGTCGGCCAGAACTGTTTGGATTTGTTTGCTCACGACGCCGTGATAGCCCCGGACAGAGCTATCGACATCAAGCAGGGCTCGAAAAATCCAAAAAATGGTACTAGTCCTGCAGGACTAGTACCTTGAAAAATCTCCTCGACCTAACTGCAAGCTACTTGACCTCCTTCTCTGAAAGCGGAGCAAATGTGTTTAGATAACAAGATTTAAAGGCATCTTTATTGCTCATTAACTTTGTGAGCCTAAAAAATGCCTTTAAATCTCGTTATGTGGTCACATTTGCTCTGTTTTCAGAGACGGAGGACAAAAGTTAGTTTGTTTTCCTACTCGCCAGAAAGGGCGAGTAGGACCTAAAAACAGCTCGCCCTCGTTAAATTTAGCTCGCATATGCGAGCGGTCGAGTGGATTTTTCGAGCCCTGTCAAGGAACCATTTTTCAAGCGTATTTTGATAACTGTAGATGTTTAGGTACTGTATTGTGGATTTTTATCGTTTTTGGTCTTATCTTAAGTATATAAAAATATTGGATATTTTTCTAAACGGGTGTGGTGTCCTTTTGTAGTGCATACACTGTATTACTGTTGGTTATGTGCAAATGCTTTACACACTGCCTCTGAGATAAGCTTGACTGGTCGTGTCAAGCTACCAAGGGGGTGAGCAGGGGTTATTTTAGAAGTCTAACTCCCTTATCCTGACTAGAGTGGTGGTTTCTGCCTGGCTTTGGCACATGCCCTAGCCTGCCAAAAATCCCATTTCTAACAAGCAGGGTATGTACCCCTCTAGTAATCATCACAATCCTTGTCAGGGTGAACCACTAAAATCACACAGGGCAGACTTGCCTAAGTTCGAGGAAAGTTGTAATGTAGTAGTACCAGTACAAAAACAGTAATAACGTTAAAATGCAAAACAATAATAATCACAAAGGACCAGATGTATCAATATTTTATTTTGCGACTCCATAATAACTAATTTTACCCATTTGCTATTATGGAATCGCAAAATGCAGTGTATGTAGGTCTCGCAATAATAATTGCGATTCCTACATATTCCTTATTTGCCACTCGCAAATAAGGAATGGCTTCCCATTCATTTCTATGGGCCAAGAGGACTATAGGAATGAATGGGAATTGCATGCGCAATTTGCGAGTACCCAATAGGTACTCTCAAACTGCGCATGCAATTTCAAGGGTGGCAAATGGACACCCTGTTGCACCCCTAAAATATGCAAGTGTGCAGATGTGGCGCACATAAGGGCATGTATGTATGCCACATGGCACCTTGAAAAATGCCAAAAAGTGCATTTTTCATGGAATTTGCAAATTAACACCAACTTGAAGTTGGTGGTAATTTCCGATTCCTTAAAGCCAGGTCCCAAATTGTATTTGCTTTCTGCATTTCATTTAAGGAATCGCAAATTGCGATTGCTTAAATGCATTCGCAAAATAGGGAATCACAATTTTTGTGATTCCCTATTTTGTAAATGCCTTTTGGGATGATACATCCCAAAAGGCTTTTTCCCGTTCGCAAACGGTCCGATTCTGCGAATCAGCCCGTTTGCGAACGGGAAAATGTTTAATACATCTGACCCAAAATGAATTCGAAAAAATACCGTAAAATATAGTAAACACAAATAAGCTAACATGGCATAAATCCAATAAGGGCAACATGGATATGAATTTTGAAAGTTTTAAGTAGAAATAGCAACAAAAAGCACAGAGTGCCAACAGTGGTCACGGTAGAAGAGGACCTAGGCACAACTTGATACTGACCACGTTGGAGTGCGGTTCAGATACACTAACCAAGTTTGTCCTGGTCAACGATTTTACCTTCTGACTCTAGTCCTTTAAGTCCAAATCCATCAAAGGAGTACACATCTAAAGCTTTCAAGGACCTCAGGTGAGGCAATTAGAGCCCCAATAGGGTGGCAGGCAGAGGCTAGCAAGAGAGTCCAGTTCAAGTCCAGTTATCTGGGCAGGTCCACAAAATAGCCTCTAGTAGCTTCTTGTGTCACTGTAGCCTTAACAGGAGATCAGCATTATGACCCATGAAGTCCACGTCTGAGTCTCGTTTACCTGAAAATGTGCAGGTCTAGTCCTCCGGGGTATCTTCTCAGGTTGCAGACAGCAGGTCCAACTTCAGATTGAGGAGTGCTCTGAAATGGGAGGCCTGAAGATGACTCATTTATGTCTGGCACAAGCTAGAGGGTGGGAATGACGCCCTGAGGATGCCCTAACCAATTAGGTAAAGGTTCTGGGGCTAACCCTGCCCACTTTGGGCATTTTTCAAAATGCCCAATGTTTTTGAGCACATCAAAACTGGGCTGTCAGGGATGGGGTTGTGTTTGTAGTGTACTACAGTAATCCCAGTGTCATTCCTCATTCAACACCAAAAATCCAGTTTGATGTAGTGCCTGTACCCTCACCATCCTCCAAAAATGGAAGTCTGGTATAATTAAGCTTAGGTTTCAGAATGTAGACCGTGGATGCACACACATTGTTTTAAAATTCTAAATGTTATATGTAGACCAAACAGACCTATCAAACAGGCTGTGACACTATAATAACAAAAGAGGCCCTAATCACAGGGCTGGGAACACAATAGTTGGCCCCTCCCCAGATGTCAGCAAACATTTGGTGTGACAGGGACCGCCTCTTTGAAATTTGCCCCAAGTGTCATATAAAAAGACCCAGCAAACCTGTCAAGCAGGCTGTAACATTCAAGAAGGTCTTGACACTTTAATGTAAACAAGGATCCTTTCAACCTCCTTGCATGTTCTGTCAAATTCATAGAGGGTCATCTCTACCCATTCAACATATTGTTTTTCTTCTGAGAACAAGTTATCACCTGATGCATGCCTGTTAAAATGCTACCTACAGTCTGGTCGAATTGGGAGAACAAAATGCAGTTAGCTCACAGGGGATTCAGACAAGGCAAGAGTAACGTTTTGAAAGTTTCGTTTTTTATAATATTTAGAACAAATCAGAATTCACCATAGAAATGGATTTTTAACAACTATTAACAATTGTTGTTTATTTTTGTATGTAGTCCCATTGCCAATATCTAGATTAGTACTTAATATTGCATTCCAGTGTTTTCCTTTGGAACAGCCAAACCTGCTACGGTGAAAACAGGTTTGAGGGCATTTTCTCTGTAAGGATCTTTAACAGGAAACTTTTACATGTTCTACTTTTAAATACCATGCATTCCACCTTTATGAGAAATAAGGCCTACTTAGCTGAGACTTATAAATATTTAAAAGGAAGGTTTAGGCCTGTCAGAAGGGATTCTTTTCACAGGTCGAATTTGTCATTAAAACCTGCACAGCCAGGCTAATGGTGTCAGGCCTGCAGCCATGTTTATATTGTCACTGTAGTGAATGAAACAATCGGTCCTGCAGTCCTCTTGTTAATGTACAGGCTTTGGGTACACTTGGTACCCTGTACTTATTTGTAAATTAAATATGCCAACCAGGACTATACTATTGTTACCATGTTGAAAGGAGGAGCACAAGCACTTTGCCACTGGTTAGCCAGAGTAAAGTAAAGATCACCAGAAAGGCAGAAAATGTAACTATATATATTACAGCATGGTGGTGGCCATTTTATAATTATAGTTAGGGTTCCCAGAAATAGGAATTCTCTGGATTTTTTACCATTGATAAATTTGCGCCTGTTTGACGAATCTCCACAAAACTTTGCAGACCCATTCCTCTTTATACATTGGCAGAGTGTACAAAGTTTACCAGAGATTCATCAAGGTGGTGCAAAGAAAGAAGGGTAGTGGTCCCAAAATGTGAAATGCATTGCGCACCAATGCATTTCCCATAGACTTTGTACCCACACGTAGCTCAAAAACAGCTGAACGGATTTAAATAACATTTGTCAAGATTACTAATTATGGTTGGCAGATGAAATTATGGTTGGCAGATGATCCTTTTGTTTTTAATTACAAGGCATTTTAACTTGGTGATATCTGTAGTTGCAGTACTTTCTCGAAATATGGTATTTTATTACAAGTCATTATGTGAACAGCCATGCCATTTTTAGGTATACTTTGGCTGTGTTCTGCATTACGCCTTCAGATATAGAGAAGTATTGGGTTTGAGATTTTCCCCTCCCTATTGCCACTTTATTAGAGTTGTAATAGGTAGGGAGAAATATTTATACGTTTCTATATATTTTTTTTAAATGTGCGGAGCACCACGGTACTATATCGGGCATACAGCTGTACTTAAAATAAGTTAGAAAAATAAATAAATTAAAAAATACACTGGAATATACTATATTTTAAAAATATATTGTACTACAGTGTATTTTCTATTTTTAACATTTTTATATATGCACAGAAAAGGCTACGGAGTACTGCAGTAATACCCACAAATTTCCACACTACTGAAAAAATGTGCAGTTCTCCCTCAACTGTTGTAAAAACGTAATTCATAAATACATTTCTCTACCTATTAGCACTTTAATAATGTGGTAGTATATAGTGAACAGCAATAAAACCTACTTTCAGCAAAATATAGAATTCCGCCATTGGTAAACACAACCATTAGCCAATCACATGCTGACTTCTCATCCACATGTACCACGGTATACCGCGACACAATGATTTTTTTTCTCTCAACTTATAACTTTACCACTACTTAAACTATTCACACATAGTACCAAAAATGACCTTTTTACTAATGTATATTCCAAGTATTACAGCACATCTGCTCACACATTTTTACACTGTTTCAATTACCACACTCCACTGTGTTCCACAGTATGCCCCTCCAATCTACCACACTCCACTCTACTGAACTGTACACCCCCCACTGTATGCTATTTCACTGTATGCCGCTCCACTGTACGTCAAGTCTAAGCCACTGCACTGTACGCCACTCCAATCCACTCCACACTGTTCCACTGTACGCAACTCCACTGTGCGATGCAACACTCTACTATATGCTATTCCTATGTACTCTACTCGACTCCACCCCACTGTACTATACGCTAATCCATTCTATGCAATCTCACTGTACGCCACTCCACTATATGCTATTCCACTCTGCGTCACTCCACTCTGCATCTCTCCACTATATGCTATTCCACTCTGTGTCACTCCACGGTGTGTCACTCCACTCTGTCACTTCGCTGTATGCCACTGCACTCTATGCTACTCCACTGTATGCTGTTCTAATGTACGCCACTCCACTCTAAAACTCCACTGTATGTGATTCTACTCTATACCACTTCACACTATTTCACTCTATGCCTTTCCACTATACCCCACTCCACTCTGTGCCACTCCTGTATACAGTATTCCACTGTATGCAACTACACTCAACACAACTCAACTCTACGCTATTCGACTCTGCCCCTCCACCCCAACCCACTACACTGTACAACACTCCACGGTATGCTATTTCCATGTACAGTACTCCACTGCACCTAATTTCACTGTTTGCCACTCCACTCAACACTACTCAGCGGTACACTATTTCAGTGTATGCTTCTCTACTCCACGGCACTCTACTCCATGCCACGCCACTCTACTATACACTATTCCACTCTATGCCACTCCACGCTATTCTACAGTATGTCACTACACCGTGCCTCCCTCCACAGTATGCTGGTTCATCCTGCACTACTGTGCTCTACGGTATTCCATTCTATGCTATTACACTCTACCTCGCTGCACTCTGCGCCACTGCTCTCTACAACACTCCACTGTACACTGTTCCACTCTACCACACTCCACCAGTTCACTGTACTCTACTCACCTCCTCCACGCCACTCTACTCAACGTCACTGCACTCTATACCACTCCGCTGTACGCCATTCCAATCTATTCCGCTCCACTTTATGCTACTCCACTGTACGCCACTCCACTGTTTTCCAGTCCAATCTACACCAATCTACGCTATTCAACTGTATGCAACTCCACTCTTACCTACTCTACTGTACGCCACTCCAGTGTACTCTACTCAACTACACACTAGTCCACTCTACAGCAGTTCACTGTTCGCCACTCCAATCCATGCTATTTCATTGTATGCCGCTCCACTGTACGCTATTCCACTTTATGGCACTCCACTGTATGCTAAGTCCACGGTACCCCACTCCATTGTATACTACTTCACTCTACCCCCCTCCACTGTATGCCAATCCAGTCAATGACACTCCACTGTATGCTACTTCACTCTATGCCACTCCATTGTATGCTAATCCATTGGACGCCACTCCCCTGTATGCCGCTCTGCTTATGGCACTGCATGCCACTACACTCTACAACATTATATGCTACTCCACTGTTGCACTCTGTACCACATTCTTGTCTACTCTATCTCACTCTACCGTATAAAACTGTACTCCACTATATGCCACTACACTGTACTGTACTCTCAGACTGTTTCACACAGTCTTCAACATGGCATACTACTCCACTGTACAGCACACCACTCCACTCTATAACATTTAACTCCACTGTATGCTACGCCACTACAGTGTACTAGACTCAACTGGCAGTGTACTATACGAGACGCCACTCCACTATGTGACACTTTAGTCTACTCTACACTAAGCCACTCCACTCAATTACACTGTACAGTATCTTACACCACTATATGAACTCCAATGTATGCCACTCCTCACTATAACACTCTACTTCACTCAATAAAACTACATTCTATGCCATTGTACAACTCCATACTGCACTGTGCCCATATATTGCACTGTATAGCACTCTACTCAACTCTACCACTTGATGACGCTCCACTCAACAACACTAAAGTTAACGATACTCAACTTATACGACACTCGACTATTCTGTATCACACACTACTCCACTGTACAACATGCCACTACGCTCTACAATACTTCACTATACTACACACCATGCCACTCTCTACTTTATGCAAAGCCACTCCACCCTTCTCGACTGTATTCCACTGCAAATCAGTAGACTCTGACACTATTCTGTATGATACTGTCCTTGACTATACTCTACGACAGAGCACATAACACTCAATTAAAAGACACAAAACTATGATTTCAAACACATTTTATTAAAAAAAGAAATAATTTACATTTAATGAACAAAAAACGAAGTTATTGCTAGGAAAACTCTGTTTATTCATTATATACATGCCCAACTTAAACTATATAAATAAAGGATTAGTTATAATTTACATTTTAGCTTCACTCACAACTAGATAAACCTACATTTATAATTTACGCACCGCCTTAAATTTACTATATGTTGCACACATTCTTCATGCATCATTCCCCATACTACATTAATTATAACTCAACGTTCCTTCCTGCACTGAATATATCTTTGCATATTATTAGAACTGCTATGATTTCACATGCTATAAGATATATGACTAATGACATTAGAAAGTACATAATTTCTCAGAACACAGTGCATGGTAGAGTAACGAGTTATAGTTAATGTAGTGTGTTGATTGATGTGAGAACAATGTGTACCGAGGTGTGTGACGTATAGTAAATTGAGGTGGTGTGGAAATTATAAATATGAGTTTTATATAGTGGTGATTAAATTAGAAACTTAAGTTATAACTATTACTTTACAATTTTTCCAGTTTGAATAGTTTAGGTTGGGCTTGTATATAAAGAATCAATAAAGTCTGTAACCATTTTTTTGTCGTATGTGTGTATGTAAAAAAAATATATGTATGTATTTATATATAACATGCACTTATACAACATGCACAAAATAATACTTGCATGGTGTACACATTCATATACCTCTTAGTCGAAACAATCTTGCACTGTAGTTGACTTTCCTTACGTTAACTCCAAAAGGCACCAGGGTGTAGTCCAGTCTCCTTGTATCCAACATAGTATTGTGCTGATTATAGATAGTTGTGTAAGTGCTCCTCTGCGTATTTGTTATGTTCATTGCAGACTTATTCAGCACAGTGCACAATTATGGCAGTGGTGAACCATACAGTTAGAGCTATGCTTTTTCATTTCGCTTTGCTGCATGTAGTTTGTTAAAATGTGTTTGATGTGCCTTTTTTCTCCCTAAGGAGCGTCTTAATGAGTTCAATGAGAAAGTGATGTCTGTTCTGGCCAGTTCCCTTGAGGATCTAGAGAATACGAAGAATGTGGAGGCTTTGCGACATGGATTACGGTGAGGACCAACTCTTTTTTAAGCGAGGCACTTTTCCTTCGGGATGAAGGCCTTTGCCTGTGATTTTTCATTTTCTTTCAGTTCTTTCCGTGGAAGCTTTGTTCTGTTTGGGAGAGTAACATAATTTCGAAAATACTGAATGCAAGAAAAAAAGATATCTGTCCTGGTATGCACCCTCAGAACTGTATGGCCGTAATGATCAATACAGGTTATATACATTAGAGCCAAATTGTTGAAATGTTTCAAAGGAGAGGACACATATTAAAGGGTAGCAATTGGTAGTGAGCCTTTGAGGGCATCACATACTTGTTTGGCTTGTTCCAGGCAAGTGGGGGAGATGCTTTGAAGCTGAGAAACTCAGGTTTCACTTAAAATACCTTCCCCCTACCCCCATTCTGAGCTTTATTCACATGTGTTATGCTCCCTCACATCATGCACATATTGATGCCAGTTGATTCCCTCCACTTGTTTTTGGTCGTCATCAATATAAACAACTCCTCTCTGGAGTTTAAAAGACACAAATGTAATAGACTGTTAGAACTGTGTTACTTTTTGGAAAAGATTTTAGATACAACTTTGATCTCATGATTATGAAACTAAACTGTATATTCTAAGCCCTGCAGCAGCTGCAGGTTACATCTACATGCATTCAGAAATCTATCCTCCCAGATAATGCACAGTACCTTCACATACATCATACACTTGACTCCCAGTACGGTGCTTACAGGGCCCCTCACCATGTGAATCAGCAAGATAGCTGGAGAGTGGCGGCTCCCCCACTAAGGCGGAGGACCACCACCCCACTTCTTTTAAGCATTGTAAATAAAAGAAACATAAAATTATAATAACTGAAAGTTATTATCATTTTATGTTTTCATGCTGCTTTGCGGGCGGGTGGGTGGGGCTGCTCTGCTCTCACAGCAGGGCAAGGGAGGAGTTGTTTCCCCACTCCATTTGTGCAATGACTATTTGGCCGGCCCTCTGGGGCTGGCCAAACAGTCATGCGCATTTTGCATGTTCTCCATGCAGGCTGCATTACAGCCTGCGTGGAGCACATGCCCAGGTCCCCAGTCCCTGTCTGAGTGCCGAATCACAGCGCTCAGACCAATCTGTGATTGGTCAGGGGAGCCTGGGTTCTTGCTGTTCGGCCGAGTCCTGGCGCAGAGGAGAGAGACGCGGTGGTGATAGGTTCTTTTTATTATTTTTTACAATCCCACCCCCTCGCCCATACCCCGCCACCCCCGATCTGTGCTGGCCGCCACTGTAGCTCGATATTCTCTTCATTCTCCAGTTTGTCTGGTTTATTGGAGAAATGAGGCTGCCACAGTATTGAAAAGGTGTATAGAGATTTAATACCATAGAGTCTAGATGCCCTGTCCAAACTAATTGGCCACAGCATCATGTGGCAGTACTGAAGCTGAGCTGTGTCCAAAGCCAGCAACAGCAGGAGCTTACAGAGTTCCCAACTCCCACTCACCATGAAGTGCGCAGACCACTGATGTCTTGAATGGCAGCCATGAAAAGATGGGAGAGAGCATGAAGGCAGATGTCTTTGCAATGTAGAGTACTCCTACCAACTGCAAACAGCCACTGTCATTCTAGCCAACCACCAAGAGTATTTTTTTATGATCAGAGGTTCATGCTGAGGCTGTTGAATTTTGAAAACTGTCACTTTATATCTTCTTTTTCTTGAGAGGAATACAGAATTATTACAAACACCTAGCATTGCCAGGCAGGTACATGGTCATTATATGAGGAATGGGTATTAATTTGGTGCTACATCTTACAAATAGTGAGTAGGAGTATTTTATTGAATATCTCAAAAGAGATGCTATCACTTAAGTCTTATTTCTATAATTAAAATGAGGTGTCTTTGGTCTTGAATGTTATCCTTGCCAGTATTACGATTTGAGAGTTCCTGTGATTCAGCTGATGCAGGATTAACTAAGTGTTGCATCGTTGTTGCAGTAAAGGAGACAATTGCAAATATTCAGTGAATTAGTTTGCCCATCGAATTATATACTTAATATTAGTTTGTAGGGAACGAGGTGCCAGATCTGTCAATGCGGCATTTGTTCTATGTATCAGCCATTGCAGTAATCGTGTGATTAGCAGAGTCACTAAATCTGTTATTAGTTGAACAGCAGTTGCAATTAATACTAAAGTGTAAGTTGAATTATTAAGTTAGGTTAAGTTGCTGTGTTTCACACAATTTTTTGTTAGTTGGAGGGCCAGTCTAATTCCTTTTCATTATTTTAAAACACCAGTTATTTCATTATTTGATCAAATTAAACATGTTATGGCTTACATTATGAACATTTCTGCCAAAGAACACAAAAAAGTATACTACTTTTACTAAGTCGGTAGTAATTGTGTCCTCTTTGTGTTTTGAACCCCCTCGTCTCCCTGTGTCCTTACTTAGTGGTTAGGGCCTTGCACCTCTTAATTATTATGACTTGTTATGCATTCCTTCTGAGTTGTAGGGCGCCCTATTGCGTTTCAGTAAAGCAATTCTGTGTGTGCAAAGTGGCATTACACACAGGCGGGAAAGAGAATGGTTCTAGAAATGACAAAATTACAGGAGACTGGGCAAGGTCATGGGTTGATTACAAACAAGCTGTGCATCCCTCCCAGGTGCCACTTGTGTTTCTAATAGTGCTTGTTAGATAATTTGCTCACCTTACTACAATGATAGGGATTGTAAAGCAGTTCTTGGCACTTGGCTGGGCAGGTGCAGTTTGGCGAATAAAGCTGGTAATTGAGCCATGTCATACAATACCTCTCTGACAATACCATGCCCACCTGTCTGTTCATTGACATAAGGCTGTTTAGGTTAGGCCAGTTTGAGGTGACAGGCACATTTGATTTCCAGCATGATTATGCATGTGCTCACTGTTCTAGCTTCATTAAGCCCTCAACAAATGTTGCCCTAGACCTGCCTGGTCCATTCTGCTCCAATGGAATTCTGGATGACATCACCAGAGCTCTTGCATTCTTCTCCAAGCATAGACCGGAGAAGGCTGATCTTGGTCACAAGACTGCAACGGAACTTCAGATGACTGACGTTTGTCTGCTTGTTTACCTTGGAGGGAGAGAGCTCCCATCGGCGAGTCAGGCCTTCAGCCATCACCTATTGCATATTCCTGCTCTTTCACCACAAGTTAAACACGCCCATATTAATCAGGGCTTTTATAGACCGTATCAATCATCGTGTATCCATTCAAGAAATCATTGGCATGGCAGACTACAAGGCCCAGCGAACATTGTGTTCAAGCCCATCTCAGGGCAGTTAATTATAATTAATATGGGCTTGTCGTACAACACGATCTTTTGTCGAGCCTCTGATGAAGAGCAATTAGCTCAGAAACGCGTCAGGCTTTTAATGATCGACACAAGAGCTGTAAATCTTATCGGAAGATGAAACCCAACCTTACCTGAGTGAATGCCTCTGTGCGAGCTGCTGGTTGAGTGCGCCTTTGCCTGTGGGCATTCAGGAGAAGAATATATATATATTTAAAAAACCATAGGTTTCACACATGTTATAGTTAGGTGGATATTTCACTCGTAAAAAACCAATGAAATACCCCCATTATAGTTAGTTCAGATAACTATAACTCGCGCGCCCGCAATCCACTGCTCATGACGTCACATATTACATCACTCATGACATGGTCAGTGGCATCACTCATGACATCATCCTTGTGATAGAGTGGCGGTCGCGCGAGTCATAGTTATCTGAACTAACTATAACGGGGGAATTTCATTGGTTTTTTACGAGTGAAATATCCACCTAACTATAACATGTGTGAAACCTATGGTTTTTTAAGTGAATTTGTACGGTTTTTTAAATGCTATTTTATTTATGTATTTTTTTTTTTATATATTTATTTTACAATAAACTACGTTTTTTTGGGGGGGGGAGGGGTTTCACCGTGCGCGCACGTTGCGCGCACCCCCGCGATTTTTTAAAAAAAAAGATTTCTGCCTTCGGGGTCCTTAAGGGACCCCTTGACAAAGGCTAGGGGGTCAGGAACTCTCTACCCTGCCCCCTTTTAACGTTCGTCACCTTCCTTTTTCACTCTCGCACTGAAAACAAACAAAATGGCGGCCGACACTTCCTGATTTCGACCGATTCGAACGTTGACTAACATGTAACCACTAATCAGAATTACGCTCGCGCACGTTAGGGTGCTCGCACGGTGCGCGCACGGTGCGCGCTTATAGATATTTATATGCTTTTAAATGCTATTTTCTCAGGAACTACTGAACAGATTGACACCAGACCTGCAAAAGGCACTTCCCTGACCTGAGGACTACCTCTCTGCCAAATTTCAAGTAATTCTGTTCAGCCGTTCGGGCTTTACCTTCGACTAAAGGTCCTATGGAAAAATGCATGGGGAAAACGCGTTTTGGGACCCCCCTTTTTTCTCGGCCCCCGCTTCACGAATCACCCTGAGACTTTCAGGGTAGGAGCTGAACGGAGAGCCCCATTAGTTTTGAAAAATTTGCGAGGATTCGTCAACCGGCGCCAAAGTTATTCAAAATAGAATTTTCAGATTTCCTATGTAAACTCGGTCCTAACTATAACTATCTACTGGCGACTGCAAGTAGATATATATATATATATATATATATATATATATATATATATATGTGTAACACGTTTCAACTGCACAAGCAGTCTTCGTCAAACCTGTTGCATCGCCATTTTTTCACTTATTTTTACCTTTTTAAAATTTAAAGTGACCGTGCATGAGTGAGTAAAGTTCGAACAACACTAAAAACAGTAACAATCCATCTTTTACACACAGTGGCATTCACTAAGTAGAGCCAATAACATTTCATTAACTCGATGTACATATTGCAGCGGTAAAATCCCACAACAGTGTACAAATTGGCTAAAGAATATATTGTCCGAGAGTTTTTACATTTGTGTGCAAAATAGTTAACGTCAATTCCCATGGACTTTTCAAAGGGAATAGTATAAAACATCACCAAGATTAGAGTGTTACAATCACATCATTTCATTTTATAACTCTTGGAAAGTGCCGGACTCATCAACGTCTTCGCACCCTCTGTTCCTGACACTCGGATCTATGATGTGCTCACTACACAGTGCGATGCCACCCTATAATCAATGTTTCATCGTTGTTCAAACTACACGTTGTGTAACTTTCTCTAGCCTTATGCCCCATATTATTGCTGTGTGAGCACACAACTCTCAGTATGAATTATTTCCTACACGGTCTGGACTCAAACTCACAGATCTTCTGCTTCCCTTGTTAATATCATGTAAGGTATATACATTCAAGTGCTTTGTTATTGTGCAATAATTGTCAGATCACATGATGACCATCCTACACTATGCAGTGTTGTTAAAACCAACACAAAGTGATTGGTGCGATACTCCTAATCTTCACCACCATTTTATTCTCATAGTGAATATATTTGATCCCTACATTTTAGAGGAGGGGTCTCACTCTCACTGGACCACTTGAGCAATATTGTACAATGTCACTATTAAGCTGAATTATTTCTTCTACTCCTTGTGATATACGGCCAGTGCCCAATCCCCATCTAGGGCATCACACCTTCTCAATAGACTAAAGTGCTAAGTGTCTAAAGTGCTAAGTGATGAAAAAGTGCAAACATTGCATGTAGTAACAAGCATTGAAAATGCAACAGGTCTCGCCTTAGGTTAAGTTAAAGCCATTTGCTTTGCTAATGGTATTGTATAGCAAAGCAAATGGCTTTAACTTTTATAAAAGGCGAGACCTATTGCATTTTTAATGCTTGTTTTTTTGATCCCTTGGATCCGATTGGCACAATCAAATCACTGCTGCTTACCTGACCAAATTGTGTGATCCTGGGCAAGTATATCTGCCCCCTTGATTTTGCATTTTTAGCAGCCCAAATTGGGAATTTTGGAAACAGATAGTCCCAGGTTAAAATATTTTCCGAAAAACTGGATATATCGTTTACATCTTTAATCCCTATATAAAAGACCCTTGAGATGCGTGAGCAGCAGGGAATAAAAGACATGGTAGTCTGGAGGCAGCCGGTTGCATACCAAGATGGGAGACGCTGTACCCTAACGCCTGCTTGTGACCGTGAGTTGGGATAAGCTGCATCTGTTTTCCGTGAGTTTTCTTTAAACCCTCTTTCTAATTTAGACCCTATTAAAAAGACTCCGGGAGGTATTTTACTGGCCGCTTTAGTTTCAACCATCCATTAAGACGGATTAAATAACATTAGAAACAGCCAGGGTGCTGGGAGCAGGTCAGGGATTGGACAACCTCTTTTCCGCGTCACCCGCAGCTGCAGCCGTCCTCCCTCGCCACCGAGTGAGTTAACATGTTAAGCCACTCACTGCTCTCGCTGACATCGACCCCACTCCTGCCCCGAGGGGGGGACAGAAGCGGACTGTGGCACAAACTCAGGCAGACAGGGCCCGAAGACCCGGCTGGACTGCTTATTGTGTTATCCGCTGCTTCTCATATTCCGGAGGTCGGAGGTCACGCCGAGGTCGGCCCATAAATGTAATAAGATTAACGAGAAGGGTTCTATTTTAATGTGGTTTTAGAGGGCTGGCACTCTGCAGCACATAAATCTGTTTTTTTCGTTTTCTCGGTGAATGCATATAAATAACTAAGTATACCTCAAAGACCTCAGCTTTGCCCCCGTTTTGGCCCACGGGTGTTTCCGTACAGAAGGAGGTCAAATTCTTGCCGCTTATTCCGGCTGAGAAGCCCATGCGAGGAACAGTATAGCAAGATGGCTGATTCTTTCAGTACAGTAAGAATGCAGTTTACTAGTGATCCATTCACATATCACGGAATTCCAGGGTACGCTTCAACCGTTGATAAAAGTGAGCAGAATAAGGCTGGTAATCAAAAGCGTTTCTGTATTGAAGGCAACAGTAGGCAGATGAGAACCCGCTCAACTCCTGTGCCCTCGGTCCATGCCCTCCACACCCCGCTCGTAACTCTGCTCATCCCTCCACCCTATACATACTACAAGCCCGGTGCGAGCACATTCTCACCACTTGCTGCCTGGTGCCGCCATGCTTGTTTTTCCTTTCCTGCAGCGTGCGTGTCATACACTTCCGGTTCAACCTGCCGGTCATAAGGAGGGGCGTGGCTTAAGGTGGACAGAACAGAGTTGACTGTGCGAGCCTCTCACAGAGAACAGTAGACTCATCAGTCGGTCGGGCTGCAGGAGATTGTACTTATTTATTTAATGTGTTTTTATATTGCGCGGACTTTACCCGAAGGTGTCAGAGCGCTTCAAAATAGGAACAGCAGCGAAAATGACAAGTGAGCATGTTACAAAAGCAAACGTTACATTACATGAGGCAAAAGTGACAAATGTGCATGTATCAAAAGCAAACAAAATACAAGAAGAGGTAGCAAACTATACGTTACAAGAGGAACACGGCAGAGCAACGCGGTCCCGAAAGTGAAAGAGGACCGCGCTGCAGCCGATCTCTTGTCTTTATGGGGTCATATGTTTGAAACACATGGCCCCATAAAGATAAGAAAAGCTTTTACCACAAACGTAAAGCAACCGAGCCAGTCCAAGTGGGACGGCTCTAAAAGAGAAAAGTGTACATCACTAGACGCTCTTCTCCAATGGCTGACCACCGTTTAGCATAAACGGTGACGCCAGCCAATGGAAAAGAGGGGCGGGGCCTAAACCCCGCTAGTGAAATCTACCCTAACTCATTAAATCTCGCCAGCGAGACCGCGCATGTCTGTGCAGTCTACGCCAGGCGAGACCTAAAAAGGAGTATGCCACAACATTGTAAAATCGTTCATTACATATACATCCAAAGATTATATAAAAATGGGAGCTACAGTAAATCTTATTCTATACATTCTGTCTGGCATCAGTCGGAGAGAATAACAAACCACCTCAGGCCCATTATTAAACTCATAAGTGTACATACAGCTCTTCCTCTGTATTGTATACATTGGGTATCGTGCAGTTAAAACATACAATGTGGCGTGATTCGAGCTGTATCATTCATTTCTCTCTCTTACACCCTTGGATTCTTTGCCGCACCTGGTCTAATACAAAATATCTTAGATCCGCCAAGTTATTCGCATGGGACTGTTGGAAATGTCTTGCCATGGGGTAAGCCTGATCATTGTTTTTATTTTCTCTCACGTGCTGCAAGATCCTCTGTGGTACAGGTAAGATGGTACTCCCTATGTACAACTTTAAACGGCTACACCTCAGTGCATATACCACAAATTGACTTTTGCATGTCAAGGGCTTCGTGATGTGCCACTTTTTATCTGAAAAAGGTAAGGGTACTTCAGTAACGTTCTCATCATATTTACACGCCTTACATTTTTGGCACTTCCTGAAGCCCTTACTTTGACTGAGCCAAGTTGTTGGGAGTCCAGGACTGTTTGTTGCCACTGCTTTCCTTAGAGATCTGGCCCACAGGAATGTTATTTGAGATCCTCCCCCTAACTTGTGTCTTACAACACTGTCCCCACGCAGGACATGCCAATGTTTTTGCATTATGGATCGAAGCTCTCTGTGCTGTTTGCTATACCCTGTAATGAAGCGTAATTGTTGCTCCTCTACTCGCAATTCTTGACCTTCAGTGTTTTGGCAAATAGCAGCTGCTCTCTAGGTTTGGTATTGGCCTTGTTTCTTGCTGACGCCAGTACTGACTTGCTATATCTCCTCTCTTCAAACCTTTCTCTGAGTTGTTCTTGGGCTTGATGCAAATGAGTAGGGCAGCTGCAGTTCCTCCGCATCCTTAGGTTTTCAGCATAAGGAATGCTGTTCACCAATTTTGGAGGAAGGAAGCTGCGGGCATGCAATATTGTATTTCCCGCAGTCTCCTTGCAGAAGGTTTTGGTATTGATTTTGCCCTCCGCAATATACACTGTTCGGTCCAGAAATCGGACTATCTCCTTCCTTATGTTAGAGGTAAAACTCAAATTCAAGTTGTTCTTGCTGATGCTCTCAATAAAAATTTCGGCTGAGTGTGAATCGCCTCTCCAGATAATATAAAGATGGTCAATATAGCGGGTCCAAAGGACCACTCTATCTGACATTTCTTGGGCATAGTGTGGCGAGCACCTGCTCCTCCCACCAGCCCATATGCAAATTAGCATAGCTGGGGGTGAAGCAGGTGCCCATTGCTGTTCCTCGCAATTGTTGATAAAGATCTTTACCAAACAGGAAAATGTTGTTTTTAGACACCAACCTAGCGTGTCTATTAGCATTTCAGTATGCTTGTACAATGATAAAGGTTTGGAGCTCAAAAAAATATTTAACTGCCCTTATTCCATCTTCATGTGAAATACTTGTGTAAAGGGAGGAGACATCAAGAGTTATCATAAGAAAACCCTCCTCCCAATTGATGTCATACACCTTTCTTAAAAAGTCACCAGTAAAAGATGACAAACTTCTCACAAAATCCTGTAAAATGAAATCTAAAAACCTGGAAGTATTTTGAAATAAACTCCCAATCGCTGATAATATCGGGCGACCAGGCGGCTTCGTCATGTTCTTATATAACTTAGGTATAAGACTGGAGTCACAGGAGAATCAGTTTTAAGGAATTTGTACTCCGATTGTGAAATTAGGCCTGCCGACCTCCACTGATATAGCTGTGTATGATAGCTGATAATTACTCGTCGCAGAGTGCCTTCCTCTACCCTCTGATAGCATTGTCTGTCTCTGAGTTGTAATTTCACTTCTTCTTGATACATGGCAAGCGGCCACAGGACTATTTCCCCACCCTTGTCCGCCTGTCTGACAACTACATCAGGTCTTGCTTTCAACTTCTCTACCAATTTGCCATATCCCATATCCTTTGCTTGTATGGAACTTCTGCTCAATTGCTTTATGTATAAATCCTTCAAATCTTCGATGACTAACTCATTGAAGGAATCTATTGAATCTTTTGGCACCATGGGTAAAAAGGTGGATAGTGGTTTAAAGGGTGTATTAGGTTTGTCGTGAATTCTGAGGCCCTGTTCCCTTAAGAATGTATCATCAGATACCTCCTGTGTACCACTCATTGCCAGACTATTCAGATCTCTCAAAACTCCTACAGCTGAAACCTGTAACGCTGTGGTGTCTTCTGCATGTTCACTTTTCCTAATCTCTGTTGGTTTACTAGCTGAAAAATATTTGGCAAGCCTGAGTTTACTTGTAAATTTAAAACTGTCGGTTCTGGTCTGCACATAGTCCATATCCTGGGGGATACAGTAAGTGAGGCCACGTTATAGGGTTTGCAGTTCATCAGTGTTTAATGCCAGGTCTGACAAGTTAATGATGTTAATACTATTTCTTGTTGTTGTCGGGTTTCTTGTTCCCAAAGTCTTCTTGTTCTTCTCGACCTGTGGCTCTTCCTCGTCCCCCCCCCCCCCACTCCCCTTCTGCCCAGTCTTCCTTGCCTTGAAAAGGCCTTAGGCTGCTGTTTCTGTCCCATCGTAAAAAACTGAACTCATCCTCCACCGAGAGAATATTGCCCATTGGTCTCAGTTCATCATTATCAGTGTCTGCCTCTGAACTTAATTCAGACTCTGATTCTTCATTGCACTTAGTAGTACTGCTAGCATGACCAGTAGACATCTTCTGCCGTCTCATGTTCTCAAATCTTTTAGAGAATGTAAATATTTGGCCCCTTTGATAATCCAGTTTGTCCCTAAGGAACTTGCCTTGCGATCTTTAATCGTTTGTTCATATTTCTTGATTCGGTCTTGCGTTTCTTGTTGCATTTTTTTGATGGCTTCCTGATCCGGCAGTTTGCTCAACTGATCAGACAGTGTCAATTTCCTTTAGAAGGGCATCTCTATCGATATCCGCATATTTAATCAAAATTGCTAGCATGCATTTTAATCACTCCGCATTATTTTGTGCCCACTCCTTGAGCATTTCTGGATGTGGATGCTCATATGTGGGTGCAATCAAAATAAGCAAACCTCTCGGGACCCGTCCCACTTCTAGATAACGTGTCAGGGACTTGCTTTCCCACCACTTAGAGGTTTCCCATTTTATTAGCTTCTCTAATGCTTTCATCAATTCCTTGGAGTCATTACTATCGATGGTCCCTCCCTCCTTTCTTTTTTGTACATTCTCTTCAATTATCTCCGTATCGCTGAATAATTGTTCAGATGCAGTTTCCCTTTTTTTTTTAAGCCACTCCATATTTCTGTATCGTGGCTCTTCACCAAATCCTTGTTAATTAACCCCTTCGCTGCCAGGCCTTTTCCCCCTCCTGTGCCAGGCCTTTTTTTGGCTATTTGGGGTAGTGCGCGCTTAGGCCCCTGTAACTTTTTGAACGCATTAGGTAGCCACGCCAAATTTGCGTCCTTTTCTTCCAACATCATGGGGATTCTAAAGGTACTCGGGGTTTGTGGATTCCCCTGGAGGGGTCACAGAAAAGAGCCAAAATACAGCAAAATTTTGTTTTTTTTGGAAAAATTGGAAAAACGGGCTGCAAATGAAAGCATCTGGGTTTTCCCTGCAAATGTTATCAAAAAAGGGTTTGTGGGGTTGAAATCACCATTTTCCCAGCTTTTCGGGGATACTTGACTTTTGTCAGAAACCCAACATTTTTTACACATTTTTGGCATTTTTCTGGGACATAGCCTATTTTTGCTATTTTTTGTGCTTTTGACCTCCTTCCAGTTAGTGGCAGAAATGGGTACAAAAGCAATAGTGGATCCTGGAAAGCTATACATTTTCGAAAAGAAGACAACATTCTGAATTCAGCAAGGGGTCATTTGTGTAGATCCATCAAGGTTTTTTTATAGAAACAAACAGTTAAATGTAGGATAAATTGAAATTTAGTTGAAAAAAACAGCCTTTTGTGTCAACGTTTTCACCTGTAACTTCTTCTAATTATGACAGCTCTTTGAAAGCAATATACCGTTGCATCCGCTGGACATTACTGGTTGTGGGGATATATAGGACTTGTAGGTTCACCAAGAGCCCCTAACCCAGACTAAAAAACTGAGCAGCATTTTGTAATGTTTTTTTTCTTGTTCCGGGTATATGGCAATTATTGTTGGAAAATTTATACATGGAAAAATTGGTATGAAAGACACCTATGTATTTCTGAAATGGGAACAAATTACAGAGTTTAGAAACAGTGCATATTTGCACATTTTCGAAATTGGGAATACTCATACTTGCATGACAATTATTGTTCATTTTTCAAAATGACTTTTTTTTTACACAATGTCTTTCATTTGGAAGGGAGAAATGCATCCAAAATCAATAGGTAATAACAGTTGCTTTACAAATCTGAACTACCCTAAGTCTCCCGACAAAAATGGTACCTCACTTGTGTGGGTAGGCATAGTGCCCACGACAGGAAGTGGCTCAAAACCTAAGCTGAACACACCACATTTTCACACTGAAAATTTACACTTTTTTTGCGAAGAGTCTAGCTGTAGTTTTTGAACGCTAGCCCTGCCGGCACCTAGGGAAACCTAGCAAACCTATACATTTTTGAAAACTAGACACCCAGGGGAATCCAGGATGGGGTGACTTGACTGCCTCCCACCATGGTCTGTTACCCAGAATCCCTTGCAAACGTAAAAAAATGACAAAAAAACCACATTTTCCCCACATTTCTGGGATGGAAAGTTCTGGAATCTGCGTGGATCCACAAATTTCCACCCACCCCGCGTTCCCCAAAGTCCTACGAGAAAAATGGTACCTCACTTGTGCAGGTCTGCCTAGTGCCCGCGACAGGAAACGGCGCAAAACGCAACGTGGTCACACCTCAGTTTTGCAGTGAAAAATGACCCTTTTTTGGCAAAGTGACTAGCTGTAGTTTTTTAACCTTGGCCCTGCCGGCACCTAGGGAAACCTAGCAAACCTATATATTTTTGAAAACTAGACACCCAGGGGAATACAGGATGGGGTGACTTGACTGCCTCCCACCATGGTCTGTTACCCAGAATCCCTTGCAAACGTAAAAAAATGACAAAAAAAACACATTTTCCCCACATTTCTGGGATGGAAAGTTCTGGAATCTGCGTGGATCCACAAATTTCCACCCACCCCACGTTCCCCAAAGTCCTACGAGAAAAATGGTACCTCACTTGTGCGGGTCGGCCTAGTGCCCGCGACAGGAAACGGCGCAAAACGCAACGTGGTCACACCTCCATTTTGCAGTGAAAAATGACCCCTTTTTGGCAAAGTGACTAGCTGTAGTTTTTGAACCCTAGCCCTGCCGGCACCTAGGGAAACCTACCAAACCCACGCATTTCTGAAAACTAGACACCCGGCGGCTTCCAGGGAGGTATGGCTTGCGTGGATCCCCCAACGTTTCCTTACCCAGAATCCCCTGCAAACCTCAATTTTTGCTGAAAAAATCACTTTTTTCACACATTATGGGGTGGGAAAGTAGTGGCATCACCGGGCTCACACAAATTTACCACCACCCAGCGTTCCCCCAGGTCTCCCGGTAAAAATGGTGCCTCACTTGTGTGGGAGGCCCAAGTACCCGCGGCAGGCAAGGGCCCAAAACGTAGTGAGGCGACATCAACATTGCCTATCCCAAATGTCGCCTCACTACGTTTTGGGCCCTTGCCTGCCGCGGGTACTTGGGCCTCCCACACAAGTGAGGCACCATTTTTACCGGGAGACCTGGGGGAACGCTGGGTGGTGGTAAATTTGTGTGAGCCCGGTAATGCCACTACTTTCCCACCCCAAAATGTGTGAAAAAAGTGATTTTTTCAGCAAAAATTGAGGTTTGCAGGGGATTCTGGGTAAGGAAACGTTGGGGGATCCACGCAAGCCATACCTCCCTGGAAGCCGCCGGGTGTCTAGTTTTCAGAAATGCGTGGGTTTGGTAGGTTTCCCTAGATGGCCGCCGAGCACCGGGCCAAAAACCTAAGTGACCCCCCTTGCAAAACCAGTTGGTTTTGCGATAGGCCATTTTGATGTCGCCTCACTACGTTTTGGGCCCTTGCCTGCCGCGGGTACTTGGGCCTCCCACACAAGTGAGGCACCATTTATACCGGGAGACCTGGGGGAACGCTGGGTGGTGGTAAATTTGTGTGAGCCCGGTGATGCCACTACTTTCCCACCCCAAAATGTGTGAAAAAAGTGATTTTTTTCAGCAAAAATTGAGGTTTGCAGGGGATTCTGGGTAAGGAAACGTTGGGGGATCCACGCAAGCCATACCTCCCTGGAAGCCGCCGGGTGTCTAGTTTTCAGAAATGCGTGGGTTTGGTAGGTTTCCCTAGATGGCCGCAGAGCACCGGGCCAAAAACCTAAGTGTCCCCCCTTGCAAAACCAGGTGGTTTTGCAATAGGCCATTTTGATGTCGCCTCACTACGTTTTGGGCCCTTGCCTGCCGCGGGTACTTGGGCCTCCCACACAAGTGAGGCACCATTTTTACCGGGAGACCTGGGGGAACGCTGGGTGGTGGTAAATTTGTGTGAGCCCGGTGATGCCACTACTTTCCCACCCCAAAATGTGTGAAAAAAGTGATTTTTTTAAGCAAAAATTGAGGTTTGCAGGGGATTCTGGGTAAGGAAACTTTGGGGGATCCACGCAAGCCATACCTCCCAGGAAGCCCCCGGGTGTCTAGTTTTCAGAAATGTATGGGTTTGGTAGGTTTCCCTAGATGGCCGCCGAGCACGGGCCAAAAAGACAGTTGACCCCCTTGCAATACCAGAACGTTTTGACATTGTTTCTACAACGTGAGAATTTCGGCACAATATTGCATGGACAATGTGACAGATATTTTGAGGTTTGCAGGACATTGAGGATAAAAAACCTTTTTGGAATTCACAAGAGAGACATCACCATGAACTCCCATGCGTTTACGACAATATCTACAGTTGGTGGTTTATTTTTACATGGAACATACACCTTGGCAGAGAAACTAAAAAGACAAAGAATCCTGCATAGCCACCTATTCCTCAATCGCACACACATACTGGTTGGATTTGGCACGAGGGCGAGTGATGGTTCAGTATATTAAATTTTATTAACAAGAGATTTCACAAAAATGAAATGCACTGTCAATAATTCAATGGAGAAAAAACTGAACCAATGACTCGCAGCTCGTGAGCTGTAAAGCCACGGCAAGGCACCAACCGCTTTACAGGCCATTCACACACCTTTCATACATGATACACACAAGACCATTCGCACCACCAGGCACAAAAACAACACATTACAAAATTCACAAAAGGGACAAGGTACAACCTGCTCCAGAAAGGCAAATATTACTGCACAGCCATCTAATCCTCAAGCACACACACATACTGGTTGGATTTGGCACGAGAGTGAGTGATGGTTCAGAATATACAATTGTATTAGCAAGTGATTTCACAAAAATGAAATGCACTGTTAATAATTGAAAGGGCGAGAAACTGAACCATTGACTCACAGCTCGTGAGCTGTAAAGCCACGACAAGGCACCAACCGCTTTACAGGCCATTCATACACCTTTCATACGCGTGAGACATACAAAACCATTCATACCGCCAGCCGCAGGCCCATCACATAACAAAACTCACACCAGCACACAGCGCCATTCAAGGGCCCATCACTTTCACACGCCCACATTCCTGACACAGCAACTACACAAGCAGATGGATTGCGTGGAGTGGCACTCAGCTAGCAGCAGTGTGTGTAGTGACCAGCAGCAAGTCACTACTCACACACAGCCAGCCGAGCGCCAGTCCACGCACACCGCTAGCCGAGCACCAGTCCACGCACACCGCTAGCTAAACACCAGTCCACGCACACCGCTAGCCAAGCGCCAGTGCAGGCACACCACCAGCCAATCGCCAGTCCATGCACACCGCCAGCCAAGCACCAGTCCACGCACACCGCCAGCCAAGCACCAGTCCACGCACACCGCCAGCCAAGCACCAGTCCACGCACACCGCCAGCCAAGCACCAGTCCACGCACACCACCAGCCAAGCACCAGTCCACGCACACCACCAGCCAAGCACCAGTCCATGCACACCGCCAGCCCAGCACCAGTCCACGTACACCGCCAGCCAAGCACCAGCACACCACCAGCCAAGCACCAGTCCATGCACACCGCCAGCCAAGCACCATTCCACGTACACCGCCAAAGAAGTGCCAGTCCACACACACTGCCAACACATTTAGGATTTTTTTAGACAAACATAAAAACACAAACAAATCACAAATAGATACAAATCTACAAACACAAAATCAGAAACTAAACACATTGCACTAATGCCAACCTTGAAACAGAATCAAATTATTCAAAGAATACAAACCAATCAGTTAACTTTACCACTCATGAATGCTCCCAAAAATTCTTTTGCGTATGGTATGCTCTAAAACAAGCAGGGACACACAGCCCAGGTTTAGATGGACAGTCGGGGCAGTACATACGAATCTCCTTCCGCGTACCTCTTCGCCAACAGACTCTGCATCTCCTAGTGGGAAAATCTTTTGCCGGTGTGGGAGGGATGAAATCAGGAAAGTGGCGATCTTTCAATCGAACCACATCCTCCACCACTCCAAATCTAGGAACACTTGCCTGTTCCACAACAACAAGGCTAGCTATCACAGAGTGCTGAAACTGAAGAAATGTCAACTTTGACGCAGGAGAACACTCCTTGAACACAATAAAAGCATTGAACATTGCTAATTCGAAGAAATGGATGGACAACTTCTTATACCAAGTATAAGCCTTCCGAATAGCAGAGTAAGGTTCCAACCTCTGATCTACTCTGTCAACACCACCCATGTGCTTATTGTAGTCTAGAATGCACACAGGTTTGTGCACTTCAGCAACCTGACCCCAAACAGTCACAGGTGAAGTACTCTCATCATGGATGGTAGTCAGCATGTACACATCCCTCCTGTCCACAAATTTTACAGCTAGTAGTTCATCACTACGCAAGGAACTGAAGTTTTTTGCAAACAAGCTCTTTCGGATAAGCTTTACGGTTAGAGCGGATTGTGCCACATGCAAAAGTGTCCACTTTATACAATTCCTTAAATAATTGCACAGCAGTATAGAAGTTATCAAGGTACAAATGGTGGCCTCTGTTAAACAGTCTCCTAGCAAGATCCCACACAATTTTCTCTGCAACTCCAAAAGTGGACGGACAACCTGGGGGGTCAATAGTAGAATCTTTACCAGTGTACACACGAAAATTAAAAACATATCCTGTCCTACTCTCAGACAACATATACAGCTTAATTCCATAGCGTGCCCTCTTGCTAGGGATGTACTGCCTAAAAACCAAACGGCCCTTGAACAAGACCAAAGACTCATCAATAGATATTTCTTTCCCTGGAGTATAGATCTCAGAAAATCGATCCACAAAGTGATCAAGAACGGGCCGAATCTTAAAAAGACGGTCACAGTCAGGGTGATCTCGTGGCAACGCCATAGAATTATCAACAAAATGCAGCATACGTAGCAAAAGTAAATACCGATTACGAGTCATAACTGCAGGAAATATGGCAGTTGCCAACAAGGGGCTAGTAGACCAATATGAAGCCAAGGTTGGCTTCCTTACCACACCCATCAATAAAGTCAAACCCAAAAACTTCTTAGTCTCTTCCAGATATGTGGGAGTCCAACCGGTAGCTCTAGACTGGGGGCCTAAGTTTGTCGCTGTTGTTCCTCAAAAACTGTTCAGCATACAAATTTGTCTGCTCAACAATCTCACCCAAAAATACATCATCCATAAACAACTGAAAAAACTGTATAGGCAAAAAGTTTTCACAATTCACTGTACACCCTGCATCACCGCTAAAGGCAGGCAACACCGGCTGCACCATGTTTGGATCAACCCAAAGTCCAGCACTTCCAGTAGGAAGCCTAGCAGCCTCAGACTGCAATCCAGATGCCTCTTGCACCATCGGCACAGCAGTTTCCTCCTCTAAGACAGGCACTTCATCCGCACTGAGAGTTGCTTCATCCACACCAAGAGTACCTTCATCTGCACTGAGAGTACCTTCATCATCCGATGATTCCATGTTGAGTGAAAACTCACTGCCAGAATCTTCCCCTCCCTCCTCTCCCTCAGACGCACTGTCAGTCTCATAATCATGCTCAGAGGAAGATTCAAGAAGCATACCGACCACCTGTTGAGCAGTCATTCTACGGCTAGCCATATTGCTTACTAATAAAGGTAACTTGTCAAACAAGTCAACAACAACAAACTCTTTGTGAAATAAGTAATAAACAAAAAGCACCTTTATCAAAAACTCAAATATACTCCAAAACAATACCACTCACTTGCCAGAGGCAGCTAAACTACTCACCACCACCAACTCTGTACAGACACAGTATGGATCAACAATATCCCACTAAAAAAGAAAGAGAAAAGCAATTCCACATAAGACTATGCAAAACACATCGCAAAGAGTTTCATGCTCAAACCACTAACTAAATATGCTGCCATTATGACATCACTTACAAAAAAATTCATTCAGACATTATATTATTACTCATTTGGTGTAAATACAACAACAAAAAATTTCTTACCAACACAATGCAACTACACAAAACTGCAGAACAGCCACCGTCGAAAAGCTTTAGACTAGAATAAAAAGAAGAAAAAAAACTTAATTATAACATATGCATATAATGCTCTATACCATCACGTACTGCGCAAAATATATTGCTTGACCCTCCCACTTTCAAAAAGAAAAGATCGATGGCCCAATCCTTTACAAGCAAAGCGGCGAGAATCTGGAACTGAGCCTCAGCTCCGGACCACCCCCTCCCTCTTCCCAGTCCTTCAAAACTAACCTCAAAGTTCTCCTCCTGCAAAGACACTTCCAAACTTAATTCACACTCTCTATTGTGTGAAGGAAGTCTTTACATTATAGGAAATTCTGTTCTCCATGCCCGTAGAAGTGCCTACCCAGTGTGTTCCTGTGTTTTGCGTGTCTGCCATTTATTGCACTTTTATACCTCTACTTGTACTTTGTACTCTTTTGTAAGTTGACACCACTACAGTACACCTGCTTGTGCTAAGACATCAAGCCTTCTAAGGTCTAGTGGGGCCTTCTACGGTCTAGCATGGGAAAGTACAGTGGTGTGGTGGACTGGTCATGAATGCTGAACCCGGTTCCCCATTTCCAAATTCAACAGCTCCGGCCATAGTGCCACATCCCCACTGAACGCCATACTTGCCCACTGAGAGAAACTCGCACTGCCTTCAGCTATAACCTAATTGTGCCCGCTATAAACACTTGGATGTGGCTCTATTCAAATTATGCACTTGATAAGAGTAATACGCTGCCTAAAAAAAAAAAAATAAACACTCCTAGGGAATGCAAAGCATGTGAAATGTAAGCAGAAACAACATGGTTACCTAAACGATCTCTCACTAACTATTCAGAAATCAGCGAGTGGTTTCACCTGAAAAGTTATGGACATGACTAGAGGGCCCTGAAGGGAACCGTTTCACTGTCCATTGCTTACATCCTTACAAAACATAAGCAGTATGGTAAACCACATCCATAAACACAGAACCATGGTGCACATTGTGTTTTCCAATTCACCCATCAACCAGGTATTGCAGTACCTCCAGAAATGGTACACTCTCCCACCCTGGAAACAACAATGCTGTTGAAAGGAAGACGAGAAAACTAAAGTAGCACTACACTGGCAAACTCTGATGCTGGTGTACTTGGATGCAAATAAAATCGATCTGGCCACTTTGCAACCCCTCTGTCTTACTTTATTTTGCCCCCCCTGGGAACAACAATACTGTTCAAAGGAAGACGAGAAAACAAAAGTAGCACTTCACTGGCAAACGCTGATGCTGGTGTACTTGGATGCAAATAAAATCAATCTGGCCACTTTGCAACCCCTCTGTCTTACTTTCTTTCGCCCCCCCCCCCCCTTGGTACAACAATGCTGTTCAAAGTTAGACGAGAAAACGAAAGTCGCACTGCACTGGCAAACTCTGATGCTGGTGTACTTGGATGCAAATAAAATCAATCTGGCCACTTTGCAACCCCTCTGTCTTACTTTATTTCGCCCCCCCCTGGGAACAACAATGCTGTTCAAAGTTAGACGAGAAAACGAAAGTACCACTTCACTGGCAATCTCTGATGCTTGTGTACTTGGATCCTAATAAAATCAATCTGGCCACTTTGCAACCCCTCTGTCTTACTTTATATCGCCCCCCCTGGGAACAACAATGCTGCTCAAAGTTAGACGAGAAAACGAAAGTCGCACTGCACTGGCAAACTCTGATGCTGGTGTACTTGGATGCAAATAAAATCAATCTGGCCACTTTGCAACCCCTCTGTCTTACTTTATTTCGCCCCCCCTGGGAACAACAATACTGTTCAAAGGAAGACAAAAAAACGAAAGAAGCACATCGCTGGCAAACTCTGATGCTGGTGTACTTGGATGCAAATAAAATCAATCTGGCCACTTTGCAACCCCTCTGTCTCACTTTCTTTCGCCCCCCCTTGGTACAACAATGCTGTTCAAAGTTAGACGAGAAAACGAAAGTCGCACTGCACTGGCAAACTCTGATGCTGGTGTACTTGGATCCTAATAAAATCAATCTGGCCACTTTGCAACCCCTCTGTCTTACTTTATATCGCCCCCCCTGGGTACAACAATGCTGCTCAAAGTTAGACGAGAAAACGAAAGTCGCACTGCACTGGCAAACTCTGATGCTGGTGTACTTGGATGCAAATAAAATCAATCTGGCCACTTTGCAACCCCTCTGTCTTACTTTATTTCGCCCCCCCCCCCTGGGAACAACAATACTGTTCAAAGGAAGACAAAAAAACGAAAGAAGCATATCACTGGCAAACTCTGATGCTGGTGTACTTGGATGCAAATAAAATCAATCTGGCCACTTTGCAACCCCTCTGTCTCACTTTATTTGGCCCCCCCCTGGGAACAACAATGCTCTTCAACGTTACACGAGTAAATTTCACTGGCAAACTCTGTGTATTTTTATAGTAAAACAAAAAAAATCAGGACACTTTGCAACCCCTCGCACTTATTTAGATTCCCCCACCCCCCTACGCGACCAGCACCCACCGATCACAAAATAGCCCCCCTCCCCATCCCTGAAACTGACCTTTACTCTCCGACGCGCAGGAAGCAAATGGCTTCCTGCGCCTCGGAGAGCAAAGGGGAAGCCTCCGATGACGTCAGCACGCCTCGCGCGCTGACGCGGGCGGGGGGGGGGCGGCGGGAGGCAGGGGAAGGTCTTCCCCTGCCTCCCCAGGAAAAAAAAAAAAGATCGAGGAATCACGGGGGGAGCGCCAGCGCTTTCCCCAAGGGTGGGTCCCATGACGAGATGGTCTCGTCATGGGCACAGCGCGACTGTGCTCCATGACGAGACCATCTCGTCATGGGCACAGAAGGGGTTAATTAAACAAGCACTTTGTACAACAAATGAATAAAAGGCATGCCAATAGCTGCTTTTGTCATTGTAAATGACAATGCCTTTTATTAATTTG
The DNA here is from genome assembly GCF_964204655.1 of Triturus cristatus. Classification (NCBI taxonomy): domain Eukaryota; kingdom Metazoa; phylum Chordata; class Amphibia; order Caudata; family Salamandridae; genus Triturus; species Triturus cristatus. The sequence goes on along the minus strand of NC_140584.1, from coordinate 790,047,553 downwards.
TTTTACAAACCTGCAAGCGGTGCTTAAACACGCACTTTGTAGGTATTGTCCTTGCATACGAGAAGCAAGACTGGCAGTAAAAGAGACTGCCAGCCTTGCTTCTCATGAGCAAGGACTATAAGTACAAAGTGCTTGTTTACGCACAGCCTGCAGGTTTTGAAACGCATAAATAAAAGGCATTGTCATTTACAATGCCAATAGCTCAAACTCTCGCTAATGCAAGACCTATTGCATTGCAAATGCTTGTTGGAGTTAGGCAGCTGAATAAACACTGATAAGCACCGATTTTAAAAGGTTTCAGAAACAATGAGAAAACATCACTAGAATCCTCAAAAAACAAACGCTGAAAACAGGACCTTCAGCTCTCACACCCCCTGGTTTACCCTCACCACCACCATGTGCGGCTCTCACACACCCTGGTTTACCCTCACCGCCACCACGTGCAGCTGTCATACCCCTTGGTTTACCCTCATAGCCACCATGTGCAGCTCTCACACCCCCTGGTTTATCCTTAACAACACCACACACGGCACTCAGACTCCCTGCTTTACGGTTACCGACACCACGCTCAACACTCACCCCCTGCTTTACCCTCACCACCACCACATGCACCACTCACGCCCCCTGCTCTACCCTCACCACCACCACATGCAACACTCACAACCTGGTTTACCCTCACCACCACCACATGCAGCACTCACACTCCCTGCTTTATCCTCACCAACACCACATGCAACACTCACACCCCCTGCTCTACCCTCACCACTATCCCATGCTGCACTCGCCCCCTGCTTTACCCTCAGCACCACCACATGCAGCACTCACACCCCCTGCTTTACCCTCAGTACCACCACATGCAACACTCACACCCCCTGCTTTACCCTCGGCACCACCACATGCAGCACTCACACCCCCTGCTTTACCCTCACCACCACTACATGCAACACTCACACCCCCTGCGTTACCCTCACCACATGGGGCACTCACGCCCCCTGCTTTACCCTCCCCACCAACACATGCATCACTCACACTCCCTGCTTTACCCTCACCACCACCACATGCAGCACTCACACCGCATGCAGCACTCGCACCCACTGCTTTACCCTCACCAACACCACATGCTGCACTCACACTCCCTGCTTTATCCTCACCACATGCAGCACTCACGCCCCCTGTTTTACCACCACCACATGCAGCACTCACACCCCCTGCTTCACCCTCACCACTACTACATGCAGCACTCCCACCCACTGCTTTACCCTCACCACCACCACATGCAGCACTCACACCCAGTGCTTTACCCTCACCACCACCACATGCAGCACTCACACTCCCTGCTTTACCCTCATCACCACCACATGCAGCACTCACACCACATGCAGCACTCACATCCACTGCTTTACCCTCCCCAACTCTACATGCAACACTCAAACCCCCTGCTTTACCCTCACAACCACCACATGCAGCACTCACACCCACTGCTTTACCCTCACCACGTGCAGCACTCACACCCCCATTGCTTTACCCTTAACGACACCGCATTCAGCACTCACACCCACTGTTTTACCCTCACCAGCACCACATGCAACACTTACACCCCCTACTTTACCCTCACCACATGCAGCACTCACACCCCCTGCTTTACCCTCACCACCACCACATGCAACACTCACACAACCTGCATTACCCTCACCACCACCATGTGCAACACACACCCCCTGCTTTACTCTCACTACATGCAGTACTCGCACCCCCTGCTCTACCCTCACCAACCCCACATGCAGCACTCACACCACCTGGCTTACCTTTTTCAGCACCACGTGCAGCAATGTCTCACTGCTACATTACCCTTACCACTACAATGACCACTTGCTTTTCATATAGTGCTTCGTACTCCACTTCTGCTGTTTCAAGCACTGTAAATAACATGTGTTACTATTACCAAGTTACATGATTTACTGGCCTTGAAAGGATGAAAGACTGGGTCTGTATTGCTGTGATTCAAACTCCTAAGCAAACCCCGTTTAGCTCACTGAGCCATCTCGCACTGGATGTCTTGTGCATCTGATGAAGTGTCTGAGTTTGAATTCATCCCCCATTCCTGTGGTCAGCCGTGACTGCTCACCATCGCTACAACTGCAGAGTCAGGTGTAGAAAGGGGTAACTTGGTGATGCAACTGGAGGGAAAGGTGCCTGGGACCAGGAGACCCCTGCAGTAAGGGTACCCCTAGACCGATCCAGGATTCAGAGTGTCGCCCTCTGACAGTGCGCGCTGGTGGGTCCACTCGCTGATGCCCCCCGCAGATCTGTGGCTGCTCTATAAGTATCTGTGACCAATGGATTAGCTTTTCCAGATGGTAAAAGTCTCAGTAAAGACCCATGAAAGATCTGGGCCAAGGCGAGGACAGGGCGAGATATCAGAACCCTCATCTTTCACACACAACACGGGCCATTCCTGACAAAAAACAAAAGACGCAGTGAAAGCGCGGTGGGAGCACGCAACACCGTGATCGTGCACACGCACGGAGTGCACATCTCCTGCCCGTAGGCGTGCCATCTCCTGTCCCCCTTTAGGGGAGACACCAGAGAAGAGACAGCATGCGCGCGCAAATCGCCTGTACGTGCGCGCACATGGTTTGTCTCCCTTCGCGCTCCAAACCCACGACAATAGAGTCTCGCCAAGGCGACGCAGCGCATGTGCTGCGTTCGTTAGGCGAGAACTAAAAAGGACACTCGGGTAGCAAAATCCATGGGAGCACTTCACTCTCCTTCAAACAGGGTCTCCTTTTGGCACTCCTTTTACCGGGGAGGGTCCAATTCAATACCCTCAGACCAAAATACTTCCTCGTACAAGGGTAACAACCAATCCTCTTTCTCAAGAGGCTTTTTTAGAGGAGGGTACAGAGGAAACCACTCTAAGGGCAGGGGTAAGGGCACCACACCCCATAACCCCCCTTCCCCTAATAAACAGTGACTTCCCCACACTTCCCTCTGACTATTCCACACCTGTTTAGGGAAGACTTCAACAATTTCTCCCCATTTGGCAATCTGTAACAACCGACAAATGGGTGCTTGAAAATATCCAACATGGTTATTGCCTGGAGCTTACCGCCAATCCTCCAAACATTCCACCTCGCTCTCACAAATTGTTGCCAGACCACTTGCTGTTGCTCGAACAAGAAGTGCATTCTCTCTTACTAAATGGAGCCATAGAAACAGTACCCCTTCAGTACCAAGGTTCAGGGATTTACTCTCTCTACTTTCTGATCCCCAAAAATGACAGCTCATTAAGACCTATTCTGGATCTCAGACAGTTGAACCAATACATACTGTCAGAACACTTTCACACGGAGACCCTTCAACGGGTACTTCACTTTTACGGCAGGGCGATTTTATGTCTACTCTAGACTTAAAAGACACATATTTTCACAGTCCAATTCATCCAGCTCATCGCAAATACCTCAGGTTTGTGATAGCAGGCAAACATTACCAGTTAAAAGTGCTTTCGTTTGGAGTCACCACTGCTTCCAGAGTATTTACCAAATGTCTGGCAGTAGTAGCAGCTCATCTCAGACGACCACGTATTCACATCTTCCCCTACCTAGACGACTGGCTCACTAAAGCCAGCACTTACCAAAACTGTCTGCAATACACTCAAACCACAATAGACCTACTTCATCAGTTGGACTTCACGGTCAACGCACAGAACTTTCACCTGCATCCTTCACAAATGCAGTCTTATCTAGGAGCCACTATCGTCAATCTCAAGTCTGTAGCCTCTTCCAATGTGGCCAGAATTTATAGCATTCAGTCTGATACTACAGTTTTAGCCCAACCAGACATTACCAGCTAAAGTTTTTATTCGACTGCTGGGAATGATGGCGTCTTGCACCGCAATCGTACCTCATGCAAGGCTTCAGATGCTTCCCCTACAAGAATGCTTAGCACGTCCATAGAATCAGTCGCAGGGTCAATTAACCGACCTAGTGTTGATAGACGGCCGCACCCATAGCTCTCTGCAGTGGTGGAACCCACAAAAGTTATCAAAAGGTTGGCCCTTCATAGACCCTATTCCACAGAACAACAGATGCATCTCTCACCGGTTGGGGTGCCCATCTCCTAGATTACACAATCTAGGGTCTGTGGGGTGAAAATCACAAAAGTCTCCACATCAGCTACCTAAAACCTCTAGCGGTGTTCCTAGCACTCAAAGCTTTTCAAACTCACCTCATAGGCAAAGCTGTCCTAGTCCGCACAGACAACATAACAGCAATGTACTTTGTATAAAAACAGGGAAGGAGGCACTTTCTCCAACTGTCACGCCTCTCTCAAAACATTTGGAACTGGGCAATACATCACAGGATCTATCTCCTGGCGCAACACCTTCCAGGAGTAAACAATCAGATTGCTGAACTCCTCAGCAGAAAATGGCAGCAAATTTACGAGTGGGAACTTCATCCCCAAGTTCTCCAATACTTCCAACAATTTGAATTTCCACAAATAGACCTGTTTGCCACGGTAGACAACGCAAAATGCCCAAACTTCACATCCAGGTTCCCACACTCTCGATCAAAAGGCAATGCCCTGTAGATGAACTGGTCAGGGATATTTGCCTACGCTTTTCCACCTCTCCCACTACTTCCGTTACTGGTTCGGACACTCAGGCAAACATCCCTCACACTGATTCTAATATCCCGCACATGGGCTTGTCAACCTTGGTACACCACCCTATTAGAACTGTCAGTGGCTCCAAATCACAAACTACATCTCACATCCAGTCTTACATCTCATCAGTGAGATGTGAGTCTACATCTCACATCCAATCTCACATCCAGTCATCGCTCCGAGCCTTGGAGATATCAGACATCCAGATACCAAGGAGCTCAACCTAGCGATTTAGCTCCTGAAGTCCTAGAGGTTGGTTATTTAAATCTACCACCACAATGTATGACTAGTTTGAAAGAAGCAAGAAAGCCTACTACCAGAGCTTGCTATGCAACGAAGTGGAAAAGATCAATCCTCTGAACGCTTCTGTACAAAACATTATTTGTTACCTGTTGTACTTACAGTAAACTTGGTTGACTTACACATCTATTCGTTTATACCTTGCAGCAGTAGTTGCATATTTGCAAAACAGACAGAATTTATCTCTATTCAAAATCCCTGCAATCAGAGCTTTCATTGAAGGGTTGAAAAGAGTAATTCCACCAAGAGTTCCACCCACTCCAGTGTGGAATCTTAACATTGTCCTTACAAGACTTATGGGTCCACCTGTTGAACCCTTACATAATTGTCCCATAATCTTTCATAGAAAGTTGCTTTTCTCATTGGTTAAACTCTCCTCAATGAAGTGATGGCAATCAGTTGAGTTATCTGTGTTCTTTACTCAACCTGATTCAGTAGTAGAACCAGCTCTCCACACGCTCGATGTTTGAAGAGCCTTATTGTATTACATAGAAAGGACCAAGGTTTTTTAGCAAAACAAAACAATTGTTTGTTGTGTTTATTCCACCTCACAAAGGCAATCCCATCTCTAAATTAGGCATTTCAAGATGGATTGTTAAATGCATTCAAACATGCTATGTAAAAGCAAAGAAAACTTAATTCATACCCCCTAGAGCTCATTCTCAAATCTTCAAATGCCTCAAACTACTGAACGCATTTACACCATTTACAAAAAGAGTGCTCTCTGGACCAAGAGCCACCTGTCTGCCAAATTTGGTGTAATTCCGTTCAGCAGTTTGGGCTGTAGCTGTGTCAACAGTTTCCTATGGAAATTAACATGGAGAAAAAGCGATTTGGGACCCTCCCCCTTTTCTCGCCCCCGCTTGACGGATCACTCTGAAAAGTTTCAAGACAGCAGCTGATGTGACCGCCCCATTAGTTTTGGAAACGTCGCGAAGATTTGTCAAACTGTGCCAAAGTTATTGGCAAATCGAAAAATGCTTTTCCTATGGAAACTAGGTCCTAGCTATAATCTTCAAGTAATTTTCCCAAAAATTGTCAAAGTTGGTTCTGTGTGTCATGGAACGTTTCACGGTGATCTGTTCTGTGGGGACTGAGAAATAGGAGCAAGGAATAAGTGTGCGTTTGTAATGTTAATTCTCATAGGAACGCATTTGTAGAAGTAACTCTCTTTAATAATGAAGGTAGAGAAGACATAAGTATATTTTGAAGAAGGTTTATTGAGACATGATGTAGATGAGACACCATCCAGTCAGAAAGCCAGCTCAACTGCCTCACAAGCAGTTCAACCCAGTGCCTGGCAACGCACCCCACATTCCAGAACAAGAGGAATGTAAGCCTCGGACATATTCAGGACACCACACTTCTTCCCCCCTTTACCATCCAAAATAAGGTTATTAACTTTATACAAGTTTAAATAAACTAAAACAGCATATCAAGAAATAAGCAAAACAGTGCAGCAGAAATGCATGACCATAGAACGAATAGGGCAAAATAATTAAGAAACAAGTCTTGCAGATGGCGAGGAGTACGCTTCAAACGCCAAGGCCTGCCACCTCTTTCATTCACAATGGCATCTTCTGGAACCGAATTCTGATTCCCAGCATGAGCTGTAGATGCACTGACAGTGGTGAACTTAATTTGACATTTCGCCACTTTTCCGATATTTTATGATAACTGGTCTTTATTGCATTTTTTAAAACTTTGATTACCTTAAAAGGTCTACTGAATTTGGAAGTACCACTACTTTTCCTGGGAGACTTAATTTTGACCCAGTCACCCATATTGACAACCGTACTCTTCACACCCTTTCTCTCATCATACCAGACTTTCCTTTTATTCATAACTTCTCTTTCTTTCCAGCCTTCAGTCCTTCCTGCTCCACCGTCCACTAGCAACCTCTTTGTGTTAACCCACAACAGGACATCTTTAATGTTTGGAACCCTTCCTTTAAACAAGCGAAAGGGAGTTACCCCAGTGGATGAATGGGAGGTGAACCTTTATTCACGCACTTTTTAGGTCTCGGCTAGGCGGCGCTTGCGCTGCGCAAGCGCCGTCTCTTTGAGACATGCTGTATCTACTTAGTGGGCTACAGCTTACCTTAAGGCCTCCCATTTGCTGGCTCCACTCTCCTATTCTTCATCCTCATATGTCCATGGCGTGCATTTGTCATGCCTCTTGTGTGTTTACCACTCCCCAACAGCAGGAGCTAAGTGCTAAATAAATACACTGGTAACCATTTTGACATCTGTTCAGGAACTCCTTTTGTCTTTAATCTGGAGCACTTGAGAGAGTGCTTGTGGTTTACTGCTGCAAACAGGGCTATAAATCTCGTTTCTTATCGCACATTTGCTGTGCATTCAATGACAGGTCTGTTTGTTTTGTTCATGCTATTTGGTCTCTACTTGCGTGTCTTTTTAAATGTGTGCAGTTTTCACTTTGCGCAAAGTTCACTCCTCCCATGACACCGTATTTATTGATGTGTTTCAGTAAAAGAAAAGCACATCATGGCGCCTCTCTATTTAACCTGAAACAGGGAGCCGGGAGACCAACGCTGCGCACACAGTGATGAAGGGATTCACCGGAACAAGCAGCGAAGTACAGGGCTCCAGCTGTGGTCTGGACAAGAGAACCCACCGTCCCCGCGCCCCCACTGTCCCCGCGCCCCCACTGAGCTGCTCAAATGAACTGCATGCAGGCTGCAGCCCGAGTGTTCCCAGTAAACACAGAAACATACTGATAAATGAGCAGCAGCATTGGTTGTGAGTTGTGCTTCACGCCGAAGGTTGCAGATGCAGAGCATGTGGCACTGATCAATCAGCCTCATAAAAAACATGAAGCTGAAGCTGTCCGGGCCTCGTTGTATGTGGTGTAAATGCAAATGGTTCTACTTTACACATTCAAAACGGAGATGTAGAGAGGTAGATAGGCGTGCACGAGGGCTGCATGAACTCCAGGGTTGAGGGGGCAACTTAAACATTTGTACGTGTTCCTCTGAACTCCAGCGTAAGTCCACCAGAGTGAGGGGTATTTTTATTTCCTGTACCAAGAGGCCCCTGCATTACTTTTTGCTAATTGTTTTTTTTGAAAGTCCATTTGAATCGTGCTGTGGCCAAACAGAGTTGCAGTAACATTTGGTTGTGTTTCGGGACAGCTCACTGAGTGGTGCGTCCACGGGCCCTGCAGTTGAAGGGTGTCACCTTCTGCAGCTCCACGCTCTGAACAGCCCCCAGCAGGCCTTAGAGGAAGGACATCTGGCAGACTGACGTATAAATCACGATCCGATCTCTCGAGGAACCTTCAGGTTGTTATTATGTTTACACGCTGCCTACTGCTCTAACTTGTGCCTCAGAGGCGCTTATAGGCGTGTCTACAATCAAACTCACTCAATGTTACAAACAGGACCCCTGAAAAACAACCAAGATATTAAACGGCACTTAGCATGTATATATTTAGCAACAAGCTGGTTTTAAAAGTGGTTATTTTTTTCTGAACCGTGAGTTCAATTTAGAGTTATTGAATTCTATATTTAACACACCCCATGTTGGAAGGCGGACCTCTGGGGAGTCGGCGGGACCACCCAGTGGGCCTCCTTACTGCAAGGAAGTAGCCGAGCGCCGCTGAGAAGCCTCCTAGGAGAGGTCCTTCCCCTATAATCGTACTAGCCCAGTAACCCCACCACACAGGACTCGACACTGGTATCAGTTCTCATATATTTTTATCGGTAATTATCGTAGGTTTCTTTGGCAATATGTACAGGTGGATCGAGGGATCCGAAAAGAGTCTCAATGTCTTTGTGGGGAAGGGGTAGCGGGCCGGTCTCAGTATCAGCCTGGTACGGGGGTACCCTGCGCCCAGGTATTAAGCCTCAAGCTGGGAGGGACTCCGGGAGTCGGAGCGTCGGGTGCCGGACACAAGGGCGGCTCGAAGAGGTCGAGCCGCGACGGAGTCAGCAGGGCTCGGAGGGTCAGTTCAGCTAGCTCGAGCCGCGACGAAGTCAGCAGGGCTCCAATGGTAGTTCCGCTAGGTCGAGCCGCGACGAGGTCAGCAGGGCTCCGATGGTAGTTCAGCGAGGTTGGGCCGCGACGGCGTCAGCAGGGCCCCGAGGTTTCCGTGAGGATCTTATTCTCAGCAAGGTGGAGCCGCGACGCAGTCAGCAGGGCTCGAGGTACAGTTCCAGGCAAGAGTCTTTTCTCCGTAGGGTCAGCCGCGATCCGATCAGCAGGGCTCTCGACTCCAGAAAACAGCTACTGTCCTGGTGCGGATTCGCCACCAGATATAGGTCTGGAGCCCTTTGATGTCCGGACCCTTGCGTCCGGGGGGCGGAGAGGCCGGGCTGGGAGAGGCCAGACGCCCAGCGGGAGAGGCGCCAGTGCCCAGGGAGGCCGGAGGGCGATCGCACCCAGGTGTTGGGGGGGACGGTTGGGGGTCCCATCGAAACTCCCCTCCTCCGGGATCGGGGGATTGGCCACGTGGTGCCCCCTGTCCGGATCTTGGTGCCTCGATGTCGGGGTTTCGCTGAGGCCGCGGCCGGGGGGGCCGGGTCACGTTGGCTGGTGCGGGTAGATGTGTACAATCCAGGGGGGACCCCGAAGGGTGAAGAGGTCCCCGGTCGGCCTGAAAAGGGGGCCAGGACCACGCCACGAGGCCGGGTCCAACACCCCACGACATACCCTCCTTGGGGCTACTAATTCAAAACATTCACTGTTTTAGGCCGAAGTGCTCTACATTTTCAGTTCAGGAACTTAAGTGTTACATGTTTTGTGCTCTCTACCGGCTCACAATCTAGGATTCCCAGATGACTGCAACAGGTGCACTGACTTCATGAATAAGGGTATTCCTATAATAGTTTTTTTACAGTGTTTAATAATGCAATAGCTAATGCTGTACATCAGATATTATTAATTCATATTTGTAAAGCACAAGCATTTCACCCTTTTAGAGGTTTCAAAGCGCTGGGGGCCATCAGGGAGATAAGTGAGCTATTGCCCAGGGTCACATGATGCTGAGCTGCCTGCTGGCACCCGAGATCAAACCGTGAGCCCCGCGCTCCGAACTCAGCCACTCTGGCGGCTGCGCCACACCTCTCCCAAGGTACATTTGTTCCAGAAATGGTATTTTGTGGTGCATCTACACAGAATTTTCAAATTACACTTAACAAGAACACCAAAAATAGAGCCCCGTCAAAAATCCAAGGTCTGCTTCTTGAATCAGACCCTGTGCAGAGATGCAGACACCTTCACAGTTTAGGTGAACAGAGGTGCTGCCCCTTGAAGAGAAGTATTGGCATTGCAGTTGTGCCAGAAATGTCACCTGTGCTGGACAATGGAAGGAGACATGAGCAGTGGAGATGTGTGTACACCTGAAGCAGGCATGAGCAGTGGAGATGTGTGTACACCTGAAGCAGGATTGGAAAGTGAAGAGGGAAATCATTTCAATCAGTGGATGACCCTGGTTGCCCTTTCAGCATATAGCGAAACTGCAATGTCATATCCCATTAAAAACACAATGTTTTGCAGAGTTTTTTGTTTGGACTAACACAGCAAAGCATTTTATGATACTTCATTTAATGTAGCCTCTTACAAATGACGATGAAACAATGGTAGCACCAAAGAGAAACAGTCCCAACATAAATATCTCCTTTAAAAGTATGCATAACCATTCGCAACATGACAAGGGCTAATACCAGCAGGCAGTCTTGAATAACCAGCAATAGACCCTACCAGCTACAGATCCCCACCCACATTTAACCCACCCAAACAGCCAGCACTTTAGTTGGCTTTTAACCCAGTTTGGTAATTTAATGCTAAAAGCAAGTCGTTATGAAGTAAGAAACGTGAAAACATTATAATTTCTTGCTGCTTTATTGTAGTCTTTTTCTAAACAAAAATATATTTGAAAGATAATCACTCTAACCCCATTCACCAACATGACAAAACGTAGAATACCAATATGAAATAAAGAGTTCAACATAACTAATTAAAAGTAGTAAGCACAACAATTGAGATTTGAAACGGTCATCAAATTATGTCTTAGTGTGAGAGAAACCAGTACGTGTTGGACTAATGTATATAATGTTGTCAACATAAGCTGGAAACAAAGTGATTTTACTATTGAAATCACATTTGTAAAGTCATAATGTGGGGGCAGAAAACTGGACAAGTGTGAGTTAACATGCCCTCTAGTCATTCAAAACTATAAGAAAATGCTAAGGTCTCTGTTAGATTAATCCACCTCCTCAATAGTAGGGCGAGGCTTGGCACCACTCCGTGAAACATGATCGCCAAAGTCTGCACTGGGCATTCGCCCAGGCATCCCACACTGGTAGAGTTTCGAGATAATGGGGTTACAGACCTTCTCCAGCTCTTTCTGCTGGTGTTCGTACTCCTTTTCTGCCAGCTGGTTGCTCTCCAGCCAGGAGATGGTCACGTTACATTTGTCCAAGATCATCTTCTTTGCTGATCTTGTCTTTAAATGTGTCGTCCTCCACAGTGCTTTTCATGTTGAAGGCATAGGATTCAACTGAATTCTTGGCTGCAGCCTTTTCTCTCTAGGGTTCATTATCTGCTTTGTATCTCTCTGCCTCCTGCACCATCCTCTCGATTTCCTCTTTGCTCAGCCCTTCCTTGTCGTCGGTGATCTTGTTCTATTTGCCTGAACCCTTGTCGACAGCAGAGACATTCAGGGAGCCATTCCACCACTCACTTACCTCACATCCATGAGCTAATCATCCCTCTGAGTGACGTCTGACTTGTATACAGAGAATCCATTTTTTAGCTCAAGAGCAGTGTGTTCCTATTATTGATTTGGTGCTTCTTGGTACAGTTCGTCAATGGGAAGTCGTTCTAAATTTCAGTTCAGTCGAAGGCGTACTGCTCTCCATTTTGGAAAGTGCTAGATGGATGAAGATGGCTGGTGAGAAAAGGGTGCATCTGCTACTGAGGAGCAGTGGAGGTGTAAAGAATGTGACAAGATAAATGCAAAGAAAAAGTGGTTTGGCACAAAGAAAGCTCCAAAAACAACCAAAGTAAGCGTGGTGAGGTGTAGGTCACATCACCTCTCTGCACCTATAAATAGATTGAGATAAGATGTAATTAGAATAGAGTTTTTGGAGAATTACTTGCTTTTTTCACGTTGTTAGTACTACATGTGGGATAGAGGTGACAAGAGGGTAGGCAGATAACAGGTTGCACAGCCTCTTTTTTTTGTTTTTGTTTTAGAGTCTCCTGAACTTACTTTATTGTACTTTGGATGTAACTCGCGAAACTATTAGCTTCTTTAGCTCCATAGGCTCCATAACCTTCAGCCATTGGCATTGAACATTTTCAGGCACATCATTGATCATCTTACCATTTTCCTCTTGTCTGTTTCACTGTGTCCTCCAGTGGATCCAAAAGTTTTGGGGTCAAAGCCTACCAGACAGCACAGCTGGCTGGTTAGCTAACACCATCTTGGGGACATTTGGAAAGGTTCCCCGGAAATGCATTCCACCCATTGCTTACCATTGGCTTTGTGGTTTGTAACTCACAATTCCTTGGTCTCGGTTTGCTGGCATTATTTGTTTTAGGCTGTCCAACTTGAGTTTGTCCCTTTCCTTGCCCAGACCCTTTTTAGTGTATTGTTCCACCATTACACAATTCCTCTAAACAGGTGTAAGAATCCAATCCAACAAAAGTGTAGATTTTGGTGGTAGAGAAAGTTTATTCCAAGAACAAGGACCTCATCCACAAGTTGCCTGTCTTCAGGTTCACTCCCTGGCTTCAACTGCCCCTAGATCACATCATAACATTCTAGTCACCTAGCAACATCTGTGAAACCCGGAGATGTGCAGGATGCTACAATAGGCCCTTGAATCTTGTTCTTATCTTACCACATTTGCTGTGCATTCAAAGACAGAGGTCAAATGTCAGGGTCTATCTTTCAGGGATTTTGGTGTTTCTTTCATTGACTTCAAAGTGAGAGGATTTATGTGACATTCATGCTGGCTACTCCGGGTATGCTGTACAATGTTAAAAAAATAAATAAAAATCTAGCACAAATACAAATGTCTGTAAATTAACTGTGCAGATATTTAAGAATATGGATAGCACGGATGAAGCATGTTTTTTGATAATTCAGAGTGTGATAGAAACAAATATTTTAATGCAATCAAAACCAATCATTACATTAGGTGATGACATTTCCACACATTATCATTTGTGTGCTATATATTTTTATCAGTAAAACTGTATGTCAGTGTAGATGCAATGGTCATTCCAATTGAAGATGTGTTGTCTGTAATAGCAGTGCGCTACCACACCATGCCTACTCCACCTTACCCAACTCCACTCTACTCTGAACCACTCCACAACTTTGCATTCTACTCTGCACCACTCCACACTACGACACTCCACACTACGACACTCCACACAGTATCACTGCAATATTCTTTGTACCATTCCACAGCATGCTATTTCACTTCACACTGAGCCTCTGCACTCTACTCTGCACTACTCCACTCTGTGCCACTTTACTTGACGCCTCTCTACTCTACACCACTGTACTCTAAACCAGTGCGCTGTACTCCACACTACACCACAGCACTCTATGCCGCTTCACTCCACCCCGAAAAAATCCACTCTGCACCGCTGTGATCTACGCCACTGCATTTATGCATCACTGAACTGCACACTAATGTACTGTACATTAATGCACCCAGCTATATGCTACTCTGCAACACTGGGCTCTACTGCATTCTACGCCACTCTACTTTACACCATTACATTCTATGTCACTTTCCTCTGCACCAATCTACACCATTGCATTCTGCTACAATGCAGTCTACGCGACTAGGCACCACTCTGCTCTGCGCCACTTTGCTCTGCACCACTCTTCCCTGCGCCACTGCACTCTACTCTGGACCACTCCATGGCACTGCACTCTGTGCCATTGAACTCCATGCCAATGCGTTCTACACAAGTGCACTCTGCGCCAGTGCTCTCTGCACCACTATGCTTGGCACACCACTAGAATGTGCGCACCACTCTACTATATGCCACTCTAATCTACTGTGCACCTCCCTACTCTGCCAGTACACTGTACCCTACTCTACTATGAACTCTGTGCCACTGCACAACTGTCCTCTCCCACTTCGCTCCACTCTATGCCACTTTACGCCACTCTAACCTGCACCTCTCCTCTCTACTCTGCACCACTCCACAATACCATTCCACATAATAGTCCATCACACACAATCTCACTCTACATATTTCCATGACAGTTAATATCATTTAATTACTATCCACATAATTCCACAGCACACCATGCCACATATTTCCACTACACAACTTCACACTACACCACACAATTCCACAACACAATATTCAACAACAAACAATTCAATAACAACCCATCTCTAGCTCGCACTTCCACCAACCCTGTCATCTCTCTCCCACACATTCACTGCCCCTCTCTTCTCTCCCTCACTCTACCACTACCCACTCTTATCTCACAATTCCACTTCACCCCTCTCATCCCTCCCTCACATTCCCTGTCTCCTCATTATACTGCCTGCTTACACATACTACCTTCCTATACCTCCTCATGCTGTGCACTTTTCTACCTTACCGGGTTCCCCTCACACTCATCCTCTCTCTCTCTCTCTCACACAGCTCTCTCTAACTCTCACACACTCTTCCCACCTCTCTCACAGCTCTTCGATCACAGTTTCTTTCCATGCCTTTTCAAGATCACCATTCCGCAAACTCACGCGCTCCTCTTCTTAGGGTGTCTTCTGTTTACACAGGAGCTTCCTCTTTATGCATCTGTGACCTGTCATCCCCGTCTTACTCTCTTTCTCACATACTCTTTCTGCTCCTCTGTCTGGAGTTCTTTCACCGCTTCGTGCACAACTTACCTATCCCTTGCTATCTTGGTTTCTATCTATTCTGTGCAGCTCTTATCCCTTTCAATTTACCATGCCACATAATTCCACTACATAAATGCACTACACACCACACAATTCAAACCCACACAATTCCACAACTAACAGTTCCAATTCAACCCACATAATTCCACTCCACACTGCATACATCCACTCCACTCCAAACAAAAACACATACATAAAAGACATTGTCATTTACAACGCCAATAGCTCTAACTCTGGCAAATGCGAGACCTATTGCATTGGAAATGCTTGTTTCTTAATTGCCAACTCCCAGCTTCCACCACAGGCAACGGCTTGTTGCATGGTCTCTTTGGGAACTTTGATAAATCTCTCCACAACACCGTTGCATTCTGGGTGGTAAAGAGTAGCTCTCTTGTGCCTAATTTCCTTTGAACTTAAGAACTCTTCCATGAACCTTGAGGTTAATTGAACACCGTTTTCTGACAACAGTGTTAGTGGAAAACCTTCACGTTCAAAGAGTTCTTCTAGGAACTCAATTACACCAGAAGACTCGGCCGAATTAACAATTTTAATGTCAGGCCACCGAGAAAACATGTCCATGCATACAATGACATAGCGGTCCT
The DNA here is from genome assembly GCF_964204655.1 of Triturus cristatus. Lineage (NCBI taxonomy): Eukaryota > Metazoa > Chordata > Amphibia > Caudata > Salamandridae > Triturus > Triturus cristatus. The sequence goes on along the minus strand of NC_140584.1, from coordinate 790,032,079 downwards.
GAGTCTTAAGTCGCACGGGACCCAAAATGTCTATGGAAATGTCTGAAGAAGAAGAATACAAACCAGGATGGGAGGGTCCGAGGGAAAAGTTTAAAGACCAGAACGGACTGTATCCCCCAATCTACATATACAAAACAATAAAGTCCGAGGGTCTAGGAACGCCACCTACAACTATGGTGACATGTGTGCCAACAGTGCACCAGAAACTTAACCTACACAGGAAGTCCTAACTTAAAGGACGGAATCCCATCACTCACTGAAGTGGCATGCTTCATCATCCTTTGGGATCTCCTCCCGGCTGTAAGTCCTAGTACAGCCGAGGGCTACAACCCCCTCACTGTGAGGGAGGAGGTCTGGGATGTTTTATTGATGTTATTCCTAAGGGCTACTAAAACCCAGGATGAAGAGCTATTAATGTTGTATGCAAGTGATGAGCCCAGAGCAAACTAATGTGAAAATAGGAAAAGTGAGCTAAAACTATCAAGAGAAAAAGACTTTTAATAGTTCTCTTGATGTTAGGATTAAAAACAGTGCAAAATGCAGTTTTAACATAATAACTGCAACTGTGGTATACATGTTTCGGCTATCGTGACCTAACAAGTGTCTAGCCTTCTTCAGGACCTAGATGTTAAGTGGTACTGCGTTATGTGTACTCGAAAATAGGTGTCACCAAAACATAAATGAATGGAACCAATACAACCTACACCACCCAATGTCTCTGATGGATGCTCATGGTGTACTAGTCAACCCGTGAATTACGAGTAGGGAACATCACCTCACCTGGCAGCAGCTCAGGACGTGAGGCACCACTCTCTCCATTGGTACCCCGGGCTATGCAAGGCTGCAACCGGAGGCTAAGGAAATGTTTGTCCATGGACCAGAGGCTAGTTCCCTAATGACCATGGGCTGTGTTCTACATTTGAGAGCCCTCTCATCCTCGTTGCCAAAATATAGAAGTAACTCTCTTCAATAATGAAGGTAGAGAAGACAAAAGTATATTTTGAAGGTTTATTGAGACACCATGTAGATAAGACCCCATCCAGTCAGAAAGCCAGCTTAACTGCCAGGTAAGCAGTTCAACCCTGTGCCTGGCAACACACCCCACATTCCAGAACAAGAGGAATGTAAGCCTCAGACATATTCAGGACACCACAGCATTGTCGAACCTATAGCCTGAACTGCTTGACTGAATTACACCAAATGAGGCAGAAAGGTAGATGCTGTTACGCATTTCGTTCAAATCCGTTCAGTAGTTTTTGAGAAATATAAGAAGAAAAAGATAGATAAATCTTTGGTCGCGAAGGCTTTGCGAACAAGGACTAGCTTTAACTTTAACAAGGAAGTGTTGGCAGCCTTCTTGGGTTTCTGCTTCACCGAGTACCAAAAACAAAAGTGAAAATAAAGAAAAGGGAGCAGAGTAGGAATACCCTGACTCCCAAGCCACAGCATAAAAGCATTTTTAAAAAATTGCTGCGAAATCACGATAATCGTGAATTTGCGGCATAAAAAACAAAAATAGTACTTCCCCACTTGCTTTACAGTAACCCCCTGGTGGGCTATGTCCTGGGGGCATATGATGAATATAGGAGGGGGGCGCAGAGGGCCCTCTACCTTGGGCTTAGCAAAGCCCCGGGGACTGCCACCTCCCCTGAGCACTTTCAATTATGAATGCGGACAGCCCCGGGGACCACCACCTCACCGGGCCAAATTGCAGTTAAATGGGGGTAGGGCTGCACGGACCCCCCTAAACCCCAGAACCACTACTTCCCCAGGACTAATTAAACTTATGAGGGGGGGCTTCGCTGCTCCCTCTACCCCCCCCCCCCCCCCACCTCCGGGCACCGCCACCACCCAGGGGCTAAAATACAATAATTAAGGGGATCTTTTGGGCAAATTTGAACAAAGGAGGAGGGTGGCACAACTCTGACCCCCCCTCCCCCTCCATTGGAGACCGAGATGGCCAGGGGGACTGCCACACCACAGGGAGGGCTCCAGCAATGTCCTTGGTTGCCCACCCCAGGACATTGCAATTTGCCATGGCTTGGTGGAGCACCGCTATAGCAAACCAGCTGTGCTTTCAACAAGCGAGAGCAAAAATGCTGCCGCTTGTTCAAAACAGAGCAGGTCTGTTTCCCTGCCCGCTATGAAGCGAGCAAGGGAAACAGACATTGATTTGGGATCCAGCAAGCTGCAGGTAAGCAGCTCCCTGGATCTCAAAGCAATGCCGGTTTTGTAGGAGGCGGGGAGCGGCAGGGATCGTTTAGGCTCCGGCTCCCCAACATTTGAAATGTGGGTGCCCTGGGTGGTACCAGGGCACAAACACTACAGGCCGGGCCCAGGGCGATGGAGTCCCCGGGCCGAAATCGGCCCAGGAGGGGGGCCGCATAGTCTCACTCCCTTTAAAAAAAAATACATTTTAAAAAAGGGCAGGCCTCGGGGGATGGGCCCCTCCCTTTTTTTGTGACTTTTTTTTAAAAGGGGGCAGCCCCCTGGGGATGGGTACCCCACACCCTAAAATGGCCCCATAGTGGGCCTGCTCTGCCCCCTCCCTTTAAATAAAATAATTGAAAAAGGAAAGGCCGGGCCCGGGGGTCTTCCTAAAAAATAGAAAAATTAAAATAAAATAAAAAAAACAGCAACTCGCCCCCTTTCTCCACCAACAAGGACTCCTGTTACCTCCAGTAAGCTCAAAACACTGGGATTGCTGAGAGGTGGGTGGAGACCACGCCCCCTTTCTCCACCACTCTGCAAACGTGCCTCTCGGCGCACTGCTGGTCTGGGGATGAGGTACCCCTGCTTCCTGAGGGCCTCAGGACTAAAGTGGACTTCTTCCCTCCAGCACTGCAAATGGGCCTCATTGCGAATTACTAGTTGGGGGGTGAAGTCCCCTTGGCTATTGAGAGTCCTTGGGGGGCCAACTATCCTTCCTGTTACCTTCAGCAAGTCCCAAACAGTGGGTTTGCTGAGATGTTTTCGGTGTCTACGCCCCCTTTCTACATCAATCTGCAAACACGACTACTAATTAAAAAAAAACATAGAAATTCACAGAAACAACCAAGGTTACAGGGGAATTATAGTTATTAAATGAAATTTAAAAAACCTTAGAAATTCACTTAAAAAAAACAAAGGTTACAGAGATGTTATAGTAAGGCTGACATTTCACACTTACAAAACTGGGGAAATTCAGCAATGCATTGCACGCCCTGCAATGCACTGCTGAGGACCCCACTGATTTCATCAGTCACAGAATCTCTGATGCAGCCACTCACTCCCCAATATAACTTTTCATACACCCACTCCAACTTCCACACTACCATGCTAAAAAAACATTGACACACCAATACCAGTACTTGTACACCCACTCACTGATTAATAGGTCTACACACTTATCCACTCAGTCACCCATGCAGCCACTCCTAATCTAACTCACTCACTAACACAGCCACTGGTATATCCGCTCATACACACATATAGCTACTCACACACTATCAGTCACCCATAAACTACACACACACCTACTCAAAACATACTCACCTATTCAGTTATACACACACCGCTCACTTACTTTACAGATACTAACACATACTCACTCAACTACACAGTCACTGACACAAGCACACACTCACCCATACAAATACAGCTACTCTCACAATCACTTACTCACATATAAAGTCACTCGTATACTTGCGCAAACACCTTTACTGCCTTTCACATATGCAGTTACTCACCCATACACCACTGGCACGTGTACTTAGTCACTGACACAACCATACACACACTAGCTCACCCATACAGCCACTGGCAGACGCACTCACTAACCCTTAAAGCCACTGACTCACTCATCCATACAGGCAGTCACACACCCCTTCACCCACCCACACAGCCACTCAGACACTTGTACAGGTACTCCGACAACTAATCTTTCACCCTTACAGCCGCTCACACACTCATTCAGCAACTTACACTCTAACTAACCTACTGATACAGACATTCACACAACCAGTCACTTGCCCATATATTCACAGAGACACTTAATCACTCACTTATACAGTTAGTCACGCAACCACTAAATCATTCATACAGGCACTCATACACTCTGATTCACCAGAACACCTTTGTAGATATATATTTGACATTCATAAACTGTTTAAAAACAGTCATATTCACTGGATGATGTCATTAGTGATGTCACTGACCACATCATGAGTGGTGTAATATGTGAGGTCATAAGAAGTGCATTGCGGGGACGTGAGTTATAGTTAGCTCAGCTTACTAGAACTGCAGAGTTTTTATTTTGAATATTGTACGAGTGAAATGTCAGCCTAACTAGAACATCAATGTAACCTTTGTTTTGTACAGTGAATATATATATATATATATATATATATATATATCTGTGTGTTAAAAAGATAAGCATTGCTATTTCACACTTTAAAAAGCTTTCATGCTAAAGTGCAAACAAATCATGCCTTTACAGCCTATTGTTTGTATCAAGATCTTCCTTCACCTCATGATTTCATATGGACACAACCCCAAAAATGTTGTATGCCTAGTACATTTAATTACACAAGTTTGCAATCAAGCTAGGGTTTCTTCATACCTTTAATCAAATAGAAACATGGGAATCAGTTTTCCACACCCATGGGGCATTGAAGCACTTCAGTTTATTTTACGATGAAAAAGAATTGTTACATCGGAGTGCTCAAAGCAACCAGTACATATGAACAATAAAAAAAATTGTTTTTTAAGTCAGACATTCATGTTGTGTTTTTAGGTCGAGCCTAGCGTAAGACTGCACACATGGGCAGTCTCGCTGGCGAGACTTAATGATTTAGAGTCAGTGTCAGTATTGGGCTTTAAGCCCTGCCCCTCTTTCCCATTGGCTGGCGTCACCGTTTATGCTAAACGGCGGCCAGCCATTGGGAAAGAGCACTTGCTGACGTACAGTTTTCTCTATTTGAGCCGTCCCACTTAGACTGGCTCATTTGACTTACTGTTGTCGCAAAAGCTTTATCTTTATGGGGCCATGTGTTTCAAACATAAGGCTCCATAAAGACAAGAAAGCTTTCACTACGGACGAAAGTGAAAGCCGACCGTGCCTGTATTCACCAGCAGCCAGGGTGCCAAATGTATTTCCGCCCAGGGCGCTACCCTGGCAAAGGCCGACTCTATTGTCATCGAGTCTGTGGCTCACCATAGCTGCATCAGATTCGTGTAAAGTCACGTCCTCCCCCACCCATTTTCCCACCTACCTACCTCCAGACACACCCGACCCTCGCAATCAGCCGAAGGTTTAATAATGCTCCTTCTGCAAACCCCAGGGTCACCGCACAGCTCCCTTGCGGAGAGGCAAGTCTAAACTCGACGACCCCCACAAACAGCCGTTATCTTGATGGAGTTTGAACGGTTACTTTTTAAAAGAGTCCGGCGCAATAGCCATGCGGCCTATCAGCAATATAATATCACCAACCTCCTCTAAGGAATATTATCGAATACAAGGAAAGGGGAAGAAATATCCCCAAAAGTATTTTCAATAACATTATTAGAGTTAGTGGCACTTATAGACGAGAGAGAGCGAGAGGACGATAGAGCGCGAGAGAGAGAGAGCGCGAGAGAGTGACAGCGCGTGCGAGAGAGTGTGTGTGAAAGCAAGAGAGCGAGCGCTTGAGAGAAACTTTGTTCTGGCCCCGCACTAATGGAAAGCTGTGTGGTGTGTTTCGTTTATTTTTGCAGCAAATGCACGAACTCGCTGAGCTTTGTGGTCGGCTGCAGGGTGTTGCCCTGCGCACAAGGGATGTCGCGCGTCAGCCCCTCCTGGCCTTTATACAGCCATTCCTGTATTTCTGACGATGTTTGGGTAGAGAGGCGCCAGAGCCGCTTCTGTGGGCCCCGGTACGGCGCCCGTGAGAGGACTGCGCTTCTTTCAGAGCCCCCCACCGCACTCATTCCGTCACATTTTCCCCACCTCTGAGACATGCTTTCTCGCATTATAACCAGGTTAGGTTGGAAACTCAAACAGTGACCCAGACATGAGGACGGGGCTGGGGAGAAATGGATGGACAGAAATGCAGCACGTGTATTCCGTGGAATGTCGGTAGAGCTGGGGCAGAGGCCGTCACGCACATGGCTGGCGGAGAAGATGTGGCTTAACGGCTAGAGCGGCCGACTTTGAAGTTAAGGAACCAGGTTCAGTCTGGCTCAAACATTCTGTGATTCTGGGCATATCTCCCCATGCCTGAAAAATGAGTGTGTCCGTCTCTAATGCAATTGGTGCTCATGTAAAGCGCTCTGAAACCTTCGATCGAGTTAAAATTGCACACAAAAAATCATTAGCTTGTTGTGGTAGCCCACGGGTCGTCTGCGTTAGCTCAGGAGATGAGACAGGAGGCCACATTGGTCTCTAGTCACTTCTCAGAGAACCTGTACAAACCGGGCTCGGTCCACGAGGAGTCTGAGACATTCAGTGCGGTCAGACACCTTTGTTTTAGAGGCTGCCAGGGGTGGACGGTTCACTCCGAGGTCAGCCAGTCTGCGGCACACAGCCCTGCATACGTGAAAGCAGATTAACTTTCTTCGATGCATGCACTGCAAGTCTCAGCCCCATGGGTCCCTCTGCCATCCCCACCAACTGCATCTTAGAACAAACCTAATATATATGAGAGGTGAGAGTCATAGGCGAATCAGAGGCTTCATCACAGTCTGAAGGAACTCTCAGACTGATGCAAAACTCGTGAAGTCCACAGCCCTACACCTGACATGAATTTCGCTCTGACTGGTGATTTTGAAGCTGCTGGTTAACCATTGCACAATGCTAAGAAAAGGAAAACAAGCATTGGCAAAGCCAGTTGGTCTCACCTATGCAAGAGCTATTGACTTTGCCAATGTCTTTTTAGCTATGTTGTAGACCAGCTTAGATGCTGTGCAGCATGGTTAAAAGTTGTTTTAAAAAAGTGCTAGGACGGTCAGCACTGGCCACATTATATCACTTTTTTTAAGGCAGATGGAGGTGGGTAACATGGACAAAGGGAGAGAGGGAGGATGGGAAGGAATGGAAACCACAGGTGGGAAAGGACAGCAAGAACAAAACAAGCATTGAAAATGCAATAGGTCTCGCCTTTGGTTAAGTTAAAGCCATTTGCTTTGCTAATGGTATTGTATAGCAACTCAACTGGCTTTAACTTAATGAAAGGTGAGACCTTTTGCATTTGTAATGCTTGTTATTCGACATTTGAGAACCAATCAATGCAGCCGCACGTGGTCCGTCCTTTGGAATGTTATGATACATGGTTAAGTCTTGTATCCGTCAAGCAATCTTATTTTTAAGGTTTCCTATATCCTAACTCAGCTGTGTGCAACCCCCAAAAATCCTGCTCATCACAGCAACCCTCGTCGCTTCCCACTAATTCACTATTGAAGTAAGTCGGCTTCCAATTAGACCCCCTGTGCGGGATATCGCAATTTTGAGCTAAGCAAAAAAATCAGCACTTTTTAAAATAGAATTACTGTCATTTTCACAAACTACCCCATAAAAATGGAACCTTTTAAATACATAGACTTACCCTCTTTTTATTGACTTTGCACTGCTGTTGGTCCAGTAACATTCAGCCTTTTCCACGCGGTTTCTGGGGAGGGAAATTTCTAGACCAGACATTTACATTTCTCTGCTTAAAAAGATTTCCTCTAATATTGTACCTGCTGTTGGTAATCTTGAAATATGCGTACCTCAAGACCGTTATATAGAGCTGCTGCTCCATTCCTCACCCTTATCTCATTGTGATCTCAATGGTTTTGAAATAATATGCTTGCGGGTAGATCCTGTAGTGCAGAACTGAAAGAGACCCAAAGGCTATAGCGTTTCGAGAATTCATTTGGCCAGAAAGAGGTCAGCTGAAGACCCTTCCACTCTCTGAAAATTCCAGAAAATATTTAGGGACCGCTCTGTGTGTGCTCCATCTTTGTTTCTATTCTTGCAATTTAATTATGAACACCCTAATTTCTGAAATATTCTAACTAATATTTTCGATTGAAATCTCCATTGCTTTTGTTCCCTCTGCAACCTTCCAACATTCAGCCTTGAATAATGTCCCAGCTCAATATTACTTTCAAGTGTGGTTGCCCAGTCCTCGCTTGTATGCACGAGATCTGCCAGGGAAGACCCATTGCTCCCCTCTGACCCCTGCTGATAAGACTAGGGATACAAAGTTCGTCGCCACCAGGCAAGAGCTGTTTTTCCAAGTGTCGGTTACAATCCAGTTTCCCACAGGGGGTATTTACCATAGCGGAGTAGTATTTTCACCTCCGCATCGCACAGTCCTTACCAGAACCAGGGGCTCAGCTTCTCCACAGCAGTTTGAAAGGCAAAATCAGTAGGATAGTGAGTGATCCAGAGTAAAGGGTCCCAATACTGACCCCATTAGGCTGGCACAGAAACGTCTCTCTGACAGCAGTCATCACCAAACCACAATCAATCCCACACCTTCAAGCCGACCTCTCTCAGCTGTCCACAGTCTTACTGCCTGTCTACAGGTACCATCTGCCATTTAGCCGAAAGCCCAGTGCACTCAACAATTCATCCAGTCAGGCCAATGGGTTTTAGCTTTATTCATGTCACAGTTCATTCATACAGGTGCCTCATCTGGGGACCTCACTCCACTCCTCGGAATTCGTAGGTAACTCAGAGCTTCACTGGAGCTCCAGGCAAGCCCGTAACAATCAGATCATTGAGTTCACACCATTAAGTAGAAACTTCTGCAAAGGCAGCCAGAGATATCCGTTGCTGCCTCATGGGGATTTTCTGTAACATTGCCACACCTTCAGGTCTGCACTACAGTGGTTACATTCAGCCTCTTGCCATCTCCCTCTCTCAGCAGTGGGATTGGGGCCAGTGGACACCTGCTGGCAACTACTGGGTTAAAAAAAAGTGGTTTTTTTTGTTTGTTTTTTATAGAATTGCCCGCCCAATGTGTACAAGGGCCTGCAGACTGCTCGATGGACCACAGAAGAAAGCATATCTATAAGGAAGAATTATTAGAGTCCTAGGATGCCTCTACATTGTCTTGCATCTGAAAATCACCCTTCTTCTCTCTGAATTTAAGCTAGGACCTGAACAAATGTATACGGTGGTCCATCTAGTACACACACTACATCCAGAGATCGGTAATTGCATGGCTGTGGAACGAGAAACAGTTCTGACTGTGGCCCAGCCTTGTGTTGGTTTATTGTATTTTTGTTTCTATCTGGGATGTGACACATTGTGACAACCACAAATAATTGTACCGAGTTCTTAAAAAAAAAAAGGATACAGAGAATTGCACAGTTTACAGTCCCATCTAGGGTAGGTGGTAGACCTTTGTCTCAAAATTGTTTTCATTATTTTTCCAAACAGTTTGCGGGTGGAACAGCGAATTCCATGGATTAAGAGTCCTCTTGCACTTCAAACCATTATGCGATGCATTGGGAAGGATGCCCCTACATCGCTTAAGGAAAAGCTTGAGGTACAGGATTCACCTTATCCTTCTGTTCCTACTGAGAAATGGAAAGTTTTTATGACAAATATATTTTTAAGTAACCTATGTCCCAAGATAATGTTTGTAATACTGCTGCGGGGACATTTTGTTCTTTGTATGCCTTTTGTGTGTTCCTTTCTAGTTTATCTTTACTTGCTTAAACTTGTGACACGTGTATTTCAACAGAACAGAAAATATTCTGTTTGGAGAAACATCATCCAAAAGACCTTTCTGGTGACCCTTGAATGTAGGCCAGTCTCCCTTTCCAACACCCTCAGAATCTAACAAGGATTGCAGTGTTATCCTAGAACATCAGCTATCAGTTCTGACCTCACATCAACAAGGTGGCCACTGCATGCTTTCGTTTGTTGCAGATTCTCAGTAAGGTTCCCCCGTTTCTCCCTTCAAACTCCTGTGATACCATAACCTGTGTAGTATTGCCATTTCTCATACCTGGAACTTCCTGGGCACTCAGTATCTAGGCTCGTATGCACCCAAGACGGAGCAGCCAGGTGGATACTTGGCCTAAGACACTGTCCCCACATTACTCCTCACAAGAAAGCTTTTCATTGGCAGCCTGTTTGTGGAAATGTACCCAAAAGTGAGCACACTGGTGCGGGGTCACCCTCTCGTCCACGGCTCCAAAAACGAACAAAAAGAGATCGGCACTGGAGTTGAAATAAAATAACAAGTTTATTAATCACTCATAAGCGGGACCACGTCAACACGACACTCTCAAGTGTTGTAGGAGGAAGTACACTGGATTCACAAACCATCGTCCTTTTATGCAGTTTTGTTGCACTGTAAGCATGTGGACAGAAATGGAAAGAACAAGTTTAGAAATAGCTATCAGCAAGCAAGTGCAGATAGATGACTACGTGGTCAGCAAATAGGCAGGAGGAGCAGATAACATCTAAGACCAGGTGCAGCGGCAGCTAGGAACCCCCAGCACGTACATTGCTTAGCCATGTCAGGAGGTCAACTAAAATATATGACACAAACAGAGTGAAAAGGCGAACAGCAGAGGACAAATGAATTGCAAAGGAAACGAAATGGACACCACAGCCAAAATGGCTGTTGCTTATGCTAATGAAAATATGACACGTTTCCACAGACGACTCTTTTAGGATAAGTTAAGGCATTTTCTTATTTCTTCAAAGGGTACAATTCACATCATGAATGTCAATTAACATCAATTCACAGATTTCTCGTTCTATTGCTAAACGGGCATTTGTATTTTGGACATTCGTTTTAGACAGTAAAAAAGTAGTACAAGTGGAAATACAGAGGGAACAGAGCATTGACCCACAAGGAATACATAAACAACAAGAGAAGAGAATTGCAATAATTATGAACAAGGCCGACAATATTTTGAGACCCCATACTGAAAATATGCTCCAGAACCATCCAGTCCAAGTCCATGTTCCTGAGTCTTGATGCAGCTCAGTGGCTATTTCATGAATTTTGGAAATGGCATCATAAACAGTAGGGGCGTGGTCAGGGATGAACACGCAACAGCTACTCCCGATAATGCGACATGCTCCACCACGATCAGCTAAGAATACATCTAGAACCAACAATTCTCGTAATTTGGAGTTCTTCTGTAATATTTCCAAGAGCCATTGCTTATTGAATAATCACAACCTCTACTACACGGGTCAAGCATCTAATTTTCCTACTTTTCAAAGCCGCACCAACAAAGAAAAAGAGTCCCAAATTTAAGTCAACATATTGCTGTAATGCAGTGTCAGTTTGATCCACTTTATCATTATTTATAGTTCTTTTGAATCGGTTAAAGGAAATGTTCTAAGATTCAGGTGCTAAGAACACAGGAGGAAGCAAGAAGGACACATAGCATGTTCCAGACCATCCAATTGATAGATGATAGTAAACTTTACTTCTACAAATGAAATAAGTGTTGTGTGAGGATAGAAAACTGCTATTGTTCGTTCCAGTGATATTCAGTACTGTGGTACAGTCACTTTTTCCCACTGGGATACTGCCAAAACTACTCGCACAAAGATTTGCTCGGGCTCTAGTAACAGCGATAACAGGAGGCCCATTACCCTTGGCCGTTTGGGTGTTGGGGAAAACATAGCTTGTGGAGGAATATCCTTTGCGATTCTCCTCCATTTCCCATACAGTTCCTTTGGCTTTTGGGTCCCCTTCCTCATCGGGGTAACAAACCTTGTTTAATCGCCCATTAAGTCCTCCTACATCAGCTAGAGTAATATTACTGATTTCCGAGGCCCACAACAGTGCGAACCAGGCTCTACAGGAGCCATTATGTAAGAATGGCAAGGGAAAGAAAGGTGTTTCTCCCTTCTTCTGATGGGCTGGCATCATTCCACATACCCAGCAGTTGGTAGTGTTCATAGCATTATGAGTATGATGAAATATTTGTATGAAAGTGTTATTGAGATATGACATTCGGTGCTCCTTTTCATGGTAGGGAAGAGTGAAGTAACATTGTTCTTTGGGGACAGGACTAGCAGCAGACAGTAAGTTTCAAGCCCGAGTTACTTCCTCCACAACCCACATTATCACAGCAATGATGACAGCAGTCAAAGTTAGTCCAGTGATTAACATTGTGCATTTGCTACAGACTTTTGCAGCATCCGAATTCTTCACCTCAGGCATGTTCATCTCGTCAGTCTTTAACCACCCAGGACAGTGGCTCAAACAATCTCTTTCTGCAATGAAGTGTCTTTCTTCTTGGATCGAAGCAGATATCTAGATGCACCAGGGATCGTGTGGTCCGGGAAGACTTCCTCAGGCCTGTCAGGTGACGCTGCTCATCCTCTCTCGGTGAGCAGGATATCGCGGTGATCTGTCAACACAGCAGGGCTCACGACGGCATGGGGAATTTTCCTGCAATGGCTGGCATGGACCCAATTCTTCGGTTGGTAACTCACACTGCAGTTCTGGTAGCAAGGAGGACATGCTCTGGGCCACGCCACCATGGTGCCAAAGAATTTGTCAGTTTACACGATTTTGTCAGCACGAAATCGCCAGGCCGCAGATCGTGGCTTTCACCCTGCGACCTGTCTGGAAAGGCTTCCCTTACTTGCTGATAAATAGAAGACAAGCTATCAGTTGACTGGAACAAATAGTCACTCATCAACATGTGAGGAACATCATGTATAGGGCGAGGCTTAGGGACCCTCCAAAAATGTGTGGGCCTGCCAAAAGCGATCTCATATGGCGTACGGCCAGATCGTGTATGTGGAATTGATCTAATAGAAAGCAAGGCTAGGGGCAGCGCATCAGGATATTTCAAAGACGTGGAAGCCTGTATTTTAGCCAATTTCAATTTCATGGTGGAGTTATAACACTCCACCAGGCCTGCTGATTGTGGGTGAAAAGGGGCATGAAATTTCTGCTTAATCCCCAACCCTTTTATGACATATTCTACATCTTGCCCAATGAAATGAGGTCCGTTGTCATTCCATAGGACCCGACAAATGCCAAATCGAGGAAATAACTCCTTTAGGAGAACTTTCGCTGTCGTGAGAGCTGTATTATCCTTCATAGCGTACGCCTCCACCCATTTACTGAAGGCACAAACCACTACTAGGACATATTTTAGATTATTACAGCGCTCAAACTGAATGTAACCCATTTGCAGGACCTCAAAAGGTGCAGTTGGTGTCGTAAACGCTCCTGTTGGAGTTCGCGTTCCCTTTCCAGGATTATACTGGAGACAGACCAGACAAGACTGGACTATCTTTTTAGCAATGCCGGCAATATCGGGATGATCCCAAACTTGCATAAGTTGATTTGCCATTGAGGATGCACCAACATGTGCCGGCCCATGTGAATCAAAGGGTATAAGTATGCTGTGGGCAACTTCCATTTGGTCATGTCTTTATTCCTCCAGTAGCCTTTATCATCCAGTGTTCCCTCCTTAGACCATTGGTCTAGTTCGTCAACAGAGGCAGATTGTTGCATGTCCAGCACTTCCTGTCTGGCATAATGCCAACATTCAGCTTGTGACTTCACCACATACATAGATATGGTACTTCGCTGCATTGCGGTCTCACGGACTGTGTGATCCGCAAAGGTGTTACCGGCTCCTATTTTATCAGTAACTTTCTTGTGTGCACCACACTTAACAATTGCCACTTTCTTAGGATAAGTTAGGGCAGTAAGAAGATTATGCACTAATTCTCCATGCACTATCATGTGAGGTGGGGAAGCCCCTTTCTTTTCACAAGCGACTAAAATTGTTTGCCACCACGAAAGCGTACTGGCTGTCGGTAAAAATGTTAACAAGTAAGTCTGTACTAAGCTCACATGCTCTCGTCCGTGCAATCAGTTTGGCCGCTTGGGCCGACTTCTGTGGGATGCGAGCTGTCTCAACTACTGTCTGAAGTGTCTTGATAGCATAGGCAGTAGTGCCATCAGGTAATTTTAAACATGAGCCATCAACCCATAACTCCCCATCAACACTAGAGAAAGGTGCATCTTGTAGGTCAGCGCGACCCTTTGTTTGCTCTTCAGCGAGGAATATACAATCATGTAACTCTTGCGACTGAGTAGATGGAAATGGTAATAGTGTAGCAGGCTTTAATGTCAAACATCTTTTCAATGTGACATGAGGGGCCAAAAGTGTCAATTCATATCCTGTCAAACGAGCACTAGTCAAATGCTGTGTTTTCGTTCGATTTAGCAAAGCATCAATTGAATGGGGTACTAACAAGCAGTTTGTGTGACAAAACTATTCCTTCACTCTGATGTATAGATACAGCTGTTGCTGCCACCGCTCGGAAACATCCAGGCAGCGCGCGAGCAACTGGTCAAGGACAGCTGAAAAGTATGTGCACGGGCGTTGTTTATCGCCGTGTGTCTGTGTTAAAACCGAGAGGGCACAACCTTCCCTTTCGTGGACATAGACTTTAGTATAGTCTGGAGTACCTAATACTGGTGCAGAGCAAAGAGCTTGACGTAACTGTTGGAAGGCGTTCTGACATTCAGTAGTCCATGCGAGGGGCATCGGAGTGTCTTTAGTCAAAAGGGCCAACAAAGGTTTAATAATGTGCGTAAAACTGGGGATCCACTGTCTACAAAAAGAAGTGAGGCCAATCAGTGTACGGACATCCTTCTGAGTACGAGGCACAGGAGTATCTAAAATGGTCTGAATGCGGTCTGGTGTGAGTGCACGTCCCTCCTTAGACAGGAGGTGACCTAAATAGGTAACCTGCTGTCTACAATATTGCCATTTCTTTCGCGAGACTTTGTGATTATGGGAGGCAAGAAATGATAACAATAACAGTGTTCCTTCTTCACACTGCTCAGGAGTATCTGAAGCTAACAAAATACCATCGACATATTGGATAAGGGCCACTCCCTTTGGTACAGGAAAGGAATCAAGCTGCCTTTTTAATGCCTGACTGTAAATGCTAGGACTCTCTATATTTCCTTGTGGAGCTCTGCAGAACCGGAAGGATCTATTTTTCAATGTGAATCCAAACAGATAACGGCTTTCAGGGTGAATGGGTATTGAGAAGAATGCATTCTTCAAGTCAATCACCGGAAATGTAGTAGCAGTGGGAGGGACCATAGTGAGAAGTGTTGTGATATCAGAAACTACCGAATATTGGGGCACTACGATTTTATTAACCTCTCACAAATCAATAACGAATGTGTACATTTTAGTATCAGTATCTTTTTTAAAAATCGGAAGGATAGGGCTATTGCAAGGATTATAGGGGACTTCTTCCACTACCCCCACTTAGATCAAATCCTGAACAATGTGTGCTAATGCTTCTTCACCTTCTCAGGATATTTTGTATTGGGGCAGACGAGGCAATGACACCTTCCCTTATTTGGATATGCACTGGTGGAATAACCATTTGACCCACATCTGTGAAAATCTGAAATAATTTCTGTTAGCATAAGCTGAAACCATCTTGGTTATGGCATCCACTTTGTTGGCTTTGTAATTCTCCCATCCTCTGCTGCTTGTCTTTTTTCCTGCCTGTGCTGTCTATTTTAATTGAGTTCCTGACTCCGCTAAAAGCAATATGCATGCTAAAGATTTTGTAGCTGCCAGAACACCTGGTCTCAAGCTCAACTGTCAATCTCCTAGTGCTGCCATAAGCACTCCTGCTCCCCCTCCCACTTTGCTGACTCAGTGATTTCCCATCTGCCCATGTTTGTCGGTAACTATTCCTGTGTAGGCCTGTACCTTCTATTTGTATCCACATGCTTACCAGTGCAGAAACAGCTGTATATAAGACCTGTGTTCTGAGACTGCAATATACTACCTCAGGCAGCACTTGAGAGTACTGTATGGACGTAGTCCCACTCATGAGTGATTAAAAAACTTGTTATTTGAATTCCAGCTTCAGTGCCAATATCTATTTTGTTGGTCTAAGGACCCGTGGACAGAGAACGGTGACCCCTGCACCGGTGTGCTCATTGAAAATCACATTTCCACACATCAGCATCTGATCTAGCCCACAAGGTGCTAGGTAAGGACGCCAGAGCGACATCCTCATTGATAAGACAAGATCTCTCAACCATTGGATAATTGCCATTCACAATAACACGCACAGCCTTCCGGAGAACAACGTATTGTAGCACAAAAATATTTAAGCATATCAATCCCCACAATATTGTCCGGCGTGTTAGGGGAAAACAAAAATGGACATGCTGCAGTGAATTTGTCAAGTCTGAATTCAAGTGGCTGTGAAACCGGGCTAGGTGTAGGTGTTCCATCGAACCCTATCGATATCATTATGCCGGACATGGGAGCCAATCTTTTAGACGGAGCACTACGGGTAGCCCCTGTATCAACCAGAAACCGATCAGTAGATCCCAAGACATTTGCGTCAACATAAGGACCCATTTGATCTACTGGCACCTCAACCGTTCCCTTACCCCATCCTAGGCATCCCTATGCGTAATCAGACTCTGCAAGTGCATCAGCAGAATAATCAAACATTTGATATTGTTTTTGTCTATCAAATGTATTAGAGTAATTTGGTCCGTGTTCAACTGTCTCAAATCTGGGACGAGTTCCTGCGCCTCCCCTGTTTCCTGAATTCCCTGGGCGTCCTCTCATACTTCCCCTTCCCCGCTGATACTGCTGAACTCGCAAAAGAGGGCACTCAGAATGCCAATGCCCAGTCTCTTTACAATAAGCCCATTTGATCAGGGGAAAAATTTGCTCGAGGAAGAGGGGGCACTCCAGGTGTATACATTGCATGTCCGGCTCTTCCACCTCCCCTAAATGGTGGACCATATACTTGGGCCAACATAACTTTTGTCTTTAAATCTTTAACCCTTTTATCCTCCCTGCGTTTCGCCACCTGTTCCTGTCGCTCATAATATTGGGCCATAGTCAAAATGGAAACTGGGGAAGAGGTGGTCCAAGAACTCTTGCTAGCCTTTCAGCGACTAGCTATCTCCAGTAACATAGAAGCAACAAATTTGTCAACAAACAACTGCTTACCCGTATCATCGGCCAATGACTGACCACTAACATCATGGAATGTCTCTTCAAATCTTGAAATTAAATCAGAAACTAACATCATCCTTTTTCAGGACGCTAAGGTAGTCCAATCTATTTTCTTAGGGGGTATGAGAGTCTTTAACTTAGTCACAATAGCTTTTGGAAGATCTAATATCTCCTTCTGAGGTTTCTGGGCAGGCTCCCTTTCCTAAATGTTCCCAGGTATCACCATATGCCACATTATCATCTATTTTACGTATTGTTCTCCACATATCAGGGGGCAGAGTAAGCCCAAAGAACATATCAATATCTGGCAAGGTCATAGTGCAGGAGCTGATGGCTCCTTCCACCTCCTCATGAACGTCTGCTGGATTTTTCCGGGGGTCAGGTAAAGCAGCCTTAAGAGCCATAACATCTGCTCTGCTCCAAGGAGTGTAGACCCAATTGTATATAAAATATCCCTTTGCATCATCCGAAGTTTTATCATCACTTGTTCCCGCACCTTTTGGAGGAAAATACAGGGGTGCAGCTTCACGCATTGGTTTCATAGTCATTTCGCTATTACTGGGTTTGTTCGCATCCACCAAAACATCTGCTTTCTCTGTCTGAGACTTTTCGGTTTCTACCACTTTACCCTTTCTAGCTAATTCTTGCTCCTTTCGTAAACGCAATGTTTCATCTCGTAATGTAACTATTCGTCTAATCGTATCAGGTATATCTGAAAAAAGGTAAGTCCCATCTACTAACCGCTTATAGTCAACGTTCAGATTAGCTGGTTCTGTTTCGTCAGAAATATGCCGCCAACCATATGTTACCTCCCAATAGAGTTTTTCTACATAATATAACTGGTCTATATCTTTCCAAAGTTGAACCATATATATGAGGATCGTCGCTGTAGTAGTCCGACGAGCTTCCTCTTTAGCAGCAGTTTTTAATGCATCTTTTAATGCTCTAGTCAAAGTAGAGCAAATCTGTCGCCCAGATTGCCTGTCTTTATCTTTATCCTCTGAAGAAGAATGCTCCTCATCCTCAGGGGCACTTGGAGTGGGAAATTTATACGGGGTTGGGGGTCGTTCTAATAGGATGCAATCATCCTGAGGTGTATTAAGTAGTGGATAGATAGGGCGCCTAATAGGATACTGGCCATTTACCTCTAATCGACATTCTCTATCTTCCTTTTCTATTTTTCCATCATTTCTTTGTCTTTTAATTCCAACGCTTTTTGATATATCGTTTTCCGCTGCTCTCTTTCTACTATAGCTTCTGCTCTCTTCGCTCTCTCTCGCACTTCTTTATCCCATATATGTACACAATCAAACATATCCTGTCTATTCTTTCTTTTAAATAAACACTGCTCTACATATTGAACCTTTTTAGAATTAAATGACCCATTCACTCGCCATGGTAAATCTGACTCTTTCTTTGTGTATTTGTTCTACAATGAACCGTACATTATGGGACAAATACCATATTTGATATACATTTCTCTATTTGGGGTCCCTTCCAGAGGAGCCGGCTGACTTTGCTCTAAAGCTTTCTTGGTACCACAAGAGCAGCAACACCACTTACGGAGTGTGCTGAGAACAGGCATGTTTTCACAAGTATATGTAAAATATTACTACTCCAAACAAATATTCCAAAAGGAGAAAAATCTCCACATTACCTGCCTTCATTCTTTGCAAAGAATGAATATCAAAACCAAACCAAACACCAAACCAAGCAAATCAAGAGTGCCGCTTTAGCGACCTTACCAAACAGAAGTCTCCAACTCCCACCTGCCGATCTCTGGTTGACCTAATGGTCACTGCAAAAAGTATACCAAAGAAAGCCCCAGTCGAGACTGGTCACCACCTGGAGGGTCAAATCGGGAAAACCAATAGTCGCATCGGCCTGCAAAGACAAGGGTCTCCTCATGCAGTGTGCATCCTCAGTAATATTTCGATCCTCCGTCGAGACCCCTCCTTTGGATGGCAGCGTCTCCGATGGGGCCCCACGTGCTAGGCACAAATTGTGGAAATGTACCCAAAAGTGAGCACTCTGGTGCAGGGTCACCCTCTCGCTCACGGGTCCAAAGACTAACAAAAAGAGATTGGCACTGGGGTTGAAATAAAATACGTTTTTTAATTACTCATGAGCGGGACCACGTCCACACAACACTCTCGTGTTGTAGGAGGAAGTACACTGGATTCACAAACCATCGTCCTTTTATACAGTTTTGTTGCAATGTAAGCATGTGGACCGAAATGGAAAGAACAAGTTTAGAAATAGCTAGCAGCAAACAAGGGTAGATAGATAACTACGTGGTCAGCAAATAGGGAGGAGGAGCATGAATGCTTATGGCAGCAGTAAACAGTCAACAGATAACCTCTAAGACCAGGTGCACCGGCAGCTACAAACCCCCAGCACGTACATTGCTTTCCCATGTCAGGAGGTCAACTAAAAAGACGACACAAGAGTGAAAAGGCGAACAGCAGAGGACGAAAGAATTACGAAGGAAACGAAATGGACACCACAGCCAAAATGGCTGTTGCTTATGCTAATGAAAATATTACACGTTTCCACTTGTTCAAAAACTCCTCTTCAAATCATTGTGTCCGTGCCACAATGCTGTTCACAGCCATGCTCCAATCTATATAGTCTTTTTACTCTATAATTCTGAGTTTGTCATTCAGGCTATGAATAAGTATCTCCTTTGACTACCAAGATTGAAACGATCACACTCTGGTTGCCTCACCTTCTTCAGTTGTTGCTGCTGCGATTGGCATCCCTTCTTGCTGCCCAGCCAGCAAATTATAACTTTTTTTTTCTGAATTTCCTACAATCTCACATTTTCTCTTCCATTTAAACCCACTTTGCTATGTCGACCATTTGCTATCACATTTTTTGTTTTTCTGTGCCAGATTGCCATGTTCTGGTGCAGAATGCTTTACAAATTTTACATTCATTCATTCACTAGACCATGACTGTAGTATGGAATATGTTATTTGGGGACAGCTGTGTGGTTTAAATCAGAGAGTGTGATATGCATGTAAGCATACGATCACGTGAGAGATTTGTAGCAAAATGTTTTATTATGGTTATTTTTGTACTAACTATGGAACTTGAAAATATATTCTTCGTCTAAGAAAACAATCCGTTATTATAGCGAAGTCAAGTATAATAATTGTTAAATTTGTTTACAAAATGCATGCAAGCTTTCCCACGAATGTTAGATGGGTAGGTAAATAAATAGCAAAGCTAAAGCATATGCAGCCAATACTGTGGAAAGGTATTCAGGACCAGGGATTCTTAGCACCTTCTTTACCCCATCACTCAGATCTAACGTGGGGGAAAAATATATCCCTTCCTGAAGTTCTTAATCCCTTGTATGCCCATGACGAGCTGGACTCGTCATGGAGCACAGTCGCGCTGTGCCCATGACGAGTCCAGCTCGTCATGAGGCATACCCTAGGGAATCCCTCTGGTGCGGGCACCGGAGGGATTCCCTTTCTGCAAAAATAGCCTCGGGAGCTGGAGAAGAGCTTCCCCAGCACCCGAGGCCCCCGCCCCCCTTTCACTGTAATGACGATCGGCGCGCACGTCGTGCTGACGTCATTACAGTGAAAGTGAAACTGAAATGATCCAAGAGCCCCCTGAGCACGTAGAAAGACGGGAGAGGTATCGTTGGAAAGGGGAGAATCTCCCCTTTCCAATGGTACCCCTCCCCAGTGAATCCAAGCAGGGATCCACCCACTAGACACCAGGGAGGGGGGAGCGGCCCCTTGGGCAAGGGCCTTTGCTCCCCCCCTGTGTATTTTTGGGAATTTTAGTCTTTTTGCCCCCCCCTGGGGGGCAGATGGGGGCATTAGCCCCCAATCTGCCCCCCCGGGTGGGGGGTAAAAAGCCCACTAGACACCAGGGAAGTTGTGTAAAAAAAAATAGGGGTGGGGGCTGCCCAAAACGGGCAGGCCCATGCCCCCCCCCATTACTACAGTCTTTCTGCCCCCCCCCCGGGGGGCAGATGGGGCATTGGCCCCTAATCTGCCCCTTCGGGGGGGGCAGAAAGCCCACTAAACACCAGGGATTCGTTTTTAGTTTTATTTTTAGGGTGGGGGCTGCCCGCAACGGGCACGCCAATGCCCCCACCCACCCGCCACCATTACAGCCTTTCTGCCCCCCCTGGGGGGCAGATGGGGCATCGGCCCCCAATCTGCCCCCCCCCCCCCGGGAGGGCAAACAGCCCACTAGACACCAGGGAATTGTTAAAAAACAAAAATAGGGATGGGGGCTGCCCAAAACGGGCAGGCCCATACCCCCACCCCACCCCCCAATTATTACAATCTTTCTGCCCCCCCGGGGGGGCAGATGGGGCATTGGCCCCTAATCTGCCCCTTCGGGGGGTGGGGGCAGAAATCCCACTAAATACCAGGGATTTTTTTTGCGCAATTGTTTTTAGGGTGTGAGCTGCCCGAAACGGGCACGCCAATGTCCCCACTTTCCCCCCCACAAAAATGTCAGTCTTTCTGCCCCCCAGGAGGCAGATGGGAGCTGTAGCCCCCAATCTGGCCCCCCCTGGGGGCGCAGAATGCCCACTAGAAACTACGGATTCTTTTGTTTTATTAGTGTGGGGGTAGGGGCTCCCCAAAATGGGCATGACAATACCCCACCCCACCCCCAGAGAAATTCCAGTCTTTCTGACCCCCCGGGAGGGCAGATGGTGGCAGTGGCCCCTGATCTGCCCCCTGGGGGGGGCAGAAAGCCCAGTAGGCGCCAGCGAGTACGCAGGCTTTTTTTTATGCATGGGGGTGGGGGCTGCCCAAAATGGTCATACCAATGCCCCCACCCCCACAAAATATAGCCACAGTCTTTCTGCCCCTTTAAGGGCATATCAGGATGAAACCCCCTTCCCCGATTCCCCCCAGGGCGGCAGAAAGGCCACTGGGCTCCGATTTTTTTTTTTTTTTTTTGTTTTTGTTTTTTTTTTTTGTTTGTAGCAATGTGCATACCTGTGGATTTTGGGCCCTAGCGCAGTTGGCACGTAGGCAAACCTAGCAAAACTGTACATTCTTTAAAACTAGACACAGAGGGGAATCCTGGATGGGGGACTTCACTGGCTCTCACCAGGTTCTGTTACCCAGAATCCATTGCAAACCTAAAAATGTGTTCAAAATAACACATTTCCCTCACATTTCTTTTTCGGAAAGTTCTGGAATCTGCGTGGGTCCACAAAATTCCACCCACCCTCCGTTCCCCAAAGTCTTCAGAGAAAAATGGTACCTCACTTGCGTGGGTAGGCATAGTGCCCGCGTCAGGCAAGGGCCCAAAACCTATTGAGGAGACATCAAAATTACCCATCACAAAACAACCTGGTTTTGCAAAGGGGGTCCTATGAATTTTTGGCCCCGGGCTTGGCGGCCTACTAGGGAAACCTACCAAACCCACACATTTCTGAAAACTAGACACCCGGGGGATTCCAGGGAGGTATGGTTTGCGTGGATCCCCCAACGTTTCCTTACCCAGAATGCCCTGCAAACCTCAAATTTAGCTGAAAAAATCACCTTTTTTCACACATTTTTGTGTGGGAAAGTTGTGACATCACCGGGCTGACACAAATTTCCTACCACCCAGCGTTCCCCAGGGTCTCCCGATAAAAACGGTGCCTCACTCGTGTGGGAGGCCCAAGTACCCGCGACAGGCAAGGTCCCAAAACGTATTGAGGCGACATGAAAATTGCCTACCTCAAAACGACCTGGTTTTGCACGGGGGGTCACCTGGGTTTTTGGCCCGGTGCTCGGTGGCCACCTAGGGGAACCTACCAAACCCACACATTTCTGAAAACTAGACACCCGGGGGATTCCAGGGAGGTATGGCTTGCGTGGATCCCCCAACGTTTCCTTACCCAGAATGCCCTGCAAACCTCAAATTTAGCTGAAAAAATCACCTTTTTCACACATTTTTGTGTGGGAAAGCTGTGGCATCACCGGGCTGACACAAATTTCCTACCACCCAGCGTTCCCCCGGGTCTCCCGATAAAAACGGTGCCTCACTCGTGTGGGAGGCCCAAGTACCCGCGACAGGCAAGGCCCCAAAACGTATTGAGGCGACATGAAAATTGCCTACCTCAAAACGACCTGGTTTTGCAAGGGGGGTCACCTGGGTTTTTGGCCCGGTGCTCGGCGGCCACCTAGGGGAACCTACCAAACCCACACATTTCTGAAAACTAGACACCCGGGGGATTCCAGGGAGGTATGGCTTGCGTGGATCCCCCAACGTTTCCTTACCCAGAATGCCCTGCAAACCTCAAATTTAGCTGAAAAAAATCAAATTTTTCACACATTTTTGTGTGCGAAAGTTGAGGCATCACCGGGGTGACACAAATTTCCTACCACCCAGCGTTCCGGTACTTGGGCCTCCCACACGAGTGAGGCACCGTTTTTATCGGGAGACCCGGGGGAACGCTGGGTGGTAGGAAATTTGTGTCAGCCCGCTGATGCCACAACTTTCCCACCCAAAAATGTGTGAAAAAGGTGATTTTTTCAGCTAAATTGGAGGTTTGCAGGACATTCTGGGTAAGGAATCGTTGGGGGATCCACGCAAGCCATACCTCCCTGGAATCCCCCGGGTGCCTAGTTTTCAGAAATGTGAGTTTGGTAGGTTCCCCTAGGTGGCCGCCGAGCACGGGGCCAAAAACCCAGGTGACCCTCCTTGGAAAACCAGGTCGTTTTGAGGTAGGCAATTTTCATGTCGCCTCAATACGTTTTGGGGCCTTGCCTGTCGTGGGTATTTGGGCCTCCCACACGAGTGAGGCACCGTTTTTATCGGGCGACCCGGGGGAACGCTGGGTGGTAGGAAATTTGTGTCAGCCCGGTGATGCCTCAACTTTCCCACCCAAAAATGTGTGAAAAAGGTGATGTTTTCAGCTAAATTTGATGTTTGCAGGGCATTCTGGGTAAGGAAACGTTGGGGAATCCACGCAAGCCATACCTCCCTGGAATCCCCTGGGTGTCTAGTTTTCAGAAATGTGTGGGTTTGGTAGGTTCCCCTAGGTGGCCGCCGAGCACCGGGCCAAAAACCCAGGTGATCCCCCTTGCAAAACCAGGTTGTTTTGAGGTAGGCAATTTTCATGTCGCCTCAATACGTTTTGGGCCCTTGCCTGTCGCGGGTACTTGGGCCTCCCACACGAGTGAGGCACCGTTTTTATCGGGAGACCCGGGGGAACGCTGGGTGGTAGGAACTTTGTGTCAGCCCGGTGATTCCTCAACTTTCCCACACAAAAATGTGTGAAAAAGGTGATGTTTTCAGCTAAATTTGAGGTTTGCAGGGCATTCTGGGTAAGGAAACGTTGGGGGATCCACGCAAGCCATACCTCCCTGGAATCCCCCGGGTGTCTAGTTTTCAGAAATGTGTGGGTTTGGTAGGTTAAGCTAGGTGGCCGCTGAGCACCGGGCCAAAAACCCAGGTGACCCCCCTTGCAAAACCAGGTCGTTTTGAGGTAGGCAATTTTCATGTTGCCTCAATACGTTTCGGGGCCTTGCCTGTCGCGGGTACTTGGGCCTCCCACACGAGTGAGGCACCGTTTTTATCGGGAAACCCGGGGGAACGCTGGGTGGTAGGAAATTTGTGTCAGCCCGGTGATGCCTCAACTTTCGCACACATAAATGTGTGAAAAAGGTGATGTTTTCAGCTAAATTTGAGGTTTGCAGGGCATTCTGGGTACGGAAACGTTGGGGATCCACGCAAGCCATACCTCCCTGGAATCCCCCGGGTGTCTAGTTTTCAGAAATGTGTGGGTTTGGTAGGTTCCCCTAGGTGGCCGCTGAGCACCGGGCCAAAAACCCAGGTGACCCCCTTGCAAAACCAGGTCGTTTTGAGGTCGGCAATTTTCATGTCGCCTCAATACGTTTTGGGCCCTTGCCTGTCGCGGGTACTTGGGCCTCCCACACGAGTGAGGCACCGTTTTTATCGGGAGACCCGGGGGAACGCTAGGTGGTAGGAAATTTGTGTCAGCCCGGTGATGCCTCAACTTTCCCACACAAAAATATGTGAAAAAGGTGATTTTTTTTCAGCTAAATTTGAGGTTTGCAGGGCATTCTGGGTAAGGAAACGTTGGGGGATCCACGCAAGGCATACCTCCCTGGAATCCCCCGGGTGTCTAGTTTTCAGAAATGTGTGGGTTTGGTAGGTTCCCCTAGGTGGCCGCCGAGCACCGGGCCAAAAACCCAGGTGACCCCCCTTGCGAAACCAGGTCGTTTTGAGGTAGGCAATTTTCATGTCGCCTCAATAAGTTTTGGGGCCTTGCCAGTCGCGGGTACTTGGGCCTCCCACACGAGTGAGGCACCGTTTTTATCGGGAGACCCGGGGGAACGCTGGGTGGTAGGAAATTTGTGTCAGCCCGGTGATGCCTCAACTTTCCCACACAAAAATGTGTGAAAAATGGGATTTTTTCAGCTAAAATTGAGGTTTGCAGGGGATTCTGGGTAAGGAAACGTTGGGGGATCCACGCAAGCCATGCCTCCCTGGAAGCACACGGGTGTCTAGTTTTCAAAAATGTATAAGTTTGCTAGGTTACCCAAGGTGCCCGCAGAGCTAGGGTTCAAAAACTACAGCTAGACATTTTGCCAAAAAAGGGTCATTTTTCACTGCAAAATTGAGGTGTGACCACGTTGCGTTTTGCGCCGTTTCCTGTCGCGGGCACTAGGCCGACCCACACAAGTGAGGTACCGTTTTTCTCGTAAGACTTTGGGGAACGCGGGGTGGGTGGAAATTTGTGGATCCACGCAGATTCTGGAACTTTCCGCCACAGAAATGTGTGGAAAATGTGTTTTTTTTGTCCATTTTTTAGGTTTGCAAGGGATTCTGGGTAACAGACCCTGGTGGGAGGCAGTCAAGTCACCCCATCCTGGATTCCCCTTGGTGTCTAGTTTTCAAAAATGTATAGGTTTGCTAGGTTTCCCAAGGTGCCCGCAGAGCTAGGGTTTAAAAACTACAGCTAGACATTTTGCCAAAAAAGGGTCATTTTTCACTGCGAAATTGAGGTGTGACCACATTGCATTTTGCGCCGTTTCCTGTCGCAGGCACTAGGCTGACCCACACAAGTGAGGTACCGTTTTTCTCGTAAGACTTTGGGGAACGCGGGGTGGGTGGTAATTTGTGGATCCACGCAGATTCCGGAACTTTCCACCACAGAAATGTGTGGAAAATGTGTTTTTTTTGTCAATTTTTTAGGTTTGCAAGGTATTCTGGGTAACAGACCCTGGTGGGAGGCAGTCAAGTCACCCCATCCTGGATTCCCCTGGGTGTCTAGTTTTCAAAAATGTATAGGTTTGCTAGGTTTCCCAAGGTGCCCGCAGAGCTAGGGTTCAAAAACTAGAGCTTGGCACTTTGCCAAAAAAGGGTAAATTTTCACTGCGATATTGAGTTGTGATCATGTTGCGTTTTGCGCCGTTTCCTGTCGCGGGCACTATGCCTACCCACACAAGTGAGGTACCATTTTTATCGGGAAACTTAGGGTAATTCAGTTTTGTAAAGGAACTGTTATTATCTATTGACTTTCGATGCATTTCTGCCTTCCAAATGAAAGATATTGTGTAAAAAAGAAGTCATTCTAAAAAATGACTGATAATTCTCATGCTAGTATGAGTATTCCCAATTTCAGAAATGTGCAATATCTACTGTTTCTAAACTATATATTTTGTTCCCATTTCAGAAATACATAGGTGTCTTTCATACCGATTTTTCCATGTACACATTTTTACAGAATAATTACTATATACCCGGTACATAATAAAAAACCATTGCAAGTTGCTGCTCAGTTTTTGGCTCTGGGTTCGTCGGGTGCTTGGTGAACCTACAAGTCCTATATATCCCCACAACCAGTAATGTCCAGCGGATGTAATGGTATATTGCTTTCAAAGAGCTGTCATAATTAGAAAAAGTTACAGGTGAAAACGTTGACACGAAAGGCTTTTTTTTTTCAACTAATTTTCAATTATCCTATATTTAACTGTTAGTTTCTATAAAAAAACCTTGATGGATCTACACAAATGACCCCTTGCTGAATTCAGAATTTTGTCTTCTTCTCGAAAATGTATAACTTTCCAGGATCCATTATTGCTTTTGTACCCATTTCTGCCATTAACTGGAAGGAGGTCAAAAGCACAAAAAATTGCTTTTGTACCCATTTCTGCCATTAACTGGAAGGAGGTCAAAAGCACAAAAAATAGCAAAATTAGGCTATGCCCCAGAAAAATGCCAAAACTGTGTAAAAAATTTTGGGTTTCTGACAAAAGTCTGGTATCCCCCAAAAGCTGGGAAAATGGTGATTTCAACCCCACAAACCCTTTTTTGATAACATTTGCAGGGAAAAACCCAGATGCTTTCAGTAGCAGCCCGTTTTTCCAATTTTTCCGAAAAAAACCAAAACTTTGCTGTATTTTGGTTCATTTCTGTGACCCCTCTAGGAGAATCCACAAACCCTGAGTACGTTTAGAATCCCCATGATGTTGGAAGAAAAGGATGCAAATTTGGCGTGGATACCTTATGTGGTCAAAAAGTTACAGGGGCCTCAGCGCGCACTACCCCAAATAGCCAAAAAAGGGCGTGGCACAGGAGGGGAAAAGGCCTGGCAGCGAAGGGGTTAAAACCTGTCTGTAGTATTGATGAAAGGACGTGTCCGCGTGGGTTCGAGCCCCACTCCTGGTACCAAAATGTAGTATTGATGAAAGGACGCTCCAAGCAAAGTAGTTTACCACGTAGATTTATTGAGGTGGTAAAGTTAGATAAAGGGAAGTAAAGTCAGAGTCTAAGTAGGAGCCCCACCAGAAGCAGCTTCCCTGCTGCTCAGCCCTTCATCCCACTGATTCACGCACGCACACTTCCCAAACACTAACATTCCATCAGGCAGTCATTCTGGCTGAGCAGCAGGATACCACACTGTCAAATTAAAAATGGAAACTTTTTTTAATTCCTTATTTTTTAATGTATATACAAAGTGTTATTTATCGCTGGTCCTAGCTGTTCAGCACATGGTACCGCTCTAAACACTCTAGCTGCATCCTAACTCTGAAATTGTGTAAGAATAGAGGTTGGTAGCATAGAACACAATTTGTTTTCTATACCTCATCAAACCATGGCACAAATTCTTGAGTATGCTTCCTTTCTGTGTTTTTAGACTTGGTACTGTGGATTGACATCAAGGGGACAAGATGTTCAAACCGTGCAAAGCTCATGAAATGCAACTGGAGAGTTTTGTTTTGTATAGCATTCTACTTAAAAATAAAACCAATCCCAGTGAGGATGTGGGCATTAATAGAGATAAAACTAAACTTTTAATTCAAATGAAAATGTATTCTTCATTGCACTAAAAATGTATCAAATTTGGTTGCATGATAATACACACCTTGGGATTAGAATTTGCAGAGTGCACTGTTACCAATTGATCATCCTCGCACTAAGACTCCAATAATAGAGGCATGTGGTGTTTTTATGTAGCAAATCAAAATATTGTTAACATTTTCCTAAAAACAGAGAAGTACTCAGTAAAGTCAAGTTCAAGTGGGAGTATGCTCCAGAGCATTGCTGCACAGTGCAAAAGGGATCGCTCCCTTTCTCTGGGCTTCCCAGTTCACGAAATAGGTAAGAGGGCCTGATAATAAAAGAGTATAGCTTTTAATTGGTGTATATGTTTTTATATCTCCCATTAATAAGTAGGTCTATGCAAATAGATGGCACAGTGGACTATGCAAGAGTTTTAAAATTAATTATTTTCGCACTAGGTAGCAGAGCAAACTACCAAGCTACTGCAATATATGTTCTGTTTTGCTTAGACCACATAGTAAAGGGTACTGATCTGTTCTGTGCAGTCTGTTTAGAAGATGTGTAGGCAGGCAGAGAAATTTGCCACACTTTGAGTCTCATTCACTAAGCTCTTTCCTGTGAAATCAAGAAAAAACAGGATTTCCCTTAGCATTTTGATTAGGAGATTGCGCTGGAACTCCTAATTTACCCAACCTCTCATGCCACCAAAGTGTGGCTATAAAGGCCGAGGGGGTAAAAAAAAAACTTTTGTTTTATCTGAGTCAAATTTTACAATGTCGATGTCCATTCAGTCCTGCCACAGCTGTAAGACCATATTAAAAAGTACCTCCATTGGTTAAATTGGTGCTGTTCAGGTTTACCACCTGCTGTCGATCACATGCACCACGAGGTGGCGGTACTTCTAAATTAGAGTCTTGCACTGAGAGACTCTTCCCCAATTCTGAGTGTTGTGGCCTGTTTTGTGGTCCCTCCGTCCTGGAGCCAGTAGGATGGAAAGTGGTGCTGGGGTTTGGGACAGGTTGTTACCGACCTGTCAGGTCTGATTTTGTGGCTGTTTCTAATGCAGTGATCTGGACAGGGCTCTGAAGCATAGGTGATCTGTCCCCAGGCCTTGGCAGTCAAAGCTGGCTCAAAACGGCTGCCACCTGGAAGTCCCTGCACTGACTATTGAGAGTGGTGTACTCCGCTATATGAGGCGTGCTGCAGGTAAACGTTTATCTGGCCAGACATTGAATTAAGTGGCAGTCTTGATCCCCTGGGCCACCTGCCGGGAACTCAACTGAGTCCTTAAGAGGTGAGTGAACATGGAAGCTGGAGTGCAGACAGAATTTGGCCCCGTTACAGAAGAGGATGGTCCCAGGCCGAGTGAGATATCAGCAGCTAGGCAGAAATGATGGGAGCCCCACATGCAGGGTGAATATTTGAAACTTGGTGGCTCCCGTGACGCTTGATACATTTCACATGAGGAAGAAATTAGATTGTGCCGATCCCTGCACAGTGAGCTTGCGACTAAGACTGTGGCTCTGTGCATGAGTTTGGGGTTAGTGGATCTACAGGTGATTTGAGGGCATTATAAGGAGAGGATGTCAGGAGAATCTTGCTGCAAAGTCTCAATGTTGCTGTGAGGGGCAGGAACTTCAACACAGGCCTGTGAAAAAGGAAATACAGTTGGTTGGAGGTATTCGCCGACTGTGTTTGAGGATTTCCAGCTGTGACAGAAGGATGTATTGATGTGTGGTGGAGATGAGACAAAAGCACTAGTTTGAGCTGTTATTACTCTAGGTAAACATCCCAATAGTGTGAATTGCTCCTACTCGGGTGCAGTTCCCACAAGTCACAGAGTAATGCAAGGGACTCCTGCTCATTTGAACTGAATTTGCACCATTTGCAAATGGTGCAAATTTAAATGGTTAGTTGAATTCCCAAATACTGCAGGGGCAAACATCTTTAAGAACCCACAGTTTTCTGTGATATTCAGAATGGAAAATCTGAATCCGACATGACCCACCCCTCTTGGTGTAGGCATAGTTAGTGGGAAAGATGGGTATGGGCAGTATCCATCATGCAGACAAGAGTATGTTGCTGATTCTCACATTCCGATCAATAGAATTGACTTCATTCGTCCTGTACAGTCCTTAGATGCCAATATTGATAATGTAATAATTGATGTTAGGCTACCTGAAACCAAACCGCATACAGTTACATAGAATGACAATAATGGAGGTCACCCTAATGATCAGTGAACCTAGAATCTCCGAGCTCCACAAACAAGTTGAAGCCCTACTGGACAAATTGTGTTTCTTTTAATACCATACTGTTAATTTTGAGGAGCGAATTGAAAGGAGAAACAATATGTTCGAGGCATGTGGGCTGCTGAATTCATATCTGTGCATAGATCGCCGCCTAGTGTTGGGTCCGGATGATTGCACATTGTTGTCCTGGAAGAGTCTTCGAAGTATCACGAGATAGGTGGCTCCTCCCCTGGACTACAGTGCGCATGGGCATCCTCTCCATCCTCAGATTGTTTTTTTCCGCCATTGGGTTTGGATGTGCTTATCTTAGCTCAAGTTAGGAAAACTTTATTTAAGGCCAACTGCCTTTAGGTATCGACGGTATTGTTTGCGTTCGGTATCGATAACTTCTTAGACTTGTTCTCAAACTTTTTCACCCTTCTCGGACCGAGTTTCGGTCCGAACAGCGGTTGACGTTCGACGATGGAATCGAGGACTCCCTTCAAGAGATGCCCTCTATGTCACGCTAAATATCCACACATAGATGTCCATCCGGTGTGCAACAAATGTTTATCACCGGATCATGATGAGTCCAGGTGTATGGCCTGCGCCCGGTTCCGGTCAAAGAAGACCCTTCGGAATAGACGAGCGGCTTGATTGGAGGCCAAACAATCGGCGCCTAACCCGGTTAAAATATTCGGCACCGAGGATGAAGAAGTCGAGAGCGTCGAAGAGGTAGACTTGGACCCTGCTTCGGAGCAGGAATCCCAATATGACGACGATGATGAGGTGATCCTCGAGGACGAAGACGTCGTCGACAAGGTAGGAGACGACGAGGAGGCCCTTGGGGCCGAGGAAGATAGCTCAGGCAAGGAGCTAGGCCAATCCGTCGATGCGGAGGCCGTAACACATAGTCTCGATAAGGCTCAGGTCGAGGGATCGCCTGCGGGCCTTACCCAAGATCGGTCGGATCGTTCTACAGCCCCGCCTAAAGGCCCGGCTTCGAACATTTCAAAAGAGCCAGAATTATCGAAAAAGACTGGAGTCGATTCCGTGAAATCGAAACCAAAACCTGCACCGGTCAAATCGAAACCGAAAGTGCAACTGGTTCAGGTCGGATCGAAGGCATCGAAACCTTCAAATCCGTCGACACAAAAGAAGGCCATCGGGGCCGAACAAACGAAGAAGGACTTCGGTACCGAGAAACCACGAAAGGACCTCGGCACCGAGAAACCGAGGAAGGCCATCGCTCCCGAGAAGACGCAGAGGCTTATGGCACCGAAGGTTGGGGCACCACCGCCCAAGGTCAAGGTGGTCGATCCGCCTACATCAACACCGAGGAGTGCTGAGACTGCCAAAATTCCGGATCGACAAAGCGTCGATCCCAAACTTCGGACCGAAGACTGGCAAGACACCGGAGACCGCGTCGAGGCCTGCCTCCAAAGAGTCTGTCGGATCAAGCACACCGTCGGCATTCACGTTACAACAGGTGTCGGAGTCCCTGAAGCGCATCAGGGACCGGGTCACTCTCGAGGCGAAAACGGGTCCCGAACCGAACAAGGCTGCCAAGACTCACTCGGCACCGATCAAGTTTGCATTGCCACCACCGGGGGCACCTAAGCTGTTCGAACTTCGGAAGAATATCGAACAACCAAGACCAGTGTCCACCGAAAGAGCTTATGTCGAAGACTCACAGGACCAGTTTATCGACGTCGACACTGGTAGACTATTGTTCCGCAAGCGGAGAATTGTTCCAGAAAAGCCTTTGGACTCATACAAAATTCCACTCAAAAGAAAAATGGCGTCCGGTTCGACACCAGTGCTTGTAGAACATTACCACACATATGATCAAGACCCGCCATTCTTTTCTCCCACACACTCGGAGGCGGATGCAGGAGAGGGCTATACTGAGGATACCACTTATCCTGTGGATACTGACCCTGATGACCAACAGCAAGACCAGGATCCGGCATGGGGAGACCCTAATGACCCAGGAGACCCACAAAATGCTCCTGACGCTCATCTTTATAATGTAAAACCATCTCCCACCGAA
Source organism: Triturus cristatus (assembly GCF_964204655.1). Taxonomy (NCBI): domain Eukaryota; kingdom Metazoa; phylum Chordata; class Amphibia; order Caudata; family Salamandridae; genus Triturus; species Triturus cristatus. Next base: position 789,999,535 of record NC_140584.1, on the reverse strand, counting down.
GATACTGCTGCTTTTAACGCCCTCATTGAAAGAGCGGCTGCCAATCACGGAGTGGAACTTCATTCTGACTCTGTGGAGGAGGATTTCTTGGTGGACACGTTCTCCACATCAGAAAGAACAGTCAAGACTCTACCAATGTTAAAAGGGGTTATTAAACATGCTAAGGACATCTTTCAGGAGACAACCAGAGCACGGGTATTGAACCCGAGAATAGAGAGAAAATACAAACCAGCCCCAGGAGACCCCATGTACATTAAGGGTCAATTGCCGTTGGACTCCATGGTAGTTTCTAATGCTCGCAAGAGAGCTAACTCACAAACTACCGGGGAGGCTCCTCCTGCGGACAAGGAGTCCAAAGTGTTAGAAACATCGGGAAAGAGGATAGCAGCACAAGCAGCAAACATCTGGCGCATTGCCAACACTCAGGCACTCCTGGCCAGATACGACAGGTCACACTACGATACCCTAGAAACACTGCTAGAACACCTACCAGATGAATACAAAGATGGAGCGGAGCTCCTCATCAGGGAGGGACAACTCATTACCAATGCGTCCATCAAATGCGCACTAGATGCAGCGGACACTGCAGCAAGGGCAATCAACACTAGTGTGATGTTGCGGAGGCATGCATGGCTGAGAATATCGGGTTTCAAACCTGAAATTCAAAATAATATCTTGAATCAACCAGTCAACTCAGACTTTTTATTTGGCCCCGAGGTTGACACTACCCTAGAAAAGATTAAAAAGGACACTGAAACTGCGAAATCTATGGGGGCTTTACAATCGCAGCAGTTTCGGAGTGGCTCCTTTCGTCGCCCCGGGAATAGAGGAGCAGCTAGAGGGCAGGGGTCCCAGCAGCAGTACAATAAAGGAGGTACCCAGAGTACCTATAATAAGAACAATAGGGGTGGATATCGTGGATCCAGCACCAAAGGCAGAGGACGAGGATACAACAACACCAGGTCCTCCACCAATAACAAACAGTGACGTCGTGTCACTGCCCCCCGACCACATAACACCGGTCGGGGGGAGACTCCAACAGTTCCTGCCAGTCTGGAGATCCATCACCACAGACAGGTGGGTCAGAGAAATTGTCCAGTACGGTTATTGTCTGGAATTAACATCCAATCCACCCAACATACCTCCAAGACACCGTCCTATGTCCGCAGAGCACTTGGCATTATTGCAGCAGGAAGTACTAAGTATGCTGCAGTAAGGAGCCATAGAAATCGTGCCCGTAGACCAACAAGGGTCCGGGGTGTACTCTCTGTACTTCTTGACCCCAAAAAAGGACGGGTCTCTCAGAACTATACTGGACCTGAGACCTCTCAACCAATACATTCTGTCAGAGCATTTTCATATGCTCACCCTCCAGCAGGTTCTACCGTTACTCAGTCAGGGAGACTTCCTAGCGACACTGGATTTGAAGGATGTGTATTTCCACATACCCATACACCCATCACACAAAAAATATCTCAGGTTCACTCTTCAGGATCAACATTATCAGTTCAAAGTACTCCCTTTCGGAGTAACCACGGCGCCCAGAGTCTTTACCAAATGCCTAGCGACAGTGGCTGCACACTTAAGGAGACAGCACATTCACGTCTTCCCTTACCTGGACGACTGGCTTGTTCAGGCAAAGTCAGCCCAGCAGTGTGCCAGCCACATATCCCACACCATTCACCTTCTTCACAGCCTGGGATTCTCACTAAATTATCCAAATTCACATCTTCAACCCGCCCACGTGCGGCAGTACCTGGGCGCGACCATAGACACTCTGGCAGCCAAAGCTCAGCCAAACTTGGTGAGGATCAACAGCATGCAACTGCTGATAAAACAGTTCAAACCTCAACACTCCCTTCCAGCGCGAGTGTTCATGCAGTTGATAGGCATGATGGCCTCCTGCATCTTCATAGTCCCGCACGTGAGACTACATATGCGCCCACTTCAGGAGTGCTTGGCACGTCAATGGAATCAGACTCAAGGACAGTTGAAAGACCTAGTGTTGGTGAGCGGTCGGGCATACAACTCTCTGCATTGGTGGAATCCACAAAACCTTTGCAAGGGCCGACCGTTCCAGGAGCCTGTTCCACAAATAATACTGACAGCGGACGCGTCTCTCCAGGGATGGGGAGCTCATGTACTCAATTACACAGTGCAGGGACTATGGACAACACAGCAAAAGAAGATGCACATCAACCTTCTGGAACTGATGGCGATCTTCCTGGCAATGAAGGCATTCAAAGTACACTTGTGCAACAAAGTCGTGTTGATCCGGACGGACAACATGACTGCCATGTACTACATACAGAAGCAGGGAGGAACACACTCTCCACAGTTGTCTCATCTGGCTCAGAGCATGTGGAAGTGGGCCATTCAGAGGAACATGTTCCTCATGGCGGAACACCTCCCGGGCAAGGACAACCAGATGGCGGATCTGCTCAGCAGACACAGCCACCAAATGCAGGGCAATGCGATATGGATGAACTGGTCAGGCAGATTTGCGTACGCTTTTCCCCCAGCGCCATTAATGCCGCTAGTGGCACGCAAACTACGGCAACACTCGATAACACTCATCCTGGTTGCTCCAACGTGGGCACGCCAGCCATGGTACACCACGTTTCTAGAACTTTCCGTGGTACCGCATCAAAGACTGCGGCTAACACCCAAACTTTTAACACAGAACCATGGCGAAATTCAGCACCCAGGTCCGCAACAGCTGAACCTGGCAATCGGGCTCCTGAAGTCTTGGAGTTTGGCTACCTGAACCTGCCTCCAGAATGTATGAATATCATCAGGGAGACCAGGAGACCCACGACCAGGGCTTGCTATGCGGCTAAATGGAAAAGGTTTGTCATTTACTGTAAAAACAATGACATTAATCTACTGGATGCATCCATTCAGAACATCATCTGTTACTTGTTACACTTATACCGATGCAATCTGGCATGCAGCTCCATCCGTATACACCTAACCGCAATAGCAGCCTATCTTCAGAACAGGCAGCACCTCACTTTATTCAGAGTGCCTGCCATCAAAGCCTTCTTAGAGGGACTCAAAAGGGTGATTCCTCCAACACACCCACCAGCTCCGGTGTGGAACCTGAATGTGGTCCTCACCAGATTGATGGGTCCACCTTTTGAACCTCTACATTCATGTGAGATTCAATTCCTCACCTGGAAAGTAGCTTTCTTAGTGGCAATCACTTCGTTGAGACGAGTTAGTGAATTCCAGGCACTAACCATTCAAGAGCCATTCATACAGGTTCACGCAAATAGAGTTGTACTACGTACCAACCCCACATTCATGCCTAAAGTAATATCACAGTTCCACATGAATCAGCAGCCACATGGTCCACTATACATACATTTACTAAACACTACTGTGTAGATGTACATTCAAAACAGCAGGCAGCTGTAGGACAGGCTGTTCTCAAGACCCTTTTTCAGACTGCTGCAGCTGACACGGGCAGCCGCCGCTAATGGAGGGACTGCTATATAATCTATGCACAGATATGAATTCAGCAGCCCACATGCCTCGAACCGAATATGCTACTTACCAGTGTGCATCTGTTCTTGGCATGTAGGGCTGCTGACATTCATATCGCCCACCCTCCTCCCCGGCGCCTGTAGTGGCTGCAGCACTCAGAATTACTGTATAGCATGGTCATCACTTACTGTATCTACTCCATCACTGCCACAATAGCGAAAAACAATCTGAGGATGGAGAGGATGCCCATGCGCACTGTAGTCCAGGGGAGGAGCCACCTATCTCGTGATACTTCGAAGACTCTTCCAGGACAACAATGTGCAATCATCCGGACCCAACACTAGGCGGCGATCTATGCACAGATATGAATGTCAGCAGCCCTACATGCCAAGAACAGATGCATACTGGTAAGTAGCATATTCGATTAGTTGGCCTGTAAGCAAGAACTCAAGGTGACGAGTGACAACTGTCATTTTTCTTGAGGAATTGATCCGCAAAATTTTACTACCTATGAAAAAAGCACCATTGCCTCCCCGGCGCCTGTAGTGGCTGCAGCACTCAGAATTACTGTATAGCATGGTCATCACTTACTGTATCTACTCCATCACTGCCACAATGGCGAAAAACAATCTGAGGATGGAGAGGATGCCCATGCGCACTGTAGTCCAGGGGAGGAGCCACCTATCTCGTGATACTTCGAAGACTCTTCCAGGACAACAATGTGCAATCATCCGGACCAAACACTAGGCGGCGATCTATGCACAGATATGAATGTCAGCAGCCCTACATGCCAAGAACAGATGCATACTGGTAAGTAGCATATTCGATTAGTTGGCCTGTAAGCAAGAACTCAAGGTGACTAGTGACAACTGTCATTTTTCTTGAGGAATTGATCCGCAAAATGTTACTACCTATGAAAAAAGCACCATTGCCTACCCTTCAGTTGCAGCACCCAACTAATCATTGCTCTGGGCACTATTTAGATGTTATGAACCACAGAAAGGACCGTTCCTAGTTGTATATAAGAGATGCCCAAACTAGTGGGGGCAAATCACAAAAATTGACGGACTGGCATCACACACCACCAGGTGTCATACTTCATCATCTGCCAGTCCTCGCCCTCTAAAAACCGCGTTTGATAGAGGGCAGGCATGCACCTGGAGACAGGGATGCACTTCTAAACTAAGTGGGGGCCCAAACAAAAAAAGGAGTGAGTGAATTTAAAAACCATCATAGTATACCTGAACGATTTTTTGTTCTATGGGGTTACTACGTGGGATTAAAATATATAAGTGCGGTGAGTGGGGACCTTATCATCCCGTCGCCGCTGTGAATTAGTGATTGTTAAGAGGGGGTCAACATGTTTCTGCCTGTATTGTCCACTTGGGTACGTGGCATTTGTCAGGACCTTAGATATTGGGCTCCAATCTTACCACTGGGGGCGTAGGTCTATAGCCAGCTGCCACCTGTTTAGAGAAACCTGTAAGAGAGAGAGGGGGTGAGACAATCCTATAATACTCAAAATGGTTGTCATTCGGTAGAACTTGATGTGTTAGTCACGCTCCATACTTACTGCTCTCTCCTAAAGTGAAAAAGGTGAAAAAATGTATGTGAGTGTCAGGCATCTGTATTCACTCTGACATTCATGTGAATAAAATGGAAGTCTTACCCTATTGGAAAAACCTATTTGCCCCATGGGAGGGGTAGGGGGGAAGTCCCTGTAGCCACATTCTGGTGGGAGACGGTAAAAGATGAAGACAAAAGGGTTAAAAACCAGACAGGTTAAGAATGGTATATCAAGGATACTTAGTTAATTAGCAGAAAAAACCGCCAGGGCGTGCTTGATCAACTATAGTATCAACCTGTTGGAAGAAGACATCAAAACACAGACTTACAGTTCAAGGTGTACTCCCCGCTAGAAAACCTAGCGCTGCATGCGTCCAGCCTCCTCCCCGGTGACAGTAAGTGTTGTGCGTAGCAAGCTTTTATACTATTCGGGTGTGGGAATAGTTGCATGCCTGGGGTAGGGCGGATCATGGGGAAGGACCGGCTTTGGTCCAATGAAAACGTTTGCTTTGTGTGGCTAATCAGTCCGCCTACCATAGTCTATGGAGAAACAAGGGAGCGATTAAAAATGTAGACGCGCTTTAACAGAAATGTGGGAAACATGAGCCCTGCTCATGACTGTTATTTCATGTCAAGAGCTGTTTATTAAGCATTTGCACAAAAGAAAGAAGGCAAACCCAGATTATATACAGTCAGGGTGAGGGTGTGGTTAAACCCACAGTTAATGTACAAGTCGGTTTTTTACAGCTACCGCATGATTGCGGATCAAGATGGTTTTAGGGAGTAAGGAAAGCTGCGCCTGGCTCTGTTCACGTGTATTACTGTATCTATTGTTTTTGTTTCTTTTGTCATTTTTTTGAGAATGTTAGATTGTATGTTTTGGTGAGCGCGAAATAAGTTACTTCATTTGTAGCCATGGGATGTCATCGTTCAATACGTTTTTCCATGTCTCAAGGCGAAACACACAGCGCTGTTCTCTAACATGTAGGACATGTGAGAGGCATTGTTTATGTTGGGCAGAGTAGTTGTCAGGTCCGTCCTGAATGAGACAATTTTGTTGACGGATAAACAACATTTTGTTGCAGTTGACAGATGGCTATGGCTGGTATCATTCGGAGAATGGCACAGTGAGAAGCATCACAGGAGTGGCAGTGAATTCCTGAGTCATATAGTGGAGACAGAGGATGGTATCAGCAACAGAGGTTCACACTCCCAATTGCAACCTGCATAGGGAGAAGGAACACTGAGGAAATCAGAATGCCTCAATGTATTGGCATACACTCAGTCGTATTGGATTTGACCGTCATGGCCATGCCTAATCAATATGAGTTTCTAACCAGGAATGTAAGAGGCACGCCAAACTCAGGAAAGCTTCATTGAGTTCTGGCATATTTTAGGAAGAGAAGTGCCCTCTTTGTTTTTCTTCAAAAATGTATTTAACTAGGTTGGAGTGGGATAAATTAAAGAGAGGCTGTAGGGCGTCAGTTACGTTTTACATTTTGCTACTCATATGCCTTTGAGGTGCTCATCTGGATAAAACCTTTAATACCTTTGAAACGTTAGAGGTAAATCTAGTCCGAGAGGAATGCTTTGTGATGTTGGTACACCCATGTCGTCGGTATGTAGGTATGCATCAAATGACCTTCCTTTTGACCTCTGTGACACCGTAATGTGAAGAAAATTATAATGGGGAACCCCAGTGTTTTGTAGGGCAGCCACTTCATTTGCCTGGCTGATGTCTCTGTGGATGGATCGTTTCTCCCTTTGCCTGTTTCTGAAAATGCAAAAGTGATGTTGGAAATTAATTAATGGTTGCCAAATGAGGACTGTGGAATGTGGAAATGTACTAGACTTCCTTGGAGTTTTCTTTTTACTCGATAGTTCATATAACACATATTATAATTGATACATTTTTGGTCCAATTGAATATTTATGCTGAACGGTTTCATATCCTAATCCCCTTTTAAAGACTGTGCCTTAGGAAACCCTCTCACAGCTGCTGGCAGAAACATTGAAAGAAGCATCCTTTAAAGTTTAAGTTTGAATTTTTCTTGAAGGAAAATGACCAGTCAACTGGGGCTTACAGTATAGAATGGAAGACATTTAAAGTGGTGTTAAGGGTAGCCTAAATTAAGGCAGTTAAAGGCGTGAGAGAGAAGTTGCTAAAATGCCTGATTTAGCTTGAGGGAAAACATGAACTTGAGAGTGCCCTTCCTAACAGACATAAGGAACCGCGCATGGAGGCAAGATAAAGTCATTTCGGTTGAATAGAACATTTGAGAACCCTTGATTACTAGTCATACAGTGCTAGAAGGAACTATGCTTGAGAGAGATAAGGCTGTCAGGCTTCTGACAAATTTACTATGTAGTCCTTTACACTCAAGCAGCTACACCTCACCCCCACCAAATAGCTGAATATGTAGAGATGGAGGGGTCCAAAACCTCTTTAAGCACCAGTCAAATCAGCTTGATCTCCCTTCTACAATTAAAGATTCAAGAAATCTGTATTGCTTTGTCTGATTATACAAAACAAATAGGGTCAGAACTGTGGCTGTATTTGAGAATTATGAGACATTATCACATGACCGTAGAAACAGGATCCCAGACAATATGTTCTCCCTCAAACAACATGATGAAATATTGTTCCTCAGTAGAGGGGTTAGCTTACTAGCCCTGTGTGTAATCTAGCAGAAATGAAAAACTGATTGTTTAATGAGAGGTAAAGGAAGGGTAGCCTGACGAAGGTGGAAAACATATTTTCAGATTAAAGATGCTTTCCAACAAGATGGTGGCGATAGACTCTTAGAATTTTATTACACATGTGGCACATTACTCAGTCATAGATTACTAGCTTCATATGATGCCGCAAAGATGACTGAAACACTGTCATCGAGGGGCCCTACCCCGTCCGTAAATATGTTCTCACCCTAAGTCTAATGCACGGTATGCTTGCCATGGACTCCAGATTCCCCCCATTTTTTAATACACCTCCTACTGTGGTATATTGTTTCTTCCGCACTCTGGCGCCAGACCGGATCCTTTTCTCAGTCAGCCACCACCGGTAAGTGCCTCGATGCCCAGTTTCATGCAATATTCCTTTTGGATACCCCCGTGGCCAGCGCCCACCACTTTCTAGAATATCTGGACCAATCCTCCTCACCCTGTATCAACAACAGCAACCCCTTTGCCTCAGCGGAACCTCTACTGAGAGCACCCGTGACAGGATCGCGGTCACTGCTTCCCAGTATTTGCGGGTCCAGTGTCCCAAAGGGTATGAAAAAAGGAACCCCCTGCCCACACCTCCTCAGGCATAGAGGGTCTTTTGCCCTTCCCATTTTCTGTATTACAATACGAGAGCAAAATGTTCTGTGAAGAATCTTCAGCTGCACTAGTCTAAAGCGTGCACGTATCGCTATCTCTCTGGGACCCTGGAGAGCTTCCGTCCATTCCTCAGCTGTGATGTCACTTAAGTCGTCCGTCCACTTTGCTCTCAGGGGTCCCAGTGGGTCAGGTGTATTATTTATCAATTTTTATGTATATGATTGATACCCCCAGTTTTGGGATAGGGTCCAACAGTACATGATCTTCCAGGGGTGAGGAGTTGGGGAGACTGCACCCCTCCTGTATGTGCACCCTAAGTGCATGGTCCAGCCTGTAGTAATTAAATGTCTGAGACACCGCCAGGTCAAAATCTCGACTTGGGGACTCTCGGGAGCTAAAGGCTCCACATGTCTCCCAAGTGCTCAGTTAAGTTCGAGACTTATGACAATCTGTCACTCAACCAAAGCAGGGTCCTGTCTGTCAATATACCACAGCTTAAGACATGGGCCTCGGCTTACGTCCAGGACTGGACCACTGTGGCCATATGAACGGGAAGAGTCCCTCTCGCCTTCCCACTGTACAGGATGGTCTCGTAATTCTGTCTTGGCATTGCACTTTTGTCGACGCTATATGCAGGTTCACCCCAGTCCGCAAACTCCCATTCGTTAATCACAAGCAGCTGTGAGGCCCAGTAATATAGTTTAATATTTGGGACCGCCATACCTGTCATACATGCCTTGCTGGAGCTTCTTCAGGGCAATCCACTGAGCGCTTCCACCCCCAAGCAAAGTACGGAGCTCCTGATCAACTTGTTTAAAGAAAATCGGGGGAACGGGGTAAGGCATGATCTGCAGCACATGCAAGAGTCTTGGGTGGGACATTATCTTATATAGGGCGGCTCTACCCATCAGGGTAAACAGGAGGTTCTGCCAATGTGCCACATCCAACCTGAGTCGGTCTAATTGGGAACCAGATTGCGTTTTAAAAACAACTGCTGATCTCTGGTCACAAAATACCTAGATATTTGAAGCCCACCAGTTCTATTGGGGCCGCATACTATGATGGCAGTCTAGGGGGAGGACCAGACAGGGGGAGGACCAGCGATTTGGCCCAGGTAATTCTGTAGGTGGAGTAGCTACCGAACAACTCGAAGATATGTAGGATGCGAGCTATTGAGTAGTCGGCCTCGACACATATTATATTATATCATCGGCATATAGGGAAATACGCTCTTCCCAACCGTCACTTGAGGGGATTCCTCATATCATCGGGTCGGTCCTGATCCAGGCCGCATTTGGTTCTAGCACCAGGGAGAAGATAATAGGGGACAGTGGGCATCCCTGTCTGGTACCACCACCAAGCGAGAAAGGCACTGATAGCACTCCATTCACCCTTACTCTAGCCAACGGGTCTCTGTATAGGAGCTTTACCTAGCCCCAGAAATTTGGCCCAAAGCCCGATCTGGTTAGGACAGCAAATAAGTATGGCCATTCAATGCTGTCGAATGCCATAGAGGCATACAATGCTATCAGTGCTGTCTGTTCCATTATTGGTTGGGCCATCATGTGTACCACTCTATGTAGCCTCAAGTTATGGCGGGTGCTTCTACCTGGCATAAACCCAGACTGGTCAATGTGAATAAGTGAGGATAGAGCCGGTGTCAGTCTTATCGCCAGTACTTTTGCCTCCATATTTAGTAATGATATGGGCCTGTATAAATTGTATTACTCCAGTATTGGAACTTTCATAGATTCCCATAGCTTCTATCATTCCCTGTCGTCGGAATGGGAGTCTCGGTAAACAAAATAACATAGCAGTAGGTACAAAAGAAAAAAAAAAAGCCTGCTAAGGGAGTCTCCTTTGAGCTCTGCTCACTTCAACTCTAGTTGACTACTTTTTCAGCATTCTTTCTTCAGAATTGTTTGGTATTTCATCCGGAAATGTCTGACAAGGAGAAGAAAGCCCTTTTCAAGGCTTGTTCCACCTGTGGCAAGAAGAGGCTGTATGTGGAGGACAGGCATAAGGACTGCATTTATTGCCTGTACCCTGATCACGGACTGCAAGATCTGCCGCACCTTCTCTACGAAGACCCTCCGGGACCATGAGGGTTGCCTCCTCACTTGGCTCCAGAAGCTGAAGTCGAGGAAGGAAACTCTGTCAAGTGACAGTGAGGACTCATCATCTGGCACCTCATCTCGAAGGTCAGTGAAAAGTGGTAGGGCTTCCCCTTCACCATCCTCAGAACGTCCTGTTAAGGCCTCAAAAAAGACCCCCCGTGAGTCTGAGAGCCAGAGTCCTAGCAAATCTCCTCACCATGGTGCAAAGGAGAGGAAAGGACTATCTGCAGCTGCAGCAGTGGTAGAGTCTGCTAGAGCTTTTAAAAAGCCCTCTTCTCTAACATCTGAGAAGTCAGAGAAAGATTCCAGATCGTCGACGACGCTGCAGAAGACTCCGTCGATGAAGACTTCAAAATCCCAGGTGAAAAAAGTTGCACCGACGATGTCTGTGTTGACGGAAGCGTCGACGACGGTTACGGCGACAACGAGAGTGTCGACGAGGGTGTCGATGACGGTAGCGGCGACGACGGTGTTGTCAACGAGGGCAACTACGACGACGGCAGGAGTGTCGACGGCAGGAGTGTCGACGGCAGTGTCGACGACGCCCATCTCCTCGTCGACGGTGGATCTTTCGTCGACGACCTCGTCGACGATGGTTTCTCTTACAACCACATCGCCGACGGTACCGTCGACTACATCTTCGTCGACTGAGAGGATCACTATTTCCTTAAAGAGGATAACGCCTGATATGACGTCTCCAAGGAGGGTTACCCCTTTGGCTCCCACACTGTTGCTCGAGGAAGAAGAGGACTCTGGCAGAGATGATCAGGATTCTTTTGGCTATGCCCATAGCCCCTCACAATTATTGGTAAAATGCCAAGACACTGATTCTGAGGGCGAATACACTCATGAGTGCTCATACCAGCAATCCTATCGTCGTCAGGAAAGTGCAGGCTAGGAGATGGTTTCAGTCCCTTCTTCCCACCTGGCAGATCTCCAGGGCATGTTGCAGGATTATAGGAAGAGGTTTTCTCAAGCTACTCCTCCTCCATCTTCGACTTTTTCTGCAGTACATGCTGTGCCTACACCATCAGCTTCTGCAGTGTTTTCTCCGGGAGAACCATCCCAGATGGTTTCACAGCCACAGGTACCCAGCCCAGGTATACCTCCAGTGGTCCAAGATGTTCAAGATTCCTCGGACGATGATCAGGACGATGGCAACAGGTCTAACCAGTGTGTAGAGTGGGAGGATTATGTGATCCCAGATCCAGCTTCACCTACTCTGGATCCAGTGGATTCTCCCCCGGCAGACATTTGGGGATTTCACAAACTGATGGAAAGGGCCTCCAGTAGATTCAAACTTCCTATGCCTTCAGTTCAAACGAAATGCTTCCTTTATGATTTTAAGGAGCCCTACAGGAAAGTGGTCCATTCCATTCCCATTGTCAGCCATTTGAAGGCAATGAAAAACCCGGCTACTGTCATTCCAGTTTCGCCACGCCTGGAGAAGAAGTACAAGGCTCCTGAGGATAGTCCAGCGTCCTTGATAGGTCAACCAAAGCCGGATTCGGTAATATCGCAGGCAGCGCAAAGAAAGTCACGCAATCCTTCTGCACCCCTGACAACTTCTCCCGATAAAGAAGGCAGGCGCCTTGATAATGTGGGGAAAAGGTTTTCCTCTATGGCAAGTCTTTTGGTACGGGCAGCGAATGCGTTGGCGATCCTTGGTAGATACGATCGCCAAATGTGGTGCGATCTCTCACCATATTTGGACCAGCTCCCACAGGAGTCCAAAGGGGAGGCCAAGAAGATTCTACAGGAGGGAGAGGCTACATCTGCGGAAGTGATCGACTGCGCCATGGATATTGTCACGACAGCTTTCCGTTCACTGGCAGGCGCAGCTGTTCTTCATCGCCAAGGTTGGCTCCGGGCGACATGGTTCCGGACGGAAGGTCCAGAACAAAATTCTGGACCTTCCGTTTGATGGTGAGGCATTATTTGGCAAACATATCAACGATGCCCTCCAGGACATTAAAAAGGATACGGAGACGGCAAGATCTCTAGGAACTCTTCAGTATCGGAAGGTTCCTTTCCGTGGGGCCTGGGGGAAGAGTACCACATCCTACAGAGGTTCGTACCAACAACAACGATACTCTTCTTATGGTTCAACGTCTCAGTCTTATCAACCAACATACCAACAAAGACAAGGCCAGACCTCTTCTTTCTCTAGGTCCAACACTAGAGCAAAACAAAATCGCCAGGGACGTGACACCTCCAAGAGGCAGTAGCGACGTTCTGGCTCTGCCTGCTGTACCCACCTCCCCGTCAACATTTGTGGGAGGCAGGGTGTCTCAATACCTCCACAACTGGAAACGGATAACATCAGACCGTTGGGTGCTCAACATCATTCAAAATGGCCATACGCTGGAGTTTCTTCATATGCCACCTTCCAAGCCCCCTGTCGCTATGCCTTCAAAACATATGCGTCTCTTACGGCTCGAAGTTCATCAGGTTTTTCCTGGTCAAGAAGACGCTGGAGAAAAGGTGCCCCATTTTAGATCTCAGGGAGCTAAACACCTATCTCATCAGTCAATCCTTTTGGATGGTCTCTCTCCAGGATATCTTGCGTCTTCTCAACCCGGGAGATTTCATGGCCACTCTCGATCTCGAAGAAGCGTATTTTCACATACCCATTCATCCAGCCCACGGGAGGTTTCTACGATTCACAGTAGCCAAGAGCCACTTCCAATTCAATGTTTTACCCTTTGGACTTCGCTCTGCCCCGAGCATCTTTACCAAGGTGCTGGCACCGGTGGCAGCTTTCCTCAGGAAACAGCATTTTCAAATCTTCCCTTACCTGGACGACTGGTTGCTGAAGGCTCCGTCCAGGCAGACAGCGGAGTAGACAGTTGAGGCATGTACGACTCTGTTCAGCAATCTGGGTCTGACTCTCAACAGGGAGAAGTAGTCTCTCTGTCCGTCCAAGAAAGCGCGATTGCTAGGGGCTATCTTGGACACGTCTCTCAACAAGGCTTCTCCATCCTTCGAAAGACAAGAGAAACTGAGGTCCTTGGCTCATGTGTTGAGAAAAAGAAAGTGTCTTTCAGTACGCTGTTACAAATCCCTTCTAGGAGTGATCTCTTCATGCATCCCTCTGATACCCCACTACAGGTTGCGGATGCGATCTCTTCAGGAGCAACTAGACCTGCAATGGCAGCAAGTACACGGCTCCTTCGACGACAAGGTGGTGATTACTGCGGCAATGAAAAAAGCAGCCTTATGGTGGACAAAGGAAGAGAATTTATCCCAAGGTCTATCTTTCGTAAGCAATCCGGCTCCTCAAGTTGTAACAACAGATGCCTCGCTGGAAGGCTGGGGTGGGGTGCTTCAAGACTTGCATGTAAGCGGGCATTGGTTGCCCCGGCACCGCCTTCTTCACATTAACCTTCTGGAGCTCAGAGCGATTCGTCTGGCACTGCAAGCTTTTCTTCCACGATTGCAGGGTTCAACGGTTCTCGTCCGCACGGACAACACCACAGCCATGCACTACATAAACAAGGAAGGGGGTAACAGATCTCTTCCTTTGTCGCAGGAGGCCCAGAAAATTTGGGAGTGGGCGATCCTACACGGAATATCGCTCAAGGCAGAACACCTACCAGGAGTGCTAAACGAAAAGTCGGACAGGCTCAGCAGGCTTTCGTCAGTCAGCCACGAATGGGAACTAAACCAGATGGTCTCGGAGGATATTTTCCACCGGTGGGGCAAACCCTCAATAGATCTCTTTGCTACCCCGGTGAACAGAAAATGCTAGTTTTATGCAAGCAAACTACACCATTGCGGATCGCTGGGGAATGCGCTTTCGATAGCTTGGTCAGGAGCATTTGTATACGCCTTTCCCCCGATTTCGTTAATACTGAGAAGACTCAGGAAGATCAAAACGGAGCAATGCAAGATTATCCTAATAGCTCCAGCTTGGCCGAGGCAGTTTTGGTTCACGGAGCTTCACCTCCTTTCTCTAGCCCCTCCACGTCCTCTATGGGCGATCCCGGATCTTCTCACGATGTCCCAGGGCCAGATTTGGCATCCGGATCCTCGTTCCTTACACCTGTCAGCATGGCTTCTGAGCAGCGAGAATTCCTAGATCTACATCTCTTGGAAGAGATAAGAGATGTTCTCTCTCAGGCTTGAGCTCCTTCCACTAACAAGACTTACCGTTTAAAATGGAAACAATTTTGCATCTGGTGCCAACAGAAAGGTGTGGACCCTTTCTTGTCTCAACCTCACCAGGTTCTTCCCATTTTGCTATGTGTTCTTTATGTGATTGCACTGTTGATTGATGTTTTACTTAAAAAAAAAAAAAAAAAAGAGAATAGAATAGAAGAAGAGATGTCACTAAGGGAGCAAAATGTGCTTCTGACTAGTACCTACTCTGATACAAGCTATGGGAATCTATGAAAGTTCCAATACTGGAGTAAGAAAACAAGTTACTTACCTGTAACTTTGGTTCTCCAGTATTGGTAACTTTCATAGATTCCCATGCGTCCACCCACCTCCCCTGGGAAAGCTCAGCCCTCAGCAGGTTTTGGTTATACTGTTACACAATGGCCACGAAAATCTGAGGCTCTGAGGTCCTCTCAGGAGGGTTCCTCGGGGTGAGGGTAATTTGATTGGCTGTTGCTTTATTTTGGTCTCTTTTGCAAAAAGAGGTGGATATGCCACAAAAGGGAATGAGGCCTATGCCTTTTTCTTTCTCTTTTGTACCTACTGCTATGTTATTTTGTTTACCGAGACTCCCATTCTGACGACGGGGAATGATACAAGCTATGGGAATCTATGAAAGTTACCAATACTGGAGAACCAAAGTTACAGGTAAGTAACTTGTTTTCTTCCTCAGGTGGATTGCCTGGTTTGGTAACCACCACTATTGTGGCTGTACGTTGGTCGACTGGCAGCTACCCAGACTCTCTTGCTCCTTCGAACATGTCCAGCATTGGACGGGCTGTGCTCTTCATCATGCTCTTAAAAAGTTCAACCGGCAGACCATTCGGTCCCACTGCTGTCCCTGACTGCAAAGCATAGAGAGCACCCAAGATCTCCTCCACTGTTAGGTCTGCCTCCATAGCATCTGCCGCTTCATTATGAAGCGTGCAGAGGGTAAAGTCCTTTAAGAATTCATCACAGTCTATTCTTGTTCTAGTGCTGGTCGGTGTGTAGAGAGTAGTGTAGTAGGCTGCAAACTCAGAAGCTACAGCAGTGTTTGTGGTTTGTAGGGTCCCAGCTCTATCTTTAACCCCCGCCACCCAAGTCCTATCTCTTCTTTCAAGCCAGGCCAGGAGCTTGGATGCCTTGACCCCAACATAATAAAGGTGGCGCTGAGTCGCAAGGGTATAGGATTTCGCTGCATTCTCGGCTAGTGCTCTTAGTTCCTGCTGGGGAAGGCAAAGCCTGTGTCGTACCTCCATGTCTCCACTCCTCACCACCACTTCTTCTAGGCACAGAATGTCCCTCTCAATATCTTTGCACTCCCATGCGGCCTCTCTTTTTCCCCCCTACCAGGGCCTGTGCTCGCCCCTTATCACAGTCTTAAATGCTTCCCATATTGGGATTGGGAGTGATACCAAATCCTAATTCTCCTCAAAGTAATGCTGTACTGCTGTGCATTAGTTATCTCTTAATTCTTTGTCTCAGAGCTGTCCGGGGTCTAATCTCGGAAAAGCCTGCTAGTCGATATATGGACCACCATGGTAACACCTACTGGTGAGTGGTCCGATATCCCTCTGGCATAGTGTGTGGCATTTATGAAGGAGCCCACTTGACCCTGGAGGGCAAGCAGATAATCAAGACGTGACATGGAACTGTGAGGGGCCGAGAAAAAGTGTATTGGGTGCAACTAGGATTATGAAATCTCCACAGGTCCACCATGCCCATTGCCGACACAAATGTTTGCAGTGCCCCTTCCGTCGGGCGATTGTGCCCCCCCCCCCCCCCTCCATCAGTCATGAGCTGGGAACATCACTGCGTTAATGTCTCCCCCAAGAAGCAGAGTGCTGATCGGGAATTGTAACAGTAGCGCTCCTAATTTAGGGAGGCACTCGGCATGTAGCCTAGGTGGGATATACACTGAGCAAAGAGTCCAAGTAAACCACACCTGTTACAGCCATATAAAATCCCTGTGTGTCGCAATATGTCTTGGAGATCACGTGTGGTACTGACACCTTGACCAGTATCCCTACTCCTCGTGCACCCGTGGAGTAGCCTGCATGTGTAAGGAGCTTTTACCCAACACTATATAGTGGTTGCCCCTCAGGTGCGTCTCTTGGAGCATCACCAAATCTAGGGAGTGGCAATTAATATGTTGCAGGACCAGGGTGCGCTTAATCTTATTGCCCAGCCCATCACATTCCAATCCAAATACAAAGGTGGTTGAGTTTACTTCTCTGTGGGCACACTTTCTGGGCCATGGACTTCAAACTGACCATTCGATATTAGAGACCTCCCTGCT
Source organism: Triturus cristatus (assembly GCF_964204655.1). Taxonomy (NCBI): domain Eukaryota; kingdom Metazoa; phylum Chordata; class Amphibia; order Caudata; family Salamandridae; genus Triturus; species Triturus cristatus. The sequence goes on along the minus strand of NC_140584.1, from coordinate 789,982,600 downwards.
GCCGCCATCTCAAGCCTTTGGTTTAGATGAGCGTAATATAGAATGTTATAACAATATCAAACTTCCCCAAAGAACCCCCATCCCTGCTTCCCTGCATAGTGAGCCAGCAAATCCCCCCCCCCACCTGCAGAGCAACTGCCCAAACTTGTACATACAATTGTGAGGGGGGAAAATTGCCTCCACCGCCAATTTAACCACATTAAGCTTTAACATTCTATGTTCACCCCTATCCATCAGAACTTCATCGTTGCACCTATTCTCACACAGGCGCAGAATTCCCACCTATCCCCAAGTCCAGTAGGACGGGTCGGGCCTGTCCCGGTCAGGCAAACCCAGACACTCTTTGCTATTCTCCTTCAGTTGAGCCTCCTCCCACCCCGGGTCAAGCCCCAACTCCAAACCAGTAGCCAGCACAGTCACTGCTAGACTGGATCGTCCTTGCGGGTCTCCGGGTTCTGCACATCGGTCTTCTTTCCTGCTGCAGCATCCTTCTGTTTCTAACGTTTGCCTTCAACTTTACTCCTGCCCTCCATCCAGCCCCAAGCATCCTTTTGGAGGCAGGAAAAGATGTGACTTCCCTTCCGTAAGTACTTTCAACTTGGCGGGGTAGAGCATCATATACCTTATGCCTTTCTCCCGGAGGGCCCCTTTAATAGAGTCAAATGTTCTGCTTTGATGCTGCACTTGAAGGGTGAAGTCCCGAAAAAACCTAACCGTTGCATTCTCGTATTTGACATCACCAAGGGATCTGGATGCCTGCAAGATGGCATCCGGGTCCCCAATGCTCGATACGCTCTCTCAACGGAGAAGAAAGTAGATTGTCTTTTTGGGCGCAGCATTTTAAGTATCCGGTCCGCCAGAAAGAGGTCTGCGGACTGTCCTTCAGCCCTCTCAGCGACTCCCACCACACAGATTTTGTTCCGACGTGCCCTCCCTGCCTAATCTTCCAGCCTCGCCATGACCTCTCCTTGTTGCTTGGTCAGCTTAAGAACTTGATCCTCTAATCTTTTTGTTTTAGATTTCAGGGCGCCTATATTTACCTCCGCCTGGGATACTTTCTCTGTCATTCCCCGAAAATTCTCGCATGGGAGGTTTACTTCCTCTGTAACTGCGTCTAGCTTGGGCTCCAGCATACTTTTTAGATCTCTAATAGCTTTCATTATGTCCCTCAGGGTAGGGTCTTGTGCTGGGGACGTTTCCCCTGGGGGCCTCGGCTGTTCGGCGGTCTCCAACTTCTCTTCCGCAGGACCCAAAGAGACGGTGTATTTGTCAATCTGGTTAGATTGGCCAGGGTGAGGACCCTTTGTACGCACCATGGCTCGCTGGAGGAGTGGACCGAATATGGGGAATGTTGTGTGTGGCCCGCCAAATTCTGCTCTTGACTTATGCTGGAGGCCTCACTGCATTTCCCTAGGCCTCGTCTTGTCCCTCTCCACCAGAGCAGGACAAGTTAGCCCCGGAGACTAGAGTCTGTCTGAGCAAGGGTTTCAGGGGGGACCCTGAGGGTTCCTCTGCACTCCGCCGGCCACCCAGGGAGGAGGGGGAAATCAAACCCAGTGCCTCCAGCCAATGCGCGCCTATCCCATCCGGGTTCGGCCCCCCATTAGCGGTGGGCCCACGCTGGTGTCTCTCAAGCAGAGCCGGACTTGGAGGGCATACACATTTCCATTTGGCTTCCTCGTCTCAGAAGGCTCCAGTGCACAAGGGTCAGGTGCGGGCAGCCGTCCTCCAGCCCAAGCGGGGGGGAGCAATGCAGGCAGTGTAAATGCCCCCCCCTCGCTTTGATCGTATTTGTCCAGAGCTGGAGGTTAAAATGTATGCAGCATGGAGCCTCCCACGGGGCTGGGTCGAGCCCCGCCAAAATGAAATCTCTTTTCCCCCCGCTTCGTAAGGGACCCACAGCCAGTTTCTCTGTCACCGATGTCCCCTCTGTCACAGCTTCAAAGGACGGGCCTAGCCGGGGATTCAACGCTCCATTTGCTCCTCACCTGCTTGCCGAACTGACTGGCTCCACCCAGATCCAGGGGGCCTTCAGGTCTAGTGGTCGCCGCTCCCCCAGAGACTCACCGCATAGGATTCGCAGCAGTGGGGCTCTGCAAGCCGGCCCTCTGTATTCCTCAAGACACCGGGTAGACTGCCATCCGCAGGTTGCGCCGGTCACAGGACTTCCGCCTCACCGCCAGGCCCAGGAGTCGGAGGCGAACACCGCCATCTTGCTCTCCACTCTCACCTGCTCCGAGTTTTGCAGGCTCACAGACAAGTTCCCCTAGAGCAGCGGGCCCAAAATATTGACTCGCAGGGGGACCGCTGTATCGTCCGGGAGCAGAGGGACTACGATAAAGTCTGATTTTGATGGATTTACAGGGGCTTTAAGTGCGGTGGTTAGAGGAGCCTACTCAGTGTGCGGCCATTCCTCTCGGCTGCAAGCCACGCCCCTGAGCTGCTGCATTTTGGTCCCCCTGTAACTTACTGATCAGGTAATCAGGCAGGCCCAACTACAGTGCATTGCCATAATCAAGCCTAGAAGTTATCAAAGCCTGTACATCAGTTTCCTAGCAGAAGGAGACAGAAAATGAAAGACCTCCCTAAGCACAAGTAGCAGACCAAAACAGGTCCCTGCTACTGCATTAACATGTGACATGGACTGCCACGGCTGGTCTGAACTTATTCTAAAAAAAAGTAGCTCAGTTTTGCATTACACTTAAGCTGGTGGTGAGATAGTTATTGAAAGACTTCTGTCAAACAGGTTCTGACTTTTTCGCCAGGAATCACTTCATCCCTATCCCAGGCAAAAAGTAACTGGGTGTCTTCTACCTACAAAATTATTTTTGCTCCTAGAGTCTCTGCCAAAAATGCAAGAGGAGTGAGATATATATTGAAAAATGTTGAGGCTCAAAGCTGAACCTGTGGCACTCCCACCTGCTGATCACAAGACCCAGACACAAAAGGTGAACACCCGACCTCTTGACCTCTACCTTCCAGGAAAGAAGCCAGTCGTTCCCACGCCTACCTCCTGATTTCAAAGATATGGTGATGGGCCAGGAGTGTGGAGTGGGGTATCGTGTCGAGGGCTGCTGACCGATCCAGCCGTAGAATCCCAGCATTCCTGTGGCCCTGTCTATAATAATCGCTCTTCCCAAAGTAGGGAGGTTTTGAATGGAGAGGGTGGTCATAGAGACCATATTTGCTACTTAACATTCATTGCTTACAAGATCTTGGGGAAGATGATTGCAGGTTGGTTGTTGTGATGCAACCAACATTGATTCTACCAGGTCAAATTGAATTTGCTTTAGGTCTAAATACTTCATCCTGTCTTAGGTGACTGTTCCATCTAATACTCTTGACTCTTGACAGTGCAAGATGATCTTCTATTTCTCAGTGTTTTTCTTCGAAATCGATAAAGCTTTTTACTCATTGGGATGGGATTATTTAAAAGCTGTAGTAAAAAACGATGAGTTTACATTACGTAGGATTTTGTCTCCTGTTGCCTGTTTGTGGATCTGGCAGTGCTGCTGGCAAATGTTAGAGCTACTATGAGCTGTACGTGGATGGAGGTCCCTATGATTTCCAAAATGGTGTTAAGTTATGCCTCATTTGGCAACAGCTGAATAGGCATTTTTGATGTCTTCTGCCTCATTAAAAATCGATATTGTTGCTGTATGGGGAAAAAAACGTTATTGGATTTTAATGAAAGCTCAAACAATAGGACCCCTTGAAAGATGTGTATGTTTACATGACATTAGAGATGTATGGAAGATATGCCACAGCAGCTAATGCTTTATTGCAGTTGAAAAGATGACTAGTCTCTAGTCAAAATGTTGTTACGGTTGACCTGTTGGAAGAGTAAATCAATGAAGCTTATATTATCTAGCACTGAGTTGTTGTCTATATTAAATACAAGTGTAAAGGTGTCACTGAGTGTTGCAACGCACACAGGCTATTGTAGCTTGAACCGATGGTAACCTGTGGATTGAGTTGGAAAACTCTAACTATTTTTTATATATGCCCTGTTAGTTATGAACAAGATGTGAGGAGGCAGACTCCAGATTAAATCTTTTAGATGGCGAGGTCGACAGAGATCCAGAGTAGGGACTGATTCGATAGTGACGGTCACTTCTGTCGAAGGGTGGTTAAAAAGAAAGCATTAGTATATAGTGATGTTCACTTCTGCAAGGGGTGGTAAATAGGAAGTTTAGATATATCCAAAGAGTGCATCTGGGCAATCCTCACTGGCCAATACATTAAATATAGATTGCAGAGAGGTTCTTTTAATACTCTAAATTGTAAGAAAAAGGAGCAACCATGAATTAGAGGTATACTAAGGTGAGACAATTGTATTGTAATTAGAATTTTATTGAGTTTACTACCCCTGACGAGGCTTGAAGCATTTTATGGTGAATAGCACGCTACTATATCCCAAAGTTAGCGGTTAATCCAATTATAAATTATTGTAGATTTGTTGGTTATTGGGTTAGCCTTGTGCGCTAAGAAAACTCCATTATTTTCTCAATATTTAAGTGATGATGTATTACATTAAAAGGAGTTAGACTCAACTATTAGAGTGAATCCGTGTAAGTGGAAAAGCCGGGCAATGGAATAGGGTGAAGCAGATTCAATAATGTAAAATAACAATGAGCGGTTTAACAGAATGAAACATTGTGATTTATGGTACATAAGTGGATAAGTTAAATAGGTTTTGGTGTTGCCGAAACAATTATTCCAAAGGTAAGTTTATGCTTTGTAAGGAGGAATCTGGTTATTTTACTGACATTTAGTAGAGAGTAAGGCGGCAGGCATGTGCAAAGTTAGGATTAACTCTGAGGAACAGAGGCATGCTGTAGATGGTGGTTTTGGAGAGTATCATTCTAATCAGAAGGTAAAAGAGAGAATAACCCCTAGATATGAATCACATTATTTTTCATGCAGGATATTTGGAATGTTGCAACCAAAGGAAAGCCGTAGTTCATCATATTAGAATTGTGAGGTGGGAGACGGTACGGATTGAGGTATTGCTCTGCTCTACATTCTGGAATAATGATGTTCCCTTAAACATATGGGGTCCTGTTGAATAAATCGTTGATACTCATACCAGGAATCTACATTGTTCTTATATGATGAACTACGACTTTCCTTTGGTTGCAATGCCCCGAAAGACAAACGTATGCCCTGACGAAGTCCACATGTAGTGGACGAAGAGCGTTGGCTGATTCTGCATCATTTTCTATGAAACAAGAAAAATAAAGATTATCTTGGACATCATATACAAAGAATGGACTAATTGAATGTGGAATTTTGCCCGGGCTGTGCACTTCACATTTATCTGTTGAACACATTAGAGATTGGTCTGTAGTTGCTGGGGTCTTGTGGTTCCAAGTTATTTTCCTTTAGTGTCTGGTTATTTGCCGATGTTGATTGAAGAATCTTAATGAAAATGGGTGGAGTACTGGCGTCCGAATAGCAGTCGTTTGGGTTGCTAGCTTTCAGTAGGTCTTCTTATTCTGGGGTTGTGATTTCTTGGAATGCTGATGTTGGCAAAGGATGAGTGTCTTCTGTGATTCTTGTTTGCTGTATGGTTTAGTATGAATTGTTTCTCTTGGTTATTGGGTACGAATCCAGTGTGTCTGCTTTGTTTTTAGATAGTGTGTTACTAGTTTATTTCAGAAGTCTTGTAAAAGTGGGGTGGAGGTTTGACAGCACTCTGTATTGCTGAATTGAGGTAGGTTTTTATAGAGTTCCTTGGCTGGGTATTTGGCATTTTTGATCCTGCTTGAGTAGTGGATTGTTTGACCTTCTTGATGTATTGCTTGTTCTTTCTGTTGTGTCTGCATAGACATTTAGTCTTGTGAGTACTTGCACTTGAGTTGATCTTATTTGTCTCTTTGCAGCTGTTTTTTGATCCCCAGATTCGTTCTTTAAAATACTGACATCAGCAGTGGAAACCTTTTATAATAAAGCTTAAGTTCCGTTCTATCTTGTGTTCTAAGGTCATTGTCGAAATGTTTACGCCCCATACATCCAAGCGTTTTACAAGCCTTGTGATATTTTCCTATACTCTTAAAATAAACGCTGATTGTTTTAAGTAGCTTAATACATACATCTGCTAGGTTTACCAAAGATAGCGGTCTGTTGTAATCAGAAGTAGTAGTGTACTATTTTCTTTTCCCATAAATCCTACAGCGGCTCAGTCTTCTGTGTTATGGAACAGTCATCACATTTATTAGCAATTTGTCCACACGGGGGCAGTGTAAGCTCACATTAAGACTTGCCGATGCTGCATGTAAATTGACCTCATGGGACATTGGCTGCGACTGTCTTTATGACTAGCCTGCCTATTTTTCTATCAGTGTATCGGTATGCAATTTTTCCGGATTGTTTCATTCTGTGTCTGGCATATTACTTTTATTTCTCTCATGTTTTTAATTCCCCTTTTCCTATCCCACTTCTTCCTCCTTTCTCTGTTCTGTTCACCTCTTCCCTATCTTGCTGCCTTCGTATGGCTTCCAACGTTTTCTCCTCTCAAAACCCATTTGCTGTATCTCTTCCCATACTTTTACTCTTCTGCCCCATCTTTCATTATTCTTTAAGATTACCGATATTACAGTCCTTTATTTTCTTTCTTTTTTCTCTTCCATTATCCATACTCCTCTCCTACTCTTTCAATAACACAGTCCTCCCACCTACCTATTTGATACTATTATTCCATTTTATTATTTTGCTCTACCTCATCCCCTGTTATTAGCATGTCACTCAATTAATTTGTCCTCTCCTCTGCTTCATTCTTCTATCTTGCTCCTCTTCTGAGTTTTTTCTAGCGCAAACTTGACCCGAAGGTATCGGAGTGCTTTACATGAGCACCAGTCGGACACATTCATTTGTTAGGCACGGGGAGGTTAAATAATTTGCCCAGATTCGCAGTATGTTAAGCATCCCTGCCGAGACCCGAAGCCGGTTCTCCAGCTTCAAGGTTGACTGCTCTGACGGTTAGGCCACATCACCATCCACCTCTAGACAGATGCAGTCCATCCTTAGTCCCCTCTTACCTTCACTCCTTCCACATTACGTAGCAGTGAATGTGTACTAGACCTGACAGTCTTAGGGTGGTCTTCCCCCAGTTTTTTGTCTGCCTACTGCCATTTTTCTCACATCATTTTTGCTGGCTTTAGTACTATGTGCACTTTACCACTGCTAACAAGTGCTAAAGTGCTTGTGCACTCTCCCCTAAACATGGTAATATTGGCTCACCACCAATTGGAATATTTAACTCACTCATAAGTTTCTAGTAAAGTGCACTATATGTGCTCAAGGCCTGTAAATTATGCTACTAGTTGACCTGCAACACTCATTGTGCCACCCGCTTAAGTAGCCCTCTAACCATGGCTCAGGCCTGCCATTGCAGAGCATGTATGGGCAGTTTACAATGCCACTCGACCTGGCAAGATAAACCTCCTGCCAGGCCTAAACCTTCCCTTTTTAGGTCTCGCCTAGGCAGCGCGCATGCGCTGTCTCTCCGAGACATGCAGTATACACTTCAGTGGGGAAGCTTTGTTTAAGCTCCGCCCACTCTCCGCCCATCATTTTTATTGGCTTAGGTCAGTAAATACAGCCTTGCAATTGGTTTACGGCTTGTTAGTTCCGCCTCATGACGATTATGTCGTCATTGGTAGCCTTCCAAGGCTACTGGCCCCTTTACCGGCGCACTTTTTTCTGGTGTGCAGTTTTATCACAACATCGCGCGCGCTATGACGTGCTCTCTTCCTGGTTTCCAGTTAAGCAGGACGTGCTTTGCTTACATTTGCCGGGCCGTGCCGCGCCCGCTTCCACTTTCGAAGCAGGAAGCAGCCCGGACAATGGCGATTGTGGCGGGAGGCAGGGCTGCTGGGAACTGCCCGCTTGCTGCGTTATCACTCCAGAAGCACTATAAAAGCGGCGATCCCCCGAGCAGCAGCCCTGGGCAATGCTGGCTGAGGAGATGAGAGACGGCTCCTCAGCTGCCGCATGCACTGCCAGCTCCGCGGGTCATTGTGTCTCAGCCTCCTCCCCCCGTGGAAGTGCCCACTGCAGGTACTTCCACTGTGCAAAATGTAAAATAAAAAACTTTGACAACGCCCCTATTGGCTTTGCCAGTGCTTGTTCCCCCCCAAGGTGCTGAGTCTCACCACGAGCCTAATTGAAACACAATCCCAGCTAGCACTAGTTACTTGACCACTTTGTTACTGTCTTTGTCATGCCCGTGGGGTGTTTCCTAATGGTGAACGGAGAATCACGTGACTATGTTTAAATCTCACCCTGGTTCGCTATTTCGTTGTGGGGACTGGTGACTGCGAATGGCGGACGCTACTCGTGGCCCCAAAAATGGCCTCAAGGGCAGTGGGGAACACATGGCGAAGAGGTATAGGTGCGTGTTTGTCACGCCGGCTACAGGCGAGTAAGGTTCCTCCCAGAGGCACGTCTGCCACTCAACACACGGAGCCATCGGAGAAGTTTCTGTTTGCCTGGTGGAAGCGATGCACAGTGCTGACTGAATGCATTCACTGGGAGGGAGTGGGTTGCCATCCACGCGCTTCCTTCACAGCAGATTTAACATTATCGAATGGCATGGCATCTATGAGCAGATGTGTGCGTGTGATCGCCAAGAAGGTAACTTCGCCAAGAAGTTATTGCAGTGCCAGTATCTGAATCGTTTTTTTCTGGTTGTCTGTAAATACCGCAATCAGTTTGTCTATACTATCTTTTCAAAACAGTTGTGTGGGGGAAACTCATTTCAGCGGCAGAGTTTTAAAAAAGCATTCTTCTGGAATGTTGGTAAATGTTACCAGTTTCAGTGATTAGTCACTTCGGGTCCAGATGCGAGCCCTCCATGGCGTGCCAAGAGGGTCTTGAGCCTGACAGTCAAATTGTATGATGTAGTCCGCGGGATTCCGACTTGTGTCCACTCTTTGGGTGCAGCTATTTGCCAGTGCAGTTTTAGTTGATGCCCCAGAGAGTTAACAGGAGGCCGAGGAAAGAAACCTTTTTTAAATGCAGAAGGTGTTATTATTGTAGGATGCAGAGACTAGAAGATTCCTTCGTGTGTGGGTCAGCTCAAAGCAGTGGCATTTAACGTCCCGGCAGTGATTCAAAGCACAGTGTATGTACACTGCACCATTGGCCTTTTAAGGGCGCCGAGTCTGCGAGTGGTCTGCGACATTTGGTTTTAAGGTACGGCTTGAAATCACAGCTGTCACCATACCTATAACCAACTCAAAAATAGTTTTCGGATAACTACAGAGAGGTGCTTTGGCTTTGCCCACTTTTCATTGAGTGGACAAAAGTTTTCTTCTTATGTTGACAGTGTTTATATTGTTCTCCTGCATGACAACGGGTTTTCTTTCTCCTAAAAAGGCCACCACTTGCAAAAGTAATAACGTGTTGGCTGCTCCTGCAGTCCCATTGGTGCAACAGACTTTTGCCTCACCCAATGCATTAAATGGGCAGGCACTGTCCTGTACAGAGTACCTGCACTTCTGAGAACTGCTGTAATCCATCTAATGGGAGAGTCCCGCCACTTCTCAGAAGTAACAGCTACTCTAGTCTAAATGGAAAATTAGTAGTGCAGGTATTCTGGGCCATATTATCAAGGAACGGCGATAATGGGCTTGATAATAAGCCCTTCTGAATTCCCATAGAAGCCCAGGTTCTGGTGTGAACCTGGGCTTCTATGGGAATTCACAAGGGCTTATTATCAAGCCCATTATTGCCGCTTTAGCGAAAGTTTCCTGCTGCTAAAGCGGCGATAATGTTATCGCCGTTCCTTGATAATATGGCCCTCTGTTATTTAAAGCACTGACCTCACCTATAATGCCGCCTTGTTAAAACACGATGGAGCTATGTTACAGTTGTTCACCACAAGGTGCAGCAGATTTCTATTGTGCGAACACTACCTGAAGGTATTGGAGTGCTTTACATAAGCTCCGGTTACGTTGCACAAGGGCACATTCAGGCACGGGATGCATATAAGATCCTAATGGCGAGACCGATTGGCATTGCCAATGCTTGTTATACATGTCAACCCCAAGGTAGGCCTTGCATAACCCACAGGGCAGGGTGCAATGTATTTAAAAGGCAGGGCATGTGCTTTTAAGTTTTACATGTCTTGGTAGTGAAAAACTCTCAAATTCGTTTTTCACTATTGTAATGCCTATCTCTCAGGTAGGATAACATTAGAATTACCTTATTACATCTTTTAAGTGTAATTCCCAATTGTGGAGAGATAGACGTTTTAAGCTTGTGTCACCTGACTCATAATTTAAAATCTCAACTTGGGGTGAAGTCGAATTTTAAATTACGGTTTGGCAAATGCCACTTAGAAAGTTGGCATTTACTTTCTTTAGACATTTGGAGCCTGCTGCTTGTCTCTGTTCAGTCTAAGTGGGTGACAGCAGGGCTTTGTGAATTCCCTCTAGACAGCCATACTCAAAAGGAGCTTAGGCGTGTCTTGATGGGCCATACTGTGAGATGGGAGTGAGGAGCTGGGCACAGCCTCACACTTGCATCTGAATAGGTTGTGTCCTGTCGACACACAAAGGGCTGCATATCCTCCCTGTAGTGAGTCTGTAGCCAAGGCAGGAAATGAGGACCTTGTGCACTACAAAACCTTCTTTGCAGTCCCAGCCACTATAAAGGCACAACTGGGTATAAGTACTGGACCTCTGACACCATAACTTCAGTACACCTCTGGACCTGCGACAACTCTGCCAGGAAGAACTTCTGTGCTGCTGGAAGGACTGACAATCTGCTGGACTGCTGCTTTGCTGGTCTCTTACGTTGCTGTGCTTTTGCCTTGCTGAGCTGCTTGCTGTTCTCCTGCCTGTGTGACAAGAACTGGACCTGCATCATTTGAACCAGAGTGAATCCAGGGGTGTGCTGGCTTGCTTCCTGATTGAAGTATCAGGGATACAAAAGATTTCCAACTATCTGCATCTGGACTCTGCAAGCTGTGAGTCTGCCCACCCAAGTGGCGCTACCCTAGTCCTGGCCTAAGGCTTAAGGTGCTTTTTCAAGCCAACCCACGCATGCTCATCAGAACTGGCGCATCTTTGCCTTTGCATGGGTCGGAACTGGCGCATCCTCGCCTAAGCATGGAACGGAGCTGACGATTCGCACTCCGAACCAGCGCATCGCCTTTGGTATCACCACATCCTCTTCTGCAGGAGCAGAAGCAGCACATAGCATTCTGAACCATGCATTGCACTTAGAACTGACGCATCACCGCCATTACGTGGAGAATCTAGATACATCTCGCCCACTTCGTGGCTCGACACCAGTGCACTGCTTCGGCTGCACCTTGCATCATCTTCGATGACGACGCAATCCCTTATCGATGTAGTACTGTTGTTCAGTGGACCTAAATGGGTCCCTGTATCAAGCCTGCGCTCCATTGCGGTTGGCCTGAACTTTTGACTCTGCTACGGTCGGGAGTGACATTTAATCACTTGTTGCTTCTAAGCGCTCTATCACAGTTTATTCTTTGAAAAGTAATATATCAACTTCAACTGGTTGGATTTTTGTTGTTCTGCCTGACTGTTCTATGCCAAGCTACCAGAGGGTGAGCACAGGATAATTTAGGATGTGTTGTGACTTACCCTGACTAGGAGTGTAGTTCCTGCTTGGACACGGTGCATACCTCTGCCAACCAGAAACCCAATTTCTAACAATGTGCTACAGGGTAACAGTTAGTGCAGATAGTGATGAGGTGAGTGCGCATTCCTGGGCCATGGCAGCCAGCGCCACCTGCACCTCGATTTTATATGCTTGTGCAAATATAGACTTTATTAGCAGGCACTTGAATGTTAATCAGACACCCTTTGCTACTAGTTCGCAAGTCTTGCTTTTTTAGGGTCTAATTGCATTTTAGCCACACTTATATTTATGAGTTATAATTTCCTTAGGAGGCTGGGAGGTCTTTATTACATTGTAATTTCCACTAATGGTGGCTTTTGACCAGTGCGGTTTCAAGTTCTGTTTTCACCTGCAAGCTTTTTCTTATTGAAAACGCATCCAGGAAACTGATATGTTGTGATTAGTTTTTTGTTGCATGTGCAGACTAAGGTGAAAAGGTCCCCCAGGAGGAAATGCACTTCAAGGGAATGCGGTTGCGGAGACTTGACAGTCACTGAGGGCATCCCGATTTCCCTAAAAAACTGCTCAAGCTTTGAAATCCTAAATACATCATCATGCATTGGTAGAGTTGCATATAATTTTCATGATTGTGATTCTCGATGTGTCTTTTGGCGTAGTAATAATCTAATTCCATGCACACCTGTCCTTTCCATAAATAAGTTAGCACTTAGTACGTGTTTTAGAGCTTCTCTCCTGACCTGTTGTTCCAATATATAACATACTTAGAGTTGGCTTTGGATCATTCCTTTGCTCATGATTAGATGACTTTGTTGTCTGTCTTAGCTATCTTTATTCAATTGCTTTCCTCCCAATTCATGTGCTTGTCCAGTCCAGGACAATATTGGGATCTCAGTGTTATGGCTGGTTGGCTTGTGTTCTTCCACCGCTGACGTTTCTTGTATGCAGAGATCTCCCTTTTTAGGTCTCGCCTACGCAGCGCACATGCGCTGCATAGGAGGAGACCTTTAGCCATCGGGTCCCCTTTTCACCCAAAACGTGCACGCGTTCCATTGCCTTCAATGGCAACGCATGCACGTGTGGAGATTCCCTTGCGGGAGCGAGCGGCAGCGCCTTATGGTATTAATTATCGCGCCTTGCCGCTCGCTCCCGCAAGGAAATTGTGCAGGCCCCCTCCTGTCCCCCTGCTGCTGCGCGAGGCGCGCGCAGGCTTTTGTTTAAAACGCGCTAACGAGGAGAATCGCCTTGTGATGTTTGCTGCCTACCACCCGTAGCCCGTCAGGCTGTTTTTTTTACTGACACATGCGCACAGCGCATATGCCCTCAAATGAAACGTTGTTGGCTAAGCCAGGGATTACCTTGATCTAGCCCTGGACTGCCATTGTTCAGGGACTCCGTGCACCTCCCCTAGATGACGCAGGTCACCCGTCAATTAGATTGCAGCCACGGGCGCTTTAAGCCTTCATCCCGATACTGCCTGGGGCTTGCAATCAATTGAAGACTCCTCCTCACAGTTCCCTATGTTGGGGGCGTGCCAGTAAGCATGTGACCAGGCGCCATCAGCTTTGTGACTCTGTGAGGTCGGATCACATTTAGTAAGCATACTCTGTACATTCTTCGGGGTGCTTGCACCGAGTCAGTTTTAATCAGCACCCTCCTTCACTTTCCCTTGCCGGCTCTCAGACAGTCGGAGGACAGAAGACATGACCCGGACATCGGTGAGAGCTGGTCTGTCCTGCAGATGAAGACTGCCTGTGTATCTTCCCTCAAACCCAATCATAAGCAAGTCGGGCTCCCAGTGGGCCTTTTAGAGCATTTTCTTTTCCTTTGTTGCTGTACATATGTTGACAGGTGTGATCTCCTTCATTTGCTTTCACAAAAGTGGCACATGTTACCATTTTGAAAGAGCTCAGCAGTGACGCCAAGGATTGGATGTGACTGTAGTGTGACCACTTCTATAATGCACTGACAGGCACTCTGCTCCATAGATCTCAATAATGCCCTTTCACAAACACCCCGACAACCTAAACTCACCCAGATAGACATTTTGAGGCAGGAACTGTTGAACATATTTAATGTAGTAAAATATGGGTCATTCTTTAATCATTTTAAAAATATCGAGACCACATTTTCAGAAATGATTTATAAATCTAGCTTTCCACAAAATTCTTTATTGAAATTAGCTTGAATATACCCCTTTGCTTTATTTTTTTTTAAATGTCAGCTGCCTTTTCTTGCTTTGCTGCCCACTACTTAAAACTTATTCACAACTTTTACGCCCCTCTGCTTTAAAATGTCACCAACCGACACTAGTAGTTAGTGACCCACGCCCCATAACATATCTGTCTCTTTCAGTTCTTTCTTTTCTTTTGGTACTTGACGAGGCAATCGGGAGCGGAAGCGGGGGGGATCTTCACGTCTTTTCTCAAGCACATGGGCAGCGTGCAGGTTATACCGAGGGTCACGCAGGGCTGGGTCAGGGCTCGGTTACCAGCAGGAGGGGGTCTTAGGAAGGGGCCCTGGCAGGGTTTGGAGACGCACAACTTTTAGCCACAAGCATTTCCGTTCGGAACTTGCATACTTCTGCATCTTTCGGACGACAACTCTGGACGTACTTTTTAATTGGCTGCGATAATATTTTAAGTGATGCTGCCACCCATCTTGATTTTAGTCACAGATGCGGCCGTTTTCAACAACCTGTTAGAAGATGCGCTGACCGTGCGCGGCCGTTTCATGAAAGAAGGTAAAACCTTAAATTGCGGGCACAGGATCAACAGTAACAAGCATTGGCACAGCCTATAGGTCTAAGCCTTTGGGTCCTGCTGCATAACTAAATACTTATAAGGTCCCAAAGGCGAGACCTATTGGCTATGCCAATGCTTGTTTATTTTACCGCAAGCACTCCATGGGTATGCATGTGTTTTCGTGCTCACTTCCTGTGTGTTATTCTAAAAAAAACAATTTATTTATTTAAAGAGGGTTGCCCGTGATTGTGCATGCATATCTTTGCGCAGTAGCCACCTAGGAATGGGTTTCCGTCATTTTAACAAACTCCTAAAAAGATGGCGACCAGATGCGCACATCCCCGGCGTCCATTTTTTCCTGGATTTATTCACATTTTACAAAAGCATTCATAAATGGCTGCTCTGGATGCACATGGCTGCTCAGTTGCCATCTTTGAATGGCATTTGTTGAAACATCACAAATGCATTCAAAGATGGACGCATTAAAAGCATGTACATCAGTGGCCGCCATCTTTAAATGAATTTGTAATATTTTAATAAATCCCATTTTTAAGTTGGCAGCTGTAGATACTGTGTGGGGTGGCTGTGAAACCTAAAAACAGCATTGGCTTGATTAGGTTTATGAGCTGTTGTCACAAGTACCGTATTAATTACCATTAAGTTTAATAGGCAGATCTACGATTATCATTGTATTTGCATCACAAGAAGTGGTTTATAAGTCTGAATGTGAAGAATTTCAGTATATGAATGTTACGGTCTCTCTAAAAGATTGAGGCTGAATGCACCTTTAATTTGTGTGAGGACGAAAGGTTAACAAAAACAATAAACTAAAATGTAACCTTTTCTTCCAGAGCAAAGCTTTGCAGTTGTTCGAACAGTTTACCCTTCCAAACTGTCAGCATATGTACATCACTTTGGCATCCATGGGGTTCAGTTCTCTTCCACTCTTGGACGCCTGCAGTAATAGAATCATTGGTAAGTTCCAGCTGAGTTAGTCTTTCATTAACCTTATCAAGCTTTCTCTTGCAACAGATTCAGAATTTAGTTAAATCAAATAACATGATGTATTTTGCTTTGATGGATGCAAACTCTTCTCAAAGAACTGGAAACACGGGCAGAGGAAAACGGTATTTTACCTCTTTACCAATCTGGGTTTAGGGCCAAGTGATCAACAATGGACAACATCTTAGCTGTAGGTCACCTGTCAACACAAGCGGCCAGGAGAAAGCACCCACCCTTGTTCTGCTGCTTCATTGACTACAGCACTGCCTTTGGCAGGGTGAACCGGAGCGAGTTATGGGGGAAGCTAGCTGCCTGGGAAACTCTCATCCGCTTCTCAGGCCAATTACATCACTGTATCGGGGAACATGGGTTTGGGTCAAAACAGTCCCCACCACTGTCGCAACCGTGTCCCTACCAATAATGGTCTTAAGCAGGGCTGCGTGCTGGCTCCCTTCCTTTCTAACCCTTATACCGCAGATATGGCAGCAGCTCTGGAAGGATCCGGACTAGAAACACCAAGGCTGGGAAGGCTGCACCTTTCCATCCTCCAGTACGTTGACGATAGTATCATCCTGGATCATACTGGAGTCGGCCTGCTGAGAGCCCTCAAAGCACTTCATTATTACAGCCAATCTAATATTCTTCAGGTAAACCAGGGCAAAACTAAGGTTGAAACTCCCTCAAAAAAACAACTTCTATGGCAGATGGGAGACCTCCAAATTATGACAACTTTAGCCTACAACTACCTCGGAGTATGGCTTTCTGAAAGGGCCAAACCAGCAGTCCACTTACAGCACCTTAGAACAAAGGCCACCACTGTTATCCACTTACTGAAGCACCTGAGTAACCGATTACAAAGCCCAACTGCAAAGCCCATGCTGACTGTTTTAAGAGCAAAACTTATCCCGGCCCTCAACTATGGTAATTTGCCGTTCCCCGGCGCCTTGGACACATTTCTAATAAATTCCCAGATCAAGGCATACAAGAAACTCTACTCGCCCCTTGACAAGCAAGAAGTACAAGGATGATGCTAGAGCTGGACCTCGGGTGCCCTGACCTCGTGAGTTAGGGGGATCTAATGAAGTTCTACCTCAGGGTCTTGCAGCCCCAGAGTGTTCACTCAAATATCCCTGAAAGCCATCTTCAATGCAGCAGGATTTCCCTGGCAGCTACAGCTAGCAATAGCAACCAGCACTCTGAAAATCAGGACAGATAGCCTGCATCTCCAAGAAATCTCTTACTCTGCTTGGAAAAAAGTCTTGAACAGACAGGTGCAAATAACGTCCTTTGAGCGGGACATTGGCAGTTTCTGACCTAGTACCCTAACTGAGGCGCACGATGCATCCTATACCTCTGGGAAGGCACAGTCATACTTTGAACAAGCACTCTCACCCCGGGCCCGTACAAAAATTATTTTCATGGGTCTAATTGCATTGCCAAATTCAGACTTAAATCCTGGTTGGGTTCGACAAGATGAGGTAACCTTGTGTAGGCTATGTAAGTATCGAAAAGAATCCTGGCTTCATCTGTTGTGTTGCTGTCCTAAACTGTCAGAGGAACGACACCGCCTGCTCCTCCCGCTATTTTGCTCAAAAGGGGTAAGTGCTTCTAAGGAGGCGTCGAACATGTGCTTTACTGAAAATATACCAAGCACTTTAGCGGGACTGGGGACATTTGCAAGTAGCTCTCTCTTAGGAGAGACACCAACAAATGGGAACAGACAAACGGCCAGCATCCTCCACGGTCAGGCGGCCCTGGGATATGGGGATGGCTGACCTAGAAAATATGATCTGCTGCACAAAAATACTCTGGGGTGTTGAGACCTCAGTAACCCCAGCCCTACCACTTGGAGATCCTGTTATCATGCCTATGGCACTTTACCTCTTTATTTGCAAAATCTTGGACACTGTTTTTTATCTTAATTATGTTGGGTTGGTTTAAACTTTTTTAAATTTGTTATATGAAATCTAGTTGATATTGTTTTTAATTTCTCGAAACTCCATCTTGGCGGTAGTAGTCATTGTTTTATTCCAAGCAAATAAGTATTGTACAGTTCTTAGTAATGTAATGGTTTTAATTAATCGAACATGAATGAATGAATAAAATAAGGGTGCAAACTCAGTGTAAGAATGTGTTGCTTCTGATGGCCTATTCCATGTGTGGGTCAGTTAATGTTTCATAGTGAAATTTATTTTACAAATTCCGTAAGTGCCTACACGTACATATACGAGCGCTGCTTTCATATTTTTTCTTTAAAAGAGTGCTCTTTGAATGTCTACTGTGTCTCCCCTAGTTAATCTTAAACAGTCTTAAATCTTATTCCGCTCTCAATTGGAGACCCTCCGTTTTACAATAGAGACCTGGCTCTAACTCCCCTTTCCTAGAGAATTGAAACAAAAAGCTTTTACCTAATGGCTCCAACTTTGCGTTTTCACTAACAATCTCTTGGGTAGCTGACCAAGGGTCCGGAGTTTGCTCTCAAAACACATTCACAGTGTCCATTGTCGTCCGCCATAACTTCGGTTTGTCGCGATACAAGCTGGGTTGCCGAACCTCCTGCTTCTGAACCCTTCAGCTGAGTTCTGCCCTGTTGACAGTAATACGCTTCTACACAGCCTCATAGATGGAGTGGGCCTAACTGAACGAGTAGCTATTTATTCTTTGCCTGCACTTTGTCTTTCATGTTCGGAATCTCTGAGCGCTATTAAAGATTGGAGAGGTCTTCTTCATTTAAATGCAGTTCTGCATTTGCATCTGCAGAATCTAATTGTCTATTACAGTCACTTCTTTTTGATGTCTCGGGCATAATAAAAAATACAATTCCTTCTCTTCACAAATCTAAAATCACCTGCTCATTTTGTATGCTAGCTTACCTCTGTTATCAACTTCTGAGTACCGTACCACATCTACCACCATCGTAGCTGTAGGAGAAATTGCACCACTTGCTGTTGTTAAATAAAGCTGTTTGCCAGCTAACCCCCTCCCCCCCCCCACACACACACACACATACACAAATGATGTTGTGACACCTCACCACAGACAATGCTTTGTACTGGAAGGCGGAATGGCCCCTCGCCGCCCAGCCCTACATCCCTTTGCCAAGGAGTGCCTGGAGTAGCGTGGTGCACAAGTGGGACAACATGATTCTGTAGTAGGGGATCTCTGTGTATAGTCATAATCTAGTGAATAGTCCCGCCCATGTGCGCGGACCCCGGAGCAATAAAAAATAATCTCTAAAAGGTGACAAATCATGCAGACCTGCATACACCTTTAAGAGAGAATTTAATTTAAAGACAGATAATGCAGCCTATACCCACAGGCTACACTGTCCAGTACTTCAACTAGAATTCCACCAAAATCCACAAACAGCACTGCCTGTCCAGTTTTTCTCCACATAGGAAAAAACCCTGCCTCTACCAGCAAAAGCCTCTGGAATGATAGAGAGGAAGGAGTGGACAGACAAGCCCCATAGGCTGCCATTATGTGGCTTGGAACAGGATACTGTGCCTTTAAGGAAACTTTCCAGTTTTCCAGAACTTTCCCCAGTATCCCAGAATGCCCAGCAGGTCCCATTTACTTTCAGTTCTTTTTGAAGGCGTAGCACGCCAGACCTGTAGCATTCTCCATATGAATAAATATCTCTCCACCGGGGAGGAGGGCGGGCGCTTATGACTATAACAGAGATACCCCTACTACAGAACTGGAGTTACAGAAAAGAAACTACTCCTTCTGTAGTAGGGGATCTCTGTGTATAGTCATAATCTAGTGAATAGAATGGCAAGCCCATCCCCACACAACAAAAGCGGTGGAGAACACATAAGACACAACCACTACTGTGCGAACAAATTTCGCAGCGAAGCCTGCCCAACCTGAGCATCTGCCCTGGCATCCGAGTCCAGACAGTAATGCGCAGCAAAGGTATGGACCGACTTCCAAGTGGCCGCCTTACAGATTTCCGCAATCGGAACATTACGCAGCAAAGCCGTCGTGGCAGCTTTGCCCCTGGTGGAATGAGCCTTAGGTTTACCCCCTAAGGTCTTATTAGCCTTTTGATAACACAACTGTATGCAGGACACAATCCACCGAGAGATGGACTGCTTAGAGGTCGCAAGACCAGTCCTGACTGAGCCATAATTAACAAACAATTGGTCAGACCTACGAATATCCTTGGTCTTATCCAGATAAAATTTCAACACCCTTCGGACATCCAGGGAATGGAGAGCCCTTTCCGCTGGTGAAGAGGGATTCTGAAAGAACGTAGGTAAAGTTATGGTCTGATTGACATGAAAGTCAGAGATAACCTTAGGAAGGAACTTAGGGTGAGTACGCATCACAACCTTAGCAGCATGAAACACAGTATAAGGTTCTTGACAACATAATGCCTGAAGTTCACTCACCCTGCGGGCCGATGTAATGACCACTAGGAACGCCGCCTTCCAGGATAGGTGCTGCAATGAAGCCTTGTGAATAGGTTCAAAAGGCTCTCTCATCAGTCTGGACAGCACCACATTCAAGTCCCAAGAAGGCGAGGGAAGTCTGACAGGAGGGAACACCTTCTTCAAGCCTTCCAAAAAATCCTTGACCACAGGAATCTGAAAGAAGGACGTCTGTGAAGGGCACCTCCTGTAAGCAGTCAAAGCAGCCAGATGAACCTTAATGGAATGGAAATTAAGGCCAGACTGCGCCAGATGCAAAAGGTATGGAAGGATGACATCTTCCTTACATGTTGTCGGATCAAAGTTCTTGGACTTACACCAGATACAGAACCTCTTCCACTTGTAAGCATAGGATGTCCTAGTGGAAGGTCGCTTAGACTCCTTCAGAATGTCCATACAATCGTCTGGTAGATTCAGATGACCGTATTACTACTCCTTCAAGGAGTGCCTCACAGTACCTACCCATCAGAGGCCTGTGCTCGTTACCTTTCATGCAGCTTGTCACCAGTATAAAAGGTAGAAGAGACACAACAACAAATCTCAAGGAGGACTCCAGTTCTCGTTGGTGCATATCATGGCAAGCCAGTCTCATACAAATGCCCATTAGTAATCGTGTGGCTGAGACTTTTTGGAAGGAGATTTTTGAACGAATTTCCTTGAGTCATAATCGGGAAATTAATCTAGGATGATTTTCAAATAATTGGCTTTCCTAAATTTCAGTCTTTAAATGGTCTTAGTGTGTTATGTTCTGTCGAGTCTGCCTTCTGTTTGTCATACACTTAAAATTGTTTCAATCTATTATGCCTGTACTTTACTACGTTGAACTACTATTGCTTTTCTTTGCATTCTGATTAATTGTTCACCAGTGATTGCTATCTGAGCTGGACATTTTTGCATCATTTTAATAATGTTCACAAGGAACCTTTTTAGGCCCCTCGTCACATTCTCCCCTCATTTGTAGCCAGTTGCGTTAGTAAATATATTGTGCACAACATCCAATCCAGCCACACTAAGAAAACCTCTCAAAAGTAGTGATGGACTTTTTAATGTTTGTATGAATTCGAAATGTGTGGAAAGACAACATTTATTTTAAGAGAAACGGAAGTCTTGCTGTTTTTGCATCCTAACTCATGATTCTACATCTTGCGAACTTTGAAAGTTTGATATTGGTGATACGTTTCTGTATAAAAGAGCAGAATTGTTGTGTAACGAGCAACAACTGTGTAATTACCAAAATTATAATTTTATATACAGGTAACAAACACCTCGCACATTTTGTGACGACCTGCAATCATGAATATCAAAGTGCAGTTTTTGTCCCAAAGCGAATGGCACAATGTAGGTAGGAACAAAATATAGCCCATTCGGTACCTGCATTCACCAGGTCTCAGGCCCTAGCGCTATTTAACATTTCAACCTAGAAGAATTAGAGCTCTTAAACGTTAAATAAAATATCACTAACAGAAACTATATAATGAATGAAAAGGAAAGAGAGATCCGGCGTTCGCATGAGAAATGCACTATCTGCCCAGGAAACGTCAAATGAAAAAAATGCAGGTCTGCCATTTTAACTTAAACAAAAGAGATGAGCAGTGTGAATGGAGATTGTAAAAGAGTTCCAAAGGTGAGAATTCGAGATGGAAAATACACTTCTCCAACGTTTAGCTGTCTTAGGTTTATGATTATTGAAATAATGTCCTGACTTATTTGGAGGTTACAGCTATATGCCATTCAAAGTCTGGAGTTTTTGAGCTTAGGAAGGTCAATTGTCTTGTCCGAAATTAAATCAATCATTTAGAAGAAATAGAAACCAGTGCAGTGAATTCTGACGAGATATGATCATCCACAAATGAGCTACTGCATAAAATACTGATCTGAAAAGAGCAAAAATTTGAGCAGGTAGACCCACAATAAGTGCATTTTTAATGGTTACTTCTTCACTCAAATTTCTCTTTCTAAGAATTTTTTAAGGCCTAATACTAGATCCAGGATTTTTTCGCACAGTAGCAGTTTTCTACCATTCAAAAGAGCCACAATGTCTTCCAATACAGATTTGATGGCATGCACGAGTTACGGCTTTGCGTTTCCATCAAGGTGCTGCACACAACTGTGAAATCATTTTTATACTTCAAAGACGAGAAGATACAGAGATCCCTCTGATAATGAATAATTTTTCACTTGATTATTTGTCTGGAAACAAAAGCTTTCTTTTGAAAGAGGATCATGTCTCTTCTTACGTCTTTCAGTATGCATTTTAAATACAGATATCATGCCCGATCCCCACTCTACCTATAATTGAGAGGAAGCATCCTGTAATTTGGTCTCTTCTGACATAGAAGTCAAATTCTGTATTGCCATCAAGAAGCAAGACAAGTGCCCTAAAGACTTCCAAAGAAAGGTCCATCTCGCTTCATATGCAAGGAAGTCTTCCAAGCCTATTCCTTTTTTGGTAAAACTGCAGACAAAAGTTTATTTTCTAATCTCCTCCGCTGGCCGTTCTCGGGGTATAGCTTTCCATAAGGCCATGCTTGGTGTTTTCTAGTCTAATATTTGTAAATGCTCTTTTACGCTCACTGGAGCTAACTTTGTCATTCTGCCTTCATGAAGAAGTCCACGCCGATGGTGCCATGCCTATTTCTTGAATATGTGCCGACTTCGTTGCCTTCAAAATCCGTGGTGAAACAAACTCCCTTTTCCTGGTATCATTAACTATACCATTCCACAAAAGTCGGTTTATAACCCTTCTTTGGTTCAGATTCAAAGGCACTAATATCTGGAAACATTCCAACAGAGGTGACATGAATGATTGATGTTATTTCCAAAAAGCCAATGGCTTTGATATAACTCCTGCTGTCAAGTCTAATTAATTACAGGGCCTGGCCACCTTGCTGTGCGTTCATTCCTAAAAACCTGTTCATGTAATCAATTTAGTTGCTCCAGCACACGATGCTCTCATTCATCCGCCATCTCTGCCTTCTTTATCACCAACATTTCTTTTAAGAAGACTTAAATTAAACTCACCAGCTATATACTCTGATCTACACCAGCGCTTTTTTCTATTCTCCTATGTCATTTAATTAAACGTTCTCATTCTGATGGCCCCAGCATACATAATCCCCATACTCAATAAAGGAAACCCCTGCTACACACTGTCCGATCATCAAACGACTTGCCCTCTCATCACAAGTTTTAGTTTGCCTGACTTCACTCATGAATCAATCTCTTAGCTCTTGATTTTACCTTCAGTGCTTTAAAGCAACAACACTATTTCCTTTACAAATAAAATACATCTACTGGAGACCCTTCAAATGCAAATACTTCCTGTCCTATTTGACAACTTCCTTTTTTTCTAAAATCTTACAACACCTGCTGTCTGCCCTTTGTCATGTGTCCAATTTATCATGTCCGCTCAGCTTTTATGTACTAATATTATACCTATCCGAATACTCCATGACATCAAAACACTTGGGTATCTCACACAAGTACTTCACTGGTTCTCCTTTGATTTTTTTTGATTGATCTTTATCAATCTGATGGAGCTCTTCCCTCTCCCAATCAGACCCCTTGTAGGTTGGAGTTACCCAGGGTTAGGTCTTGGGCCCTATCCTTTTCTCCACCTACAGCCCATCTCTAGTGGACATAATCTTATCCTTTGGTTTTTCCTTTTTACTGTATGCTGAGGATATGCTTCTTCCTTTTCTTCCTCTACTGCCACCCCAATCGTCAATCCAAAATTTAGGATCAAGTCACAGGTATTTGCCAATATCATTCACAAAGACACCTTAACTTCCTAAATTTCTTGCGGTCGCCAGTAGATAGTTATAGTTACAACCTAGTTTCCATAGGAAATCTCAAAATTCTATTTTGAATAACTTTGGCACCGGTTGACGAATCCTCGCGAAATTTTCAAAACTAATGGGGCGCTCCGTTCAGCTCCTACCCTGAAAGTCTCGCGGTGATTCGTCAAGCGGGCACCGAGAAAAAGGGGGGGTCCCAAAACGCGTTTTCCCCATGCATTTTTCCATAGGACCTTTAGTCGCAGCTACAGCCCGAACGGCTGAACAGAATTACGTGGAATTTGGCAGAGAGGTAGCCATAAGGTCAAGGAAGTGCCTTTTGCAGGTCTGGTGTAAATCTGTTCAGTATTTCCTGAGAAAATAGCATTTGAAAGCATATCAATATCTATACGTGCGCACCGTGCGCGTACGGTGCGCGCACCCTGCCGTGTGCGAGCGCAATTCTGATTGGTTGAAAGATGTCGATAAACATTCGAATCGGTCGAAACCAGGAAGTGTCGGCCGCCATTTTGTCTCTCGCAGTCTGAGGGGGTGAAAAACAAAGGTGGAGAACGTGAAAAGGGGGCAGAGTGGACAGTTCCTGACCCCCTAGCCTTGGTCAGGGGGTCACAGAAGGACCCCCAAGGGAGAAAAAAACAATTTATTTTTGTTTTAAATCGCGAGGTGCGCGCACCCTGCGCGCACTGCGAACCGTGGGTGCTCGGTGCGCAAAGCGCACCGAGTGCCCACAGAGCGTGCACGGTGTAAAACCTGAAGGAAAAAAAAAAACATAACTTAGCATTTAAAAAAACGTACAAATTCACTGAAAAAACCATAGGTTTCACACACGTTATAGTTACGAATTAGCATTTAAAAAACCTTGCAAATTCACTTAAAAAACCATAGGTTTCACACATGTTATAGTTACCTGGACATTTCACTCGTAAAAAACCAATTAAATTCCCCCGTTATAGTTACTGCAGGCAACTATAACTCACGCGACCGCAATCCTCTGCTGATGACGTCAGATATTACATCACTGATGACATATGTGTCTTTCTGAAAAATAAATATTTGTAATATATGTATAGCTAAAGATTAATGGAAGAAGACATGGGTAAATAAGTGTCTAAATACAGTGATGTAATATCTGATGTCATCAGCAGAGGATTGCGGTCGCGTGAGTTATAGTTGCCTGCAGTAACTATAACGGGGGAATTTCATTGCTTTTTAGGTCGAGGACCGTCCGGTCTGCCGAAGGCAGAACCGGAAGTCGGAGATTTAATGTTTCTGAGAGTGGCTCCTTAGCCCGCCTCTCTTTTTGGCTCTTCTCCATTGGCTGGCTTCCGAAACGGAGGCCAGCCATTGGAGGAGAGAGCCGTCCCTCCAAATAGGCTCCGTCTTATTCAGATTCGGGGGCGTGTTTTTTGGTGTTCTTTCCACTTTTTAGCTACGCCCTTTTTTAGGCGTGTTTTTCTCTCCTCCTGCCAATGGCAAGAGGAGAGAAAAAGAAACACGCCCCCGAATCTGAAACTGCCGCTGCGTTTCTCCGAGGCATTTCTGCTTCGCCTCGGAGAAAGGAAGTCACGTTTGAGATTGTATATCGACCCTCATGTAATTGATTATATAGCGTAGTGTTGTAATGCGGGGCATCAGTTTGGCCGTGGATGGATTTCTTATCGCTTGGATCAGTTTCCTACACACCATCATCCAGACTGCAGAGATAGGAAGCCGTGGCTTCTCACGCATCCAGCCTGAATGTGCAAACTTACCTTGCACAAACACTGCACACGAAAACAAGCAAAAGTTATACTCCCACCGGAGCCAAGTTCAGCAGCGTGTGTGCTCCTCATCACGGGATCAGAACTCTGCAACATCTCACTAACTAACTTTCACTGTCTCTTTCACTACCTCTCTCTATCTCACTACATCACAACACCACTCTGCTTACATCTCACTACCTCACAACATCCCTCTCCCTCACTACATCACTGTTTCACTACCTCACTCTTTCTCACTACATAACTCTCTCTACCTCACTACTCCACTCTATCTCACTACCTCACTATCTCACAACTTCTCTCTCTCTCAAAACATCACTACCTCACTCTCTAGCTCACAACCTCACAACTTCACTCTCTCTCACTCACTACCTCAATCACTCTCTATCTCACTACCTCACTCTTTCTATCTCACTAACTCACTTTCACTCTCTCTTTCACTACCTCTCTCTCTATCTCACTACATCACAACATCACTCTATGCTTATATATCACTACCTCACAACATCCCTCTCCCTCACTACCTCACTCTTTCACTACCTCACTCTTTCACTACCTCACTCTTTCACTACCTCACTCTTTCACTACCTCACTCTCTCACTACCTCACTCTCTATCTACCTCACTCTCTCTCACTACCTCACTCTCTATTTCAATACCTCACTCTCTCTCTCTCTATCTCACTACCTCACTCTCTCTCTGCTAATGCAATAGGTATCACATATGCAAAAAAAAGCTAATGCCAATAGAAATGACATTGCCATTTATTTAGGGAGACAAAAATAATAAAAAAATAATGAGCAATACCAATAACTCTACCTATAATATTGCCGAGACCATTGCATTGTAAATGCTTGTTTACGAGTGAAATGTCCAGGTAACTATAACATGTGTGAAACCTATGGTTTTTTAAGTGAATATATATATATATATATATATATATATATATATATATATATACACACACACACACACACACACACACACACACACACACACACACACACACACACACACATATACATACATACATATACATACATACACACACACTTCCAGGACGCTCCTTCTGATTGCTCTGGGACCCGTGGGAGTTGGCGCACACGCCGGACACTTCCTTATTCAGTAAATGTCCATTAACGTGCGCTCTCAGTACCAAAAGATTCCACAATACAGGTGATGCGGCAAAGGGGTGTTTATTTACAACGCGTTTCAACTACAAGAGTCTTGATCGCGCGAATACTTTTGCTCATACTGCTATCATGCTAAGTACTGATGGGCTGTGAAAATGAACAAAGGACAACCTGGAATTGTACCATGCAAATACGGCAGACATCTTAAAACGGTCTAGGCCTGTATTATATCTGATGTCATACACAATGAATGTCACCAATACATAACATCAAGTGTAGCAGAAATTGCGGCAAATGCCAACCATGTCACATATATATATTTATTTATTTATTTCACCCAAAACAAAGCCCCTCCTGGAAAACACGGCCCATATATATGCTGGCCGAGGTAAATATATACGTCATATACATTGAACTATTTTCAGATGCTGGCAAAGGTAAATATGAACGCGCCCTAGTTGCAAAAGCCCAGGTTATGAGCATACACAACAAGACAGTACATGGCACTGCCTTATGCCGGTCAAAAACATTGATTCATGTAGAAAATTGGAAAAAAAGTGAGAAAGTGCAACGTAAAAGAAAAACACCACCAACTCGCAATGGAATAAATGGCTGTTGGAAAATGATATGAGAAAACTTAAAGATAATATCTCTTATCTCCAAGATGTGCATGCCCGAAGTCGGTGGGCCCCTTCCTTTCCTCCTGTGAAAAAACAAACAGAATAACTATAGATTAAAATTATGTGGAACAATACAATATAAAAGCACAAATACACATGCTGAAATACAGATTTCTACTGGTAGAGGAGAAACAAAAAGAATACATACAATGCAGGTCTCTCATCGTGCAGGTGTGTACCAAGTTCCTCATCCAAGTTGTGCCCACCCTGGTACTTGGTCTTGAGTTCAAGTATTCATTTGGACTCTCGTTTGCGGAGCTCAAGTACCCTATTGCTGTTGTATGTCATGATTACCCTTGTGTCATTCATCTTGGTAGTATCAGTATCATTAGTGGTTTCTCTGAGAGTTTCGGCTCTGTTAACCATACTGGCCTTAGATATGGCCTGTTTGAGAACCCACTGTTCGGCTGTATTTCGGTGACAACATATTTTGAAGAATAAAAGAAGTTATTGGAACAAGCATCTGTGATGAATATATATATATATACATATGTGTATATATATCTATGTATCTGTCGGGGCCACTGAAATTATGTGGCAGGAGAGGGTCAAATTATGCTGCAGTAAATTATGCCGTGCTCTCCATGCCACTGGAATCAAGCTATCCTGGCTGAAGAGGGGTGAAACCCCGAAACCGGTCCTAGGATGCTTGTTTCCAGTCCAGTCCAGGGAGGACCTGGCTTGGCAGTTCGGGCTGTACTGTTCCCATGAGGCACAGGGTCAAGACTGATTTGCATATGGCTGGGTTCAAACTGGAATGGCATGGTGAGCAAAAAAACGATGGATTTACGCCCAGATCTCTGTACTGGGGTGAATGTATGACATTGTTCTGCATTCTGTCCATCAATTGTTGTTTTTGCATTTGTCACCCCGAGTGGGACGGGTATGCTCAGACGTGAGTCCCGTGCTCTCCATGCCACTGGAATCAAGCTATCCTGGCTGAAGAGGGGTGAAACCCCGAAACCGGTCCTAGGATGCTTGTTTCCAGTCCAGGGAGGACCTGGCTTGGCAGTTCGGGCTGGAATGTTCCCATGAGGCACAGGGTCAAGACTGATTTGCATATGGCTGGGTTCAAACTGGAATGGCATGGTGAGCTAAAAAACGATGGATTTAGGCCCAGATCTCTGTACTGGGGTGAATGTATGACATTGTTCTGCATTCTGTCCATCAAGTGTTGTTTTTGCAGTAAATTATGGAGCAAGAAAAGGCTAATTATGCAGTATAATGCGGCACATTATGTATAGTATTACTTCATAATTTTTAACCTTGTTAACACTCTCTGGGCATTTGTTGCACCTCATTACTACCAGTATAACACCTAAATAGAGCAATAAGCAACATAAAGGTGACCTTTCCAGCTTTGGAAAGCGCATTGCACTGCGCTGCAACACATCTTTAGTAATTTTGTAACCATTTGA
Organism: Triturus cristatus; assembly: GCF_964204655.1. Classification (NCBI taxonomy): domain Eukaryota; kingdom Metazoa; phylum Chordata; class Amphibia; order Caudata; family Salamandridae; genus Triturus; species Triturus cristatus. Next base: position 789,954,015 of record NC_140584.1, on the reverse strand, counting down.
ACTAGAAACAATTTTTTTGTTAACATCCGGAGATTATGCGACAGATGAGGTATGTGTATGTGTGTGTATATATATATATATTCCTCACAGGTGCCCCAGAACATGAAGACGCCACTCCACGGAGGATGATTTACAAAACCTTTTATTGCAAACCACGGAAAGCAGCCCAGTCCTTGCTGTCCCTTACGCGTTTCAGTGTAACAAACACCTTAATCATAGGGGGAGGGGGAACTTGGCAAGATCCGGTGAGTACTTCACATCTTTTTATCCCATAGCGCAGTCACTTTCCAGTAAGTTGCATGCTGGGTAATGAAGTCAAAATTAAACCTTCCAGTAGGGTCCGTTTTCTTGCCAAAATGTTTTTAACCTTTCCGTGGTTTGCAATAAAAGGTTTTGTAAATCATCCTCCGTGGAGTGGCGTCTTCATGTTCTGGGGCACCTGTGAGGAATATATATATATATATATATATATACATACACACATGGAGCACAGTATTTTATACACGGCGATGTGCACCGCCATGTAGGCATCTTTGGGACTGACGTCGACGCTGTCGCCAGCCATTCAGACTGTTGGGGATACGGCGATCTACCGATTCCAGCGTCATGTTCCGTGGAGCTTCATGGTTGACGAAGGGTTCGTCTTACGAATCATCTGTACAGCATAACATGGGTATCGTTAATGAATGACAGCAGGCAGTGGAGGATTTTTAAGAACATTGTGAATTGCGACGGTGCCCATATGGAGGAACAATCTGTAAACATTTATTGTCATTCAGACTGTAATTGTTTCAATTTGACTCTCGCAGCGCATAAAAGAAAAAATTCCCGACCACCAACAGGGGGTAATGCTATTGGGATACTAGCAACCAATCCCCTTCTTCCATTCAGACACGGCTGCCAATGAGAATCCATCTATCATTTTAAAAAGACATTGTCGATACACATGCTGTTGTTTGTTCTACCGCGAGCAGAGGAAGGCAAACGCCGAAATATATATATATATATATATATCCGCGCTACCAACAAAGTCCACACTTTCGGACAAAGTACAGCACTCCGGGAAGATTCCGTATGTTTGTTTATTCAGCAACAAACAATAAGACAGACGCGTTTCAGATTATCCTTCTTCAGTGTCTAGTTGCGCTAGCCGCGCGAAAGCATTTTGAAATCAAAAGCCATTGACGTCACTTCCCCCACCGGCATAGCTAATGCAATATTCAAATATTACATGGCGGCCATCTTAACAGGGTAAAGTCAATGTATCAACTTATGTGGCTAAACCCTTATCGTTATTTATCGCACGACTTTCAAGGGTAAAATCATAATCATTAAGACAACACATTTGTTACAAATCCAGCTATAAAAAGCATAAATGCAATCACGATGTAATGATCTATACTTATTCTGAATATCGCTTCACAATTGTGTGTCATGAGAGGCTACACATGTTCATAAAATTAAGCCGTGGATCGGCGAACATATTGTAGCAAAAAACTGCATATCGTCAAATTGATCTAAAAATAGATATACTGTGGTTTGAATAATTCATTAAACATTCGAAGCCGTGTATCGGCCATAGCTTATTATGCATGATTCTAAAATCCAATGGAATCTATCGAAATGCAAACTCATTGCTGTGTGAAAGAGTCATGACATGCTCAGGAAAAACAGATAATAATGACCAGAAGGGAAAAGAAATATTCTTTCATCTTATAGTCCATGAAAATCCTGAATAACAAAGAAGAAAAAGGAAAAAGGAAGAAGAAGAAGAAGAGATGATGTTTTAAAATCTCCCTGATTACCTCCCCAAATGCACAGCTAATTCCTCTCCGCTATTCAGCCCAAAAGGTGTTTTGGTGTGTAAATCAATTATGTAGCGGGATTCAAGTCTCCGCAAGCGTTGCACTCTATCCCCACCTCTTGGATTAGCGAATACACAGTCCAAACCAAAGTACTGTAACAGCTCCCTGTTACTGTTATGTTTGAGGGCAGAGGAAGAGGCAGGGGCGCATCTCGAGTGAAGCGCAGCAACAGGGGAAGACGGTGGTAGAAGAAATAAAGGATCTGACCATCATCAACCTCACGCCACGTGTATTAAGCGAAGCTGAAGAGGCAGCCTTGAAACTAGGACTATCATTCTGCCCGAGCGACCGCTTAGAATACACACAGACGCGCATAGACTTATTCAAATTTATCCAAAAAATCAAATTGCAGAAATATTTCAAATTAAAACCTTCTATAACTGAAACGAGGAGACTGAAGCAAAAACCCAGGCATAAGGTAACAGATGTCCTAACGGTCCAGGATCTGAACACAATGGAACTGCTTGAAGAATTACGAGCAGAAGAAACAATCGCAACCACACAGAGTGAAGATCTAGTCCTGAGAGTACACCGGGCGGGCATTGAACAAGAAACACCTTTAACCACCTTCAAGCCTCCCTCTATTTTCAATCCACAAATGCCATACGACGCCATTGACTCGTTTTCCGATGCAGTACTTCATGATCTTCAGAAATTCAGAACTAAGACTGCATCTTGCACACCGAAACAACAGAGGAACTTAACCCATGAACAAGAAATGATCCTTAAAAATGTGGCCATGGATGAAAATATAATCTGTAAACCTTCGGATAAAGGTGGCAACGTAGTGTTACTTACAAGAGAACAATATTGTCGAGAATCTTATCGGCAGTTGAATGACATCAGGTTCTATGAAAAAACTAACAAAGAACTGTATCAAACTAGCATTACCCAGTATCATACCTTGATTTCCAAATGGCATAATCTAGGGTTGCTTGATATCAATGAATTTCTCTTCTTACGTAACAATGATCCAGTTACACCTACGTTCTACCAATTACCGAAAATCCACAAAGACAAAGTTGATCCACCTGGGAGACCGATAGTCTCTTCAAAGGGCAGCCTGGCAGAGAATATGTCTATTTATATAGACAGTTTTCTTCATCCATTTGTCATACAACTCAAGTCATATGTCAAGGACACTAAAGACTTTATTTTTCATCTGATGGACATTCACTGGGAACCTACCTTTATACTAATTGCCATGGATATTACTAGCCTATACACCTGTATTGATCACCATCAGGGTATAATGGCAATTCAATACTTCCTTAATTAAAGGCCCCTAAAATTCGCAGAACGCAGTATCATGCTGCTTGAATTCATTGAATTCTGTCTCTACAACAATATTTTCCTATTTCAGGGTCAATTATTTAAACAAATCTCCGGAACAGCTATGGGCACCTGCTTCGCCCCCAGCTATGCGAATCTTTTCGTAGGCTGGTGGGAGGAGTAGGTGGCCCTTAGTAATGAAAGACTAAAATGGGCTGAACACATAGTCGTGTGGCACCGTTACATCGACGATCTTTTCCTAGTTTGGAGAGGATCAACTAAACAGGCGGAGGATTTCATTTCTCCCGAACTCAATGATAACAACCTCAATCTTAAGTTCACATATGAAATCAGCTCCACGGAAGTTAACTATCTAGACCTGAAGGTGCTGGTGAGGGATGGCAACATTGGAACCGAATTATATCGGAAACCAACTGCCGGTAATTCAATCCTACATGGCAGCAGTAATCACCCCCCCCAAGCTGATAAACAGTATACCCTATGGGGAACTTCTCCGGCTGAAACGAAACTGTTCTAGAGAGGCTGATTTTGTGTCTGCTGCCCTAAATTGCATGGCAAGATTCCAAACTAGAGGCTATAGTCAGGAAGTTCTAAATTCAGCATTTTTGAAAGTCAATAATATCCAGAGAAAAGATCTGTTAATCCGGACTGACATCCAGACTAACAGTAAAAAAATAACAAATTTGGAAGGTAGCAAACTTCGAATGATAACAACCTTCTCAGATGACGCTAATACTTTGAGGAGAATAATGAAAAGGAATTGGCACATTTTGCAAACTGATTCCGTAGTGGGTAAAGATATCCCAGTAGTGCCATTGATTACTTTCCGCAAATCACGGTCTTTGAGGGATAAATTGGTTCAGAGCTACCTACCACCTGTAAGTCAATCTAAAGGTGTTCTGAAAGATATGAATGGTTTTTTCCCATGTGGGAAATGTAAAGCTTGCATTAACAGTAAAAGAACCCTGAGCTACACTATCGATGGGATAAAAAGACCTAAACTCATAGATAAATTCATCACATGCACCACCACACATGTAGTTTACTGCCTTTTGTGTCCTTGTGGACTAAAGTACATTGGCAGCACTATCCACAGTGTGAAAATGCGCATCTTGGAACATCAGCGTGCAATTATGAATAACGATAGTAATTACCCAGTAGCCAGACATTTCGCCCTCAAACATAACAGTAACAAGGAGCTGTTACAGTACTTTGGTTTGGACTGTGTATTCGCTAATCCAAGAGGTGGGGATAGAGTGCAAGGCTTGCGGAGACTTGAATCCCGCTACATAATTGATTTACACACCAAAACACCTTTTGGGCTGAATAGCGGAGAGGAATTAGCTGTGCATTTGGGGAGGTAATCAGGGAGATTTTAAAACATCATCTCTTCTTCTTCTTCTTCCTTTTTCCTTTTTCTTCTTTGTTATTCAGGATTTTCATGGACTATAAGATGAAAGAATATTTCTTTTCCCTTCTGGTCATTATTATCTGTTTTTCCTGAGCATGTCATGACTCTTTCACACAGCAATGAGTTTGCATTTCGATAGATTCCATTGGATTTTAGAATCATGCATAATAAGCTATGGCCGATACACGGCTTCGAATGTTTAATGAATTATTCAAACCACAGTATATCTATTTTTAGATCAATTTGACGATATGCAGTTTTTTGCTACAATATGTTCGCCGATCCACGGCTTAATTTTATGAACATGTGTAGCCTCTCATGACACACAATTGTGAAGCGATATTCAGAATATGTATAGATCATTACATCGTGATTGCATTTATGCTTTTTATAGCTGGATTTGTAACAAATGATTATGATTTTACCCTTGAAAGTCGTGCGATAAATAACGATAAGGGTTTATCCACATGAGTTGATACATTGACTTTACCCTGTTAAGATGGCCGCCATGTAATATTTGAATATTGCATTAGCTATGCCGGTGGGGGAAGTGACGTCAATGGCTTTTGATTTCAAAATGCTTTCGCGCGGCTAGCGCAACTAGACACTGAAGAAGGATAATCTGAAACGCGTCTGTCTAATTGTTTGTTGCTGAATAAACAAACATACGGAATATTCCCGGAGTGCTGTACTTTGTCCGAAAGTGTGGACTTTGTTGGTAGCGCTGATTTTGAACGCGGGGCACCTCCGCGTTACAGCACCCGCCTACGAGTGCCTTGGCTTTTGGTGCAACTTGGTAGATATATATATATATATATATATATATATATATATATATATATATATATATATATATATATGTCAAACAAATGCCCAAGGCGGATTTCAGAGGCACACACAGCTTGCCTGCCATCCGGCGTATTTTCACTCCATCTGCTCCCAATCCCGGAAATAATGTGGGCCAACGCGTTTCAAAGCTTGGCGCTTCTTCTTCGGGGCCAGAAATCACAAGCGGCACATAACTCGTTGCATGAGTATGAATATATATATATATATATATATATTTATATTTTCTGGGGAAAATCGAGCAATGCGGTACACCGTAAGGCATGTGAGGGTCTGGCCACCATTTGCACCGCTGAAGATTTATCAATGGAAGAAGAAGAGAACCACCGAGAAACAAACTCACCATACTATAATCTTACCAATCACATGCATGCATGATGGACAAATGAGTGACAGGGTGAACAACTTTCTGATCCATTGAGCTCACAGCAGTACATGGCCTTACCAAGTTGAAGCTAAAAAAATCTGAATAAGCACAACTGATCGCTAAGCAAAAGGCCTCTGCATTGCCATTTTAAGCCAGTGATCTTGAGTTGAACATTGCCATGAGTGAGAGAGACTTGTAGCACTGTTCTGATTTGAAGACACAGATCAATTAAGATCAGGTCGGTTAAAGGCAGTGCTGTGATATGCACATTTTAGGTCTTCTGTGAGAGGCTTCTCTGCTAATGCTAGTTTGTAGTCCTATAACCATGTATTTCTGTGCAGGTTTTCTTTGCTAATTACATTCTTATCTTAACTCTTGCTGGAAGCTTATCACCTCTTTTTTTTGTTATCTTGTAGGAAATATTCAGGGGATCCCATTTTGGCGGTTTGTACACATCTTGCAATCCTGTAAGGACCTTCAATATGAAAATGTTGATCTGTTTTATGCAGTAGGAGACTACGTAGCTGGAACTATGTACATGTGGCAGATTAAGCAGGTGAGATATGAGCATCTGAATTCCCAGCACGCATACACCCTGCTAGTGATGGATGAGGTAGACATGTCACACACAGGGCATGGTGTCTGTTTTTTTGAGGGTATGTAGCTAGGACTATGTCCTACACTGGCTATATCATAAATTGTTAAAATGATGTTCCACTTTCAGGGCTTTAAATAAAACAGGTTGAAATTGATTTTGCTAAATTAAACAAATTGTCACCTTTAGGTCAAACAATTTGAATCCATGTAACAAATAGGAGATAAAATTTCCAAGCAGTTACTCCTGCAGGAAGTTTTGTTTAGCCAACAATGTTGCAGTATTTCTGCACAAATACAGAACTATGCACAGGATTATAGGCCTTGGTGTATAGGGACTGAGTCTTCCTACCACCTTAGTACCCACAAGCCCAGGATCGACTAGTGTAGTGTTGAAGAAAGAATGTTGGGAATATAGAATGTTATGAAAGGATGACATCAGAGGAAGGGAATCTGTGAGACAGAGAAAGGCGGTGGATGTATCGGCTGGACAGCTGGGGATGTGAACAGTTTCTACTAATAAAGAAGACACTCTGTTCAAGGCAAATTTTTGAATGTCATCTTTACATTGGCGACGAGCGACGACGACCAGTATCTTTGCAAGGGGCAGATTTCACCACATCCCCACCCTTGGAATAAGATGGACACAATACGTCATTCAACAAAATAAGGTATTGAAGACTAGCAGTGTGAAGTAACCTCAGCCGATGTTCTACAAACCTCAGGCAAGTCAAGTCTATTTATTAATTCGGCTGGATTGTCATTAAATCTGATTTACAACGTTGTGGCAGTTACGGCACGAGCACCAGGCAACACAGAGAGGCTCAAGTGCTCCACGTGATCAGCAAGCGGCGCGGTTGCAGCGCGAGCAGCGTGGGAAGCGCAAGCACCTCACACGATCTTCCCACTATGGCACAACAAGACCCAAGTGGTCTCGATTGAACAAGCGACACACAAATGTTGCAAGGCTCGGCAAACTGTATGAAAATTAATAAAAATACTCACAATTAGAAGCCTTTGATCAGGAAACAATGAGGCACGAGTGGGGCCCGATTGAACTAGGGCATTGCCGGACACACTGTGAGAGACACAAAAAAGGACTTGACTCTTGGCCACAGTATACAATGAAGAGATACTGAACTGGTGCATCTAAAGGAAGAAGGAAGAGAGACATATTTAAAAGAAAGACTGGATGATTTGGGCGCATAGGATGGCTCCCAATTCTATCACAGGTGTGTCGCCTGTTCTATCTTTGAAAGTAAGAGAGCTGGGTGTGAAGGAGTGTTCTATTTGGTTGAGGGGAAGGAGTGATGTGATGGTTGATCGCGAGGAGGTAAGAAGGAGAGTGGAAGGTTCTCAGATTAAGAATATGGAGCATTACAATAGGAGTAAATGTGTGAGAGTGTCTTGGATTCAGAAGGGAGATTGGGTTGTTGTATGGAGAACTGGTTTTGTGCGCAAAGGGGACAGCAAGTATTCTAATACCTGTAAGGTGATGGATGTTAAAAAAAAAAAGTGGTAATTTTGGTTGACGGAACGACAAGAAGTATTGGGGATGTGTGCAAAGTGTGAAGTTGAATATATGTATGTTTGCACTAAAGGATTTCCTTATCTTGCTTGTGTTATGTTGATGCTTATATAATTTGGTACGTATTTATTTGTTTAAATTTCTGTCAATTCTGTGAGGGGGAAGATGTGTCAAGTCAATACAAAGTTTAGTATGTAGATTACTTACAACTATGACAATATAAAACATTTAAAAGGCATATTAGGCTGAGAAAAAAAGAGAACGATGGGTCCTTGCAATAGCTGGCACATGGTGCCCAAAGATAATATTCAAGGTATGCAAGCAGTTTTTTATTACATTTAGGGTGTTTGACTATTTAAATTCTGATATGAGAGACCTGGTTTGGATTTTTTATAAAGAAAGTAAAAATAGTTTAAAATCAACCACAAAATGGAGTAAATACATAGCAAATGTTAAAACTCAATTGCAAGGGGGTCAAACATTACAATGCCTAATGTCCAGGATACAGGAACTAGGAATTATCTATCCACACACATCTCTATGCTTTGTTGTGTGTTTTTAAGAAGGTCCTGCACAGCTATGAAAAATGTGCCTATTCTTGTCAATTCGAGGGGAACCATGGTACCAAAAGTCCAGTTCATTGCGTTGTTGCATGTTCTTATGCCATGAGTTAAAAAAAGTGGCTTTAATAGTGTTCACCGGAGATCGATCATCGTCGGACAGCTGCAAAGTATGTGTAGAAAGGTTTCAGATTTGTAGCCACAAAGTCTGCACTTGACAATCTTAGAAATCATTGGCCAGTTGGGGTTGAAGTCTTTAATGTGTAATGCCAGCATCCTTACTGCCAAAATTTGGGTCAGTCAAGCTTTCCCGATTGTGCAATTGAGATAAGATTGAGCCTGGAGGCCAACTTAGCTGTCGTTGTATGATTCTGCCAGGGCCCTTAGTGGTGAGCCCCATGCAATGCCCTCCAGGCTAAATTCAAGTCTCACCATAGGTCCCCTGATGTAATAAGGCAATTTGAACAATCTTTATAGACTTTTAAGGTGTAGTTTTTCGATAGTTTTAATGAGTTGGCATGGAAAGGCCTCACTGCCATATGTGACTGCAGATGGTAATACGGCCCTGAGTGCTTTTCTGAGTGGGGCTGAGGTGGTGCTTTCAAGGGCTGTGTGTAATTGACAGAATCTAGTTGTTATCCGTGCCGTCTTATCCTTTAGGTGGCGCCTATGTGCTGTGGCTGCGCAATTTGCAGAGAACCATGTGCCCAAGTAGTTCTAGGATTTGGCTCCTGAGATTTTTAGGGGACCCAGAGACCAGTTGGTGCTTAATTGTTTTAATAGAAGATGTGTAGTGTTGAAGAAAGAATGTTGGGAAGAGAGAATGTTATGAAGGGATGACATCAGAAGAAGGGAATCTGTGAGACGGAGACAGGCGGTGGATGTTCCGGCTGGACAGCTGGGGATGTGAACAGTTTCTACTAATAAAGAAGACACTCTTTTCAAGGCAAATTTGTAAATGTCATCTTTATAACTAGCTATAGTGTCTCACTTGCTCTCGTACTTGCTCACAGAGAAACAAATGATTAGTCACTCCAAAACACAATACTCCCAGATCTCTCAGGAATCGTGGTAACAAGACTCACCCTTTCGCTCGCGCTCTTGTATTTGTCCACAAAAAGATTTGACAGAGACATGAAACAGTTTAAAATATTTATTTTAACTAACGTGCCCTAACATGCACTATACGTGCCACAACAAGGAGGAAAATGCATAGTACAAATATAGTCCGCATAGCAGCTAGTCCATATATCATGAAGGGAGAAGTCATCTTAGAAAGACAATGGAGAAAAGACTGTAGCACCTAACCTCCCGGCCCTTGCTAAGAAGAAGTATTATTATATAATAGAAGATCTCTGGGCTTTGTCAGCAGACCCCATACCTTAGCCCATTGATGGTAGATCTACATCATAGGTGCTGTCTCGCTATTCTCCCAGGAAAGGTCCCTCTCCAAGTGTGTCACCTATTCGTGTACCCCACTAAAAACCAAAGTACATTGTCCAAACAACCGCTGCATCAGTATGTTTTGTCTAAGGGCTAAGGCCTGGCAAGAACAAAATAACAAGGGGCATTGTTGTTTGACCTTGCACATAATGTTCATTCAAAATCCTAGGAATATGGGAGAGTGAACACAGCAATGAGTTCTCATGTGGAAGTAGCCATAGAAAATATTGCAAAAAATAAAGACGTGTAGTAACGAGCGCAAAGCAGCAGGCAAGCTGCATTGTGCTCATGCTAAGTTAGTGAAAAAACGACAATGTCCCTATGGACCACGTGACCACAACTGTCATGGAATGTTTGAATATTGGGAGTCCATTTTCAGCTTGGAAGTTACAGAGACGTGCATAATTTTTTTTAATCTTAGCCCAGGATAAGTCTTCAACTTTCTCTGCTGACCAAATGTCATAAGATTGTAGGTCGGTGCAATGTATAGTATCTACAGTTTTTAAGAGAGCAGTGTGTTTTTCACCTTGACTTCGTGCTCACTTGTTCCTGTTTGTGTGTCCCCAGATCACCATCCTGTCTCTGTCTTTAGAATATGTAAACGTTAAGAATGCATACGGGTTTGCAATTGAGCCTGCCTCTTCTGTTCTTGCAATTCTATAACTTTGTATATCTTTTAAGCTGTACAACTATGGGGTTAGTCAAACGTCTATACCAATACCAAAATGAGGGTGTAATGCTTCCTCCCAGTATTTTTTATATTAACTGTACGCATTGAAACAATTTGTATAAAAAACAAAACAAATATACTAATCTTAAAAGTATTACATAGAAAGAGCTAAAAGACATTTGTGTTAGTACCTCTCTGTAAAGAATATTTAACTTTAAATTGGTAAACTTTGACACGTCATTTAAGCATTGTACAGAATCGAAGCATAAAGTATGGTAATTGACATCTTCAAACTTCCTCTTTTGTCTTAGACATTGAACAATTTAAGCATAGAGTCTTTGGCCTCCTCTTGTTCGATCTTAAGTAATCAGGAAGACAATGTACCAAGTTGCAGAGTAAAGCATTTTTGCTCTGTCAATGAAAGACTAAGAACGTTTAAGCCTGCCAAATAACTACTGCAGCTTTAGCTTGTTACCCTCTTCAATTACTGTGCTAATCACTTGCCTTGTACAGTTATTAATTTGCTTAGCATTTGCACTGTGCCACATGCAGCTCAAATAAATTGCATTTTCTAAATGTTAAGGTCTAGCTAGTGACTATAACAAATGGTGGGTTCAGTTGCAACAGTCTGAGTGAATCCAAATCACAAATGTCAACAATGTTAATAAATATTATTGCTCACCAGATTAAGGAGGTGTGGATCAGCTTTTCTATTCTCTCATTTGTGTTTGGATTGCTTCTCGCCGACCAACACCGATTTGTTCACGTGCCTCTCATTGCAAACAGGATGGATTACTGATTAATTATATCTGAAACATGATGATGGTTAGTGTTCAACATGTTCTGCTAAATCTCCGCTGAAGTTATATTCATAGAATCTCTTAGGATTTTATGAGCCCAAAAGTGTGTATGCTTCACACACTAAAATTCCCATTTGTTCTTTAAAAACAATTGTATTGCATGTTAAAAGATCTGCATGCTCATCAGTCCGAATACATTTCTGATTTTCTTATTTTAGATTGTACTGTTTCTTTCATTGTTCGAGAACCTTGGCTTTCGACATGAAGGCTTAATGGATGCTTTTGCTGAGAAGGTTATTGCAAAACCAGACTCCCTTATTCTGAAGGACTTGGTGATATCTCTCAGGGTGTATTCAATGCTCAATCACTTCCCAGGAGGCCAGAATCCACAGTAAGTCTACTCTGTGTTTAACTCTCAACAGCAGCCAGTTGTGCAAGTCACGCTTTACAGTGTTTCATAACTTGAACTCTTTCAGCAAAAATAATAATTTATATCTTTGGCTTTATTTGAGGCTCAGTTTACTAATGAAGTGAAATTTTGTATTATTTTGGTCTGGGGTTAGCAAGATACCAACAAGTAGCCACCAAATACTATGATGTGTTATAGGAGTTTATATGTTTTCACTACCTACCACTCAAAAGAGCCACAGATTGTGACCTTTAAGCCATATTCTTCCTTTGTACTTTGTACTTTCAGAGAAACTGTCTTGGAAAGAAAAATTAGGCATCATAAGACTACATTTGTGTATAGTCCACCGGTGCGCAGGCTTGCAGAACACTTTTTTTCCAAAACCTATTTCCCCTTCAATGATATTGAAATTTCAGGTTTAAAATGTAGATCAAATCCAGCTGTGGGCCTTTGAAAGACTAGATTTTCCTCATCGAATTTCTTTTACAATTGATTTCCAGATTAACAGAAACAACCATCAGTACAGTGTGTAACTTACCCTTGCAGCCTAGTTATAAATAATAATAGGCGAAATTTTAGCTACACAGGCAGTAGCCATGGAATGTTGACGAAAATAACACCCAGCAGCTAGAATCTTCCTTTTCACAGTTGCTCCAAAGCTACAGTTCTGTTTCACACTGCATGTGAGAGGATTCCAGTAAACTGCAATAGTGTCTTTCACCCTGCTTTTTATTGAAAATTGAATGCATCCTATTCTTTTTCATTTGGTGTCTTCAGTCCTGCGAAGTGTGTTTCGGAGTAAAACTGTATGTTTTCCTGATTTTTTTTTTATACAGTAAGTAGGAGTAATGGCACAGCTCTCCTAACATGGCTCCTGAAACTATCCACATTTAGAAAATGAGATGAAAAGATTGTCCACCTGATCAGTTTATTCCTCAGATGGAAAAGCGTCTACATGTAGTGAAGAAGAAAAACTTCAGTTTGATTGTCTGCCAAAAGAGGTGACGTGGCCATAATTACTGTACCTGGCAAAGGCAGGTCTTAAATTCTCGTTTATCAAGGTACATCTTTCTGTGATCACACACTACAGCAAACACCTGACTCATTGTAGCGTTGTTCCTGTTCTTGTGAATAAAGATTTCTTATTGGGTCAACTGAATGTTTTAGCCATCTTCTAAACCTTTGAAATTTAATGTAATTTTGGAGATATTAATGTCTCCTCCTTTAAAATCTATTTATAGTGTCTTTCCTGGAATGTAGCCTTACTAGTAGTACTTTTCATTTCCTCCAGGATAGCATTAAGAACATACTATCTTTCCTTTATAAAATTGTTTCACATTTCCATGGCAGTCAACCTATTACCTTGCTCATCTTTTCACCAAAATCTAAACTCGGCAATGGAGAGATTTGGGCATATGTTAGAGTCTTTGGACTATAACTTTTCAGCATGAACCCTATTGGAAAGTCTCAGCACACTTTTTGTTTATTATGGGCCTGTTAGACCTGGCACCTTGGCGTGAGTCTCCCTTCCACTTTTTGTCACTGTGCCTCATGTGTTTTGCTGGTGTTAGCTGCTCAGAGCACTGTGCCACTGCCAACTAGTGCCACAGTGCAAGTTCTCCATATTTAAAATGTATATGTTGGTTGGATCCCATGATTGGCTTATTTGGTTTACTGTCAGACCCCAGTAAAGTGCACCAGGAGTGCCCAGGGCTTGTAAATACGAATACTGCTGGTGGGCTTGCAGCACTGGTTGTGCCACCCACAGAAGCGGCCTAGTAAAATGTGTCTAAGGTCTGCCATTGCAGAACCTGCATGCAGTCTGGTACTGTCATGCTGACTGGGCAAGTGCACCCACTTGCCAGTCCCTAAACCTTCCCTTAACTTCATATTAGTCACCCCTATGGTAGATTCAAAGGCAGGGTGGATTGTAAGCATAAGGTAGGACACGCCCTGATGTGTGTGGCATGTCCTAATAGTGAATTACAGCCATTTTCGTTTTTCACTATTTTAAGGCTACCCTGTTCTCATAGGCCAGAATGGGCTGTTAGAATTGTTACATCCTATGATCCTAACAGACCCAGGGAACATGGTAGAAATTCGAGTTTAGTATGCCTGAACATCTTTTCGTAAAGTTTATTTTAATATTCTGTGTTTGCAAATACCACTTTTAGAAAGTTGGTATTTGCTTGCCTAACCATTTCAGCCCGCCTCTGCTATGATGTGTATCTGCCTGTCTGGTTGGTGTGAGTGACAGGGCTGGGGAAACCCAGAGGGGCAGCGCTAGGTAGCCTGGTGGTGAATAGAGAGATTGACATGCAGATGGGTGGGAGGAGTGCACCTGGACTCTGAATAGGGCTGTGCTCGGCCTCCACAATGCTGGCTCCACCTCCTGTGGAGTGGCTGATGTCTGTGCCCTGCACCCTGAATAGAAAGTCAGAGTCATGTCAACAAAGTGCTTAGGAACTGGTTTGGACTGGGCAAAGGCCCCTCTACCCCAGAGGAACAAAGGAATTAGGGCTATAAGTATTGGGACCCTGCTCCCAAGAAATTAGATCCTGCTTGACAAGAAGAACCTCTGCCTGAGGAGAAGGAACTGGGAAAGCTGTAAGGAGGAGTACTGTCCCTGACCAGGGGGATTGGCCTGCAGTGGTTGCCTTGCTGCTGAAGGAGAGGAGAAAGACTACAAAATACTTTATTTCAACTTGTGCTTAAAAAGATCTCCAAGGGCTTGGAATAGAGCTTGCCTCCTGCTGAAGTCTCAGGAACAACAGACTTCACCCCCAGCTCCCCAGATTTCTTTGGAAGTGCCTGCTGCTGTTGTTGGGCCTTCTGAGGGACAGCATGTCGCAAGGAGCTGGAAGCGCGACTCAAGGAGGAGAAGTGTGCCGCCGTCGGAGCATCTCGTAAAGTGTGTCGCCGCTGCAGCATCGCATCGAGCGGAAGCGTCTCGCATCATCCAAGAAGTGTCTCGCATCGAGGAAGAAGCGTGTCGCCATCGCAGCCATCATAGCTGTCGCATTGCACCGCATCAAGAAAAGCGCCTTGCATCCACGGAGAAGCGTGCCGCCGTCGGAGCTGCTGTCGTCGCATCGCGTAAAGGGGTGTCGCCGCTGCAACATCGCATCGAGCGGAAGCGTCTCGCAAACGTCGGAGAAGAGTGCCGCTGCCAAGGCCGCTGTCGTCGCATCGCGTAAAGGGTGACGCCGCTGCAGCTGATGCGTCGAGTCTTCTCGCATCAGTGAAGCGTGCTGCATCTGGAAGATCTTCACGTCTTTATTTCTTTGCACCAAAAACTTCATCGCATCAACATCGTTGCAACACTTTTGTTGCCCTGCGTGTCGCATCTAAAAGGTACATTGACTTAAAGTGTCGCATTTAAGAACTTAAGAGAACTAAGCAACCTTCTACCATCTAAAGTAACAGTATTGTGTATTTTTGTCGTTTAATGGTCTTGTGGTAACTCTATATAAAGAATCCTTATTTTTTTTATAAAACCTGTGTGGTGTCCATTTGTAGTGTTGTCACTGGGTTACTGTATGCGTTCACAAATGCTTAACCTATAACGCTCTGAGATAAGCCTTGTCTGCTCGCGCCAAGCTACCTAGAGGGTGAGCAGGGGTTATTTTAGGAGTGTACCCCCTTACCCTGACTAGAGGAAAGGTTCCCTGCTTGACACAAGTACCTACCTGTGCCAACCAGAGAACCCGGATTCTGACAGGGCCCATTTGGATCATGATGGTTATATCGAAACAATTTAACTCCAGATGACTTGCTACTTGTATTATTTTATCAGTTAACAAATAAGAAGTTAGGAGCTTATTCCATAACAGGCTGCTACAATGTTATTAAGGAATGTGCCAATAGTGGCACACTAATTTGCAATACAAAAATATAAAGAGATTATCCTAAACCTTCACTTGGAGACAATTGTTTGGATTCGATCTTCAAGGCTGATTCTCGGGTTGAGCAGTAAGCTTTGAAGAATCTATTAGTTAAGCAGTGTTTACAGATGATTGTTTTCTGTCTTGCATTTTTTATGGATATTCACTATATTTTGGGGGGATGATATTGATATGCAAGACGTTTGACTTTCTGATGGAGACTTCTAACTGCAGATTTCTCACCTTTTGAACATTCCCCAGGCATTAGACTGGATCCAGAAATATTTTACTAGTACCTCAGCAATCTAAAAGGTGGTGCCTATAAAGCTGCCCGCTACTACATGCAGGTGGCAGTTCCTTTCTTTCCGCATCTCAAGACATGGGTCTTGCTACTCTCTCGTCTCTCAGAGACTTCTTTGTCTCAGAATTTTCAATAGTGTGCAAGAGATGTCACCCTCTAAGACAACAGGTTTTAAACCCTCTAAGGACTGTTGCACAGTGGAGCCTCCTCCTCTAAGGCGGAGGAGCGTTGCCCCACTGCTTTCAGCAGTGTAAATAAGGGAAAAATAAAATGATAATAGCTCGTTGTTATTATCAATTTATTTTTTCCTGCTGTGGCAGCTTTGCCAGACGTGATGGGGCTGCTTTGCTTTCAGAGCAGGAGGAGGGGTGTTGGACACACTATAAGTGCGCATGAATGTTTGGCCGGCTGTGTCGGGGCAGTTAAACAGTCATGCTCACTCTGCATGTTATCCACCCAGCTTGGGTGGAGAAAATTCCCAGGCTCCCACTGCCTGTCTGAGTGCCGAACTATGGCACACAGACCAATGCAGCGTTGTGATTGGCTTAGGAGGTAAGTTTATTTTTACTTTTATCCACACTCAACCAATTCTCCCTCCCCCCCCCCCCCCCCCCCACCTCCCTTGATCTCTGCCAGCTGGCACTGCTGTAGAAAACAGACGTCTGTGACAGATCCCCTCCTGGTTTGCTTGTAGTGTCAGGGGGTCAAGCCATTACTTGAAAACCTGTGAAGATTGCATTTCAAACAACTTGAAGGCCATCGGGGAACACAAGGAGAAACTCTACATCACCAATCACAAGAAGATGCAGTGCCGGGACTGCTAAAAGTCCCTCTCCAAGGCATGATCCCAGGCCCACTCCAATTGCCGGAGTCAGTGGAGCTGCTCTAAAAGCTGCTCTTTGTCACTCTCCAAGGCCTCCGGTAAGCACAAAAAAATATAAAAAGCTGAGGTGGCTTACCGCTCTTTCACACCATTCCCACTCTCCTGATAAAGCACATGGGCAGCGCTAACAGTCCTGTTTCTGCTCCTGAAGTTGGCTGGCATCAGACGTGATTCTGCAGTTGGTCTCGGCACAAACTGTGTTTCCAGGGCCTTCACCCACACCACACCAGATCGAAGAGTTTCAGGCAGCTATGCTCTAGCTCTTCTGATCGCTGATGACTCCCTCTGGCATGCCTTTGCGGCCCAACTGAGCCGAGACCCCCATTCACCTGGATTTCGGCCTGCGGGTTTGCCCCTGGCACCTGCTGGACCCTCTGCACCACCTCTGTCCTTTGCCCCAATCCAGATGCCACTCCAGGTCCGAGTGTGTGAATGCTGATGCTGACTTCGCCGCCCAAAGAGGTGACCCTGTTTGTCTTCTCGACCAATGTCGCATCTGAATCCGACCAGGGTTTCCGCATTTAATTTACCACAAGGCAGGCCACATTCTTTACACTCCCTTTTTGGAGCAGATTATGACCAGGGAGGGTGGCCCAAGTCCTTGGTATTTACCTCCCTACCATGGAGGTGACAACGAACGTCCTGACTGAAGTCCTACAGCCTGACTAGACTGCTTTTGAGCCTCGCCTTATTTGTAATGAGTCCTTGACGGATACCTTCCTAGGGACTTGGGCTAAGTCTTGTACCGGCCCTCCAGTTAACCGGTAAGTTGCTAAGCGCCAACGTCCTGCTCCAGGGGACCTGGCCTTTTTGTCACAGCTCCACTCTCCAGAGAGTTTCATGGTGCACACTTCCAGTAGCCGGACCGACCCCAACATTCTTCCTACTACTACTCCCGTTAGGGAGCAAGTGAGAGTGGTGCCAGTTGGACCCTGCAATCAATTAACTCCCGCTGTTTGCTGGGACGCTATTCTCATGACTTTTGGGACTCTGTGGCGCAAGTCTTCCCAGGTGTCAGTGACCGAGGATCAATATATTTGAGAGACACCACCCATCTTACCTTCCATGAGACTAAATTCAGGGACCCCTTCCAAGATGGATACATGCACCGACAGAGCGTGGCGGAGCTGTAAAAATCTGAAGAACTGGGGAAATTCAGCTTGCAAGTCCGAGAAGGACAGCATATGTGAACTCTGCCATACATCACCATGATGTGAGATACCAATCAGATCCCATCTCCCAAACCCTTTCAAGCAGGCTACTTAACTGAACAAGGCACCCCTCCATAAGGGTGTTTGGAGCACAGCCCTATCCCTCCAGCTGTTCCACTTCGTGGCCACGCACCATGTCTTAAGAATCACTTTTGGCAAGTCCGGGAGGGAGAAGTGCACCGGCAAAGTGAGAAAGTGCCTCTTTTGACATGGTTAGCCCCTACTTTTAGCCTGATATTTGAGGTGGTTTTGATTATAGTGCACAGGGTACCTGCTTACCAGGCCCCCTGGGCCAGTGCTTCTTCCCTAAAACTACTCCACAATTGGCCTTTCAGACCTCTAAAAGTCCCTAGTAAATGGCTCCTAGGTACATAGGGCATTGGGACGGAAGAGGGTCCCCTAGGTACTCCTCACCTAGGCCCTGCAGACTGCCACTGCAGCATGCATGGCCTGGTGCAGACAAAACGGCAAAGTTGACATGGCACACTGCTTGTGCGCCATGCCAATTTGCACTGCCTAAGTTCTAGGTAAGTCATCTCTCTGGCAGGCCTTTCAGCCTCAAGGCAGGGTGCACTGTACCACAGGTGTGGGCGTATCTGCATGAACAGATATTCTCCTGCAATATTTAAGTCCATTCTTAGATATTGTAAGTGCTAGGGAAGCCATAGAGAGTACTTGGGCTGAAAACTCAACAACTTAAGTTCCCCAGCACCATGATGGCTTCTCTGAAACCAGGAGTGTTTGGTAACAAACTGCCCCTCTCAATAAACCCACACTGATGCCTGTGTTCGATTTACTAAACCATGTACACATAGGGCACCTCTGAGGTGTCCCCTAAAAACCTACCAACCATGGTGCGGTCACAGACTGGCTAGAGGCAGCCTCCCACCACCAGACATGTTTCTGGACACATGGGTCAAAAACTCTGCTCTCTGGGACCAGAAACACTGCACATCCTGGGTGGAGGTGCCACACCTCCTCTTCCAGGATGGGCATAGTGCTCGGGAGGGAAGCTTCAAATGCCTGTCACCTTTGTAATGCGCCCCAAGCCTCAGCTGCTAGCAGCAGATGGCAGCCCGCGGTTTGCACCCCCACTTTGGGTGGGAAAACAGGCAGTAAAACATAGGAAGGTTAGGAGGTGTGCCCACCTCTGCCAACTTCCCCCCCTAAGGTGAGGGAGCCGAGGTAAAGCACATCTTTCAGTCCCAACCATGTTGAAGATGGAGAAACCCCTCCAGACAGTGCTAGAGTTATGTCCCCTACCATGGAGATAGCATGATTGAGGGTGTAGCCACCCCAAGTAAGTTGCCCATTGGCCCTACCTACTACTCCCCTAAAACACCCCTAAATTTAGAATTTAGGTGACTTCCCCAGATCTACGAACTAGTTCCTGATGACCTAAGAAGGACGATGACGAAGATGATGCCATGCAGAGAAGATTGAAGACACCTACTCACTTGGCCCCAGTACTACCGGCCTGTCTATAGCTTCAAAGACCCTGTGAAGAAAATGATGCCTGTCTCGCAGCCAGTGACTTCCAGAACTTGACAAAGACTACCTACCCTTCGAAAAAGACCAGAGACTCCAGGGGAAAGCGGATCTGTCTCCAAGCATCCTACACCACGGACTCCGGTGCCGTCCGGATCTGTGTGTCCCGCCCACTCTGCACCCAACGCCTCCGGCCCGTGTCCAGGTGGCTCACCAATCCAGCACAGGTTCTCCAGCGATCCTGACCTCAAGTCCAACGTTGATTGACCCCTCCTGGACGCCACAATGATGCCTGTAGACTGAATCTAGAGGCTGACGGCAAACGGCTCTGGTGAGAAAAATCCAACGTAAAAAACTACAGTATTTTTCCTAAAAACACACTTACTGTTTTCCAAAGATCTTGAAGTTAAAATAAATCTCAAACAAAGATTATTTTTTCAAATAATTGGTGTGCATCTAATTTTTGAGTCATGTGTCCCTTTTTGGTCTATGTGTGTGTAATACATGTCTTGAACTCCTCTGTGTTAGGCTTAAGGCTGCTCGCCCACACTACCATTAATATAGCACTTTGGGTTTGCATTGAGCCCTGTACACTTCTGGGGAATCTCTAGACTGTGTGCACGGCACAACCACCTAGTGGTATACCATAGCCAGCTTCCCACAGGCGACCCGTACACACAGTCCACCATCACATCCCAGGATATGAGGGACGTTTCCGCCCAGTATGCCAGATCCTCACGACCTCCAAACAATCAGTTATTCAGAACCACCAATTGCGGGGCCCAGTAATAGAGACAGGGGTGGGCTGCTAATAGACCACAATCAAATGTGGACTGTACACACTTACTGAGTGCTATGCAGGGAACCCTGTGTGTCTATGGCCTGGATGGAGTGGAACTAAGCCCCGGGAATGGCATGGGGAAGGAACTGCAAGACGTAAAAGTAGTGAGGCAGCACCATCATTTTAAACATTGCAATTCTGCCCATACTATTGAAGGGAAGGGAGGACCACTCCTCCAGATCCCCACATATGTGTCACTAGGGGCTTCAGATTCAATGACGATACCAGATCAGAGATGGCAAGGTAAAGAAAGCTTAGCCGCCTGAGGTAAATGGGGACCCTCCAGTTCTGGTCGTGCAAGGGGCCCTCCAGCACAAACAGCAGGTTCATCAAGCGGTTGATCATTAGGCAAGAGGCTTGGCCATAAAAAGCAAACATATGTACTATTCTGGGCCCTGTTGCCTCTGGGTCATTCACTAAAGCAACACATCAGCAGCATGAAGCGCAATACAGTCTTTCTCGACTCCAATCTTTCATCGGAACTCCCGAAACTGTGTCGCAGCGGACCTAAGTTACCAGGGGCTTGACTGCTAAGCCAAAGAGGAGGGGGGGGGGGGGCCAACCATGTGTATTCCCCCTTTTGGATCGTAAACACCCTTGAGAGGGAGTCCTTCACACGGATCCGTGCCATGGGGCCAATATATCCGGTCTGAACTAACAATATGAAATGGGGACCAATGCCCATTCAGGCCAGGACATCCAGGAAAAAATCCCAGTCAAGGGAGCCGAAAGCTTTCTCAAAGTCGGAGGAGAAGAGCTTTGGAGCTGGGTAGTAGATGACGGCACGCTTCTGCCTGTGGCACTCTGCGGATGCAATGACGTGTGCCATAATGGGGCATGAACCCACATTGATCAGGATGGATCAAAGTGGGTGAGCAGACGATTGGTCAGCATTATAGCATAGATTTTGAGTTCAAGATCGATTAAAAGAAATCGTCCGGTAGGAAGCGCAGTCTACCGGGGGTTTCCCAGCTGAGTGCTGTACCACAATGGTCACTTTCTTAAGTTCTGGCGGGAAATATCCTTTGGTTATCACATTGTTGTGAAGAGCCAACAAGTAAGGCATAAGTGCAGTGCAGTATTTCTTGTAGTATCTTACTGGTAAACTATCAGGTCCCGGAGTCTTGCTCGATTTCATGGCCGAGAGGGCTGTAGCAACCTCTTCGAGGGTCAAGGGTGCATCAAGCTCCATGGCAGCTGATGTTTTCAATAGAACACAATGGTAAATCTGCAATCATCTGCAACACCCTGATTTAGGATCCCCGCACTTTTAGTAAGGAGCCGGTCATTGGTGGGCCTGAAACCAAAATTCAATACAGGAGTTAGTCTTATGGGCCGCAGAGGTGTGAGTAAAATCCCCATTTCGAGGGTACCATATGCACCATACATCTCAAAGGCCGGTCCTCAATGCGGGAGTTTGAGGGCTGGGGCTCGGGTCGGATCCTAGAGGAATATACTGTGGAGGACAATGACATATTAAAGTCTCCTCCCAAGATGGTAAGCCCCTGGGAAAACCCCGCTATGACCTGTTGCACTGCTGCCAAAGTAGGGCCGGGTAGCTAGGGGTGAATGTTAACACTCCATATGTTATGAGGCTGCCCATTGATCATCCCCTCCACGGTGACATATAGGTCCTGTGGGTCTGATGAACTGTGGGTAGCCATCATAGGAAGGTGCTTATGAATCAGGACAACCACCCCCGGGAGCCCCTGGTGTGACCTGTGTAGTATACCTTGTCGAATCCATATCTAGCCAGGGAAGGCCAACGGGTGCCTAGAAGGTGTATCTCCTGAAGTAAGTACATCCGGCCCATGGCGTTTGGCAAGCACTCCACTTGATACGATCATTGAGGCAGGTGACATTCCATGACATTACTTAAAAGGCCATCGGACATCATATAGTTTTCTAGGTGCCAAGCATTGACCACATGGACCTCCTGTGAGTAAAAGTGAATAAGGGACACGGCCGTCCTAAAACAAACTAAAACATACAGCTTAATGGGCCAAAACACCTCTAACCTAGCCCCCAACCCGCACTTCACCCAAGAAGCATCTTTCACCAGTTCTACCACAAAACATGAGTAGAGGTGCCCCTCAGGGACCAATGACCGTATCCATTTCTCAAGGAAGTCTTCAGGCACTGTTCCCTCAACTCCCTTAAGGAAACCTACGAACTGGAGGTTGCTCCCCCGGGCCTGGTTTCCGCATCTTCAGCCCGGATCGCCAAACTCGAGGACACTGTGGTCAAGTGAGCTACCTCCAGCTTCAAGTTTGCCGCAGAGTCCTGTAGGTCCAAAATCCGACCTTTGATGCCTGCTACACGCTCGGAGACATTGCGAAGATCCTGGCATAGATGTACAACATCCACGCCAACTTCCCCAATTCTGGACTCCATCGTGGAGCAGGAGGCCTGGATGGCGAGAAGAATATCAGAGGTGTTCAGTTGACTCACCTGAGGAAGAGGAGGTGCTGATGTGGAGTCTTGTTTGGCTGGAGGGCTTGCAGAGCAGTAAACGTATCTGTTTGGGATTGCGCCTGAGGGGCCCTTTTCTCCTATACTGGAACCAGTGAATAATCCAGGTACAAGGGCACAGCTTAAAGTTCACAACCACTTGGTGAGTGGGTACAGTGCTGGAGGGAAGAGCCCAGGCATCTGACACGCCATTGGGGTCAGAGTGCGGTACGACAAAACAGGAAGAGAGGGGGAAGGAATGGAGAGGGCCTGACCCGCTTGCACAGGGGAAAGTCCCAACCTTAGCGGCACGAGCAGTCGGGTCCCTCACCAGCCTCGGTGCTTGGTGGCAAGCAGAGTCAAGTCGGGGCAGTCAGGGGGTGATCTGCAAAAACTGGCCCCCTAGAAAAGTGTGAGCCATCAATTTTTGCCCTTGGGGCCTGTGGCATTTTGCCAATGTCCAGAGTGGAGGTCCCGGGAGGATATTAAAACCACTGTGAGCCCTACCTGGCTCAGTCCATTTGCCGCAGGTCGAACAGAGGGCTGACACAGCATATGGCATCCCCAAGGGCTGGCCCAGTGTCACAAGTCTTCAGAAAGGGCACTCCCGGCCTGTATTGCAGTGCTGTGGCATTGCTGGGGGCCCGGGACCCGCAGCGTCTGGGCGGGCTTCCGACATGCAGTGACAACGTTTAAGCCGGGCCCGTCCGGCGGACCGTCCTTGTTCGTGAATCTGCCCCAGACCGCATGCAGAGCTCAGAAGGTTAAAAGCTGGGGTTCCACGACTCGCCACCCCCTGACCACTGCCCCATGAGCCTCTCACACTGCTCAGCTAGGGAGGCGGAGCAAATACAAGACATTTAGGCTATGATCCCGATCTTTGAGCCTTGATCCTAGATTTCAGTGAGGCTGTCTATGAGGCTGCTGGGACTGATGGCCTCCTTCAATTTGTTGGTCGAGTACACTAAGTGGCATAGGCGGGTCCTGCAATTGGATCTGAATTCCAGGTGGGCCCAACATCAGAGGGACCTCTCCAAGCACGATTAGATTTCGGAAGAGACTCCAAAAGATCTGCAGAGCTTGCTACTGAACCACGATTGGTTCTGCGGCAGACCCCCCTGCCTCCCCCACCCAGAGCCACATTGGAGCAGTGTAATTCAGAGGCCTCTGCTCTCCAGAGAAGTTTCTGTTCCATATCGGACTTCTGTAACTGAGGCCGATTGCTTGGCACTGAAAGCCTTTCTTCCATCTTTCAGGGTAGGTTGGTACAGGTGCTCATGGACAACACCATAGCCATGTGGTTCAAACCAGGTGGGATGAAGTCATGGACCTCTGGAAATGCCTGGACCACCAAGGTATTTTCCTGGTGGCGAACCACCTGGGATGCTCACCGAATGCCAGGGCGGATGAACTGTGCCTATATGAGTGGCAGTTACAGCCAGAGGTAGCATAACTGTCTCTTCTGCAGATGGGAGCACCTTGGCTTGAATTGTTCACCACTGCCAAGAACATTCAGTTTCAGCACTTCTGCATATTGGAGTTTCCAAGGCATCTCTGGCTTGGATTCATTTGTCAGTATGAGCCCTTAGCTGGCATGAATAAGGACAATCTCTGCGATGAGGACTAGCACTGGGCTGTACCAGAAACTAACTGTCCATTAGTCTGGACCCCCCTGGTAATTCAGATGAACTCCCTTGTGCTAAAACACTCAATGAGGGCATGTAATGGAAAAACTAAGTCTGATACCCCTGGTAAACACACTTTTAATAGAAGTGGCCAAGGTTCTTTAATTGACTATATTTTGGTTGACATATCATCATGGCATTGAGTAGCAGACTTTAAGATCGAGCTGCGTCATGACAGCGACCACAATGCCCTAGTTTTAGAGTTGTTCACCCAAAGCCCAGGGTACACCACAGATACGGCTGTATCTACAGATGACCGACTGACTCTCACCAATTGTAGAAAGAGAGTCCGTTGGGCGGAGCTTAGTCAATCTCATGAAAAATTAGGCGCCCTGTATCAAACTGTGATTCCAATTCTTTAGGATTCTATTCAGTCCATCTCAGCTGATGGTACCCAAATTGAATTACCTAAGGTCTCTCTAAACCACACTAGACTAACGTCCACCATAGTAGATTACTTTTTTCCAATCAAAAAGGTCCGAAACAACAGGATACCTCGCCATCTCTGGTATAACGAGAGTTGTAGAAAGGCCAAAAGAGCTCTGATCTCTGCCATTAAGGCTAGCGATAGAACCTTGATTAAAGCCAATAGAGCGGCCTATCGTATTAGAATTGAGGAGGAAAAAAAAGGATGGGAAAGTGACAAGTGGGAATCTCTTAGAAGTTCCCTGGGCTCCCGTGATATGAAGACATTCTGGAATGTGGTAAATACGGGTAGCTCAGACGGAAAGCCGGCGATAGAGCTCAGTTTAGGAGCAAATGTGTGGAAGGAGCATTTTGAGTCCCTTTATTCGAGGTCAAAACTAGACGCTGATATAGTGGACAAAAATTGCTTTTCCCCTACAGGCTGACATCACCAATGCCCCCATGATTACCCCTAGAGTAGAGGAAATACCTCAATGAAAACACTCAAAGAGGATGCCAGCAGAGTGGACAATGCATACTACGTTACACAGGCTGATTTCTCAAATGCTTCTATGACTACCCCTAGAGTAGAGGGTAATTTCTCATTGATATCACTCACAGAGTTTTCCGGTGCTTGAAGCCAAATAGCTCCTGGCAAAGCACCAGGGTTAAACAAGATCCCTGGGGACCCGTTTCGTAGCAAACCAATTGTGTTGGCTCCATATTTCTGGGTTTTATTTAATGCTGTCAAGCAAGGCATGGCAATTCCTGATAGTTGGGCCGGGGCTGAAATTATACCAGTCTACAAAAAGGGATCCCCGTTGTTACCCACAAACTATAGGCCTGTAAGCCTTATCAACATCAGCCAAAAAATCTTTGCACGCATGATGTTATACTACCTACAGAGTTGGATGGAAGAGCAAAAAGCCCTCAGTCCGTTCCAATCAGGGTTTAGAGAAAAAATGTCCACATTGGACCAGATCTTCAGGCTACGATTTTTACATTGGAAGACCGTGTGTATGGAGGGTGGCAGCCTCTATCTAATTTTTGTAGACCTGAAATCTACATTCGAACTGGTCCCCAGAAATAAATTGTGGGCAGTCCTGCTTGAGATGGGGCTCCCGTTATATCTGTGTCATATCATGAAGCTGTTACATGAAGGAAATTAAGCGCAAATAAGATTTGGCAAACACGGGGAACTTACTACACCTATCCCTGTAGGTAGAGGCGTACGCCAGGGCTGCATACTTGCCCCAACCCTTTTTAGTCTTTTTATAAATGGATTGGTTGACTTCTTAAATACAGAGAAGGACTTAGATGCACCTAAGTTGGCAACACCCCCGTCCCGGCCATGATGTTTGCAGATGATACTTTGTTATTGTCGAAATCTCCAATGGGCATACAGCAGGTCTTAAATAAATTTGAGGCTTTCTCTAAGGAAAGGGGGCTTGAGATTAACATACAAAAAACTAAATTTATGGTGTTTAACTCAGCCAAAAGTACCCGCCCTAACCCATCCTTAGGTGGTAGACCCCTAGAGAGAGTATCAGTCTTTGATTATCTCGGCATTACAATCACAGAAAAAAATGGACTGGAAGGCGCAAATTAATAAAATCAGCCTGAAGTTAGCGCAAACAGGAGGTCTGACCAAGGTGTTCCGAAAGTCAATTCATAAACCGGTGGGACCTGCAATAGAAATATATTAGGTCCAAGCAAGAGGAGCTGCTTTATATGGAGCTGAAATGTGGGGCCACAAAGGGATTGATAACTTAACACGAGTGGAAAACTCTTTTGTGAGACAATTGTTTGGTTTCCCCAGTAGTACACCTCTCATACCGTTACAACTAGATTTTGGGATTAGGGCCAATTGAGGAAGACGTCTCTCTGAGACCCCTTTTATTTTGGAGACGCTTATGGGCTACCCCCAAATTGGTTGAGTATAGGGAAGAATTAAGGGAGGTAATGAGCATACCGGGGAGACTACCTTGGATCTCTTATATTAGGAACACCCTTACATGTATGGGATGAGGTAATTTGTGGGAAAACCCAGAAGAGACATGCCCCACAGTCGCAAGTAATGAGTAAAAAAGACTTTATTGGTAGTACAAATTGGCCCAACTACAGGGGAATTACTCAATAGGAAAGCTCACTGTAGCCTTCTTGGAAATTAAAGATCAGAACATACTAGAGTCGGTTCTTAACGACATTAAACCAGCAGCTGCTACGAAACTATATCTACAATTTAGGCATCGGGTACTGCCTCTGCGTGCTTTTACAAATAAATGGGCGGGCACACAAATATTGGGCTGCCCGGCTTGCAATGGCACCGAAGAGTCTGAACTTCACGTGTTTTTTTCCTGCACTGGTTATAAGAAGGCAAGTAAACAATGGCTGGTTCAGCTATGTAGAAATTTGGGAACCAGGCAATGTTCAGAGGCTTTTAGGCTACTGAAATTTGATGCCAGTCTCCCCATAGCTTTTTCGGTGGCAGGTTTCTTATTTGCTATGTGGTGTACTCGTAGAGCTTTCCTAAAAATTCCTCCCACAGAAGGTGATTGAATTTATGTACATCCCTTTTAAAAAAAAAAGGTTTTTATATGAAAAGCTTGTGTATTTTATCATTTTATACGCAATGTATATTATGATGTACACTATTTTCTGTGGGCATGATTTCTATGAAGTTGTAATGATGTTTAAGGGTTCACTATAATGTTTTTATTTTCTGCTAGGAGTGAAGCAAATTTTTATAATCTATATTTAGTTTCCTGAAATCAAGCACTATAAATGTTAGATATGTCCCGCACCAGCACTTTACTGAAAATTTTTGATAATGTTAATACTCTCCTCTTGATTGATGCAAGTATTTTATACAAGCAGATAACTTTGATGACTGGTTGCCCAGAGAGATAGAGCATAAAGCGTATAAAATCCCTCTAATACATAACCGTGCTTATGCCTGCATATGTTTTTAAATGCATATTGAAATCCCATGATTATGTGCACTGAAGATTTTACAAATACGTTTTATGTACTTAGTGTACTATGTGATGAGATGTTTTATAACTATTTTTATCTTGTTTTACTAAAAATGAATTGTCAAATGTTCTTCAAATGCTTTTATGATCAAATTGATCGAAGTTTTTACAATTGATACATGTTCTGCCTCGAATGGAACTTGGGACTTCTGTGTGCCTTTCCACCAATACCACGTCTTCCCAGAGTACTCAAGAAGTTAAGAACAGACCAGGCCCAAGTCATCCTAGTGGCTCCGGATTGGGAAAGGAGAGTTTGGTATCCAGAACTTCTAGGCTTGAGCATATGTTCTCCAAGCATTGCGCCCCTCCGGTAGGACCTCGTATTGCAGCAGTAGGGAAGTGTTCTGCACCGGGGCCTTCACAGCCTCCACCTTAATGCATGGAGATTGAGCGGTGAATACTAAATATCTTTACCTTCCTTCAGAGGTGATTGATTTCAACTTGGCAGCCTGGCTTCGCTCAACAAAAACTGTATAAGTCTTGTGGTTTGGTGAAGCACTCTCAAGGTTGACATCCCCCCCCCCCCTGACCTGACAAGCCCCTCCCTGACCAAACTATCTGATGTTTATTTGTTCTGTCTCCTGCCAGGCAAGGCCTTGCTCTGGGCACAGTTAAGGGTTATCTTTTGGCCATCTCAGCTTTCTTATGCTTGGCTGGTTAGCCCTCTTTGTTTATTCCACCAGTTGTGATGTGCTTTTGGAAAGGGCTTCAACATATGTTTCTTTCTCCTCCGTTTGTGATGCCCCAATGGGACCTCAGTCTTGTCCTTACTTATTTAATGTGTAATCTCTTAGAGCCACTCCACAGCTGTCCTTTGCGGCTTTTCACCATTAAAACTGTGTTCCTGATTTCTACTACCTCTGCACGGGATGAGTGAACTTCAGGCTCAGTGTGTTCATCCACCATTCACTACCATCGTCCCTAATAAACTGATTCTGTGTATTGGAGCCGCCTTTCTACTGAAGGTTGTGATGCCGTTTGACATCTGTCAAACCATCACCCTGCTGGCATTCTATGCTCCCCCTTCCCCTCTTACGAGGAGAAGAAACTTCATTGCTTGGACCCCAAGAGCGCGCTCTGCTTCTATGTGCATCGTACCAAAGATCACTGTGTAGACAATCAGCTCTTTGCTGCGTTCACTGGAACAGAAAAATGCACAGCTGTGTAAAAGTGTACCATCTCACGCTGGATTGTGCTCTACATTAAGAGCTGCTACGCTTTGGGGGGAAAAAGCCTCCAGAAGGGGTGCGTGCCCATTCCACCACTGCCAAAGCTGTCCTAGACATCTGCCACGCAGCTACGTGGGGATGTTCTCCATATGATCACAAAGCACTATTGCCTGGACAGGCAAGTTTGCCAAGAAGGACAATTTGCGCACCCAGTTCTGCAGGACTTTCAGGTTTGAGGCCAACTATGGTCCACCTGCCATAGGCCCTACTTTGATATCTATTCAAAAGGTGAGGAATTTGCGGCTATACGTATCTATCAAAAGAACAAGTTACTTACCTTCAATAGCGCCCTTTGTGGTAGAGACTCTAGCCACAGATTCCTCACCGACCCTACCATCCTCTCTGTTCTGTTATTGGACTTGTGGTAAATTTAAATTACCTAGACTTAATTTGTGCGGTAAAATTCAATAAGAATAACTCAGTAAAAATAAGAGGCAGAATCCGTGGTATTTGAGGTTATAAAAGGGAATTTATTCCTTACAAAGGAATTATGGTTCGAACCAGGCAATCGGGTTCCGTCACCACGAAGGTTCAGGAAGGGATCGGCAATACATTATTGACAGGTTATTATATTTATAGTAAAGGCATTACAGTAAAGACAGATGCAGGAGGCGTAACAGCTGATAGGAAAGATAAGAATACACATACGTAATAAAAAAGGCGTTACAGTAGGCGTGCATAAAGGCGTATACTAGAAACGTCATTAAGAGGATGTCACAGGTGGGTGGATCCATAAGAGAATCCTGCAATGTCAGCAGAAATACATGGCAGAGATGTGCGCGCAGCCGCATGACGTGTGATTGACGTGTAACTAGAGGGTGAAGGGAACTTGACATTTAGCCCTACATGAGGAGACAGAAGTCTGGGATGTCAGAACAACCTAATCCCAAATCGTATCTAATATCTTGTGTTTAAGGAACTATATTATCTGGAAGGAAAGGTCTCTCGGACAGAGTCTATTCTATACTGACTGCTAGTGCGTGTACAAGCGTCTAAGTGTCTACATGAGATGCGAGGGGGCATGGGCCTACCATGGCAACAAAAACCATGAATTACTTGCACGGAGACAGTAAGGCCGGGCCCTTTGCTCTGTAGCTGGAAGGATGTTTACCTAAACTACTAGACAGGAATGTATTTCTCGAGGAGCGGAGCAGATAACTTGAAGGCTGAATACAGTTTTGGCAGGCAACAGGCCGGGCCAGGCACCGTTAGCCGCGCAGGAAGTAAGACAAAGGTCATGGATACAGATGCAGGTCCAGGCTGAAGCATTCAGAGGCAGAAGGCAGGAAAAGGCTCGATGGCAGAATTCAGGGCCTACTCGCCTGAGCTGTAAAACGTGAAAAGTGCACCATATAAAGTCGGTGGCCAAACATATTTAGGAACGGAATATCCAACCCATTCATGGTGGATCTGAAAGAGGACATGTTAACGTTGGACGCATATGTATTTGCGTCTTCATAGCTTGAAGTGGAGGGAACATACATGTACTTGTAGCATGTACATGGAGCCGTTGGGGTCTAAGATAGGGGACACAATTGATCATAAAAATTCATATTTCCTCATTCCCTCCTTGTCCCCTACGGACCCTTCATGAAATATCGATCCTCAGGAATCCATCAATCTGTTCATGTAACATCATTTGCTCTTCTTTCTTCTTCCGGGATTTTGAATGAAAACTTGAACGTGGAATACATGATGTGGCACACAGGCCGCAAATCGCTGGTCCACATTGTAGACACAGGCAACAACTGAATATTATGAGAAGGCCAATACCTAGGAAGGATAAGATCCTCCATCCCCAGGCTGACAACACGCTCCAAAGCCAACCGGACCAAGTCCAGGTGCCTGGATTCTGATGTATCTGGCTTACAATCTTATGAAGACGAGTTATGGCTTTATATACTGATGGCGCGTTTTCTGGGATGAAAACACAGCAACTCGATCCGATGACCCTACAGGCTCCGCCCCTATCGGCTAGGATGACGTCAAGGACAAGACGATTTTGAAGAACAACAATCCGCATCGCAGACTGTTCCTCTGTTAAGTTGCCTAGGGCGGAAGTAGTTTCATTCACTACTGCTTCAAGGGTTCTTGTTAATCTACGTATCAGTTTACTATTAGTGACAACACCTATGTAGGGAAAGAAACCTTTATTGAAATCTGTGTATTGCTCCCATGCCGTTTCAGTGTAGTCGACAATCGGGAGATCTCTCTGGGGTCTATTGTGTACTAAATGGGTATTCCTATGATAGTCAGGAGGGGCTAGGAAAACAGGTGGCAGAAGGAATGCAATGTAACAGGTACCATCCCAATCTAGAGGTAAACGTATATATGCGGTATGACCACATATGAAGTAGGAATGACGAGAAGCTCTAAATGTAGACTTGCCTTGATCACTGAATTCGATCACAGTGGTACATTTACTATGACCCATGTGTACTGAACCATTCTTTCTTGCACATAATTCACCTTTAACTGGAAATACTGACATAGCGGGCAGGACTGGTGCAGCTTCGGATTCAACATTCAGGATCATGAGGTTAAGTGTAAAATTACCTAATCCATATACTTCATTTTCTAGGTCAGTTCCTGTCTTTTTGGGAAGTCCCTCCTTGTTAGGGTAACAGGCTTTAAGCAAAACTAAGTTCAGGTTTCCCCATACCCAGTTGCTCCGGAAAACTACAGTGTTTGAATTTAAAGAATTAATCAAACTAAACCATGCTCCACAGGAACCATTATGTGTGAATGGATACGGAAAGAGGGGCAGAACTCCCTTGTATTTCTGATAGGGAGGGAGTCGGCCACATATCCAACAATTTGTAGCATTGCTGGTCTGATGGGAATGATGTAACATACTAATGAATGTGTTGTTGCGCAGCGCAAATCTGTAGGACAACTCATGCGAAGGTAATTCGCTAAAAGAATGTTCGGCAGTAACATTGTAAGCACGCTTGGAAATAGGGTAGTATATGTGCAACAGTATACTTGCAGCAATAATCAAAAGACTTAGGAAAAACATAATCAATAATGTCACTACACAGTGACTATGAAGTGATTTACAATATGCACGTTTCTTGAGCTGTTTCTGTCTATTTCTCTCTCGATTTCGGTCTAGAGGATACATGTCAGAGACTAATTCAACCGATTCACCTTGGAGAGGACTTAAACAATCGAATTGTCTGACTTGCTAGACCTTAGTTTCAGTTTGTATTCTTGTGATTCTGTTTTCTCAACCAGGGGGAGTTTTGAATCAGTCTGTGGAAGGGGGCAGGGCTGAGAGTTCAGATCAGACGGTAGTCCATGAAATTTCTTGATATGGCTCGAGTGTAGCCAACCCTTGCGACCCTCGACCTTCACTGCTGTCCTCGTGGTCAGAAGTACCAGTTTTGGCGTTTGCCAGCGAGGCTCCAGCGGGCTCCTCCTGTCGAAATTTCTTATGAAGACAAAGTCGCCGGGAACCACTTCATGGGGCTTCACCTCAGTGTTGTCGGGAAAGGCTGCAGCTACCTGTGAACGGCAAGATTGTAGTGCAGACATCAAGGAAGCAAGGTAATCTGTCAGCATATTACAATCAACATCAGTGATTTTACGAGGCATAGGCGTCCCCCACATATTTGGTGGCCTACCGAAGACCACCTCGTACGGAGATAGCCCTGTTCGAGAATGTGCTACCATTCTCATGTAAAAGAGAGCAACTGGTAAGGCTACTATCCAGTCGACACCTTTCTCTCTGCAGATTTTAGAAAGTCGAATTTTCAGAGTTTGGTTATGACGTTCCACGAGACCTGCTGCCTCGGGATGCCGGACACAGTGGAATTTCCATTGATAGCCTAACAAGAGTGAAATGTGTTTCATTAGCTCGGATGAGAACGGCTGGCCGTTATCTGAGTACACGATACGGGGCAAACCATACCGTGGGAAGAATTCACGAACTAACTGTTTGGCAGTAGTCGGGGCAGTGTAATCTGAGACGGGATATGCCTCTGTCCAACGGGAAAGAGCACATACAACTACGAGGACATATTTGAATCCTCGACAACGTTCCATCTGGATATAATCCATCTGGAGGACTTCAAAAGGGTGTTCGGGAGGTTGAAATCCACCTTGCTCTACAGGAACGCCTTTACCTGGATTGAACTGACAACAAATCATGCAAGTACGCACTTTCTGTTTGGCTGCAGCTCGTAAGTGCTTATTAAACCAAATGTTTTGAATACTGTCTAACATAGCTTTCTCTCCTAGATGTGCTGGACTATATATTGTGTTAATGATAACTTGAACCATGGAGTCGGGGAGAAACCATATAGATTTTCCCTTCGTCATCCATCCCTGATCTGTTTGGATCCCTCCTAATTCAGTCCATTTCTTAATTTCTTCTGGTGTAGCATGTGTCTGTATGTCAATTACATCAAGGGCGGGATCCTTAACTGTCATGCAGTGTGTCGATGTCGGAACTATTGTCTTTGTCACGTCCGTTGCGTGATTCCGATTCTGTGCTGTTTGCTTAGCTGTTCGGTCTGCTAGATCGTTACCCTGGGAAATAATATCGGTGACTTTTGTATGGGCCTCACACTTCATGATAGATATCGCAGTAGGTAGATGTATTGCATCTAATAGAGCTTGAATGAGGGGACCGTGTTGAATGTTGGCACCATGAGAAGTCAAATAACCTCTCTCTCGCCAAAGGACTCCGAAGTCATGGACAACTCCGAATGCATAACGTGAATCTGTGTATATGTTAACTTTCTTATTTCTGGCTTGAATACAGGCTTGTGTCAGAGCGATGAGCTCTGCTGCTTGAGCTGACAAAGTGTTAATACAATTCGTTTCAATGACTTCAGTGTCTGTTGTGACTGCATAAGCGGCCACTAACTCTCCTGTACTTGTTCTCATACATGAACCATCTACATAAAATGTCAGGTCTGGATCTGATAATGGAATATCTGTCAAGTCTTGTCTGGGTTTCGTCGTAATAGTAATAACTTCAATACAATCATGTGCTAATGGGTCTGTTCCACTTAATGGCAAAAGTGTGGCAGGATTTAATGTACTACAACGTCTGATTTCTATGTGTGGCTGGAACAATGTTAGTTCATAACCCGTCAGTCGTGCTATAGTCAAGTGCTGAGTCTGAGTTCGATTTAAAAGAACTTCCACGGAGTGTGGAACTTGCACTGTCAATTGATGTCCTAATACTATGGAATCGCTTTGTCTGATCGCTAGAGCTGTCGCTGCGACTGATTTCAGGCACGCAGGAAGAGCCTGAGCTACGGGATCTAATGTGCTAGAAAAGTAAGCACATGGTTTGTGTGATCCTGCTTGTTCCTGAGTGAGTACTGACAAGGCAGTACCTTCACGTTCTGTAACAAAAAGTGTAAAAGGCTTACTGTAACATGGTGTCGCTAAAACAGGTGCTTGACATAAGGCTTTCTTTAAGTCTTCAAAAGCTTGTGTATGTGCCTGAGTCCACGGGAGGACAGTCGAAGTCGCTGCCTCCTGGGTTGTCAACTGAATGAGTGGTTTTGCTAGAAATGCATATTGGGGAATCCACTGCCTACAGTACGAAGTGAGGCCTATGAAGGCCCGTACCTCCTTTTGTGTCTTGGGTGGTGGCATGTTTACAATTAACTGGATGCGGTCAGGTGTGAGCTGTCTCCCCCCCTTGGACAGCAAGTGCCCAAGGTACACAACTTGCTGGGCACAGAATTGTAGCTTCGAAGGGGACACCTTGTGTCCCTTGTCGGCCAGAAAATGTAAAACCGTCAGTGATGCTTTTTCACATTCGGGTTCGCTTCGGGCGGTGATCAGTAGATCATCGACATACTGAAGTAGTGCAGTGTTAACAGGCATGTGGATACTGTCAAGTTGTCTTTTCAGTGCTTGGCTGTAGATGCTGGGACTTTCTGTAAATCCTTGAGGTGCGCGTGCGAATTTAAAGCTTCGTCCATTTAAACAGAATCCGAACAAATATTGGCTTTCCGGATCGATTGGGACGCTAAAGAAGGCGTTCTTGAGGTCGACTACAGTGAAGAACGTTGCTTCTGGATCAATAGCTGTCAGTAATGAAGAGATATCTGGGACCACGGGATATTGTGGTACAATGCATTTATTCAATTCGCGCAGATCAATAACTAATCGATATACTGAAGGTGCTTTTGGATCAGTTCGTTTAAGAATCGGAATGATCGGAGAATTACATACATTGGAGTCGGTTTCCACAACCACTCCTTGTGCAATGAGCTAGTCAATGATTTGCAGTAAAGCCACTACAGCATCTGGAGGTAACTTGTATTGTCGCATTCGTGGTAATACCACTCCTGCTTTGAGTGTGACTCGATATGGTGTAATGTGCATACAACCTACATCAGTGGGGCCTTGTGCCCATAAATGTGCAGGTAGATTCTGTAACCGGTGATCCATGTCTCTTGACACGTAGTGACCTTTAAAGTCACGCAAAAATAGTCGTACTCCGTCCGGAGAACAACATATTATAGCTCCTAGAGCTTTCAATGTCTTTATACCTAACAAGTTTTCTGGACATGATTTAGTAAGCAATAAATCTGTAGTCCGTGTCAATGGACCAACTGTAAGAGGAAGAGGTTGCGATACTTCATTAACAATAGGTTGTCCTGAGAATCCAAGGGAAACATTTTGTGAGCCTGAGAGGGGTGCCCCTGGGACCTCGTCGTGACTTATAGTTGTTCTGCTTGCCCCTGTATCAAGTAAAAACTTTCTGTCTTTCCCTAATACTTGACTCTGTACATAAGGACCCTCTTGATCTATGGGAACCTCAATAAGGGGTAAGCCAACTTCCCTCTCTAGGCTATTTCATGTGTATCGCTGATACTCTGGATAGTCATTTTGTGCATACTGGTACATCTGTTGTGTCGTGTTTTGTGTTGCGGCAATAGGCTGTGACTGTGGTACCGCTACGGTCTGTTGTGCAGCTTGCATAGGCTGTACATTCTGAGGTGTTTGTTGTTGGATCTGATCCTGTCTAGGTGGACGTGGTCTCTCCTTGGTTTTACCCGTAGAGATATTATGTTTCAGAACTGCACAATCGTTTATATAATGACCTGGCTGTTTACAATAGTTGCATGTCCCTTTAACGGGAACCGCTGAATTACTGGACTGAGTCGCACCCTTTTTATGACCGTCAGCTGGAACTGACTGAGCAACAAGCATTTTCATTTTTGTGTCTTTCATACGTCTTTGTTCGTGTTCTTGTTCTTCTCTAATTCTATTCTGGTGATACTGTAACATTTGTAACATTTGTGAAGGAGTGTTAGCTTGCCAAGTGCTCTCAACTTTCAATACTCTGTTTTTAACCTGGGGCAGGGAATTCTCGACTAGTTTTGTTACAAAAAGATGTGGATATGATTCGCTATTTGCTTTAGGCCGCTATTAATACCAAAACATTTTTCAAATCGGGAATAGAAATCACTAGTGTCTTCATCGGGTTTCTGTTTACAGGCTGAGATTGTACCCCAGTCTTCCTTTTTTGTAGTTAATAAACGTGGCAATACTTGTACTAATAATCCTGGTAATGCTTTAATTTTGTCCCCAAGCCCTCGGCCTGCTGTTCGGGCTTTTTCTTCGTTTTCTAATGCGGTCCAATCAATCTTTTGGTCTCCCACCTCCCATTCCTTTTCTTTGAGTTTCTCGTAAATACCGGCAGGCAATAATACTTTAGTTCACGGTGAAAACCTGCTGGATCTTTGTCATGGCTGGGCACTAATTTTTTCATTTCCAATAGTTCTATTTTAGTTATGGGCGTGTACACAAACACGCGCGAAAAAGAATCATCCACATTTTTAACTGGGTGCACTTCGCGTAAGGGATTCTGTCTGTCTATGTAATACATTTTTCTTTCCATGGAGGGAGCTGAATCATGCTCTGGACATAGGAAGGCACTGTATCGATGCCGATGTTCTAGAATTTCTTTAATTAGATCGGTACCCATACCTCTCCATTTATTCGTGAGTAATTCTATCAGTATATCAGGTAGGGGACCAGGATCGGAGTGTTCGTTTTTATACAATATAAGGAGGTGTTGTATCATGTATATACCAGCTAAACGCTGTTCGTCTGGTGTGAGATTTAGAAACGTGTGTGCTAGCGCATCATCACTGTATTTTTCAGAACTGTCAGCCCATTGTACTGCTGACCTGGCTAATTCTTGTTCATCCATAGAATCGAGCACATGGTACCCCCTTCGTTCTCGGAGTAATTTATCAGTAGCCTGGAATAAGTGTTCAGGGGTCCTTGGATTTGAGATAGCTGCTTGAAAAATTCTGTTACATTCTGGACGTATCGGACGCATTGTATTATTAAAAGATCTTCCTTTTCCTACATAAGCTATCGTTTCTCTAGCTGGTAATTCTAATTGTCCTGTGGTCATTTCTGACTGTTCCTCCTCCTCTCCCTCTGATTCAGTTTTATCTGCCTCTAATCTTCTTTCATGTATTCGTTCTACTTCTTTTCTGATCTTTCGGTGCATAACTTCTATACTCTTCTGTTTATCATGTTTTCCGTCTGCTATATTCTGACCCCATCTGGTAAGTACTTGCATTTCCTCCGGATCTACCTCAGGCCTATCTCTGTTTCTGATCAAGCAGTTTATGAAGAAGCGTAACAATAATTTTTGCATGTCCACTTTCTGGTATTCCATGGCCTCGCCAATACTTTCAGGACCTTGCCCTGTTTGGATAAAGTGATATATTTTGTCTAGATGACCAATCATTCCTGGTAGCGTCATTAGATAGGTCGAAACTCGTCGTAAACGTACTGATGATAGCAACATTCTGTCGTGTTTACCGGGCACTGGATCATATCTACAATCTGTAAGAGGCTCATTAAATATATTATGATTAGCTGTTTGGGGTGTACGTTGGTGTGCTAAATCCCTATAAGTCAACCTAGGTGCTGGCGGTGGCGTGGAAAAACCTCCTGTCGCACCTCCTGTCGCACCTCCTGAGGTGCCAAGTCCAAAAGGGTTTGTTGGATGTAGGGTAGAGAGTGTAGATGCAGGAAGGACTGTGGAAACAGGTGGAACGTTTAGAACGTGAGGAGGAGTTTGTTGCTGCGGAGGTGGGGGCAGATGATCTTGGGATTGAGCGTCGTCAACAGGTGATGCGCGTTGCTGCGCAACATTAACATATTCGGGGGCGGCATCATCTAAATAGGAAGAAAGGAAAATGTCCTTTGCGGTCTTGGGATGTACTTTAATCGGGAGTAATGGAGGTGGCAGATCTTTTGGTACCTCCAGGGTGGCCTTGGGCAAACCCTCGGCCAGAAGAGGATACATACCATTCATAAGAGTGTTTCGTTGTCTGTCTACTTGTTCTGTTTTTACTCGGATACCTTCGTCAATTAATATGTTTTCTCGGGCTTTGTCTGAATTCTCTCTACTTTTCTCTTCTTTTCTGAACGCTTTCTCTGCGCATCTATGCGATTCTTTACGCCATAATTCAATGGCATCTTTCTGTGACTGTCTGGCTTTCTTTTTCCATAATACTTCTTCTACTCTCATGATGCAATCTGCATCCCATGTCCCAGCAGCGGGCCATCTCTGACTCTCTGCTAAATCCTTGGTGTAGTCCACCCATAAATCAAGATATAATACGGCATCTAGGCCATGTTTATGGTACATAAAGTACCCTGGAGTGTCCCTAGGTGGAATGGGAACAGCTTCCTCGAGTATCCCTTTTCTAGTTTTTATCTGTCTTAATTTCGAGAATAACGGCATTTTGAACCTTGCTACTTGGTTCTCACTCGGACTTGAACACAATTAATACAATAAACACAGTAATGAAGATCGAACAATCACTCATACCACGACATTTAAAACATATCAAAACATTTTAGAACGAACAATAATAATTTAGAATAAAACTAGTTAACTGCATAATACTAGATGTACTGCTAAACAGCACAGATACACTGCTGAAACAGTGCAGACCGGATCTGTGTACCCAAACCCGTCTTGACCGGCACAAACCAATGTGCACGTCTAGATGCGTCCCCAGCAACGGTACTCACCGGGAAGCACGGAACGGAAGGCCTCGGAAACTGGACTGGACTGGATCGGACTGGACTGGACTCGACTCGTGATTTAGATACTTCGGAACTTCGGAATCTGGTGGGCCTCTGTATACCTCGGATCTTGCTCTCTCAGCTAGGCTCTGGTCGGGATTCTCCGCACTCCTCACCGCCTCGTCTGGGTGTTGATCGCAGCCTCAGTCACCCCCGTTAGCCTGAGGGAGATACAGGAAATCCTGCGGGTACGCGTAGTTGTCCGTCCGGCTGTGGCAGGAGACCGGGTCTGCAACGCACCTCCGGCGCGTGGGGTGTGAGAGGTGTCCCTGTTCGGGCGCCAATTATGTGGTAAATTTAAATTACCTAGACTTAATTTGTGCGGTAAAATTCAATAAGAATAACTCAGTAAAAATAAGAGGCAGAATCCGTGGTATTTGAGGTTATAAAAGGGAATTTATTCCTTACAAAGGAATTATGGTTCGAACCAGGCAATCGGGTTCCGTCACCACGAAGGTTCAGGAAGGGATCGGCAATACATTATTGACAGGTTATTATATTTATAGTAAAGGCATTACAGTAAAGACAGATGCAGGAGGCATAACAGCTGATAGGAAAGATAAGAATACACATACGTAATAAAAAAGGCGTTACAGTAGGCGTGCATAAAGGCGTATACTAGAAACGTCATTAAGAGGATGTCACAGGTGGGTGGATCCATAAGAGAATCCTGCAATGTCAGCAGAAATACATGGCAGAGATGTGCGCGCAGCCGCATGACGTGTGATTGACGTGTAACTAGAGGGTGAAGGGAACTTGACATTTAGCCCTACATGAGGAGACAGAAGTCTGGGATGTCAGAACAACCTAATCCCAAATCGTATCTAATATCTTGTGTTTAAGGAACTATATTATCTGGAAGGAAAGGTCTCTCGGACAGAGTCTATTCTATACTGACTGCTAGTGCGTGTACAAGCGTCTAAGTGTCTACATGAGATGCGAGGGGGCATGGGCCTACCATGGCAACAAAAACCATGAATTACTTGCACGGAGACAGTAAGGCCGGGCCCTTTGCTCTGTAGCTGGAAGGATGTTTACCTAAACTACTAGACAGGAATGTATTTCTCGAGGAGCGGAGCAGATAACTTGAAGGCTGAATACAGTTTGGGCAGGCAACAGGCCGGGCCAGGCACCGTTAGCCGCGCAGGAAGTAAGACAAAGGTCATGGATACAGATGCAGGTCCAGGCTGAAGCATTCAGAGGCAGAAGGCAGGAAAAGGCTCGATGGCAGAATTCAGGGCCTACTCGCCTGAGCTGTAAAACGTGAAAAGTGCACCATATAAAGTCGGTGGCCAAACATATTTAGGAACGGAATATCCAACCCATTCATGGTGGATCTGAAAGAGGACATGTTAACGTTGGACGCATATGTATTTGCGTCTTCATAGCTTGAAGTGGAGGGAACATACATGTACTTGTAGCATGTACATGGAGCCGTTGGGGTCTAAGATAGGGGACACAATTGATCATAAAAATTCATATTTCCTCAGACTCTATCCATTAATCTCAAAGTCTAGAAATCTAGGTGAGAAATCTGGGAATAGATTGAGTCTCTACTAGAAAAGACGTTGCCATGATAAGTAACTTGTTCATTAATGATTCTGTAGCTCTAAAACCAGTTTGTTGGAATTTCAGTTCTGCATCGTATGACTCTTGATTAAAGTAATTATGCCTCTTGCTTCCCAGGCAACAGTCATAAAATGTTAAGAGAGATTTACAGTGGAATCTGCATTTCCATGTCAAAAGCGACAATAGATTGAACTTTCAAAG
This sequence comes from Triturus cristatus, assembly GCF_964204655.1. NCBI lineage: Eukaryota > Metazoa > Chordata > Amphibia > Caudata > Salamandridae > Triturus > Triturus cristatus. The sequence continues at coordinate 789,912,951 of NC_140584.1, read as the reverse complement.
GCACAAACAATATATGGTAAAGAATGGAACTGTTTGATCTGTCAGTTCTGTTCCTTGGCAAAAAAAAAACTGGATGTCTCTTCTTTTTATTTACATGGCTATTTGCGGTCATAGCTGCCAAACCAATGCCAACATTGGCATATGCAGTTGTGGTCTTGCATGGTAAAGATGCATCACTCTTGGACAGGTTACAAATCAAAGCATAAACAAGCATTGGCATAGCCAATAGGTCTCGCCTTTGGGACCTTATAAGTGTTTAGTTATTCAGCACAATATCCTTGGTGCAACAACATTAACTGTTGCATGGCTAAGCACTTATAAGGTCCCAAAGGCGAGACCTATTGGCTATGCCAATGCTTGTTTCCTTTGATCTATGACCAGCATTAGGCTGAACCATGAGCTTTCCATCCAAGATTGGGCTGGTCCTCGTTGCAGCCCTTCAGTATGCCGATCATACAATGCTGATGGACTGCACGCAGGTGGGTTTATCATATTTTTTAATCAATATCAAAAAGTATAAAGTCATCCGCAAATACTTGTGGTGAAAACTAATATAGTTGTATCTGGACATGGGAAATCTAAAGGTGCCAGTTGTTACATAAATGGTTATCGGGTCCCACGATCAAACAAGTTCCGGTACCTGGGGCTGTGGTTTGAACACTTGGAGAAACACATAAAAATATCTTATGGGTTTGAAGAATAAAACATACTTGGCACATGCATTAAGTAAGAAATCTCTATTTAAACTTTCCATGTGAGCTTTAAGGAGGTGCTGAAAGGCAAAGTTAGGAAAGAGTTTTGTGGTCAATTTCTTTTAACTAAGCCTAAAAATCTGTTATCTCTAACTTCTTTTGTAGTATCATAATTCACCTGTCGTAAATTAATTGGATTGCGTCTTATGGCCTTTGACTCTGAACTGTACCTCGACCTTTGCCAGCCCGATGCCCACACCTAGTGGGCAGCTCATGGAAAAGACTCATGCAGAAATCAACTGCGCCTCGGATGTGGGGTGCTAAAAAGAGTGTGTACGAAATCCCGACCCTGTTTTCCACAATGTCAAACTGATAAACACCATCTGTAGTTCTTTTATTGCTTTTTCTGGGCTGATGGGGGAAGGGGCCAATGGTGCCAACCATAATGAAAATCTCATAGACCAATATAACCCCTTTAGAATGGAAAACCCTCTGCTGACACCATCAAAGACTTCCAGAAACTGTCCACAAATGTTGGGTTTACAGGTAAGCACTAATGTAACCGCCTACATGCAACACGTTTTACCGTATTGCTGAACAAAACGAACTAAGGAAAGCTATAAACGCCTTTGACTTATTTAACAAAAGTAATTCCAAATTTAGTTAAAAAAAAATAATAATGAAGGTTGCCATTGGGTATACGCTTTTTAAAAAGTTACATATGTGCACACAATGAGAGTTTCTCAAATTGTTTTCCTTTTAACATGACGGAGTCCTATTGAAGCGCAAGACAAAATTACACGGCAACTCCAGTATACTTGCTAAACTCACGTTAGGTGAACAAAAAGTGGAATCAATGTATTTTTGGGAAGCTTTTTACATTAAAGTTAATTTGAACTATGGCAGTCTGTAGTGAACTCCCATCGGATGTGCTTTCTGTTCACCCAACGGAACTTTAGCAAAGATTTCCGTATTGCTAATAAATGTAAAACACGGAGTGAAATTGCTTTGGAAGCAGATTGAGGACGTTTGTTACATTAGTTTTTTCATCACTATGGCAATCCTTACTACATTTCCATTGGGTGTACGCGTTTGGATGCAAAAAATGCCAATTGTTTGGAAGTGAGAATGTAGCATCACATCCTGAACTGCCGACTGTGGAACAAGGGAACCGGGTTTAAATCGTGGCATGCTCTTAACGTGCCAACAACAACAAAAAAAAAAGTCTCGGCATCGGCTCAATAGGCCGTAATTCTGGGCAAAGCACTTAAAATCCCTGTGCTTTAAAAACAAAAAAGAGAGAATGGGACCTTGTTTAATGCAACATGTGCTCAAGTACAGCACTCCAATTACTTTGGGCGAGTTTGCGCTTAATAAAACTGCAAGCGAGATTCTGTAATCAAGATACAGCACCCTGCAACACAAACTCCAATTATTGGCAAATGTGTTTTTAGACATAATTTAAGCATACCGCTTTTTTAAAATATGCGCTGCTATGGAATATTGTAAAAATAGCTGGGGTTGGGCACACAATGAAACACAAGGCAAACATGAGCAGGAAACAAAGAACGGACACGCACCGATATGAGAGGAGGTGGAAGGGATGAATGCTTTAATTAACTGCTCAAACTCTGAACGTATCCGCACACAGATTCTGAACGGATACCGGAGACCAGCAAATCCTAAACATGGATACCAACGATTTACGGGGAATCAAAGGCCAATAGGGGTACAGAAAGGCCAAAATAATGCATGCAACGATGAGTGCCACAAAGGAGATTCACGATGCCTTTCCGCTGAAGATCCTCTCATGACTCGACCCAGGGAGGGGCGGGGCTGTCCTGTCCTGTCCTGGAGAGAAGCTATAGGACGGATCCAACTCATGGGAAAAGGGGTAGTTTGCGATAAAATGAATGGAGTACAATGCACTTCAGCAAACAGGAGAGTTGCTTTGTAACTCTGGAAAAACATGTTAAACCACAGGATGTGCATTAAACTACAATTGTCCATCATGATTTTTGGGAAGAACGGAAGTAGCAGCCCCTGCTACAGAGTTAAAGCTATCTTCACTTGAAAAAGAAGCATCCTTGGCTTTCCTGGATATTGTGGTACAGTCCACTTGAACTTCATGTCTTGGTTTTAGACGGCTTCGGAAAGCACGGAGAGCTAGCTCTACCGTCCTTTTGGCCACTGAAAAACGAAGTTTTTTTCCAGCGGGTTTTGAGCGACTATTTTTAGAGAAAGAATATATTGGAATTATAATAATGATCTTAATGCACTGGTCATATCAAATGCATTGATTGACGCACCAGCCGCTTTCATCGGTTGGCGCATACTTTGTATAAGCCTATCTGTGACCAGCGGGTAATGGGAACCACATGACGCGAGGCTTGTAATGTGGCTCAGTCAGACTGTAGGTCGCAGAGAGACCCACATCCTGCTAATGGGCTGAGGTGATTAGAGAGGGCCTGCTCCCAGTTATGTTACTCTCTATTACTGAACATTCTGTTTCCAGGTCACAGGAAATGAAGGCGGCAGTGGCATTTAGGCGAGCACGTACTGTTTCCGGTGAGAGACTAGTATCACTGATCAGTCCGATATCTGTCTTTAACAAGTCGGAGGGGTGGGGGGTCGGGAGTGCATGCGCGCGCAGGAAATGGCCTCGCGGCAAAAAAATAAATAAACAAGTGGGGGGGAGTGCATGCGTATGACGAGAAGGGCGGGGGGGAGAAAGGAGGAGGGAATGAGGGGTAGTGCAAGCCGAGTAAGGCTTAAAGAGAGAACAATGGCAGATGGCGATCAAAGCGGCCGTGCGGTCGCAAAAGTGAAAGTAAGCGCGGCGCGCGCGCCCGCGCACATGCACTGTACCTCTAGGCTGGCCTGGTAGCACTTTTTGGAGCCCACATACAAAATGTCTCTTCGAGCCAGCGCAAGCGCTGGGGCTCAGCGAGACCTAAAAATGAGTATTTAACCTTCCACAGAATGCTTCTCCAGCACAAGTTCATTTGGAATTTGGTCTTACACAACAAGTCCCGGGGAAAAGATACTATAAAAGTGGTACAATCTCCGGTCAAACTGTCAATCCACTAAATAACACTATATGGCAGTCCCAGGAAGCACACCCACCATCCACAACAAGTAACACGTACAACAGAACATTGGAATTAGAACCTGCCTTTCCCAGTATATCGCCGGATGATAAATAAAATTGCCAAGATGCACTTACTTTTAGATGATAAATTCAGACTAACCTCCAAACATATCCCACACTGAAACTGGCTTCATATTTATCTACAACATTCTCGAGAAAGCTAATGGCAACTCGCTTTAGCATTCTGCCATCTTTGACCGATCAACTGTCTTCGAAATACAATGGCCCAAAGACATGCAGACTATGTGGTGCAGTAAAAAGACTTTATCCATCTAATTTGCATGTGCCCATTTTAAAACATTGTTTGTGTTTTAATATTGAAAAAAGTTTTTAACATGAGGGGCATTTGATCCTGCAGAGCAGCCATAATAAAAGGTCTTGATCCAACTGACACTCAGCTCAACTGCATAATGATGAAGTTTCTGATTTTACATGAAAAATTAACTAAGCACGATCTTCCGAATGACCCATTAATTCAAACGTTGCTTAAAGTGTGCCGGACCCAGTGATAAAGGTCTTCCCAAGACCTTTATGATGAATCTCTGATCACTAAATTAACCAGTACTGTATAGATTATAACAGAATTATGGCATCTGTTTGTCATTTTGATGATTTTCTTTAGAACTCATTTGGTATCATGGTGGTTTTATATTATGCCGTAATTATTAACATTATTTAGTCATTGATACAATCCTTATTGGCTAGATTCAATGGCTCTTCAGCACTGTAAGGATGCCATTTTGGGGGTTTCTAACACTGAAAAAGAATGTTCATAATGTCCTTTTACTAATTGACAAGATACAATACCCATGAGGTTTTTTTATACAAATATTCCACTGTTAATGTCATTTTTATTATTAATTCAACTATCATTGGTTAGATCTTAAGAGCACTTTTTGGATGATGCTATAGCTTTACATCCTGGGTAAAATGACTGTTCATAATGTCCTACTTGATTAGGTGCGATTAACTCTATGCTTTATTGACGATGACACTATGATGTTTCACACAAAATGTGACACCTTTTGTTTTAACTGTAATATTGTTATGATTCGGGTAACGGAGATACCCCCCATCTTGTCCATACGGAATGCACAGGGTCATTTACAATCTCTGCGGTGGAATATCCTGTTGGTTCTGCTGGACCATTAGTTTATAAAGCCGGCGTGCAGGATGATGAGGTCAGGATTGGGGGTTCCTGGCTCAGGTGGAGCTTCCATGGTTACACAGGGAAGCTGTCCAAAAACTAGAGGAGACTATCTCTTTGGAGGGTGTGGGTGCAGCCATATAGGGGCTTTACGGGACTAAAGCACCAGGCAGTGATACTTTCCCAGTGGAGTTCTATCACGCCTATTCTCCCTTCCTAAATGAAAGGTTGCTGGAGGTCTATCGGGAGAAGAGAGAAGTGTCTTCTACCGCCGACCATGAGAGATGTCGTAGTGGCCTGATGCTGAAGTCTTGGGGGGGACCCCGTGGATCATGCCGAGTATAGACCCCCACACCATGCTTAACACCGACCTAAATAGTTTATGTAAAATATTGGCAACAAAGCTGACTGGGGTGGCTAGAGATCTGTTTCATGATGAACAATGCTGCTTTAATGCCGGCACGTAGCACAACGCACAACCTCTGCAGACTGGCCCATGTTCTGCATGATGCATTGAAAGGGGAAGACAAGAAGGCCTTGGTCTCCCTAGACCTTGAAAAGGCATTCAACACGGTGGAGTGGGCCTTTTTGATATCGTTGTTAAAGGGCATGGGGTTTGGACCAAAATTCTGTTCTTGGATACAACTACTGTTTACAGCCCTTTCTATACGCATTACGGTGGGAGGTGAACTTTCTGACGCTTGGTTGGTGGAATGGGGTACTCATCAGGGGTGCCCCCCTCCTGTTTGCCCTGGCAATGGAGCATCTTGCGCTGTAACTGCGTGCAGCGCTGGAACTATGGGGGATCAAGATGGGCGATACTGTCCATGTTGTATCGCTATATGCGGATGACGCATTGATATATGTACGTTCACCTGGGGTTTCTGTTCCCATTCTGATGCAGCTCTTGGAAGATTTTGGTGAGGTTTTGGGTCTTAGGATCAATGCCCACAAGTCGTTAATCTTTCCTCTGGGTGAATTAGTTGGAAACAACACAATCAGTTGCCAGATGTGGCTCTTCAATGGAAATTGGAGAAATTTAGATATTTGGGGATCTGGGTCTCATAAAATGCAGCCCAACATCAGCGACAGAATGTAGATAGGGTGCCAGCGGGGCTGGATAATTCTGTTGAATTCTGGAATAGGCTTACTCGATCAGTGATGGGCAGGGCAGCCGTGGCAAAAAAAAAAATTCTCCCTTGCTGTCTATAACTTGTGCAGAACTCCCTGTTTCCGCTGGATGATCTGTTCTTAAGTAGGTTGAATAGCTTGTGGGTGTCTCTTTTGTTAGCGGGTAGGTGCAGTCAGGTTGCGCTTGCAACACTGAAGAAAGGCTTGGAGAATGGGGCATCGGCGGTCTCGCATGTGTAGTTCTACTACTACGCTGAGCATTTACAGCATGCAGCCAAGTGGCTTACAGCGTCAGACAGTTGGGAGAAATGGCTTCTGGGGACTGAGTTTGGATGACACTTTGCCCCAGTTGTTAATGCGAGGAGCAGGTCGGAGCTCCCTGTTACGTAGTTGGCCACACTTATGTCCGGTATATGGGGAACAGTGGTTCACAAAGTAATTTGCAGAGCCAAACTTCAGTAAGGAATTAAAACTATGGGATTTGACTCTCTTTAGGGATATTGACTCAGTCATATCTATGGAGCAGTGGTGGGAGTGTGGAAATATGGGAACAGGGGATAATTACCCGATCGATACTTTAATCTCATTCTAGGTAGCACAAGACACTTTTAGGACAGGACCAGGCATTAGGCAAAATTAGAAAGAGTGATGAGGGAGCTCTGGTTGCATTTTCCTCTGGCGCTCCGGGCCTCTGCAGTCCTTGGTGGTGCCATTTGATGGGGAGAAGGATGCCACTTAGTTACCCATTTTTAGGTCGAGCATTTGTGACCTCTTGTATATACTTTAGTATATACTAATATGAATATGTACTTTGTGGGCTCTAGAGATCAGCCCTAGGACTTGTGTGCTTCCGCTTAGGGACTTTTTTTTCCGTTCAACTGCTCCTATTTAACTGTCTTGATAGAAAACGACCAGCAGAGGTCAGTAAAATACCAGAATCACTTTAGCATTCTCTAGACTCCAGTCCAGCCACGAGCACCCGTAGACAATTTTTTTTCAAATCTTGTATTTTCAGTGATATGACCACCGAAGGCCCTGATTTTATAATAAAATAGAGCTTTGGACTTTACCATTTCCCACTGAAAGGCAATATTTCTCTCCATGTGTTCCCATACCTGGTGTGTCATGCAGTTTGGTGCTTACTTTCCCTCCATGTTAAAGAACAGTAGATGTTTCAGCACACAGGCTAATGTGCTGCATAGCTAAATACTTATAAGGTCCCAAAGGCGAGACCGATTGCAAATGCTTGTTTACAGAGCCCTTAGGTCTGATATGCAATAGCACCAATTTCCTGCGCAGGGGCCTTAGAGATGGATTTGGGTACAACCATCTCGAACTCACACTGAGTGAGCGCGTTGGGCCTGTCCGCACTGTATCCTGTAACAGGTTTAAACTTTTGTTACTCTGCATGGCTTTAACAAAATAGACCCTATCCGGTGTGCCACATGTGCGTGTTGCGGGCAGGTTGGGGCCACCTTCTTAAATTTGGCATGGGAGTGTGTGCAGGTTCAGGCTTATTTGAACCAGGTGGTTCCGCGAATCGAGTTGGTTACCGGACTTTATATTGTCTTGAATCCGCATGCTTGTATTCTGTGAGCGGTGGTGTGCCCCCAGGGGACACAGGATCCCCTATAGATTAGCCCAGTTTGCCTTAAGGTAGGGAAAGAAGCGGGTGGCAATTGGTTGGATGGCTACGAGGGCCCTACTGTTAACGCACTGGCTTTGTGACTTGTTGTAGTGGGGGGCGGCGAAGGAACAACAAATGAGAACATAACGCACAGATGTGGGGGCTGTTAAGGCTATACTGCTCTGGACCCAGTTGCTGGGTATGTTTCAGAACATTGATGACTCATCCTCTCGCAATGGGTCAGAGGGGGGAATATTGATACCTCCTAGCACTATTGGTCTTTATTAACTTCCTGATGACTAAGTGTGGAATGCTGCTCCTTAGTCTACTGCTTAGCTCGTGGCCTTGGTTCTATATCCATTTGCCTTACCGCGTCATTGGTTAATTTAACTTGCCGATTCTACCTAATGTATTTATTGACTGCCTCTGTTGTGTATTTGACATTACATTATGTACGACGCTATCGATGCACACTATATATTTTTGTTGTTTGAAATCAATAAAAACAGTTAAAAAAAATGTTTAAATGGTTTTTATTAACTTAAACAATAAAGTGTTGAATTCAATGTCAAAAAGAATTGAAGATGTGGGTCAGCTGCCAGTATAACACATGCTGGAATTTGAAAGTTGCTTGTTTCTTAACGAGTTCGCTGTAAACTATCCAGGCCACCCTTTTTTAGGTCGAAAAAAAGTCGTTGGTCGAGAGGCATGTTGTATCTCTTCTGTGAGCTTTTGGCACACCCACCGATTGTTATCAGTGGCATTCAGAATTGCTGGCTTGTTATTGATGCATTTTTGTAAAAGTCCCTCCTTTGTGTACTTAGTTCCCTCTCTGGCGATTTCACTAAGAACATTTTGGTTGGCCATCACACTGTACAGTGTGTGTTGGCTTCTCCTCCTGTATGGGGATTGCAGCCATATACACAGCTTGGTTCCCTCCCATGTCGCTGCTCCCGGCTGCATGGGTCTTCGTAAGTGCTCCTTGTATACACAGCGTGTTTTTTGTTGGCCTGCCATGTAGTGAGTAGTTTTGTTTACTTTGCTTCATTTGCCTTGTGCTTCATCTTTCCTCATGGATGCCCGCTCATTGTTTACTTTAGGCGGCTGTGTTAATATTTTATTACACCATTTCTTGGCTCATGTCTGCTAAAATTGCGCCTCCTCAGCTGTCCGGCCCAGAGCACGCTTACCATTGTGTAACAGCAATCTAGTGACTGTCGCAGTCGGCGCTGCATATGGCTGGCAGGTTTGGGTGCTAGCTCAGCTGGGCTTCTCTATCTTAGTCTACAATGTAACCCATTCTCCCAGCGTGGCTGTGAGAACAGGCTCCGGTCCAAGCACACACAGACCCTGGGGTGTCTGACAGGAGGCGAGTGACTGAGACTTAGAAACAAGGTAAAAGCGAGATCAGGGCCGAAGAGCGATTCAGAAACTTAAGGACTCTAGAGAAGGATTATTGATTAAGACCAGTGAAGTATTCCAGCACAGACACGGCCTTCTGGCGAAAGTAAGTGTGTCTTACAAGTGGCCTGCCGATTCATTAAGGTTTACACTGAACCTGGGGAGCAGCCGAGGATGTTGCAGTGTGCTATCCCTGCCCCTCCCAGGGGTTCCTTTCACAACAGGGCCTGGAGTTGTTTTGTTATCCTTTGTATGCCTTTTCTCAGCAAGTACAAGAATGTTTGGTATTATTACTTAAAAGAACGGTGCCTCCCCTCTCTAAGGATTCCCAGCTAAACAAACCAGGCATGCAGAGTCCCACCTCTGCCCCAACAGCTGGCACATGTATTTGTTGTTAGCGCCTTCCTTTGCCCCGCCTCCCTCATTCGTTGGAATGTACCTGCTCCCCACCTCATCACTTCCCATCTCCTTTTATCTTCATGGGAAGCCCCACTGCCTTCGCAGCTCAGGGCAAGCTGTATGAACGGCCCCCACTACTATGTAGAAGGACCCCACGGATGGACAGCCTCGCCAAATATACACTGACTGATAAGAACAAAACAGGCAATAATGACCGGGTGTTGGATGAGCAACAATAGAGACAAGCATCAGAATCTCATGCAAAAAAAAAACTAAACGCAGTATGCCCAGTCAAATCTGGGGATCCTAAATACAGACAATAATGAACACACAAAAGTAGTGGTGCTGGAAATAGGGATGTGAGAGCATCTACAGCACCCTCTGGTAACATTGAAATAACAAGCAAACAAGAGACCCAGGAGTATTTTTTGTCTGGCCACATTTGTGTTTTTCAATCAAAGACCTGAAAATATCATGGCAACTCTTTTGGCAAACTGCTGGCAATTATTTAAACACAGAACTCTGCATTTTATTTACCTTTCTTTGACTGCAAAGTGTAACTTAAACACAGTTGTGAGAGGCAGGCCTGGTATATGATGTCCACTAATGTAAGTGGACACCTTGCACCAGTCCAGACAACCCTTATGGTGATTTAAGAGGTCTTAGACAACCTTAGAAAGCTATCCAAGTGGTAGTTGTGGAGAGTAGCCTTCAGGCTTAGTCTTGAAGGAGTGTAAAGCAGCTCGTTTTACCAGAGTGCAATCTTGTATACTAAAAAAATATTTTTATACATTCTTTTTTGGTTCCTTTTCATTTAATCTATACTATAACACTCTCTATTACGTTACAGTACAGAGGTAGACACAAAGCACACAATACTTTAGCAAAGAACTCAAAGTAAAAAGCACTAATACACGGTGGGGAGGGGGGGTGGGGGGGAGTGGGGGATTGGGGAACCAAACCATATACTAAGAACCACGACTCAAGTCAGGACAATGACGAGAGGACGTAGAATTGCTGGGGACCAGAACCACCCAAGTTAAGTAGATAGGGACACCATGGAGAGCATGTGCAGTGTGAGAACACGACCGCGTGCTCTGTACAAGTCTATGTGCAAGTCGTGGTTGGAATTTTAAAGATTAGTGTCCCTTCCCAGTGGACCCAGAAGAAACCCCATGGAAGACAGAAGGTTGGAGAGCCACCCCACCCGTGGCTACCATGGTACCCCAGTTACCTATACCAGGGAAGCCGGGTGCATAGGTGTGAAGTCGGAACCTTCACAGGCGTCGAAAACCGCTGTCGAACCCAAAGGAGGACTTCAGGAAAGTGCCGCTGCCAGAAGAGGAGAAAGTGTCCGGAGGAATCCAAACGTGGATTCTCGAAGAGGAGTACCTGAAAGCAGAGAGGACAGTGTCTATGTCACTCGGGAGTGACCAGGAGACTTGGAAGACGGATGCCCGCTAAAGACGGGTGCTTCATGAAGGATGACGGTGACCTTGACTCTGCAGCTGCGAGGACCAGGCGACGCTGAGGTTAATGCCGCCCCCACAAGGGTTTCTGACCTCAAACTCAGTGAGAAGACAGATCGGGCCTCGGGAGACGTAGATAACCACCACCTGTTTTGCTGAACCCTTCGGAGTCTGCAGGAGCTGGGGATCAGCAGACCGGTCAGCAGTGTTGAGGTGCTTCAAGGGAGATTATCTTCCAAGTGTCTCGATGCTCCACAGGTCCTGCACAGATCCTGTATGGTGCACAGGCACAGACGATGCAGCAAACCGAAAGGGAGACAAAGTCAGGCCAAAACCAAGTCCAGTGAAGTGCCCAGACAGTAGAAGTGCAGTGGTTTCAGTTCTGATTCTTTTCCATGACAAATCTAGGGACCTACACCTATGTAAGCTCTTAAGTACCCTAAGGAAAGGTTTGGGAAGATTCAGGGTACCCTCCCAGGGGAGGGTCTGGACCGGGGAGGGGGTTACTCCCATGTCCTTTGTCCAATTTTCACGCCAGAGCGTGAGCCAACAGCTCCCAGGACATGTGTGAACTGAACTATGCACAGGGACACCAAATGTTCCCCTCATGCAGACTTTCAGCCGCTGGCAAGCGCACCCCCACAGCTCTAATACACTAAATTCTGTCTAAGAAGGTGGTCACATCTCCCTGTGACAGGATGCCCTTCGTTCTGTCTTCCCCTGCTCAAGCTTGGCTCAGCAGCAGGAGGGCTGAAATGTGTCTGTGGTTGGCAGCAACCATTTTTTGCTGTCCGGGACTAGAAGGCTGCTACCGGTAACACTGAGAGCCTAATGGAGGGCTCTCCCGGTGCTTGGAATCATACCTCACACACCGTTTATGGTATAGATGTATGATTCCAACATGTTTGATACCAAACATGATAGGGTTTGTTGCATCTATTTACAAGATGGTCATCGTGCTATATATAGTATATGACTGCTTAAATGACAACCCAGGAGAATGGACTTCGTAGGCTGCACGGGTGTCCTGCTCATGCAGGGGCACCCTCTCGCTTAGAACCAAGCACCCTGCCCTCAGGATTGTACAGGCTTGCTAGAGGGGTGACATAGGTTTTAAGTGCAGTGACCATTAGATATAGTGAACCTACAGGCTGCAATGGCAGGCTTCTAGTTCCATTTTGAATGGTCTCTCATGGGTGGCATAATGCATGCTTCAGCCCATGAGATACATCTGGGGTACCTATGCTCTGGGTGCATGGGTACCATGTACTAGGGACTGACAAGGGTACCCCAGTATCCAATCTAGGGTGTACCTAGGTACTGAACACAACAGTTTAGGGAGAGAGCAGGTAGACTGGTGTCCCGATTAGCAGGATCCCAGTCAGACTAGCCACAAACAGCATCACATCAAGCAAAAAGTGGGGGTAACCATAAGAAGCAGATCCTACTGTCCTACACCTGCCATGCTCTAGAGCAGTGTGTGAAAGGAAAATGCCAGAGCATACCTCAGATTTTCTAAAAAAGCATATACATAAAGCCATATGTTAGGTTTGCAAACTAGACTTCACAAGTTGTACTAATATTCCAGAAGCACGCGAACTACACCTAAATATATTAACTCTTTGGGCACGATTCACTTGGAAATGTATGCATGTGTAAATTGAATTTGCACACATAGATGACAGGACCTGTAAATGTAAATTTACTTTTGAAATAAACAAGTTCTGGATTTCCTTTGATACAGGGTTTTGCTTATGCAGTATTACCCTAGTAATGCATACTATTATGAAAGAATATGTTTTTCCCCAGGGAGTGGGCATGTCAAGGCCGTGATGTCCAAAATTTTGGGAACACACAAAATCGCACATTTGTGGCTATTCAAATACTTCACCATGACCTATTTGCACACTGGAAACAGTTGAATATTTACTCCAGTCAAGTGCAGGAGTAAATCTGTTTCAAGGCTGAAATGGGAAGAGAATACCACCAACTCTGGTGGGAGTGTTGAAGATGGAATTCTCCATTTCAAAAAAATCCAGCGGAGAAAGACATTAAACCAATAAATACATGTTGGATTGCACTAAAGAAGAGGCATTTATGCATGTATACTTCTACTCTATTTACACTTATACATATGGAAATATGCACCTAATTCAGACTATACAAAGGTTTCCCATGAGCTCGAATGTAAATCTATGGGTCCAGTTCATAATGATGTTGCAGTGAGTAGGTATGTCATGCTATCATAGTACTCCTGGAGTAAGCCAAGTGTATTACAAAAGTAAATCACAGCCAAATATTTGTGAATCGGTCCTCTGACTATTGTAGACTTCAAGGAGTACTTTTTAAACCTTTATGATTTGCCGAAAATTGTAAATCTGTACCCATGCGTGAGATTAAACCTCTAGCTTCAGAGGAATCATTGTTTAAATAAGACTGTGGCTCTCACGCTTGTGGTGCTTTGTGAACAAGAGCACCACTTCACAGACTTTCATGACATTACTTTGGACAGCCAGGGTGTGGGCTTTTTAAATACGGTTCGAAATTAGTTCCATCTCTGCAAAAACTGTAACTATTGAATCATAAAATTTGTATTATTACTGCTGCATGGCTAAATACTTATAAGGTCCCGTAGGCGAGACTGAATGCATTGCAAATGCTTGTTCTCACATGTAAGAGATTGTAAAGGTGCCCTGAGTTTGTGATTTACCTTGTAGTGGCCTGTAAATATACTCAAAATATGGCAATATTTTTTCTAAATAATGTGCAATGCAAAAAAAGAATTTTTTTCTTCTAACAGCACAACAGACGTTTTGCTGTGCTAAGATTATAACCATCTCAGCTTTAAGAAACCAAAAAAGAAGAACATATATTTGTTTCTACCACAGTTTTGCAATTTTCTAAGTGTTAATCATTATTAGAACATTGGAATGTGGAGAACTCCATTGTAGACAATGGAGTGCTCCATGCTTCTACGGGCCGGTAAAGGCCCGCAGAGCAACATTCCAATGTTTTACAAAAGCCTCTCGAAGCTCGAGGGGATTTAAATCCCCTCGAGCTTCGAGAAGCCTTTGTTTAATTTATTAGAACATTCTGCCCTCTAGTGGCAGAATGTTCTAATAGCCTTATAGCCCTTCGTAGCAGGGCTATACCGCTATTAAAGTCCCGCTGCTTTTGTTAAAGTCCCTCGCCTTCGGCTCGGGCCTTTAACGCTGCAGCGGGCCTTTAATAGCCGGTATAGCCCGCTACGGCGGGCTATAAGGCTATATTACCTATTTTTGAGGGACCTACCTACCTGAAATGTGTAGGTAAAGCAGGTATGAAACCCATAGGTGAATCCAGTAAGTTAAATCTTTATGAAAACTAAACAAAATTCTGAATTCATTTAGGAGTCATTTATGTAGATTGCTTAATGTTCCCTAAAAACACTAAATGTTTTAATAGAAGATTGTGAATGTAAGGGGGGAAAAAGAAAAACAAAAGGCAGCAAGGTTTTTAAATGTAATTTTAGGAATGAAGGTCAGCTACGAAAGTAATATACCGTTCTATCGGCTTAACTCTTTATTTGCAAATAGAGTGTTTTGGTTGTATACAAAAAACAGTGGTGCCTAGAGCTAAAATAAGCAATACCAAAGGGAAAACCAAGTGAGTTCACATCGATTTTTCATTGTGTGCTGATTTTGCATCACTTAATGATGAAAATTCTAGTTGCAAATGAGTTCAAACAAAAGCTATGTGTTTTTTTAAATGTACCCAAGACTCAAAGTATAAAGATGTGGGACATTTTTTGTCACTCCTAATTTTGTATTACCCATAACGTCAGGTGAGTGCGACGTTCCTTTTTCACCCTAAAAATATTTATTTATAGCGACTTACAAAAGGAAACCACAAATTAGAAGAAATTCAGTAGATAATACACAGTATCCTACCATTCTGCTGTGTTTTTCACACTTCTCCCAATAAAATGGTACCCTACGTATGTTGGGGGGTGGTGATGTACCTGGACAGGAGAGGCCTGACCAAGTGCCGAAACTGTGACCTATTGAAGTCAGTGTAATATCAATTTGGCATTGACATGGTTCCAGTGTTTGTCTGTTCTGTCACGTGAGATGGATTCACTCACACAGTGAGGCAATTCAGTGTTTTCACCCATACTTTAACAATTGAAAGGCATGCTGGTTATAAAAAGCTGGTGGGATCCAACGTGGATTCCCCTGGGTCCCTAGATTTCAGAAGTGCGCAGGCTTACTACAGCTCCCTGGGTGTGATGCATATCCAGCCACCATACCTAATAGAACCTGAGAAGTAATTGGGGTCGTGTTAGACATTGTTTTGACATTTTCTGGGCTTTTTTAGTTAAGAAACCATGCAGAGATTCACACATGCTAAATCACTCTGGATTGCCCCAACTCTCTACGTTTAAGAAATGCTAGGCGTTGGTAGGTTTCCTTGACGTCCTGGAGAACCCAGGCTCAAAAGACGTCAGATATACCAGTTCTGAAATATTAAAACCAAAACAATGATTCGGTATTCTCAAAACATTGATTCAGGTTTTATCTGTACATCCTCACTGTGGTATGACAATGCACATCATGTCAGGGAAGCTTCAGCATTTGACTGTCCACCGAGGACATTTCTTTTAAATGGGGCAGATAGAGCATTGAAATGTAAAATATTCAAACACATTTATGTGAAACTAGGCTCTTGGAGGCCACTCATGAAATATTCTGGATTTCTCAGTGTGCCAGTCATGCCTCACTGTTCCCATGACTGTTGCATGTTTATCTACCACAATAACATTTTGCGCATCTGCTGCGTTTTTTCAGTTCAATTCCCCAAGAAAA
Source organism: Triturus cristatus (assembly GCF_964204655.1). Classification (NCBI taxonomy): domain Eukaryota; kingdom Metazoa; phylum Chordata; class Amphibia; order Caudata; family Salamandridae; genus Triturus; species Triturus cristatus. The sequence continues at coordinate 789,897,090 of NC_140584.1, read as the reverse complement.
ATGTCTGCCAAACATAGGTGTTAAAAACGTAATTTCACATAGTCTATCACTTCTGATAGCATCCATCTACACTTCAAAAAATGGCTTCCTATCGCTTTTCCAACTTGCCCTTTCAAGTAAACTTTCAATCATGTTGCGACTGAATTTGTACATCAGACTAACAGAATGGATGAATGAATATAGTACTCCTGGATCACAGTCTTCTCCTCACACTGCAGAGTTAGATAGATTGTGCAGGCCCATACTCCAGGCTCATACTCCAGTGCTGTTGCACAGGTTATTTAGCTGGACAGCAGAGGGGTTCCAAACGTACAGACAGGCAGCAGTAGTGATTATCAGTAACATTTCTGCTTCAAATATATATTTGAACATTGTAATATTTTGACTCAAGCTATCATAACATGTCAGTTTAGGAAAATAAACACACTTCGCTAACAAATATACATTTTTCGTTTTTGAAAAATAATCTCTTGCCAACTCATCATTGTCCTGAAATACTGCATTTTCATTTCTGGTATCAAAATATAAATGTCATTTTTATCAAGTACTCACTTGTACTATAGCCTCACGTTGATGGTTACTTTCTGGTATATCTGTGTATCACCATCTCATGCCATGGATACCTACACATTGCTCAGAATTGCAACTATAGTTATATTTTCAGCATTAAACTAAGGGCGTGGATGATGCAATGGATGTCCATAATAGGCCATGAATTAACATCACTATGCTAGATGCTAAATTCCATCACGTGTGCGTACTGTCATGCCTTGTATACACACATTATTCTTGAAATTAAACTGTATCAGAGCAACTAGGAGTGAATATCATGCTATGGATGCACACAGTTTTCTAAGTTTCCCCCACATTATTTCAGCGTCCGCATTTTGCCTGGGGAGAGTACTGGGTACAGCCAAAATTAATATTGAGGTTAGACATGCTGCCATGAATGCCCACAGTTGTAAAGAATAATCACCATTATGCCACGCAGTATTTTACAGTAGGTGACATCATGCCATTGATACAGCACATTTTACATATTGAGCACCATATTGCTGGTCCGAACCACATTTTATCAGTTTAGCTAGGAGTAGACTTTGGAACTCTCATCACACTGACATGCACATACTCTCAGGCACAGGCACAAGCAGTCATGCACACACTGCATTTGAGACCAAAAGGTATTACCTTCCACTAGTGCCCTAAGTCCCACTAGCATCCCGATTTGCACGAAGGCTCAGCTTGCTTGTCACATCCAAGGGTCCACCTTATCTGTGCTGCGTGTGGGTGAAGCATCCAGTACAGTTGGGTAATAAGCCTGGCTTGCACAGTAAAACAAGCATTGGCATAGCCAATAGGTCTCGCCTTCGGGGCCTTATAAGTGTTTAGGCAGAGCTATTGACTTTGCCAATGTGTTTAAGCTGTGCTGTAGAGAAGTGTGGCTGCTGTGCAGCATGCTGAAAAGTTGTAATAAAAAAGTGCCAGAAGCATTTTTGTTACCAAGAAGGCATTATGTCAAACAGAACGACCATATTAAAAAATGTATGTACAATAAAAAGTTTCCTCATTTTTCTTTTGTTCTTGCAATGCTTGTTAAAGTATTTTTTTGAGGGGGCATAAACAATTGGAGGTTGAAGGTTATGAACTAGTACCTGTATTATAACACTAGCAGCGGCCAGACGCTAGGGGAGAATCAACAGATGGCAGATTCCGAGAGCAGGCTGAGGTGTGTTGAGTGATGTTGAGGTGGTAGTGGTGGTGGTGACTGGTGCTGAGACGATGCTGAGGTGATGCTGAATGATACTTAGGTCTTGCTGAGTGATGATGATGTGGTGGTGTACTATTGCAAAGGCGATGCTGAGTGATACTGATGTGGTGTTGAGCGATGTTTTGCTGGTGCTGAGTGATATTGTGCTGGTGCTGAGTGATGTTGTGCTGGTGCTGAGTGATGTGCTGGTGCTGAGTGATGCTGTGGTGGTGCTGACTGATGCTGTGGTGGTGCTGAGTGATGCTATGGTGGTGCTGAGTTATGCTGTGGTGGTGCTGAGTGATGCTGTGTTGGCCGTGAGTGATGCTGTGGTGTTTCTGAGTGATGCTGTGGTGGCGCTGAGTCCGTGAGAGAGAGTCCGTGAGAGAAAGTCCGTGAGAGAGAGTCCGTGAGAGAAAGTCCGTGAGAGAAAGTCCGTGAGAGAGAGTCAGTGAGAGAGAGTCGGTGAGAGAGAGTCGGTGAGAGAGAGTCGGTGAGAGAGAGTCGGTGAGAGAGAGTCAGTGAGAGAGAGTCAGTGAGAGAGAGTCAGTGAGAGAGAGTCAGTGAGAGAGAGTCAGTGAGAGAGAGTCAGTGAGAGAGAGTCAGTGAGAGAGAGTCAGTGAGAGAGAGTCAGTGAGAGAGAGTCAGTGAGAGAGAGTCAGTGAGAGAGAGTCAGTGAGAGAGGGTCAGTGAGAGAGGGTCAGTGAGAGAGGGTCAGTGAGAGAGGGTCAGTGAGAGAGAGTCAGTGAGAGAGAGTCAGTGAGAGAGAGTCAGTGAGAGAGAGTCAGTGAGAGAGAGTCAGTGAGAGAGAGTCAGTGAGAGAGAGTCAGTGAGAGAGAGTCAGTGAGAGAGAGTCAGTGAGAGAGAGTCAGTGAGAGAGAGTCAGTGAGAGAGAGTCAGTGAGAGAGAGTCAGTGAGAGAGAGTCAGTGAGAGAGAGTCAGTGAGAGAGAGTCAGTGAGAGAGAGTCAGTGAGAGAGAGTCAGTGAGAGAGAGTCAGTGAGAGAGAGTCAGTGAGAGAGAGTCAGTGAGAGAGAGTCAGTCAGTGTGAGAGAGTCAGTCAGTGTGAGAGAGTCAGTCAGTGTGAGAGAGTCAGTCAGTGTGAGAGAGTCAGTCAGTGTGAGAGAGTCAGTCAGTGTGAGAGTCAGTCAGTGTGAGAGAGTGAGTCAGTCAGTGTGAGAGAGTGAGTCAGTCAGTGTGAGAGAGTGAGTCAGTCAGTGTGAGAGAGTGAGTCAGTCAGTGTGAGAGAGTGAGTCAGTCAGTGTGAGAGAGTGAGTCAGTCAGTGTGAGAGAGGGAGTCAGTCAGTGTGAGAGAGTGAGTCAGTCAGTGTGAGAGAGGGAGTCTGTGAGAGGGAGTCTGTGAGAGGGAGTCTGTGAGAGGGAGTCTGTGAGAGAGAGTCTGTGAGTGAGAGTCTGTGAGTGAGAGTCTGAGAGAGTGTGTCTGTGAGGGTCTGTGAGTCTGTGAAAGTGTCTGTGAGTGAGAGTCTGAGAGAGTCTGTGAGTCTGTGAAAGTGTCTGTGAGTCTGTCAGAGAGCGTCTGTGTGTGTGTCTGTGAGTCTGTGAGAGAATGTGTGAGAGTCTGTGAGAGAGTGTCGGTGAGTCTGTGAGAGAATGTGTGAGAGTCTGTGAGAGAGTGTCGGTGAGTCTGAGAGGGTGTCTGTGACAGTCTGTCTGTGAGAGAGTGTCTATGAGAGAGTGTCTATGAGAGAGTGTCTATGAGAGAGTGTCTGTGAGAGAGTGTCTGTGAGAGTCTGAGAGAGTGTCTGTGAGGGTCTGAGAGAGTGTCTGTGAGTCTGTGAGAGAGGGTCTGTGAGAGTGTCTGAGCGTCTGTGAGAGAGAGTCTGTGAGAGAGTGTAAGCATCTGTGAGAGTGTCTGTGAGAGTCTGAGAGAGTGTCTGTGAGAGTCTGTGAGAGTCTGAGAGAGTGTCTGTGAGGGTCTGAGAGAGTGTCTGTGAGTCTGTGAGAGAGTGTCTGTGAGAGTATCTGAGCATCTGTGAGAGAGTCTGAGCGTCTGTGAGAGAGAGTCTGTGAGAGAGTGTGAGCATCTGTGAGAGTGTCTATGAGAGAGTGTCTGTGAGAGTGTGTGAGTGTGTGTGAGAGAGTGTCTGTGAGAGTGGGGTAGAGGTAGAGGGGTAGAAGAGAGGTAGGGATATATAGGCAAATGAAAAGGAAGCTATCGACTTAAGGAATGTGAAAGAAAGCTCTCCTATCTTGAAAGCTGATTACAAGTATCTCCTGAGAAACGCGGCAAAACTTTCAAACCACAGAGTCGTTTGAAAGTTTCGCCGCGTTTCTCAGGAGATGCTTGTAAACACGAATAACCTGATTAATTTAATTTAACAGTTGGCTCTGCCCAGGATTGCTTAGTAACGCAAATGACAAGGAAGCTATCGACTTCAGGAATGTGAACGAAAGCTCTCGTATCTTGAAAGCTGATGACCCATGACGAGAGAGGAAAGCCATATGGCGCCTCTGCTCATAAGCACGCGCCCGTGCGCTTGACCGCAAGCTCTAGGCCACAGTGGTAGCATTTTCTGAAGCCCTTACTAAAAGTCCCGCCAGACAGCGCATGCGCTGGCTCAGGCGAGACCTAAAAAAGCAGGACTACCAATGCAAATTCCACCACAGTTGAGCATCCTAGCTAAGGACAATCTGCTAATGAGATGTATAATTTGGTGGGCCAATGCTACAGGCTGTAGCAGTCTATCTCTACTGTCCTTTGGGAATGGTGAGTGATTGTGAGTAGTCACACAGGTATCACAATGTTATTAAGTCATACGTGACAGCCTCTGCCTGGCATTGGCCTGACCCCTCAGTGTTTGTTAATGATTGCCTCATTACTCCTACTCATGAGCACCTTTGATCAGTCAGCAGAAAAGTGTCTTACTTTTCAAAAATAAGTGCCGTGCTCCCCATTTTTTTCTCATGCACAGGGCTCCACTGCATCTTGAGTCTAGGTTCATACTTTTCAAACAACAAAAGAAATTATTTGTTTTCAAAACAATATTTGAAGAAGTGTTGTTTGACAGTTGGTAGCGTTACCTCTCACACCCTAATAAAATGGTAGTTTCCTTTCATGTGAATATCTTGTACGCAGACCATGATTTCAAACATGTAGATAAGCCAATAGTGTAGATTTGTATAGAAAGTCTTTATAACTTACCTTACTTTTATGTATTGTTAAAGGTTCCTGGATGCCTTAAATACTATTTTGGAATTGTATCTCTCTCGGATTCCTTCTGTGGAGCTACTAAGAGTTGTCTATTCCTTTTGCATAATGGGATACTTTCCACAAACGCCTCTAGACCAACTACTTCAAGAGGATACACTCAACGAGCTACTAAACTCAGGTAAGAACCCCTGTGATCCAAATGGATTTAAAATTTTAATTTTTCAGAAACTGTAGAAATTAAGATGAGTTATTAAGGAGGCCTGTCCACTATTCTTACAGCCGCTGTCTGGACAGTCACCTTTGGGTCCAATAGCTTTGTGGTTATTAATATTTTTTGTCAGATGTGCCATGCCTGCTTTGCCCTGAAGTTGAATGTTCTTGTGGGTTGTCCTTTCCAGACCCCAAATATTTAGTCTGTTTAAACTCCAAATTATTTTAAGTTTGGGTGTGTGCTCTACATTGGGTCAACCAAGTTTCTTATTTCTTGCTACGTAAAGGATTTTCACCTTTTCTTAGATTGTGGTCCTCCATATAGAGAAAGGATCGTAGTGTGACAAAGGTGCGGCTTAAAAGTAAATGCCTCATGTCTTGCTCTTAAATAGGAAAACTGATTTTAATACTGCTTAATTATATCACATACACATTACATAGTCAAATGGGCGGGGGTCAGCATTTTGAACATTTTGTAGTTTCCTGATGAATTTGTGTGTGTGTGTCTGTCTCTGTCTCACGTGCACCTGGAGAGTGGGGCGAGACTGCGATTCAGCAGCATTCTGAAATCCACAGAGGGGTTTTCGCTGACGCTACTGCCACTGCTGCAAGGCTGTGCAGCATTTTTGCAGACAGCGAAGAAACGGGCACTGGTAAGCGGGTGACACCAGCAGCAAAGCTTATACGGTTGTTGGAGGTAATATCTGAGGCAACTCTACTCAGCGCTGCGGAGGTAGCGGTGGGGGTAGCTACTACCAACCCCATACCGAAGGCAACCTGCGGGCGGTCAACCGGTACTGCGACCGTGCTCAAAGGTCATATGCTTAGAGGGACTGACTCGGCGATAACCAGTAAACACGGGAAGTATAAAGTAAAAAGATTTGGGGCATTTTCTCCGGCACCCAAGTTGTATGGAACAACTGGGAGAGCAGACTCCATCTGCAAACGACATTCCACAAGGAGTATACTAACATTAATGCGCAAATTGGACATTTTTGAGTCTTTGGCAGATAACATGTCACAAAGCGGCAAACTAGGAGCCCAGAGAGCAAGTGAATTATTAAATGATAATTCAATGCCATTAACGATATCATCACAAGGAGAAGAGAGAGAAAAATAAACATCGAGCACTATCAAAGATCTTGAATACACGCTGGTAAAGGAAGTAAACAAGGAGATGGGAAATGACCCCCTCAATCAACCACCCTTCAATCAATCAGGGAATTGTAAATCTACTCACTCGTCAGGGTCTTAAGGTGCTGACGGGCGTAATGTGGCTGCTGATCCATCTGGATGCTGGGGGTTCTGTCGAAGAGCTAGATCTTGAGATCCTTCCTGAACTGGGTCAGCGACTGGTATTGCCTGAGGTGGAGAGGCAAGTTGTTCCAGTTCTTGGCGGTGAAGTAGGAGAAGGATCTTCTTCTGGTTCTGGCCTTGCGGATCTGTGGGACGGTGGCCTGGGCCAGATTGGTGGAGCGGAGGTGTCTGGTAAGTACGTGGAATGAGAGGCGGGGATACAGATATCCTGCATTATGGAGGTCTTTATAGGCATGTGTGAGAAGTTTGAAAGTGATTCTTTTGTTGACTGGGAGCCAGTGGCGCTCTGAATGGAGTTCGATGATGTGAATGTGGCAGGGGATGTTGAGGACCAGTCTGGCTGCGGCATTTTGAACGTTCTGTAGTTTCCTGAGGAATTTCTGGGTGACGTCGTCATAAATTGCATTGCCGTAGTCTAGTCTGCTGCTGATGAGGGCTTGGGTGACCGTCTTTCTGGATTCTGTGTTGATCCATCTGAATGTCTTTTGAAGCACGCATTGCTTGTGGAAGCATGATGAGGATACGGCATTGATCTGGCAGTTCATTGTGAGCGAGGAGTCCAGTATGATGGAGAGATTTTGTGCATGGTACTTTGGGTGAGGGGGTTCCCAGTGTGGCGGGCGGGCCACCAAGAGGTTGTCTCAAGCTGAGTGGGTGGGTCCCAGGAAGAGGACTTTGGTCTTGTCCGAGTTGAGTTTGAAGCAGCTTTCTTTCATCCAGGTGGCGACGGCCTTCTTACCGCTGTGGAAGTTGTTTCTAGCAGCTGTAGGTTCGTTGGCGAGGGAGAAGATCAGCTGGGTGGCATAGGAGACAATTTTGAGTTTGTGGCTCCTGACGATGTGTGCGAGTGGGCCCATGTAGACATTGGAGAGGGTGTGTGTTAGAAATGGGATTTCTGGTCGGCTAGGGCATGTGCCAAAGTCATGCAGAAACCACCAATCTAGTCAGGATAAGGGAGTTACACTCCTAAAATAACCCCTGCTCACCCCCTTGTTAGCTTGGCAGGAGCAGTCAGGCTTATCTTAAAAGCAGTGTGTAAAGCATTTGCACATAACCAGCATTAATGCAGTGTAAGCACTACAAAAGGACATCACACCAGTTTAGAAAATATCCAATATTTTTATGTATTTCAGACAAGACCAAAAACGATAAAAATCCACAATGCAGTACTTAAAAATCTTCAATTGTCAATATACGCTTGAAAAATAGTTCCTTGATGTCCATAGCTCTGTCCAGGGCAATCACGGCGTCGTAAGCAAACAAATCCAAACAGTTCTGGCTGACTGCGGCGTCGCAGGCCAGCTACGGTGTCAGGAACACCCGCAAACAGTACCTTTTAGACATGCAGGGATTCTGCGACCTCTTGTTGTGCTTCCGAAAGCACGGCATCCGCAGGCCTCGGTTCCGGAGGTTGGTGCAGGAGTCGTCAAGGCCCTTGAAGTCACATGCGTTGCAGGTCAAACTCCCCTCTGTTGAAGTCAGGAGTGCTGGTGTCGGGTGCTGCGGTGCGAAGTACAGCGGTGCGGCGTGTGGTGCCCTCAGGTCACCGTGCGAGCAGCGGCTTGGTGGCGGTGTCAGATGGCGTCGCCGGTGAGACCAGGGGCGAGGTGAAGGCGGTGCTCGTCGCGGTGCTGGCAGGTCACGGTGCAATCAGCGGCAGCGTCGTGGCTGAAGCGCTGTCGTCAGCTGACGAACTGATGTCGATGGTACCGGCATCGATAGGCTAAGGCTATGGTGCGGGATGAGGGCGGTGCGTCCTGTAACTTTATGAGCGGTGCCCTCGAACCACGGTGCAAGCAGTGGTGTAGATGTCGGCATGGAGCGGCGGTGTCGGGGATACCAAGGCATCGTCGTGAAGGGAGGCGGTGCGGTGTCCACAGGTCGCGGTGCGATCAGCGGCTCGGTGACGGCATCAGCAGGCATCGTCGGTGAGACCAGGGTCGTGTTGCGGCGGTGCCCTCTGCGGTGCCTTCAGGACACGGAGTCAGCAGCGGCGTTATAGAGGGCGTTGGATTGCTTTTTCCTCTGTTGCAGCACAAAACACACAGTCCCCAGTGCTGAGGGCAGAAGAGCTTGCAGTCTTTGCTGTTCCTGAGACTTCTTGAACAGGGGGCAAGCTCTACCTCAAGCCCTTGGAGAATCTCTCAAAAGTAGATTGAAGAAAGTTCAGTCCAGTCCTTTCACTGCCCAAGACGGAAGCAGCCACTGCAGGCCAACACAGCAAAGCACACAGCAAAGTGGTAGTTCCTCCTCAGGGCTTCTCCAGCTCTTCTTCTTGGCAGTCTTCTTGATCCAAAAGAGTTCTAAAGTTCAGGGGTCTGGGCCCCAATATTTATATCACAAAATCCTTTAATCTCTTAGGCAGAGAGTGTCTGTGCCCAGCCAGAACCAGTTCTGCCTTCTCTGTTGTGACTTCCTGGCAGGAGGTAGAGACAGCATGGTCGGTCAGAGGCAGACTAGGCCCTTTGAGGTGCAAGGAAATCTCCTCCCCCTTCCCCAATTGCAGCCCAGGCCTATTCAGCCCTTTCATGACCCACCTAGACTATATCGAGCCACTCCTGCTCCCCAGCCTTCTGTCATCTAAAACCCAGACATGCAATCCACATTCCAGTAGAGGCACACTGGATGACTGAGCAAGAAAATACCTACTTTCTAAAAGTGGTATTTTCAAACACAGAATGTAACTAGCATTGTCAAGGCCAATAGGTCTCGCCCTTGTGAAGTTATATATAGCCATACATCACCTGTTAATAATCCAGTCATTCCCATGTTTTAAAGGAAGAAATTGTAAACCCAATTAATTACTGAGCAAGTGGTGCATTATCTACATATTAAAGTATTGCGTTTCCTTACTTATGCTGAGTCCTACCTGTTCAAAACTAACAACAAAGGAAAACAAGTGAAAAAGCAATAAAAAAAGAAAAAAATGTCGCTGTCTAAAGGTGGCATGCATATGCTTGGAAAAAAGTAAAATTAAACCTGTTGCAAAAATAAATTGTCAATGGAAGCAGCACCTGTGCTGCACTTGTTCAAAATATCCAGAGTCACACGGGATGCAACGCATCAGATAGGGCAAGCTGAGAGTGTGCGTGAGTGGAGAGTCCGAGTTGAAGAGAATGTGAGGGTGAAACAGTGTTTGTGAGATAAGGGAGTGTGTGTGAAAACATGTGTGAGAGAGAGATGTGTTTTAGAAAAATGTGTATGGGAGAAATGCGTGCGTGAGAGAACTTGGGTGCGTGTGTTGAGAGCGTGTGTGTGATACACAACTTGAAAGAAATGCGTGCATGAGAGAACTTGAGGCGTGTGTTAAGAGAGCGTGTGCGTCATAGACAACTTGAGAAAGAGTTAATATATATGTTTGTGTGAGAAAGTGTGTGCGCAGCCCATGCAGGAACTGCGGAATCGCCCCACCACGAACATGTACACCAACAAACTACTAAGCCCCCCCCCCCCCCCAACTCACCACACACAAGGGAGTTGTAAACTCTGCTCCTTGGTGTACAATGGGTGGCAGTTACAGGTTGTTGGCGCCGCTCCACGGGTCTCAGCCTAGGTGCCCTGTGTTTCGCGTGAAAGTAATGCCACCCCCAGGGGGCAGATCCTGAGCGCCCCCTGTAGGGCATCTCCGCCACCACTTTACGATATGGGGGGTGTGGCCGAACGCAGAAAAAGTCGAGATACGTGTACAGTACTAAAGGCGTTCATCTGTCCTCTGCCTTGTGCATGAATGGAATATAGTATCATGGGAAAGAAAAGAAACACGGAGGAGTGCTGAGAGGTATTAAAAACAAGAACCAAAGTTTAGAGTTTTTAGTGAAAAACAGAGGAAACACATGGAAAAAACGAAAGAAACGAGTAGAAGTCTGAAGAAACGACGAGAAAGAAGAAAAGTAAGAAATTGTAAAATAAAAAAGGAAATAAAACGGAGGAAATTAAACAAAAATCGCTCTGTGATGTCTGGCCTCTTGGCGCTCTTAGGTTGTTATTTTCTACTTTTCACGCTGTCCCCGCCCCCCCTTTCTACCAGGTTTGTTGTTCCCCCTTGACCTGGTCTAACTTGTCAATTATGTGGCAACAATGCTTTAGCCACTGGCCCCATCCGTTTCCCATCCGTGCATTCCGATGCACTTTTGATCCCTTTGTCACTGGCAAACATGGCTTTAGAATGTTCACTGAAAAATTGGTTCAGCTGAGATGTATGTCTGATTACGCTTATTTTGCACACATTACCCACTGCGGGATATCCTGGCGCACAGATTGAACCAGTTAACCCAACTGCTAATCCCAGCATCCCCACTTCACCAAAAGTGTGTGATCTTGAGCAAATCCGTACGTATCACTAACCTGTGTGCTATGGCTGGAAGTGATGTGAAAAAAAACTCACTGCTAATTTGAAACTGTGTCCAAATAATGGAAATGTACACTACTACCTTGAAAATAAATGCTACCACCAAACGTCAACAAGATACGTGTGGAATCAGACAATCGAGTTAACTTCCAAAGTGCTGCCTTGGACGTGAACACAAAGCACAATCACAAAAAGTATTGAGAAAATGATTCAAAGAAGTCTGTTGAGAGAAGCATCATAGTTTGGCTGAATTCCAGTAGGTAACCTCGCTGGTGGTAGCCCAATAGGAGACGTTAATAAGTAACGGCATGCCCAGGAGTGGTGCACGCTTGTGCCAGACGCAGGTGAAAAACCAGCGCTGACCACCATCGCGCCATCTGTTTCCAATTAACGCGAACACGATAATTGGAAACAGATGGCATTGATGCTCGCTCCCGAGCAGCCTAGGCCAGGGAACAAAAAAGACGGGACAATCACCCGCCTTAGATCAATTGCGTGCTGTCTTTTTAAGAAATACGCATGCACAGGCCAATTGCGGGTTAATAATAAAAAAAAAGCGCACAAGCGTGTGTTCTGAGTTCAAAAGCCCTTACTAAATGCCTCGCAGGGCAGCGCATGCACGCTTGCTCAGGCGAGACCTAAAAATAGCCTTCACGAAAAGAGGCATCTTTAGATTCTGAGTTCAGGCATACTAAACTTTATTTTACTACCTAATTCCCCAGCCCAGTTATGTTTTTAAGAGGTTATAAACAAACTCCCCATTCTGTCCTATGTGGAACAGGTAGCCTTGCAATAGCAAAAAACTAAATTGGCCGTAGTTCACTATCAGGACATGCCACACACACCAGGGCATGTCCTACCTTTCACATACACTGCACCCGGCCCACAGGGATACCGTGGGCCTACCTTAGGGTTGGCTGACATGTAAGAAAAGAAAGGTGAGGGACTGGCAAAAGTGTGCACTGGCCAAGTCGACATGGCAGTTACAAACTGCGCGCAGGCTCCGCAATGTCGAGTTTGAGTTACCTTTTTCGGGCCGTTCGTGTGGGTGGCACAATCCTGTGCTGCAGACAACCAACGGCATTTGATTCACAGGCCCTGGCACATGCAGTGCTCTTTACTAGGGATTGACACTTAAATCAAACAGGCCAATCATGGAAACACCAATCCAGAACACATTTTACCACAGGAGCACTTGCACTTTACCACTGATTAGCAGTGAGAAAAGTGCGCAGAAACTCTAAGCCAGCACAAACAGAGTCAGAACGGGAGGTCAGAAAGCAAAAAACTCCGGGGAATCACACCAAAATATGCCAAGCCTAACAATGTGCAAAAGACGCACAATTGATGGACGGAATGCAGAACAAATCAAAACATTCACCCCCAGTCAAGAGATCTGGGTTAAATCCATCATTCTTTTGCTCACCATGACACCCCAGTTTAGACCTGGCCATATGCAAATCAGTCTTGACCCTGTGCCTCATGGGAACAGTTGAGCCCGAACTGCCAAGCCAGGTCCTCCCTGGACCGTAAACAAGCATCCTAGGACCGGTTTCGGGGTTTCACCCCTCTTCAGCCAGGATAGCTTGATTCCAGTGGCACAGTGACAGTTTGGCTCAGGGAGGAGCCCTGGGGCACTCCGCTGCTGATCTCTATGGGTTTTGAGAGGAACAGTGGTAGCCTGAGTCGCTGTGTTTGACCAGTGAGGCAGGAATGGATCCAGTCAAGGGCCTTGTCGACGGATGCCGGCATCGCGGAGTCTCATGATTAGGGTGCACTGGGAGATGGTGTCGAAGGCGGCCAAGAGGTCCAGAAGGATGGAGGCTGCCGTTTCGGATTGGTTGAGGATGAAACGGATGTCATCGGTGGTGGCGAGGAGTGCGGTCTCAGTGCTGTGGTTTCTTCGGAGGCCAGATTGGGAGATGCCCAGGACGTGGTTTGCTTTGATGAACTCGGAGAGTTGGTCGTTGAAGGCCTTCTCAATGACCTTGGCTTGGCTTTGAAGTGGAGGAGTATATTAAAAATAAGAGTGTCAAGGGGCTTGAGAATTCTGATTATGTCTACTTTAAATGATCTAGATGAGGATTGAATCTAGCAGCGGCGAAATGACACAAATTTTCTTTTAAATTAATGTGAACCCTCATAATTTGAACCCTCATACATGCAGAAAGAAAACTGGAGAAGGTATTGCAAGAATTAAAGATCTGGAACAAGAATTACAGAAACGTAATGAATGAGGAAATTAAGGGAGCTTTGGAACTAATGGAGAAAAAGATCAGTAAATATGAATTGGAAGTAGAAAAGAGAAAGGCAAACAAATTTAACAGGGATTGAATAGATTACGCCAGTGGGCGTATCTACACGTTTGCCAGAAAATATGATTCCCTAAGAAACAGAGTTGTGATGGATAAGTTCACAGGTTATGCAACTTCAGGAACAGTGGACCGCTGTGATGAAAGATCTGCGGATAAGGATCTCAATGTCTCTACTCTGGATTTTTCATGGGAAATGCCACTAGTACAAATTACTTTAATAGGGAAAGGGACCATCCCTGGGAGAGAAAAAGGCAAGTCAAAACCAGAAGGAGTAGAAGAAGAGGGAAAAATCAAACAAGGAAGAAGAAAGTAAAAATAAAAAGGAAATAGGAAAGGGAGAATTTAGTCTTCAATCTCTCCTCCAAAGTCCTCTGCTTAAATCAAATAAACCTGTTGAATAAGGGATTGTCTTTCTGTCCGGACAATGGAATCAATTTACCTAATTTACACATTGATTTGCACAAATTTGGTCGCAAATTATAATTAAGAAAACATTTTGAGACACATCCCTTGAAAAGCAAAAGGAGAACAACTAAATCCTTGGAAACATCAATGATCATGATGCAGGATTTACCAACCCTAAGAACACTTGCAACCTTGAAGAGGGAATCCAAAGAAAATATGGAAGAAATTATGTTGTCCCAAACATCAGAGGAACAATTATGTAAATATATAGGCCTTGCAACTTGGAAAGGAGGGGATAGTGGACTAAAAGCTAAATCAATCTTTTGTCCGCAGTTGCCCCTCCCCCCGTAACAAAATTGATCTCGTTCAAGAGATAATGATAAAAGAGATAAACCATTTGATTAGAAAAAAACAGCCAACGAATGTTAAGGAATTTAACTAAAAAAGAATGCACATCTCTAAGAGAACTAAAATTGGATTAAAAAAATATAATAGAGGCATCTGATAAAGGTGGCAACATCATTATTCATGACTATACTGACTATATGGCTGAGGCTAAAAGACAACTAGGAAATGATCTACATTACAAGAAACTCAAGGGGAATTCAACAGGAACTATAACCTATGAATACCTTCAGAAGGTACAAGAATGGAGAAATGTGGACCTCCTTGATGTAGAGAAATACATTTACTTGAGAGTTGAACATCCCACTTTTCCCACCATCTACTTCCTCCACAAGGTGCACAAGTCATTGCAAAAACCACCAGGCAGACCGATCGTCAGCTCAATTGGGTCATTGCACATCAAGATTTATTGACCTCTTTCCAGCAAATTACTTTTTATCCCAAACTTCTCACTTATGTGAAAATATGGACTTTCTAGCAAAGATCAATGCTAACCCCTGGAAAGAAAACAATGTAATTGATGCAACATCATTGTATACATCTATTAGACATGAGGATGGTATACTGGCTGTAAAACATTTTCTACGAGCAAGATCCATTAGTTACATGGAACATTGAGAAATGTTAATAGGTATGCTATCCTTTTGCCTGACCCACAATGTATTTTTATTTAATGGAGAGTACTTTCTACAGAAGCAGGCAACAGCTATGGGGACTTCTTTTTCCCCTAAATACGCCAATCTCCTAATTGGGTTTTGTGAGGTTGAAACTTTATGGAGAGAAGAAAATCAAGATATACTGAAACATATTGTACTATGGACAAGTTTTATAGATGACCTTTTTGTGATATGGAAATGTGACACCAAATATTTGGAGGAATTCATCCAGTCTCTAAGTAACAACAGTTGCAATCTCCGTTTTACCTCAACAGTCAGTATTGAATGTGTCACCTTCCTTGATGTGGAACTATTCATAAAGGATATGAACTTGTGTACAAAAATCTATCGAAAATCAACTTACTGCAATAGCATCCTCCATGCGAACAGCAGTCACCCTAAAAACCTCAAGTATAGGGAAATGTTAAGAGTCAAAAGAAAACGCTCTGAAGTTAATGATATGGAAGAACAGCTAGACGAAATGAAAGAAAGATTCCTAGCTAGAGGTTGTCCAGTGGAAGTGGTTGACACTGCAAAGGAAAGAGTTGAAAGAAAAGAGAGGAACTCCTCGTCACCCGTGGAAAAACTTCAAAGGAAGATAAAATCAGTATGATTATGGAGTTAAATAAGGGTCATAAACAACTTAAGTAAATCTTCAAGAGAAATTGGAAAATGCTTTGCTTGGATGAAACATTAAGAGAGATATTGACTGATCAACCTAGTATAACGTACAGAAAAGTTGCCTCCTTGGGGGATCTCCTCACACAGTCATCTTTATGCAAAAAAATAACATTGATGGTAAACTGGTTGAACACCCGGGTTTTGGAAATGGAACAATTGTCGAGAATGTGAACATGGAAAGAATACTATGTTTTATAAACTCCAAGATAGGAGATTGGAGAAGATCAAGGAACATATCACATGCAAAAATATATTTGTAGTTTGTTTGTTGGAATACTCCTGTGGTAAACAATATGCGGGAGAACTATTATTAAACTGAAATTGAGAATTTTGTAGCATCTACATGGTATAAAGAATTGTGACTTTTCCTACCTGATAACTAAACATTTCTTTGAGAAAGATGAAAGAAACAACCAATAGATTCGGTACTTTGGTATTAAATACATCATCGCAGGAGAACGAGGTGGGGACAGAGGCTTATCCCTAAGACGAATGGACTCACGTCAAATAATAGCACTAGGAAATGAAATTCCATATGGACATAGCCTTGATGCTGAATTACATGTACATATGGGTTAAAAAGTACGCTATGTGATGGATCTGATCAACCATCTGTTCTGTCTTACCTCTCAACCTCCCAATGCTTTCCCCTCTTTTCTTATCAGAAGAAATTCGTATAAATAGAACATGATAAAATAAAAGCTACAAGAAGTGGAAATTACTCACACATTATAAAAAGAATGTAAAAAAGCTGTTTGTGGGATTTCAGCAAATGGTTTGACCGAGCTTTTAGTTGATGATTAATATGCATAAGATTATTTAATATGATGCATACTTCTATTTGGATAGGGCCATTAGGCACTTGCACTTCAGGAAAGATCTGTTTACTCGTTAGGCACTTGCACTTTAGGAAAGACTCATTTAGTCAACTGGGACAACATTGAACCTTTAGAGGCATAATGTGGGGTCCATATATCCTGTGATAGGTTACATAACATTTTGCTATGGGCATTATAGATTTTGTTTCATTTTCCTCATAATTGTGGGTATAATGACAATGCTTTTTATTCAAAATTGCACTTTACTTAATGATATTATTTTTGGATATCATTCTGATAGATATATCTTGCAATTTTGCACGAAAATCTTGTTTTAGGTCAAGACAACAGAACTGGCAAGTGCTTCCTTTTTTTCCCTTCCATTTTATTTATCTGAATTGTGGATATAAAGTTAATATTTGCAAGGGAAAGTTTCTATGGATTTGCATTTGTTACGAAATTGCACCTAATATGATATCAGTTTTACATTTTAAGTACCTACTGCAATTATTTATTAGATATATTTATTGCAGCCTTTGTATAATAGAAATTGTTTACAGCTTGAATAGTGGAAATTGTCTAGTGCAGTATTAATTACTAGAGAACCGTATCAATGTTTTAGGCAACAATTTGTTGGAATTTGTACATTGATATTGGAACTTTGGTAAAAGCACTAAAAAAAGGAAATGTATACATTTCACTTAATATTTACAGTATTGAAAATAGAGGAAAAACAAGTCATACAAAATTATAACAATTTAGCTTCAATAATGCAATGTGAATTGGTATTTAAACCCCATGCCTTAGTATAAAATGGTCGATTTCTGTTATTCTTAACTTATAGGCACTTGCACTTCAGTAGAAAAATTTAATTGTTCAAAGATACATTTCTGTCATCTCAAAAAAGACAATGGGATCTTCTTTGTGTCTCCGTTTTTCTGAATATGTTCTCATACATTTTGCTTACTTATGGAATATAATACTTTACAGTGATCAAAAAGATATGGTGGATGTTTACTGGCAGTGAGCAAAATGGAGACTTAGTCTAGTTTGTTGGTTTTAATGAACAGGGACTGCACTGTGAGAGCACTTTAAAAGATGAAATGGACGATGGGACTCTATGGTCCAGTGAAAGCAGAGTGCCGAAACGTGTCAACCGTCCGTTCTAATGCACTAAGTGGTGATGAAATAATAAAATTGATTTGAATATTCCTTGGAGTCTGCAGTGCCATGTGTTCCCGGTGGTAGAGCATGGGGACAGGGGGGGGGGGGGGCCGGGGCTGTGTGTGTGTCTGTCTGTCTGTCCCCGTCCGTCCCCCCCCATGCTTTACCAACGGGTAGTCACAGCACTGTATGTATATATATACTCACTAGCAGTCACCAGTGGCTAGTTATAGTTAGGACAAAAGTTTCCAAAGTTAAAGCGTTTTTTGTTTTGCCAATAACTTTGGTGCCGCTTGACGAATCTTCCCAAAACTTGTTCCTTTTTGGTTCTACTGTTCTGTTGAAAGAAAGCTTCAGGGTCATCCATCAAGCGGGGGTGGAGGAAAAAAAGAGGGTCCCAAAACGTATTTTCCCAATGATATGTCTATGGGGATTTTTCATTTTTTGAACATGACTGCAGCCCGAACGGCTGAATTACACCAAATTTGACAGAAAGCTGGATGTTGGTCCAGAAAGCGTGTTTTTTGTGATTTGGTGTAAATCCTATTAAAGTTTTAAAAACATAGCTATCCAGGAGCACAACAGCCTACTAAAACCCTACTTAAATTTCATTGGCTGCCAACACTTTGACCTGAAGTGTTGGCAGCCATCTTGGGGCTAATGTACTTGATAGCACCCTTTGAAATGCACTGCAGTGAATCTCAGGTTTTGAGGGTCACAAAAAGGAGAACGTATAAATGGAGATAACAGGTATTAATTACAACATAAATTCTTTGTTGATGGTACCATACTAATTTTAGTTATTGTGGTGTGTTCTAAGGTGATTTTGCCCTGTGAAAAAGCCTTCTACTTTGATTTCATGGATCATGTTTGAGACAAAACAGTTTTCTCATGATTTTCCTATAGAGGTTATGGAAGGTGCTCCAGAAATTAAACTGAGAGCATATTTTACTGTAAATTCACACTATCTTTTTCAGCTATATGAAAATGAAGTCTAACATTCTCAGTAAATTATTTACTTCCAACAGGAGCAGCCTGTCAGTTGATTTCATTGTGTTCTCCTGCAGCCTCCCAGAGTGTTCTAAAGAACAACTAGTGCTCTAACAATGTTACTTATGACATAAATATGGCACACCTCAAGTCATGTTGATTGAATTAAACTGGTAAAATTTCAAACATTTAATTTAGAAAGAATCAAAATAAGGGGGTTCAGTTTGTCATGGAAATGATGGTTAGTGCTTTAGAAATAAAACATAGGGCACATTTTAAGTTAGTTCCCAAATATCTTCCTCTTCTATTTCATTAAAACATTCTGACATGCATACTGAAAAAATGCACGATCAATACCAGCAGCAGGCTGCCAGTTGGTGGTGGAGAAAGGGGGAGTGGCCTCTGACCAGCTCTCAGGAATCCCCCTGTGAAGGACTTACAGAAAGTACCAGGAGGGCTTCTTGGTCCCCAAGACTCCTCCGTATCCAGGAGAAATTAATTCCCCAACCATTAGTGCGCCAGAAGATGCGTTTGCAGGGTGGTGGAGAAAGGGGGCATGGCCTCAAAAGACACCTCTTGCATTCGCGCTGCGTGGGACTATTCTGGAGGTAGCAAGAGGAGTTTGCAAACTCAAGAACTGAGTCTGCCTTGCCCAACGGCGCTGAAAGCGACCCCCCACTTGTCATCACATGACCCATCCCCGACCTTTTCCGAGGGCCAAGTGCCCGTTAACCCTAATGCACTACCAGCAGATTCCCCTGGCAATGGGCACAGTCAATTGCCCAGACAATCCGGTGCAAGCCCAGAAGCTGTAACATCAATGTTCACCCACACAGGCTGCCAACAAACAAGGCATTCCCATTGATCAATCAAGATTCACCCTTACTGTCAACTGTGAGCCCGCCCAAGTCAGGAAGGCCACTCTCAGAGTGGCTATTACAAAGTCTCTGCGACTTGTGGTCCTTCAGTCTGTTCAAACTTCCACTATTAAGTCCGTTCTCCAACACCCTTCCCCACCACCAACCCCCCACCTCCTACCTAGCCCACAGCAAACCCTATCCGTGCCAACCCAGGCAGTCCAGGATCTGCCTTGGATGCACTGCCTTCACCAACAAGTAACCCTGCAACCCTCAAACTGCTGTTTACTCCGTAATACCATTCACAGGGTCCCCATGGCATTCTAAAAAGGTGGAACATTCTAAGGTTACTGAAGGCTGTCCCTGAGCGGAGTGACTTGGAATCACGTGATATTGCCTCAATTTAATTTAACCCCCCCAATGGGTTCCCAAACAGCAGAAGTCACATTAACAGCCTGTGCCTCACCAGCTCCTGTACAGTTAATTCTGTCTAGATCTGAGGCATTTTACTTATGGGTCATCAAGATCAGTCGCTTTAAAGCGATTGGTTATCCAACAGTTCTGGCAAAATCTCGGGTCCCCATAGAGGTGCCTAGAGAGGAGCCTTATTCAATTTTAAAAATGCCGTGGGGCGCACAATTACAATCAGCAGTGAACCAAGAACAGCAACAATCAACCTCTCAAGAAACAACTGGATCTGGCTGCCCTCTGTTCTGTCCCATGGATGTTCTAACTGACCTGACCCCTCGTCTCCCTTGCACTCTACGCTACTCTTGCTAACCCTTTGCTCCTGGGACATCAATGGCCTTCCGCAGAAACTACAGTCATTCTACTTATATGCTCTCTTAAATGGTCAAGATAGCATAGCATTGCAGGTAACTTGGGCTGAGCAAAATTGTCTGATCACAAGATTCATTGAGCATTGGAAGCCAGCCCTGAAAGAGTACAAGTTTGGCAGATCAAGGGTTGTCCGTCCATATACACCTCAGTAAAACTGCTGGGGAACAGTGACCCAATAATATT
The DNA here is from genome assembly GCF_964204655.1 of Triturus cristatus. NCBI lineage: Eukaryota > Metazoa > Chordata > Amphibia > Caudata > Salamandridae > Triturus > Triturus cristatus. The sequence goes on along the minus strand of NC_140584.1, from coordinate 789,876,984 downwards.
TCAAAAGAGTTGGCTGCAAGGAATCCAAATCAGCAGCTGAAGATTACTTTGAACAAATCAGTCCGAGGGGCTGCCCACTAGGAGAGCTCCTGGTTCTGCATCTCAACAGTGTGGGCTTTAAAATACTGAACGGTAGGTTCCCACATCACATATCACCAAACTGGTCAAGAACCATTGGAAAAACCTGCTCTTACATTGACTACACTATATGCAACATAGATATGTTACCCTTAGTAGAAAGCTACAGTATCGTTCCACACATAGAGAGCAATCACTGCCCTCAAACCATCACAAGCTCTACTTGTTCGATCGTGCTCTGGCCACCACTATGTGCAAAGGAATATATACTGAGAACCACATGCACCTCAAATGGAGTGATGCCGTCAGTGGCGAGATCAAGGCTGATTGTACGAAACCAGCTGCGGAACCCAGTCTAAGTAATGTGTCACCGATCACTGCCTTACCAAACCAGCTATTGCCTCGACAACGAAAGAAAGCCTGTAACGAGGCAGTGAGAGGAGTCTGAAAGAACCCGGATTGAAGAAGATAACAGATGTTTTTAAGCTAGCGCAGCCAGTTCATGCAGAGAAGTAAAGAAGTCTATTAACTTCTGTGCAATCCTCTTATGTGAGAGCTGGAAACTTAATTCCTGAAATCTTTGGGCTTTGGTAAACAGGCAGCTAAATGAGTCTAGTAGGCTCGGTTGTGCAATAATTTGAGAACCGGAATGGGTTCTTCTTGTCAAGCGGGGATGTAGACCCAGAACCAGACAGGGGCCACCAAATGCCACAAACAATCATCCTCCCTGCCTCACCTCAAGATCAAGACTACTCGCCCTGCCCCGTCATGGACAAGGTTCTCCGGACGAAACAACGGCTGGCCCATGTAATATCGAAGGCCAGAACAGAAGGGGCGCCTGGGTCCAATGGCCTCCCCAAGCCCTTTTCAAGCAGGATAATCCATTCTGGGTAGGAAGGTTTCCCTCGCTTCTTGATTACTGCCTGAGTAGTCCGACAAATCCTGAGTCGTGGAGTGGGGCCATGTAGGAAAGCACCTCTTTTTGCATGGTTAGCCCCCACTTTTTGCCTGATCCGTAATGTGATTTCAAACTGTAACTGCACTGGGTACCTGCTAACCAGGTTCCCACGGCCATATCTCTTTCCCCCAGAACTGTGCCACGATTGTCACCACTTCAGTTACCCCTATAATTCCCTAGTAAATGGTACCCCTGGTAGCTAGGGTGTGGTACTGAAGAGGGCCTTCTGGGTCTGCAGCACTGATTGTGCCACCCCAGGGCCCCCTCACCAAGGCTATGCACTCTGCCAACTGCAGGCTGTATGTCTTGGTGCAGGAAAATCAAATCTGAAGAGTTGACATGGCACACAGCCCTATGTGCCATGCCTCCCATGCACTCCATAAGATATAGGTATGTCAGCCCTACTGTAGGCCTCCAGCCCTAAGGCAGGGTGCACTATATCCTATATGTCAGCCTATCTGCATTAGCATATGGGCCCCTGCAACATACAGCCTATTCTGTGATGTAAGTGAACAGGTAAGCCATAAAGAGTACATTGGCTGGATATTGTTCAGCACGAGTTTCCTAGCTCCATGATGGCTTCACAGATTTCTAAGGTGTTTGGTACCAAACATCTCGCTTAGTAAATCCTCACTGATAGTTTTATGAATAAATTCACCCTGGAGACCCTTGAGGGGTCCCCTAATATTCTAACCAGCCTCAGTGTGGTCCTTGACTGTTTTTCTTCAGTCTGCCACCACCAGACATGGTTCTGGCCTCCTGTAGTGAGAGCCTGCACTCTTGAGAAGACAGAGACACATCTCCTCCAAGACAGGAATTGCCTTCCTGGGCGAGAAGCTCCAAAGGCCATGCCGCCTTTGAAATCCAACACATGAAACTCCAGATAGTGGGGGATGACAAACTCCCCCTTCCTCCTCCACTTTTTGGTTGGAGGAAAGGCAACCTTGTCTGCTCCTAGGACTGAACAGGCAAGGTCGACCCCACTTTTCACTTTCCACCATCTTGAAGATGGGGAAAATAGCCTATTGGGGTCAGGGATATGCCCACCCACCACGTGAGGTAAGCATATAGAGGATGTAGTCACCCTACAGGTGAGAAGCCCATTGGCTATCACTCGTCTCCCCTTTAACTGACCCCTAAATGTTGTATTTGGGTGGCTCCCCAAGACCTTGACTTCAAATTCCACAGACCAAAAGAAGACAAAGGAAGATGATGTGCTGCTAATCCAGGAACTGAGCCCTGCTTCAGAAGAAACCAGCGCCAAACCCTTCCAACTGCGAAAGGACTCGACAACTGTGGCCTGCCGTCCCTACCCGAAATCTATGCAGCCTCCAAGAACCCCAGAGCCTTGCCAGCCTTTGCCAATTGCCTGAGACCTCCCTTTGGACAAGTGGTACTAGTCCCGGGTACACCTCCAGCCAAGACCGCCAAGAGGTGAAGACCAGCTTAGACCATGTTGAAGCGATTCACCTAGTCATCCGAAGGTGGCAGCAGCCAAGGCTTCTTGGTCACCAGTCCGGGAACCAACCCCTTCGACGCGTCCACTAGCCTGAAGGATCCTCACAGTACCTGAGACAGACCCTAGAAACAGCCCCACTCCTGAGAGCCTGTACCCGCTTTCTGGTGGTGTCCACTGCGTGAACATAGCAACTTGGGGGCACGACCATGACGGTCTGCCCGCACCACACCGTGAGCTGAACGCAGTCGCCGGTGAAGAACCAAAGTTTCCATCCCAAGACTCCAGGCACCTCCGACCCAGGTAACCTCGAACTGTCTGCTGTGCCCAAGTTCTGGGACTCCCAAAACTGATTCTCCTGGAGTGGAACTTCTCCTGAACTCTGGGAGACCGTTGTCCCCCAAAACCCTGTGACGGAGTGTTGCAAGCATCGACCACAACAGTAAATGTGTTGGCTGTACTCCGCTAACTAACCTCATGCATTTCTTCCCCGTGACCGTGATGGTCTCTGCCTGATGGTATTGACAGCTGTTGCTTAAAACCTGTAAACATTTGTGTCTGGAACTGCATTTGGTTGAAATTCGAAATACAAAGCATTTATTAACTGTGGAACGAAGGTTCATGGTTTCTAAATATATTTAAAGATCACATTTTATTTGACATAATTGGTCTCTGATTTATTCTAGAGTGTGTGCCTCATTATTGTCTCTGTGCGAGACAACAAATGCTTAGCACGGCCCTCTGATAAGCCTAACTTCTCACCCACACTACCACAAAAAGAGAATTAGAATTATCTGCTTTATACCTCCTCACACCTATTGGGAATCCACTGGACTCTCTGCACAGTGTACTTAGTTTTAGTACACTATATAGAGACCCTTCGTCCTACAGGTCATAATTCATCCCATCCACAAAAGGGGGCTCCAGATATGATCCGAGCAACTACAAATTAATTGTGCCTCTTGGCAATTAAGCTCCATTTTTTGCTAGCTTGCTCTTGAAGGACCTACGGCTATGGGCAGAGTCGAAGAACCAGATCCCCAAAAACCAAACCGGGTTTACCAGAAAATCAGGCACATTGTATCACTTGTTAGCAAGATCTATTTTGTTGGACAAAGCATCCTCTTCACACTCCCTGTTGCATTGCTGTTTTGTTGACTTCAAAGCAGCATTCGATAATGTGTACCAGGGGGTGTGTGGGGGGGCAACGCTGACCCAAACTATCGAAATGGGGAATCCCTTCAAAACTCCTGGAGTCAATTATCCAGCTGCATTCCAACACTTTGCATTTGCATCAAACTAGGCAATGGAGTCCGTGTATTAAGGTAAATACCCCACAACGTGTTGTGTAAAGCAGGGGTGGGTGTTGCCCCCGCTACTTTTTTTTCTGTTCAACTCAGACCTGTCGCAATTTCTTGATTCTATCAACAGTCAACCCCCCCCCCCCCCCCCCCCCCCCCAAAATTAGGTGGCGGACAGATCAGCAACTTACTATATAACGATGATCTTGCTTTATTCAACTTTGCGCTAGTAGGGCCACTGCGTCTGCTAAACCACCTATACAGTTTCCAACACCCAGGAGGTCAACCTGAGGAAAACCAAGGTAGTAACATTTAGGAGAAAAATAAAACGTTGGGTTGCCTGGTTCTATATGTTTATTAGGATTGCAGTGGATCAATCCTACAAGTACCTTGGGGCACACATAGAGGCAAGAGGCCCATTCGCACAGCACCAAAAGGAAGTGGAAGGTGACTTTATCAAAACCTTCAAAGTCATTTCTGGGGCCCAACCTATCCCCACTGCTGGAAGTTATAAGGGCCAAAATCTCAACCTCACTGCCCTACGGCAGTGAAGTACTACTAGGCAAAACAGCAGCTTAATAAACAAAGTCATCACAAGAATATATAAAAGTGTTCTTCGTCTGCCAAGGTCCTCATCTGCAGCCCTGACCAGCTGGCAGTCAGTGCTGGTGCCCACCTCAACTTGCGTTACAAACAGCGGGCGGCCAAGGGTGGCTGTCTAAAAGCACTATTTTGGGCAGAAATCAGCACCAGTGGTCCAAGGCTAGCGCATTACCAGTTCCTGGAGGAAAACCAGCATCTATTGGCTGAGAACCAACTTTGGACCCGAGCCAAAACTCCTTCAAGTTGGGGTTCAAAAAATGTGTCTATCTCTGGTCATACCACGCCGACAGGGTCACCCTTGCTCAATGCAAGCACGTCTGGTCGGTCATTAACGCCTACCTATCAGCATCTCCTGCATCCTATGTTGCGTGTAGATATTCCAGCCATTTGAAGGCAAGATTCATGGCTCTCATACTGGGGAGTGGCCGTTTTTTTAAACATTTCTCCATTGGCGCCCACCCCAGGAAGGAACACCCTGCAGGGGCTGCGGGCAGTTTGAGTAATCCCTCGAACATGTTGTATGGATTTTATCCTGCATTGTTGGACGAGCGCAAAATCGGGCTACGGCGTGAATGGAATAGCTTGGGAGTCCACTCGCGTTGGCAAGCCATCAACGCCTCACTTAATCCAGACAACGCTTGTTTAAAGATCCTGCTGACTAAATGTGTCTCCCTTGCACACAACAGACTTAGTCGCTCAGGGATTTCATCAGGGGGTTCCAGTGTATTGAACACATGATCCTTCCTCAAGGCTGCCACAAGACCTACTCTATTGGCTCCCAGTACATCCATCAGCGTGAGTGTACCCCCCATCAAAGGGAACCTTGAGAGTTTGTATCTCCCCCCGCTGTCACTGGCCGGTTGTCCTGTGTTACCCACACGAGGTATTGACTCACTTTTATTCAAGTACTCTTGGAACTTCTCAAACCATGTGTGTTTCTCAACATGTGGCAACGTCTTCAGTGTTACGTAACATTGCTGGACGGCACCCTTGAATGAACATCTCGCTACTATTATCGACCGCACCAGCACCTTATCGCCAGCAATTGGGTTCCTGCTCAAGCACTGTGGCACAACAAAAGGTTAGTTCAGCTCACAGCGATGTTTCTACCCGCATGTGTATTTCTATTGTTGACTTGAGATTTGATATATAGTGAAACTTCTGAATCCTTGTGTGTTTTCAACGTGTGATAGTGACACAACTGTTAGACGGTATTGTCTCACGGTACTCTTAAATGAACATATCGCTGCTAATACCCACTGCACCAGCACTTTTTCACTGTGAATTTGTGCTCTTGCACTGGCTCTTTATTACAACAAAATGTTAGTTTGCCTTATTATGATGCACCCACTCGTGAGTGTATTTCTAACTGACTATTGTCAAACTTTTGGAACCGTCGTGCCTCCTAATATATGACAGTGATTTTAGTGTTATGCCATACTGTCGGACGTCACACTTAAATGTCAATCTTGCTGCTATCTCCCCTTGCACTAGCACTTTACCGCTGTCAAGTTGGACCTTGAGTTAGCACTTTGTTACAACAAAATCCGTATTGCAGTGTTTTTATTTGAGAGTGTATTTCCATTTAAGGTGCAGCTAACAATGGGCACTGATTGGAATTGGAAGTTTGGATTTTGTTTGCCTTTAATGAAAATAAAACAATGGTCAGGTCCAGTGGAATTTATGTCATTCGATGGCTGCAGTCTTTACTAAATCATTCCAGATTCATCACAATAGCCACAAAATTCACAGCTTCATATGCAGATTTCAGTAAAAATGTTGCTTCTTAGTCAAATGGATCAAAATGGTACTGCCAGAGAATGCCTCTCACAATGTGCCTTTTATTTCCACATAATTTGGGTAAATCTACTCCTATATTAGTTCTCCACTGCAGATTAATTCTAGTGGCCGTGACAGTGGTAAAGCTCTGCAGAGTGACATTCCTTGAATTAGGCCTTAAAGTAATGCATGAAGTAACTCAGGTCGGTTTTTTCACAATACAAATCTCTGCCCTCCATGCCTGTGTTGTCTTAACATCATATATTTTTTTAAATTGTAGCCAATCAGAATATTACCCTGAATGAGCGGATGCTGCACTATGTCAACCTCTGCTTGGAGCTGGATAAGTCCTCTGTCACCAAGCCAGCCACTGTTGTGCTGGAAACACCTTCATCTGGCCTCCTCCCACCTACCACCAGCCTGCTGCTGGCTATGCAAGACCTTCTCGGAGATGAGGACTGCTTTCGCCAGAAAGTGGACTTTCCTAATGATTACTATATTGGTGAGGCTTGTTTCCTTGTTGCCACGTTTTCTCATAATTGCCTGTGACTGCAGTGGGTCTGATGGCAGGTGTATCGGGTTTATTCAAATTGCGGGCACCAATGCCACTATGATCTCTGTGTAAACTGTGGCCCTGCTTTGCATGTGTTCTTGCTTGCATCCAGTTTTCTGTTTACATTTTTTAGGTGTTTGTTCTCCTCAAACATCCTGGCTGTTAATCCTTCTGTTTGCGCTTGAATTTTTTTAAAATATTTAAAGTTGCAGCTGACTGTATGCGCATAAGGGCTGATAAGTGCACGTTTAGCCTGGGATATCAGGTCTCAGCTTCTCATTGAGAATGATTAAAAGATTATGTTCTGAAGTTTTGATCTCTTAACAGTTTCCCCCTACAAAGTAACGTGCCTGGGTAATCGTTTCATAAATTCCTGATCTGTGTTCAGTTCCATCTTTCGTTGCTTTATTTCAGTTCCACCACGTCATTTAAGAAGGTAGCTCACCTTCACTCAACTTAAGTTTTATTAGAAATATACTCTTGGCTACATAAATTACTTTACCGAAAGTATTTGCAAGTTCAGCGCGATCCCCAACGTGATAAAAATAGATCAGACTACATTTCCCATAAGCACGTTCCAGCTAATGGTTGCGTCAACATGACTGTGTATAAAATATAGTATAAGGACTCTTGCTTATTCCGTGAGCAAGGCCCTGTAAGGCTGAAACGCATCTGGATTTTTATTTTCTGCTCAGTCTTTGCCTGTGAAATAATACTTTTTGGAGTGCTTGAGAGTGCCCACGTTGTTTCTCCTTTCTTGGGAGTCAGTGAAATACAAATTCGCTTTTGTAGGTCCAATCTGCAGTCCCATGCTAAGGGCTGCTTCAGAGCTATGACCTTTATAGAAAGCTCGCTGACTGGCTTTTGTGATTGGTCGCAGGACTGACACTGCAGAGTCCACAGAAAGTGGTGCGTGGTTTCTCAAAGTGTATGTAACCGGAAGCTTACAATGCAAAGTTGCAAGCAGTTCTATCGTAACATTTGTGTTTGCCTTCAACGGTTTTACCCAAACTGAACCTTTACAGTTGCATGTCTCTGCAGAAGCCTGGATTCACATCCTGTAAAACACTTTTGCAGCATATCTTAATTGTCTTTTTATCTTAGATTTCGAAATTACCATGGATAAAGATAGGAGAAAGGTGATTCCCCTAACGGAAAAAGATGATGTAGGAAATACAGCGAACGTTCAAAGGTACTTTGCTTATGTATTCCTACACACTCTCCTTATGTGCGCTTTATGATTATTCTTCCTACGCCTTACTTTGTTGTGGCTATAATTTGGTATAAAGTATTTATACCTGCATGCAATAATTTCTGGTTAGATTATTGTTTTGCAAACCTTAGCTCAGATCACTGTAGGAACCGTCCTTAGAGATGTGGACTATCTTTCTAATGTCTCTGTTCCAGAGAGTGCGGTTCAGAAAATATGCAAGGTACAGGGGTGCCTGCGTTGACGCATGGCAGTCAATTTTGCACCAGCACAGGGGAGAGCTCAGAGATACGTTGTATTGTTGTAAATATGATGCATCCCTTTGCTTTGAAAGTAATGCAGCGCGGTGCAGCCAAATGGCTTGTAGCACCACGCTGCGTTACTTTCTTGTAAATAAGGCCCCAAGTTTGGATCACAGTTTGCTCCACATCGTTAGGTAGGAGCTGTCCTAAAGTATAGGCCCATCATTGAGGAGAAGCTCACCTTTAAAGCTTCTAACACTGTGCCCAACAAGCTATGACACCTCCCCCTAGCAGGGGTGGCATCATCCTGGTGCAAATGGGCCCCAATGTGAAATCTTTGACAGGAAGACTGGGCACCAAATAGTGCTCTTTTAGTGCTTTACATGACCAATCCTACCTTACTTTTTCATCTGTGTAGTGCCTGCTTACTCCAGGGTGACAAGACAAGTGCTTGAGCGAGGTGCCCGCCATTAGGCATGATTTTTAAGTGTGAAATTTTAGTTTTATATTATGAACATATGAACTATTTTTGATATGAAAGGAAAATTGTGAAAGGTGTTGACTACATTTGATATTTATGTATTTGTTGTTGTGTTGTTGCAAAGGTGTTTCCTGGAGGTAGAAGGGATTCTAATCTATAATCAAAACAGTTTTACAGCATGAATCCTTTTCTGGAGTCACATGCTGTGCATTATTCTGTCATCTAGTGGTTTGGTCCTGAATTCTGTTTACCTTTTTTTTCCCCTTCTTTTTATCGGAGTGGGCATCATTTCCTACCAATTTGTGCTAGGTCTATCCCTTGTGTGATGTCAGATGGTGCCCCAGAAGTTCCTGTGCCTGGTACTCATCTTCAGATTTTTTTTCCCGCCGTTGGGTCTGGAAGCAAGGGAAGAGTCTCTGAAATTTTGGAGAAGATTCCCGAAAATGTTTGTTTTTTTGGCTCAAAAAAACCAAAGAACGACTAACAAGAAGGCAACTCCATCTTCCTCTTGTGAGATGTTGTGCTCCTCTTCGAATTACTCCTCGTGAGGCTAGGGGGTTGCTGGAGCCTCGATGGCATTCTCTTTCTCTTCGGCGTCCGAAGTTGTAGAAGGTGTTGTAGGAATCCTGTATTCCTTTAGCGCCTCGCCAAACTCCTTTGTCCGTTCAAGAGTGGGAAAAGATAACAACAGACAATTGGGTTTTTTAAAGTGGTGAGCTATTGTATAGAACTAACGAGCATACCATCACCAAACCCCCCAAAGAAGAGATAAAGGAACTCATACTAAAAATAGGCAATAGAGAAGGTACCAAGAAAGGAGCACAACAAAGGAAACTACTCACCTTGCGTCTGGGTACCAAAGCAAGGTCTCACATTAACCCCTTCGACGCGCATGACGGAACGGTTCCGTCATGCACGTCGGTTGGGCTGTGCTTATGACGGAACCGTTCCGTCATGGCCCCGCCCGCGCTCAGAACCTTCAGCGTGGCGCGGAAATCCGCGCCGCGCTGAAGGGGTTAAGACCAATTTTGGATCTCAGATTCATTCACACGCAGCATTTCAAGAAGACAACCCCTACAAAAAGGAGACTATGTGGCAACCATGGATGCCTATCTATACATGCCTATGAATCAAAGACACAAGAAGTATCTCAGGTTCATACACAAAGACACATACTACCAATTCAGAGTCTTACCCTTCAGAATAAAATCTGCACCAAGAGTTTTCACAAAGTGCCAAGCTGCAGTGGCAGCATTCCTAAGAAGGAAGAGAATCCATGTATATCTTTACCTACCCGACCAGTTGGTGAGTGCAAACTCAAAACAAGAATGTCAGAAGGCACATTCAGATGATAATCACAATGCTACAAAGGCTGGGATTCTCCATAAACCTAAAAACAAAATATTCTACTACCTGGAAAAGATCTTCCTAGGGGCAAGATTGAATTCCAGGGTGGCACGGGTGTACCCGACCCAAAGAACAATCCAAGCAATCAAAGAGCAAACTCGCCTCTACCAGAAGGGTCAGTCTCCGACAGTGAGGACGGTCATGAAAGGAGTGGGCATGATAGAATCATTCATCCCACTCATTACCCATGCACGCCTCACATACGCCCTCTACAAGAATGGCTATGCAGCAACTGGTCACAAATCACCAGGAGTTTGGAAGATCTAGTGGTGTAGTCGAAAAGTTACAGAAGGAGACACAATGGTGGGTATTCAAGAACATAACCCTAGGCAGACCTTTCAAGACATCAGCTCCTTCAGTGACCATCACAACAGGTGCATCTCACAAAGGATAGGGAGCGCATACAGGAAAAGTAGAAATATGGGGTCAGTGGAACAACTCAAACTCCATAAAGTACATCAACATCCTAGAGATGAAAACTGCTACTAGCATTAAAAGCGTTCCAAAATCACATTGCAGGGAGGACAGCATTTATCCAGACGGACAATACATCAGTGTTTCACCTGAACAAATATGGAGGAACAAAATAATTCTCCCTTAGCAAACTAGCTCCAGAGGTATGGCAATGGGCTATACCAAAGAGGAACAACATGCAATCCATCTACCAGGGAAAGATAACAAGGAAGCAGATAGACTCAGCAGACAGAACAGCAGCTAACACGAATGGGAACCGAAGCAGAGGAGCCTAGAAATAATATTCAGACTCTGCGTAACAGCGGAGAACAGGAAATGCCAAGCCTTCACCTCCAGGTTTCAATACCACCTCTCAGAAGGGAATGCCATATCACTATATTGGTCAGGGAAATTTGCCTACGCCTTTTCCCATTCCTCTACTACACAAAGTACTGGAGAAGGCTAGGCAAACACAAACAAATCTAATCCTCATAGCCCCTCAATGGGCGAGACAAACCTGGTACTCAAGCATGCTCGAACTGTCCAAGGAACATATTATCAAACTCACTGAAGAAAAAGACCTCCTCACAATTCAAAAGGTTCAAGTATTCCATCAAGAACCAGCAACACGCAGCGTAGCAGCCTGGTTTCTAAGTACATAGAATTTGTACATCTAAAATTACCACTAATAACAAAGGAAGGTACTAAGGGAGGCAAAAAAAAAAACAACCACAAGAAAATGACACGCAGCTAAGTGGAGGAGGTATCTCATTTGGTGCAAAGATAGCAATACCCTAGTTTCAATATCTACACAGGAAACAGTGATAATCTATCTTACACACTTTCTAGACAGTACAACAACTATTCAAGCCTCAAGGTGCACCTGGTAACAATTGTAGCACACACCAGGGGAGCATCATGTAAACTGTTTTTCATATCACCAGTCATCAAAGGATTCTTAGAAGGTTCCAAAAGACCCCCCCCCCCCCCCAGGAGCCCCCAAAGGCTACAGCCCTATGTAGAGCTTAAACACTGTACTGACACAGCTTATGACAATGTCTTTCGAACCAATACTCAAAGCAGAACTGCACCATGTCACAATAAAAACTGCCTTCTTGATAGCGATAACATCACTACGGAGAGTAAGTGAACTACAAGTATTAACTCTTGTGGAACTATACATGCAAATCCACAAGGGCAAGATGGTTCTGAGACCTAATCCCCAGTTCCTACCTAAGGTGGTGAGCAAATTTCACATAAATCAAAGCATTCAATTACCAGTTTTCCTTAAAACCCAACAAACATGGCTGGAAAGAAGACTACATACCCTGGTTGTAAGAGTGTTGCTATATTATCTACAGGAGAAAAGATTCAGTAGGGGGAATCAATTGTTTGTTTGTCACGCAAAGTCCATCAAAGGTTCACCTCTTAAAAAAGGTACAATTGTAAGGTGGATTGTAGAGGCAATTCAAATATGCTACTCCTCAGCTGGAAAATGTTTAAGCTCACGCCCAAGAGCACATTCAGTAAGGAAAAAAGGTGCAACCCTAGCCTTTATTGCAAATGTGTCAATGGACACTCTATGTGCAGCCGCTACATGGGCTTCCCACATACCTTTACCAAGCATTATTGTGTCAATATACAAATGACAAAGGAAGTACAGGTGGGACAGAAAGTACTTCAACACCTGATCGCGAACTCTTGCATATCTCACCCCTGCCATTCCAATGAAGAGAAAACCGCTACAGAATCTAAGGCATAGCATGTGAATCCAGAAAAGGATTTGTGCTGCAATATGAAATGGTTACTTACCAGTAGGAGTAGTTTTGCAGCTTGAAGAGTTTTCTGGATTCACGTGTGACCCTCCTGCCTCCCCAGATATGAGGAAAGCAAACAGGTGGGAAGAAGATCACATAGAGGAAAGATCAGGAACTTAAATCAGGAAAGGTAAATAAATACCCTTAGTCACAAGAAGAAGGGGAAAAAAGAATCCAAATATAGTTACCAAACACAGGAACTTTCAGAGCACCATCTCATCAAACAAGGGATGGACCTAGCACCAAATGCCCTATGAAGGAAAACAAAAAGGAAACGGAGACAATCGGGACCCAGCCACTAGATGACAGAGTAATGCACATCATGTAAATCCAGAAAAACTCTTCAAGCTGCAAAACTACTCTTACTCGTAAGGAAACCATTTTGTTATCTTTCTAAATAGTTTGCATGGTTCCTGTGGTCAATTCAGATTGTCATTCGAGAAAGCTTTTCTAAAATACAGCCCCTCAAAATGTTATGTTTTCGCTCTTCGTAAATGGATAGATGGCTTTGTAAATATTAGCATTCTAATGGATTTAGAGCATGTATACTAAGTCAGGATGATAAACTGGTCTAGAGGGAAGTCTTTATTTTCTAAAACCATTACTGAATAATGTCTGTAATTTCTAACAGCAGATGTGTCAGAATATTTTTCCTGTGTCTGGTCCATCTGTATTGAGCCACTGTGTAGAAAAGGTGCAACATTTATAATGGACACAAACCGACATAAAATGCGTGTTCTACGCAATCGTAAAACCGAAGCCCATTATGCAGTGCCTTCCTCATTAATTCATGGGCACACTCAAGACATTCTGTATGCTCTTTATTTTTCACCAGAAGATTTGTTTCTCTGTCCTCTGCTTAAATATGAGAGCAGACTTTAAAGTCAGTATTTTTGGAATCCTGCATCAGTGTTTTTCAACAGCTTGATCTTGGCAGTACTCAATCAGTTGTCACTAGCATAGAACTCTTGGTGTCCTTCGCATTCATTCTAGTGTAGTAGCATAGTGTGCATGGAACGCAGTACAGTGTGGTGGATTACTGCTTCTGGGAAGCAGTGCAGTGGCTCAGTGTCCATGGGATGTATGTAGTGTGGTAGCTTAGTTTATTAAGTATTTATTTGGGGGTTTTGTAAAGTGCTGCTGCTTCCTTCAGATGGCCTCGGAGTACTTTCAGTGGGTATAAAAGAATGTCAGCATATAGCATAACAGTCTATATGCTAGAACTGGTGGCAGATCATTGAAACTTTAATGATCACCCATATGCAATGGAATGTCTCTGTAGATAGTGCTTTGTCAACTATAGCCCCAAATAGGTGTCTAAGCACTGAAAAGCAAGACTCCTAGGAGCCCGGGTGAAGATGCACAGTTGGTCTTAGACTTCAGACTGGCAGAACAAAGATGCAGTTGGCTGTCATCAAGAGGGGATGATTAGGCAAACACCTTTAATGATCTGAATTTGAGGTAGTCAGTTCTAGTCTCAGGTGAATGAGCAGGAACTAGATAAGTACTCACCATGAATGTGGATATATCAAACATCGAATCTCCCACTTCTGAATCGGGTCAACCAGATACACCTGTTTGCCATCCTAATGCTTTGGTAGCTATGTAAGACACACAGACTCAAAAAATAGCTGGGTGCAGCTTCTTGTTAATAAGCAAATGACATCTCTGTTATTAAAAGTCAATACGGGATCTGAGGGCAGGAGTAATTTGGTCATGCGGTTTTAGGCCAAATCGATTGCGAGCTCCATACTTTTTAATCCTCTGGAGTTTCAAGAGAGATATGTTGGGAATACTTGTATGTGTGCTGTTGCAGTGGTCCAGATGTGGCCCGCCTGCAGTGAGCATTAGGCCAATCTTCTGGGATCTAAGTAGAAGCAGCAGGATTCCTTACAGCAGACATAAATAATGAAATGCTGTTTTGGAGAACACATTTATTCTGGGGAAATGGAAAGATCACCCCTTTGTCTTCTTGCAGCTCAGAAATCTGTGAAAAAGAGGGTCTGCTGACCTTTCTACCTGAATTCTACTTAAGCAGCTTTACATGAGACTTCTGCAAAATGGGAGGCTTTCACCTGTAAGTACTCCAATCTTCTCAGTTGAGATGGTGCATTGTGATTTGTAGGTAATATTGTGAATCACAGTGCATACCCTTCACATATTGCAACACCTTTCAAGTCACAAGAAAAAAGGAGCAGTAATCTACCTCTCTCCTTGCAAATTGCAAGGAAATCTGTCAGTGCTTTGCTCATGCAGTCACAAACCACTGCATTTAAGGCACTTTGCTGAAGTTTGATGCTTGTGAAGTTAATGCTGATAGACTGCTAGCCACAGATTCCTCACCTTTTAAATACTTCTTAGGTGTCAGACTAGTTCCAGACACTTTTCAGCTTCTGTGCGTTAAAAGGTTGTGCATTGTGGCTCCGCATTGACTCCATTCGACTCCGCTGTGGGGCTTGTATAGGTGCCATGCCCATGCGATGCCATCAGTTCCTTTCTTCCCACACCACCAGAAGCAGATTCAGCGTTCTCTCACGTCTCTCTGACACTGCTGTTTGTGATGTTTCGCTCTAAATTTCAACAAGGTGCAAAGGATATTACACCACAAGATCCCAGCTTTTAAGCCCTGTAAGGACTGTCCAAACAGATGTCCTTCACAGATATTTACCAGGTTTTCCTGCAGTGTCTAGGGTCGAGCCATGACTCCAAGACTTGAGGAGACTACACTTCAATGAACTCAAAGGCTATCGGGGAGTGCGAGGTAAAACTTTGTTGCAAGTAAACTAAGACACAGCATTGGGAACCGCTCCAAGTCCTGCTCCAAATCCACAGCTCATTTCTGCTTCAGTAGTCATCTGAGCCGCTATTGAGGACAATCTTCATTGCGCTCCAAATCCTCAGTGAAGCATAAGAAACATAAGTTTAAGCATAGTTCCACTCCTTCGTGCCATTCCTACTCACCTGATGACACACATGGGTGGAGCCAACGTCCCGGTCCTGCTTCCGAAGTCAGCCAACTTTGGACCTGATTCCACAGGTGGTTGCGGCGCACCCCTAGTTTCCAGGCTTTCAGCTATACCCCTCCAGATTGCAAAATTTGGCTCAGTTATTCTCTGGCTCTTCGTATCCCTGCTGACTTCTTTTGGTGCACCTTTGGGCCTCACTGAGTCGAGAGGCCGACCACCTGGATTACCGCCATCGAGTTTGCCCTCAGCACCAGCTGGACCCTCTGAGCCTCTTCTGTCCTCTACTCAGCACTCTACCCTGACATCCATACCCACTCAGGACCCCGGTACACCGTTGCCAACTAAGCTGCCCAAAGAGGTGGCACCGATTGTTCTTTCAGGCATTGGTCTGAATTTGCCCTGCATCACATCCTAAATCTGTTAGAGGTTTCCGCATTTGCCTTACCACAAGGCAGGCAACACTCCTTACTAATCTTTTTTGAACAGATTGATTAACGATTATGTCCAGGATGATGAGTTCGCTCAGCCCTTTAACAAGTTCAATTGGTTTTAGGACTTGTAACATGCTATTGGGCTGGACACATCCCCAGAGGCAGTCCTTTTCTCCCCTCTGCCCTGGCCATGGTAGAATATGCATCCTATGCCATGGTTATGAATAGGCAGCTGAATTCCTTAACCTACACCTCCCCACAATGAAGGTGAAAACAAATGTACTGATGGAAGCCATGCAGTCTGGCCAGACTGCTTCGGAGCCTTCTACTTTTAATGAGGACTTGACAGACACCCTACTTGGTGCTTGAGTTAAACCTTTCCACTGGTTCCCTTCCCCTCATAATAATTGGCACATTGCCAAATGCATCACCCTGTTCCAGGCAGCAGCCTTCCCCTGAATGCCTTATGGTGCAGACCTAGACCAGCAAGACCAGCCCCAACAATTTCCCTACCACTCCTTCTGACAGGGAATCGAGCAAGTGGAGGCATTTGATATACAGCTCTTCCCACTGGCCAATTTGCCCTACGGTCCATTAACTCCTCCTGTTTGCTGTGCCGCTATATTCATGCCCTCTTGGACTCTGTTGTACAAGTCATACCATGTGTTTCTGAAGACCTTCGCCCTGTTCTCTCACAGGCTGTTCAGGATGATCGTGATGAGGACAAATAAACAACTGGCTGTGGGTTGGCCAACACCGACTATGTCAGATGGGCTGTTGGCAGCAGTGTTGCCGTTCCTGGCTATGATTTGCTGGGTTCTCGGACGATGTACAGTCCTTCCTAATAGACGTGCCTTTCGATGAGACTGGCTTCTTCAGGGACAAGGCAGACTATGCCATTAACAATATCAAGGACAGTAAGACCACCGCTCGCTCTCTGAGCCTTTCTACCCAACCTCGCCAGCAGCAATTCCAGTGCTCCTTTGGACAAGGTATCCCTTACTGTCAGCCTATCCCACCCTTGCAGGGAACCCTGCTGTTTCATAAGAGAGGCCCACCAGCCAATTGCAGCATGTCGCTCAGTCCACTGCTCCTCCCCCCCCCCCCCCCCCCATGTAGCCCCACCTGTCCAACCCCTTTAGTGTACGCTTGCTGGGTCACATGCGCCCGGTGGGAGGCAGACTCCACAAATTCTATCCTGCATGGCAAGCAATTACATCAGACATGTGTGTCCTCCATATTGTCTGCAAAATCTACTCCTTGCCCTTGCTGTCGTCCCGTCGCACCTTCTACCATCTACCCAATGACTGACGGTGGACCACCTCTCCCTTTTGCGACAGGAAGTGCACGTCCTTTTGGCCAAAGGGACTATAGAGAGGATGCCTGTACCAGAAGTAGGCCATGGATTTATTGCTGCTGCTTTGTGGAGCCCAAGAGGGATGGAGGTCTTCGGCCTGGCCTAGACCTGCACCCTCTCAATTTCTTCCTTCAGAAGGAGAAATTCAGTATGCTTACCCTGGCCCAGATCTTGTCTGCTCTCGAACTTGGAGACTGAATGGCGGCGCTTGACCTGCAGGATGACTATTTCCACCTTCTTGTCCTGCTGGCCCATCGGCGCTACCTGCGGTTAATGGTGAAAGAGGAGCATTTTTAGTTCTCTATGCTCCCCTCTAGTCTCACCAGCGCCCCTTAGGTGTTTATAAAAGTGATAGCGGTGGTGGCAGCACACCTTTGAGGGTCGGGGATGACAGTTTTCCTTACCTCAATGACTGGCTGTGGATGGCGGGCTCGCCCCAGGCAGTCTTCAACCACCTCCAGACTATGACCAACGTCCTTTTGCCTATGGGTACACTACTCATGTGCCTAAGTCACACCTGACTCCTTCCCTGATGCTCCCCTTCATCTGAGCCATTCTGGACATGGTTCATTTTCATACCTTTCCTTCGGGAAAGATAGTCCACGACCTTAAGATCTTTTAGCCTCTGTCCTGCATTTCAGTGAGGACAACTCTGAGGCTGCTGGGACTGATGGCCTCTGGCATTCTGCTAGGCCAGCACACCAGGTGGCATATGCGGGCTCTGCAGTGGGATCAGAACTGCTAGTGGGCCCAACATCAAGGGGACCTCTTCGACCACATCCAGATTTCGGAGGAGACTACGAAATATCTGCACTGGTGGCTACTGGAATGCGATCGGGTCAGCAGCAGGCTCCTCTCTCTTCCCCACCCAGAGTTGACAGTGGTGACAAAGGTGTCACTTTTCAGCATGGGCGGCCACCTGGGAGAGGTGGAGATCAGAGACCTCTGGTCTCCAGCAGAGTCCCAGCTCCAAATCAATCTTTTGTAGCTAAGAACCAACTGCTTGGAGCTGAAAGCCTTCCTGCCGTCCATTAAGGGGATGTTGGTGCTTGTGGTTACAGAAAACACCACTGTCGTGAGGCACTGCAACAAACAGGGTGGGATCAGGTGGAATCATGGAACCTTGTGAGGAGGACCTCTGGAAATGTCTGGAACACCAAGGGATCTTCAACTGGCAATTACACCCAGAGGTGGCATAAGCTCTCTTCTGCAAATGGGGAGAGCCTTTGTTCAATTTATTTGCCTCTGCTGAGAATGTGCAATGTCAACACTTCTACGCTTTGGTGCTCCGAAGGCGACTCTCACTCTGAGATTGGTTCCACCTCAAGTGGAACTCGGACCTATGCCTTACTGCCGATACTACTCCTGCCCCGAGTTCTCAAAGATCAGAGAAGACCAGGCCCAAGTCATCTTTGTGGCTCTGGACTGGCACGAAGAGTATGGTATCTAGAACTCCTGGGGTGGAGTATCTGTCCTCCAGTCAGGCTGGCGTCCTGAAGGATCGGCTGTTGCAGCAAGAGAGCTGGGTTTACCGCCATGCCCTCCAAAGCTTTCATCTTCATTCCTGGAGATTGATCAGCAACAGCTGAACAACAACGACCTTCCTCCAGCGATAGTTGATGTCATCTTGGCAGCCAGGCGTCCCTCATTAAAAAACTGTATACACCTGTCATTAGGACACATTTGTGGTTTGCTCCAGCACTGACCAAACTGACCCCCTCCTGGCCAAGATGTCTGACGTTTTGTTTTTTGTTTCTCTCGACCAACAGAGCCTTTATCTCTTCACAGTTAAAGGTTATCTTACAGCCATCGCGGCCTTCATAAGGTTCCCTGATCAGTCCTCTGTTTTTATTTTTTTAAATCACCTGTTGTGATGCATTTCTTGAAAGGCTGCCTCATCTGATGTGCAGTCCATGCGAGCCACTCCACAGCTGTCCCTTATGGGTGTTCACCATCAAAAAACGGTTCCTGGTCGCAATCACCTCCACACGATATTTAGGAGAGCTTCCAATTCTGTGCTTTCATCCACCATATATCACCGTTTTTACCGATAAGCTGGTTCTGCGAACTAAAGCTTCTCTTCTACCAAAAGTTAGGATGATGTTCCACCACGATTAAACCATCACCTTGCTGGTGTTCTAATCTCCACCTCCCCCTTCTAAGGAGGAGGGGAGACTGCATCGCGGAGACCCCAGAAGAATGCTCAGCTTCTACATCGATTGTACCAAAAACCTCTGGGTGGATGGGAAGCTCTTTATTGGGTTCGCCAGAACAAAGAAAGGCAAGGCTGTGCAGAAGCGTGTCCTTTCATGCTCGATTGTACTCTGCATTAAGATCTGCTATGCTTTGGTGAAATAACAGTTCCCAGAAGGCCTGGGAGCCCATTCCACCAGGGCCAAAGCTGCTACCACTGTCTTGGCACACAGAGTCCCTGTCTTGGACATCTGTAAGGCAGCTACATGGGCATTTCTCTATATGTTCACGAAGCACTAATGTCTGGGCAGCCAACTCTGCAGAGAGGGGCTCTCTGCCCTCTCGGTCGGGCAGGACTTTCTGGTTTGAGTCCATTCATTAGCCCACCTCCTTTAGTTACTTTTTGGTATCTATTCAAAAGGTGAGGAATCTGTGGCTTGAAGTCTGTATCAGGAGAACAAGTTACTTATCTTTGATAACACTCTTTCTTTTAGAGACACTAGCCGCAGATTCTTTACCGACCCTCCAATACTTCCCATTCTGTATTTGGGCTCCACCCATTAACAAGATGCCAAAACTAGGAATCTGCGCGCTGTCGACCAGTTCACTTTTCGGGGTTGGGGGGGGCATGGACAGTCTTGAAAGCAACTGACAGTGCGCAGGAGTGGCACCTATATAGGATCTGCATGTCATTGCTGGACCGGAACTGCATCACTGTGGAGCCGCAAAGTGCATCCTTCCGACACAGAAGCATTTATGAAAAGTTTCCTGATGCAGTCTGATGCCTGGGTAATCTTCAAAAGGTGAGAAATCCTTGGCTAGATAGTCTCTCTACCAGAAAGAGCGTTACAGAAGGAAAGTAACTTGTTCTTTACTGCAGTGTTTTGGTGAATTCCATGTTGCACATTCTGCATATATAATAAAAGCACAGCTGCAGCTGGAACAAGGACAGACATGTCCTTGTCCTCTAAGGTGCCTGTGACTTCTTAGCCCAGAGACAGCAACATGGGTGGTGCAGATGCGACCTGCAAATGATATTGTTTGGTAAGTTGCACAGTGACGAACTGGAGGCAGCAAGGAGAAGCCAGAACGAAGGCTACAAAGCTGTTCAGCCATGTCTTAAATTACAAATCAGGGAAGGAAAGGTGTGTTCAAAACATGGAAAGGCAACCCTTATATGAATCAATAAAATGAAGATTGGCTGTTAACTGGCGAGAATGCTGCTCCCCACGCTGCGTGCATTCTGCTTGCCGCACTGAATTCACCTAAACCTGCTCCCAGAAATGTAGTTTGATGCACCTGTGGTACCCATGTAAAGTGTTTCATTTATTATGATCTCAAACCCTATGCCTTAGAGCACTGGTACTCGTAGTACGGCCCGAGGGCCGCCAGCGGCCCGGCAAGCCTTCCTTGGCTACCCGCGGACCTTGCAGACATAGTACCTGTTTTCTTTTTTAAAACATTTTTTTTTTTAAGTGTCAGCAAACACCTCCGGTTGCAGCAGCGCGGACTCCGAGAGGGGGCCGGGCGATTTGAGCGATAGTAAGAGTGGAGCTGCAGGGGCGCTAAGAAGAGGTGAAATACAACAAAGGTTTGTTAGCAAGTGAATGGTCTTTTAAAGACCTGTGAAATACTCGGTGTGGCTGTGTGTGTGCCTGGGGAAGATGTCTCAGCAGGGTCGGAAAGGATTCTACTTCTTTCAAGCAACATATGCAATTTCTAGTGCCGTTGATAAAGATTACATGTTCACATTTAGAACCTTGGTAGAAGACATTTATTAATGGCCTAACATCAGATTTGTCCTACAAAAAAGCAAACACCACCGTCCAGCATTCTTATGACTGAGGCACCAGCAAGGTGTATCCCTTTTCACTCAGGCCATATGGATTCAAAACAATTAGCAATTCCCAAATCTCTGATTTACGTTCCTCATTAATGTACATGTTCATGACGTAAGGAGCCCTGTATAAAGTGATTAATAAATAAGCCCAACAGGAACCACCTGCACCAACAGACTACGCATTTTTACGTGGGTGCCACAGCCCGCCATCCAGTACAGTAATAAAAGGCCTTAATAGAAAGATTAGGCTACAATTCGATTATAAAGGTAGCGAGACAACGTTCCCCCGCGACATCAGTTTCTTCCGCGAGCTGTGGATTCATTATGCTGCAAGTGTCCTGGCCCTATTCCAAGTGTCGCGGCGGTGAGGTGACAGAGGACAGCAGGGTATGAGAGTGAGGTGACAGAGGGCAGCAGGGAGTGAGAGCCGGGTGAGGTGACCGAGGGCAGCAGGGAGTGAGAGCCGGGTGAAATGGCAGAGCGCAGCAGGGAGTGAGAGCTGGGTGAGGTGACGGGGGTGACAGAGGGCAGCAGGGAATGAGAGCTGGGTGAGGTGACGGACGGCAGCAGGGAGTGAGAGCCAGGTGAGGTTACCGAGGGCAGCAGGGAGTGAGAGCCGGGTAAAATGGCAGAGGGCAGCAGGAAGTGAGAGCCGGGTGAGGTGACAGAGGGCAGCAGGGAGTGAGAGCCGGGTGAGATGGCAGAGGGCAGCAGGGAGTGAGAGCCAGGTGAGGTGACAGGGGGTGACAGAGAGCAGTAGGGTGTGAGAGCCGGGTGAGGTGGCAGAGGGCAGCAGGGACTGAGAGCCGGGTGAGGTGACAGAGGGCAGCAGGGAGTGAGAGCCTGGTGAGGTGTGCGTGAAGAGCCTGTGATGTGATGTTTACCGCTAGCCTGTAGTCAGAGGGTTGAGCCAAGGCCAGGGAGTTCAGGCCTGGTCTCCGCTCTCGCAGCACTGCGCACAAATGCTCGCCGCCAGGTTGGCGCTATAAATAATTGATGCATGCATACCTACACGGACAGGTGACTGGCACTTATGGGGGGCTTTGATCTGACAGCTCGGGGGTGAGAGAAAGCCAGCGACAGATGTGACCCCAGGCCCAGTGGTGAGGCACAAACCCCACAAAGCAGCAAATTCAGAGAGAAAACGAGCTGGCTTTTAGATTACACAGGGAGCGGGGTGAGTGGGGGGAGGGGGTTCTGTGGGCTGGTGACGGGGACGTGTGCACTGCCCGAGGCACAGAGACAGAGAGAGACAGATCGAGATAGAGACAGAGATAGACAGAGACAGACTGACAGATAGACGCAGAGACAGATAGAGGCAGACAGCGATAGAGAGAAAGAGACTGAGACAGACAGCAATAGAGAGGGAGAGACAGAGATAGTCAGGGACAGATAGAGGCAGACAAATAGAGGCAGACAGGTAGAGGCAGAGACAGGGATAGACCGATGGAGGCAGAGACAGAGAGATGGAGAGGGAGAGAGAGGGAGTGAGACAGAGGGTGACGGAGGGAGAGGAAGGGAGACAGAGAGGGAGACAGAGACAGAGGGAGACACAGGAAGGGAGACGGAGGGAGAGAGAGAGAGAGTGGGAGACCCAAGGGAGGGAGACAGAGGGAGACAGACAGAGGTAGGAGGGCGACAGAGGGAGGGAGACAGATAGAGACAGATAGAGGGAGACAGACAGACAGAGGGAGACAGATGGAGACAGACAGGGAGGGAGGGAGACAGGGAGAGAGGGAGACATAGAGGGAGGGAGACAGGGAGAGAGGGAGACATAGAGGGAGGGAGGGAGGGAGGGAGGGAGAGAGAGGGAGACAGACACAGAGAGGGAGGGAGACAGAGAGAGAGGGGGAGAAACAGAGTGAGGGGGGGAGAGCTAGAGAGAGGGAGGGAGACAGAGAGAGAGAGAGATATATATATATATATATATATATATATATATATATATATATATATATATATATATATATATATATATATATATATATATATATATATATATATATATATATATATATATATATATAGAGAGATGTGTGTATGCTGGGTCTGGTGGCTCAGTGGACGAAGGCGTACGCTGCAGGGGCCTGTGTTGAACCTCATGGTCACCGTTTTTTTTGCTCTAGCCTCGTCCCCTCCCCCACAGACCCCGCCCCCACCGGTGCGGCCCTCGGCCACAAGCCACACTCTAAATTTGGCCCCCGAGAGAAAGTTTGTGAGTACCCATGCCTTAGAGGGACAGGCATATCAGTGCAGGCACAAGTGGTGACAGGTGTCTCCTATCCGTTGCAGGGTCTCTTCCCTGCTTGTGCTGCGGTGCAGTGAGGTGGAGACACAATAGCTGTGTCGGTAACATCGAGGAGGCAATCTGTTTACCTCTTATGATGCGTATCCACTTTACCCTGTGCTTGGTTACTAGCACGTGGTAAATAATGGACTGGCCTAGTGGTAAAACTCTTTGACCCGGGCAGTTAATACATCTGAAAGGTCTCGTCCTGCACATTCAAAACTCGGGTGTGCTGGTAGTTCACGTAAATGTGAGAAGTCCGAACAAAGTGTGGCAGTAATTGTGCACTGCTTTTAGACCAAGGGACCAGTCCTGTGTCCAACAGAAGCCGTCTCGTCACCTTGTACCATTGCCAGTTTCATTTGAACTCCTTCTTGCTTTTGTGCTTCCTCTGTTGCCCTTCGTGAGTGTCTGACCTGGCGCTTCCAGGCCATGTTTATCCAGCGAGACAAACCAAACAACATTTACCATTGGCTACTTGACAATGCAAATTATTTTTTAGCACGAAGCTCTTTTTCTCTGTACTATTTGTGAACGGCAGAGATCCTGAGGAAGTGAGTCTGAGTGAACCGTCTTATTGGCGAACAAATTTGAGAAGGCAGTTCTAACATTTCAAGTCAATAAACAGCAGGCTAGTTCCTCCCTTCAACAACCTGCATCCTTTCTTTGCCTTGTGCTGTCTAGAGAGGGTGCTTCTGTTTTTTAGAAGCTCAGTGACTGCAGCCACTCTTGCCTTGTATTCCCTTAGTAATAGTCTCCATCATGACGATTTCCACCGAAATGCTTTGAAAAGGCCGCCCTGATCTGCTACTAGCTCGCCCGGAGCACACCCCCTAGACCTTTGTTTATAGTGTGGGTATCTGTGGTATTTGGACCCCGGCATAGCCACTATCTGGGGAAACCTATCAAATACAGACATTTGTAAAATCTAGATACCGATAAAAGGCCATTGTGGTGTCACTTTTGTGGATATCCCACAACGTTTCGAACCTGCAAATCTTGAACGTTGGCTAAACAAGCATTTTCCCTTACATTACTGTAATGGGACGTTCCAGAATCTGTGGTGATCCCCAAATTTTATATAACCCAACCCCAAATTTTATATAACCCAACGTTGCCATACTTATATCAATAAAACGCTACCCTACTTGTGTGCGTGGGCTTTTCGCCTACAAGAAGAACAAATGAAAGGTTTTACCATATGAAGCCATTGTGGTCTTCTCATAATTAGGCCTGGGCGGTAAATTCCGTTCCGTTCGCGGAATTTGCGAAATTTGGGTAATTTCGCGTTCCGCGGAGAATGCGAAATTACAAAAAAAGCTACGTTCCGCAACTTCGCGAAATTTTTTGCTTGTTCGCGTTCTCAATATGCGTGTTCGCGAGATATTTCACCCCGAGCACGCAAACAGCGATCGCGAACAGGAAAAAAGTATCGCGAACAAGCAATTCCGCGTGTTCGGGGAATTTCTGCATGTTCGCGGAGATTTTTTACCGTTTCGCGGAGATTTGCGTAACGCGATTACGCAAATTCCGCCCACCCCTACTCATAATCCCTGGTTTATTTCCGAGCACTGATCGAAGTGCAAGCAGACTGTCCCTAATTACGCTATCAGTTTTCCCCTTTGTTTACTGTGACAACAGCGCACTGTGTATGCTGGGTAACACACATTAAAAAAAAAAAAAAAAGAAACTCATTACATGAAGGCTGTTCTTCCCTTACATCCTGACTTTATTTTTTAAAAAGAAAATGCTTCTGTGGCTTGCACCAGAAGCATTATCTTCTTTAACGTGATGAACAACTTTTTAAAGTCCACTGCACTGTAGTGGACGTCAGCGGGTTATCCACCGCAATTAAGAAGTTAAAACATAATGTAGCCGACTCTCAGTTTTATCCTACTAAGGAGCAGGTATTATTTTTGCTATTAATAATTCATATTTATTCTAGAAAAAACTATTATTTTAGCATGCACAATATTTAAACAGGCAATAATACACACAAAGCATAAACAAGCAACATTGGAGAATACCTATTTGTGATTGTTAGAGATGCAGTACTGTGAGAATCGAATTTTGGTTTTGTAGCATTAATCCTTTTCTGGATTCACATGCTGTGCATTATTCTGCCATCTAGTGTTTGTGTCCGGAATTGTCTTTGTTTATTTTTATTTCTGTGGGCCTCTTCGGCCGCCATGTGGTGCTAGGTCTGTCTCTTGTGTGAAGTGAGACAGCACCGCGGGAGGTCCTGTGCGTGGTAGCCATCTTCATATTCTTTTTTCCACCATTGGGTCTGGAAGCAAAGAAAGAAGCTCTGAAATTTTGGAGAAGATTTTATGGGAAACGATAAACGAAGAACAGCAAGGTACCGGAGAAGAAAAAAGACCTCCATCCACAAAACACGGAGGGGAGATTCCAGCAGAACATCACACGATGCACATGGACCGAGAATGAGGCAAGATAGTGGTCATGGGAAATACTCCCTTTAAGTTTTGTCCAAACTTCCAACACAAGTTTGAACAACACGACCCACACAAGGTCTGTAACCTATGCCTACCAAGGCACCATGGGGCAAGGACTGCGAGGCTTGCGCTGTATCTGTGTCAAACTCTCAAGGCCTGCCAAAAGCAGAGAGAGGAACATCACGCAGCAATGTACAGCAGCAAGAAGTATCGCCCAAATACTTGGGCCGCTCAAGCAACGAAGATGAGTGACGAACATGTGAGGAATGGGGGGTGCGGCCCCAGCCCCTCCGGGAGGGACACAATGGTAGGCCCTCCTGAGATGGAACCCACGCTCATACAGCACGACCCTGCAGAGGGTAAACAAAATGGCAGTGACTCCCTGGGAGTGCCCTCTGAAGGCCCTACCGCCCCTGGCCCTCCCACACCCTATCCTGGCCTGCCTCGGTTTAGGGCGACTGAGGAGCAGCCTTTCTCGGGGGCAGGGCTGCCTGAAAGAGAAGGAGCCAAGGCCGCAAAGGGAGCCTGGCTCCTCTCGGTGAGCGGCGGGAGGGATGGGGAGCCACCCGGCTCTTCCCTTCTGATGCCTCCCACCAAGGCGTGGGTGGGCTACACACCAATCCGCTGGCATGGCTCAGGGCCTTTGCCCAAGCTGGGGGACTATCGGTGCCCCAGGGGTCGAGCCCGGTGGCGAATGGCTGACGTGCAGGTGAGTCAACCCTCCCTCATTGCCAGGTACCTGGTTCGTCCCCATCCCGTATGGCCAGGCCAAGGGTTTAAAGACTTGTGCGGTCCCTCCCAGTCCCTCTGGGAGGGACGGGCGATGGCAGGGCTGCCTGCTTTCTCTAAATAGGATGGTCCCTTTTAATACAGATGCTTCACGGAGGATCTCTTTGTAAACTGGAGTCAAATTCTTTAGATTATTCTAGTTCAAACACCATACAGGAAATACTTGGTGTAACAAGTAGGTGCATAGCTCAAGCCACAGAGCCTTTTAAATTGTATCTGTTATAAATCATGTAAGTGGCCCCAGGGCTATTGGGAAGGCAGGTAATAGTCAGGTGCCCAAGACCAAATGTTGGCTGTTGTTTTCAACGTACTTATTATCAATATTGGGGCTGGCTCATGTTGCTCCTCTGAACTCGAGAGGCTGCAGCAGCCCCTCCCCATCGTAGCATATGCACACTATCATTTTGCCTGCCGGCCCATTGCCACATACAGAGTGACAGTGGGCCAAACCGAACATTGACTGTACTTGCCTACCCTGCCCCAGCCTTGTGGCCCGACGGGGAGGCTCACCTCAGGTGGTGCTGCTTCTGAGCAGCGAAGTTCACCCTACCCTCGAAAGGGGAACTGGTGGAGGCATTGAAGGCGGTGCGGAGGGGGTTCAGTTTATTCTAATCTGTTTCTGTGCAGTTTTAAAAAATTTTTTCCAGTTAATGGGGAATGAAGAGCACAATTGGAACTACCTAACGTAACATGATTTATGTGCGCTAATCGCAAAACCTTGTAGTGCCACACTCTAACCTGCCAGACAAATAATCTGTGCTGGGGCCATGCATGGATGTCTCCCACATTCTCTGACAAATAACCTCTTCTTAACAAACAGTGATCATACTGGGCAAAATGTGTGTCTGGATGCCTCTGCCGAAACGCGGCATGCGGCAGAAGAGCGTCTTTAAATTGGAAAGACTGGACTGCTCTTCTTCATGCTTGAGACAGCATAGCTGCATAATGGAAAACAGTCTTACTCTAGCGTACTGCCAAGAGACCCTGATTGGTGAGGATGATGGAGGAATCGCAAGAGGGCACACTAAGATTCAGAACTGTTTCATCGCTGCCATAGTTATATTTTTACAATCCGTAGTATTGCCTTAAAAATCTAAGCATGCAAATTCTTGTCAGTTATAAAGCAAAAGTTGACAGATTATGTCACACATGAAAAAGGTTCCGTTGGCTGATATCATTGCAACAGCAGCGGACTATGTAGAGTCGTGATCTCACCATGCATCTCGCAAGTTTTGATGAGCAAACGCTACACAGTGCCTGTAAATATGTATACATTCTTATGCCAAAGCCATTTGAAGCAGCCAAAGCATCTTTACACTACACGAAACACTCAAACAACAAAATGCTAAGACTGGACTATCATGGAGCAATGATCGCATTTCGATGGTGAAAGTTGCACAGAGCTCCGGTTTCCCCATGTCAGGTGTGGGCAGCTCTTTTTTTCCTATTTGTTTTAGCACTTCTAGTTAGCTTTGCGTTTATGCCGAACAAAACAAGCTACAATGACTGAATGAGTCACTCGTGCCTGACACATGATCACTTGGTTATTTTCATTATCCAATGCAATGGTAACAATTTTCAGTAGTCTTGAAAGGATAAGTGGGCCCCGAGTCCAAATTGTAACATGAAGTTGGCACAGAAACGTCTGCAACAGCCACTTACCTCGTTCACTGTTTTGGCTGGTTTGGGCAATAAATTAATCCATCTATCCAGGGTCATCCATTTTACTCATAGGTGACAATCTTGCTTTCTAGTTTGTCAAATTTGTATGTTCTGGGATTTTATCTATTTTGCTTCAGGCAGTTCTATGGTGTAATGCCAGTTTCACTCACTGTGGGCCCTGTCCCTTTTGCTGGGTCTCCCCCAGATGTTTTCCTTCTGTTGCTAACCTGTTTTTGTTGCCAATAGAACTCAGTGCACTTTTTCCCTGCTAACCAGTGGTAATTTGCTTATGCTCTCTCCCTACCAATTGACATATACCGGATTGGTGCATCTAATTCACTTCTATGCCCCTAGTAAATTGTACTACCTGTACCCAGGACCTGTAAATTAAATGCTACTAGTGTGCCTGCAGCACTCATGCTACCAACTAAAGTAGCCTTTTAAAACCTATCTAAGGCCTGCCACTGTAGCCAGTAGTGCAGTTTTAAACTGCCATTTCGACCTGGCAAAATAAACCTTTTCTAGGCCTAAATCTTCCTTTTTAGGTCTTGACTAGGCAGCGCATGCGCTGTCTCGTTGAGAGATGCTGTATACAGTATAGTTGGGGAAGCTCTGCCCACTTTTCAGCCTTATTTTTGATTGGCTTGACTCATAATTTCTGCATTCTGATTGGTGCTTTTCTTGTTAATCCCACCTCCTGACTGCCATGTCGTCATTTTTATCCTTATGAGGCTATCGGCCCCTTTACTAGAAAAACAGTTTTGTTCCCCTGCCTCTCCCCGTTCCCTCCCGTAGTCCGTAACTTTTTACACCACAACCACCCCCCTCCCGTTCATGCCTTCTTTTACTCTCGCACCTCCGTGTAAAATGCAATAGGGCTCGCGTAAATATGAGTCCTATTGCATTTTCAATGCTTGTTTGGCGTGTCATTGGTGGGTGAATTCGCACTCTTTGTCTCGCATGCGCGCGATGCCTTACATCGTGCGTATGCTAGACAAAGGGAGGCAGAGACAGCACAAGCTGCGAAGCAGGACGAGGTGAAGCGCGGCCGGGTTTCACTCCATCCTCCCCACCCACAGATCACCCGCCTGACTACACAATGCTTCTTTCTACAAAGGCTTGCAGGGGTCGGTCAAAAGGAAGCACTCCCGCGGTCCACTTGTGTCCTCTGCAGGGGTCGGTCGGAAGCACTCCCGCGGTCCACTTGTGTCCTCTGCAGGGGTCGGTCAGGAGGAAGCACTCCCGCGGACCACTTGTGTCCTCCGCTCTCGCTCTCGGCTCGGAAGCTCCTCTCCAGCCCCACGGACGGGCCGGAATAGCACACGGCGCCTCTTCCACCGGCCGCCAGGCTGCCGGAATCCCAGAGCGAGGTAAGGCTGGTGTGTGCGGGTACTACTGCCCTCTATGGAACCCGGCGTCCCCGCTGCTCGCTGGGGCACAGGCGGGTGCAGGATGCCACCTCGGTAAACAATCTTTATAATTAACGTTTTTTTTCTTTTAATCAAATTTGGATGGATTATAGCAGCAATATAGCTCAAAGTTTAACATTCTCTGCTGATATCGGATGTGATGCGTAGGTCATTTGAATCTTTGCAAAGCCAAGTCAGCCCTCCGTCACTACGAAGTCGATAAATTCAGTACCAGTGAATTGGGAATTAGCATCAACTGTTAGCTGACAGTGCTTAGAGAAGCTAAACTAGTATAAAGCGCACTCTAAAACACAAAAACAAAAACAAAATACACAGAACACACCTCGCTTTCCAGATGGCTCTAAACTACCAGATCTTAGCACCAAGTCCGTGTATGACCCTCAATCAACCCACAAGCCAACACATCTTAACCACTGAAAGGGGTGGTAAGTCCCCCATTAGGTGCGGACTCTCCAGGTAGGTGGGAATAAACTGCACGTTGTGTGGTCTAGAAACATTAGCATAAATACCAGCAGTGCCAATATCACCGCAATACCCCCATGCCATGTGTGACAACACCACGCACCTCAAGCAACTCATCCCACGAAGGTCGCATGAGAAACCACAAAACTCTCGAACCACAGAGGTCCGAAGGTAACCACCCTGGCAGTTTAAGGGCTACAAATCCTCACTACTGCAGATGTGC
Organism: Triturus cristatus; assembly: GCF_964204655.1. Classification (NCBI taxonomy): domain Eukaryota; kingdom Metazoa; phylum Chordata; class Amphibia; order Caudata; family Salamandridae; genus Triturus; species Triturus cristatus. Next base: position 789,846,550 of record NC_140584.1, on the reverse strand, counting down.
GCTGTACAAATGCCAAAACACATCACTTGAATGGCCAAATTTGGAATGGTTATTGATCTTTTGTTGTATTAAACGTAAGAAATTGTGCTTTGTTTCTTAAAAAGACAAAAAAAACAGCATTACTATGCGAGTCACACAGCCCGGTTGTGGTGCTCTGTGAAGCACAATAAATCTTCAGAGGCAGCACAGCATTGGTGTCATTTTTTAAAAGTATGAATTGTTTGCCCGTTGGTATGTTCTGCCGCCTGGGACCAAGAGTGAAGTGTGAACCGTTCCCGATCCACAGGGTAAGAGGTCTTTGCAAGGCCGGGCAGACTCTGAAACAGACGTTTATCTGATGAATGGCCTTTAATATTGAGTCTGGCAGGTCGGCAAAGGAACGAGATGGTGTGTGCAAACAACCTACTGACAATCTTTCATATATTTGCATCTATGTATGTCTCGGCTATCCTGTGAAATAATTGCTTCCTGTTGAGGAACTCTAGCTAATCACTTAAGCATTCTTTAGATTCCAGTCCACAGAACTTGTCTTCCACGAGCACCCGTAGACCATATTATTTTTTTCACATCTTGTATTTTCAGCGATATGACCACCGAAGGCCCTGATATTATATTTAAAACATAGCTTTGGACTATACCATTTCCCGCTGAAAGGCAATATTTCTCTCCATATGTTCCCATACCTGGCATGTCACGCAGTTTGGTGCTTAATTTCCCTCCATGTTGAAGGACAGTAAATGTTTCAGCACCCAGGCTAATGTGCTGCATAGCTAAATACATATAAGGTCCCAAAGTAGAGACCAATTGCATTGCAAATGCTTGTTAATACATGTGAAGTAGGCCTTACAAGCTCATGAGGCAGGGTGCATTGTATTTAAAAACCAGGACATGTGTACTTGTCCTGGCAGTGATGGTACTGTTGTAAGGCCTGTCTCTCCCATTGACTAACACTAGGTTACTTATTACATTTAATAAGTGCTAACTTTGGATTGGAAGCATATAGAGATGTTGTTTAGACTCAAACGACTTGTAATTTAAAAGCCTCTTTAATGGTAAAGTTGGATTTTAAGTCACACAAAGGAACCTGACACTAGCCTGTTGTCACCCCTGACAGTTAGAACCCTTCACAGGGGAAGAACTTTCCCTGAAATAGATGTGGGGGTAGAGCAGGGTGCCCCACCACATGACACAAGGAATGCATATTGGACCTCCAGAACCACTCTCTGTACACTCCTGTACCTGTGGAAGATTCAGAAGAAGGACTGCCCTACTGCTGAAAGGACTGCCTTGCTGCTCTACTGTCTGAAGGCGGACTGGACCTGCTCCTTGAACCAAGGACCACCAGAATGACTCCAAAGTCTACTTGGCTGGCCTGCTGTGTTAGCTACAGGGACATAACAAGTTCATGAGTCATTTAATCCTGCTGCTGGCCCCTTCTGGAATGATTCATAACTCCCCAAGTAGTGTCTCCCCAGGTTCTGTACTCTTGGGGTGGTGCTGGAGTGGCCTTCTCGTACCAGAATCAAAAGTCTGGGATTTAAAGCATTTTTCAACAAAAACAGCTCTGAGAACTGACAGAAGACCCGAACCTACATGTAAGCCGATCTGCCGAAGGTGCATCACCAATGAGATTGACTTTGCTGCATCTCCCGCTACATTCTCCGCAGCAGCAAATCCTCTTCAGTGGGACCATCCGGAGCCCTCTTTGCCTACAGCCTGCAGCCCCATAACGCTGGGTGAATCCGAGCTCCAGAAAAACTTCTAAGCCAGAAGGTAGAAAACTTCACGGGTTCGACAATGACCAGCAGCCCATCAACAACGACATCAACAATTTCCTTGGCCTGAAAATCCAGCTATTCCTGCCATCGTGGATGGCTTCACCAAAACTTCATCTAGCAGCTCTCTGAAGTTGAGGACCTTCTCTCGGCTAAAGCCTGCTGCTTTGCCCCACTAAGATTATGCCTTCTCCAGAACATTTTCGCAAAACTTCTTCTAATTCTGAAGGTAGACTGAGTCCGGGCTCAATCGACCCTTGATACCAGCCGCGTTCCATCGTGGTCAGTCTTAACTTTTGACTTTGCCCCAGTCTTGTGTGACCAGATACCTTGGATTGGCTCTTTGATCTCTTAGGTGCTAGATTTCACTAAAAACGTTACAAGTTTATAACTCCGGTTCTTCTGATTGGATTTTAATCCACAGCCGCCAGAATCTTTCACAGCGGGATGAAGGCTGATGTCACCTGGATGAAAGATAGCTGCCTCAAGCTCAACTCGGACAACTTCTGGTGGCCTGCTGCACTGGTAACCCCTCACACACCACGGACCACGCACATAACCTTGGCATCTTACGGGACTCCTTGCTCACAAAGAACCTCCAGATCAGCGTTGTATCTTCATCCTTCTTCCACACACTCTGCTTGCTTTGGAAGATGTTCAGATGGATCCCCACAGAATCCAGACAGACTGTCACCCACGCAGTCTTCACAAGCAGACTCGACTACGGCAACACACTCTATGTTGGCGTCGCCCAGAAACAGTTCAGGAAACTACAGAACGTTAAAAACGCTTCGGCTAGACAGGTCCTCGACATCCCCGCCACAGCCGCCTCACACAACACCTCTGAAAACTCCATTTGCTCCCAATCAACAAGAGAATCCCCTTCAAGCTCCTCACACATTCCTACCAGGCTCTTCATGACACAGGACCAGCATATCTGAACCACCGCCTCTCATTCCATGTACCCGCCAGACAACTTTGCTCCGCCCCACTTTCCCTGGCCACAGTCCCACAGATTCATAAGACCAGAACCGGAGTAAGAGCCTTCTCCTACCACGCCGCCAAGACGTGTAACACCCTGCCTCTCCATCTCAGCCAATCCCCATCGCTTACACAATTCAGGAAGGATCTCAAGACCTGGCTCTTCGACTAAACCTCCACGCCTAGACGGATCAGCAGCCTCCCCCAGTGCTTCGAGACCCTCACGGGTGAGTAGCCGCACTATACAAACTCCTGATTGATGGATTTGGGTCATTTTATTTATTAAAATTGACTCTACTGTTCTAAATTGGGTTGGGATTTTTCTTGTTTTGTGTTTTCACTTTATTACTGTTTGTATACTGCATAAATACTTTACACATTGCCTCTAAGTTAAGTCTGACTGCTTGTGTGTCAAGCATCCAGAATGTTAAGCAGGGGTTAATATAGTGACTTTTGTGGTTCACCCTGACCAGGATTGTGGTTATTGCCTGAGTGGGACTTCCATCCCCCTCTACTAATAACCCAATTTCGTACAGCCACTCAGTGGCTCCATTAACTTCAAAAGGAGTCTTGGGAAGCTTCTCACTTCAGGCAGCCAAGTAGAATGGGCAGATGACAGAAGATTGCTGATCTCATTTCCCTTTCAGAGAGTATAGACAGCCTGAGGTCCTGCAGTACTGTTTCACTTGAAAATGAGGAGGGGGTATTCTTATTTAATAGGGTCACATTTCAGTCAACAGTGAATAGAGGTAAACCTGGAGATCAGGTAGAGTCTTGGAATAAACAGGGACACCATGGAGTTTAAGGACGTGAGTGACCAAGAAGTTCAATGACAAGAAAGAGAGGAGGCAAAAGACACACAATTGATGGACGGAGTGCAGTCAAAACATTCACCCCCAGTCAAGAGATCTGGGTTAAATCCATCATTCTTTTGCTCACCATGCCACCCCAGTGTAGACCTGACCATAAGCAAATCAGTCTTAACCCTGTGCCTCATGGGAACAGTCCAGCCCGAACTGCCAAGCCAGGTCCTCCCTGGACCTGAAACAAGCATCCAAGGACTGGTTTCGGGGTTTCACCCCTCATCAGCCAGGATAGCTTGAATCCAGTGACACAGTGAGCCTGGGGCCCACGTCTGGGCATACCCGGCGTACTTGGGGTGAGAAAGCAAGACACACAATTGATGGACGGAATGCAGAACAAATGAAAACATTTACCCCCAGAAAGAGAGGAGGAGCTATAATATCCTGAAGTTGAGTAGGAGCCTCAGGGGCTTCAGACAAGGAGAAACTTCAGGCACCATAGAGTGAGGGATGTTACATAACTTGAGATTAAGCAGGAGCATTTTGGAACTAATAGTTAGCAGGAGCCTCTGGAAACTAAAATTAGGGACCAGGCCTAAGCATAAATCATAGAGCCTTGAAGACCTATTGTGAGCAAGGCCTTTTCTGTAAAATCTCAGAAGAAAAGGAAACCTGCGGGGCTTAACTAAGGGTTAGTATGTGCTCTGGAGATTTAGTGGTGTGTGTGCGCGCGCAGAGGCATGGGAGAGATGAGAGTAAACAGAAGCCTCAGTAAATCTCATAGTGAACATTGTTTTCACTGAACTGAGGTTCCAGGTAACAGTGAGCAAGATATACAGGGCCTAAAGGTGAACACTGATCCCTCATGAACGAACAGGAGTTTAAGGGGGATAAGAACCCGGGAGAGGACTCAAGGGTATGAGCGTGAGCAAGGATGAAGGGAGATTTATGGATTTAAAGATCAGTGTCCATGTACCAGTGGGTGAGACGCAGTGTAATAATGGGGTTATCTTTCCGATCTAATGCTACTGGTCCTACCAGATAGTAACCAAGCAATGCTTCACCAAAGGTCTTGATCCACAAATATGGGCCACTTTTGTATATTTCGGGCGTGCCCGGGCCTATTTTAGTTCCTAATCCGACTGGCCCAGGGAGATCTTGGGTGTGGGGTCTTGACGAGGACAGGGGGTGATAAAAGCTGCAAAATCTCCCTCCCCTGCATTCACTCCCCTCTGCAAAACAAATATCTAGTGGTCTCCTTGATTTTAACACGGACAGAACTTCGTAGAAAAAATAATGTTCGCACCAATTATGATTCTGCTGTTTACATTTTGAGTGGCTAAGACCTGATCTCAGTCCAGTGTGCGCCAGAAACCACGTCATGTCTGTAACTTCAGCATGTTTGGCACACATGACAGTCTTTTCGGTGAATAATATTTTTGGGACAGTAAAACAGGAATGCAGACACTACTCTGCTTCGGTCCTTAGCGTCGGGGTCAGTGCGGGAACATCAGCAGGTTGGCTGTGCTATGCTTGGAACGCCATGAGCCTATGGGGACCAGTTAAAGACAATCCAGTTCTTAAAAAGAAAGTAAAGCACATGTATTGACCAAAAGAGGTAATCTTCTGAAAACCAAAGAGACCGAAGTCTGGTGCTTGAGACAGATGTTCATAACCCCATGCTGATCCCGAGTCTCAGTCTTGCATTGAAACTTGCGTGCACTGGCCAACTCGCTGGCCTTTGAGCAGTGTTTCTGGAATAGAACTGTAAGAACAAAAAGAATAAAATAGCAGAAATAAAAGCGACTGAAAAGTGAGTGAGCATGTGAATGTAGGGTGTTTTACGTGGCACTATAAGCCAAATGAATAGTTTAAGATCGGTGGGTGAGCGTAAAGTGGGCGGCAGGTTGGTACGAGACAGAGAAACTTAACACTGTTCATATTAGGGCGCTGAGAACAAACTTTCGTCAACAGGGTTAAAGGTAGCAGTCACCATGTGCATTCACCACCATTTCTCACAGGCTTCTTTGGAATTCCACTACAAAAAAGTTTTATAAGTGCCTTTGTCACCATTTGTCTAGTCTCTTGATATTGCTTCGGTGAAGTTCCAGATGTATAAAATGGGTGACTATGCTTGTATGGCTGTAATCTTGGAGCTGAAAAGGCTGTTGTAAAAACTGGCACTATGACTTTTTTTGTGGTAAAAGTACAGATCTGTCAAATCCAATTACCTGCTTGTACATGGTAAGCCTCATTTCCACACAGATCGTTTTATTTAATAGCTCTTCTGAGTAGATTTTCCCTCAATTTCTGCTGCCTTAAGATCGCTGTGCTTGCCTTGCGTAGTGGGAAAGGGGCTTTTTTCTTCTCTTTTCTGTGTAAGGGCGGCGATCAAACACCAGTCTGTTTGATATGACGGAATGCTTTCAGTAACCCACAGGGAAGTGTAAGCAAAGGGTCGCAGACAGTGAATTTAAGCTTTGGATAAACGCTATCACGCCCTGTCTTCATTCATTAAGTAGCATACATATTAAAAACAAGCATTGGCATAGCCAAAGGTCTCGCTTTTGGGACCTTATTCGTGTTTAGCCAGAGCTATTGGCGGTTAGCAATGACAAAGGGTCATGCTACCTCCAAGGACAGTTCTAAAGGTATTTACATACCAGTACACCTCAGCAGCTCATCCTTCACCAGAAAAAGAAACACATTGGTGCGGAAATCCCCATCTAGCAAAGACAATCCTGTGGAATTAATGAAGGCGGCAAGGACCCGGATCTTCCTCAACAGATGATCCAGGATCATCTAGAATAATAAACAGAAAGAACCACTTTCAAAGAGAAATGGCTTGGGGGTGGATCTCACCCAAGATCACAAGACTGTTCCTCCATTAGGATAGTGGGCACTGCCCAATGGGTCCCCTCTCTCACTCTGCTTTCTTGCACACCAGGCATAAATGCAGCTACACTATCACTGTGATATAAGAAGAGCAAACCACTTCTCTTCATGCACAACGTCCGGGCTTCCCGCATAAGCAATCCTCACAAGCCACACTCTTACAACAGCAAACATATAAAGCTCAAGCATCCTATCCCTCACTTCTTTTCTCCACCATACACTTAAGCACAGTGGCAGAAGACAGGATAAAAGCACCACTCTGGTCATCACATGAGACTATAACACTTCCTACATTACCCACACTATAACCCATCCTCTTTCAAACTAAACACAACTTACAGTACAACATGCTTCCCATCCTACAAAGCATGTCAGCCCCCTGACAGGGCTATGAAGCATTCTATCTACACTTACTGCTAAGCGCTTTGTCACTAGACGTTGAAAGCGCCCTGAGCCCCCACTGCTGGAAGAGTGGTTTCGCTCGCTCACAAATTGGGTGCAGACACAAAACACGGCTTTGTGCCGTGAGGATGCTCTAGGACTTCCCAAATTCCCCGATAGCAAGCGCGTGGAACACAATACTCCAGGACCCTCGAGTTCTGAGTGACATAGCCCACGCGTCTGCAGATGAGCTCTAGGAAAGGGCCCTGGCTTCACTCAGGAGCTGCAAGGCCTCGCTCTGATCTGTGCTGGGAGTGGGACAGAGGTGAAGGGCTGGCTGCTAGCTCTGGGTTGTGCTCTGAAGTCAAGTGATCTGGTTACCCAATACAATTATTCGAGAACAAAGATATCACTCCACCCTGGAGTTGGGTGGTCTTCTGAACTCTGTGTAATCTGGAACTGAGGAGATCCTCTGGTGTAGTGCTCAAATCACCTCTGTATTGTAAAGTTTCCCTTATTATGCCCACCAGAAGGGGCGGGGGGGGGAGTGGGCGGTGCTATTAGTCTGCAGGGGCCCACCCTCGTGCAGCAACATTTATTTAAAGATTTTAAAGCAAGCATGCTGCATCTATTAATGTCGAGGTATCCAACGTGGCTAATAACCGTAGACGGCACCAGGTGGTGTTAGCTTGCTGCCTTAGGCCTCGCAAAAACATCCGACATGCTGCCTTTCCCCTAGACTGACTGTTCCTACTGACATATATTCCTGGGCAGAGGAAAATACAGGCTGCCTCTTCTGCTGGCGCACGTGAACGAAGACCGGAAGCGCACTGCTGCCGCGCCTAGAACACCTGGCTAGCGCCCTCTGTCCTATGTGCGACCGCAGAGACCCCTTGAGGTGCGCTGCCTGGGAGATGGAACTCTGATGGCACACAACTGAAGCTGCGCACGCAAACTCAAATTTAATAAATAAGCAACAAGTACACTCGCGCAGGAGTGGCACTTTCTTCTGGTTTAAAAGAACAAATATTGTCATATTTAATGAATGGATAAAAAGAATGAAGCAAAAGATTCCGCTCAATAGTCCTTCCCCAAACATGCAAATTCAGTGAAACAATATGCGTGAACACAGCACAGGGGTGTAAAAATCCCAGCACTCACGGCACATTCCTTTTCCAAGTGACGGACTTCAGGCAGCAGGCTTCCAGTGCACGCTCCATTCACGTCCCTCTGAACAGCTCTAGCATCCGAGAGCAGTGACGCACAGCGTTTACCTTAAGGGAGCGAGCGCGATAATTGCTAACAGATGTCACCGCTCGCTCCCGCAAGGGAATCGCCAAACGTGCACGCGTTGCCATTGAAAGCAATGCAAAGCGTTTTTGGGCAAAAGAGCGAATAGATTCCAAGAGGTCCCCTCCTATGCAGCGCATGCGCTCTGCGTAGGCAAGACCAAACTAGTCGTGCATATTTGACACAAACGTCCGCTTATTGAAGAGCAGACTCATACATTTGTGGTTAGTGCTTTCTAAGAGCATCATTTAAAAGAGACAGACAATAGAATGACTCCTTGAAGGATAAATAAGTGTAAACAATATTTTAGTGTGTCCTGCGTTGAGTCCAGTACCATCGACTTTCATCTCTGCCCCATTGTAATGCATTGCAATAGTTTGACTCGACAACAGGTGAAAACTTCCCTCCTGAATCTGCTTGAAAGTGAGGTACAGCTGTTAATTATTGATTTGCATAATCAGCATCATGTGGTATCAAGGATTTCAATAATACTAAGCTAAAATTTGTATACAATAAAATCTTGCTGTCCTTGTCATCAAGCTTAGGAAATAGTCATTATAACCTTTAAAGAGCATCTGATTCTGAAAATCCTAGCCTTCCCACAATAGTGAACCACTGGTGGGGCTACCTGCACATGATTGTGGTTTTCAAGGGGCAGCAGAATGGACGTAAGAAATTAAATAATGCACATTGTCCTACTGCTGTTTATGGACGTTTTAAGATCAAGGTCATAGCTTACTGAGCGATGTGTTATCCTTGTTAGAAAGCAGGCAGGTATTGGTGTGAGGTCATGACTTGGCCGGGCAAGTTACAACCAGACTAAATGTATTTGGTTATTAATTTTGTGATTTAACGGAAATCGCAACATGTAAACGTGTTGCTAACTTTCTATAGGTTTTGCAAAACACTTTTCACTCTAGTCATGCAAATGACTTGATGTGCAAAAGGAGTTCACATATGGAGAACTTGAACCCTTAAATCGATTAACTTGTGTGAAATATTTCCCCATGATGGTGTAATATCATGAAATAACATTGATAAATCCTACCTCGTTGTTGGGGATTGAACGTTGGGGCGGGAATGCCCTTGGATGTTTGGGAACATCCTCAAACTCAAAAGTCTGTAGGTATTAACAAACATTCTTCCGGTTTATTTCTACCATGAAACAGAGTGTAGATTTACTCTTGTCAAAGGTACGGACAGATCCTCTGAGGTGGGAATTAGAAGTGTCGCTCCCAAAATTACTGTAGTGTAAGGGAAGTGGTTTTAAAAAAAAAAAAGTTTTGCTTGCAGCCAAAAAAATTGCTTCTGCACAAACGTGATGGCTTTTTTGTGTGGAGCACTGTACATATTGTAGAAAAGAGCACACCAAAGACCCTTCACGTAGACTTAAATAGTAATTCTAAAAACGTTTTCTGGATTATTCCTGAAAACCTGAGCCAGGAGTAAACTTGGCTTGCTTTGTGAATTTTCGGATCAAGCTGGAAACCTTCATCCAGGCAAAGGCATAAATCTGTAGGTGCAGATTAACAAATATCTTCTGGAATGCAGCGTTGCTATATATTCTGAATACTCAAACTGTTTTGTAATCTGGTGCACCCCCCCATCTACAGACAGACGTTGAGTCACCACGCTGTGTTAAGTATGTTTTTCCTGCTCTCCTTGTTCACAGGGTAGCTGTTATCTGTGCCCCGCCTTCATCATTCTGTCTCGGCACAGACCACCCCAAAGGCAAGTTGGCAATGAAGATGAGGCACCTGCGAGCGATGGGCTACCACGTCGTGCTGGTAAGATCGACTTTCTTTGGTGCAAATGTTGTGCATATTCATGACCAGAATAGAGATTTCCAAAGACATATCAAAGCAGCATGAGACTAAAGTAAATCGATTCCTCATCCAAGTGCAGTGCTGATGGATGGAGACTACGATGAAAGTGCTTTGGGTTGAATTTTCATAAAAGAGGACTATTATTTTTCAAATCTTAAGTGATCAATGCGGTGATATCAACCACCATGAATGAGAGCCATCCATTGCCAGGTTATGTAAGCCAACATTTTTGCATGCTTCTAAACGCATGTACCGCCAAAGCCTTGTCTCCTAAGCAGGCTTGTCTTGCTTTGGCTACCCTCGTTTCTTGCTTTGGCTACCCTCGTTTCTTGCTTTGGCTTCCCTCGTTTCATGCTTTGGCTTCCCTCCTTTCTTGCTTTGGCTTCCCTCGTTTCTTCTTGCAAGCACTGTAGAGAGCTCTCAGAATCACTTGAAGTATAAATCTGGTTTATTTAGTATAAAGTATACTATGCAACAATTGTAGAATGGCATTTTCTTCCACATCTCAGGATTTACCTAGGATGGTAGTATTGCATTATATAGTAATACCCACTGCAAAACTGTTGCTTTCGTTTTCTGTCTGCTGATCGGGACCATTACACCATCTACACCTATTTTTTTCTGCCGTCACTTAACCCATCTCTCCAATTCTGTTAAAATTCTGCTTTGGACTTATTTCTGTTTCTCGCTTTCCATTTTTCCCGATGTATATGAACGGCACATTTTAGCAGTCTGTTTTTATTTATTGACCTGTTAAGAATGGTGTTTCAGTGCATTTCTTGTTCATCTCTTCTCTCCGTTTTCAGCACCATTGATCCTAACACAAATTCCGCTATTTAGCAACATTTCTCTTTACCCTCTATAAATCCAGATTCTCAGCAATAGCAGATTGTTTTTGTTAATTCAGTTGTATGTGCTTGTGAGATTGCTTATTCACATTGTGTGGCAAAACTTTCTCAGCTGTTGTCCCCCTTACTAAATAAGGTCATAGAATACAAATTGTGCTTCTCTAATGCTCCATAATTAAATATTATAATTAAAAGAATACTTGAGAACAAGCTTTGTCAGTGCCAATAGGTCTGCCTTATGAATGAAAGTGCCTTTTGTTTCATTGGGTGTTTTAGGCATTCAGTAATTCATCATACATGCACTCTGTCACTCATCTTTGCCTGTATCCATTCATTCATCCTCTGACACAACCACATTAAAACGCGCATAAACTCAACACATGTAAGGGAAATTTTAGGCCAGGGGGGGTTCCGCTACGCAGAACTCCTCGAAGTAACCCATAAACTCCAGCGCGCTATGCGCTGTTCCGCAAGCAGCAGAATGTGTTCGTTCATACCTTTCACGTTGATTTCCAGCAAACAGCACTATGCCCTGCGGAAGAGGGCACTGCTTCTTTTCTTGCCAGTCAAGTAGGTTTTCTACCCGAGCAGCAGCTTTCTGAACGCGAACAAAAGGTTTCTCAGCGTGAGTGGTTGTGCCCATCCGCAACTGCCTGTGTTCAGTATTCTGACCGCACGTATTGAGAAAACTCAACGGGAGGTGGATTTTCCTTGCTCGCGCTCCTCAACTTGATGTTGGTGAGCACGAGCTAGGGAAAAACTCAGCAGAGCACATTTTTTCGGAACTCCGCATGGTCCGCGAAGTGCAGAAAACTCCGCATGCAGAGTTCACTGCCCAGGCCTAGTTAATTTAAAGATAAATAGTTTTAAAAAAAAATGATAATAATTTGATTACGTTGCTATCTAAACACAGCAGTCATATGTTTGCAATAACAAAACTAAACCTGGCAGCAGGTGTCCAACTTGCAGAGGGATTGCAAACATTCTATTGCTGTTTGAAAGTTTCAGCATGGCCACCACATTTAAAACCGACGTGTTGGCTATCTTGTAACGGTAAAACAATGAAACCCTATGAACAGCAGCATTCCATAATGGTTTTCTCGTAGCCACGTAGGATACCACAGCCCTACTCCACACACGAACGTGGCGGGTCCCTGATTACTACCCCACCACCGGATTCAGTCAGTTTCACCAGGCCTTCTAATTCAATTCCCCCAACGTGGGATGCCGCAGAGCCTCCCTCTTCGCCGATCAAAACGGCTTCCAACTTTTAGCTTTATTCAGGTATCTGAATTCAGTTCCCTCCACGTGGGACGCCGCCAAGCCTCCCTCATCGCCGATCTACACGGCACCCGACTTTTAGTTTATTTCAGCACCGCTATTACCAACAACCAAGTCCTGAAGATGATCCTCATTGGTAGGATCGAAACGTCGACTCCTCAGCGCAACTGATGGCGCATGCACTTTTGTGACTCAATTGTTTCAATTTCACAAATCTAACATTGTAAATCATTATTTTTGAGCCACAACGTCCACTGTACATAATTGTTCACATCCACAATTTGCGCCGTTTTTCGCTGATATCACAATTGTCACTTGTGTCGCCACTTGTTTGTGTCACGTACACAATTGAGCACCAAGTCCAATTCGGGTTGTTTCAGGCATCATTTGCCTACAGTGCTGCTATAACTAACTGTAATCTCTAATTTCAATTTAATTATATGATGTCATGTGCACATTTCAAAACTATTTGAGTCTCCCGCGTTCCTTTCCACGTAATGTATTGTACATACATGTCTAATTGTCTTTTATAGTGCTACCAGTTGGGATATTGTTTTCTCTTTATCCACGTGGGATACAGCACACTGCAGATGAAATGAGCAACAAGCAAGTGACCTGTTAGTACTGGCTGGAGAGCTATATTATCCTCTTAAGAAATATTAAAATAAAAAAAGAGGAGATCTAAAGAAATGAAAGGGGATCTACAAAAGGAGAAAATAGGAATTGGTCACCCAGCCCTGACACTGAAGCCAATTCATTTTCATAAAATGGCAGAGCTAATGACAAATGTGGACTGAAACATTTAAACACAAAATACACTGTGATGGATGGAAGCAGTGTAAATGACACTGAGACATACATAGAACAGACCTGACCCAAAAGCTTTATGAATAATTATTTTGTTACAAGATCCTGGCAGACATCTAATAAGAGATTCTAGCAAGAATTTTTACAGTAGAAATCTTCTGTCGTAGATGGTAACCAACATTAAATCCTTTACCACAAAGGTCATCTGTGACATTTCATGTAACAAAATACCTATAAGTAACCTTTAATACAAATAAATAACCATCCACCCATAAATTCTTATTAACTTTAACATATGTTTTCACAATCAGTATGTCAGGCCTACTGAGTTTATCATAACGTTTCATAATAAGCAGATTATACTTATGGCATTGAAAATATTTGTTCCCAGTGACCCAATCAGGCATATAGCTATCATTGGACTGTCACCATAATAAACTGAAGGTTCTGTAATGAAAATCAGCTTTCCCACAAGGCAACCATTAGGCACAGAGTCTTAAAATTACTTAGTATACAATTTACATTTTTCAAAGCAAAATACTGTCTCCCCTAAGTAGGTCTAACAAAGATTTTTCTATACCCATGGTTTGTTAGAGTAACCAGCACGAAAGCTGTTGCCTACTGCTGTAATCTGTGATTTTCTATGTGGCAAACTACCTATCTGTAGGCTTTATAGAGAGTGATAACAATCTACCCTTAAATACCAATTGGATTCAACATATGCTTTCCACAGTCATTATGCCAGGCCCTATATCTATATCGTAACTTCTCATTATAAACAAGCAGCCTACAACCTTTGTTATTGGCTTGTCACCATAACCAATTTAGACCTATAGTGTTGGTCATAAGCCTTCCCACAAGGCAACCATCAGGTATACTGTAATAAAATTACAAATATGTACAAAATACAGTTGTCAAAAAAATAAACCTCTTCTAATAGTGCCTAATAAGAATTTCCATAGTCCAAATTGTCTTTTCCCTTAGTTTGTTCGGGTGGGTCACCAGCACCAAAACCCTTTCCAACTGTGGTAATCTGCGAGACTCCATGTAATAAAATACCTGCCTGCAGGATCTACCTCAGTACAATAACAATTCATTCTTAAAAGCTTATTTCCTTTAACAGCCGCTTTTCACAGTAATAAATTAAGGCTTACTTGCTTTGTCATAACTTTTCATCATAATCCAATCACACCAAAATAATCTGACATAACTTTTCCTAGTGAACCAATAAGACCGCTAGACTTTACCAATGGCTTGACATTATATACAGCAAAGGTCTATTAAAAAGCGCATAAGCTAGCAACCATCAGGAATATATTTATAAAATTGCAAATATCTACAAAGTTATAGTTAAAAAAACAATATACAGCCCCTCTCACTTGAGCCCAAGAAGAATCCTCACAGTTACATTCTTCTCTTAAGGGTTTCCAGAGTGAATGTCCAACACCAAAACCCTTGCATACTATGGTAATCTGTGAGAATACATGTAATCAAATATCTTTCTACAGCCTGTAACATATGATAACAATCCACTGTTAAAGGCCTGTTGACTTCCCATGTTCTTTTCACAATGATTAAACCAAGCCTACTGCCTTTGTAATAACTGTTCATAATAAAGAGGCCAGACCAGTGCAACTGGCATAACATTTTCCTGTACACCAATCAGCCCTATAGTTGCTTTCATTGGCTTGTATACAGTAAACCCGAGTAGACATAACTAACTGTACAGATTGTAAACTTTCCACAACACAACCATCAGGCATACATTCATTAAAGTGCAAACGTATACAAATATACAGTTGTCAAAGGAAAATATTATCTCTCCTAACAGGGCTTAACAATGGTTCTCACATTACAAATCCCGTATACTCATGGTCTGTCCGAGCGGGTAAGCAACAGCAAAACCCCTGCCTACTAAGTTAATCTGTGAGATTCAAGTAACAATTATCTGTAGGCTTTAATTTAGAGCATTGTACTGTATTGTAAATGCACTTATTTAGCGCTTACTATCCCTGATGAGGCGTCAAAGCGCTTTTTCGGCGT